>NC_137333.1:105053080-106253080 GCF_965287045.1 Carcharhinus amblyrhynchos
ACCGGGAATCGAGCTCGGATCCCTGGCACTGTGAGGCAACAGTGCTAACCACCATACCACCCACAACATGACAAATCACACAACACAAGAGACCATTCGGCCCACCATCGCTATCCCAGCTCTTTGACTGGATAGTTCTCTCAGTCTCACTCGCACCATCCCCCCCCCCCACCTCCCCCCCCAACGCTCCACAAGTTGGTTCCTCCTTTTCGAGCGTTGATCCAGCCCCTTTTGAAATATTATTTTTGAATCTGCTTCCGCTGTACTTGCGGGGCAGAACTTTCCAGATCACAAGTCGCTGTGTCAACATCTCCCCCTTCCCTCCGCTCCGATTCTAAGTTACCTCGAACCACCTTGTCTGACCCTTTGATCAGTGGAAACAGTCTGGGAGAGAGGAATGGGCTGAACAGACCCAGCTGTACACAAGTGATCACACCATTGGGTGAGATCGCTAATGAGTACTTGGTATCAGTATTCACTAAGGAGAAGGACATGACAGATGTTGAGGTCAGGGATGGGTGTGTGAACGCTCTAGAGAACGTCAATATATCGAAGGAGGAAGTGTTGAGTATCTTAAATTGCATCAAGGCAGACAAGTCCCCAGGGCCGGATGGGATCTATCCCAGGTTACTGCGGGAGGCCAGGGGAGAAATAGTTGGGACCTTAACAGATATCTTCACATCCACTTTGACCACAGGCAAGGTTCCAGAGGACTGGAGAATAGCCAGTGTTATTCCCTTGTTTAAGAAAGGAAGCAGGGATAATCCTGGAAATTCTAGGCCGGTGAGCCTGACGTCAGTGATGGAGAAGCTTTTGGAGAAGATACTGAGGGACGTTTGGAGGAAAATGGACTAGTTAGTGACAGGCAGCATGGTTTTGTACAGGGAAGGTCATGTCTCACCAACTTGATCTGAGTTTTGTGAAGAGGTGACAAAGATAATTGATGAGGGAAGGGCTCTGGATGTAGTTTATATGGACTTTAGTAAGGTTTTTGACAAGGTCACGCATTGGCAGACTGGTACAAAAACTAAGATCACATGGGATTGGGGGTGGGCTGGATGGATACAGAACTGGCTTGGTTATAGAAGACAGAGAGTATCGGTGGAAGGGTGTTTTTCAGAATGGAGATCTGTAGTTAGTGATGTTCCACAGGGATCAGTGCCGGGACCTCTGTTGTTTGTAATATATATAAATGATCTGGAGGATAATATAAAGGGATCTGATTAATAAATTTGTGGATGACATGAAGATTGGGAGAGTTGCTGACAAGTGCTGGGGATTGTCAGAGGATACAACAGGATAGAGATAGATCAGAGACTCGGGCACAGAAATGGCAGATGGAATTTAATCTGGATAAATGTGAGGAGATACATTTTGGAGGATTAAATTTAGGTGTGAATTATACTGTAAATGGCAGAACCCTGAGGAACATTAACATACAGAGGGATCTGGGCGTGCAGGTCCACAGTTCCATGAAAGTGATAACACAGGTGGCCAAGGTGATTAAGAAGGCATACGGCAAGCTTGTCTTCATCAGTTGAGGCATTGAGTACAAGAGTTGGGAAATCATGTTGCAACGAAATAAAACCTTGGTTAGACCGTATTTGGAGTATTGTGTGTAGTTCTGGTCACCACACTACCGGAAGGATGTGGAAGCTTTGGAGAGAGTGCAGAGAAGGTTCACCAGGGTGTTGCCTGGTCTCGAGGGTGCTGGCTACGAGGGGAGGTTGAATAAACTGGGATTGCTTTCACTGGAAAGACGGAGGGGAGACCTGATAGAGGGCGGCAAAATGATGCGAGGCACAGACAGGGTGGATAGTCGGAGGCTTTTTTCCAGGGTGGAAGTGTCAATTACAAGGGGGGGGGGGGCACAGGTTCAAGGTGAGAGGGGGAAAGTTTAAGGGGGATGTGCGGGGGGAGGTTTTCACACAGAGAGGGGTGGGGGCCTGGAACGCGCTGCCAGAGGGGGTGGGGGAAGGAGGCCCATTAACAACATCTAAGAGGCATTTGGATGGGGACATGAATAGGGAGGGAATAGAGGGATACGGACCGAGTAAGGGCAGAAGGGTTTTTTTTAGGTTGATTGGGGCATCATGATCGGCACAGACTTGGAGGGCAGAAGGGCCTGTTGCTGTACTCTCATTATTTTGTAATTAGCTGCACCAAGATACAAACAAACATACAGATAGCAGCGTTCCACAGACAAGCTGGTGTTGTGAAAACCCCATCTGATTCACTAACATCCTTTAGGGAAGGAAATCTGCCATCCTTACCCGGTCTGGCCTACATGTGACTCCAGAGCCACAGCAATGTGGTTAACTGTTAACTAATAAATCAAACAGTAATTCAGTCTTTAACGAGGGACTGGGAAGAACGTGGGACTCGCTCCCCGGTGAGAATGTGGGACTCGCTCCCATGGGGAGTGGGGAGAATGTGGGACTCGCTCCCATGGGGAGTGGGGAGAATGTGGGACTCGCTCCCACGGGCAGTGGGGAGAATGTGGGACTCACTCCCACGGGGAGTGGGGGAGAATGTGGGACTCGCTCCCACGGGGAGTGGGGAGAATGTGGGACTCGCTCCCACGGGGAGTGGGGAGAATGTGGGACTCGCTCCCACGGGGAGTGGGGAGAATGTGGGACTCACTCCCACGGGGGAGTGGGGGAGAATGTGGGACTCGCTCCCACGGGGAGTGGGGAGAATGTGGGACTCGCTCCCACGGGGAGTGGGGAGAATGTGGGACTCGCTCCCACGGGGAGTGGGGAGAATGTGGGACTCGCTCACACGGGGAGTGGGGGAGAATGTGGGACTCGCTCCCACGGGGAGCGTTGGGTGGAGTTGCACATTGCTCTTGTTCCTATTGGGTGACTATGTTTATCGAGAATGGCAGTGTTTCCTCTGGTTGGGCAGCAGTATCTTGAGGGGAAAGGACACAGGGTGTTTGTCTCGAGCTATCTATAGAAAGGAGCGGAACATTGGCTAACCACAAGCTATTTTTATTAAACCAGTTAAAGATCTAAAAAGCAATGTCAATCTGTGTCACAGGCCAGATGGTCACCAGTTTGTTACCAGCCTGCGGAGGTCTCTCCCTCTATCTCAAATCTCATTTACTGCACTGAAACCCCCATCCAGAGCAGCACCGTCAGAACAGAGTGTCAGCCGGTCAGTGTACAGAACTCAACTGTTCAGGAGCAGCCAATTCCTGTCTAATACTGGGCAGGGAGAGAGTGAAAGGGAGACAGAGACAGAGGCGCAGAGAGAGACAGGGAGAGAGAGAGAGAGAGAGAGAGAGAGAGAGAGACAGGGAGGGAGAGAGAGAGAGAGGGAGGGGAGAGAGAGAGAGGGAGGGAGAGAGAGAGAGAGGGAGGGAGAGAGAGAGAGAGAGACAGGGAGGGAGAGAGAGAGAGAGAGAGAGAGGGAGGGAGAGAGAGACAGGGAGGGAGAGAGAGAGAGAGAGAGAGAGAGAGAGGGAGGGAGAGAGAGAGAGACAGGGAGGGAGAGAGAGAGAGAGAGAGAGAGACAGGGAGGGAGGGAGAGAGAGAGAGACAGGGAGGGAGGGAGGGAGAGAGAGAGAGAGAGACAGGAGAGAGAGAGGGAGAGGAGAGAGGAGGGAGAGAGAGAGAGAGAGAGAGAGAGGGAGAGAGAGAGAGAGAGACAGGGAGGGAGAGAGAGAGAGAGACAGGGAGGGGGAGAGAGAGAGAGAGGGAGGGAAGGGGAGAGAGAGAGAGAGAGAGACAGGGAGGGAGAGAGAGAGAGAGAGAGAGAGAGGGAGGGAGATAGGGAGAAAGAGACAAAATGTGTCTGCGGGAGGGCGAGAGTGTGTGTGCGGTGGGGGGGCGGGGGGGGAGTGTGCATCAGGATCAGTGTCATGCAGTGAAGTGGGGGGGGTGTTTGGACGGTGAAGTGTGAACGGATTTGTGAACATTCCCTGGAGATTGAAGGAATATGAGAAAATCTGACTGAAACGGATAAAATTCCAAAGGGCTCGAGGGACGGGACGGATACGGGGAGGGGGCTCGAGGGACGGGACGGATACGGGGAGGGGGCTCGAGGGACGGGACGGATACGGGGAGGGGGCTCGAGGGACGGGACGGATACGGGGAGGGGGCTCGAGGGAGAGGACGGATACGGGGAGGGGGCTCGAGGGAGAGGACGGATACGGGGAGGGGGCTCGAGGGACGGGACGGATACAGGGAGGGGCTCGAGAGACAGGACGGATACGGGGAGGGGGCTCGAGGGACGGGACGGATACGGGAGGGGGCTCGAAGGAGAGGACGGATACGGGGAGGGGGCTCGAGGGACGGGACGGATACGGGGAGGGGGCTCGAGGGAGAGGACGGATACGGGGAGGGGCTCGAGGGACGGGACGGATACGGGGAGGGGCTCGAGGGACGGGACGGATACGGGGAGGGGGCTCGAGGGACGGGACGGATACGGGGAGGGGGGCTCGAGGGACGGGACGGATACGGGGAGGGGCGAGGGCCTCGGGAGGGGGAGGGAGGGACGGATACGGGGAGGGGGCTCGAGGGACGGGACGGATACGGGGAGGGGGCTCGAGGGACGGACGGATACGGGAGGGGGCTCGAGGGAAGGACGGATACGGGGAGGGGGCTCGAGGGACGGGACGGATACGGGGAGGGGGCTCGAGGGAGGGACGGATACGGGGAGGGGCTCGAGGGAGACGGACGGATACGGGGAGGGGGCTCGAGGGACGGGACGGATACTGGGGAGGGGGCTCGAGGGACGGGACGGATACGGGGAGGGGGCTCGAGGGACGGATACGGGGAGGGGGCTCGAGGGACGGGGAGGGGGCTCGAGGGACGGGACGGATACGGGAGGGGGCTCGAGGGACGGGACGGATACGGGGAGGGGGCTCGAGGGACGGGACGGATACGGGGAGGGGGCTCGAGGGACGGGACGGATACGGGGAGGGGGCTCGAGGGACGGGACGGATACGGGGAGGGGCTCGAGGGACGGGACGGATACGGGGAGGGGGCGGGGGCCGGGACGGACGGATACGGGAGGGGCTCGAGGGACGGGACGGATACGGGGAGGGGGCTCGAGGGACGGGACGGATACGGGAGGGGCTCGAGGGACGGGACGGATACGAGGGGGCTCGAGGGACGGGACGGATACGGGGAGGGGGCTCGAGGGACGGGACGGATACGGGGAGGGGGCTCGAGGGACGGGACGGATACGGGGAGGGGGCTCGAGGAACTCCTGCTCCTACGAAGGTTCCTTCAAATCTGGACACGGCGCACACGTCACGTTGCCGTGTAGGCGCAGACATCACGCGTGACCCAGGAGGAAGCTCACTTGATGACTGAGAGTTTCCAGAAGGTTTTATTTCTGTGCGGGAAGTCGTTGCTGAAGACGGGATTTGCAAACTTCAGCTCAATCACTTTGCTGATGGAAGTGGTTTATAAATGAGGTCACACAAAGGCTCCGAAATTAGAAGCTGTGGTCTCGTATAAAAAAATAAACCGTCTGATAATAATGTGGAGGACGGGAACTTGAAGTTAATAAAGTGTTGCTCTACTGAGGAAGTGCTTGCAAAGAGCTTCACCAACAACCCATCCTGGTCCCCCCCCCATGCCAACACTATCATTAAGAAAGCCCCACCAATGCCTCTACTTTCTCAGGAGACTAAGGAAATTTGGTGTGTCCGCTGCGACTCTCACCAACTTTTACAGATGCCCCATAGAGAGCATTCTTTCTGGTTGTATCACAGCTTGGTCTGGGCTCCTGCTCTGCCCAAGACCGCAAGGAACTACAAAAGGTCATGAATGTAGCCCAATCCATCACGCAAAACCAGCCTCCCATCCATTGACTCCGTCTACACTTCCCGCTGCCTCGGAAAAGCAGCCAGAATAATTAAGGACCCCCCACACCCCGGACATTCTCTCTTCCACCTTCTTCCATCGGGAAAACAATACAAAAGTCTGAGGTCCCGTACCAACCGACTCAAGAACAGCTTCTTCCCTGCTGCTGTCAGAACTTTTGAATGGACCTACCTCACATTAAGTTGATCTTTCTCTACACCCTCGCTGTGACTGTAACACTACATTCTGCACCCTCTCCTTTCCTTCTCTATGAACAGTACGCTGTATAGGGCATTGGTGAGGCCGCAGCTGGAGTACTGTGTGCAGTTTTGGGCGCCGCACCTGCGCAAGGATATTTTGGCCTTGGAGGGAGTGCAGAGGAGGTTTACTAGGCTGATAGCGGAGTTGAGGGGGTTGAGCTATGAGGAGAGGCTGAATAAACTAGGCTTGCACTCGTTAGAGTTTAGAAGAATGAGGGGAGATCTCATTGAGACGTATAAGATGATGAATGGGATGGATAGGATAGAGGTGGAGAGACTCTTCCCGCTCAAAAAAGACAGTAGGACTAGGGGGCACAGCCTCAAGATAAAGGGGAGGCGGTTTAGAACGGAGTTGAGGAGGAACTTCTTCACTCAAAGGGTGGTGAATCTCTGGAATTCTCTGCCCGTTGAAGTGGTGGAGGCTGCCTCGCTAAATATTTTTAAGAAGCGGGTTGATGGGTTCTTGATAAGAGAGGGGATTAAGGGTTATGGGAGAGGGCGGGAAAGTGGAACTGAGCCACGACAGATCAGCCATGATCTTATTGAATGGCGGGGCAGGCTCGAAGGGCTAGATGGCCTACTCCTGCTCCTATTTCTTATGTTCTTTATGTTCTTATGCTTTGCCTGTGTAGCGCGCAAGAAACAGTATTTTTATTGTATGTTGATACACATGACAATAATAATTCAAATCAAAAATCAAATCACTGTCAGAGGGTCAGTGCCGAGGGAGCGCCGCACTGTCAGAGGGTCAGTGCTGAGGGAGCACCGCACTGTCAGAGGGTCAGTGCTGAGGGAGCACCGCACTGTCAGAGGGTCAGTGCTGAGGGAGCGCCACACTGTCAGAGGGTCAGTACTGAGGGAGTGCCGCACTGTCAGAGGGTCAGTACTGAGGGAGTGCCGCACTGTCAGAGGGTCAGTACTGAGGGAGTGCCGCATTGTCAGATGATAGATTTAACCCAAGCCTCATTTATCTGCTGAAGGGGATATAGAATCCCTACAGTGCAGGAAGAGACCATTCAGCCCATCAGGTTGGCACTGAATCTCTGAAAGTGCAGCCCCGTAACCCCACAATTTTCCCATGGCTATACCCCCTAACCTACAAATCTGTGGACACCAAGGAACAATTTAGCACGGCCAATCAACTTAACCTTCAGATCTTTGGACTGTGGGAGGAAACCGGAGCGTCCGGAGGAAACCCGCAGAGGCATGGGGAGAATGTGCAGACTCCACACAAACAATGACGTGAGCTGGGAATCAAACCTGTGTCCCTGGCGCTGTGAGGCAGCAGTGCTAACCCACTGTGCCACCGTGCTGCACTTAAATCGGAAAGTGATTGAAACAGGAGCTGGAAATTTCTCCCCAGAGCCCTGGGTGCAACGCTCCTCACCCTGAACCAGTCTCCGGTGAAGAACGGGATTGTTATCTGGACATTATCACGTTGCTTTGTACTAATTGGCTGCTCTGCTTCCCACACGATAACTAAACTATCACGCTGCGTAACATCTTGCATTGGTTGTAAAGTGGGCTGGGACATCCAGAGGGCGTGAGAGACACTATCTAAACAACTTGCAAATATCAGCGATATGAGAATATCAAAATCAATTTGATCATCACTAATAAGGCCAAAGGAAATACCAAGAGGAGGCCATTCGGCCCCTCAAACCTGCACCATCATGGCTGACCTGATTGTGGCCTCTCTCCACCTTCCTGTCTGTCCCCCATAACTCTCAGCACCGCCCCCCCCCCCCCACCCCGTCAATCAAAACTCTTGTCTAATATTTGAATATATTCAGTGACCCGCAGCCCCCACTGCTCTCTGGGGGAGAGAATTTCCAAACACTAACCACCCCCCAGAGAAGAAATTCCTCCTCATCTCTGTCTTAAATTGGACACCCCTTCTTTTTAAACTGTGCCCCCTGGTTCTAGATTCCCCCCCCAGGAGGGGGAAGCCTCCTCTCAGTATCCACCCTGTGAAGCCCCCTCAGAATCTGATGTTTCAATAAGATCCCCTCTCATTCTTCTAAACTCCAGAGAGTCTGGACCCAACCTGCTCAACCTTTCCTCAGAAGACAACCCCCTTCACCCCAGGGATCAGCCTGGTGAACCTTCTCTGAACTGTGTCCAATGCATAGAACATAACAGCGCAGAACAGGCCCTTCGGCCCACGATGTTGCGCCGACCAATTAAGAGAAACGCAATGACCCTCTAACCTAAACCAATCCCTTTCCATCCATAAACCTATCCACGGATCTCTTAAACGCCCCCAAACTAGGCGCATCTACAACTGCAGCAGGCAGGGCATTCCATTCCCCCACCACCCTCTGGGTAAAGAACCTACCTCTGACATCCGTCCTATAACTACCCCCCCTTAATTTAAAGCTATGTCCCCTCGTGCTAGCTTTCTCCATCCGAGGAAAAAGGCTATCACTGTCCACCCTATCTAAACCTCTAATCATCTTATATGTTTCTATAAGATCCCCTTTTAGCCGCCTTCTTTCCAACGAAAACAACCCCAAATCCCTCAGTCTCTCCTCATAGGATCTCCCCTCCATACCAGGCAACATCCTGGTAAACCTCCTCTGCACCCTCTCCAAAGCCTCCACATCCTTTCTATAATGTGGGGACCAGAACTGCACACAATACTCCAAGTGCGGCTGCACCAGAGTTTTGTACAGCTGCAACATGACGTTGTGGCTCCTAAATTCAATCCCCCTACCAATAAACGCCAAGACACCGTATGCCTTCCTAACAACCCTAACTGAACTTTCAGGTCTCATCATGATATAAGTCTCCTTCTTCCTCTTCCCAAGAGATTCAACTTTAGTAAACCACGGTTCCCTCACTTGACCACTTCCTCCCTGCCTGACAGGTACATATTTATCAAGGACTCACAGTAGCTGATCCTTGAATAAGCTCCACATTTCAATTGTTTCCATCTCCTGCAGTTTCCTTCTACACCCTCTGCATCCTAAATCTCACCTAATCACATCATAATTATCTTTCCCCCAGCTATAACTCTTGCCCTGTGGTATATACCTATCCCTTTCCATTGCTAATGTAAACATAACCGAAATGTGGTCACTATCACCAAAGTGCTCACCTACCTCCAAGTCTAACACCTGGTCTGGTTCATTACCCAGTACCAAATCCAAAGTGGCTTTGCATCTTGTTGGCCTATTTACATACTGTGTCAGGAAACCTTCCTGCACACATTGGACAAAAACTGACCCCTCTAACGTACTCGAATTATAGCTTTTCCAGTTAATATTTGTAAAGTTAAAGTCCCCTATAACAACTACCCTGTTACTTTCGCTCCTATCCAGAATCATCTTTGCAATCCTTTCCTCTACATCTCTGGAACTTTTTGGAGGCCTATAAAAAACTCCCAGCAGGGTGACCTCTCCTTTCCTGTTTCTAATCTCAGCCCATACTACCTCAGTAGACAGGTCCACATCAAACGTCCTTTCTGCCACCGCAATACTGTCCTTGACTAACAATGCCACACCTCCCCCTCTTTTACCACCTTCCCTGCTCTGACTGAAACATCTAAACCCCGGAATCTCCAACAACCATTCCTGTCCCTGCTCTATCCATGTCTCCGAAATGGCCACAACATCAAAGTCCCAGGCACCCACACTGCAAGTTCACCCACCTTATTCCGAATGTTCCTGGCATTGAAGTAGACACACTTCAAACCACCTTCCTACCTGCCGGTACACTCCTGGGACCTACAGGTCACAGGATGAGGGGGAGCTCATTTAAGACAGATTTGAGGGCGAATTTCTTCTCTCAATGAGGGGTGAATCTTTGGAATTCTTTACTCCAGGAAGCTGTGGGGGTCGAGTCCTTGAACATTCCCAAGGCCGAGAGCAATAGGTTGTTAATCAGTCAGGGTATTCAGGGTTGTGGAGATAAGGGAGGAAAGTGGACTTAGTGAGCATTAGGTCAGCCATGATCTTATCAAAGGGCATCGCAAGCTCGAAGGGCTGAATGGCCTCCTCCTGTTCCTATTTCTTATAGTCTTATATCCTTTAGGGAAGTGAAATTTTCCATCCTTCCCCGGTGTGGCCCACTCTCGGTGATTACTTGCATGGAGACAATGGAGACGGGGAAAAGGCAGGGGAATGGCACTCAGTCATGGTGCTCATGTGGAGAGCCAGTACAGACGTGATGGGCAGAATGGCCTCATTCTGCTCCATAACAATTCAGTGATTCAGTGATACTCCAGAGCCACAGCAATGTGATTGACTCCCAACTGCCCTCTGAAACACAGTAAAGGGCAGAACCCTTAAGAGTATCGGTAGGCAGAGGGATCCGGGTGTACAGATCACTGAAAGTGGCAATGCAGGTGGAGAAGGTAGTCAAGAAGGCACACAGCAAGCTGGCCTTCATCGGCCGAGATACTGAATTTAAAAATTGGCAAGTCATGTTGCAGCTTTATACAATCTTAGTTAGGCTGCACTTGGAATATAGTGTTCAATTCTGGTCACCACACTACCAGAAGGATGTGGAGGCTTTGGAGAGGGTACAGAAAAGATTTACCAGGATGTTGCCCCTGGTACGGAGGGCATTAGCTATGAGGAGAGGTTGGAGAAACTTGGTTTGTTCTCACTGGTACGATAGAGGGTGAGGGGCAACCTGATGGAAGGCTACAAGATTGTGAGGGGCATGGATAGAGTCCTTTCTCCCAGGGTGGAAGACTCAATTACCAGGGGGCACAGGTTTAAGGTGCGAGGGACAAGGTTTAAAGGAGATGTAGGAGGCAGATTTCATTTACACAAAGTGTGTTGGGTGCTTGGAACTGGCTGAACCAGAACTATAGAGGACCCAGGCTCAAAATAAGGTGGGGGGCAGTTTAGATCAGAGTTGAGGAGGAACTTCTTCACTCAAAGGGTGGTGAATCTCTGGAATTCTCTGCCCGTTGAAGTGGTGGAGGCTGCCTCGCTGAATATATTTAAGTCACAGGTAGATAGGTTTCTGATAGACAGGGGAATTAACGGTTATGGGGAGAAAGCGGGAAAGTGGAACTGATCCACTTCAGATCAGCCATGATCTTATTGAATGGCGGGGCAGGCTCGAAGGGCTAGATGGCCGACTCCTGCTCCTATTTCTTATGTTCTTACGCTGCCGAAAGAGATAGTGACAGCGGAAATGATAGGGACTTTTAAGGGGCGTCTTGACAAACACATGACTAGGATGGGAATAGAGGGATATGGTCTCCGGAAGGGTAGGGGGTTTTAGTTCAGTTGGACAGCATGGTCGGTACAGGTTTGGAGGGCCGAAGGGCCTGTTCCTGTGCTGGAATTTTCCTTTGTTCTTTGAAATAGCCAAGTGAGACACTCAGATTAAGGGGCAATTAGGGATGGGCAATAAATACTGACCCAGCCAGCGACACCCATGTCCCCATGAGAGAATAGATGAAAGGAGCAGACGGAGTTTAGCAGTATTTGAGTAGAACGTTGCAGGAAAACGTTGCAAACGGGATCAGTGGTTATGGGGGGGAAAGTAGGATTAAACTCTTGAGTTGGACAATCAGCCACGCTCGTGATGAACAGCAGAGCAGGCTGGAAGGGCCAAATGGCCTCCTCCTGCTCCTGTCTTCCGTGTTTAAAACTCAGAAAGCATCGAGTGCCTCACTGAGTCAGTGCAGAGGCGAGAGGAATCCACATTGTTCATGCCTGGAGACTCACACTGCGGAACGACAGCAGGTTCCACGCAGTAACGATAGATTTTTATCAATGTTTTATTTATGATGGCCAGATAAGTGAAGGGTAGAACACGCCGATAAGATTATATTTACAGAGACACATGTTACAAACCTGCGGGTGCAGCAGGCAGTAAAGACGGCAAATGATATGTTGACTTTCACAGTGAAAGAATGAGAACAGGGACAGGGATGTTTTTACTGCAATTGTACAGGGCGTTGGTGAGACCACGCCTGGAATACTGTGTGCAGTTTTGGTCTCTGAGGAAGCGTGTCCTTGCTATACAGGGAGCGCAGTGAAGGTTTACCAGGCTGATTCCTGGCATCATATGAGGAACATAGAACATACATAGAACATTACAGCGCAGAACAGGCCCTTCCGCCCACCATGTTGTGCCGACCAGTTAAAAAACAATGACCCACTAACCTAAACCAATCCCTTTTCGTCCATAAACCTATCCACGGATCTCTTAAACGCCCCCAAACTAGGCGCATTTACAACTGCAGCAGGCAGGGCATTCCAATCCCTCACCACCCTCTGGGTAAAGAACCTACCCCTGACATCCATCCTATAACTACCACCCCTTAATTTAAAGCTATGCCCCCTCGTGCTAGCTTTCTCCATCCGAGGAAAAAGGCTATCACTGTCCACCCTATCTAAACCTCTAATCATCTTATATGTTTCAATAAGATCCCCTCTTAGCCGCCTTCTTTCTAGCGAAAACAACCCCAAATCCCTCAGTCTCTCCTCATAGGACCTCCCCTCCATACCAGGCAACATCCTGGTAAACCTCCTCTGCACCCTCTCCAAAGCCTCCACATCCTTCCTATAATGTGGGGACCAGAACTGCACACAGTACTCCAAGTGCGGCCGCACCAGAGTAGTGTACAGTTGCAACATGACACTGCGGCTCCTAAACTCAATCCCCCTACCAATAAACGCCAAGACACCGTATGCCTTCTTAACAACCTTATCTACTTGATTCCCAAGGGGAATCAAGAGGAGGGACTAAGTCGATTAGAATTATATTCACCGGGGTTTAGAAGAGTGAGAGGGGATCTCACAGAAACTTATAACATTCTAACAGGGTTAGACAGGGTAGATTCAGGAAGAATGTTCCTGGTGGTGGGGGAGTCCAGAACTAGGGGGTCAGAGTTTGAGGATAAGGGGTAAACCTTTTAGAACTGAGGGGAGGAGAAATTTCTTCACCCAGAGGGTGGGGAATGTGTGGAATTCACTCCCACAGAAAGTAGTTGGGACCAAAAGGCTGTCTGATTTCAAGAAGGATTTAGATATCACTCTAGGGGCTAAAGGGATCGAGGGATATGGAGGGGGGGAGGGGAGTCAGGATCTTGAATCTGGTGATCAGCCATAATCATAATGAATGGTGGAACAGGCTCGAAGGGCCAAATGGCCTACTTCTGTTTCTAGTTTCAATGTTTCTAACCCAACCCCTGCGAGCAGAAGTGAAATAATACAACCACTGGGGTCAATTAGATTCAACCCATGTACAATTAACAATATAAAAGCAAATTACGGCGGGTGCTGGAATCTGAAACCGAAAGGGAGAACGCTGGAAAATCTCAGCGGGTCTGGCAGCCTCTGTAAGGAGAGAAAAGAGCTGGTGTTTCCAGTCCAGGCGACCCTTTGTCAAAGCTCCAGGGAAACTTCGAGTTTGACAAAGGGTCATCTGGACTGGAAACGCCAGCTCTTTTCTCTCCTTACAGAGGCTGCCAGACCCGCTCAGATTTTCCAGCATTCTCCTTTTTGGTTACGATTAACAACAGTTAATTGCTCACTTTTCTTTTGAAGATTAATTTAAATTCTTCAACTATTTTTATGAGGTGCGAACACACTTTCCCTGGATTATGAGTCTGATGGTTTTTAAGCCTTTTTGTCCCCCTTGGGTAATAGTTGTCAGGCAGTGGAAGGATTCCCCACGCTGATTATCAATCCCTTGGAGCACTGAGTGACCACTGCTCCCATGATCAACTAGTCCAGACGTAGGATTTGAACTGGCAGCTTATGGCCCAGACGTCGGGAACGCTACCCACTGCGCCATAACACCCCCAGGCAGAACGTGGCGGCACGGTGGCACAGTGGTTAGCACTCTGCCTCACAGCCCCAGGAACCCGGGTTCAATTGTCTGTGTGGAGTCTGCACATCCTCCCCATGTCTGCGTGGGTTTCCCCTGGGTGTTCCAGTTTCCCCTCACACTCCAAAGGTGTGCGGGTCAGAACATTGAATACAGGAGTTGGGACGTCTTGTTGAAGTTGTACAAGACATTGGTAAGGCCACACTTGGAATACTGTGCGCAATTCTGGTCATCCTATTATAGGAAGGATATTATTAAACTAGAAAGAGTGCAGAAAAGATTTACCAGGATGCTACCAGGACTTGATGGATTGAGTTATAAGGAGAGGCAGGATAGACTGGGATATTTTTTTTCTCTGGAGTGTAGGAGGCTGTGGGGTGATCTTATAGAGGTCTATAAAATGGTGAGGTGTATAGATCAGCTAGATAGTCAATATCTTTTCCCCAAAGGTAGGGGAGTCTAAAACTAGAGGGCATCGGTTTAAGGTGAGAGGGGAGAGATACAAAAGTGTCCAGAGGGGCAATTTTTTCACACAGAGGGTGGTGAGTGTCTGGAACGAGCTGCCAGAGGTAGTAGCTGAGGCGAGTACAATTTTGTCTTTTAAAAAGCATTTAGACAGTTACATGGGTAAGATGGATATGGAGGGATATGGGCCAAATGTGGGCAATTGGGATTAGTTTAGGGGTTTTCAAAAGAAAGGACGGCATGGACAAGTTGGGCCGAAGGGTCTGTTTCCATGCTGTAAACCTCTGTGACTCTATGACACACAGGTATGCACGCATGCGCGTGCACACACACACGTGCATGCACCCGCACAGGTGTATAGACATGCATGTACAGATGTACACAGACGCATGCACAGCTGCACACGCGCACACACACACACACGCACAAATGCACACACAAGACAGGGAAAATTCCTTAACTGAATTCAACTTTACTCTGAAGTAATGAGCTCTCTGGTGACATTAAAACGGTCACATACCTCTGACACAGAAAGATCACACTGAACAGACTCCAACAACTGGCCAACGGTGAAATTATCCCCCAAGACCCCAAACCTTTCCGGCAGGGATGGTGTCCCGGCCTCCGATATTCCTGGGACACAGGCTGGACACCGCCGAGCGATAGTTGAGAACTCCAGTGCTCAGGGAGGGTTACAAAAGAGGAACTTGGGGATCTTCCTGCTGCATGAGGAACTAAATTTCGTGACCCTGGCCACAGGGACCGTAAGATACACTTTGCACTTCACAGCTCGAGCGTCAAGCTTCAATCCCTTGAATCGTACATCAGCCCATCCCCTTCTCACCCGCAAACTAAACCTCCAGAGCAGCGGCCTCAATGCCTGGATCAACGGTACAATAAGAAGCGTGTGCCCTCCCCCCAGTCCAACACTCTCCCTCGTAAACTCCCTGGGCTTCCGAATCCTCCTCTTCCGAGCAGCCTTTCGATCACCCTGCATGGATATTTCCTGATGTGGTTCCAGTTCGTGACTCAAATGTGAGGTTAAGGCACAAACAAAACGAAAGTTCACACCTTCCCTCAAGCTGTCCTTCCTCAAACTGCAGCCTTTTGGAAACAACAGCCAGTATCTACCTCAGGCTTTTCAATGTAGTAACTAATCTGTCACCAGAACGGCAACCAAACAATATTTAACGTCGAGGAAATTTTGGGACAGGCGGCTAAAAGCTCGGTCACAGAGGTCAGTTTTAAGGAACGTCTTAAAGCTTGAGAGAGAGAGAGAGAGGGTGGAGGTATAGGGAGAGAATTCAGAGTCCAGAGACAGCACGGTGGCACAGTGGTTAGCCCTGCTGCCTCACAGCGCCAGGGATCCGGGTTCGATTCCAGCCTCGGGTCACTGTCTGTGTGGAATCTGCACATTCTCCCCACGTCTGCATGGGTTTCCTTCGGGTAGTCCAAAGATGTGCGGGTTAGGTTGATTGGCCATACTAAATTGACCCTTAATGTCCAGGCAATGAGCAGGGTAAATATGAGGGGTTACAGCGATAGGGCCTGGGTGGGATTGTGGTCAATGCAAACCTGATGGGCCGAATGGCCTCCTTCTGCACTGTAGGGTTTCCAGGCAGCTGAAGACACAGCTGCCAATGACAGAGCGATTAAAATCAAGGAAAAGCCAAGCAGCGTGCCTTAATAACTATCGTCCAGTGGCTCTGACATCCATCATAATGAAGTGCTTCGAAAGGCTAGTCACTGCACAAATCAATTCCAGTCTCCCCGACTACCCGGATCCACTACAGTTTGCCCACCGCCGCAACAGGTCCACAACAGACGCCATCTCCCTGGCCCTGCACTCAACCCTGGAACACCTAGATAACAAGGACACCTGTATCAGACTCCTATTTATTGACTACAGCTCAGCCTTCAACACCATTATTCCCACGGAACTCATCGCCAAACTCCGGGGCCTGGGCCTCGGCTCCTCCCTCCGTGACTGGATCCTGAACTTCCCAACTCATAGACCACAATCAGTAAGGATCGGCAACACTTCCTCCACGATCATCCTCAACACCAGTGCTCCATAAGGCTGTGTTCTCAGCCCCCTCACTATACTCCTTGTACACCTATGACCGTGTGACCAAATTCCTCTCCAATTCGATTTTCAAGTTTGCTAACGACACCACCGTAGTGGGTCGGATCTCAAACAATCAGACAGAGAATCTGGTGAACTGGTGCAATGACATTAATCTCTCCCTCAATGTTAACAAAACGAAGGAGATTGTCATTGACTTCAGGAAGGAGAACATGTCCCTGTCTACATCAATGGGGACAAAGCAGAAAGTGTCGAGAGCTTCAGATTTTTAGGTGTCCAGATCACCAACAACCCATCCTGGTCCCCCCCATGCTGACACTATAGTTAAGAAAGCCCCACCAATGCCTCTACTTTCTCAGGAGACTAAGGAAATTTGGAATGTCAGCTACGACTCTCACCAACTTTTACAGATGCACCATAGAGAGCATTCTTTCTGGTTGTATCACAGCTTGGTCTGGGCTCCTGCTCTGCCCAAGACCACAAGGAACAACAAAAGGTCATGAATGTAGCCCAATCCATCACAAAAACCAGCCTCCCATCCATTGACTCTGTCTACACTTCCCGCTGCCTCGGCAAAGCAGCCAACGTAATTAAGAACCCCACACACCCCGGACATTCTCTCTTCCACCTTCTTCCGTTGGGGAAAAGATACAAAAGTCTGAGGTCATGTACCAACCGACTCAAGAACAGCTTCTTCCCTGCTGCTCTCAGACCTTTGAATGGACCTACCTCGCACTTAGTTGATCTTTTTCTACACCCCTAGCTATGGCTGTAACTCTACATTTTGCACTTTCTCGTTTCCTTCTCTATGAACGGTATGCTTACTCTGTATAGCACAGAAGAAACAATACTTCTCACTGTACGCTAATACATGTGACAATAATAAATCAAATCAAGGATGGTTGAGGGGCCAGGGTCAGAGGTGTGCCGAGATTGGAGAGGGTCCCAGGGATGAGGGTGTAGTTAACCATCTGGACCCCAATCAGAATTCAGACAGACATCTCCAGGACACACGGACCGCTTACCGGAGATAACTCGACTGGGAGAAAACTCTCTGCAGGGATCGCGGGAGGTCACTGGGTGAGTAATCCAGAGGCTCCAGCCCAATGCTCTAGGGACCTGGGTTCAAATCCCACCACAGCAGCAGGTGAAATTTGAATTCAATATAAACCTGGAATTAAAATTCTAAATGATGACCATGAAACTATTGTCGATTGTCGTAAATACCCAACTGGTTCACTAACGTCCTTTAGGGAAGGAAATCTGCCATCCTTACCCGGTCTGGTCTACATGTGACTCCAGAACCACAGCAATGTAATTGAACATTGAATACAGGAGTTGGGACGTCTTGTTGAAGTTGTACAAGACATTGGTAAGGCCACACTTGGAATACTGTGTACAGTTCTGGTCACCCTATTATAGAAGGGATATTATTAAACTACAAAGAGTGCAGAAAAGATTTACTAGGATCCTACCGGGACTTGATGGATTGAGTTATAAGGAGAGGCTGGATAGACTGGGATATTTTTCTCTGGAGCGTAGGAGGCTGAGGGGTGACCTTATAGAGGTCTATAAAATAATGAGGGGCACAGATCAGCTAGATAATCAATATCTTTTCCCAAAGGTAGGGGAGTCTAAAACTAGAGGGCATAGGTTTAAGGTGAGAGGGGAGAGATGCAAAAGTGTCCAGAGGGGCAATTTTTTCACACAGAGGATGGTGAGTGTCTGGAACAAGCTGCCAGAGGTAGCAGTAGAGGCGGGTACAATTTTGTCTTTTAAAAAGCATTTAGACAGTTACATGGGTGCGATGGGTATGGAGGGATATGGGCCAAATGCGGGCAACTGGGACTAGCTTAGGGGTTTAAAAAAAAAAAGAGGACAGCATGGACAAGTTGGGCCGAAGGGCCTGTTTCCATGCTGTAAACCTCTATGACTCTATGATACCCGGAGGAAACCCATGCAGACATGGGGAGAACGTGCAGACTTGTCTTTTAAAAAGCGTTTAGACAGTTACATGGGTAAGATGGGTATAGAGGGATATGGGCCGAATGTGGGCAATTGGGACTAGCTTAGGGGTAAAAACTGGGCAGCGTGGACAAGATGGTCCGAAGGGCCTGTTTCCATGCTGTAAACCTCGATGACTTAAATCTGCTCAGAAGTAACTGAACAAACCACTCAGCTCAGTTATGGATGGACAATGAATGCTGGCCTTGCCAACGACACCCATATCCCCAGAATAAAAGGAGGAATGCAGAGTTAGCACTCAGTCAACAAGCCACACGAGTTACTGGCTTGAACAGCAAGGGGACAGGATTAAAAGGAGTCTTGTTCCGATTGTAGATGGCTCCACCTGTACCTAACATTGTTGCTGCTGTAAAGAATTGAACTCAGTGGCGGGGGACCAGGGGGGAGAGGAGGAGTTTGATGGGGAGGTTTGCTGCTATTCTGATTAGGACACCCTCTAAAGATGGCGCGCTGATCTCAGTGCAGCTGGGTGTGAGATTCCGCAGAGCAACTCCAAACTACGTCAATATCAACACTGCTACCAAAGCCTCGGCAATCTCTCAGTAACCTCTGCTCAGCTGAGATGACGTATCTCAGTCAAGCAAAAATTAAAGCCTATCTGATGCACAACACAAACCCACCGGCTGGAACACTGCGGGTAAAAAGCAATGTATTAGTGACACAAGTAGCCTGACATTAACACTGCAATGAAGTTACTGTGAAAATCCCCCTAGTTGCCACAGTCTGATGCCTGTTTGTGTATGCTCAGGGGCAATTTAGCATGGCCAAAGCACCTAACCCGCATACAAGATGATCAGAGGGTTGGATAGGGTGGACAGTGAGAGCCTTTTTCCTCGGATGGTGATGGCTAACACGAGGGGACATAGCTTTAAATTGAGGGGTGGTAATTATAGGACGGATGTCAGAGGTAGGTTCTTTACTCAGAGGGTAGTAAGGGCGTGGAATGCCCTGCCTGCTGCAGTTGTGGACTCGCTAACTTTGAGGGTGTTCGAATGGTCTGTGAATAGGCATATGGATAACATTGGAATAGTTTAGGTTAGAGGGTCATTAGATTGGTTCCACTGGTCGGCGCAACATCGAGGGCCGAATGGCCTGTACTGCGCTGTAATGTTCTAATGTTCTTTCAGGCTGTGGGAGGAAACTGGAGCACCCAGAGGAAACCCACACAGATACGGGGAGAACGTGCAGATTCCGCAAGCTGGGAATAGAACCCAGGTCCCTGGATCTGTGAGGCAGCAGTGCCGCCCCCTGAATGACTTGAACATACCTAATTCAGCTGTGTAAAAGTCAGAGAGATACTGTACAAATAAACATTGGATCAACGTACGCCAAGAAATCAATACCATGAAATGGAATACAATAACAATGGGAATCCATGTGCTGTGTATGGTGGGATCAGAAGGGCACTTGATGCGACCATCACCAAAGATCCTCACCCCCATCACTGATCCCGCTCAAACTGGCAAGTGGCAATTTCCCTGACAAAAACAAACAGATGTCCCAAGAAAACCACTGTGAGCTGTACTCCCTGGGAAATGGACACTTTCCAGTATGCAACTCCCTCACCCTCACAGCTTCTTGTCACGGTTGAGTTAGATGAAGAACCCATACGAACATACACGCAAAATACTCATTAGGATCCATTTGGTCCATTGAGAAAATTCCACCGTTCAATAAGGGAAGAGAGTTCCCTCATCACTCGAGCTCAAAATAGCCATTGGTTGCTTAGGAACGTGAGGTGGATGGAATTCCAGCCAAACTGCTCGAGTGGGGAAAGTTTCCTGTATCCGCTCCACCTTCACCTGGGAGTTGCAGCGTGGCATCATCTGGATGGTACGTACTGTCACCAGTGAGCGCCGTGCCCGAGGGGGGGGGGAATGGTTACCGTGCCAGGAGGAGGAGGAGGAGGAGGGGGGGGAATGGTTACCGTGCCAGAGGTAGGGAGGGGGGAAAGGTTACAATACCAGGGGGAGAGGGATGGTTAAAGGATAACTGTATTTGCTCACACACTGACATCTCTGTCCTCGGTCTGCTGAGATGTTCCAACGCAGCCCAATGCAAGCGAGAGGGGCAGCATCGCACAGCCTCCCACACACAACACGGTGCTCCAACAGGCCATCAACCTCATCCTCCATTTGGAATTCCCCCTCTCCCCTCCCACTGCATTCCCCAACCACAGTGACCCCCTCCCCGCCCGCCCACAATGACACCCCTCCACTCCCACAGTGGCCCCTCTCCCGCCCAGTGTTCCCTACCCTCCCACAGTAACCCCCTCCCTGTCCGCAGTACCCCCCTCCCCCACACAATGACCCCTCTCCCGCCCACAGTGACCCCTCTCCCGCCCACAGTGACCCCTTCCCCCACACAGTAACCCCCCCTCCCTGCCCACAGTGACCCCTCTCCCACCCACAGTGACCCCCTCCCCGCCCGCAGTGCCAGTCTGGATCTGGTTTTCGTGCTCGCTCTCAGACAGAGAGCTTTTATTCCTCCTGTTCACACTCGCTCTGCACCAATACGGTGCATCCAGAACGGACACTCGTTGTTCTCGGATGGAGGGTGGCAGATTACAAACACAGCTGAGGAGAAACTACCTTCTCTCAGAGGGTGGTGAACCTGTGGAATTCACTCCCCCCAGGGTGGATGTCGGGACATTGAGTAAATTTAAGGAGGAGATAGATTTTTAATGAATAACGGGGTTGAAGGGTTATGGAGAACGGGCAGGGAGATGGAGCTGAGGCTGAAATAATATCAGCCACGATGGTATTGAATGTGGAGCAGGCTCAAGGGGCTGAATGGCCTCTTCCTGCCCCTAGTTCTTATGTTTTTACCAATACCCATTCCCTTTGCCTTTCCATGCACTAACATCTTTGGGATTTTCACTCTCCTGGTCTCTATCCCATCCCTAATCTCCCTTCTGTTCTACCCGTTTCACCCCCATTTTTCAGCATTGTAAGACCATCCCATTTCTCCCCCTCTCTTGGGTGGCACAGTGGTTCACACTGCTGCTTCACAGCGCCAGGGACCCGAGTTCGATTCCCAGCTTGGGTGACCGTCTGTGTGGAGTCTGCACATTCTCCCCATGTCTGCATGGGTTTCCTCTGGGTATCATAGAGTCACAGAGGTTTACACATGGAAACAGGCCCTTCGGCCCAACTTGTCCATGCCATCCTCTTTTTTTTAAACCCCTAAGCTAGTCCCAGTTGCCCACATTTGGCCCATATCCCTCTATACCCATCTTACCCATGTAACGGTCTAAATACTTTTTAAAAGACAAAATTGTACCCACCTCTACTACCGCTTCTGGCAGCTTGTTCCAGACACTCACCACCCTCTGTGCGAAAAAATTCCCCCTCTGGACACTTTGATATCTCTCCCCTCTCACCTTAAACCTATGCCCTCTAGTTTTAGACTCCCCTACCTTTGGGAAAAGATATTGACTACCTAGCTGATCTGTGCCCCTCATTATTTTATAGACCTCTATAAGATCACCCCTCAGCCTCCTACTCTCCACAGAAAAAAGTCCCAGTCTATCCAGCCTCTCCTTATAACTCAATCCATCAAGTCCCAGTAACATCCTAGTAAATCTTTTCTGCACTCTTTCCAGTTTAATAATATCCTTTCTATAATAGGGTGACCAGAACTGTACACAATATTCCAAGTGTGGCCTTACCAATGTCTTGTACAACTTCAACAAGACGTCCCAACTCCTGTATTCAACGTTCTGACCAATGAAATCAAGCTTGCTGAATGCCTTCTTCAACACTCTGTCCACCTGTGACTCCACTTTCAAGGAGCTATGAACCTGTACCCTAGATCTCTTTGTTCTGTAACTCTCCCCAGTGCCCTACCATGAACTAATTTATCTAAATTAAACTCCATCTGCCATTCGTCAGCCCACTGGTCCAATTGATCAAGATCCCATTGCAATCGGAGATAACTTTCTTCACTGTCCACCATGCCATCAATCCTGGTGTCATCTGCAAACTTACTAACCATGCCTCCTATATTCTCATCCAAATTATTAATGTGAAATGACCAGATTTCCTCCCACAGTCTGAAAGACTGGTTAGGTGCATTGGCCATGCTAAATTCTCCCTCAGTGTACCCGAACAGGAGCTGGACTGTGGGGATTTTCACAGTAACTTCATTGCAGTGTTAATGTAAGCCTACTTTTTGATTCAACTTATTATTGCCACAGTGAAAAGTATTGTTTCTTGCGCACTGTACAGACAAAACGTACCATTCACAGAGAGAGGGTGCAGAATGCTGTGTTACAGTCATAGCCAGGGTGTAGAGAAAGATCAACAAAGACTAATAAATGAGTAAAATGAATGAACTTCAGGGGCGCTGGAAGTGTCGGTCACCCGCCCAGTGTGGGACAAAAAGGGCACACAGCCCTCTTCCTGAGGACGTGACTCTCTCAGGCTTGCATCATGATTGTGACACTGAGTTTATTATAGTGTGCAGGGTGCGTGAGGTTTGTCAGGGTGTGAGTGCTGTGACACAGTGTTGGTCAATACTACCGAAAGGAAAAGACTAGAAGCGATAGATTGGCCATGCCAGCAAGCGAGGTCACGGAAGGGACATTTCTGTCCCACGCCGGGTTAGATCCGGTCAGGATCAGCGGTGAGCGGGTTAGCACACGGTGAGTGGCAGGTTAGAGTGTGGCTCGCATCGAATCACTGAGGGGGAGGGGGGGGGCGGTGGGTCCTCACTGCCGAGGGCAAGCGTGGAACCAGATCATAGTGAATGGGGAAGTGGAAGGGGAAAAGGGGAAGGGGGGGTGGTTTACAGATTAGTGATAAGAAGGGTGGGATGGGGAGGGGAATGAGACCGGAGCGAGACCAGGCTGTTTCCGGGGATGGCGAGACTGATGTATGAGGAGAGGTTCGGATTATTTTCGCTGGAGTTCAGTCGAATGAGTGGGGGGGATCCCATAGAGACTTATAAAATTCTAACAGGACTAGACAGGGGAGATGCAGGGAGGATGGTCCCGATGGTGGGGGGAGTCCAGAACCAGGGGGTCACAGTCTGAGGATTGGGGGTAGACCATTTAGGATGGAGATGAGGAGACATTTCTTCACCCGGTGAGCCTGTGGAATTCATTCCCACAGGAAGTAGCTGATGCCAAAACATTGAATGTATTCAAGAGGCGGCTGGAGATAGCAGTTGGGGTCAAAGGTTATGGGGAGAAAGCAGGATTAGGCTATTGAGTTGGACAATCAGCCATGATGGTGATGGATGGTGGAGCAGGCTCGAAGGGCCGAATGGCCTCCTCCTATCTTCTATGTTTCTACGAGATACAAAGTGAGGGTGATCCTAAGTGAATTTGAGTTCTACCCTCTGCACAGATATTGAAGCTTTATTCATAGAAATCATAGAACCCTACAGTGCAGAAAGAGGCCCTTCGGCCCATCGAGTCTGCACCGAACACAATCCCACCCAGACCCCATCCCCATATCCCTACATATTACACCCACTAATCCCTCGAACCTACACATCCCTGGACACTAAGGGACAATTTCTTAGCAAGGCCAATCAACCTAACCCGCACATCTTTGGACTGTGGGAGGAAAGCGGAGCACCCGGAGGAAACCCGCGCAGACATAAGAACATAAGAAATAGGAGCAGGAGTAGGCCATCCAGCCCTTCGAGCCTGCCCCGCCATTCAATAAGATCATGGCTGATCTGAAGTGGATCAGTTCCACTTTCCCGCTTTCTCCCCATAACCCTTAATCCCCTTGTCTATCAGAAACCTATCTACCCGCGTCTTAAATATATTTAGCGAGGCAGCCTCCACCACTTCAACAGGCAGAGAATTCCAGAGATTCACCACCCTTTGAGTGAAGAAGTTCCTCCTCAACTCCGTTCTAAACTGTCCCCCCCCCGCCTTATCTTGAGGCTGTGCCTCCTGGTCCTGGACACGAGGAGAATGTGCAAACTCCACACAGACAGTGACCCGAGCCGGGAATCGAACCCAGTATCCCGGAGCTGTGAAGCAGCAGTGCTAACCCACTGTGCTACCATACCGCCCTAGCTGCAGACATGAGCACCGCTGTCCCCGGGTTTAAAGGGCTGTTTGTTGAACGTTACGAAGGGGACCTCACACACTCCCAGGGGCAGTCTGCTGGGATAGGGCCTCTCCTGCAGTGTAACTCAGTCACCCCTCCCCCCTGGATTACACTGTGGTCTTTGTAATTACTGCCTGATTCACGCTTACACCATGTTAATGAGCTACAGAGGCAGCAAACTCACAACCCACACGCAAAACAATGCCAATCGCTCAGTGCACAGGAATTCAACACAGAAGATAACTCACCAGGAAAAAGAACACCAACAAATCTAATCCCACAATCTGGACTTTCCCCAGTGCCTTCCCGGATTCTCCCACAGTGATTCCAACCAAAACCCAATAACTTCAGAACCTCTGAAGCTTAGCTACCCATATCCTAAACCCCAACTTCCTGTTCATCTATCACACCCCTGCCTCACTGATCTAAATCAGCTCCTGATCTGGCAACACCTTCCGACAATCACACAATCAGTGCAGGTGGAGGCCATTCTGGCCATCCCACCTCAGCCCTACTCCCGCTGATCTACACATCCCAGGACACTAAGTGGCAATTTACCATGGCCAATCCACCCAACACAAACACCTTTGGACTGTGGGAGGGAACCTGAGCACCCGGACGAAACCCACGTAGACACGAGGAGAACGTGCAGGCTCCATACGGATACTGACCCAAGCCGGGAATCGATCCCAGGTCCCTGGCATTGTGAGGCAGCAGTGCTAACCACTGCTCTGGAAATCCCTCCCTAAACATCCCCACCTCTCTCTCTGCCTCTCTCTGCCTCCCCGTCTCCGCCTTCGCTTCCCCCCTCTCCCTCTCAGCCTCCACCTCCCTCTCCCTCTCCCTCTCAGCCTCCACCTCCCTCTCCCTCTCCCTCTCAGCCTCCACCTCCCTCTCCCTCTCCCTCTCAGCCTCCACCTCCCTCTCCCTCTCCCTCTCAGCCTCCACCTCCCTCTCCCTCTCCCTCTCAGCCTCCACCTCCCTCTCCCTCTCCCTCTCAGCCTCCACCTCCCTCTCCCTCTCAGCCTCCACCTCCCTCTCCCTCTCAGCCTCCACCTCCCTCTCCCTCTCAGCCTCCACCTCCCTCTCCCTCTCAGCCTCCACCTCCCTCTCCCTCTCAGCCTCCACCTCCCTCTCCCTCTCAGCCTCCACCTCCCTCTCCCTCTCAGCCTCCACCTCCCTCTCCCTCTCAGCCTCCACCTCCCTCTCCCTCTCAGCCTCCACCTCCCTCTCCCTCTCAGCCTCCACCTCCCTCTCCCTCTCAGCCTCCACCTCCCTCTCCCTCTCAGCCTCCACCTCCCTCTCCCTCTCAGCCTCCACCTCCCTCTCCCTCTCAGCCTCCACCTCCCTCTCCCTCTCAGCCTCCACCTCCCTCTCCCTCTCAGCCTCCACCTCCCTCTCCCTCTCAGCCTCCACCTCCCTCTCCCTCTCAGCCTCCACCTCCCTCTCCCTCTCAGCCTCCACCTCCCTCTCCCTCTCAGCCTCCACCTCCCTCTCCCTCTCAGCCTCCACCTCCCTCTCCCTCTCAGCCTCCACCTCCCTCTCCCTCTCAGCCTCCACCTCCCTCTCCCTCTCAGCCTCCACCTCCCTCTCCCTCTCAGCCTCCACCTCCCTCTCCCTCTCAGCCTCCACCTCCCTCTCCCTCTCAGCCTCCACCTCCCTCTCCCTCTCAGCCTCCACCTCCCTCTCCCTCTCAGCCTCCACCTCCCTCTCCCTCTCAGCCTCCACCTCCCTCTCCCTCTCAGCCTCCACCTCCCTCTCACTCTCAGCCTCCACCTCCCTCTCACTCTCAGCCTCCACCTCCCTCTCTCTCTCAGCCTCCACCTCCCTCTCTCTCTCAGCCTCCACCTCCCTCTCTCTCTCAGCCTCCACCTCCCTCTCTCTCTCAGCCTCCACCTCCCTCTCTCTCTCAGCCTCCACCTCCCTCTCTCTCTCAGCCTCCACCTCCCTCTCTCTCTCAGCCTCCACCTCCCTCTCTCTCTGTCTACCTCCACCTCCCTCTCTCTCTGTCTGCCTCCACCTCCCTCCCTCTCTGTCTGCCTCCACCTCCCTCCCTCTCTCTCTACATTCCCTCAAAATTAACACCTTTCAACAAATGGTTAGTCACGCTCCAGTAAGTCACATGATGCAGTGTAAATGTTTGCCGTGTGAACTGGGAAAGATCTCATCCTCCAAGTGGGTTTGTTCAAAGGGAAACTGTCATTCATGTTGTTAAGTTCTCCAGAGACGTGTGCAATAGCCACGTTGGCTCTGAGGGAGGGCTGAATCTACCCTGTCTAACCCTGTTAGAATTTTATAAGTTTCTATGAGATCCCCTCTCACTCTTCTAAACTCCAATGATTAGTAAGTTTGCGGGCAACATGAAGGTTGGTGGATTTGTGGATAGCGATGAGGACCATCGGAGGATACAGCAGGATATAGATCAGCTGGAAACTTGGGCAGAGAGATGGCAGATGGAGTTTAATCCGGACAAATGTGAGGTAATGCATTTTGGAAGGTCTAATACAGCTAGGAAGTATACAGTAAATGGGAGAACCCTTAAGAGTATTGGTAGGCAGAGGGATCTGGGCGTACAGGTACACAGGTCACTGAAAGTGGCAATGTAGGTGGAGAAGGCAGTCAAGAAGGCATACGGCATGCTTACCTTCATCGGCTGGGCACTGAGTTTGAAAATTAGCAAGTCATGTTGCAGCTTTCTAGAACCTTAGTTTGGGCCACACTTGGAATATAGTGTTCAGTTCTGGTCACCACACTACCAGAAGGATGTGGAGGCTTTGGAGAGGGTACAGAAAAGATTTACCAGGATGTTGCCTGGTATGGAGGGCATTAGCTATGCAGAGGTTGGAGAAACTTGGTTTGTTCTCACTGGAACATCGAGGGGCGACCTGATAGAAGTCTACAAGATGATGGGAGGCATGGACATAGTGGATAGTCAGAAGCTTTTTCCCAGGGTGGAAGAGTCAATTACTCGGGGGCATAGATTTAAGATGTGAGAAACAAGGTTTAAAGGAGATGTACGAGGCAGATTTTTTTTACACAGAGGGTGGTGGGCGCCTGGAATTCGTTGCCGGGGGAGGTAGTGGAAGCGGATACGATAGTGAGTTTTAAGGGGCATCTTGACAAGTACATGAATAGGATGGGAATAGAGGGATATGGTCCCTAGAAGGGTAGGGGGTTTTAGTTCAGTTGGGCAGCATGGTAGGTGCAGGCTGGCCTGTTCCTGTGTTGTAATTTTCTTTGTTCTTTGAATATAATCCCAACTGACATAGTCGCTCCTCATATGACAGACCTGCCATCCCAGGAATCAGCCTGGTAAACCTTTGCTGTGCTCCCTCTATAGCAAGGAACATCCTTCCTCAGATAAGGAGACCAGAACTACACACAATACTCCAGGTGTGGCCTCACCAACGCCCTGTACAATTCCTCTCGCTATGAAGGCTGACATACCATTTGCCTTCTTTACTGCCTGCTGTACCTGCGCGCTTACTTTCAGCGACATCTGACGTTTTAAGTGTGTTGGAATCTGTTGATCTCCGTCCTGAACACATTCAATGACTGAGTTTCCACAAAGCTCTGGGGTAGAGAATTCCAAAGATCCTCCACCCTCTCAGCGAAGAAATTCCTCCTCGTTACAGTACTAAACGGTCTGCCCCTTATTCTGAGACTGAGCCCCCTGGTTCCAGACCCTCCTCCACCCCCACCCCCACCACCCCAGCCAGGGGAAACATCCTTCCTGTAGCCACCCCTGTTGGCCTCTATAATGGTCTCCTACAGAATCATAGAATTCTACAGTGCAGAAGGGGGCCATTCGGCCCAACAAGCCTGAAAAGACCACAATCCCACCCGGGCCCCATCCCCATAACCCCATGCATTTACCCTAGCTAGTCTCCCTGACACTAAGGGGCAATTTTGACATGGCCGATCCACATAAGAACATAAGAAATAGGAGCAGGAGTAGGCCATCTAGCCCTTTGAGCCTGCCCCGCCATTCAATAAGATCATGGCTGATCTGTCGTGGCTCAGTTCCACTTTCCCGCCCTCTCCCCATAACCCTTAATCCCCTCTCTCATCAAAAACCCATCAACCCGCGTCTTAAAAATATTTAGCGAGGCAGCCTCCACCACTTCAACGGGCAGAGAATTCCAGAGATTCACCACCCTTTGAGTGAAGAAGTTCCTCCTCAACTCCGTTCTAAACCGCCTCCCCTTTATCTTGAGGCTGTGCCCCCTAGTCCTACTGTCTTTTTTGAGCAGGAAGACTCTCTCCACCTCTATCCTATCCATCCCATTCATCATCTTATACGTCTCAATGAGATCTCCCCTCATTCTTCCAAACTCTAACGAGTACAAGCCTAGTTTATTCAGCCTCTCCTCATAGCTCAACCCCCTCAACTCCGGTATCAGCCTAGTAAACCTCCTCTGCACTCCCTCCAAGGCCAAAATATCTTTGCGCAGGTGCGGTGCCCAAAACTGCACACAGTACTCCAGCTGCAGCCTCACCAATGCCCTATACAGCTGCAGCAAGACCTCCCTACTTTTATATTCAATCCCCCTCGCTATGAAGGCCAGCATCCCATTCGCCTTCCTGACCACCTGCTGCACCTGCAAGCTGGGTTTTTGCGACTCATGCACAAGGACCCTGAGGTCCCTCTGCACTGTCACCTGCTGCAGTTTTTCGCCACGTAAGTAATAGTCCACCTAACCCATAACCTCTGGACTGTGGGAGGAAACCGGAGCACTCGGAGGAAACCCATGCAGACATGGGGAGAATGTGCAGACTCCGCACAGACAGTAACCCCGAGCCAGGAATCGAACCCAGGTCACTGGCGCTGTGAAGCAGCAGTGCTAACCACTGTGCCACCCTATCTCAGTGGGTAACCCTTTCCCCTCAGAATTAGAGACTTTAATCATCCTGCCATGCATAGAACATAAAAGCAGGGAGGTCTTGCTGCAACTGTACAGGGTACTGGTGAGGCCGCAGCTGGAGTACCGTGTGCAGTTTTGGTCACCGCACTTGCGGAAGGATATATTGGCCTTGGAGGAAGTGCAGAGGAGGTTCACTAGGCTGATACCGGAGATGAGGGGGTTGGACTATGAAGAGAGACTAAATAGACTGGGTCTGTACTCATTGGAGTTTGGAAGGGTGAGGGGGGGATCTTATAGAGACGTATAAGATAATGAAGGGGATGGATAGGGTAGAGGTAGAGAGATTCTTCCTGCTTAGGAAGGATAGCAGGACTAGAGGGCACAGCCTCAAGATAAGGGGGGGCAGTTTAGATCGGAGTTGAGGAGGAACTTCTTCACTCAAAGGGTGGTGAATCTCTGGAATTCTCTGCCCATTGAAGTGGTGGAGGCTACCTCACTGAATATATTTAAGTCACGGGTAGATAGGTTTCTGATAGACAAGGGAATTAAGGGTTATGGGGAGAGGGCGGGAATGTGGAACTGATCCACTTCAGATCAGCCATGATCGTATTGAATGGCGGGGCAGGCTCGAAGGGCCAGATGGCCTACTCCTGCTCCTATTTCTTATATTCTTATTAAGGCAGCGAGGAGCCTTCAGGAATACGGCGCTGGCCAAGAGGAGCTTTGGGGTGTTAGGGTTTCAAAGGCGCTACAGAAATTAAAAGCTTCCTTTTATTGCAGCTGGGTTTTATTTAGTGTCGCAGAGGGCTTTGCAAGAAAAAGCTGCACGCAGCCACTCTCACCCCCAAGCCAACCAGGGTGAGAGATTAGATTGCTATCCTGTACAATCAGCTACATCTCAATCATTTAACAGCAGGAAGTTCAATATCTTTAACCCTCTCCCTTTACCAACGCCCACGCACGGTTTAAAAATAGCCCCACCCCTCAATAAGTTCATGGCGTACCCTTCGCCTCAACGCCACCTCCTGCCCTCGTCCCTCACTCACTATCCAAAGAGCGATCGGCCCCGTCTCCATCACCCCCAGCAATCCTGCCATGGCTGTGTCCTCCGCCCCCGCCTCCTTGTTGGGGGGTAGTGGAAAGGTGTTGATTTTTGGGGTGGGGGAGGGCGGCCGCAGGGCTCAGGGTAGGAACGTTGGTGTGGAGGGAATGTCCCTGGGTTTAGTAATGCAGAAAACACTGGGAACACTCTGCAGGTTTGGCAGCTTCTGCAGAGAGACGGACAGAGTTAATGCTTCCAGTCCGTGTGACTCTGCTTTCAGAGTTAAAGATAGGGGGGGGGAGGAAAGTGTGCCATTATATAAGGTACAAGAGCTAGAACACATCCGTGATGCCATTATTAACACCGCCTCCTGTCGTTAACCCTTCCTCTACCTTATCAGCGTGGCACTGCAGGGAGGTGTTGGTGTAAGGTTAAAGTTAATTTATTCGTCACAAGTAAGGCGTTAATGAAGTTACTGTGAAATTCCCCTCGTCGCCACACTCTGATGCCTTTCGCACCCTAAGCCTTTCGGGCTGTGGGCGAAAACCGGAGCACCCGGAGGAAACCCACGCAGACACGGGGAGAATGTGCAGGTTCCACACAGACAGTGACCCAAGCCGGGAATCGAACCCGGATCCCTGGCGCTGTGAGGCAGCAGTGCTAACCACTGTGCCGCCCCAATACCGGATTACTAGCCCAGTGAGAATTCTTTGCAGCGTTATTGTCAGTGACACCCAGAAGACCCGGGTTCGAGTCCCGCCACGGCGATTGGTGGAATTTGAATTCAATAAAAAATATCTGGAATTAAGAACCTACCAATGGCCACCGTCGATTGTTGTAAAAATTCATCTGGTTCACTAATGTCCTTCAAGGAAGGAAATCTGCTGTCCTTACCCGGTCTGGCCGACAGATTTTGATAAAGGAGTAATTGGAAAGGGTGCAGAGGAGGTTTACCAGGATGTTGCCTGGTATGGTGGGAAGGTCTTATGAGGAAAGGCTGAGGGACTTGAGGTTATTTTCATTGGAGAGAAGAAGGTTACGAGGTGACCTTATTGAGGCGTACAAGATGATCAGAGGGTTAGATAGGGTGGACAGTGAGAGCCTTTTTCCTCGGATGGTGATGGCTAACACGAGGGGACATAGCTTTAAATTGAGGGGTGGTAATTATAGGACGGATGTCAGAGGTAGGTTCTTTACTCAGAGGGTAGTAAGGGCGTGGAATGCCCTGCCTGCAGCAGTTGTGGACTCGCCAACTTTAAGGGCATTCAAATGGTCAGTGGATAGGCATATGGATAACATTGGAATAGTTTAGGATAGAGGGTCATTAGATTGGTTCCACTGGTCGGCGCAACATCGAGGGCCGAAGAGTGCAGTACAGGCCCTTCGGCCCTCGATGTTGTGCCGACCAGTGGAACCAATCTAATGACCCTCTATCCTAAACTATTCCAATGTTATCCATATGCCTATCCACTGACCATTTGAATGCCCTTAAAGTTGGCGAGTCCACAACTGCTGCAGGCAGGGCATTCCACGCCCTTACTACCCTCTGAGTAAAGAACCTACCTCTGACATCCGTCCTATAATTACCACCCCTCAATTTAAAGCTACGTCCCCTCGTGTTAGCCATCACCATCCGAGGAAAAAGGCTCTCACTGTCCACCCTATCTAACCCTCTGATCATCCTGTATGCCTCAATAAGGTCACCTCGTAACCTTCTTCTCTCCAATGAAAATAACCTCAAGTCCCTCAGCCTTTCCTCATAAGACCTTCCCACCATACCAGGCAACATCCTGGTAAACCTCCTCTGCACCCTTTCCAATGCCTCCACATCTTTCTTATAATGCGGCGACCAGAACTGTACGCAATACTCCAAGTGCGGCCGCACCAGAGTTTTGTACCGTTGTAACATGACCTCACGGCTCCGAAATTCAATCCCTCTACCAATAAAAGCTAACACACCGTACGCCTTCTTAACAACCTTATCAACCTGGGTGCCAAGTTTCAGGGAGCTTTGCACATGTACACCGAGATCTCTCTGCTCGTCAACACTATTAAGAGTCCTTCCATTAGCCCTATATTCTGTACTCCTGTTATTCTTACCAAAGTGAATCACCTCACACTTTTCCGTATTAAACTCCATCTGCCACCTCTCGGCCCAGCTCTGCAGCTTATCTATGTCCCTCTGCAAACTGTAACATCCATCCTCACTGTCTACAACTCCTCCAACTTTGGTGTCGTCAGCAATGTTCTATGTTCTAAAGAATCGCCACCAGATTATTATCCACAAACCAACCCAGCTGGAAATGAGTGGAAAGTGGAAGCATTTTAATTGAGAGAGATTTCCTGCTGAGACTTCCCTCCATATCCTTCGAGGAACAGCCAAGCAAAGCCTAGTTTTATTTTGTTTCACATTTAGACGGTGTTACGTAAAGGAAATCCCCAGGTGCTGAACCTAAATGCAGCATGCAGTCACACAAGGAAATGTTTGGAGAGATGACTAAAAGCTGCGTCTAAGGGATGGGTTTTGAGGAGGATCTGAGATCAGAGCCCCAGGCAATGGCCAAGTGATTAAAGCCAATACCGTTCGAGAGGCCAGAATCGGAGCAGAGATCTCGGAGAGTGCCCAGCTGTAGGAGGGGGAAGAGGACAAGACGGGATCTGGAAGAAGAGTTGTTAAATTGGTGTCATTCCTCATCAGGAGAGGGAGAGAAGACACAGCAGGAAAATAACCCTGACAAACATCGGACAATTCATCCTGGAATCGCCACCACCTGGACAATTCGCTTTAAATCACTCTTAGAACGTCAGCATCATTGGCTCGACCCGCATTGCTGCAACCGTAACTGCCCCTTGAGCACAGTAAGGAGCCTCACAACACCAGGTTAAAGTCCAACAGGTCTATCTGGAATCATGAGCTTTCGGAGCACTGCACCTTCATCAAGTGAGTGGAGATCTACCTCTCCACCCCTGTCCAACACCAGCATCTCCATGTCACACCACACCACCACCCCCCCCCCCGAGAAAGCGGTGGTGAGCAGCCTTCTTGAACCGCTGCAGTCCACGAGGTGTAGGTACACCCACCATGCTGTTAGGGAAGGAGTTCCAGGATTTTGACCCAGCGACAGTGAAGGAATGGCGATATATTTCCAAGTAAGGAGTCTCACAACACCAGGTTAAAGTCCAACAGGTTTATTTGGTGGCAAACGCCACTGGCTTTCGGAGCTCTGCCCCTTCATCAGGTGAGTGGGATTTCAGTTCACAAACAGGGCATATAAAGACACAAACTCAATTTACAAAATAATGGATGGAATGCGAGTCTTTACGGATAATCAAGTCTTCAGGGTACAGACAATGTGCGAGGGTTAAGCACAGGTTAAAGAGATGTGTATTCTCAGGACAGTTAGTGAGGACACATGAGGCACACATTCAAGGAAGGAACTCTGCCATCCCTTCCCAGTCTGGCCTACATGTGACTCCAGTGACAACATGTGACATGTGATTCCCTGAATTCCGGGCACACAAGGACGGCCTCAACCGGGATCTTGGGTTCACGTCACACTATCTGTAACCCCCACGACTTGCAAAATCTCACTAACTGTCCTATTGTTGAGACAATACACATCTCTTTAACCCTAGTGGCCTGTGCAAGTGGCTTGGGCTACAAATAAATCTGTTGGACTTTAACCTGGTGTTGTGAAACTTCTCACCCCCGTCCAACACCAGCATCTCCACAGCATGGATATATTTCCAAGTCAGGATGATGAGTGGCTGGGAGGGGAATCTCCAGATGGTGTTCCCAGGTATCTGCTGCCCTTGTGCTTCTAAACGGTAGTGGTCACGAGTTTGGAAGGTGATGTGGAAGGAGCCTTGATGAGTCGCTGCAGTGCACCTTGTAGATGGTACACACAGCTGGCACTGAGTGGAGGGAGTGGATGTTTTGGTTGACTGGTGGGGTTAATGCTGGCCATTAAGGTGGTGCTTGGGAAGCCAATCAAACTGCGCCCCCGACGGGTAAGCTTTGACCACAGGGAAAATTTGGAGAAATGTTTTGTCCTCAAGCTGCGAGTGCCTTCCTGAGGTTGGTTGCATTCTACGGGCAGGCTCGCCTCCCCCACTCCCCACCTCAGCCCCACTGGGAAGACAAGCGGAGACAGCAGGGAGACCTTAGAGCCGGTCACACCACTGAAGCAATCTAAAATTAAGGGCAGATCGGAACGACGGAGGTTGAGGGGAGACCTGATAGAAGCCTACAAGATAACGAGAGGCACGGACAGAGTGGATAGTCAGAAGCCTTTTCCCCAGGGTGGAAGAGCCAATTACTAGGGGGGCACAGGTTTAAGGTGTGAGGGGCAAGGCTTAAAGGAGATGTACGAGGCAGATGTTTTACACAGAGGGTGGTGGGTGTCTGGAACTCGCTGCCAGAGGGAGGGAGTGGAAGCGGATACAGTGTGAGTTTTAAGGGGCATCTGGACAAATACATGAATAGGATGGGGATAGAGGGATATGGTCCCCGGAAGGGTAGGGGGTTTTAGTTCAGTCGGGCAGCATGGTCGGTACAGGCTTGGAGGGCCGAAGGGCCTGTTCCTGTGCTGTAATTTTCTCTGTTCAGTTCAGGAAACTTCAGAGCCTGCTGCTGGTGTCAGGGGTGTGCAGGGCTGCAGTGCACTGCCTGGTTAACAAGTTGGTTTTAACACTTTTTAAAAGTGTCACACTCAGTAGACCCTGAGCTTACAAAGGGCAAGTCCCCAGTCCAGTTCGAACTGTAGCCGTCCCCTCGACACAGTGTCGGTAAATACACAGCTTCAGTCTGTATTTCACATTTGGTGAAACTTTCCAGTGAAAGCAATCCCAGTTTATTCAACCTCCCCTCGTAGCCAACACCCCCGAGACCAGGCAACATCCTGGTGAACCTTCTCTGCACTCTCTCCAAAGCTTCCACATCCTTCCGGTAGTGTGGTGACCAGAACTACACACAATACTCCAAATACGGCCTAACCAAGGTTTTATTTCGCTGCAACATGATTTCCCAACTCTTGTACTCAATGCCTCAGCTGATGAAGACAAGCGTGCCGTATGCCTTCTTAATCATCTTGGCAACCTGTGTTACCACTTTCAGGGAACTGTGGACCTGTACGCCCAGATCCCTCTGTATGTTAATGTTCATGATGTGGGTATGCCGGCGTTGGTTGGACTGGCGTAAACACAGTAAAAAGTCTGACAACACCAGGTTTTAGTCCAACCGACGAAGAGGCAGTCCCCTCGAAAGCTTGTGAGTATTATCAAATAAATCAGCTGGACTAAAACCTGGTGTTGTCAGACTTTTTACTGTGTTAATGTTCCTCAGGGTTCTGCCATTTCCAGTATAATTCACACCTAAATTTAATCCACCAAAATGCATAACCTTGCATTTCTCCAGATTAAATTCCATCTGTCATTTCTCTGCCCCAGTCTCCGATCTATCTCTATCCTGTTGTATCCTCTGACAATCCCCAGCACTATCAGCAACTCCACCAATCTTCCTGTCATCCGCAAACTTACTAATCAGATCCCCCACATTTTCCTCCAGCTCATTTATATATACCACAAACAACAGAGGTCCCAGCACTGATCCCTGTGGAGCATCACTAACTACAGATCTCCATTCTGAAAAACACCCTTCCACCGATACTCTCTGTCTTCTATAACCAAGCCAGTTCTGTATCCATCCAGCCCACCCCCAATCCCATGTGATCTTAGTTTTTGTACCAGTCTGCCAATGCGTGACCTTGTCAAAAACCTTACTAAAGTCCATATAAACTACATCCAGAGCCCTTCCCTCATCAATTATCTTTGTCACCTCTTCACAAAACTCAAATCAAGTTGGCGAGACATGATCTTCCCCGTACAAAACCATGCTGCCTGTCACTAACTAGTCCATTTTCCTCCAAACCTCCCTCAGTATCTTCTCCAAAAGCTTCTCCATCACTGACGTCAGGCTCTTCGGCCTAGAATTTCCAGGATTATCCCTGCTTCCTTTCTTAAACAAGGGAACAACATTGGCTATTCTCCAGTCCTCTGGAACCTTGCGTGTGGTCAAAGGGGATGTGAAGATATCTGTTAAGGTCCCAACTATTTCTCCCCTGGCCTCCCGCAGTAACCTGGGATAGATCCCATCCGGCCCTGGGGACTTGTCTGCCTTGATGCAATTTAGGATACTCAACACTTCCCCCTTCGATATATTGACGTTCTCTAGAGCGTTCACACACCCATCCCTGACCTCAACATCCGTCATGTCCTTCTCCCTGTTCTCATTAAGGATTCAAAGTTCACATTAAGGATTTCACCCACTTCCTGTGGTTCCACACATAACTTCCCTCCATTGTCCTTGAGTGGGCCTACTCTTACTCTTACTACCCTCTAGCTCCTAATATATACATGAAAGGCCTCGAGATTCTCCTTGACCCTGTTTGTTAAAGACATTTCATGGCGCCTTTTAGCCCTCCTGATTTCACGTTTAAGTTCCTCCCTACTTTCACTGTACTCCTCAAGAGCTTTGTCAGTTTTTAGGTGCCTGGACCAAGCAAATGCTTCCTTTTCCCTTTTGACTAGGCTTACAATTTCCCTTGTTATCCACGGTTCCCGAATCCTGCCATTCCTATCCTTCATTATTACGGGGAAATGCCAGTCCCGCACTTCGATCAACCGGCCTTTAGAAGACTCCCACGTGCCAGATGTGGATTTGCCCTCAAATAAACGCTCCCAATCCACATTCCCCAGTTCCTGTCTAATTTGGATGTTATTGGCCCAATTAAACACCCTCCCCCAAGGGCCACTCTTCTCTGTATCTGAGACCACCCAAAATCTTGTGGAATTATGATCGCTAAAAAGGCAACCCCTCATCTGAAAATAATGCCCCCTGCTTCTGGAATCACCTTGAATTCCCACGTTCACCTTGTCCAGACCGTTTAGGAACTTAGCCTTCACGTTCTGGCAACCTGGGTTCGAATCCCGCCACAGGAGATGGTGGAATTTGAATTCAATAAAAAAAAAATTTGGGTTAAGAATCTACTGATGACCATGGAACCATTGTCAGAAAAACCCATCTGGTCCTTTAGGGAAGGAAATCTGCCGTCTTTACCTGGTCTGGCCTACACGAGACTCCAGAGCCACAGCAATGTGGTTGACTCTCAACTGCCCTCCGAGGGCAATTAGGAATGAGCAACAAACGCTGGCCAACCGGTGACACCCATGTCCCATAAATGAGTAAAAAAAATTGTGTAACGTGATAGGATTAATTAATGATCTCTTTGTCAGCAGCCTGCACAGTGCGATTGAATTTTACATCCAGTTTGAAAGGGAGATGAGTGGGTCTGAGACTAGTATTTTAAACTTAAATAAAGGCGGCTATGTTGACGTGAAATCTGAGCTAGCTGAAGAGAACTGAGACACGAGGCTGCGCAGGGGGGTGGGGGAAGGGGGGAGGAGGGGGCAGATCAATAGGCGAGCAAAGGCAGATATTTAAGGGGATATTTCCAAATACTCAAAATAAGTACGTTCCTACTGCAAAGAAAAATCTAAGGAAAGGACCCACCATCAATGGTTAAGTAAAGAAGTTTAGGAAAGCATTAAACTGAAGGAGAAAGTATATAACTGCACAAAGGTGAGTAACAGGTCAGACAATTGGTCAGAACATAAAGAACGGCAGAGAATGACTGGAAGGTAAAACAGGGGAAAGACATTTACAAATGAGAAAAAGCCAAATGTTTTTACATGTATTAAAAAAGAGTAAAGTTAGCACTGATCCTCGAGAGAGTGAGAATGGGAGTTAATAATAGGTAATAAGGAAATGACAGTTTAAATATTTTGCTTCTGTTTTCTCTGAAGAGGATGCAAAAAACATTCCACTCAGCTGTAAATTGGGAGGTGGAATTAAGAGAGGAACTTTTACAATCAGAGAATCAAACAGCGCAGAAGAGGCCCTTCAGCCCATCGAGTCTGCACATTAGAACTCCCACCCAATCCCGTCTGCCAGCACTTGGCCCATTGCCCAGAATGTTCTGATGGGCCAAGTGCTCATCCCTGTTCTTTTTAAAGGATGTGAGGCATCCCGCCTCCATCATCCTCCCAGGCAGCGCATTCCAGTCCCTCACCACCCTCGGGGTAAAAAAGGCTTTTTCCTCACACCCTCCTGACCTTCACCTCAAACCTGTGTCCCCTCATGACTGACCCTTCAACCAAGGGGAACAGCTGCTCCCTGTCCATGCCCCTCAATCTTGTACATCTCTATCAGGTCACCCCTCAGTCTTCTCTGCTCCAGAGAAAACAACCCAAGCCTCCCCGATCTCTCTTCATAAATTAAATGTCCCATCCCAGGCAGCATCCAGGTGGATCTCCTCTGCCCGCCACCCCCCCCCCAGTGTAATCACATCCTTCCGATAATGTGGTGACCAGAACTGCACACAGAACTCCAGCTGTGTCCTCACCAAAGTTCAATACAACTCCAACATGACCCTCCCTGTTTTTGTAATCTATACCCCGATTGATAAAGGCAAGTCTCCCCTATGCCTTTTTCACCACCTTACAAACCTGCCCTTCACCTTCAGAGATGTGGGCAAACACGCCAAGGTCCCTTTGTTCCTCAGAACTTCCTAATGTCTTCCCATTCATTGAGAACTTTCTTGTCAAATTACTCACACTTTTCAGGGTTAAATTCCATCCGCCATTTGATCATTCTGTCTATATCTTCTCGTAGCCCAGGACACTCCACGTCACTGTTAACCACCCGGCCAATCTTTGTGTCACCCACAAACTTACTAATCCTACTCCCCCACATAGTCATCTACGTTATTTCTATAAATGGCCCCAACACAGATCCCTGGGGTACGCCACTGGACACCAGCTTCCAGTCACTAAAGCAGCCTTCTCTCATCACCCTCTGTGTCTCCTACAACTGAGCCAATCCTGAATCCACTTTATCAAATTATCCCATGTCAACTTACCTTATTTACAAGTCTCCCATGTGGAATCTTGCCAAAGGCTTTGCTGAAATCCACATAAACAACATCGACTGCACCACCCTCATCTACACACCTGGTCACCTCCTCAAAAAATTCAATCAAATTTGAATGAAGCCATGCTGATTCTCCCTGATCAAGCTTTGCCTCTCCGAGTGGAGACGGATGTTCTCTTTCGGAAGTTTCTCCAATAGTTTCCCTCCCACTGATGTGAGACTCGGTGGTCTGTAGTTCCCTGGTTTATCTCTACAACCCTTCTTAAACAGCGGGACCGCATTCGCCGTTCTCCAGACACTGGGCCCCTCCCCACCCCCCACCCCCACCCCTCCCCCCCCCTCCCTCCCCCTTGGCCAGAAAGGAATCGAACATTCGGGTCAGATCACCGGGGAACTGGTACTGAATGAACTCGTGGAGCTGTGGCAAGTCTCCGGGTCCAGATGGACTGAAAAAAGGTGGCTGATGAGCTAATGGATAAGTTGTATTAACTTTTGAAGATTTTAAGAAGGTTCCCCATTCTGGGGAGGAGTAAATAGAACCTCTCTATTCGAGAAGGGAGTTCATAGAATGTCCACAGTGCAGGAGTCTGCGCCCACTGTCTGACAGAGTGCATACCCAGGCCCTCCCCTCTACCCTATTCCCAAAACCCCACACATTTACCATACCTAATCCATCTAAGCCAAATATCTTGGGTTACTACAGGACAACTTAGCACGGCCAATGTACCTAATCAGCATGTATTTGGGCTGTGGGAGGAAACCAGAGCACCCAGAGGAAACCCACACAGACACGGGGAGAACGTGCAAACTCCACACAGACAGTGACCCAATCGAACCCGGGTCCCTGGCGCTGCGAGGCAGCGGTGCTAACCCCTGCGCCACCCCCAGAGGCAGTAACCAGGAAACTATAGCTGGACATCTGTCATGGGAAAGGTGTGAGAATCGATGATTCAGGAAGTTATGGTTGGGCACTTGGGGGAAACTCGAGGCAATCAGGAAGAACACTTCTGGAGATGACTCGGAGAAATCACTGCGAGGTGACAATAATTGGTCAGCACCAAACTAATCCATCTTCAGTTTGAACTGTGTCAGAAACTGAACAGGGGAGATGGTGAGACGCTATCACTCATGGGAGAGTCTCAAATAAAAGGACATCGCTAAAGGATAAAGGGCTGGTCATTTAAAACTAACGTGTAGAAATTTCTTCTCACAGAGGACAGGGAATCTCTGGCATTGTCTGTCCCAAAGGGTGGTTGGTTAGAAGTATTCAAAGTGGAGGTGGATAAGTACTTGACATATCAAGGAACAGAGGGCTGTGGGGAAATGGCACAGACAAGGAGCAGAGACCGGCATCGATTGTCCATGAAACGGAAGCAGGAGTAGGCCACTCGGCCCTTCAAACCTGTACTACCATCGTACGATTCTGCATCACCATGCACTGCCTTTATCAGGTGGAGCTGCCGGTGTTGGACTGGGGTGAACACAGTGAGAAATCCCAACGCACCAGGTTAAAGTCCAACAGGTTCATTTGGAATCACCAGCTTTCGGAGCGCTGCTCCTTCATCAGGAACACTCGGCTCAGGGGGAGGAGGGGGAGATACAGGGAGAAGGGGTCAACACGAGGGGGGCGCTGGGGGTGGAACCAAGGGGGGGAGAGAGAGAGAGAGAAAGACGGGGGGGGGAACTGAAAGAGAGAGAGAGATGGGGGGGGTGGAAAATCAGAGGGGGGGAACCAATCAGAGAGAGACGGGGGGCGGGGAACCAGAGAGAGGGACAGAGAGGAAAGGGACGGAGATGGTAAATGATTTCTGAAGGAAATTGGATAAACCGGCAGAGTTACGGAGATAGAGCAAGGGAATGAGAGTGACTGGATTGGCCTACAGAGAGCTAGCAAGCACTTGATAGGTCAAATGACCTCTGTTGTGCTGTTGATGGCTCTATGGGGGTGGTACAGTGGCACAGTGGTGAGCAGTGTTGCCTTACAGTGCCAAGGATCCGGGTTCGATCCCCGGCTCCAGTCACTGTCTGTTGGAATTTGCATGTTCTCCCCGTGTCTGCCTGGGTTTCCTCCGGGTGCTCCGATTTCCCCCCCCCACAGTACAAGGATGTGCCAATTAGATGGATTGGCCGTGCTAAATTGCCCCTTTGTGTCCCAGGATGCATAGATTAGAGGGATGAGTGGGGTAAATATGTGGGGTGACGGGAATCAGGCCTCAGTGGGACTGTGGTCGGTGCAGACTCGATGGGCTGAATGGCCTCCTTCTGCACCGTAGGGATTCTCTGATTCTTTGACTCAAATCCTTCCATTATTTCTCGAGGGAAGTGGGTGAAAGGATAGAAATGGGCCTGGGAGTAATTAGCCCGAGCCTCTCAATGTTCCCCGGATCCCACTGACTCCCATCGTTACAGTAAGAAGTCTCACAACACCAGGTTAAAGTCCAACACCTCACCTGACGAAGGAACAGCGCTCCGAAAGCTCATGCTAACAAATAAACCTGTTGGGTTTTAGCCTGGTGTTGTGAGACTTCTCACTGTGCCCATCCCAGTCCAACGCCGGCATCTCCACATCACCCCATCAATATTCCCCAAGGATTCAGGTCAGTCACCTGACCCGAGGCAGAACAGGAAGCCATAGGTTATTCCTAACCTGGGAGAACATTCAGCCAAGACTGACGCCCATGGGGTAAAGCTATTTGAAACCAGTCATTATCTCTCGGCTTCTCCATTCACGCCAACCTTTCCATTCAGCAGCCTTCCAATCCTTTCCCTTTTCATCTGACGGGGAGGGGGCCCAGTTTGAGGAATGTTTCCCACACTCCCAACCTATCCCGGGGGTCAGGAGGTCAGAGTTCAAGCCCCAATCCTGGGACGTGAGCACAGGCCACAAGGCCTGACGCGCTTTTCCAAACTTTACCTACTGTGGTGGCGCAGTGGGTTAGCACCCGCTGCTTCACAGCTCCAGGGTCCTGGGTTCGATTCCCGGCTCGGGTCAGTGCCTGTGTGGAGTTTGCACATTCTCCCCGTGTCTGCGTGGGTTTCCTCCGGGTGCTCCGGTTCCCTCCCACAGTCCAAAGATGTGCGGGTTAGGTTGATTGGCCACGCTAAAATTGCCCCTTAGCGTCCTGTGAAGGGTGGGTTAGTGGGTAAATATGTAGCAATATGGGGGTAGGGCCTGGGTGGGATTGTGGTCGGTGCAGACTCGATGGGCCGAATGGCCTCTTTCTGCGCTGTAGGGTTTCTATAATTCTATGAAGATTGGAAGGAGATTGGAGCAGTTCATCGATGAAGCAATTGAGTGACTAAACTATCCTGGGATTCACAAAGATACTTCAATCCTCCCCAAACATTCAAGTTCATCTCTTAATTTTTTGTTAAAAGTTTATTTATTAGTGTCACAAACAGACTTACATTAACACTGCAATGAAGTTACTGTGAGAATCCCCTAGTCGCCGCACTCCGGCCCCTGTTCGGGTTACACTGAGGGAGAATTTAGCACGGCCAATGCACTAAAAGCAGACTTCTCAGACTGTGGGAGAAAAGCAGAATGATGGAGCGGACTCAGTGCCCTAACTCTTATTAGGAGGAAACCCACGCAGGCATGGGGAGAACGTGCAGACTCCACACAGTCACCCAAGCTGGGAATCGAACCTGGGTCCCTGGCTCTGTGAGGCAGCAGTGCTAACCACTGTGCCACCCTACTCGCAACAAGGGGATCCCTCTGGACTTGTGGTGTGGCGATAAATAGCGAGAAGGATATCCCGAAGATGACAGGATATAGATGGACTGGTCAGTGGCAAATAGGATTCCACCGAGATCAGTGTAAGGTGATGCGCTTGGGCAGAGCAACCAAGATAAAGGAATAGTAATGAACGGCAGGAATCTGGGAAGCTCGAGGATCTGAGGGACCTGGGTATGCATGTTACACCAGTCCCTTAAACATAAGAACATAAGAAATAGGAGCAGGAGTAGGCCATCTAGCCCTTCGAGCCTGCCCCACCATTCAATAAGATCATGGCTGATCTGTCGTGGCTCAGTTCCACTTTCCCGCTTTCTCCCCATAACCCTTAATCCCCTCTCTTATCAAAAACCCATCTTTTTAAAAATATTTAGCGAGGCAGCCTCCACCACTTCAACGGGCAGAGAATTCCAGAGATTCACCACCCTTTGAGTGAAGAAGTTCCTCCTCAACTCCGTTCTAAAACGTCCCCCCTTTATCTTGAGGCTGTGCCCCCTAGTCCTACTGTCTTTTTTGAGCGGGAAGAGTCTCTCCACCTCTATCCTATCCATCCCATTCATCATCTTATACGTCTCAATGAGATCTCCCCTCATTCTTCTAAACTCTAACGAGTACAAGCCTAGTTTATTCAGCCTCTCCTCATAGCTCAACCCCCTCAACTCCGGTATCAGCCTAGTAAACCTCCTCTGCACTCCCTCCAAGGCCAAAATATCTTTGCGCAGGTGCGGCGCCCAAAACTGCACACAGTACTCCAGCTGCGGCCTCACCAATGCCCTATACAGCTGCAGCAAGACCTCCCTACTTTTATATTCAATCCCCCTCGCTATGAAGGCCAGCATCCCATTCGCCTTCCTGACCACCTGCTGCACCTGCAGGCTGGGTTTTTGCGACTCATGCACAAGGACCCCGAGGTCCCTCTGCACCGTCGCCTGCTGCAGTTTTTCGCCACGTAAGTAATAGTCCTTCCTACCATTATTCCTACCAAAGTGGACCACCTCACACTTGCCAACATTAAATTCCATTTGCCATTTCCTGGCCCATTCGCCCAGCCTATCTAGATCCTTCTGCAGACTCTCCACACCCTCCGCACAATTTGCCTTTCCCCCAATCTTGGTGTCATCAGCAAATTTCGACACCCTACACTCGGTTCCCTCCTCCAGATCATCTATATAAATGGTAAAAAGCTGAGGCCCCAGCACCGACCCCTGGGGCACTCCACTAGTCACCAACCGCCAATCCGAATAGCACCCGTTGACCCCCACTCTCTGCCTCCTATTTGACAACCAATCCTCTATCCACGCTAACACCCTACCCCCAACTCCATGCCCCCGACCTTCTGTAATAACCTCTTGTGAGGTACCTTGTCAAACGCCTTCTGAAAATCAAGACCGACCACATCCACCGGCTCTCCTCTATCCACCGCCCTAGACACATCCTCATAGAACTCCAATAAATTTGTCAGACACGACTTCCCCTTAACGAAACCGTGCTGCGTCTGCTCTATCAAGCAATTCCCTTCAAGATGCCTCGCTATTTCCTCCTTGATGACGGATTCTAACATTTTACCTACCACAGACGTTAAACTAACCGGCCTATAATTTCCCCCCCTTTTGCCTGGCACCCTTCTTAAACAACGGCGTAACATTAGCCGCTTTCCAATCTTCCGGCACTTCCCCAGAATCCAGCGACGTCTGGAAAATAACCACCGGCATCCACTATCACCTCCGCCATTTCTTTCAGAACCCTCGGATGCATTCCATCCGGTCCTAGATAGCAGGACAGCTGGATAAAGTAGTAAAAAAGGAACACGGTATCCTGGCCTTTGTTAATTGAGGCATCAAGTTTAAGAGCAAGGATCTTCATAAGATATAGGATAAGAATTAGGCCACTCGGCCCATTGAGTCTGCCCCGCCATTCAATCATAAGAACATAAGAAATAGGAGCAGGAGTAGGCCATCTAGCCCCTTCGAGCCTGCCCTGCCATTCAATAAGATCATGGCTGATCTGAAGTGGATCAGTTCCGCTTTCCCGCTTTCTCCCCATAACCCTTAATCCCCTTGTCTATCAGAAACCTATCTACTCGTGATTTAAATATATTTAGCGAGGCAGCCTCCACCACTTCAACAGGCAGAGAATTCCAGAGATTCACCACCCTTTGAGTGAAGAAGTTCCTCCTCAACTCTGATCAAAACTGCCCCCCCCGCCTTATCTTGAGGCTGTGTCCTCTAGTCCTGCTATTCTTTCTAAGCGGGAAGAATCTCTCTACCTCTACCCTATCCATCCCCTTCATTATCTTGTAAATCTCTATAAGATCCCCCCTCATCCTTCTAAACTCCAACGAGTACAGGCCCAGTCTGTTTAATCTCTCCTCAGAAGCTAACCCCCTTATCATGGCTGATATTTTTCTCATCCCCATTCTCCTGCCTTTTCCCCATAGCCCCTGATCTCCTTATTGATCAAGAACCTATCTGTCTCAGTCTTAGAGACACTCAATGACCCGGCCTCCACAGCCCACTGTGGCAGAGAGTTCCACAGATTCCCCACTCTCTGGATGAAGAAATTCCTCCTCCTCTCACTTTCAAAGGAGCGTCCTTTCAGTCTGAGGTTGTGCCCTCGAGTTCTAACCTCTCCCTGTAGCGGGAACATTCTCTCCACGTCCACTCTATGTAGGCCTCTGTAAGTTTCAATTAGCTCTCCCCCTCATCCTTCTAAACTCCATCAAGTACAGACCCAGACACCCTAAACATTCCTCACATGATAAACTCTTCATTCCAGGGCTCGTTCTTGTGAAGCTCCTCTGGACCCCCTCCAAGACCAGCACATTCCTTCCTTACATCTGGGATTCGGCTGGATCTGTCCTTATCAAAATGTGCACTTCCCAGTGACTGGGTGGATTTTTATGTGACTTGAACACCCAGTATGGAACTTGCCTGAGTGACTACATTGTAAAAGGTGCCTCCTTGGTTGGAAAGCACGGAATGGCACCAGGGTGGTGTGACAGGCGCCACATAAATGCAAGTCTTTGCTTTTCTCCCTGTGGGAATCTCTTTTTAAGCGATAAAGATGAAGTCACACTTGCTGTATTCAGACACTGGCTGCGTACAGTCTGTATTCACACTCTCTCCCCCCGCCTACATGGGGTTAATTTAACTCGGGAAATGCGCAGACCAGCAGTGTCCCTCCTCACGGAAAATCTGTGTGTTTGTTCAGTGCGAGAGGTTTGTGCCGATTACTGAGGGAAACAGTAAACACAGAAGGTTCACTGGCTGTTAATTCTGAAACCTGGTTCTGTTGTTCGAGACGAGGCAGAGTAAACTTGTTAACACTGTTCAAAGGTGCATTTTCAGTTTGTAAGTTTGGGAAAGTCGTAATTTTTGCACATGTTTTCAAGGCACAAAGTACAGACAGAACGGCCATACACACACACACACACCCATACACATAACCACACACACACACACACACACACACACACACACAGAAAGACACAGCTACACAAAAATGTAGACACACACACACAAACACATAGCCACACGCACACACACAAATACACAGACACAGCTACACAAAAACATAGACACACATACACACACACAAAGCCATAGATAGACACACATACACACACACAAAGCCATAGACAGACACAGATACACAAACACAAAGCCATAGACAGACACAGATACACAAACACAAAGCCATAGACAGACACAGATACACAAACACAAAGCCATAGACAGACACAGATACACAAACACAAAAACATAGACACACACACAAAAACATAGACACACACACACACAAAAACATAGACACACACACACACAAAAACATAGACACACACACACACAAAAACATAGACACACACACACACACAAAAACATAGACACACACACACACAAAAACATAGACACACACACACACACACAAAAACATAGACACACACACACACACAAAAACATAGACACACACACACAAAAACATAGACACACACACACAAAAACATAGACACACACAAAAACATAGACATAGATACACACACACACAAAGACACAGATACACAAAAACATAGACACACACACACACAAACATACGTACATAGAAACACAGACACATATCCAGATAAAAAAACCACATACACATATGCATATACACAGCCAGACACACAATTTTTGGTACCTGGTAATTAATCCCGAATATGTTTCTTCCTGTTTCAGGCGGGGTGAAGTGTACACCAGGCTAAGCAGACTTTGGGGTGTAAAGTTCAGACTGTAATGATCTCACAAACTTGCTCCTTAATCGCTCCAAACCCCAGCCCTCTTAACCCAGAGTAATTGGTCCACTTCACATCCTCCCCACATAGTTTTGCAAGGAGTCGGTTCTAATCCCCGGCAGCACAAGTTCTGCCCAGCACGCACTCACTCACACACTCACGCGTGACCCTGAAGTAACAGCTTTGCCTGGGAATTAACAGAGAGTTTTGTGCGGTCTAACAGAAGCACAATGTACACGGCAGCTCCGAGAAACAGCAACAGTGTTTGTGGATTCACAGCGAGTGGGTACACATGTTTACCGCCTCTCGCAAGGCCGCTGGCACAGAACAAGCCACCTCCAGCTCCTCACAAAGAAAAGATTTTTCTGCCGGCCAGCACACTGCAGCTCCAGATAATTCCCAAATGAATGGAATTTCAGAGTCAGTGTGGATACTCAGCTCCACACGGCCACAGGCAGAGCGTGTGTACAGGGCACTGGTGAGGCCGCAGCTGGAGTACTGTGTGCAGTTTTGGTCACCGCACTTACGCAAGGATATTTTGGCCTTGGAGGGAGTGCAGAGGAGGTTTACTAGGCTGATACCGGAGTTGAGGGGGTTGAGCTATGAGGAGAGGCTGAATAAACTAGGCTTGTACTCGTTAGAGTTTAGAAGAATGAGGGGAGATCTCATTGAGACGTATAAGATGATGAATGGGATGGATAGGATAGAGGTGGAGAGACTCTTCCTGCTCAGAAAGGATAGTAGGACTAGGGGGCACAGCCTCAAGATAAGGGGGGGCGGTTTAGAACAGAGTTGAGGAGGAACTTCTTCACTCAAAGGGTGGTGAATCTCTGGAATTCTCTGCCCGTTGAGGTGGTGGAGGCTGCCTCGCTAAATATTTTTAAGACGCGGGTTGATGGGTTTTTGATAGGCAAGGGGATCAAGGGTTATGGGGAGAGGGCGGGAATGTGGAACTGAGACACGACAGATCAGCCATGATCTTATTGAATGGCGGGGCAGGCTCAAGGGACTAGATGGCCTACTCCTGCTCCTATTTCTTATGTTCTTATGTGTGCTCTGAATATTGTCTCATCTGAAAAAATATTTGAACAGGAAGAATATAATCACTCAAAATATTTCCCAGCCCGATTAATACTCTTTGAACTGTACTTTCACAAGGTTCAGCAGCTGGTTTGTGAATTCCCAGTCTATGTGGTAACAACAAGGTGATTATCAATGTTTTATGATGTAGCCGGGGATTACATAGCAGCACAACAGAGAGAGAGGTTCCTCTCCAAATCACTGAAATATCTTCCCAGGATCATTAATCACCACAAGGTGATTAAACCCTTATTTTAACAGCTCCAAAGGACAACATCACCCTGCGGCGCTCCCTCGGCACTGACCCCCTGACAGTGCGGCGCTCCCTCGGCACTGACCCCCTGACAGTGCGGCGCTCCCTCGGCACTGACCCCCTGACAGTGCGGCACTGACCCCCTGACAGTGCGGCACTGACCCCCTGACAGTGCGGCACTGACCCCCTGACAGTGCGGCACTGACCCCCTGACAGTGCGGCACTGACCCCCTGACAGTGCGGCACTGACCCCCTGACAGTGCGGCACTGACCCCCTGACAGTGCGGCACTGACCCCCTGACAGTGCGGCACTGACCCCCTGACAGTGCGGCACTGACCCCCTGACAGTGCGGCACTGACCCCCTGACAGTGCGGCACTGACCCTCTGACAGTGCGGCACTGACCCTCTGACAGTGCGGCACTGACCCTCTGACAGTGCGGCACTCCCTCGGCACTGACCCTCTGACAGTGCGGCGCTCCCTCGGCACCGACCCTCTGACAGTGCGGCACTCCCTCAGCACTGACCCTCTGACAGTGCGGCGCTCCCTCGGCACTGACCCTCTGACAGTGCAGCACTCCCTCAGCACTGCACCGAGATCACAAATCTAGATTTTGTGTTCAGTTTCTGGAATGCATTCAGTAAGAATGTTTTTCAGTAAGCTGCAATTACTCTGTAAACATTTATTAAACAACAGCTCTTTGATATGGAGATCTACGTGCTGGCTTTGTGCATTTTAGACTTCCCACTAATTTGACAATGTTCATTTCCTGACAATAGTTCTCAGTGAACATGATTCACACATTCCTATCGTCAGTAACTCCTGGAGCACCCACTCTCCATCTGCACACAAATAGATTCCACAATTGCTGTGTCCACATCAGCAACAAGCCTATCATTGTACCCTGGCCAAGAGGCTGAACCACTGACGGCAAATACAACCTTGTAATCCTTTCAAATTGTAAAACACCCCGAAGTGTCTCAGTAGAATAGTGCCTTTTTGCAGATGCAATAGTGAGTTTTAAGGGGCGTCTGGATAAATCCATGAATAGGGTTGGGAATAGAGGGATATGGTCCCCGGAAGGGTAGGGGGTTTTAGTTCAGTTGGACAGCATGGTCGGTGCAGGCTTAGTGGGCCTGTAATTTCTTTGTAGAGAGGAAGAGGAGAAGGCCATTCAGCCCATCGAGCCTGAGCCATTTAATACCACTATGGCTGATTGCCCACTTCAAAGCCTTTCACCCTCACAATCCCCGTCATCATAGAACTCTACAGTGCAGAAAGAGGCCCTTCGGCCCATCGAGTCTGCACCGAACACAATCCCACCCAGTCCTACCCCCCATATCCCTACATATTTTACCCACTAATCCCTCTAACCTACGCATCCCTGGACACTAAGGGGCAATTTTTTAGCACGGCCAATCAACCTAACCCGCACATCTTTGGACTGTGGGAGGAAACCGGAGCATCTGGAGGAAACCCATGCAGACACGGGGAGAATGTGCAATCTCCACACAGACAGTGACCCGAGCCGGGAATCGAAGCCAGGTCCCTGGAGCTGTGAAGCAGCAGTGCTGACCCACTGTGCTACCGCGCCGCCCGTTATGTCAATCAGAGATCTATCAATCTCTGCTTCAGACATGCTCCACGTCTGAGCTCCTCCTCTCCTCTGGGGTAGAGAATTCCAAAAATCCACTACCCTCCGTGTAAAGAAATTTCTCCTTGTCCATTGACTCCGACTATACTTCCCGCTACCTGGGAGAAGCCAAGAACCCCACGCACCCTGGACACGCACTCTTCCAATTTCCTCCGTTAGGAAAAAGATAAAAATAAGTCTGAAAACACAAAGAATGGTACAGCATAGGAACAGGGCCCTTCCACCCCTCCAAACCTGCCCCCATCATGATGCCTGCCTAAACTACAACCTTATGCACATACAGAGTCCACATCTTTCCATCCCCATCCTATTCATGTCTAGTTGCCCCTGAAATGCCGCTGTCGTACCTGCTCCCAGCACCTCCCCAGGCAGCACCTTCCAGAACACTCATCACCTCTACATAAAAAAAACCTTGCCTCGCACATCTCCTCTAAACTTTTCCCCGCACACCTTAAACCTACGTCCCCTCGTACTCGACCTCTCTACCCAAGGAAAGAGCATCCGACTGCCCGCTCTGTCCATGCCTCTCATAATCTTGTAAAACCTCTACAGGGTCACTCCACAACCTCCGTCGTTCCAATGAGAACGAGCCAGTTTGTCCAACCTCTCCTCGTAGCTAACACCCTCCAGACCAGGCAGCACGTACCAACAGGACAACTTACTCCTTGCTGCCTTCAGACTTTTGAATGGTCCTAGCGTATGTTCTGTACCCTAGCTATGACTGTAACACTACATTCCACATTATCTCCTTTCCTGCTCTATGAACGGTATGCTTTGTCTGTATCGCGCACAAGAAACAATACTTTTCACTGCAAGTTTGTACATGTGACAGTAATAAATCAAATCAAATCAAATCATCTAGTTCCTGAGTGGCTTCAACCTCATTTCGAAATTGGGCCCCCGGTTCTAGACTCACCCACCAAGCAAATATCAAAGTTTATTTATTCGTCACAAGTCGGCTTACATTAACACTGCAATTAAGTTACTGTGAAAATCAGACCACAGAAGGAGATTTAGTTTTTGTTTACAGACAACACCGGCTAGGCATGGTCGAAATAACGTTCTAACAGGGATGGACTGGAAGCAGGGAGGGGGTTTTCCTTGGTGGGGGAATCTAGAACCCAGGAACAGTTTCAGGATATAGGGTGGACCACTTAAGACTGAGGTGAAGGTTCACTCAGAGGGTCGTGAACCAGTGGAATTCTCTACCGCAGGAAGCTGCAGTGACACTTAACGGCAGCAAGGGGAGAAATGGAGAATATGGCATTAAGATCGAGGCTCAGCCGTGATTAGACTGAACGTTGGAGCAGGCTCGAAGGGCTGAATGGTCCACTCCTGTTGCTAGGTTTCGAGGCCAGCATTTATTGCCCATTCCTAATTGCCCCTTGGGAAGGTGGTGGTGAGCTGCCTTCTTGAACCCGCTGCAGTGCAGGAGGTGTAGGTGCACCCACTGCGCTATTAGGGAAGGAGTTTGTCCCAGCGACAGTGAAGGAACGGTGATATATTCCCAAGCCAGGATGGCGAGTGGCTTGGAGGGGAACTTGCAGGTGGGGGTGTTCCCCAGGGATCTGCTGCCCTTGGCCTTCTAGATGGAAGTGATCGCGGGTTTGGAAGGTGCTGTCTAAGGATCTTTGGTGAGTTGCTGCAGTGCATCTTGTAGATGGTACACACTGTGCACTGATGGTGGAGGGAGTGAATGTTTGTAGATGGGGTGCCCATCATGAGGGCTGCTTTGCCCTGGACGGTGCCAAGCTTCTTGGAGCTGCACCCAGAGCGTGAGCACAGATCGGCCAGGATGTGTTTGAGTTGTGAGGAAGGCTCTTGAGGGACTGAGCAGCCACCTCTCGTCTGAACTTCCTGTCCACCCTCCCTCCCTCCCTCCCACCCACCCACACTCTAGTGTTGCAAGCTCACGTCCTGTTACCCAATCTCCATCACGGATCCTTCTGTTTCCTAATTTCAGCTCCAGCCAGAGACAGAGGTCAGTAAATACGCAAACTCAACACGGTGGTTGGTGGTTTCTGCTGAGCCCAGTACATCCCTTCATGTGATACACACACACACCACCACCTCACCCCTCCCCCGCCAACCTCAACAACCACCAGCGCTGAATGGCCAAGGATTATTTCCCCGGGACCTCAATTCATTCGATCAGGAGTTTTCTTTTGTGGGATGTGGGTGTCGCCGGCTGGGCCAGTATTTATTGCCCATCCCTCGTTGCCCCTTGTTCAGCCGGCCACATTGCTGTGGCTCTGGAGTCACGTACAGGCCAGACCCAGCAAGGACAGCAAATTTCCTTCCCTAAAAGGACATTAGTGATGATGTGGAGATGCTGGTGTTGGACTGGGGCAGGCACAGTACCCCAGGAGACGGCACAGTAGCACAGTGGTTAGCACTGCCGCTTCACAGCTCCAGGGACCTGGGTTCGATTCCCGGCTCGGGTCACTGTCTGTCTGGAGTTTGCACATTCTCCTCGTGTCTGCATGGGTTTCCTCCGGGTGCTCCGGTTTCCTCCCACAGTCCAAAGATGTGCGGGTTAGGTTGATTGGCCATGCTAAGAAATTGGCCCCTTAGTGTCCAGGGATGTGTAGGTTAGAGGGATTAGTGAGTATAATATGTAGGGATATGGGGGTAGGGCCTGGGTGGGATTGTGTTTGGTGCAGACTCAATGGGCCGAAGGGCCTCTTTCTGCACTGTAGGGTTTCTATGGTTCTGTGAGATCTCCATGCTCCAGTTCCAGCCTCCGGCCAGCTCCCCTCCAAGCCACTCACCATCCTGACTTGGAAATATATCGCCGTTCCTTCGCTGTCGCTGGGACAAAATCCTGGAATTCTCTCCCTGTGGGCCAACCCACAGGACATGGACTGCAGCGACTCAAGAAGGCAGCTCCCCACCAGCTTCTCTAGGGGCAACCAAGGATGGGCAATAAACGCTGGGCCCAGCCAGCGATACCCATCTCCCACGATTGATGACAGAGAAAGTGGCTGTGTGCCAGATGCTCTTCTGGAAGCATCCGGGGATACTTCAGCATGTTTTTTTTTAAAAAAGGAGGCGTTATATAAATGCACACGTTTATTGTTGGTGACGTCAGATTCTCCTGCCAAACGGAACGGGGAAATCCCCAAGGGGGCCAATTTGCACGGAGTCGGAGTGGACTGGGATATCCCTGAGTCGGAAGCTGAACGCCGGCGTTGAGGTGCCGCTGGACTTCTGAGCTCAGCCAAAAAACTAAAACTGCTTGTTGCTGCTCTGCAAGAAACAAAATGAGGAAGCTGCATTCTTACAGCAACGGCAGCCAGGCCTCCTCACTCTGATCTAATCAGAACATAGACAACAACGCAGAAGGAAGCGAGCTCTTTCAAAACAAGGAATGAGCAATAAAATCTGCCTTGGCCTGGACAACCGCACCCGGGGAGCAGAATTCTTCAAAAATACATGTGTACCATTTGCACTACAACGATGAGGAAATTTCTGAAACTATCTTCTCTGCAAAACCAAAGCCAGCTGCTGGAATTCTGAAAGGGGGCTGTAAAAAAAATAAAAGAAAACTCAGCAGGTCTGGCAGTGTCTGCGGAGAGGGCTGGGTGAGCAAGCTGGCATCACATCAGCTCGCAAACACACTGGACCGGAGGCAGCAATCTGGCTTCCCTCTCCACCAATTGCCTGAGACCTGCTGAGCGTTTCTGCTTTTACATATCCTCGGCAAGCGGGGGCAGGGGTTAAAAAACAAACCACTCGGCAAACCCTCTTGAGGAAGGATGTGCCGGCCTTGGAGAAGGGTCCAGAGGAGGTTCACAAGAACGGTCCCTGGAACGAAGAGGAACGGTCGAGGACTCGGGGTCTGTTTGAGTTTAGAAGGATGGGGGGGGGGATCTTATTGAAACTTACAGATTACAGCGAGGCCCTGGATAGAGTGGACACGGAGAGGATGTCTCCACTAGTAGGAAAAACTAGAACCAGAGAGGGCACAACCTCAGGCTAAAGGGACGATCCATTAAAACAGAGATGAGGAGGAATTTCTTCATCCAGAGAGTGGGGAATCTGTGGAACTCTTTGCCACAGAGGAGGCCAGGTCATTGAGTGTCTTTAAGACAGAGATAGATAGGTCCTTGATTAATAAGGGAGTAAGGGGTTAATGGGGAAAGGGCAGGAGAATGGGGATAAGAAAAATATCAGCCATGAATGAAAGGCAGAGCAGACTCGATGGGCCGAGTGGCCTAATTCTGCTCCTATGTCTTATGGTCTTGAAGGGGTGGGAGGAGGAGGTGTGGGGAGTGGGTATGAGAGAAGGTGTTGGCCTAGTGGTATTATTGCCGGACTATTAATTCAGGAATTCAGCTCATGTTCTGGGGGACCCGGGTTCGAATCCCAACACGGCAGATGGTGGAATTTGAATTCAATTTAAAAAATCTGGAATTAAGAGTCTACTGATGACCATGAAACCATCGTCGGAAAAACCCATCTGGTTCACTGATGTCCCTTTAGGGAAGAAAATCTGCCGTCCTTATCCATAGAACAGGCATTCCATCGAGCCCTACAGTGCAGAAAGAGGCCCTTCGGCCCATCGAGTCTGCACCGAACACAATCCCACCCAGGCCCTACCCCCCATATCCCTACATATTATACCCGCTAATCCCTCTAACCTCCGCTACCCTAGACACTAAGGGGCAATTTCTTAGCACGGCCAATCAACCTAACCCGCACATCTTTGGACTGTGGGAGGAAACCGGAGCGCGCGGAGGAAACCCACGCAGACACGAGGAGAACGTGCAAACTCCACACAGACACTGACCCGAGCCGGGAATCGAACCCAGGACCCTGGAGCTGTGAAGCCTCTGTGCTAACCCACTGTGCTACCGTGCTGCCTGTCTGGTCTCAATCCACAGCAATGTGGTTGACTCTGACCTGCCCTCAGGCAGCTAGGGATGGGCAATAAATGCTGGTCCAGCCAGCAACGCCCAGGTCCCACGGCTGGATAAAAGAAAACACCTGAGTGATACCCATGCAGGAAGAATGTTGTCTGAGAACGCTGAGGTTTTAGTGGGGTCAGGATGCTATATGAATGCAGGTGGGTGTTGAAAGAGGGAGATGTCAAATGAAGGAACTATCCGAATCGTCCCAGTGTCCCTGCCCTTCCCTCCGACACTCTGCAAATTTCTCCTTTGACCATTCCGTCAGTCGCTTTTGAAAGTTCCTGTTGAATCTGCTTCCACCGAACCCTCCAGACTACAACAACTCAAAAGCTGCCATTGCAGAGCAGAGTGGGAAGAGGTGCCATCTTTTACCCCATTTGGAGTATTGTCTGCAGTTTTGGGCCCCGTATCTAAGGAAGGGTGTGCTGGCCTTGGAAAGGGTCCAGAGGAGGTTCACAAGAACGACCCCCGGAATGAAGAGCGTGTGTTGGAGAGTTGTTTTCTTGGGGGGGGGGGGGTTTCTTGGCCGGGGAGGGCAAGAGGTCAGGCGGTGGGATGAAAGGTCGGGAGGTTTCCTGATAGGGATATTGGTGGGTAGGTTGTTGGTTGAAGGGTGTCCTCCCCTGTCTGGGCGCTTTCCCCTCCCGTGTGTGCCTGGGTGGCGTGAGGGGGCTCCCACAGTTGGTGAGACGGGGTGACTTTTTATTCTTTGTGGATGTTTTATGATGTGGTGGGCAAGACGTCATGGTGTAGATTTGGGTAGTATGCATTGGATTGGTGTGGGGGCACTAGTTGGCACAGCAAGTTGGCGTAGGGACATTCCTGTTTATTCGGATGGTTTGTGGACGGGCAATTTAGCACGGCCAACTCACCTGACCTGCACGTCATTGGAGTGTGGGAGGAAACCGGAGCACCCCGAGGAAACCCACGCACACATGGGGAGAACGTACAAACTCTGCACAGACAGTGACCCGAGGCTGGGAATCGAACCTGGGTCCCTGGCACTGTGAGGCAGCAGTGCTAACCACCGTGCCGCCCCGTGCTGGAAGTCAATGGCATAAACCTTTGCTGTATCATCTCTAGGGAAAATATGTCTTTCCTTAGACACGGAGACAAACCTACGCACAGTGTTCCAGGAAATCCTTACAATTGTAACACGACAAGTCCCACCATCCCAGGAATCAGCCTGGTAAACCTTCACTGCCCTCCATATAGGACAAGAACATCCTTCCTCAGAAAAGGAGACCAAAACTGCTCACAATACTCTAGGTGTGGCCTCACCAAGGCCCCTGTGTAATTGTAACAACACATCCCTGCTCCTGTACTCCAAACCTCTCACAATGAAGGCCAACAGACCATTTGCCTTCTTCACCACCTGCTGCACCTGCATGCTTACCCTCAATAACCGGTGCACTAGGACACCCAGGTCCCTCTGCACATTCCTTTCTCTACCAATTTATCACCATTTCAGGCGAAATCTTCCTCCCTGTTTTTTGCTGCCGCAGTGGGTAACCTCACACTTCCCCGCATTATTCTGCATCCAGCACACTCGCTCAGCCTGTCCATTCATTGCCTCAAGAGTTACATCTAATTCCTTCTTGAAAACATACGTGCCGGAATTCTACAGCCCTGCCCGCCACAGGAACCGGAGTGGGTGAGGGGTGGACCATGGGAAGGTCCGTTGACCTCCGCTGGGATTTTCCAGTCTTTGGTCGAGCGGGGCTGTAAAATCCTGTCCACGATAATTTAAGTTCAACTGTTTTCTGTGGTGTAGCGAATTCTGGTTCACTCTCTGAGTGAAGAACATGTAGGCCAGACCGGGTAAGGACGGCAGATTTCCTTCCCTAAAGGACATTAGTGAACCAGATGGGTTTTTTTGACAAGTGATGATATTTTCATGGTCACCATTACTGAGACTAGTTCCAAATTCCAGATTTTATCAATTGAACTTAAATTCCACCAGTGGCCGTGTTGGGATTTGAACCCGTGTTCCCCAGAGCATTAGCTACATCATCACCAAAACCCCCCCCCCAACAAATCTAGGGCCTCAGCTCTTTTGATGACTAATAGGACCAGCTTTTGCAGCACAGATCAGCTAGATAGTCAATATCTTTTCCCTAAGGTAGGGGAGTCTAAAACTAGAGGGGCAGAGGTTTAAGGTGAGAGGGGAGAGATACAGAAGGGTCCAGACGGGCAAATTTTTCACACAGAGGGTGGTGAGTGTCTGGAACAAGTTGCCAGAGGTAGAGGCAGGTATAATTTTGTCTTTTACAAAGCACTTAGATAGTTACATGGGTAAGATGGGTATAGAGGGATATGGGCCAAACGCAGGCAATTGGGATTAGCTTAGGAGTTCATACAAAAAGGGTGGCATAGACAAGTTGGGCCGAAGGGCCTGTTTCCATGCTGTAAACCTCTATGCCTGTAGGAGATATTAGTTTAAGGCTGCCATGTCGAAGGTTGATTTGAGAGACTGGAATTTGCTGAGTTTCTTTTCGCCCTCCACCACCTTCTCCCCTCACTCCCCACTCCCTCATTTCCCTCCTCTCCCCTACAGCCCCAACACATTTGAGGACAGTGACAAGGTGAGCTGGAGATACCTGGTGAGTGTCGTGCCTTGGTGTTGAGCCAACGAGAGGATTTGAAAATGGCCTTCTCCTGCTTCTAGTTTCTACGTAGAAGAATTTTTAACTGCTACGGAGTAACAGAAGTCTCGTGACGCAGCGGGTTAGTATCCCTGTCTCTGAGCCAGATCTGAGGGGGCTCCCAGAATTGGTGAGACGGGGTGACTTTTTATTCTTTGTGGATGTTTTATGAAGTGGTGGGCAAGATGTCATGGTGTAGATTTGGGTAGTATGTATTGGGTTGGTGTGGGGGCACTAGTTGGCAGAGCAAGTTGGCGTAGGGACATTCCTGTCTATTCGGATGGTCTGTGGATGGGCAATTTAGCACGGCCAACTCACCTGACCCGCACATCTTTGGAGTGTGGGAGGAAACCAGAGCACCCAGAGGAAACCCACGCAGACACGGGGAGAACGTACAAACTCTGCACAGGCAGTGACCCGAGGCTGGGAATCGAATCCAGGTCCCTAGCACTTCAGGGCTTGACGGCCAAGAAAGGTGCGTTCAGAACCCGGTCAAACAGACCGGACATCAGCCTGCGGATCTTCCCAACACACGGACGGTCAGAGTGGCGAGGGTCGGCCACACTGCAGAATGTAATGACAGTGCTTTGCCAAGCGTAATCATGGCCTAATCCCAGCGCAGGTCCACGATCACCAACACCCTCTTAACAGCCTGGTGTAAGGTGGAGGAAGAGGGGAAATGGATGAGGTGAAAGACTGAGCAGTGGATAGACTCCGCTGGGCTGGGGGGGCTGCCGACTGCTGCTCCAAAGGAGCAGGACTGATAGCGTGACCCAGCCTAGCCCTGTAAACAAACCACTTCTAAAAATTCAGAGAAATGATATAAATTGTCATTTTGAAAGATGAATCATAAATTAGAGTTCAGAAGAACATCCCACAGATAAAATTCTAACAGGGTTAGACAGGGGAGATTCAGAAAGAATGTTCCCGATGGTGGGGAAGTCCAGAACTCAGAGTGTGAGGATAAGGGGTAAACCTTTTAGAACTGAGGTGAGGAGAAATTTCTTCACCCAGAGGGTGGGGAATGTGTGGAATTCACTCCCACAGAAAGTAGCTGAGGCCAAAACGTTGTCTGATTTCAAGAAGGAATTAGATATCACTCTTGGGGCTAAAGGGATCGAGGGATATGAGGGGAGGAGGGGGGGAACCAGGATATTGAATTCAACGATCAGTCACGATCATAATGAATGATGGAACAGACTTGAAGGGCCAAATGGCCTCCTCCTGCTATTAGTTCCTGTGTGAAGTATAAATTTAAATAAAGGTTTTGTTTTAAACAAACACACTGACGTCACGCAGAGAGGTTTTAGCAAGACTTTTGACAAGATTTCACACAACAGACCCCAGTAGGGTCCAGCCCTCGCTCAAATGATACGAAAATTTTCCCTGTGATGGATGTTGCGGAAGCAAGCTGCAGGGAGGTTGCGAAAAACGGGTTAACAAAAAAAAAGACAGAAGAAATTTAACGCAGGGAATGGAAGGGTAATGGATTTGGGACGTCGAACAAGCCAAAGGAAGACAGAGAGAGGTGTTGAGGAATAGAGTGGAAGTTCACAGATCCCTGAAGGATGGCCAGAGGAGACGTACAAAGGATTTTCCCACATTTCTCCAGCTCAAAGTGTTAAGTAGGGAGGTTAGAGCGGAACTGTACAAATCACCAGTTAGACCACAGCTACAGTACTGCATACAGTTCTGGTCACCACATTACAGGAAGGATGTGAGCACATGAGAGAGGGTACAGAGATAATTTACCAATATGTTGCCAGCAATGCTGAGTTGGGGGGAAGATTGGACAGGCAGGGTTTGTTTTCTTTGGAACAGAGGCTCAGGGGAGATTTAACTGAGGTTTGTAATATTGTGAGGAGCTTAGAGAGATTGGATGGGAAAGACCCTGTTTTTGTTTAGCAAAGAGCTCAATAATTTGGGGGGGGGGGGGGGGGGGGATTGGGGCGGGGGGGTGGTGGGTTAGCTCAGTTGTCTGGACGGCTGGTTAGTGACGCAGAGCGACACCAACGGCGCGGGTTCAATTCCCCACTTTGCCCCTTGCCTGTGATGTGGTGACCCTCGGGTTAAATCACCACCAGCCAGCTCTCCCCCCCCCCCCACCTCAAAAGGGAAAGACCAGCCTCTGGTCACCTGGAACCAAGGTGACTTTACCTTTATTACTGAACCACAGGATTTAAAGTAGGCTCTTTGGCTTTGGGAGGGCCACATTTTCATCTTTTCCTTTCTCAAGCTTCTGATGAGGAAATATCAGGTGTTTGAGGTTTGGCAAAATGATAACGCAATTTCAGAAGAAAGCTGAGGTTTTGATGACAGAAAGAATTGCAGAATGAAACGTAAAGCAATATCGTAGCAATAAACATAGCAATAAAAACAAGTAAGCAATAAAAATAACCTCAATGTTGCAGAGTCGGTGGGTTTGGGTGAGGTTCTGCACGTGTATCGATAAAGTAAAGTTTATTTATTAATCATTTGTAAGGCTTACATTAACACTGCAATGAAGTTACTGTGAAATTCCCCTGGTCCCCACACTCCTGATCCTGTTTGGGTCAATGCACCCTAACCAGCACATCTTTCAGACTGTGGGAGGAAACCGGAGCACCCGGAGGAAACCCACGCAGACACGGGGAGAACGTGCAGACTCCGCACAGACAGTGACCCAAATGGGGAATCGAACCCGGGTCCCTGGCGCTGGGAGGCAGCAGTGCTAATCACTGTGCCACCCTGTTGTAACCGATAGAAGAAATAGCAGGAAGTTGAATAGTCCTGTTTGTCTAGAGAGCAACGGAGGACTCGGGGCAAACATAATTAAGGATCCCACACGCACCCCGGACATTCTCTCTTCCACCTTTTCCCATCAGGAAAAAGATACAAAAGTCCGAGGTCACGTACCGACCGACTCAAGAACAGCTTCTTCCCTGCTGCTCTCAGACTTTTGAATGGACCTATCTTGCATTAAGTGGACCTTTCTCTACACCCTAGCTATGACTGTAACACTACATTCTGCACTGTCTCATTTCCTTCTCTATGAATGGTATGCTTTGTCTGTATAGCGCGCAAGAAACAATACTTTCAACTGTATCCCAATACAGGCGACAATAATAAATCGAATGAAAAGGTGATGGAAGCTCATCAGATTTTTAAAAAACACAAACTCTAACCCTAATGCAGGGTGACAGAGCGAGATCTGGAGAGCGCGATTAGGCGGTGTGGATATTTTACCAGCTACCATACGTGCAAAAGGCGAAACGGCCTCCTTCTCAACAAACCTTTTATGCCAAATTCCAACTATCTGAAGCAGAAACAATCTTTATTTTACAGAATCTCGGTGACATTCAGCAGATCAGGCAGCCACCTGCGGACAGAGTTAACGTTTCGAGCCCACTTATTCAGAGTTCTGAAGTTACGCTGGAGGCGGAATATTACCTCCGGCCGTTACGCCGGCGAGATTTTCCAGCCCCGCTGCAGCGAGTGGGGATTTGGCTGAGCGCCAGATTCTCCATCCTCGCCGGCAGAGGCAGGAGCGAAGGGTGGAAAATGCCAGTCAGTGTCTCCCTCCCCCCCCCTCCCCTCCACACCTGCTGAGAACCTGCAGCATTTTCTGTTCTGATTTCGGATTTCAGAGTGAAAAATCAGAGGGAGAATACAAACACCACCACCGCCCTGGGGAGACACTGAGAGAAATCCTAGTCCTCATCCTCACCCAGAACCCAGTGACTCCCCCCACCTTGTTAGCAATCACTGGTGTTGGGAGACTTCTTACTGAGCAGAGCAGCAGGGAGACAAAAGGTTCCAATCCCCCAGTCCACATCCCGAATCCCGGGATGAGAAAGAGAAATGAGAACACACACTTTTTTTTTTTCTCTCTTCCCCCGTCCACACTTAACTGGAGGATTCCCCAGATAAACTAGCAAAGCAATATCCTTGTCGCTGCCAGGCAGGGGATAGAGTCAGAGAGTGTCTGAAATATTCAAATAAGACAAACCTTTTCTCTCCCAAACGGAACGAAGCCTTCTCCTTCCTTCTGCTCACTCCGATTTCCAGAGCCCTCTCTCTGGAAACTTTTCTAACTTCTCTGTCGAACTTTGGTGATCACATGTTAGCTCGTCCAAGGCTTGAATGAGTTTCCTTGTTAACTCCCCTGGGGAATGGGTGGCTTGCAGAGGTGGGGGGGGGGGGGGGAGGAGGAGGGTTTGACTGTGAAATAAGGCTGGAGGCGACTTCTAATGAAGCCGAAGGACTTTCTTTCTGTGTTGAGTGAGTGAGTGAGTTGCAAGTCTTAAGAGTTCACGTACACGTAACCGCGAGTCTACACCAGGGAGGGGATTAGAAACAGTTTCGTTCGCTCTCGGCTCCTTCCGGCTGCTGACCAGCCCAGAAGGGGCAGAAATGTGAGGCGGACTGTCAGTGCCTGAGGTCTGACCTCCCCCTTCCCCAGCACTGACAGAGAGACTCCAGTAACTAAAGATTCAGCCCCAGGACACTGCGACCCTGGAGAAAAAAGATTCATCGGGACTTTTTTTCAAAAAAATTTATGTCAATTTCTTTGAACATTTCTATCCCCCAGGGATAAAAGTGTTGAAAATGTACTTGGGTGGAGGGGAAGCAAATGGAATTTTCACACTAACTTCATTGCAGTGTTAGTGTATAAATCACAAGGCGGTGGCACGGTGGGTTAGCATTGCTGCTTCACAGCGCCAGGGACCTGGGTTCGATTCCCAGCCTCGGGTCCCTGTCTGTGTGGTCTGCACATTCTCCCCGTGTCTGCGTGGGCTTCCTCCGGATGCTCTGGTTTCCTCCCACAGTCTGAAAGACGTGTTGGTTAGGGTGCGTCGACCCGAGCAGGTGCCAGGCTGTGGCGACTAGGGGATTTTCACAGTAATTTCATTGCAGTGTTAATGTGAGCCTTACTTGTGACTAATAAATAAACTTTGAAAAAAAAAGACTTTAATCAGGTTAAAGTCCAACAGGTTTATTTGGAATCACGAGCTTTCAGAGTGCTGCTCCTTCATCAGGTGAGCCCTGAGCCGGTTCCCCCTAAGCACTCACCTGATGAAGGGACAGCGCTCCGAAAGCTCGTGATTCCAAATAAACCGGTTGGACTTTAACCTGGTGTGGTGAGACTTCTTACTGTGCCCACCCCAGTCCAACACTGGCAGCAATGTAAGAATAGTTGTGACAATAATAAATAAAGTTTAAACTTTAATTGTTTCTGCTTCCCCATTGGCAGGGTGTGCATCAGAAGGATTGTTGTGTTAGTGATGAATGGCTGGAGAACGCGGCATGGAGGTACAGCAGTCAGCAGCACTGCTGCCTCACTGCCCCAGGGACCCAGGTTCAATCCCCAGCTTGGCTCACTGTCTGTGTGGAGTCCGCACATTCTCCTCGTGTCTGCGTGGGTTTCCTCTGGGTGCTCTGGTTTCCTCCCACACTCCGAAGATGTGCGGGTTAGGGTGGAGTCGGCCATGATAAATTGCCCCTTAGTGTTAGGGGGATCAGCTAGGGTAAATGCATGGGGTTACGGGGATAGGGCCTGGGTGGGATTGTGGGTCACTGCAGACTCGATGGGCTGAATGGCCTCATTCTGCACTGTAATGAAAGCTCCGGGAATGCATTTTACCCACAGCTGGCGACACCAGTGCAGTCACAGTGTAGGAAACTCAGTAACAAGATCCCACAAAGAGCCAAGCTGTAATGATCAGATAACTTTTATTACAGCGTTTTTGTTCCATTCTTTCAGCGGACATGGGGGTCACTGGCTGGGTCAGTGTTTATTGCCAAACATTAATTACCCCTGGAATGAGTGTCTCACTCGGCCATTTCAGAGGGGGGTTAAGAGTCAACCACATTGCTGTGGCTCTGGAGTCACATGTAGGCCAGACCGGGTAAGGACGGCAGATTTCCTTCCCTAAAGGAAACAGATGGGTTTTTCCGACAATGGTTTCATGGTCACCGTTACTGAGACTAGGAGCGTGATCTTACCTGCCGTTCACACCACACTCCTGCTATAAACTCAGTCAGAGACCTTGGCAGCCAGGCAAATCTCCGTTCGCTGTGGTGGGATGGGAAAATCCCGTGGGCGCGATCAGGGATGAGATTCCAGCCTAGATTTATATCCCAGATTGAGTAATTTGAATTTAAATTCCACCAGCTGCCATGGTGGGATTTGAACCTGTGTCCACCAGAACATTAACCTGGGGTTAATGGATGATAAGGGATTGGTTTAGGTTAGAGGGTCATTGGTTTTTAACTGGTCGGTGCAACATCGTGGGCCGAAGGGCCTGTTCTGCGCTGTAATGTTCTATGTTCTATGGGGTCTCTGGATTACTGGCCCAATGACATCGCCATGTCTGGTCAGAAAGAAAGTAGAGATGTTTCTTCCAGCTATTTATAGTGATGGGCAGGGTTCCCACACAAATGAAAAATCTCACTGTTAAACCCTTAATCTCTAACGTTTATTTATTTGTGCCACATTAACACTGCAATGAAGTTACTGTGAAAATCCCCTGGTCACTGCCCCTCGGGGTGCTCTGAGGGAGAATTTAGCACAGCAATGTGCCTAACCAGCACATTCTTCAGAACAAAGTACAGTACAGCACAGGAAACAGGCCCTTCGGCCCTCCAAGCCTGTGCCGCTCATTGGTCCAACTAGACCATTCATTTGTATCCCTCCATTCCCAGTCTGCTCATGTGACTATCCAGATAAGTCTTAAACAATCCCAGTGTGTCCACCTCCACCACCCTGCTTGGCAGTTCACTCCAGGCCCCCACCACCCTCTGTGTAAAATATGTCCCCCCTGACATCTGAGTTAAACCTTGCCCCCCCCTCACCTTGAACCTGTGACCCCTCGTGATCGTCACCTCCGACCTGGGAAAAAGCTTCCCACTGTTCACCCTATCCGTACCCTTCATAATTTTATACACGTCTATTAGGTCTCCCCTCATTCTCCGTCTTTCCAGGGAGAACAACCCCAGTTTACCCAACCCCTCCTCATAGCTAAGACCCATCATACCAGGTAACATCCTGGTAAACCTGCTCTGTACTCTCTCTCCAAAGCCTCCACGTCCTTCTGGTAGTGCGACAGACTGTGGGGGAGGGGAACCGGAGCTCCTGGAGGAAACCCACACAGACACGGGGAGAATGTGTAGGCTCCACACAGTCAGTGACCCAAGCCAGGAATCGAACCCGGATCCCTGGCACTGTGAGGCAGCAGCACTAACTACTCTGTCACTGCGCCACCGTGGCGTGGTGAGCCTCACTCGAGATAAAAGTGCCTCGGCCTGTCTAACCGTACAGTTAAATTCTGATATTATCTTTGTAAATCTTTCGCGTGCATTCTTCACTGTGCCTCTGTATCTGTTTTTAAGAAAATGAGGATCTGGACTCTCTGCAGTGTAGTCTAAGTTTAACCTAACTGCTCTCCACTTCAATCTGCTGGAAATGAACCCCAGGGATTTGTTTGCTGGTGTTTATTTATGGGTAGTGGCTTTAAGAATCACAGCTCATGTGACTGCCCTGAACAGTGTACCGACATTACACTGTCTGTTGGAATGTGCAGACAGACTGTATGCAAATGACAAGCTGTGTGAATGTCTGATGTCAAACACTATCTGGCTGTGTTGGTAATGATTACACGTCAGCGTCTGAGGAGAAAGCCTTTCAAAGACCGAAGAAAGCTTTCTCCTCACGCAGGCCAGTTTATTTGCTGCACGCTCGAAACACAGCAAAAGATTACAACAGCCAAACTCTTTAACCTCTTGATGCGGACAAATTCGTGCTCACGTCTCACTGTAGGCTCCTTCACGTCAGCGTCTAGACAGTCTGTGTGTCCCAGTCAGGTTCCTTTCAAAGTTTAGTCATTGGGTATGTCAGTCAGCAGTTATTGAGACTTATGGCTCAAGCCACAACAGCACAGGACACGTTCCCGTTACTCACTGCAGGAAGATTCCCACCTCCTACACACGGGAAACCTAACCTCATCCCATATCCTTCTGCCATGAATTTGCAGTGTCAGAGAGTGTTAAAATCGCAATATGGTGACGGCACATAAACGCTTACGATAGCACAAGTGGTTAGCACTGCTGCCTGGGGTCGCTTCCTGTGTGGAGTCTGCACGTTCTCCCCATGTCTGCATGGGTTTCCTCCGGGTGCTCCGCTTTCCTCCCAAAGTCCAAAGATGTGCAGGTTAGGTGGATTGGCCATGCTAAGTTGCCCCTTTAGTGTCCAAAGATGTGTAGGTTACATGGATTGGCCATGTTAAATTGCCCCTTTAGTGTCCAAAGATGTGTAGGTTACATGGATTGGCCATGTTAATTTGCCCCTTTAGTGTCCAAAGATGTGTAGGTTACATGGATTGGCCATGTTAATTTGCCCCTTTAGTGTCCAAAGATGTGTAGGTTACATGGATTGGCCATGTTAATTTGCCCCTTTAGTGTCCAAAGATGTGTAGGTTACATGGATTGGCCATGTTAATTTGCCCCTTTAGTGTCCAAAGATGTGTAGGTTACATGGATTGGCCATGCTAAATTGCCCCTTAGTGTCCAAAGATGTGTAAGTTACATGGATTGGCCATGCTAAATTGCCCCTTTAGTGTCCAAAGATGTGTAGGTTACATGGATTGGCCATGTTAAATTGCCCCTTTAGTTCCAAAGATGTGTAGGTTAGAAAGATTCCCTCCCTAACAGCACTGTGGGTGTACCGACACCACATGGACTGCAGCGGTTTATAAAGGCAGTCACCACCACCTTCTCAAGGGGCAATTAGGGATGGGCAATAAATGCTGGTCTAGGCTCTGATGACAACATCCATGAAAGAACAGTAAAAAATGTCATCCAAAATATATTAACAATCCAGGATTGTGAGAGTTTTACGGGGCATGAACTCACACCCCAGAGGGATAGGAGTCAAAATAGGAAATAGGAATAACTCATGAAATCACCTCAAACTGGCCCCTGTGAGTCTAGATAGATCCCAGTACCATCACATTCCAGAGAGATGGGCAGGTTCTCTGCAGCTCATGGGTGGCACAGTGGTTAGAACTGATGCCTCACAGTGCCAGTGACCCAGGTTCAATTCCTGGCTTGGGTCACTGTCTGTGTGGAGTTTGCATGTTCTCCCCATGTCTGCATGGGTTTCCGCTGGGTGCCCTGGTTTTCTCCAACAGTCCAAAGATATGCGGGTTAGATGAATTGGCCATGATAAATAGCCCCTCAGTGTCCGAGGGGCTAGCTCGGGTAAATATGGGTGGGACTGTGGTCGGTGCAAACTCAATGGGCTGAATGGCCTCCTTCTGTACTGTAGGGATTCTATGGTCATAGCTGGTATATATTTAAGTAGTTGCATGATTGCTTTCAGAGCCAGTCACATGATTTGATGGTGACGTCATTGGGGTGTTGTATAGGCTAAGTTTCATTCTCTACTCTGTACTGGCAACGACTCCTGCAGTACATTTGTTAGTCTGAATCTACGCACGCAAACCAAATCTAAAGTTAAAGTTTATTTATCAGTCACAAGGAAGGCTTACATTAACACTGCAATGAAGTTGCTGTGAAATTCCCCCAGTTGGCACACTCTGGCACCTGTTCAGGTCAATGCACCCTAACCCGCACGTCTTTCAGACTGTGGGAGGAAACCGGAGCACCTGGAGGAAACCCACGCAGACACGGGGAGAACGTGACAGATAGTGCACTTGAGACTGTTGCTTTTACTGCCTTCCCAGTTCTCCCTGTTTTACCCTGTACACTGCTGACGTGACGTACTCTTTTTTCAAATGACCCCAGCCGAACAGAAAAGCGTTCCCTTTTTCCAAATATCTCAGATACCGCCCAAGTGTCTCACCCTTCTCTGCTCTGACACACTCCCTCTTTTTAAAACCACACAGAGGGTGACCCGAGCCGGGAATCGAACCCGGGTCCCCGGCGCTGTGAGGCAGCAGTGCTAACCGCTGTGCCACCGTGCCGCCTCACAATCTCTCTCTTTTTTGTTCAAAGTCCGCAACGCGGTTCGGACGTTACGATAAGGAGATTAGTGAGGAGGTGGGATTTTGTTTCACGGGTGAGCGTTGAGGAAAGGATCCTCAGCCGAGAAATAAAAAGCACTGTGGGTCCTCACACTTGGAATGCTGGGGAAAATCACCAACGGGATTAAAGATCAAATCACCAGTGAAGGAAACCCCCCCCCAGTCAAAAAGAAAAATCAATTTCCTACTGGGAAACAAATCAGTTGGAGTCCCAGAAAACTGAGTGTCTGCGCACGAGTTGCAGTGTGGAGCGGCAACAGAGCGAGAGATTCACTACACGGCTGAGGAAGGGTGGAAGCTCTCTGTGTGGTTTTAAAAAGAGGGAGTGTGTCAGAGCAGAGAAGGGAGAGACACTGGAAATTGTCTGAGACATTTGGAACAAAGGAACCTGTTTGCTGTACGGCTGTGGTCATCTGAAAAGAAAAGAGTACATCAAATCTACAGGGTAGAACGGGGAGTACTGGGAAGGCAGTAAAAATAACACTCCAGGCAGTCTCAAATTGTCGGAGTCTGCAGGAGAAGTGGCAGGTCATTTAGGATCCGCAGGCCCTTTCGAGGAAAAAAATCAAACATGAGTTCCTCTGTAGAGCATTTTTAGTACTTTGTATAAGCAAATAAAATTGCAAACACATTGCTTGCGCCAGCTTTTCTCAGTACAATAGGAAGTGAAACATAAGAACGTAAGAACATAAGAAATAGGAGCAGGAGTAGGCCATCTAGCTCTTCAAGCCTGCCCTGCCATTCAATAAGATCATGGCTGATCTGAAGTGGATCAGTTCCACATTCCCACCCTCTCCCCATAACCCTTAATCCCCTTGCCTACCAAAAACCTATCAACCCGCGTCTTAAATATATTTAGCGAGGCAACCTCCACCACTTCAACAGGCAGAGAATTCCAGAGATTCACCACCCTTTGAGTGAAGAAGTTCCTCCTCAACTCCAATCTAAACTGTCCCCCCCCCCTTATCTTGAGGCTGTGCCCCCTAGTCCTACTGTCCTTTCTGAGCGGGAAGAGCCTCTCCACCTCTACCCTATCCATCCCTTTCATCATCTTATATGTCTCAATGAGATCTCCCCTCATTCTTCTAAACTCCAACAAGTACAGACCTAGTTTAGTCAGCCTCTCCTCATAGCTCAACCCCCTCAACTCCGGTATCAGCCTAGTAAACCTCCTCTGCACTCCCTCCAAGGCCAAAATATCCTTGCGCCTACAATTAGCTACGATTAGCTCTGGAACTCGATTCATTCAGCAAAACCAGCAACCAAAACTTACGATGAGCTGACAAAGATGCTCGAGGATCATTGCTCTCTCAAAGACACTGACCATTGTGGAATGGTTCAGGTTCCAGCCAAGGAATCAAGTGGAAGGCAAAATTATCGCTCAACCTTAAAAGGCTGGCACAACATTGTGGGCTCGGTGAGTTGTTGGAAGATGGTCTTCGAGATCAGCCAAAATGAGGCTGTCTAAAGAAGGTTGCTCACTGAACAGGACTTGACTTTAAAGGCAGCAGCAGCGATCGCAATGTCGACGGAACTGGCTGCCAGAAAGGCTTCACAACTTGATGCGGGAATGAAAAAAACATAGAAACCCTACAGCACAGAGAGAGGCCATTCAGCCCATCCAGTCTGCACCGACCACAATCCCACCCCAGGTCCTACTTCCATATTTACCCACTCATCCCTCTAGCCTACACATCTCAGGGCACTAAGGGGCAATTTTAGCATGGCCAATCAACCTAACATCTTTGGACTGTGGGAGGAAACTGGAGCACCTGGAGGAAACCCATGCAGACACGAGGAGAATGTGCAAACTCCACACAGACAGTGACCCGAGCCGGGAATCGAACCCGGGTCCCTGGAGCTGTGAAGGGGCAGTGCTAACCACTGTGCTACCGTGCCACCCATAGATCCACAAGTTGGGAACTGCCCATAAAAAGTCAAAATGACAGCAAGCATGTCACAGATGTGCCAAAATGGGTCTTTCAGTGAGTGAATGCTGGAGCAAGGATGGTCAGTGGAGGAACATTGGTGACATTGCAAAAGCTTGTTAGGCTAGACCAGCTTTCCCTGAGCAGAATATTCTGGGTACTGTTATGGTTCAGGTTAGAAACTCCAAAGTGTTTTATGAAGTGCGCCGGATCTTTTGTTTTGCCTCTTGAATTTGGCCTGGGTAAGCATGAGACGGTTCACCTCAGGTATGATTCAAGGGAGCTTTTATCAAACAACGTTTATTTAAGAATATAGTTAACATGTATAGTAAGAAAATTAGCAAGAACTTTTATCAATTACAAACAAGAAGCAAAACAACCACTATAATGTATAACCCTTAATACATATATCTAATGTCTTCCCACCAAACCAATCCTATAGACAAAAGACCCTTTTTGCAGGTTTAACACAGCACAGACTAATGCTCACGTGATGCTGGGCTTGAGACCTTTGGATGAAGTCTGCAGTTCTCTTGAACAGTTTGAAGTCAGAACAGCTTCCCAAAACACCAGAGACTCTGGGCAGGCCACCAACAGCAGATTCCCCCCTTCAGAAAGACAAGACCTTGCTTTCAGCTAAGCAGCAGAATTTCCAAAGCCAGGGAGAGAAATATTTACTTTCAGCTTGACATCCCTTCTAAGACTCCACTCTAACTGCAGCCAAACAGAAAATGAAAGCTTGAAATGCCTGGGAAGGAAAGGAAACCCGGACCAGAACCCATACCTTCCTCCGAGCAATACAGGGCCGTTAAACCAATCCCAGAGTAAACATAACCCCCATTTAAACTATTGAAGTAGCAAGTCAAGCTGAGGCTGTGAGCTAAGAAAACACTAAAGCTGTGAGACCTGCAGAGATCATGATTTTTAAAAAAACTTTCATAAAGGTACACTAACGTCACAGTCCCTTCAAGGAGAAAAACAAGTTGCATTCTACACAAAGAATTTACAATGTGGAAGAAAGGAATTCAGAGTGTGGAGAAGAGAATGTCCAGAAATATGATGAAATTAACAGATTATCCACAGAGGGTGGATCACCCTGATAGAGAGGAAATGTCGGCTGGAATTCAAAAACTTGCCTTAGTTTCATTGTCAATTCTATCCAGGCAACAGTTCCCGCAACAAATCTGTTTGTCTGAATCTATCTGTACAAACCAAATCATTTTCCTTTTGTTAAAAACCCACAACCCCGAACGTCATTAGGACGTTACAACAGGGGAGAATTGAGAGGTGAATATCGGGGTTCTGTAGAAATCCATCTGTTCGCAGCTATAGTGCCTCTTCACTGATTCCAAAAAGCGAGCACTGTTAAACATTGTAATCAGTAAAATAATCAGCTTTAGAGACAGGGAAATGTTGAATTTCTGGTTGGTTGTTAACACCCAGTCTCATTCCTTCTCACAGAGAGCTGTCTTTTAGCGCCAGGTAACATCTGAGCCTGCCAGGAGAATAAAACACTTCTACACTGAAACTGTCTCCGGAAGGTTATTGCGAGGTGTGTTCGATTGGATGGTAGAATGATTTTTGAATTAGCGGGCAGCCGAGGATGAGATTCCCCCTGTCCCTTTCCTCAGTCCTTGGTCACATTTCCAGACTCAGGGAGAACAAACAGGATTGGTCGAAGCACAGAAAGCAGGAGCAGGCCACTCTGCCCTTCGAGTCTGCTCTGCCGTTCATTACGATCATGGCTGATGGTCGAACTCATCTCCCCCCCACCCCCCCCCACGAGCTATATCTAACTCCTTCTTCATATGTTCATAAGGTGTAGGGGCAGAATTAGGCCATTCAGCCCATCGAGACTGCTCCACCATTCATTATGACCATGCCGAGGCAGTAGTTGAGGCGGGTTTGAGTTTGTTTTTTTTAAAAAGCTTTTAGACAGTTACATGAATAAAATGGCTATAGAGGGATATGGACCAATTGGGACTCACTCAATGGCAAAAGCTGGGCAGCGTGGACAAGTTGCGCCATGGGGCTTATTTCTATCCTGTAAATCTTTATTACTCTATAATCATCTAGTGCAACAGCCTGGTCCCTTCTCCCACCCAAATCCTTGGATCCCCTTCACCCCCAACTCCTCCTTGAAAACAGACAATGTGTTTGGCCTCTACTGCTTTCCGTGGTAACGCATCACCACTCTCTGGGTGAAGAAAATCCTCCTAATCTCAATCCTAAAAGTTTTACTTGCATTCTCAGACTGTGAGCCCTGGTTCTGGACTCCCCCCACCATCCGGAACATCCTCCCTGCATCTCCCCTGTCTGGTCCTGTTGGGATTTTATCAGTTTCAATGAGATTATCCCCTCTTATTCGTCTGAACTCCGGCGAAAACGATCCTGACCCAGTCAATCTCTCCTCATACGTCAGTCTCTGGAATCAGCCTGGTAAATCTCCTCTGCATGTCCTCGAGAGCAAGGAGATCCTTCCTCAGAAAATGAGACCAAGACTGCACGCAATCTTCCAGGCGTGGCCTCACCGGGGCCCCTGTGTAATCGCAGCAAGACAGCCCTGCTCGTGCAGAATGTCAAATCACCTGGAGAACAGCAGCTGCAACCCCTGTAGGAAATGGGTGTTGACAGATTGAGTCCAGATAGCGGACAAGAACCTCAATCGCGTCTGTGTGGTGGAAGTGGAGTGAGGGAAAATGAGCTTCATTTATACGGTGTCACGTTTCCAACCCTCCCCCCCCCCCCACCACCACCGCACCACGGGACCCCCTCAGATTTGGCAGCCGTTGAGTGTGGATCGTGTGACCAATATCAGCACAGCGTGCACAGCAAGATCCCGCAAGCAGCAATGAGACGAATGGCCAACATGTTTTGGTGCTGGCTGAGGGACGAATGCTGATACAGACGCCCCCCCACCCCACTTCTCCGAAATAATGTCCCACCACCTCACCACTAAAGGGCCCACCATTGTGGTACAGACCAGATGTTAAGCAGTCTACCCTTGGCCTCAGTGCCTCCGGGAATGGGCGGGCAGTGAGACGATGTTAGTGACTGAGCTGTTGAGGGTCGAGCTGTACTCACCCGGGATCCAGTACCGCCTAGGAGCTTTGCCCTGACATTGTGTCTCTAATCTGGTTAGAAGCCCATCCCAGGATTCAGTGTGACACCAAAGGCAGAATTTTTAGAAGAATCACAGAACCCCCGCGGTGCAGAACGTGGCCAATCGAGTCTGCACCGACCACAATCCCACCCAGACCCTATCCCCATCACCCCAATATTTACCCTGCTCGCCCCCCTGATGCTAAGGAGCATTTTAGTGTGGCCAATCCACCTAACCAGCTTTTCATTTAGACTGTGGGAGAAAACCAGAGCACCTGGAGGAAACCCATGCAGACATGGGGAGAATGTGCCAACTCCACACAGACAGTGACCCAAGGCCAGAATTGAACCCGGGTCCCTGGCATTGTGAGACAGCAGTGCTAACCACTGTGCCACCGTGCTCCCCAATATGGTCCCCCACCAGGATGGAGGAAGGACCATAAAATTCCTCTTCCAACCTCCCTCCTGGCCACCCCAGGTCAGTTTGCAGTTTTATGTGGGTGGGCGAGGCCTCCCACACCCCAATTGAGGCCCCAAAGTGGCTAAATATTGGAACTTTGCTGCCACTTCCAGGCAGCCTGGGTTTGGAGCCTGGGACGATGACTCCAACAGGTCCTGCTGGCGGTACCTCAGGCGTTGAGGGAGTGGCATTGCCTCCTCAGGCCCCCTCTCCCCATCAGCCACCTCCGCCCTCCACAGACTTGCTGCCCTGCCAGTCCTCAATCCCACTCCAACCCCATCCCATCATCCCATCAATGCGGCCCACACTCCCACCCCCTCCACTCACCCGGGACTCACCTGACTCTCCCCACACACCTACCTGTCCCAGGGCTGTCTGATTTGGTATTTGGCAAGTGCCTGCAGTTCCAGTCTTGGCCATGGCTGACTCTGGCGCTGCTGAGAGTATGGAGCCAATCAGAATGGCTGTTAGTTGCGCCTCCTGCCAATAAGGGCTCCTGTGATTGGCGGAGACGAGTTCCTCCCCCCTCCCCATTGACTGCTCAGGTTGTGGTGTTGGCAACACCTCCATCTGCCCAGAGTTTGCCAAGAGGCTGGTTTAGCGTCTGACAGTGTCCCAAGGTGAAGGCTGGATTTTAGTTTCTGGATCCAGCCAGGCCGAGGCTGTGTTTACATGGATTTGGAATGAAATTTTACGACTTTTGAAGGGTTGGTTGCTTAAGGTGGAAGAAAGAACTTTGCTGTTGCCTAGCAACAGGTGTCCAGTGAGAGTCCCATGGAGATCCAGCAAGAAACATAGTTCATAGAGCCCTACAGTGCAGAAAGAGGCCATTCGGCCCATCGAGTCTGCACCAACCACAATCCCACCCAGGCCCTACCCCCATATCCCTACACATTTAGCCTCTAATCCCGCTAACCTACACATCCCTAGTCACTAAGGGGCAATTTCTTAGCACGGCCAATCAACCTAATCCCACACATCTTTGGACTGTGAGAGGAAACCGGAGCACCCAGAGGAAACCCACGCAGACACGAGGAGAATGTGCAAACTCCACACAGACAGTGACCCGAGCCGGGAATCGAACCCAGGACCCTGGGGCTGTGAAGCAGCGGTGCTAACCCACTGTGCTACCGTGCCGCCCCAGGCAGTTTTAATTCTGTCTCTGGATAGCCCAGGGTGAAGAAACTGGATACAGAGAGAGGGAAGGTGGGAAAGAAGAAAGGGGGTGAAAGAGAAGAAAGCTCCCAAGAAGACAGTTCAGTCAAAGGTCAAGGAACCTGGAACAGATCCTGTTGAGTGAAGTTAAAGTGAGAAGCAGAGGAAATGGCTCCAAACTACAGAGACAAAGCTACAGGGAGCAGAATCCAGATAACACTGCGAGAAGCCAGGGGATCTGAGGAGACAGCTAAAGGTGGATGGTTCCTTACCACAGGCTTGTAAAGCAGAGAAAGGGGTGGCACGATGGCACAGTGGGTTAGCACCTGCTGCCTCACAGCGCCAGGGACCCGCGTTCGATTCCAGCTCCGGGTCACTATCTGTGCGGAGTCTGCACATCCTCCCCATGTCTGCGTGGGTTTCCTCTGGGTGCTCCGGCTCCCTCCCACAGGTCTGAAAGACAGGCAGGTTAGGTGGATTGGCCATGCTAAATTTCCCCCTTAGTGTCCAAAGATGTATAAGGTTGGGGGGGGTGGGTGGGTGTGTTGGGGGAGACACTTCACCCCCCCCCTCCCCCCTCGCCCGCTGCTGAAAGGCTCCCTCATTCCCACTGGCTGTTCCATCCACCAGGCAACGCTGGGAAGGTTCCAGTCACTGCAAGCGCGAGGCCCCAGTTACCGATAGTGGCAATCTGCCAAGGGGAAAACGGCTCAGGGGGAACCACACTGGCACACCAGCTCACCCAGCGGGCGCGGGGAAGTTTACCCACCCACCTCACTGCAGCTCCTGGTCTCAGGAGGAGGCGGTTTGGAGCTGGAGGGGGTAATCGTTGAAACACATCGCTCTTAGAAGAATGAGAGGTGATCTTGTTCAAAGGTACGATTCTGAGGGGGGGGGGGGGGGGGCTTCACCGGGTGGATTCCACCCCCCCACCAGGGGATCAGGGGCACTCAGAGATTGATTGGAATTCCCCATCCCAGCGAGCAGTGGCGGTTGGCTCATTCAAGACTGAGGGAGACAGAGTGACAAGGTGGTCAATGGCTATGGGGAGGGGGTGGATGGGGACAGCAAGGTGGAGACCAGGCCACAATCAGCTCTCGTTGAATGGCCAAATGAGCCACTAACAGCTCCGAGCAGGAGGCAACCGAGGGGGGCATCCGGCCCAAACTGTCTGCCCCTCTCCCATGGCTACATGGGTGTCCCTGGAGAGGGGGCACGCAGTGAGCAAGAGCACCATCGATGCCTCCCGTACTTGTTGGGCACCGCAGGGGTTGGGCTGTATTATTAGATCATAGATCATAGAACCCTACAGTGCAGAAAGAGGCCCTTCGGCCCATCGAGTCTGCACCGAACACAATCCCACCCAGGCCCTATCCCCATATCCCTATATATTATACCCACTAATCCCTCTAACCTAGACACTAAGGGGCAATTTCTTAGCATGGCCAATCAACCTAACCTGCACATCTTTGGACTATGGGGGAAACCGGAGCACCCGGAAGAAACCCACGCAGACACGAGGAGAATGTGCAAACTCCACACGGACAGTGACCCGAGCCGAGAATCGAACCCAGGTCCCTGGAGCTGTGAAGCAGCAGTGCTAACCCACTGCGCTACCGTGCCACTCAACTCCCTTCGTCAGATTTTGGTTTGTTGTTTTAAGTTCCCTTTCTGATTTGATTTTTGTTTCGGGGTCTCCCCTTCTTTTTGGGCACCGCCCTCTGTTAATCTGTCCCTCGGTTAATTGGATTTAGTTTGCTTGATTTGCCAAAAAGAATGGAAGGATCGAGGGGCCGAATGGCCTGCTCCAGCTCCTATCTCTAATGGTCTTGTGAATCTCTAGAGCTCTGTCATGATAGGTGGCTGTGTCGAGACTGACCTTCCCCTCCCTCCCATTCCTCGGACTAACCTTTCCAATAATCATTCACCATCCAAGAGGAAGTGTCAAAGTTCCCGCGTTGAATCAGCTGACAATTTGATATGACTCACCAATCAGGGGACCGGGTCCCGACACGTTGTCAGATAGGCAGCGGAATGTCCCGGGATTTTCCTGTCCTGCTGAAAGACTCGCTGCGTTCTCCAGCCCCACCTCCCCCCATAACCGCAAGAAGAAAATTCCACAAATTCTAAACGTAACGTGTGGTCGCACCCTTTTAATTGGCCTCAAATTCCCAGAGGACCTGACGGGATAAGTACACAGAGAGACTGTTTCCACTGGTCGGGCAATCTAAAACCCAGGATCACTGCCTCAGGATAAGAGACTGATCGTTTGGGACGGAGATGGGTGGAAATTTTTTCGCTCAGAGGAGAATCTTTGGAATTCCCTCCCGTGAAGGGTGGTGGGCGTTCCATCGCTGCTTGTTTAAACATTTGTTTGTGGGACATGGGTGTCGCTGGTTAGACCAGCCTAGTTGCCCACCCCTAGTTGCCCCTGGAGAAGGTGATGGGGAGCTGCCTTCTTGAATCGCTGCAGGCTGTCGGTTGACCCACAATGCTGTTAGGGAGGGAATTCCAGGATTTTGAAGGAACGGCCAATATATTTCCAAATCAGGATGGTGAGGGGCTTGGAGGGGAACTTGCAGGGGGTGGTACTCATAAGTACCTTTTGCCCTCATCCCTCTAGATGGAAGTGATTGTGGATTTGGAAGATGCTGTCTAAGGATCTTTGGTGAGTTGCTGCAGTGCATCGTGTAGATGGTACACACTGCCGCTACTGAGCGTCAGTGGCAAAGAGATACTCCATTGTTAGAACATAGAACGTAGAAAAACTACAGCACAAACAGGCTCTTTGACCCACAAGTTCCACCAAACATATCCCTACCTTCTAGGCTTAGCTATAACCCTCTGTTGTGCATGAGCACTAAGGAAATCAAGGAATGCAGGGATGGTGGGAAAAGATGGAGTGGAGGTCGGAGGATCAGTCATGTTCGAGGGGCTGAATGGCCTCCTCCTGCTCCTATCAGCTGGATGCAAAGTTCACCAACATCAGGACTGAGGTCCACACCTGAGGTGCGCTGGATTCCAGGCAACTGCCCAGTCCATCGAAGATCTCTTCCCTGTTTACTCAGCCTTGATGGGTGTCTGAACATCGACATTGGATCTAGAGTTGCCAAATCAAATTGGTCAAATTCCTGGAGAACATCCCACTTTTTCATCTATTTCCCCTGTGCAGAAACGGCTTGTTTTCTCCCCCAATCCCCAATTCCCATTTCCTAAGCTCTCATAACAAAAAAAAGCAGCCAAAGAATTGATGAGACAAAAATATCACCTCGTGCGCCTTTGAAATTTGGAATTCTTGTGTTTGTCCTGCTGGGTACGAGTTGGAAAGTTATCAACAAAATTTGTGTTCCGTATTACAAGGAAGTGAATAAAGTGTTGCCTATCTGTGGCAGTAATATAAGCTACAAGCAGGAAGTCATAAATGACTTGGGTAGATTATGAGTGGGTAAAACTGTGGCAGTGAGGGTCAGGGGAATGGGGAAGTGTGAGGTCATCTACTTTAGGTCACAGAAAGGCCATTTGGAATATGTTCTTGGCAATGAGAGGCCTGGAGCTCTGGAGGGGTGAAGAGATTTTGAGTTCCTGTCCAAATGCTAGTGGGCAGGTAACTAAACATGGGCTGGAACGTGGGCCTTTATTACAAAGGGCTAGAATACTAAGGATCGAACTGCTTAATTCAATGGTGCCTTGGTTAAACCCCATCTGGGGGCAATGGTGTTTGGGTCAGGACCTCCGGAACTCGGAGAAGGAGACTCACTAAGGAAATTTGGCATGTCCGCTGCGACTCTCACCAACTTTTACAGATGCCCCATAGAAAGCATTCTTTCTGGTTGTATCACAGCTCGGTCTGGGCTCCTGCTCTGCCCAAGACCGCAAGGAACTACAAAATGTTGTGAATGTAGCCCAATCCATCACACAAACCAGCCTCCCATCCACTGACTCTCTCTACACTTCCTGCCACCTCAGCAAAGCAGCCAACATAATTAAGGACCCCCCACATCCCGGACATTCTCTCTTCCACCGAGAAAACGAAACAAAAGTCTGAGGTCCCGTACCAACCGACTCAAGAACAGCTTCTTCCCTGCTGCTGTCAGACTTTTGAATGGACCTACCTCACATTGAGCTGATCTTTCTCTACACCCCTAGCTATGACTGTGACACTACATTCTGCACAGTCTCCTTTCCTTCTCTATGAACGGTATGCGCGCAAGAAACAATACTTTTCACTGTATGTTAATACATGTAACAATAATAAATCAAATCAAATAAAATACGCGGCTAAAAGAGTTAAAACAAGGGGACTGGCCTTATAGTCGAAGATTGTATTCCCTTGAGTTTACAATGTTGAGGGGTGATCTGATTAAGGCATTTAAAATTGTGAAGGAATTTGATGGGGTCAAGAGAGAGAAACTATTTCCTCCGGTAGGGAAGGGTGTGGTGCCACACGCCAAGAGTGAAGGCGGGATGGTGGAGGGGGGAAGGGGCTGGGTGGAGCTGGGGGGGACGGGGGCGGGGGTGTCAGGAATTACATCTTCACTCGGAGGGGGACTGGAAAGCCTAAAGTGTCTCTCATCCCCACCTCCCCTACCCAGCAGTTGAGGCTGGAGGGACAATCGAAAATGTAACAAAACTCAGATTCGCAGAATTGTTATGGGGCAGAAGGAGACCATTAGACCACGAGGCATAGGAGCAGAATTAGGCCACTCGGCCCATCGAGTCTGCTCTGCCATTCAATCATGGCTGATATTTAGCTTTCTGATAGACAGGGGGAATTAAGGGTTATGGGGAGAAAGCGGGAAAGTGGAACTGATCCACTTCAGATCAGCCATGATCTTATTGAATGGCGGGGCAGGCTCGAAGGGCTAGATGGCCTACTCCTGCTCCTATTTCTTATGTTCTTATATTATTCTCATCCCCATTCTCCTGCCCTTTTCCCCATATCCCCTGATCCCCTTATTAATCAGGAACCTATCTATCTCTGTCTTAAAGACACTCAATGACCCGGCCTCCACAGCCTTCTGCGGCAAACAGTTCCACAGATTCCCCACTCTCTGGCTGAAGAAATTCCTCCTCATCTCTGTTTTAAAGGGTCGTCTCTTTAGCCTGAGATTGCGGCCTTTTTTCCTACTAGTGGAAACATCCTCTCTGCGTCCATTCAGTGTCCGGACCAACTCTCCAAAGGGGTGATTCAGTAAGTGCCCTTTCCCCCACCATCTCTGCATAACCCCACGCAAAGATTTACATAATCCAACTCACTGATGAAGGGACAAAGCCTTTGGGGAACTACGGCGTCTCGGAGGGGATTGGAGGGAATGGCCTCTTCCCAATCCCAGTGCTAAAGTCATAAAGAATCGGATCACAGTGGGATAGCAAAGCCAGGATGGGAGTTTAGACGTATCGATCCTGTCTTTCCCTCCTGCTCCCAACAATCCTGCCTCCCCCACCCTCCCCACCTCCCGCCCACGGGATATAGACAATCTCATTGAAATAAAGCTGTGATTTATTTGGAATTTGGCCTGTGCCGGGACGGGAGGCCTTGCCCCTTCAGTTCACACTGTCTTCATCACTAGCTTCTCCTTTCTCATCCTTGGCCTCAAGGATTCCACTCTCGTCGATGTTTTCCAGCGAGTCAGCGTGTTGTATGGAGAGTTCGGAGAGCTGGATGTTGAGCAGGGTGCTCTGCTCCGGGTGAAGCCAGGGTTTGTAGGCTGGATTGTGTTTCTGTTTCCATTCGGGATACTTAAGACAAGCTTTGTACATCTTCTTCATCGCCTTGTGAAAGAAAGGAGATCATTTCACTGGGGTTACGACAAGGAGAGAGAGTGGAGACAGATGGCGATGGTTTATAGCTCAGTGTGCCCATTAACACGAAGCTCAGAGCCCCAGGGACCGCGATAGAGAAACAAACTCCTTCCAAGTAAATAATCCACAATCATTAACACCCTCCCACACCCCCATGTACACTCTCCCCTATCACTGACTCTCCCCCCACTCCCCCTCCCACACCCCCATGTACACCCTCCCCTATCACTGACTCTCCCCCCATTCCCCCTCCCACACCCCCATGTACACTCTCCCCTATCACTGACTCTACCCCCCATTCCCCCTCCCACACCCCCATGTACACTCTCCCCTATCACTGACTCTCCCCCCCCCATTCCCCCTCCCACACCCCCATGTACACTCTCCCCTATCACTGACTCTACCCCCCATTCCCCCTCCCACACCCCCATGTACACTTTCCCCTATCACTGACTCTACCCCCCCATTCCCCCTCCCACACCCCCATGTACACTCTCCCCTATCACTGACTCTACCCCCCCCATTTCCCCCTCCCACACCCCCATGTACACTCTCCCTATCACTGACTCTACCCCCCCATTCCCCCTCCCACACCCCCATGTACACTCTCCCCTATCACTGACTCTCCCCCCATTCCCCCTCCCACACCCCCATGTACACTCTCCCCTATCACTGACTCTCCCCCCATTCCCCCTCCCACACCCCCATGTACACTCTCTCCCCTATCACTGACTCTCCCCCCATTCCCCCTCCCACACCCCCATGTACACTCTCCCCTATCACTGACTCTACCCCCCCCATTCCCCCTCCCACACCCCCATGTACACTCTCCCCTATCACTGACTCTACCCCCCATTCCCCCTCCCACACCCCCATGTACACTCTCCCCTATCACTGACTCTACCCCCCCCCATTCCCCCTCCCACACCCCCATGCACACTCTCCCCTATCACTGACTCTCCCCCCCATTCCCCCTCCCACACCCCCATGTACACTCTCTCCTATCACTGACTCTACCCCCCATTCCCCCTCCCACATCCCCATGTACACTCTCTCCTATCACTGACTCTACCCCCCATTCCCCCTCCCACACCCCCATGTACACTCTCCCCTATCACTGACTCTACCCCCCCATTCCCCCTCCCACACCCCCATGTACACTCTCCCCTATCACTGACTCTATTTTGCCATTAAAACCCAGTAGAGATTCCTCTCTCACTCATTCCCACTATTCCAGTCTGACTTTCTGCCCAACTTCAACCTGTTCCTGACCCCTATAGATGTTTAGAGTTGATTTATTAGTCACCAGTGGGGCTTACACTTAACACTGCAATGAAGTTACTGTGAAATTCCCCTGGTTGCCACACTCCAGTTCCTGTTCGGGTTACACTGAGGGAGAAATTAGCACGGCCAGTGCCCCTAACCAGCACATCTCTGGACTCTGGGAGGAAACCGGATCACCCGGAGGAAACCCACGCAGACACGGGGAGAACGTGCAGCCTCCACACAGAGAGCGACCCACACCGGTAATCGAAGCCGGGTCCCTGGCGCTGTGAGGCGGCAGCGCTAACCCACTGTGCCAGCCTGCTGCCCACTTTGCTATGGTTCCAGTATTTCTAACTGCCTGCCAACAAACACCTCTAACTTCCACACTGGCGGAGCGGTGAGGACGTATTAAACGCCGTCAGAAGTGAGGCCCCCCACCCCCATTCAGAGCAGCCCGTATTTACCATTTATATAGATGATCTGGAGGAGGGAACCAAGTGTAGGGTGTCGAAATTTGCTGATGACACCAAGATTGGAGGAACGGCAAATTGTGCGGAGGGTGTGGAGAGTCTGCAGAAGGATCTAGATAGGCTGGGCGAATGGGCCAGGAAATGGCAAATGGAATTTAATGTTGGCAAGTGTGAGGTGGTCCACTTTGGTAGGAAGAATGGTAGGAAGGACTATTACTTACGTGGCGAAAAACTGCAGCAGGCGACGGTGCAGAGGGACCTCGGGCTCGAAGGGCCAGATGGCCTACTCCTGCTCCTATTTCTTATGTTCTTATGTTCTTATGTGACGGGGCAGGCGATTGTCAAAGCGAACGTGTCCTCTGTCCCACTGAAAAGGATGTGGTGAAGAAAGGCACTCACCCCATCCCAGCCAGAGAGAGTTAACTGAGAACTGCGGGTCAGCCAGTGAGTCAGAGACAGGGACGAACAGATAACACAGGCTGTTTAAACAACGCAGACAGTGTTTACAGATCGTTGCCCAGTCCAAATATTTGTGCATTTTTGCACACGTTCGGGGGTGTGGGTGTCGCTGGCTTGACCAGCATTTATTGCCCATCCCTAACTGCCCCTTGTGGATTTGACCACGCCAGGTTTAAGTCCAACCGATTTATTTGATAGTAAACCCACTAGCTTTCCAGGCTCCCCTCTTCCTCAGGTGAATGGAGAGTTCACCCGACGAAGAGGGAAACCTCGCAAGCTTGTGAGTTTACTATCAGATAAATCGTTTGGAGTTTAACCTGGTGTGGTCAGACTTCTTACTGTGTTTACCCCAGTCCAACGCCGGCATCTCCACATCACACCTTGCGGTTTTGCCATTGGAGCTGTGGATAGTGACGGTAGAGGCTCCCACAATCTTTCCTGAATGTGTTCAAGAGGACACAGCACTTGGGGGCGAACGGGATCAAAGGTTATGGGGGGGAAGCAGGATTAGGCTGCTGAGTTGGATGATCAGCCATGATGGTGATGAATGGTGGAGCAGGCTCGAAGGGCCAAATGGCCTCCTCCTGCTCCTGCCTTCAATGTTTCGACGTTACCATCACCTGGCTGCCCAGGGGGTCTCTCCCGCGTCCACCACCTGCCGCTGGCATGTGTGGGAAGGACTTGCAGGTTGACGCTCAACAAGTTTGATCTCGTCGTGAACCCACCTTCCTTGGCACAACCCGGCAGTGCCAACCTCCTCGTGTCTGCGTGGGTTTCCTCCGGGCGCTCCAGTTTCCTCCCACAGTCCAAAGATGAGCGGGTTAGGTTGATTGGCCATGCCAGGAAGTTGCCCCTTAGTGTCGTGGGATTAGTGGGTATAATGTGGAGGGATATGGGGGTAGGGCCTGGGTGGGATTGTGTTTGGTGCAGACTTGATGGGCCGAAGGGCCTCTTTCTGCACTGTAGGGTTCTATGAACCCTGTGCCAACGCCACACCTTATGTGTGGTGGGAGGGCCGGCCCGATTATAGAAAGGATATTATTAAACTAGAAAGTGTGCAGAAAAGATGCTACCGGGACTTGATGGATTGAGTTATAAGGAGAGGTGGATAGACTGGGATTTTTTTCTCTGGAGCGTGGGAGGCTGAGGGGTGACCTTATAGAGGTCTATAAAATAATGAGGGGCACAGATCAGCTAGATAGTCAATATCTTTTCCCAAAGGTAGGGGAGTCTAAAACTAGGGGGCGTAGGTTTAAGGTGAGAGGGGAGAGATACAAAAGAATCCAGAGGGACAATGTTTTTCACCCAGAGGGTGGTGAGTGTCTGGAACGAGCTGCCAGAGGCAGTAGTAGAGGCGGGTACAATTTTGTCTTTTAAAAAGCATTTAGACAGTTACATGGGTAAGATGGGTATAGAGGGATATGGGCCAAATGCGGGCAATTGGGACTAGCTTAGGGGTTTTAAAGAAAAAGAACAGCATGGACAAGTTGGGCCGAAGGGCCTGTTTCCATGATGTAAACCTCTATGACTCTAAGTGAAGGGGGTGGGTGCCCGCATTAATGCCATGGTCAGGATGAGAACATGGGGGAAGATGGAGAATTGCCCCGATAGTTCCGTGGTAGGGAGGCCACACCAATGCTCATGGGGGGTGGGATCCTCCACATCGATGTGGGGGGGGGGCAGGGTGAAGTATATTTCAGGTACAGATTGGAATGCCCAAAGCTGGCGTCCCAGTCTCCATGGTGCCAGCCTCACCAGCTCCACCAGCCTGGCCAGAGTGACAGCGCAAACTGAGTGCCAGAAATGTGGTCTGAAACCTCGGCAATGCATCTGGAGAGAAACATGCTGGTTTCGGCGCTAGATTCCGGCACTCCGGCAAATTTTGGGAAAATTCCACCCTTCGTTCCAATTCCGGCCTTTTTCTCATCCCTGGTTTCTATCGCTCTACCGTTGGCAGCCGTGTCTCCTGGGCCCTCAGCTGTGGAATTCTCTCCCTAAAACTCTTAACTTTTCCATCCCCCCCACTAAGATGCTCCTTAGAACCCACTCCACCGACCTGCTGCTCATTTACACTCTTTCACATGTGGCTCAGAGTCAAATATTCATTAATAACTTCCCTGGGAAGAACACTGGGATGTGAAAGGTGCTATATAAATGCTGCTTGTCGTTACACTGTACAAATATGTTTGCCAAACCAATCCCACTCAATTACAGCGGATATGATTGGCAGAGAGATTACCCATGGTGGCACAGTGGTTAGCACTGCTGTCTCACAGCACCATGGACCCGGGTTCGATTCCCAGCTTGGGTCACTGTCTGTGTGGAGTCTGCACGTTCTCCCCGTGTCTGCGTGGGTTTCCCCCGGGTCCTCCGGTTTCCTCCCACAGTCCAGTGATGTGTAGGTGAGGTGGACTGGCCATGCTAAATTGCCCCTTAGTGGCCTGAGATGTGTAGGTTAGTGGGGGTTAGCCAGGATAAACACACGGGGATAGGGAGGAGGGGAGGTGCCTAGGCGAGATGCTCTTTCAGAGATTTAGTTGCAGACTCGATGGGCCGAATAGCCTCTTCCTGCGCTGTGGGGATTCAGTGGAATATTGGTCTCACGTCTGCGGCCACTCAGTGTTCTGTGCATGTACTTACTCTGCCAGTCCTCTAGGTGGCACTCCAGCTGGAGTCACATTATGGTCATCGGTCACCTGGCATGTCCATCCATCCGTCCAGACCAGCCGTCCCCACAGATCTGGCAGATCCTACACTCTCCAGGGAAACCATTATGGCACAAGAGGAGGCCATTCAGCCCATCAAGTTCATGCTGCCTGTCAGAAGATTAATCCAGTCAGCCCCATTCTCCCCCCACCCTCAGCCTTTCATAGGACAACCCCCTTATCTATTAATCGAGTGAAGTTTCAGTGGACCACCTCCAGTGCAAGTTTATCCAAAATATCCAGTCATTTGGTCACAGAGTCCTTCATCGATCAGAGGCCATTCGCAGTAATCCAGTCCGTCCCACGCCCCCCCCTCCCCACCCCACACCCCCCCGCTCTATCCCTGTCACTCTGCCGCTTTATTTTCCACGAGATCCCATCCAATTTCCTTCTGAAATCATTCATCCCCCCCTCGTGGGCAGCGAGTTCCAGCTCATTCCCACTCGCTGTGTACAAACACTCTAAAGTTTATTTATTAGCCACGAGTAAGGCTTACCTTAACACTGCAATGAAGTTACTGTGAAAATCCATGAGTCGCCACACTGAGAGGGAATTTAGCACGGCCAACGCACCCTAACCAGCACGTCTCTCTCGGACTGTGGGAGGAAACCGGAGCACCCGGAGGAAAACCCACCCAGACACGGGGAGAATGTGCAAACGCCACACATGATGTGGAGTTGCTGGTGTTGGACTGGGGTAGGCGCAGTTAAGTAATGGTGTTGTCAGATTACTTACTGTGCAGACTGCACACAGACGGTGACCCAAGCCAGGAATCGAACCTGGGACCACCGCGTCGCCCCAAACATTTGGGGATTTTTCATCCCAGTTTCGAACAGGGGACCTTTTATGTCTGAAGCGAATGTGATAACCGCCACACGACAGAGACACGGCACCGTCACATTCCCCCTCGTACCTAACGCCCCAAACCTTAAATCTACTCCCGCCCCCCCCCCCAGCCCCCCGAGCCCCCGCACCATCAGCCAATGGGGACTGTTTCTTTCCCAGCCTTAGCTGGACCTGCCCTAACCAGACGGACAACACCCCCGCTCCCCCTCTGCCGACATTAAACATCATCCTCACCTTGGGAGCCAGGAGCTGCCATGACTGGTTCACCACCCACTTTGGTAACGAACCTGAAAACAGGGGGAAAAGGACAGTTATTCACCTGGATTCCAACAAAGATCCTTTCCAGCACAGCCCATAAACAACAAGGAGATTAGCAGGGTAAATACATGAGGTTGCGGAGATAGAGCCAGGGTGGGATTGTTGCTGGTGCAGGCTCAATGGGCTGAATGGCCTTCTCCTGCATTGTAGGGATTCTATGGTTTCTCCATGCATGTTATACTCTGTGGTGAGTTATTCACTAATAGCCTAGAAAGTTTTTATCTGAACTCAATTTTTTCATAGCGACAACAGATGATACTGCACCGCTCTCTCTGAGCAACTAGACATGGACTATCAGCACCCTCACCCTATCCCCCTGAGGGACCCGCAGCTGAAACTGCCCATTCGCTCTCTCCCAAACCGTTAGCACCCCAGGGAAATCTCTTTCTGAATCGATAAACACTAAATGCTTCCAGCGTCACTCTCTCAAGAGAGAGAAAGCTCATTCCACTGCTCGATCACTCTGTCACTGCAACAATGATTCACAAATATCCACTCTCTCAATAACCTGCATTGGACACAGCTCTGAGAAGGTTCCCCAGGCTGATTCCTGGGGCGAAGGGGGTTATCTTCTGAGAAAAGGTTGAGCAGGTTGAGTGCAGACTTGTTGGAGTTTAGAAGAATGAGAGGGGATCTTATTGAAATATAAGATTCTGAGGGGGCTTCACAGGGTGGATACTGAGAGGATGTTTCCCCCTCGTAGGGGAATCTAGAATTAGGGGGCACTGTTTAAAAAAATGAGGGGTCTCCCATTAAGATGGATATGGGGAGGAATTTCTTCTCTTAGAGGGTGGTTAGTGTTTGGAATTCTCTCCCCCCAGAGAGCAGTGGGGACTGCGGGTCACTGAATATATTCAAGGCCGCATTAGACAGAGTTTTGATTTGATTTGATTTATTATTGTCACATGTATTAACATACAGTGAAAAGTATTGTTTCTTGCACACTGTACAGACAAAGCATACTGTTCATAGAGAAGAAAAGGAGAGAGTACAGAAGGTAGTGTCACAGTCACAGCAAGGGTGTAGAGAAAGATCAACTTTATGCAAGGAAAGTCCATTCAAAAGTCTGACAGCAGCAGGGAAGAAGCTGTTCTTGAGTCGGTCGGTACGTGACCTCAGACTTTTGTATCTTTTTCCCGAAGGAAGAAGGTGGAAGAGAGAATGTCCGGGGTGTGGGGGGTCCTTAATTATTCTGGCTGCTTTTCCGAGACAGCGGGAAGTGTAGACAGAGTCAATGGATGGGAGGCTGGTTTGAGTGATGGACTGGGCTTTGTTCATGACATTCTGTAGTTCCTTGCAGTCTTGGGCAGAGCAGGAGCCCAGACCAAGCTGTGATACAACCAGAAAGAATGCTTTCTATGGGGCATCTGTAAAAGTTGGTGAGAGTCGTAGCGGACATTCCAAATTTCCTTAATCTTCTGAGAAAGTAGAGGCATTGGTGGGGCTTTCTTAACTATACAGAAAGTAGTTGAGGCCAAAACATTGTCTGATTTCAAGAAGAAATTAAATATCGCTCTTGGGGCTAAAGGGATGGAGGGATATGGGGGGGGGGCCATGGGGGGATCAGGATATTGAATTTGATGATCAGACATGATCCAAATGAATGGTGGGGCAGGCTGGAAGGGCCAAATGGCCTCTTCCTGCTTCGAGTTTCTATGTTTACCAGTGGAACAGGAGGAGTTGTCAGCACCGAACTCTTTGATATCCCACAGCCCAGTCAAGCCTCTTTACTGCAAACCACCTTCCTCAACCACCTTCCCATGCCCCTGCCACCCTCGCCAACGAGGCAGGCTCACAGATCTCTCTGCTATCAACAACCAGACGATCCAATCAGCTGCCTCCCTTCCACTCCCCCACCGGGTCAAACCTTAATCTCCCCCCCCACACCCCCTGTGCTCACTGACCCACACTGCCCCCCCATTCCCCCCACCCCCTGTGCTCGCTGACCCACACTGCCCCCCGCTCCCCCCCACCCCCTGTGCTCACTGCCCCACACTGCCCCCCCATTCCCCTGACCCCACTGTGCTCACTGACCCACACTGCCCCCCCATTCCCCTGACCCCACTGTGCTCACTGACCCACACTGCCCCCCCCACTCCCCCCCCACCCCCTGTGCTCACTGACCCACACTGCCCCCCCATTCCCCCCCACCCCCTGTGCTCACTGACCCACACTGCCCCCCCCCATTCCCCCCCACCCCCTGTGCTCACTGACCCACACTGCCCCCCCATTCCCCCCCACCCCCTGTGCTCACTGACCCACACTGCCCCCCCATTCCCCCCACCCCCTGTGCTCACTGACCCACACTGCCCCCCCATTCCCCCCCACCCCCTGTGCTCACTGACCCACACTGCCCCCCCATTCCCCCCCACCCCCTGTGCTCACTGACCCACACTGCCCCCCCATTCCCCCCACCCCCTGTGCTCACTGACCCACACTGCCCCCCCATTCCCCCCCACCCCCTGTGCTCACTGACCCACACTGCCCCCCCACTCCCCCCACCCCCTGTGCTCACTGACCCACACTGCCCCCCCACTCCCCCCACCCCCTGTGCTCACTGACCCACACTGCCCCCCCGCTCCCCCCCACCCCCTGTGCTCACTGACCCACACTGCCCCCCCATTCCCCCCCCACCCCCTGTGCTCACTGACCCACACTGCCCCCCCATTCCCCCCACCCCCTGTGCTCACTGACCCACACTGCCCCCCCACCCCCTGTGCTCACTGACCCACACTGCCCCCCCATTCCCCCCACCCCCTGTGCTCACTGACCCACACTGCCCCCCCATTCCCCCCACCCCCTGTGCTCACTGACCCACACTGCCCCCCCACCCCCTGTGCTCACTGACCCACACTGCCCCCCCATTCCCCCCCACCCCCTGTGCTCACTGACCCACACTGCCCCCCCATTCCCCCCCACCCCCTGTGCTCACTGACCCACACTGCCCCCCCATTCCCCCCCACCCCCTGTGCTCACTGACCCACACTGCCCCCCCATTCCCCCCCACCCCCTGTGCTCACTGACCCACACTGCCCCCCCATTCCCCCCCACCCCCTGTGCTCACTGACCCACACTGACCCCCCGTCTTGATTTTAAAGTTCTCATCCTTATTTTCCCAATCTCAGGGAATCTCCTCCAGCCCCACAGCCCCCTGAAATCTCTGCCCTCCTCCGATTCCAGCCTCTTGAGCATTCCCGATTTAAATTGCAGCGCTCTCGGTGGCCGTACCTTCAGCTGTCTGGGCCCTGAGCTCTGGGATTCTCTCCCTAAACCTCCCCATTCTCTATCTCTCTCCCCTTCACTAAGACCCTGCTTAAAGACCCCCCAGCTCTGTGACCGAGCCCTTGGTCCCCTGACCCAATGAGTAGCTCGATGGCCAATTCTATTCGAGAAACATTCTTCTGAATTTCCTGGGGATGAAGTTACACAAGAACATAAGAAATAGGAGCAGGAGTAGGCCATCTAGCCCTTCGAGCCTGCCCCGCCATTCAATAAAATCGTGGCTGATCTGAAGTGGATCAGTTCCACTTTCCCGCTTTCTCCCCATAACCCTTAATTCCCCTGTCTATCAGAAACCTATCTACCCGTGACTTAAATATATTCAGCGAGGTAGCCTCCACCACTTCGATGGGCAGAGAATTCCAGAGATTCACCACCCTTTGAGTGAAGAAGTTCCTCCTCAACTCTGATCTAAACTGCTCCCCCCCCCCCCTTATCTTGAGGCTGTGCCCTCTAGCCCTGCTATCCTTTCTAATCGGGAAGAATCTCTCTACCTCTACCCTATCCATCCCCTTCATTATCTTATACGTCTCTATGAGATCCCCCCTCATCCTTCTAAACTCCAACGAGTACAGACCCAGTCTATTCAGCCTCTCTTCACAGTCCAACTCCCTCATCTCCGGTATTTGCGATGTAAATATTCCCCAGGGAAGGAGGACTGGTCCTGGGGACCTTGCTTACCTTTCGGGTCCACCTGTGCCAAATACGTGAGGGTGCACCTGTTTTCGCCGTTAGTTTCGACCAGGTATCCCGTCTGGATTGATACAGCCCGAACCCGCTCCTTCCTGGGAGGATATTTCTGAGGAGAAGGAGCAAGAAAAGAAACCAGTGTCACTCGCTCAGAATCTAACAGCACAGGATAAGGCCATTTGGCCCTTTGTAACTGTGCTGGTTCTTGGACAGAGCCATGGCTGCTACTAAATTAGTTCCATTCCCCCTCTTTACCCACAGCCCTACAGTTCCGTTGTGTTTCCATCTGCTTCCCCCGAACCCTCACATCCCACATCACAGTTAGCCAGCCGCCTCAGATTCCTCATCTCTCTTTTTATTTATTTGTGGGACCCGAGTGTCACTGGCTGGGCCAGCAACTATTTCCCATCCCTAGTTACCCAAAGGCAGTTGAGAGTCACTGTGGCTCTCCGCATGTAGGCCAGGCCAGGTAAGGATGGCAGATTTAAGAACATAAGAACATAAGAAATAGGAGCAGGAGTAGGCCATCTAGCCCTTCGAGCCTGCCCCGCCATTCAATAAGATCATGGCTGATCTGTCGTGGCTCAGTTCCACTTTCCCGCCCTCTCCCCATAACCCTTAATCCCCTCTCTTATCAAGAACCCATCAACCTGCTTCTTAAATATATTTAGTGAGGCAGCCTCCACCACTTCAACGGGCAGAGAATTCCAGAGATTCACCACCCTTTGAGTGAAGAAGTTCCTCCTCAACTCCGTTCTAAACCGCCCCCCCCCCTTTATCTTGAGGCTGTGCCCCCTAGTCCTACTGTCTTTTTTGAGCGGGAAGAGTCTCTCCACCTCTATCCTATCCATCCCATTCATCATCTTATACGTCTCAATGAGATCTCCTCTCATTCTTCTAAACTCTAACGAGTGCAAGCCCAGTTTATTCAGCCTCTCCTCATAGCTCAATCCCCTCAACTCCGGTATCAGCCTAGTAAACCTCCTCTGCACTCCTTCCAAGGCCAAAATATCTTTGCGCAGGTGCGGCGCCCAAAAATGCACACAGTACTCCAGTTGCGGCCTCACCAATGCCCTATACAGCTGCAGCAAGACCTCCCTACTTTTATATTCAATCCCCCTCGCGATGAAGGCCAGCATCCCATTCGCCTTCCTGACCACCTGTTGCACCTGCAAGCTGGGTTTTTGCGACTCATGCACAAGGACCCCGAGGTCCCTCTGCACCGTCGCCTGCTGCAGTTTTTCGCCCCGTAAGTAATAGTCCTTCCTACCATTCTTCCTACCAAAGTGGACCACCTCACACTTGCCAACATTAAATTCCATTTGCCATTTCCTGGCCCATTCGCCCAGCCTATCTAGATCCTTCTGCAGACTCTCCACACCCTCCGCACAATTTGCCGTTCCCCCAATCTTGGTGTCATCAGCAAATTTCGACACTCTACACTCGGTTCCCTCCTCTAGATCATCTATATAAATGGTAAATAGCTGAGGCCCCAGCACCGACCCCTGGGGCACCCCACTAGTCACCATCCGCCAATCCGAATAGCACCCGTTGACCCCCACTCTCTGCCTCCTATTTGACAACCAATCCTCTATCCACGCTAACACCCTACCCCCAACTCCATGTCCCTCGACCTTCTGCAATAACCTCTTGTGAGGTACTTTGTCAAACGCCTTCTGAAAATCCAGAAAGACCACATCCACCGGCTCTCCTCTATCCACCGCCCTAGACACATCCTCATAGAACTCCAGTAAATTTGTCAGACACGACTTCCCTTTAATGAAACCATGCTGCGTCCGATCTATCAAGCAATTCCCTTCAAGATGCCTCGCAATTTCCTCCTTAATGATGGATTCTAACATTTTACCTACCACGGACGTTAAACTAACCGGCCTATAATTCCCCGCCTTTTGCCTGGCACCCTTCTTAAACAACGGCGTAACATTAGCCGTTTTCCAATCTTCCGGCACTTCCCCGGAATCCAGCGACGTTTGGAAAATAACCACCAAGGCATCCACTATCACCTCCGCCATTTCTTTCAGAACCCTCGGATGCATTCCATCCGGTCCTGGGGACTTGTCCATAATCAGCCCCTCCAGTCTGTCGAGCACCGCCTCTCTAGTAACAGTAATGTCATTAAGACTCTCCAGTCCTACCACCTTTCCATCGCTAACACCCGGCAAATTATTCACGTCCTCCTCCGTGAAGACAGAAACAAAAAAGTTATTCAATACCTTAGCCATATCCCCATCCCCTACCACTAGGTCCCCTTTCTCATCCTCTAAAGGACCAACATTCACCCTAGCCAGCCTCTTCCTTTTTATATATTTATAAAAACTCTTGCTATCTTTTTTTATATTAAGCGCTAGCCCAGCTTCATAGTTTCTCCTACCCTTCTTTATCAACTTCTTTGTCAATCTTTGTTGACATTTAAACCTCTCCCAATCCTCTTCTCGCCCACTACTCTTAGCTACTTTAAATTCCTCCGCTTTTAGTTTAACACTTTCCTTCACCTCCTTCGTTATCCACGGCTTATTACCTCTCCTCCTACTATCTTTTTTGACCATCGGAATAAATTTCCGTTGAGCACCAAGAAAGATCTCCTTAAAGATCCTCCACTGCTCCTCAACAGACCCTCCCTCCAACGCGCTCTCCCAGTCCACATTCGCCAATTCTTCTCTCATCTTACCGTACTCCCCTCTATTTAAACAAAGGACGCGTGTCCGGGAACCCACTTTCTCCTCCTCCATCTGCACCAGAAACTCCACCATACAATGATCACTCTCCCCAAGAGGATCCTTCACCACAAGGTCCCTAATTCTACCCGCTTCATTACATAACACCAGATCCAAGATAGCTCGCTCCCTCGTCGGCTCCAACACACACTGTTCGAGGAAACTATCCCGGCAGCATTCCAAGAACTCTTCCTCGAGCCCCCCACGTCCAACATGGGTCGACCAATCAATATGCAGATTGAAATCCCCCATAACTACGGCCGTCCCATTCCTGCACGCCGCACTTATTTGCACGTTAACAGCCCGCCCCACCTCCAGATCATTATTCGGTGGCCTATAGACGACACCCACCAGCGTCTTCCTCCCTTTGCTGTTCCTAATCTCCACCCACAACGATTTCCTTCCATAAAGGGATATTAGTGAACCAGATGGGTTTTTTACAACAATCGACAATGGTTTAAGAACATAAGAAATAGGAGCAGGAGTAGGCCATCTAGCCCTTTGAGCCTGCCCCGCCATTCAATAAGATCATGGCTGATCTGAAGTGGATCAGTTCCACTTTCCCACTTTCTCCCCGTAATCCTTAATTCCCCTGTCTATCAGAAATCTATCTACCCGTGACTTAAATATATTTAGCGAGGCAGCCTCCACCACTTCGATGGGCAGAGAATTCCAGAGATTCACCACCCTTTGAGTGAAGAAGTTCCTCCTCAACTCCGATCTAAACTGCACCTCCCACTTATCTTGAGGCTGTGTCCTCTAGTCCTGCTGTCCTTTCTAAGCAGGAAGAATCTCTCTACCTCTACCCTTTCCATCCCCTTTATTATCTTGTAAGTCTCTATAAGATCCCCCCTCATCCTTCTAAACTCCAACGAGTACAGACCCAGTCTATTTCATGGTCATCAGTTGATGTTTTATTCCAGATTTTTTTTTTATTGAATTCAAATTCCACCATCTGCCGTGGACGGGATTCGAACCCGGGTCCCCAGAACATTAGCCAGGTTAATAGTCTAGGGATAATACCACTAGGCCATCACCTCCCCTACTCCCTGCTCCTCTATTGTAGGGATTGCCTTCAATCTGTGTCCCTCTGGTTACCCACCTTCCTGCTACGGGAAACACTTTCTCCTTATTTACTCCATCGAAACCCTTCAGAATTCGCACAGCCTCTCTCATCCTCTCCTGAACCTCTCTAAGGAGAACAATCCCAGCTTCTCCCCAAAACTCAACTGCCCTCATCCCTCAGAACCTTCCAGTAAATCTCCTCTGCACCCTCTCCAAATCCTTCTCAATGCACAAGTTGCACTGTTCGATTAGCTGTTACATTTTCTTAGAACAATCATAGAAGAATCATAGAATCCCTACAGTGCAGAAAGAGGCCATTCGGCCCACTGAGCCTGCACCGACCGCAATCCCAACCATATCCTATCCCCATATCCCCATGTATTTATCCCGCTAATGGCTCCAACATACACATCCCAGGACACTAAGGGGCAATTTGGCATGGCCAATCCACCTAACCTGCATATTTTTGGACTGCGGGAGGAAACTGGAGCAAACCCACACAGACATGGGGAGAATGTGCAAACTCCACACAGACAGTGACCCGAGCCGGGAATCGAATCTGGTTCCCTGGTGCTGTGAAAGATTTGTGACAACGCAAAGTGTCACAAGCTGCATAGGAAACATCGTACTCCCAAAACTCAACCCCCCAGACCCCCACCAGCCTCCCCCCCCCAGGTCAGAGTGAAGATCCTGGGATTGTGAACTCACCGAGTGTTTGACAGAGTAGTTCATGATGATGTAATCGTTCCCCATGGGTAACCAGGACCTCAGAGTGACAACATCCCGGTTTTTTAAGGGCTTCGGGCATCTCCCTGATTGAGAAAGAAATAAAATAATCACAAAGCCAATGGGAATACAGGGAAAAATACACAAAGAGAAAGTAAAATGTTTACAGACAGTGTGGAGAAACAATTTTTGATTCTTTCACTGGATGTGGCTATCGCTGGCTGGCCAGCATTTATTGCTCGTCTGTAATTACCCTTGAGAAGGTGGCGGTGAGCTGCCTTCTTGAACCGTTGCAGTCCATGTTGTGTAGGTACACCCACAGTGCTGTTAGGGAGGGAGTTCCAGGATTTTGACCCAGTGATGGAACGGCCGAAATATTTCCAACTCCAGATGATGAGTGACTTGGAGGGGAACCTCCAGATGGGGGTGTTCCCCGTGTATCTGCTGCCCTTGTCCTTCTAGATGGTAGAGGCTGTGGGTTTGGGAGGTGCTGCCTAAGGATCCATGCTGAGTTCCTGCAGCGCACCTTGTACACACGGCTGCTACTGAGTGTTGGTGGTGGAGGGAGTGGGTGTTTGTGGATGGGGTGTCAATCCAGCGGGGCTGCTTTGTCCTAGATGGTATTGAGCTTCTTGAGTGTTGTTGGAGCTGCCCCCATCCAGACAAGCAGGGGGTATTCCATCACACTCCTGACTTGTGCCTTGTAGAGGGTAGCAGGTCGTAGAGTGACCCAGGAAGGATTTTGTTTTTGCCCAGTAAATTTGAACAATGAGGAAACCTGGGACACTGCATGTGTAACATCTCCTATCTAGTCCTAGCAGGACTAGAGGACACAGCCTCAAGATAAGGGGGGGGGGGGTGCAGTTTAGATCAGAGTTGAGGAGGGTGGTGAATCTCTGGAATTCTCTGCCCGTTGAAGTGGTGGAGGCTGCCTCGCTAAATATATTTAAGTCACGGGTAGATAGGTTTTTGACAGACAAGGGAATTAAGGGTTATGGGGAGAAAGCGGGAATGTGGAACTGATCCACTTCAGATCAGCCATGATCTTATTGAATGGCGGGGCAGGCTCGAAGGGCTAGATGGCCGACTCCTGCTCCTATTTCTTATGTTCTTATGTTTTTGTTTTTGCCCAGTAAATTTGAACGATGAGGAAACCTGGGACACTGCACGTGTAACATCTCCTATCCTCCCCCCTCCTCTAACCTGAAAAAAAGACTTGGTGTGAGAGCAGGTAAGCTCTTTCGCTTCTTAGTGAGGGAAGTTAGCAGGGATGGCAGGGCAGGCTGTGCGATGTTCCTCCTGTGGGATGTTTGAGGTGAGGGACACCATTAGTGTCCCAGCGGAGTACACCTGCAGGAAGTGCCCCCAGTTCCAGCTCCTTGAGGACTGTGTTAGGGAACTGGAGCTGGAACTGGATGAACTCAGGATCATTCGGGAGGCAGAGACGGTTATAGATAAAAGCTACAGGGAGGTAGTTACCCCTAGAAATGGGGATACTTGGGTGACTTTTAGAAGGGGTAACGGGAGCAGTCAGTGCAGTGATCCCCAATGGCTGTTCTCCTGAATAACAAGTGTACTGTTTTAGATACTGTTGTGGTGGGGGGTTGGAGGGGGGGAGGGGTGGGGGGGGGGAACGGGACTTACAAGGGGTAAGCCATGGGGTACGGGTCTCTGGCACAGAGTCTGCCCCTGTTACTCAGAAGGGAAGGGGGGAGAGGGGTAAAGCATTAGTCACTGGGGACTCCACAGTTAGGGGGACAGATAGGAGGTTCTGTGGGAATGAGGGAGACTCACGGTTGGTGTGTTGCCTCCCAGGTGGCAGAGTCCGTGATGTCTCGGATCGTGTTTTCAGGATCCTTAAGGGAGAAGGGGACCAGCCCCATGTCGTGGTCCATAAAGGCACCAACGACATAGGCAGGAAAAGGGATGGGGATGGAAGGCAGAAATTCAGGGAGTTAGGGTGGAAACTTAGAGCCAGAACAAACAGAGTTATTACCTCTGATTTGTTACCCGTGCCACGTGTTAGCGAGGAGAGGAACAGGGAGAGAGAGCAGTTGAACACATGGCTACAGGGACGGTGCAGAAGGGAGGGATTCAGATACCTGGATTATTGGGGGTCATTCTGGGGTAGGTGGGACCTCTATAAACACCTAAATCAGAGAGGTACCAATATCGTGGTGGGGAGATTTGCTAATGCTCTTCGGGAGGGTTTAAACTAATTCAGCAAGGGGATGGGAACCTGAATTGTAGCTCCAGTGTACAGGAGGTTGAGAGTAGTGAGGTCAAGAGTAAGGTTTCAAGTTCGCAGGAGTGTACCGGCAGGTAGGAAGGAGGTTTGAAGTGTGTCTACTTCAAAGCCAGGACCATCCAGAATAAGGTGGGTGAACTTGCAGTGTGGGTACCTGGGACTTCGATGTTGTGGCCATTTCGGAGACATGGATAGAGCAGGGACAGGAATGGTTGTTGCAGGTTCTGGGGTTTAGATGTTTCAGTTAGAGCAGGGAAGGTGGTAAAAGAGGGGGAGGCGTAGCATTGTTAGTCAAGGACAGTATTGCGGTGGCAGAAAGGACGTTTGATGTGGACCTGTCTATTGAGGTAGTATGGGCTGAGATTAGAAACAGGAAAGGAGGTCACCCTGCTGGGAGTATTTTATAGGCCTCCAAAAAGTTCCAGAGATGTAGAGGAAAGGTTTGCAAAGATGATTCTGGATAGGAGCGAAAGTAACAGGGTAGTTGTTATAGGGGACTTTAACTTTACAAATATTGATTGGAAAAGCTATAATTTGAGTACGTTAGAGGGGTCAGTTTTTGTCCAATGTGTGCAGGAAGGTTTCCTGACACAGTATGTAAATAGGCCAACAAAATGCAAAGCCACTTTGGATTTGGTACTGGGTAATGAACCAGACCAGGTGTTAGACTTGGAGGTAGGTGAGCACTTTGGTGATAGTGACCACATTTCGGTTACGTTTACATTAGCAATGGAAAGGGATAGGTATATACCACAGGGCAAGAGTTATAGCTGGGGGAAAGGTAATTAGGCAAGATTTAGGATGCAGAGGGTGTAGAAGGAAACTGCAGGGGATGGGCATAATTGAAACGTGGAGCTTGTTCAAGGAACAGCTACTGCGAGTCCTTGAGAAATATGTACCTGTCAGGCAGGGAGGAAGTGGTCGAGCGAGGGAACCGTGGTTTACTAAGGAAGTTGAATCTCTGGTGAAGAGGAAGAAGGGGACTTATGTAAAGATGAGACATGAAAGTTCCGTTAGGGCACTGGAGAGTTACAAGTTAGCCAGGAAGGAACTAAAGGGAGAGTTAAGAAGAGCCAGGAGGGGACATGAGAAGTCTTTGGCAGGTAGGATCAAGGAAAACCCTCAAGCTTTCTATAGGTATGTCAGGAATAAAAGAATGACTAGGGTAAGATTAGGGCCAATCAGGGACAGTAGTGGGAAGTTGTGCGTGGAGTCAGAAGAGATAAACGAGGTGCTAAATGAATATTTTTCATCAGTATTCAGACAGGAAAAGGTCAGTGTTATCGAGGAGAATACTGAGATACAGGCTTTTAGACTAGACGGGATTGAGGTACATAAGGAGGAGGTGTTAGCAATTCTGGAGGTATGAAAATAGATAAGTCCCCTGGGCCGGATGGGATTTACCCTAGGATTCTCTGGGAGGCCAGGGAGGAGATTGCAGAGCCTCTGGCTTTGATCTTTAGGATGTCATTGTCTACAGGAGTAGTGCCGGAAGACTGGAGGATAGCAAATGTTGTCCCCTTGTTCAGGAAGGGGAGTACAGACCATCCTGGGAATTATAGACCGGTGAGCCTTACTTCTGTTATGAGCAAAGTTTTGGAAAGGATTATAAGGGATAAGATTTATAATCATCTAGAAAGGAATAATTTGATTAGGGATAGTCAACACGGTTTTGTGAAGAGTAGGTAGTGCCTCACAAACCTTATTGAGTTCTTTGAGAAGGTGACCAAAGAGATGGATAGGGTAAAGCAGTTGATGTGGTATATATGGATTTCAGTAAAGCGTTTGATAAGGTTCCCCATGGTAGGCTATTGCAGAAGATACAGAGGCATGGGATTGAGGGTGATTTAGCAGTTTGGATCAGGAATTGGGTAGCTGATAGAAGACAGAGGGTGGTGGTTGATGGGAAATGTTCACCCTGGAGTTCAGTTACTAGTGGTGTACCTCAGGGATCTGTTTTAGGGCCACTGCTGTTTGTCATTTTTATAAGTGACCTGGATGAGGGTGTAGAAGGATGGATTAGTAAATTTGCGGATGACAGTAAAGTCAGTGGCGTTGTGGACAGTGCGGAAGGATGTTGCAGGTTACAGAGGGACATAGATAAGCTGCAGAGCTGGGCTGAGAGGTGGCAAATGGAGTTTAATGCGGAAAAGTGTAAAGTGATTCACTTTGGAAGGAGTAACAGGAACATTGAGCTAATGGTAAGATACTTGGTAGTGTGGATGAGCAGAGAGGTCTCCGTGTCCATGGGCATAGATCCCTGAAAGTTGCACCCAGTCTGATAGGGTTGTTAAGAAGGCGTACGGTGTGTTAGCTTTTATTGGTAGAGGGATTGAGTTTTGGAGCCATGAGGTCATGTTGCAGCTGTACAAAATTTTGGTCATTGCATTATAGGAAGGATGTGGAAGCATTGGAAAGGGTGCAGAGGAGATTTACCAGGATGTTGCCTGGTATGGTGGGAAGGTCTTATGAGGAAAGGCTGAGGGACTTGAGGTTATTTTCATTAGAGAGAAGAAGGTTAAGAGGTGACTTAATAAATGCATATAAGATGATCAGAGGATTAGATAGGGTGGACAGCGAGAGCATTTTTCCTGGGATGGAGATGGCTAACACAAGGGGACATAGCTTTAAATTGAGGGGTGATAGATATTGGATGGATGTCAGAGGTAGGTTCTTTACTCAGAGAGTAGTAAGGGTGTGGAATGCCCTGCCTGCAGCAGTAGTGGACTCGCCAACTTTAAGGGCATTCAAATGGTCATTGGATAAACATATGGATGATATTGGGATAGTGTAGGTTAGATGGGCTTTAGATTGGTTTCACAGGTTGGTGCAACATTGAGGTCCGAAGGGCCTGTACTACGCGGTTATGTTCTATGTTCTGTGGTGGGCAGGCTTTAGTGAATCAAGAGGTGAGTTACTAGCCGCAGGATTCCTAACCTCTGACCTGCTGTTGTAGCCACTGTGTGAACGTGGTGAGTGCAGTTGAGTTTCTGGTGAATGGGACCCCCAGGATGTTGGTAGTGGGGGATTCAGCGATGCCATCAGATTTTAAGGGGCGAGGGTTAGATCCTCTCTTGTTGGGGATGGTCATTGCCTGATATTTGTGTGGTGTGAATGTTACTCACCACAGCCCAAGCCCGGGTATTGTCCAGATCTGGCTGCATTTGGACACGGGCTGCTTCAGCTAAAGGGGAGAAAGCTGGCAGGGCTTTGGGGGGGGGGAGGGAGGGAGGGAGGGAGAGAATTTGAAATGTTTTTGAAAGGGTGCGGAGGCAGTGACGGGATAAAGGGCCTGAATCCATGATGTGAAATCACCAAAAACACCAGCGGAAATTCATCGTCCGCGTACAACACCGGCACCGGACAGGAATCCGTGTCCACCCAGCTGCTGGCAGCTTCAAACATCTCCCCTTCTCTCAGTCTCAGAGGAGGCGACAGAGATAAACAATTCAATCCCTCCACTCTTCCCACAGCCTCTCCATCAGGAATGTCCATCCCTACCTGCATTCACCATCCTCCCACACAGCCTGACACTTCCTGTGACCAGAAAAACCCCCCACATCCGCAACCCCCCCCCACATTCCCCACACACCCCGACTGGCCTTTCCACCTGCCCCATTCCCAACTCCCAGTCTCCAATACTGACCCCCCCACCAGACCACCCATTCCCCCCAGTTCCCAATACCGACCCCTCCCACACAACCCCACGGTAGACTACCCACTCCCCCCCACAGTCTCCATTCCAATATTGACCCCCCCCCAAGACCACCCACTCCCCCCAGTTCCCAATACCGACCCCTCCCACACAACCCCACGGTAGACTACCCACTCCCCCCTCCCAAGTCTCCACTCCAATATTGTCCTCCAGCTGACCACCCACTCCCCCTTTCTCTAATAATGACTCCCCCTGTACCCTCACCGCCCCCCCCCCATACACACACAGGTGCCCCCCCACCCCTTCTCCAATACTAATTCCCCACCCCCTCCCTGCCAGTGCCCCCGCTCTCTAATACTAACCAGGTTATCTCTGTCATGTATTCAGTATTTGAAATTAGTTTTTAGGCTGTGGGTGTCAGAGGCACTTGTGGAGTTTACTGCTCGCTCCTAGCTGCTCTGAGACGAGGGTGGGACTGCGAGCTGGATAATACCGGAAGATTATGAAGTGTCAGAGCTTATTGAAGTTATATCCAGGCACAGACCGGGAATGGGAGCAATGTTTCCCTGAAAGGACATTTATGAACCAATCACATTCTTTGCAACAGTCTGAAAGTTTCATGTTCACTTCATCCCAATCCTTCTCTCAGCTTTTTTATAAACTGGACCCAATAGGATTTTAACTCTGGATTCAGGGTTTCTGATACACAAAACAGCTCGCCACACCGACACCTCAAACACCCACTCCCCCCACCACCTGCACACAGCCACAGTCTGCTGGTGCAGCAGGTGGTCAGGAAGGCGAATGGGATGCTGGCCTTTATAGCGAGGGGGATAGAATATAAAAGCAGGGAGGTCTTGCTGCAGCTGTATAGGGCATTGGTGAGGCCGCAGCTGGAGTACTGTGTGCAGTTTTGGTCGCCGCACTTGCGCAAGGATATTTTGGCCTTGGAGGGAGTGCAGAGGAGGTTCACTAGGCTGATACCGGAGTTGAGGGGGTTGAGCTATGAGGAGAGGCTGAATAAACTGGGTCTGTACTCGGAGTTTAAAAGGATGAGGGGGGATCTTAGAGACGTATAAGATAATGAAGGGATGGATAGGGTAGAGGTAGAGAGATTCTTCCCACTCAAAGGACAGCAGGACTACGAGGAGAGACTGAATAGACGGGGTCTGTACTCGTTGGAGTTTAGAAGGATGAGGGGGGATCTTATAGAGACATATAAGATAATGAAGGGAACGGATAGGGTAGAGGTGGAGAGACTCTACCCGCTCAGAAAGGATCGTAGGACTGGGGGGCACAGCCTCAAGATAAAGGGGAGGCGGTTTAGAACGGAGTTGAGGAGGAACTTCTTCACTCAAAGGGTGGTGAATCTCTGGAATTCTCTGCCCGTTGAAGTGGTGGAGGCTGCCTCGCTAAATATATTTAAGTCACGGGTAGATAGGTTTCTGATAGACAGGGGAATTAAGAGTTATGGGGAGAGTGCGGGAATGTGGAACTGATCCACTTCAGATCAGCCATGATCTTATTGAATGGTGGGGCAGGCTCAAAGGGCTAGATGGCCTCCTCCTGCTCCTATTTCTTATGTTCTTATGTGTTTACCACCTACAAGATGCACAGCAGCGACTCACCAAGGCTCCTTAAACAGCACCTTCCAAACTCACTAACACTTCCATCTAGAAGGACAAGGGCAGCAGATACCTGGGCACAGACCCACCTGGAAGTTCTCTCCAAGTCAGTCAACATCCTGACTTGGAAATATATCGGCCGTTCCTTCACTGTCGCTGGGTCAAAATCCTGGAACTCCCTCCCTAACAGCGCTGTGGGTGTACCTACATCTCATGGACTGCAGTGGCTGAAGGAGGCAGCTCACCACCACCTTCTCAAGGGGCAATTAGAGGTGGGTAATAACTGCTGACCTAATCAGCGATTTCCACATCCATGAACAAGTAGAATTATTTCATGACCATACTCGTCATTTATCCTTCGGATGTTGAGCCTTTGCTGGTGGTGAGCTTGGAGGCAGGAACGGATTTTAATTCCAGGGAATGATGGCATTCCTGAACCCATGATGTGGAGATGCCGGTGTTGGACTGGGGTAAGAACAGTAAGAAGTCTCACAACACCAGGTTAAAATCCAACAGGTTTATTTGGTAGCAAAAGCCACTAGCTTTCAGAGCGCTGCTCCTTCATCAGGTTATCGGGATTTCAGTTCACAAACAGGGCATATAAAAACACAAACTCAATTTACAAAATAATGGTTGGAATGCGAGTCTTTACAGGTAATCAAGTCTTAAAGGTAGAGACAATGTGAGTGGAGAGAGGGTTAAACACAGGTTAAAGAGATGTGTATTGTTCCAGCCAGGACAGTTAGTGAGATTTTGCAAACCCAGGTAAGTCGTGTGGGTGTTACAGATAGTGTGACATGAACCCAAGATCCCGGTTGAGGCCATCCTCATGTGTGCGGAACTTGGCTATCAGTCTCTGCTCAGCGGCTCTGCGCTGTTGTGTGTTGTGAAGGCCGCCTTGGAGAACGCTTACCCGAAGATCAGAGGCCAAATGCCCGTGACCGCTAAAATGTTCACCAACAGGAAGAGAACACTCTTGCCTGGTGATTGTCGAGCAGTGTTCATTCATCCATTGTTGTAACATCTGCATGGTCTCCCCAATGTACCATACCTCGGGACATCCTTTCCTGCAGCGTATCAGATAGACAATGTTGGCCGAGTTGCAAGAGTATGTACCGTGTACCTGGTGGATGGTGTTCTCACGTGAGATGATGGCATCCGTGTCCCTGGTGGGTCTGATGGTGGGATGGAACTTGTTGATATCAGCATATAGTTGTTTCAGTGATTGTTCACCATGAATCCAAAGGAAGAAAATGTCATCGATGTATCTAGTGTATAGCATCAGTTGAAGATCCTGTGTGGTGAAGAAATCTTGTTCGAACCTGTGCATGAAGATGTTGACATATTGAGGTGTGAATTTGGTCCCCATGGCTGTTCTGTGTGTCTGGATGAAGAACTGGTTGTTGAAGGTGAAGACATTGTGGTCCAGGATGAAGTGGATGAATTGTAAAATTGCATCTGGAGATTGGCAGTTGTCCGCGTTGAGCGCTGAGGCAGTTGCAGCAATGCCATCGTCATGGGGGATGTTGGTGTAGAGTGCCGAGATATCCATTGTGACGAAGAGTGTCCCTGGTTCAACTGCTCCATGTGTGCTGAGTTTCTGTAGGAAGTCTATAGTGTTGTGATGAATGAACACCACTTGACAACCACCAGGTTAGAGAGTTCTCTTCCTGTTGGGGAATACTTCAGCGGTCTCTGATCTTCGGGTAAGCATTCTCCAAGGCGGCCTTCACGACATATTACAGCGCAGAGTCGCTGAGCACAGACTGATAGCCAAGTTCCACACACATGAGGACGGCCTCAACCGGGATCTTGAGTTCATGTCACACTATCTGTAACCCCTCCGACTTGCCTGAACTTGCAGCATCTCACTAACTGTCCTGCCTGGAGACAATACACATCTCTTTAACCTGTGCTTAACCCTCTCTCCACTCACATTGTCTGTACCTTTAAGACTTGATTACCTGTAAAGACTCGCATTCCAACCATTATTTTGTAAATTGAGTTTGTCTCTTTATATGCTCTGTTTGTGAACAGAACTCCCACTCACCTGACGAAGGAGCAGATCTCCAAAAGCTAGTGGCTTGTGCTATCAAATAAACCTGTTGGACTTTAACCTGGTGTTGTGAGACTTCTTACTGTATTCCTGAACCCAACCATCTCCCCATGTCCACCAGGATCGAGTTCTGGGCAGGAAGGCCCAGCGTTTCCACAATCCAGAGTTCCCCTCTCCCATCCAGGAATCTCCCACATTGAACCCCCTTGTTCAGTACCAGGTACGGAGAGATTCACTAGGTTGATTCCGGAGTTGAGAGGGTTGGTTTATGAGGAGAGGTTGAGTAGACTGGTCTATACTCATTGGAATTCAGAAGAATGAGGGGAGATCTTATAGAAACATATAAGATTATGAAGGGGATAGATAAGATAGAAGCAGGGAAGTTGTTTCCACTGGCGGATGAAACTAGAACTAGGGGGTATAGCCTCAAAATAAGGGGGAGCAGATTTAGGACTGAGTTGAGGAGGAACTTCTTCACACAAAGGGTTGTGAATCTGTGGAATTCTCTGCCCAGTTGAGGCTCCCTCATTGAATGTTTTTAAGGGAAGGATAGATAAGTTTTTGAACAGTAAAGGAATTAAGGGTTATGGTGAGTGGGAGGGTAAGTGGAGCTGAGTCCACAAAAGGATCAGCCCTGATCTTATTGAATGGCAGAGCAGGCTCGAGGGGCCAGATGGCCAACTCCTGCTCCTAGTTCTTATGAGCAGTGCTGCGAATGGGGTTTATCATAAAAACCATAGAAAGATTAGAGTACAGAAAGAGGCCATTCAGCCCATCATGTCCACCCAGGCCAATTTAAACCAGCTGTTCATTTTAATTCTGTTTTCCAGCAACTGGCCTGCGACCTTGCAGGTTCCAGCGTTTCGGATCTAGATACCACCAGCACAGTGACACAGAGGTTAGCATTGCTGCCTCACAGCGCCAGGGACCCAGGTTCAATTCCTGGCTTGGATCACTGCCTGTCAGAGTCTGCACATTCTCCCCGTGTCTGCAGGGGTTTTCTCCGGGTGCTCCAATTTCCTCCCACAGTCCAAAAGACATGCTGGTTAGGGAGCATTGTCTGAGCTAAGTTCTTCCTCAGTGTACCCGAACAGGTGCTGGAGTGTGGCGACTAAGGGGTTTTCACAGTGACTTCACTGCAGTGTTAATGTAAACCTACTCGTCACACTAATAAATAGACTTAAAACCCAAATGAGTTGAGTGTTTTGGCCTCAATGACCAACTTAGACACTGAATTCCAGACACCCACCACCCTCTGGGTGAAAAAGATTTTCCTCATGTCCCCTCCAATCCTTCTACCAATCACCTCCAGTCTCTGGCCCCTGGTAATTGGTCCACAGCTCGGGGAAACTAATCCTCCCTGTCCCAGCCCCTCATCACTCTGCACACCTCAATCACGTCACCCCCTTAACCTCCTCTGTCCTCAGGAAAACAACCCCAATCTATTCCCCAGGGAGACCAGAACCAGGGGGCAGAGTTTGAGGATAAGGGGTAAACCTTTTAGAACTGAGGTGAGGAGAGATTTCTTCACCCAGAGGGTGGGGAATGCGTGGGATTCATTCCCACAGAAAGTAGTTGAGGCCAAAACATTGTCTGATTTCAAGAAGGAATTAGATATCGCTCTTGGGGCTAAAGGGGGGAAAGGGGGAATCAGAATATTCATACAATCCCTACAGTGCAGGAGGCCACTTGACCCATCAAGTCTGCGCTGACAATAATCCCACCCAGACCCTATTCCTGCTAATCCTCCTGGCACCAGGGTCAATTTAGCACGGCCAATCCACCCAACCCGCATGTCTCTGGGCTGTGGGAGGAAACAGGAGCACCCAGAGGAAACCCAGGCAGACACGGGGAGAATGTGCAGTCTCCACACAGACAGTGACCCGAGGCAGGAATCAAACCCGGGACCCTGGCGCTGGGAGGCAGCAGCGCTAACCCCACTGTGCCACACCCCATGCTGAGTTTGACAATGAGCCATGATGAAAATGGATGGCGGAGCAGGCTCGAAGGGCTGGATGGCCTATTCCCGTTGCTAGTTTCTATGTTCCTATCCAATCTCTCCTCTTTGCGAAGGTTTCAGACGGGGTGGGGGGGGAGCGGTGGGTGGGGGGGGTTGTTTTTACTTACAGGCGTAGTATCCCACATCAGCATTCACTGTCAGCTTGCCAATGTCAAACGTCTCGACCATGTTCTCATCCCATTTCCTGCGGTACTCTGCGTCGTGTAGAACATCATACAGGATCTCCGAGCTCACGTCCTTACACACCATCCTGCACTACGATAGAGAACAAGGAATAACTGTCTGAGGAACGTTCTAGAAATAGGCAGCTGGAGGCGGTGTCCCTGACTGGAACTACAGGCAGAAGCAGAGTCCCCATCTCATTCCCGATACGGAATCTCATTGCGAAGCGCACCACCGCCCCCGCGCCCCCCCCCGCCCCCGCACCCCCCCCCCACCCCCACCACCCCCCCCCCCACCCCGCCACCCCCTCCACCCCCCCACTTCCCATCCAACCACAAAACCTGACAGGGTTTTAGAAACCAGTAACAAGGCTAATTGAATAGCTCTTTCAAACAGCCAGCAGAGGAATAGTGGGCCGAATGGCCTCCTCCTGCTACAGTACAGTCTAAATGATAAAGTGTTTGACTCTGGGATGGTGAAAAAGCAGAATCAGTGTATGTATGCTTGAGAGAGAGTGTGTGTATGTGTGTGTGTGTCTGTGTGAGTGTGTGTCAGTGTCTGTAAGTTTGTGCGCGAGTGTGTGCGCGCGAGTGTGTGCGCGCGAGTGTGTGCGCGCGAGTGTGTGCGCGAGTGTGTGTGCGCGAGTGTGTGTGCGCGAGTGTGTGCGTGAGTGCGCATGAGTGTGTGTGCGTGAATGTGTGTGTATGAGTGTGTGTGTGAGTGTGTGCGTATGAGTGTGTGCGTGAGTGTGTGCGCGTATGAGTGTGTGTGTGAGTGTGTGTATGAGTGTGTGTGTGAGTGTGTGCGTGAGTGTGTGCGTATGAGTGTGTGCGTGAGTGTGTGCGCGTATGAGTGTGTGTGTGAGTGTGTGTATGAGTGTGTGTGTGAGTGTGTGCGTGAGTGTGTGCGTATGAGTGTGTGCGTGAGTGTGTGCGCGTATGAGTGTGTGTGTGAGTGTGTGTATGAGTGTGTGTGTGAGTGTGTGCGTGAGTGTGTGCGTATGAGTGTGTGCGTGAGTGTGTGTATGAGTGTGTGTGTGAGTGTGTGCGTGAGTGTGTGCGTATGAGTGTGTGCGTGAGTGTGTGTGCGTATGAGTGTGTGTGTGAGTGTGCGTATGAGTGTGTGCGTGAATGCGTTTGTCTTTGTGTGTGTTGTGTGTACGAGTGTGAGACTAAGTATGTGAGTGTGTGAGTGAGCGTGTGCGAGTATGTGAGAGCGTGTGTGAGAACAGATACAGACACACGCGCGCGTGCACACACACAGGGGGATGGTGGGGGGGGGATCCGTTGCCACTCTGTGTGCAATCGATGAGGGGAGGGGGGCAGGGGGCTGCAGTTAATCTGGGTAGTGAGGGGGTGGGGGGGATAAGGGGGTCAGTTATGTTGTGTGTGGGGGTGGGCGGGGGGAGGGATTATCCGGCCCGGGAGGGCGGTTGTAGGGGAGGGTTTTCCTGTTGCTATTTTTTCTGCGCGTGCGCAATTGGAGGCTCCGATCGGAGCAGCAGGATTTTGGGCGTCTTAAGCCCCGCCCACAGGCTGGTGCAGCGCCATCCGGAATCGCTGCTACTTTTTCGGGCAGAGCGCGTATGGAGGCGCCTGAGAACGGGACGAAATGTCGGATCCGAAACAGTCCCAGTTTGAAGTCCGCCCAGCACCGAGAATGAGGATGGTAAAATCAGGCCCAGTGTGAGAGAGTCCGGAGCTGCTCACTGCTGCCCCCCTGTGGGACTGTCACTGTCAGCAGCCAGACTGACTTCCTGCCAAAACAACACTTTAAAATCGAACATTACAATGACATTTCAAGAGTGAAGCAGTGTGAGTGCTGGAAATCGGATATCGAAAGCAGAGGACGGTGCAAACGGCCAACAGGGGATTCACATTAACTCAGCTTCTCCCTCCACAGTTGTTAGCAGAATGAGCAGGGATACAGAGAGAATCAGGGAATCACACTCAGTGACTTGCACGCTCAGGAGAGTCAGCACAGACATCACGGGCTGAATGGCCTCCTTCAGAAGGGGGAGGGCATTCCCGGACTCAAGGGGCCTCCTGATTAAGGGCCGCCCTCCCTCCAGCCTCCTGCCTGAGGCCGAGAGTGGGAATTGTTACTGTTTCCGCACCCGCAGCTATCAACCAGCCCAAAAGTCAAGACAGTGCGGCACTCCCTCAGTACTGACCCTCTGACAGTGCGGCACTCCCTCAGCACTGACCCTCTGACAGTGCGGCGCTCCCTCAGCACTGACCCTCTGACAGTGCGGCACTCCCTCAGCACTGACCCTCTGACAGTGCGGCGCTCCCTCAGCACTGACCCTCTGACAGTGCGGCACTCCCTCAGCACCGACCCTCTGACAGTGCGGCGCTCCCTCAGCACTGACCCTCTGACAGTGCGGCGCTCCCTCAGTACTGACCCTCTGACAGTGCGGCACTCCCTCAGTACTGACCCTCTGACAGTGCGGCACTCCCTCAGTACTGACCCTCTGACAGTGCGGCACTCCCTCAGTACTGACCCTCTGACAGTGCGGCACTCCCTCAGTACTGACCCTCTGACAGTGCGGCACTCCCTCAGCACTGACCCTCTGACAGTGCGGCACTCCCTCAGCACTGACCCTCTGACAGTGCGGCACTCCCTCAGCACTGACCCTCTGACAGTGCGGCACTCCCTCAGTACTGACCCTCTGACAGTGCGGCACTCCCTCAGCACTGACCCTCTGACAGTGCGGCACTCCCTCAGCACCGACCCTCTGACAGTGCGTCACTCCCTCAGCACTGACCCTCTGACAGTGCGGCACTCCCTCAGCACTGACCCTCTGACAGTGCGGCACTCCCTCAGCACTGACCCCTTGACAGTGCGGCACTCCCTCAGCACTGACCCTCTGACAGTGCGGCACTCCCTCAGCACTGACCCTCTGACAGTGCGGCGCTCCCTCAGCACTGACCCTCTGACAGTGCGGCACTCCCTCAGCACTGACCCCCTGACAGTGCGGCACTCCCTCAGCACTGACCCTCTGACAGTGCGGCACTCCCTCAGTACTGACCCTCTGACAGTGAGGCGCTCCCTCAGCACTGACCCTCTGACAGTGCGGCACTCCCTCAGCACTGACCCTCTGACAGTGCGGCACTCCCTCAGTACTGACCCTCTGACAGTGCGGCACTCCCTCAGCACTGACCCTCTGACAGTGCGGCACTCCCTCAGCACTGACCCTCTGACAGTGCGGCGCTCCCTCAGCACTGACCCTCTGACAGTGCGGCACTCCCTCAGCACTGACCCTCTGACAGTGCGGCACTCCCTCAGTACTGACCCTCTGACAGTGCGGCACTCCCTCAGTACTGACCCTCTGACAGTGCGGCACTCCCTCAGTACTGACCCTCTGACAGTGCGGCACTCCCTCAGTACTGACCCTCTGACAGTGCGGCACTCCCTCAGCACTGACCCTCTGACAGTGCGGCACTCCCTCAGCACTGACCCTCTGACAGTGCGGCACTCCCTCAGTACTGACCCTCTGACAGTGCGGCACTCCCTCAGCACTGACCCTCTGACAGTGCGGCGCTCCCTCAGCACTGACCCTCTGACAGTGCGGCGCTCCCTCAGCACTGACCCTCTGACAGTGCGGCACTCCCTCAGCACTGACCCTCTGACAGTGCGGCACTCCCTCAGCACTGACCCTCTGACAGTGCGGCACTCCCTCAGCATTGATTTGATTTATTAATGTCACATGTATTAACATGGAGTGAAAAGTATTGTTTCTGGTGCACTATACAGACAAAGCATACCATTCATAGAGCACATGGCGAGAAGGAGAGAGTGCAGGATATAGTGTTACAGCTAGGGTTCAGAGAAAGAGCAAGCTAATATTCGATAGCACCGTTCATTGCCAGCTGGATTTTGAGAGTTGGATCTCAGGCGCCCTGGGACCAGGGTTGGAACCTATTGAACTGCAGCTTAAGCCCTGCTGGAATCCGACTGAGTGAAACCTGGCAAAGATCCCGATCCAGTGCTCAAGGTGAGTCAGAGAGCTCACTTATTCAAACTGTGACAGATGGCCCCAGGATGGAACCAGTTCAACTGGAAGAACAACCCCTGCGATTACGGGGCAAACCTCCCAATCCACAAAACTCCCAGCTAATCACCCTCACACAGCTCCCAGCATTCAGGGGCACAGGGACTTCCTCGCCCTTCACACATCTCACAGAAAGGGTCTGTAACAGAGTCTAACTCCTCAAAATGAAACATCCCCCCGGAAAAGAGTTCAAATCCCAGCAAACACAGATCAATAAACGGGAGCCAGAGACAGAGAGACAGAGAGAGAGAGAGAGAGAAGGAGAGAGAGAGAGACGGAGAGAGAGAGAGGGACGGAGAGAGAGAGAGAGACGGAGAGAGAGAGAGAGACGGGGAGAGAGAGAGAGACATAGACACACACACACACACAGAGAGAGAGAGAGAGAGACACACACACAAAGAGAAACAAAGGCACAGAGAGACTGGCAGAGAGACATAGAGACAGAGAGAGAGACAGACAGACATAGAGACACAGAGAGAGACACAGAGAGAGAGAGTGACAGAGACAGAAAGATATAGAGAGACAGAGGGAGAGACAGAGGGAGAGGGAGAGGGAGAGGGAGAGGGAGAGGGAGATGGAGACGGAGACATACAAAGAGAGAGACAGAGACAGGGAGACACACACAGAGAAATATAAAGAGGCAGAGAGAGAGAGAGGCAGAGACAGAGGGGCAGGGAGAGAGAGAGAGGGGCATTGAGTGAATTCAGTGTATGAGTGAAGAAGTAAAGAGAACAAGGCAAGTGGGAGAAAGTTTCTCATCCCACGGAGAGAACGCAATCGTGGGAGTGATTAGCATAAAATGGAGTCAAAAGACAAAACAAAGAGTGAGGCACACGGGGATTTGATTCAATTTATTGTCACATGTATCAGGATACAGAGAAAAGTATACAGATAAAGCATACCATTCATAGAGAAGGAAAAGAGTGCAGAATGTAGTGTTACAGTCATAGCGAGGGTGAACAAAGAAAAGTACAGAACAGGAACAGGCCCTTCGGCCCACTATTCCCTCCCTGTTCACGTACCCATCCAGGTGCCTCTGAAATGTTGCTAATATTCCTGCTTCCCCCACCCCCTCTGGCAGCGCGTTCCAGGCACCCACCCTTCTCTGTGTGAAAAACCTCCCCCCGCGCATCCCCCTTAAACTTTCCCCCTCTCACCTTGAACCTGTCCCCCCTTTGTAGTTGATACTTCCACCCTGGGGAAAAGTCTCTGACAATCCACCCTGTCTATGACACTCATCATTTTGTAGACCCCTATCAGGTCTCCCCTCAACTTTGGGTTTTCCAGTGAAAACAATCCTAGTTTATTCAACCTCTCTCATAGCCAACACTCTCGAGACCAGGCCACATCCTGCTGAGCCTTGTTCGCGCTCTCTCCAAAGCTTCCACGTCCTTCTGTTGTGGAGAAAGACCAACTGAGTGTGAGGTGGGTCCACCCAAGAGCCTGACAAGGGAAGAAGCTATTCTTGAGTCGGTTGGTGTGTGTGTCCTCAGACTCTTGAATCTTATTCCTGATGGAAGAAGGTGGAAGAGAGAATGTCCAGGGTGCACGGGGGGAGGTAGGATTGAGGGACACAATGAGGAACATATAGACAGGGCAGCTGAGACCATTCCACAAAAAGGAGGCAAAAAGTTGATAAATGAAGGGAAGCGGCAGTGGGCTGGGGCTGGAGAAGTTATGATGTGGAGATGCCGCCATTGGACTGGGGTAAAACAGAAAGAAATCTCACATCACCAGCTTACAGCTCAACTTGTTGGACCTTTAAGCTGGTGTTCTGAGATTTCTTTCAGTGGAGAAGTTAACTAGTGTTATCCGGGCAGTACGGTGGCACAGTGGTTAGCACTGCCGCCTCACAGCACCAGGGGTCCCGGTTCACTTCCTGGCTTGGGTCACTGTCTGTGCGGAGTCTGCACATTCTCCCCATGTCTGCATGGGTTTCCACCAGGTGCTCCTGTTTTCTCCCACAAAACAACGGGGTGCAGGTTAGGTGGATTGTCCATGGTAATACACAGGGCAGCGGGGATGGGGCAGAGGGGCAGGCCTGGGTGGGATGCTCTATCAGAGTCTCAATGAAGACTCGGTGGGCCAAACACTCTTTCCACACTGGAGCAATTGTACGCTTGACCGATATCACAATATTGCTAGTTGTTGGGTTCAACAAGTTACTGTCACCGTTCACTGGGAAACACACTTGCTGCTGAGTCACAAACGCAGGGGTTTGAGTTACGGTTCAGGCAACTGAGCAGAAATCTGCAGGAGTACTGAGGGAGTGCCGCACTGTCAGAGGGTCAGTACTGAGGGAGCGCCGCACTGTCAGAGGGTCGGTGCTGAGGGAGTGCCGCACTGTCAGAGGGTCGGTGCTGAGGGAGTGCCGCACTGTCAGAGGGTCAGTGCTGAGGGAGTGCCGCACTGTCAGAGGGTCAGTGCTGAGGGAGTGCCGCACTGTCAGAGGGTCAGTGCTGAGGGAGTGCCGCACTGTCAGAGGGTCAGTGCTGAGGGAGCGCCGCACTGTCAGAGGGTCAGTGCTGAGGGAGTGCCGCACGGTCAGAGGGTCAGTGCTGAGGGAGTGCCGCACTGTCAGAGGGTCAGTGCTGAGGGAGTGCCGCACTGTCAGAGGGTCAGTGCTGAGGGAGCGCCGCACTGTCAGAGGGTCAGTGCTGAGGGAGCGCCGCACTGTCAGGGGTGATAAGAATGTGGAACTCACTCCTATGGGGAGTGACAAAGATACATTTCAGAGAGGTTGGGTAAATCTAGAAGGGTGTGGTGATGGGGTGAGATGAAGAGGGAGTGGGAGGGACTTCATGCAAAGCAGAAACACCAGCATGGAGCAGAGGGGCCAAATGGCCTTTGTCTGTACCGGAAGTTCAGTAACATTCAGTGAATTAGAAGTTGGCTGGGGCCTGAGGTAAAGGTCAGGATTCTGCTGTTCCCTGCACACGGCGCCATTGTGTAGCGGGGAATTATCACTGTTACCATGACACAAGGAGGGGAACTGTTGATTCTGGATCTGCTGACTGCAGATTGGTAACTGTCTCCAATCATTGCCAGCATTGTTTTAACCCAGCGAGAAATATCTGAACCTCCAGTCAATGTTTACCCAGTGCTGTGAATAATAAGGAGCTTTATGCTGGAGACACAGCACATTGCCCAGTGTTATCGATTGGAACTCAGTTAAACACCATCTGATGTGGCTGTGTCCCAGAATCAAACAGAGAGAGCTGCATTTCTATAGCACCATTCCAAACTTTGGGCCATGCTTGAGCCCCGGACAGCCAGTAATACCCTAACGAAGGAGCACCGCTCCGAAAGTCCGTGATTCCAAATAAACCTGTTAGACTTTAACCTGGAGTTGTGAGACTGCACCCATCCCATTCCATCACCGGCATCTCCACATCAATGATATTCTTGTTCAAGTGGTAACGTATTGTGGGAAATACATTGCCGCACTGTCAGAGGGTCAGTGCTGAGGGAGTGCCGCACTGTCAGAGGGTCGGTGCTGAGGGAGTGCCGCACCGTCAGAGGGTCAGTGCTGAGGGAGTGCCGCACTGTCAGAGGGTCAGTGCCGAGGGAGTGTCGAGCTGACCCTCTGACAGTGCGGCGCTCCCTCAGTACTGACCCTCTGACAGTGCGGCGCTCCCTCAGTACTGACCCTCTGACAGTGCGGCACTCCCTCAGCACTGACCCTCTGACAGTGCGGCGCTCCCTCAGTACTGACCCTCTGACAGTGCGGTGCTCCCTCAGCACTGACCCTCTGACAGTGCGGCGCTCCCTCAGTACTGACCCTCTGACAGTGCGGTGCTCCCTCAGCACTGACCCTCTGACAGTGCGGCACTCCCTCAGTACTGACCCTCTGACAGTGCGGCACTCCCTCAGCACTGACCCTCTGACAGTGCGGCACTCCCTCAGCACTGACCCTCTGACAGTGCGGCACTCCCTCAGCACTGACCCTCTGACAGTGCGGCACTCCCTCAGCACTGACCCTCTGACAGTGCGGCACTCCCTCAGCACTGACCCTCTGACAGTGCAGCACTCCCTCAGTACTGACCCTCTGACAGTGCAGCGCTCCCTCAGCACTGACCCTCTGACAGTGCGGCACTCCCTCAGCACTGACCCTCTGACAGTGCGGCACTCCCTCAGTACCAACCCTCTGACAGTGCAGCACTCCCTCAGCACTGACCCTCTGACAGTGCGGCACTCCCTCAGCACTGACCTTCTGACAGTGCGGCACTCCCTCAGCACTGACCCTCTGACAGTGCGGTGCTCCCTCAGCACTGACCCTCTGACAGTGCGACACTCCCTCAGCACTTCACTGCACTATGTTGCAGCAAGAGTTTCTCTCGTCTCTGAGCAAATCTTATCCTCTGGTTACCAGCACTGAAACGTATTAACTGGAGATTATCAGATTGTTGCATAGAGTCACAGAGGTTTACAGCATGGAAACAAGCTTTTCAGCCAAACTTGTTCATGCTGTACTTTTTTTAAACCCCTAAGCCAATCCCAATTGCCCGCATTTGGCCCATATCCCTCTATACCCATCTTACCCATGTAACTATCTAAATGCTTTTTAAAATATAAAATTGTACCCGCCTACTACCTTTGGCAGCTTGTTCCAGACACCTTCTGTGCGAAAAAAATTGCCCCTCTGGACCCTTTTGTATCTCTCCCCTCTCACCTTAAACCTATGCCCTCTAGTTTTAGACTCCCCTACCTTTGGGAAAAGATATTGACTGTCTACCTTGTCTATGCCCCTCATTATTCTATTGACCTCTATAAGGTCACCCCTCAGCCTCCTACACTCCAGAGAAATAGGTCCCAGTCTATCCAACCTCTCCTTATAACTTAATCCATCAAGTCCCAGTAGCATCCTAGTAAATCTTTTCTGCAATCTTTCTAGTTTAATAATATCCTTTCTATAATAGGGTGACCAGAATTGCACACAGTATTCCAAGTGTGGCCTTACCAATGTCTTATACAACTTCAACAAGACGTTCCAACTCCTGTATTCAATGTTCTGACCAATGAAATCAAGCTTGCCGAACACCTTCTTCAACACTCTGTCCACCTGTGACTCCACTTTCAAGGAGCTATGAACATGGACCCCGAGATCTCTTTGTTCTGTAACTCTCCCCAACGCCCTCCCATTAACTGAATAAGTCCTACCTTGGTTCAATCTACCAAAATGCATCACCTCGCATTTGTCTAAATTAAACTCCATCTGCTATTCGTCAGCCCACTGGCCCAATTGATCAAGATCTCACTGCAGCTGGAGATAACCTTATTCACTGTCCACTATGCCACCAATCTTGGTGTCATCTGTAAACTTACTAACCATGCTCGCTATATTCTCATCCAAATCATTAATATAAATGACAAATAACAATGGGCCCAGCACTGATCCCTGAGGCACACTGCTGGTCACAGGCCTCCAGTTTGAAAAACAACTCTCTACAACCACCTCTGGCTTCTGTCAAGAAGCCAATTTTGAATCCAATTAGATATCTCACCCTGGATCCTGTGGGATTTAACCTTACGCAACAACCTACCATGTGGTACCTTGTGAAAGGCCTTGCTAAAGCCCACGTAAACATCAACTGCACTGCCCTCATCTATCTTCTTGGTTACGCCTTCAAAATACTCAATAAAATTTGTGAGACATGATTTTTCACTCACAAAGCCATGCTGACTGTCCCTAATAAGTCCTTGCTTCTCTAAATGCCTGTAGATTCTGTCTCTCAAAATACCTTCCAACAATTTGCCTACCACAGATGTGAGGCTCACTGGCCTGTAGTTCCCAGGCTTTTCCCTGCAGCCCTTTTTAAACAAAGGCACAACATTTGTCAATCTCCAATCTTCAGGCACCTCACCCGTGACTATCGATGATTCAAATATCTCGGCTAGGGGATCCGCAAGTTCCTCCCTAGCCTCCTACAACATCCTGGGATAAACTTCATCAGGTCCTGGGGATTTATCTACCTTGATGTGCTTTAAGACTTCCAGCACCACCTTCTTCATAATATGTACACTCCTCAAGACATCATTATTTATTTCCCCAAGTTCCCGAACATCCAAGCTTTTCTCAACAGTAAATTCTGATGAGAAATATTCATTTAGGATCTCACCAATCTCTTGTGGATCCGCACACGGATGACCTTGTTGATCCTTAAGAGGCCCTACTCTCTCCCTTGTTACTCTTGTGCCCTTTATGTATTTGTAGAAGCTCTTTGGATTCTCCTTTGCCTTATCTGCCAAAACAATCACACGTCCCCTTTTTGCCCTCCTGATTTCTCTCATAACACTACTCCTACACCCCCTGTACCCTTCAAGGGATTCACTTGATCCAGCTGCTAAGCACATCATGTGTCTCTTTCTTCTTCTTGACCAGGGCCTCAATATCCTGAGTTATCCAGGGTTCTTGACTTCTGCCAACCTTGCCCTTCACTCTAAGAGGAATGTGTTTACCCTGAACCCTGGTTAACATGCGTTTGAAAGCGTGCCACTTACCAGAAGTCCCTTTGCCTTCCCACAGACTCCCCCAATTAACATTTGAAAGTTCCTGCCTGAAACCATCAAAATTGGCCTTGCTCCAATTTAGAATTTTAACTTTTGGCCCAGACCTATCATTCTCCACACCTATCTTAAAACTAATAGAATTATGGTCACTGGTCCCAAACTGATTCCTCACGAACACTTCTGTCACCTGCCCTTCCTTATTTCCCAAGGGGAGGTCAAGTTTTGCCCCCTCTCTAGTCGGGCCATCCACATACTGAATGAGAAATTCCTCCTGAATACACTCAACAAATTTCTCTCCATCCAACCCTCCAATACCATGGCTGTCCCAGTCAATGTTGGGAAAATTAAAATCTCCAACTATTACCACACTAATTTTCTTGGAGCTATCTTGCTTGTGTGAGCTTGCTCTGTGTAAATTGCTACATGTCCTGCATTGCGACAGTGACCACAGCTAGCTGTAATGCACTCTGGGACTCTCTATGCTGCGAAAGATGTTTGTGAATTCAAAGTTCCTGCTCACATTCATAGAATCAAACCATTCGGCCCATCGAGTCTATACCAAACACAATCCCATCCAGGCCATATCCCCATAGCCCATGCATTTACAGTCTACAGAAGGATCTAGATAGGCTGGACGAATGGGCCAGGAAATGGCAAATGGAATTTAATGTTGGCAAGTGTGAGGTGGTCCACTTTGGTAGGAAGAATGGTAGGAAGGATTATTACTTACGTGGAGAAAAACTGCAGCAGGCGACGGTGCAGAGGGACCTTGGGGTCCTTGTGCATGAGTCGCAAAAACCCAGCTTGCAGGTGCGGCAGGTGGTCAGGAAGGCAAATGGGATGCTGGCCTTCATAGCGAGGGGGATTGAATATAAAAGTAGGGAGGTCTTGCTGCGGCTGTATAGGGCATTGGTGAGGCCGCAGCTGGAGTACTGTGTGCAGTTTTGGGCGCCGTACTTACGCAAGGATATTTTGGCCTTGGAGGGAGTGCAGAGGAGGTTTACTAGGCTGATGCCGGAGTTGAGGGGGTTGAGCTATGAGCAGAGGCTGAATAAACTAGGCTTGTACTTGTTAGAGTTTAGAAGAATGAGGGGAGATCTCATTGAGACGTATAAGATGATGAATGGGATGGATAGGATAGAGGTGGAGAGACTCTTCCCGCTCAGAAAGGACAGTAGGACTAGAGGGCACAGCCTCAAGATAAAGGGGGGGTGGTTTAGAACGGAGTTGAGGAGGAACTTCTTCACTCAAAGGGTGGTGAATCTCTGGAATTCTCTGCCCGTTGAAGTGGTGGAGGCTGCCTCGCTAAATATTTTTAAGACGCGGGTTGATGGGTTTTTGATAAGAGAGGGGATTAAGGGTTATGGGGAGAAAGCGGGAAAGTGGAACTGAGCAGCGACAGATCAGCCATGATCTTATTGAATGGCGGGGCAGGCTCGAAGGGCTAGATGGCCGACTCCTGCTCCTATTTCTTATGTTCTTATTTACCCTAGCTAGTCTCCCTGAACCAAGGGCAATTTAGCACGGCTAATCCATCTAGCCCACATATCTACGGACTGTGGGGAGGAAACCAGAGCAGGCAGAGGAAACCCACGCAGACATGAGGAGAATGTCCACACAGACAGTGACCCAAGCCGGGAATTGAACCCAGGTCCCTGGCACTGTGAGGTAACAGTGCTAACCCACTGTGCCACCATCATTCATTGATTTAAAAGTCAGAATGAAATCTTCCTTAAGTCAACCGCTGCCTCACAGCTGCTGTTCCAGGGAGGAGTGGGGAAGCTAAAACACGTGGCACTGTTTGCCCAGTGACTGCGCAACGGCAGCAACCCATCACACACCCAACAGGATGTCTGCAACAAAACCCAGTCCATGTTCAGAAGGTTGGCACGGTGACAGGAGGAGTAATCCAGCAAGAGAGGTTAATAAAAGTTCACGTGCTTCACACATCAATCAGCAACTAACCGCCTACAGGCAGAACATAGCTTCCACATTATGCACAGGAAGATCCCACAAGCTGTAACATGAGGAGGCACTGGTTGACTGATATTGGTTGAGGGATGGACTTTGGACAGGCAAAAGGGGCAAAACTTCCACCACCCAAATCTCCTCCAACAAGAGATCTGTTACAGTGACCGAAACACAGCAGCACAGTGATTAGCACTGCTGCCTCACAGCGCCAGGGACCCGGGTTCAATCCCGGCCTCGGCTCACTGTCTGCGTGGAGTCTGTACGTTCTCCCCGTGTCTGCGTGGGCTTCCTCCGGGTGCTCCGGTTTCCTCCCACAGTGTGAAAGATGTGTGAGTTAGGTGGATTGGCCATGCTAATAGCTTGGATAAATGCATGGGTTATGGGGATAGGGCCTGGATGGGATTGTGTTTGCCATGTTAAATTGCCCCTTAGTATCAAGGGGACTAGCTAAGGTTATGGGGATATAAGGTTACTAGCATGGGGTTAGGGGGATAGGGCCTGGATGGGATTGTGGTTGGTACAGGCTTGATGGGCCGAATGGCCTCCTTCTGCATTGTTGGATTCTTTGATCCTCTGAACTCTGTGTGCAGTATTGTATGTGAGAGGGCAGCACACCATTGGATTATCACCCACTCACTCCCAACCAATGTCACTACACTGTTGACTACATCTTCCATACAGCCATTCGCAGCCCAGAAAGAGACTATCTGGCTCATTAAAACCAAGCTAGCTCCCTGCTGAGTAATCCGGTCAGTCCCATTCCCCCCTCTCTATTCCTGTAACTCTGCCGCGTTATTTCCCTCAAGAGTCCATCCAATTTCCTTTTGAAATCATTCATCGTCTCTGCTTCCACCTCCCCCCCTCATGGGCAGCGAGTTCCAGCTCATTCCCGCTCGCTGTGTACAAACACTCTCCCTCACATTCCCCTGTATCTCTCCCTCAAAACATTAAACCTGTCTCCCCCTGAGCCCCTGTACCCATCGGTCAATGGGAACAACTTGTCTCTGTCTACCTTACCCAATCCTGTCATTATCTTGTCCGCCTCAATCAAATCTCCCCTGACTCTCCATCGCTCCAAGGAGAACAACCCCAAACCTCTCCAACCCCGAACCTTGTAACTAAAATTCCCCAATCCCTGGAACCATTCTGGTAAATCTCCTCCGCACCCCCTCATGATCCTTAGATCCTTCCTAAAGTGTGGTGACCAGAATTGGACACAGTACTCCAGGTCACAGTGGTTAGCACTGCTGCCTCACAGCGCCAGGGACCCGGATTCGATTCCCGGCTCGGGTCACTGCCTGTGTGGAGTTTGTATGTTCTCCCCGCGTCTGTGTGGGTTTCTTCCGAGTGCTTTGGTTTCCTCCCACAGTCCGAAAGATGTGCTAGTTAGGGAGCATTGGCTGTGCTAAATTCTCCTTCAGTGTATCCGAGCAGGCGCCGGATTGTGGCAACTAGGGGATTTTCACAGTAACTTCATTGCAGTGTTAATGTCAGCCTCCATGTGACACTGATAAATAAACTTAAAACCTAAACTTAGTTGGGACCGCACCAGAGCTTTAGCAATATTAAATTGACCCAAGTTTTTGGGGGGGGGGTGGGGTGGGGGGTTATTGGGGTAAATGTGGGGTTACGGGTATAGGGCCTGGGTGGGATTGTTGTCAGTGCAGGCTCAATGGGCTGAATGGCCTCCTTCTGTACTGTAGGGATTCCATGATTTATGAAACCGAGAATCCAATGGGTTGCGACCAACTTTCTCATTATAAGAACATAAGAACATAAGAAATAGGAGCAGGAGTTGGCCATCTAGCCCTTCGAGCCTGCCCCGCCATTCAATAAGATCATGGCTGATCTGTCGTGGCTCAGTTCCACTTTCCCGCCCTCTCCCCATAACCCTTAATCCCCTCGCTTATCAAAAACCCATCAACCCGCTTCTTAAAAATATTTAGCGAGGCAGCCTCCACCACTTCAACGGGCAGAGAATTCCAGAGATTCACCACCCTTTGAGTGAATAAGTTCCTCCTCAACTCCGTTCTAAACCGCCCCCCCTTTATCTTGAGGCTGTGCCCCCTAGTCCTACTGTCCTTTCTGAGCAGGAAAAGTCTCTCCACCTCTATCCTATCCATCCCATTCATCATCTTATATGTCTCAATGAGATCTCCCCTCATTCTTCTAAACTCTAACGAGTACAAGCCCAGTTTATTCAGCCTCTCCTCTTAGCTCAACCCCCTCAACTCCGGTATCAGCCTAGTAAACCTCCTCTGCACTCCCTCCAAGGCCAAAATATCCTTGCGTAAGTACGGCGACCAAAACTGCACACAGTACTCCAGCTGCAGCCTCACCAATGCTCTATATAGCCGCAGCAAGACCTCCCTACTTTTATATTCAATCCCCCTCGCTATGAAGGCCAGCATCCCATTCGCCTTCCTGACCACCTGCTGCACCTGCAAGCTGGGTTTTTGCGACTCATGCACAAGGACCCCGAGGTCCCTCTGCACCGTCGCCTGCTGCAGTTTTTCTCCACGTAAGTAATAATCCTTCCTACCATTATTCCTACCAAAGTGGACCACCTCACACTTGCCAACATTAAATTCCATTTGCCATTTCCTGGCCCATTCGCCCAGCCTATCTAGATCCTTCTGCAGACTCTCCACACCCTCCGCACAATTTGCCGTTCCCCCAATCTTGGTGTCATCAGCAAATTTCGACACCCTGCACTCGGTTCCCTCCTCCAGATCATCTATATAAATGGTAAATAGCTGAGGCCCCAGCACCGACCCCTGGGGCACCCCACTAGTCACCATTCTCAGGATGTGAAAGAAGCAGAAAGCAGGCAGGCACACAGCTGTGACGCAAGATACAACTGAAGTCTTTAACTGAGTGATATTACAACACAGCAGCTTCTCACAGTGAGGGACGTGTCACACGGTGATGTGTAACTGCAATAATAAAGCACACAGAATGTGCCGGAAACACTCTGCAGCTCAGGCAGCATCTGTGGAGAGGGGAACAGAGATAACGGGTGGGATTCTTTTTTATTCATTCATGGGACATGGGTGTCGCTGGCTGGGCCAGCATTTACTACCCATCCCTGGTTGTCCTTGAGGAGGTGGTGATGAGCTGTCTTCTCGAACTCTTACAATCCATGTGCTGAGGGTTGACCCTCAATGCCGTCAGGGAGAGAATTCCAGGATTTTGACCCAGCGGCTGAAGGAACGGTGATATATTTCCAAGTCAGGATGGTGAGTGGCTTGGAGGAGAACCTCCAGGTGGTGGCGTTCCCCATGTGTCTGCTGCCCTTGTCCTTCTAGATGGAAGTGGTGGTGGGTTTGGAAGGTGCTGTCTAAGGATCTTTGGTGAATTTTTGCTACAGCCTCACTCGACCCGAGACCCGAAAATCCCACCCGAGGTCAACGGACCTTCCCATTGTCCGCCCCTCGCCCGCTCCGATTCCCCTGGCAGGCGGGATGGGGGGAGTTCCGGCAAATGTTTCAGCTCACGAGCACATTCCATCAGAACTTTGGAGGGTCAGTCCTGAGGGGAGATCGTTTCGATCTGAAACATTACCCTCCTGTTTCTCCCTCCAGGGGTGCTGCCTGACCTGCTGAGTATTTCCAGCCCATTGCTGCTGACGGTGTGTTTGTGCCGGTCCGTCCTGCTACATAAACACTGACACCCACCAGGACAGCGGAACAGGAGCAAAGGGTTTACAGCACAGACACGGACCAATCGCCCGTCTGCTGGGCTGGACGGCAGAACAACACCAACAGCGCCAGTTCAATTCCCCTACCGGCCTCACCTTCACAAACCTGCCCCTAACCTGGGGTGTGGTGACCCTCAGATTAAATCACCATCAGTCACCTCACCCCCCACCCCCCACCCCACCCCCCACCCCACCCCACCCCCCCCCCCCCCCCCCCCCCCACCCCCCCGATGGGAAAAGCAGTCTCTGGTCACCTCGGATTCTGCCAGTTTTGCTTTCACCGCTGTTGCTGTTCCACACGAGCTTTCTCCCATCCCCATCACCAAATCCATCCCTTCTTCAATCCTTCATCCCATCATTCCATCAATTCTTCATCCCTCAGTGAGTCCAGCCTCCCCCCCAGCAACCAAATGGGTCCCACATTCTCCCCACTCCCCGTGGGAGCGAGTCCCACATTCTCCCCACTCCCCGTGGGAGCGAGTCCCACATTCTCCCCACTCCCCGTGGGAGCGAGTCCCACATTCTCCCCACTCCCCGTGGGAGCGAGTCCCACATTCTCCCCCACCCCCCGTGGGAGCGAGTCCCACATTCTCCCCCACCCCCCGTGGGAGCGAGTCCCACATTCTCCCCCACCCCCCGTGGGAGCGAGTCCCACATTCTCCCCACTCCCCGTGGGAGTGAGTCCCACATTCTCCCCCACCCCCCGTGGGAGCGAGTCCCACATTCTCCCCCACTCCCCGTGGGAGCGAGTCCCACATTCTCCCCACCCCCCGCGGGAGCGAGTCCCACATTCTCCCCGCTCTCTGGGTAAAGACGTTTCTCCTGAATTCCCGACTGGAATTCTTTGTGACTGTCACATTTACAGCTCCCACTTCAGGTTCCTGCCCAAAATGGAAATATCTCCCTGAGGTGTAAAATTCCAGAAGAGTTTGATGGGGGGAAATAGCTCAGGTTCCCTTCAGCCTTACTGAAGAGAAAAGTGGGTTACCAGCACTCCAGGATCAGCCTGGTGTCTCCAATAATTGAAGTTCAATCACAGGGAATGTGATGGCACAGTGGTTAGCACTGCTGCCTCACAGCGCCAGGGACCTGGGTTCGATTCCTGGCTTGGGTCAATGTCTGCATGTTCTCCCCGTGTCTGCGTGGGTTTCCTCTGGGTGCTCCTCCCACAGTCTGAAAGACGTGCTGGTTAATTGGATTGGCCCTGCTAAATTCTCCCTCGGTGCACTCAAACAGGCGCCGGAGTGTGGAATTCTCACAGTAACTTCATTGCAGTGTGAATGTCAGCCTACTTGTGACTAATAAACAAACTGTAAGGATAGTGCCATGTGCAACTGTGTCGGATATTTAAATAGGGTTTTGTGGTCATTCACTTTGATCATTTCTCTTTACAAGATATGAAAATATTGAAAGTAGAGGGGAGAACAGCTGATTGGCTGACAGCCAAGCATCATCCAATTGGGTAATGAGTCTTTTCACTTTCCGATTGGTGGAGGAAGGCACCCAATCACAAGGAGGGGGCTGTGTTGCCCAAGGATTGGCTGGAGGACAGTTGGCAATCTGACCCAGTCTCTTCAACCTTCCCTGAAAGGTAATCTCTCAGCTCTGACCCCTGCCCTGGAAATCCTCTCTGCACCTGTTTGAGCATTAGGAGGAGGATGTGGAGGCATTGGAAAGGGTGCAGAGGAGGTTTACCAGGGTGTTGCCTGGTATGGTGGGAACGTCTTATGAGGAAAGGCTGAGGGAATTGAGGTTGTTTTCATTAGAGAGAAGGAGGTTACGAGGTGACCTAATTGAGACATACAAGATGATCAGAGGATTGGATAGGGTGGACAGTGAGAGCCTTTTTCCTCAGATGGTGATGGCTAACACGAGGGGACATAGCTTTAAATTGAGGGGTGGTAATTATAGGACGGATGTCAGAGGTAGGTTCTTTACTCAGAGGGTAGTAAGGGTGTGGAATGCCCTGCCTGCAGCAGTTGTGGACTCGCCAACTTTAAGGGCATTCAAATGGTCAGTGGATAGGCATATGGATAACATTGGAATAGTTTAGGTTAGAGGGTCATTAGATTGGTTCCACTGGTCGGCGCAACATCAAGGGCCAAAGGGCCTGTACTGCGTTGGAATGTTCTATGTTCTATGAGTGTGCACGGAGCATCTTTTGTAACGTGGAGACCAGCGCTGTGCACAGTGGGGGGCTAACCCAGGTCAGAGAGAAGGTGAAGAGAACGTCTCTGCTCCTCAATACTATCCCGCTGTCCCTTCCCTCTGGGTAATCTTAACAGCAACTCACTGGGAATGGGAGCAATATGGTGGTATCACTGGTCCAGTAATCCCGAGACCCAAGGCTAATGCTCTGGGGACACAGGTTCAAATCCCACCACAGCAGCTGGGGGAATTTAAATTCAATCAACTAAATAAACCTGGAATAAAATGGCAGGTCCAGCGATGGTCAGATTGTTGTTAAAACCCATCTGGTTCACTAATGCTCTTTAGGAAACTTACCCAGTCTGGCCTACATGTGACAGGAGGTTTGAGTTTAAGAGCTGTGGGGTTATGCTGCAACTATACCGGGCCTTGGTGAGACCACATTTGGGATATTGTGTTCAGTTCTGGTCACCTCACTGTTAGAGGGATGTGGAAGCACTGGAGAGAGTGCAGAGGAGATTTACCAGGATGCTGCCTGGTTTGGAGGGTAGGTCTAATGAGGAAAGGTTGAGGGAGTTGGGGCTTTTCTCTTTAGAGCAGAGGAGGATGAGAGGCGAGTTAATAGAGGTTTATAAGATGATGAGGGGGGGATTGATAGACTGGACGTGTAAAGACTGTTTCCTCGGGTGGTTGTAGCTGTTACTCAGGGGCATAACTATAAGGTTCATGGTGGGAGATATAGGAGGGATGTCCGAGGTAGATTCTTCACTCGGAGAGTGGTTGGGGTGTGGAATAGACTGCCTGCTGTGATAGTGGAGTCGGACACTTTAGGAACTTTCAAGCAGTTATTGGATAGGCACCTGGAGCACTCCAGAATGATAAGGATAGCTTGATCTTGGGCTTGGACAGAGGGCCGAAGGGCCTGTATTGTGCTGTACTGTTCTACTGTGACTCCAGAGTCACAGCAGTGTGGTTGACTCTTAACTGCCCTGTGAAATGGCCAAGCGAGACACTCAGTTCCAGGGCAATTAGGGATGGGCAACAAATGCTGACCCAGCCAACGATGCCCACGTCCAGAGAATACATATTTTAGAAACTTCAATTGCAGAGGAGGGCACGGTGGCACAGTGGTTAGCACTGCTGCCTCAGCGCCAGGGACCCAGGTTCGATTCCAGTTTGGGTCACTGTCTGCGTGGGGTTTGCACATTCTCCCCGTGTCTGCGTGGGTTTCCTCCGGGTGCTCCGGTTTCATCCCACAGTCCAAAGACGCACGGGTTAGGTGGATTGGCCGTGCTAAATTACCCTTAGCGTCAGGGAACTGGCGACTAGCTAGGGCAAATGCATGGGATTATGGGGATAGGGTGAGATTGTGGTCGGTGCAGACTCGATGGGCCAAATGGCCTCCTTCTGCACTGTAGGGATTGTACGATCAATGATTTGTGTGTCTGTACATCCCCATCCTGTGCTCCTCTACCTCATTCAGAAACAGTTTTTCCAAAGAGTATGTGACCTCCTTACTCTTCCCACTTGAAACTACGCTGAAATTCATTTTGAACGATTCTCCCAGGGGGCAAGGCAGCACTGCTGGAAAAGCCAGCATCTGCTGCTCATCCTGAATGTACCTCGAACTTAGCATCTTACTAGACCATTTCCACCAATCGCAGTGGTGGGATTGAACCCGTGCGCAAGCTTTAGATGAGCACTTGAAATATCATAAACATTGAAGGATGTGTGACAAATGCAGGGAAATGGGATTAAAAGATCTCTTTTATTAGTGTCACAGGTAGGCTTACATTAACACTGCAATGAAGTTACTGTGAAAATCCCCTAGTAGCCACACTCCGGCGCCTGTTTGGGTACACTGATGGAGAATTTAGCACGGCCAGTGCACCCTAACCAGCACATCTTTCAGACTAGAATCATAGAAAACCTACAGTGCAGAAGGAGACCATTCAGCCCATCAAGTCTGCACTGACAACAATCCTATACTGGCCCTATCCCTGTAACCCCATATATTTACCCTATTAATCCCCCTAACACTAAGGGACAATTTAGCATGGCCGCACATTTTTGGACTGTGGGAGGCAACTGGAGCACCCGGAGGAAACCCACACAGACATGGGGAGACCGTGCAAACGCCACACAGACAGTGACCCAAGGCCGGGAATCGAACCTGGGTCCTTGGCGCTGTGAGGCAGCAGTGCTAACCCACTGTGCTGTGCGCACCTCTAGTTACTGTCAGTGCAGACTCAATGGACTGAAGGGCCTTTGTGCTGTGTGCCTCTGACTCCATGTCCCTGGAACATTAGTCCGGCTCTGTGACATTATTATTCCAGTGACATTATCAATGTGCCACCATATTTACAAATGACAGGCCCATTCTGCAAGTTTGTCTTGCTGTATTTTGTCACAATATTAACTGCAGCCTTCAATTTAGTGGCATCGACCAGTTTTTTCTGTAATTGGTGAATAGCAATCACCACTCTAACCCTCCTCTCTGCTTCGCCTGCTTTGCTATTTGTCCCCTACCTCCACGTCTTGTCTTCTCAGCCATGCCTGGAAACATCTCCTTTACCTTTCCATTCACTCATGGGATGCGGGTGTCGCTGGCTGGGCCAGAATTTATTGTCTTTCCCCAATTGCCCCTTGAGAAGGTGGCGGTGAGCTGCCTTCTTGAGCCGCTGCAGTCCATGTGGTGTAGGTACACCCACAGTGCTGTTAGGGAGGGAGTCCCTGGATTTTGACCCAGGGACAGTGCTGTTCTTCCCAGCGCATTGAGTGACTGACTAGACTGCTTCAGAGTGTAGTTAAGAGTCAACCATTTTGAGATTGGACGGGAGTTACTTATAGGCCCAGACCAGTATGCACAACAGGTTTCATTCCCAAGAGTGCATCAGTCAATGATTTGGGTTTTTAAGACCAATCAGATAGCTACATAGTCACTTCTACCAAAACCAGAAGAATTACAAGCGGAGGTAGGCCATTCAGCCCATCGAGCCTGCTCCACCATTCAATAAAATGATGGCTGATTGGATTGTGGCCTTATCAGGCAGGACAGTGGCACAGCGGTTAGCGCTGCTGCCTCACAGCGCCAGAGACCCGAGTTCAATTCCTGACTGGAGTCACTGTCTGTGCAGAGCCTGCATGTTCTCCCCGTGTCTGCATGGGTTTCCTCCAGGTGCTCCAGTTTCCTCCCACAGTTTGAAAGACATGCTGGTCAGGTGTATTGGCCGTGCTGCATTCTCCCTCAGCATACCCGAACAGGCACCGGGAGTGTGGCGAATAGAGGATTTTCACAGTAACTTCATTGCCGTGTTAATGTAAGCCTACTTGTGACATTAATTAAAGAAAAAACCTTATCTCCGTTTTCCTGCCTGTTCCCCTTCACCTTCAACTCCCCTGTCATTCAAAAATCTGAGACCAACTCATTTCCAGATTCTTCAAACTCATTTCAAATTCTCAAACTGTCTTGTTGGGACCTGAACTCTCATTCTCTGGGTGAGGAGCCCAGTACCATTCCATTACTCTACTGGGTCTCTTCAAGGTTGTTCAGGAGATTGGCAGAGTAAACACGTGAGGAGATGTTTCCTCTTGAAGACAAGGCCAGGACTAAAGGGCCATCAATAAGACACCAATAAATCCAAGGGGGAATGCAGGAGAAACATCTTCACTCAGAAAACTGGGCGGAGAAATGGCGGATGGAATTTAATCTGGACAAATGCGAGGTGATGCATTTTGAGAGATCCAATACAAGTGCGAGCTATAAAACAAATGGCAGAACCATCAGGAGCATGGACACACAGAGATCCAGGAGTACAGGTCCGCAGATCCTTAAAAGTGGCAGCACAGGTGGGAAAGGTGGTGAAGAAAGCGTATGGGCACGCTTGCCTTCATCAGATGGGGCATCGAGTATAAAAGTTGGCAAATGATGTTACAGTTGTATAAAATGTTGGTTAGGTCACATTTGGAATACTGTGTCCAGTTCTGGTCACCACACTACCAGGAGGACGTGGAGGCTTTGGAGGGAGTACAGCAAAGGTTGACCAGGATGTTGCCTGGCATGGAGGGTATTAGCCATGCGGAGAGATTGAATAAACTGGGATTGTTTTCCCTGGAAAGACTGAGGGGTGTCCTCATATAGAGGTTTATAAAATGATGAGAGGTATGGATAGGGTGAACAGTTGGAAGCTTTTCCCCAGCGCAGAAATGACAATTACACAGGGGGTACAAGTTCAAGATAAGGGGGGGAAAGGTTCAGTGGAGATATGCGGGGAAAGTTTTTTTAAACACAGAGGGTGGTGGGGGCCTGGAATGCACTGCCAATGAGGCAGGAACGTTAGTGACGTTTAGGACTTCTCTGGGTAGGCACATGAACATGGGGGGGTTAGAGGGATACAGGTGGTTGGTTTAGATAGGACAACGTGATTAGCACAGGCTTGGAGGGCCGAAGGGCCTGTTCCTGTTCAGCGAGCGCTGTGAACATGGAACTCGCTCCCACAGGCAGTGGTTAAGGAGAATAATCCAGATGCCATTTCGGGGAAGCTGAATAAACACATTAAAGGGGAGGGAGTGGAAGGGTACAGTGATGGAGAGAGGGGGGGGGGGGCGGAAAGAAGCTCTTGAGGATTGAACCACTCACTGAGCCAATGGCCTGTTTTGTGCTGTAAACGTTTTCCAGTTCCTGCACAAACTCATTACCGTAAACCCACTTGTAAAACCTCCTGGGGATTAGCCGAACTGATCGCTCGTAACACCGCAACATCCTCAAACATCTTTCCAAGGACTGGGCCTCTGGGAAATTAATCCTTCCCCAATTGCCAGCTCTTGGTTCCAATTCTTTCAACTGAGTTTTTTCCTCTGCCCGGGGAAAGGAATGCTGGAAGTTTATTTATTAGTTACGTGTCGGCTTACGTTAACACTGCAATGAAGTTACTGTGAGAACCTCCTAGTCGCCGCACTCCGATCTCTGTTCGGGTACATTGAGGGAGAATTTAGCAATGGCCAACGCACCTAACCTATACACCGTTTGGAGTGTGGGAGGAAACCGGAGCACGGGGAGGAAACCCACACAGACACGGGGAGAATGTGCGAACTCCAGACAGACAGTGACCCAAGCCGGGAATCGAACCCAGGTCCCTGATGCTGTGAGGCAGCGGTGCTAACCCACTGTGCCACCGTGGGTCCTGGATTAACTGAAGCTGCACGGGTCCCGTTCACACCAACTAAACTTAGGTCAACTCGCGCTGGAATTTAACAAGTATAACTGCAGCAGCAGCAGCTGGGGGGGGGCAAAGCTTCCACCTCAGTCAAGCTTCAAGGTGAAAGGCAGATCCAGGTGGGTAATGCTGGGCGGGCAGGTAACCCACAGCTGCCCACGATCCTGTGATTGTGGCGATGAATACCTGATACTCGGCCAGTCTGGAACACGGAGAACTGAACTGAAAGATTAAGGTAGGTATGGATACGATCGGCGCAACCTGTGGGCCAAAGGGCCTGTTTGTGCTGTAGTTTTTCTACGTTCTATTACCGAGACTTGGACGAACCCGCGACAAACTCAAACCTCAGCAGCTTTTCAATGCTGTTTCATTCAATCCCTCCCAGGCCAAGCTGATACCTGGGTGGAACTGCACCCAAAATTGATTCACTTCTCCCTCACGTTGAGACTTTCCTAACCCGGCAAAGATCCAGAATAGCCCAAGTTACGCAGAATGGCCAATCCTCTCCCATCTCCAGCAGAATTTCCTGCAGTGTTAATGTCCAGATAAACTGTCCTCGTGAGAGCCGCTGTCAGAGATACCCCAATCACCAAAACCCAAAAGATCTCCTCTCCTCCAATTCTGGCCCCTTCAGCATCCCCGATTTTAACCGTTCTGCCATTGGTGGCCGCACCTCCAGCTGTTTGTACAGGAAATTGCTGAAAATATTTTGGTTCTTAAAAGCCCTGGAGTTCCCTCCCCGAACCTCTCCGCCTCTCCCTCCTCCTCCAAAAGGTTCCTTGAACCTGGCCTCCTCTGCGACCGAGATTTTAGTCCCTGTCCCAAATGTCACCTTGTGGCTCAGTTTCAGGTTCTGTTCATGATGCTCTTGTGAAAAGCATTAGCAGATTCTAGAATCCTGTCCACACTTCCCACTGCCTCGGGGAAAAGCGGCCAGCGTAACCGAGGACCCCAGGCACCCCGGACATTCTCTCTTCCACCGGGAAAAAGATACAAAAGTCTGAGGTCACGTACCGACCGACTCAAGAACAGCTTCTTCCCTGCTGCTGTTAGACTTTTGAATGGACCTACCTCGCACTAAGTTGATCTTTCTCTACACCCTCGCTGTGACTGTAACACCACATCCTGCACTTGTTTCCTTCTCTATGAATGGTATGTTTTGTCTGTACAGCGCGCAAGAAACAATACTTTTCACTGTATGCTAATACATGCGAAAATAATAAATCAAACCAAAAAATTCTATGATTCTGCTTCATCAACGTATGTTGTTGTTTTGCAGTAAACAAATGAATCATTACATCAGGAAGAAATTTAATAACAGCTCAGAGAAAGAAGAAAAGGGAGAGAAAAATGAGTGCATCGTAATCGAGATCAACTGGAGACACAGAGAGAGGGAGAGAAAGGGGGAGGCAGGGAGGGGGAGAGGGACAGAGGGAGGGAGAGGGACAGAGACAAACAGACAGAGAGAGACAGAGAAACAGAGAGCCCGGGGGGGGTGGTGTAACAAGAGAGGGAAAGGTAAGAGAGTACAGGTCTTTCTCCCTGGCCCAAAGTGAACATGAACCCATCCCCACACCCAGCCCTTCATCAGCAGCACCGGCCCCACACCCTGGGTATACATACCCAATATGGGCATTGTGTTTAACAATATACACACCCTGAGCACAGGCCAGTTACCCAGACAACATTTATAGGAGCAGGAGTAGGCCATTCAGCCCATCGAGCCGACTCTACCATTCATTATAATCATGGCTGATCATCGAACTCAATATCCTGATTACTCGATACCCCTTTGGCCCCAGGAGCTCTATCCAATTTCTTCTTGAAATCAGGCAACGTTTTGGCCTCAACTTGGGGCAAATCATAATGTGTAAAGAGAGAGAGAGAGACAGAGAGAGAGATGGGGTGCCAAAGAGAGAGATTATAGGAGCGGGGATTGTGAGATCCATAAAGAACCAGGAGCCGTGGGGAGGGGGGCTGGCAGGTTTTACCTTCAGTCGAGGACCCGAGATGTGAGGGACAGTCAGTGGATGAAGTGGTGATGGGGAGGGTTTAAGGTCATAATAAGGTCATAAGAAATAGGAGCAGGAGTAGGCCATCTAGCCCTTTGAGCCTGCCCCGCCATTCAATAAGATCATGGCTGATCTGTCGTGGCTCAGTTCCACCTTCCCGCCCTCTCCCCATAACCCTTAATCCCCTTGCTTATCAAATACCCATCAACCCGCGTCTTAAAAATATTTAGCGAGGCAGCCTCCACCACTTCAACGGGCAGAGAATTCCAGAGATTCACCACCCTTTGAGTGAAGAAGTTCCTCCTCAACTCCGTTCTAAACCGCCCCCCCTTTATCTTGAGGCTGTGCCCCCTAGTCCTACTGTCCTTTCTGAGCGGGAAGAGTCTCTCCACCTCTATCCTATCCATCCCATTCATCATCTTATACGTCTCAATGAGATCTCCCCTCATTCTTCTAAACTCTAACGAGTACAAGCCGAGTTTATTCAGCCTCTCCTCATAGCTCAACCCCCTCAACTCCGGTATCAGCCTAGTAAACCTCCTCTGCACTCCCTCCAGGGCCAAAATATCCTTGCGCAGGTGCGGCGCCCAAAACTGCACACAGTACTCCAGTTGCGGCCTCACCAATGCCCTATACAGCTGCAGCAAGACCTCCCTACTTTTATATTCAATCCCCCTCGCTATGAAGGCCAGCATCCCATTCGCCTTCCTGACCACCTGCTGCACCTGCAGGCTGGGTTTTTGCGACTCATGCACAAGGACCCCGAGGTCCCTAGTTTGGGAGGGGGTGGGAAGAGAGCTGGGCTGCCACTAGCCTGCCATCTTTACCCAGTGTGGAGCTATGGGGGGCTCCGGTCCCCACCCCGACACGGCCACGGGGGGGGCTCCGGTCCCCGCCCCGACACGGATAACCTTTAAGTACTTTTAGAGTTATATAAAATTCTTCCAGGGTGGATGCTGGGGGTCTGGAAAGCTGGGACTGAGAACCCTCTCCACTCAGAGGGTTGTGAATATTTGGAATTCTCTCCCCGGGGGGCTGTGGATGGTCAGTTGTTGAATATATTTAAGACACAGATCAACAGAGCTTCAACATGTGGGGAATCATAGAACATAGAACACTACAGCACAAACAGGCCCTTCGGCCCACTAGTTGCACCGATCATATTCATACCTACCAAGACATAGAACTATCTGTAACTCCCAATGCCATTAGATCCCATATACTCATCCAGAAGTCTTTTAAAAGACCCCAGCGAGTTTGCCTCCACCACCACCGACGGCAGCCGATTCCACTCACTCACCACCCTCTGAGTGAAAAACTTACCCCTAACATCTCCTCTGTACTTGCTTTCCAGCACATTAAACCTCTGTCCTCTCGTAGTGACCATTTCAGCCCTGGGAAATAGCCTCCGAGAATCCATTCAATCTATACCTCTCAACATCTTATAAACCTCTATCAGGTCACCTCTCATCCTTCGTCTCTCCAGGGAGAAGAGTCCCAGCTCCCTCAACCTATCCTCATAAGGCATGCCTCCCAATCCAGGCAACATCCTTGTAAATCTCCTCTGCACCCTCTCAATAGCTTCCACATCCTTCTTGTAGTGAGGCGACCAGAACTGTGCACAGTATTCCAAGTGGGAATCGATGGGGAATATGTTCCAGGGTCAATAGAATCAAGATTCAGAAGCTGATATTACTTTTAGAAATTAAATTCAGGACCTGGGCATCGCTGACTGGACCAGCATTTATTACCCATCCCTAATTGCCCCTTGAGAAGGTGGTGGTGAGCTGCCTCCCTGAATCGCTGCAGTCCATGTGGTGCAGGTACACCCACAGTGCTGTTAGGGGAGGGAGTCCCAGGATTTTGACCCAGCGACAGTGAAGGAACGGCCGATATATTTCCAAGTCAGGAAGGTGAGTGACTCGGAGGGCAGTGTCCAGGTGGTGGTGTCTCCATATACCTGCTGCCCTTGTCCTTCTAGATGGGTGGAGGTCATGGGTTTGGAAGGTGCTGTCCAAGGAGCCTTGGGGGGGGTGCACCTTATGGATGGTACACACGGCTGTGTCAGCGGTGAAGGGAGTGGATGCTTGTGGATGGGGTGCCAATCGAGTGGGGCTGCTTTGTCCTGGGGAAGGTGTCAAGTCCTTGAGTGTTGATCCACTCCTACTTTTTAATGGCCAATCAGTTTTATTATTCCTGTCGCTAGTGGTTCAAAGGGAGTTGCCACCTTCACCTTCTCAGGATAATAAATTTCTGACTTGCCTACATCCCAAGAGTGAATTGCTTATTTTAAAGAAAGACGAAGCTTGGATGTGATGCCTCCTGTGGTCTGATAGCCGTCTGGCACCTGCTGTTTGGGCTGACACAGGGAGCTTTCTGGTTCAGCCAGATAGTAAACAGAACAGTGTGCTTGGCAACGAGTCTCCGCCAGAGGGAGAGAAGACAGGCAGACAGGACAGATCAGAAAGAATGATGTGCGGTAACAAGAACCAATCGATTTCTAAGGCACCCCAACGCTGTAAATTACTAAATAAAACTGAGCCACACCAGGCGTGAGCACCGATAGCCAAGTGATGGTCAGGGCGGCGGTTTTAAGCAGCAGGTTAAAGGAGGGGAGAGAGGCAGAGATATTCCGGGAGGGAATTCCAGAGCTCGGGGCCCAGGCTGCGAAAAGCCTCGGCAGCATCTGGGAATTGAGTAGAAATCAGGGATGCTCCAGAGGCCAGAGCCGGAGGGGTGTCGAGGTCCCAGAGGATTGTGGGGTGGGAGGTAATTACAGAGATAGGGAAGGGCGAGAGCAGGGTGGGATTTGAAAACAAGGATGGGAATTTTGAAATGAGTTACTGTTGAATGTAGGTCAGTGAGCACGGTGGGGGGGGCGGGGGGGGGGGCGTTGGGCGGGGAGGGGGAACAGGCTTGGTAACACGCACGCACACACACACACACACACAATCATCGGAGACACACAAACAACACACAGTGACAGAGACACACACAATCAGCAGAGACACGGTGACAGAGACACACACACAGAGACACACACACAGAGACACACACACAGAGACACACACACACACACACAATCAGCAGAGACACAGTGACAGAGACACACAGTGACAGAGACACACACACAGAGACACACACACAGAGACACACAGTGACAGAGACACACACACACAATCAGCAGAGACACAGTAACAGAGACACAGTGACAGAGACACACACAATCAGCAGAGACACAGTGACAGAGACACACACACACAATCAGCAGAGACACACAGTGACAGAGACACAGTGACAGAGACACACACAATCAGCAGAGACACACAGTGACAGAGACACACACACACACAATCAGCAGAGACACAGTGACAGAGACACAGTGACAGAGACACACACAATCAGCAGAGACACACAGTGACAGAGACACAGTGACAGAGACACACACAATCAGCAGAGACACACAGTGACAGAGACACAGTGACAGAGACACACACAATCAGCAGAGACACACAGTGACAGAGACACAGTGACAGAGACACACACAATCAGCAGAGACACACAGTGACAGAGACACACACACAATCAGCAGAGACACAGTGACAGAGACACAGTGACAGAGACACACACAATCAGCAGAGACACACAGTCACAGAGACACAGTGACAGAGACACACACAATCAGCAGAGACACACAGTGACAGAGACACACACACACAATCAGCAGAGACACAGTGACAGAGACACAGTGACAGAGACACACACACACACACACACACACACAATCAGCAGAGACACAGTGACAGAGACACACAGTGACAGAGACACACACACACACACACACACACACAATCAGCAGAGACACAGTGACAGAGACACACAGTGACAGAGACACACACACACAATCAGCAGAGACACAGTGACAGAGACACAGTGACAGAGACACACACACAATCAGCAGAGACACAGTGAGAGAGACACACAGTGACAGAGACACACACACACACACACACACACACACAATCAGCAGAGACACAGTGAGAGAGACACACAGTGACAGAGACACACACACACAATCAGCAGAGACACAGTGACAAAGACACAGTGACAGAGACACACACACAATCAGCAGAGACACAGTGAGAGAGACACACAGTGACAGAGACACACACACACACACACACACACACACACACAATCAGCAGAGACACAGTGAGAGAGACACACAGTGACAGAGACACACACACAATCAGCAGAGACACAGTGAGAGAGACACACAGTGACAGAGACACACACACACACACACACACACACACACAATCAGCAGAGACACAGTGAGAGAGACACACAGTGACAGAGACACACACAATCAGCAGAGACACAGTGAGAGAGACACACAGTGACAGAGACACACACACACACACACACACACACACACACACAATCAGCAGAGACACAGTGACAGAGACACACACAATCAGCAGAGACACAGTGACAGAGACACACAGTGACAGAGACACACACACAATCAGCAGAGACACAGTGAGAGAGACACACAGTGACAGAGACACACACACACACACAATCAGCAGAGACACAGTGACAGAGACACACAGTGACAGAGACACACAGTGACAGAGACACAGTGACAGAGACACACACAATCAGCAGAGACACAGTGAGAGAGACACAGTGACAGAGACACACACAATCAGCAGAGACACAGTGAGAGAGACACACAGTGACAGAGACACACACACACACACACACACACAATCAGCAGAGACACAGTGAGAGAGACACACAGTGACAGAGACACACACAATCAGCAGAGACACAGTGAGAGAGACACACAGTGACAGAGACACACACACACACACACACACACACACACACAATCAGCAGAGACACAGTGAGAGAGACACAGTGACAGAGACACACACAATCAGCAGAGACACAGTGACAGAGACACACAGTGACAGAGACACACACACAATCAGCAGAGACACAGTGACAGAGACACACAGTGACAGAGACACACACACACACACACAATCAGCAGAGACACAGTGACAGAGACACAGTGACAGAGACACAGTGACAGAGACACACAGTGACAGAGACACACACACAATCAGCAGAGACACAGTGAGAGAGACACAGTGACAGAGACACACACAATCAGCAGAGACACAGTGAGAGAGACACACAGTGACAGAGACACACACACACACACACACACACACACACACACACACAATCAGCAGAGACACAGTGACAGAGACACACAGTGACAGAGACACACACACAATCAGCAGAGACACAGTGAGAGAGACACACAGTGATAGAGACACACACACACACACACACACACACACACAATCAGCAGAGACACAGTGAGAGAGACACACAGTGACAGAGACACACACACAATCAGCAGAGACACAGTGAGAGAGACACACAGTGACAGAGACACACACACAATCAGCAGAGACACAGTGAGAGAGACACACAGTGACAGAGACACACACACAATCAGCAGAGACACAGTGAGAGAGACACACAGTGACAGAGACACACACACAATCAGCAGAGACACAGTGACAGAGACACAGTGACAGAGACACACACACACACAATCAGCAGAGACACACACACAATCAGCAGAGACACAGTGACAGAGACACACACAATCAGCAGAGACACACAGTGACAGAGACACAGTGACACAGACACACACACAATCAGCAGAGACACAGTGACAGAGACACACACAATCAGCAGAGACACACAGTGACAGAGACACACGGTGACAGAGAGACACGCATGGAACTGAATGACTGACTCCTGCTCTTTTTCTTATGTCATATACACACACACGCAATCACCAGAGACACACAAACATCACACAGTGACAGAGATACACACACAATCAGCAGAGACACACAGACACAAACACACACACACACAAACATGTTAATTTTGAAGTCTGTGGATGGACAAAACTTGTCAGCCTAGTGAGCAGGGCAGTATAGACTGTGTGGGAACCGAGTCAGGCTGGATAATGGAGCCAGGCTGATTGCCGTTGAATGTTGGTGGGTTTGAGGTGACGCACAGACGGGACAGTGCGATCAAAACAGTGCAAAAAAAACCACACAGCTGTGTCTTTGCATTTTCACAAATGATTGAAGATGGCAGAACAGCTGCAAAGGCGATTGAGAGAGCGGGCGAGGATCTGTGGCAAAGAGCCACTGAACAGAGAGAAACAAGGAAGTTTCTCAAAACCCTTATCAATCTCCGGTTCAGACCCGAGCTGATCAATTCTGGGAACCAGGCATTTGGAGGGAAGTCAAGGCCATGGAGAAAGTGCAGGGGGTTTATCAGCTGGTTTTCACAGCTGAGAGCTTCCTCCTTCCAGTGTAATGTTTTACAGTATCCCTGATCATGGTTCTCCAGCTTTTAACCTTCCTTGATAATGGCCAACGTCTCAGTGCTGTTGTCTAATCTCCTACGTTATTGCTTCCTGAGCAGTCAGTCTCTCTCTTTCACCATTAGACTTACTCATCACTGTTCCCAAGTACATGCCCAAGGTTTAGGGGAGGCTTAAGTGAGGCATTCAAAAATCGTTGTATGGTTTTGATGGAGTAAATAAGGAGAAAGCAGTGACAGGAGTGTTGGTAACCAGACAGACACAGGTTGAAGAGAATTGGGAAAAGAACCAGAGGGGATGGGCGATGAAGGTACAGATATTCCGACGGAGGGTAGTTAAGATCTGGAAAAGATAGACTGAACAGCTGGTGGGGGCCAGATTAAACAGGAACGTTCAAAAAGCAATTGGAACTTGGTGCTGACAAGGATGCATTGGCAGAGACAGAGGAGGATAAAGCTGCGTCTTCACTTGGATGGTTCTGAATTCAAAAGAGCCAACACAAGCTAAAGAGAGGGGCCGAATGGCCTTCACTTCTGTTACTGCCAAGGAAGGGTTAACCCCAGAAAAGTATCATCAATGTATGGCAACGGGGGGGCGGGGGGTTCGTGTGTCCAAATGGAATGGGGTGGGTGCTGAAAGTGAGAGGGAGTTGGTGAAGGAGATGGTGTCCCGGGGAGGAGTAGGGGGTAAAGATGGTGGGAATGGGGGGGTAGGGTAGAGACGGGGGGAAATGGGGGGTAGAGATAGAGGGAGGTGGGGGGTAGGGATGGGGGGAGATGGGGAAACTGGGGGGTAGAGATGGGGAACGGGGGTAGAGATGGGGAAAGTGGGGGGTAGATGTGGGGGGTAGACATGGGGGGAATGGGTGTAGAGCTGGAGGGAATGGGGGTAGAGATGGGGGAATGGGGCAGGGATAGGGAAATGGGGGCAGAGACGGGGGAATGGGGGTAGAGATGGGGGAAATAGGGTAGATTTGGGGGAATGGGGGGTAGAGATGGGGGAATGGGGGGTAGAGATGGGGGAATGGGGGGTAGAGATGGGGGAAATTGAGGATAGAGATTGGGAGAGATGGGGGAATGGGAATAGAGATGGGGGGAGAGATGGAGTGAATGGGAGGATAGAGATGCGGGGGGAGGATAGAGATGCGGGGGGGGGATAGAGATGCAGGGGGTGGGGATAGAGATGCAGGGGGTGGGGATAGAGATGCTGCGGGGGGGAATAGAGATGCTGGGGGGGGGGTGTAGAGATGCCGGCGGGGGGGGGGGGGGATAGAGATGCCGGCAGGGGGGTAGAGATGCCGGGGGGGGGGGGGGAATAGAGATGCCGGGGGGTGGGGGGCCTGCGGAGAGATGAGGGGAGGAATGGGAACAGGTCCCCAGCAAACAGGTTCCTCCTCCCGGATCAGTAAGTGTAAAAGTCACCGCTGATCTCCCCAGGTTTCTGGCAGTGGGGAGCAGTGAGTGTCAGTGACTAAACCCCCATCACAGTGTAAACTACCCAGCCACAATAACACCAACACTCACTGTCTGTGTGTGTGTGTCTCTGTGTGTGTGTCTCTCACTGTCCCTGTGTGTGTCCCTGTCTGTGTCTCTCACTGTCCCTGTGTGTGTTTCTGTGTGTGTCTCTGTGTGTGTGTCTCTCACTGTCCCTGTGTGTGTCCCTGTCTGTGTCTCTCACTGTCCCTGTGTGTGTTTCTGTGTGTGTCTCTGTGTGTGTGTCTCTCACTGTCCCTGTGTGTGTCCCTGTCTGTGTCTCTCACTGTCCCTGTGTGTGTCTCTGTGTGTGTCTCTCACTGTCCCTGTGTGTGTCTCTGTGTGTGTCTCTCACTGTCCCTGTGTGTGTCTCTGTGTGTGTCTCTCACTGTCCCTGTGTGTGTCTCTGTGTGTGTCTCTCACTGTCCCTGTGTGTGTCTCTGTGTGTCTCTCAGTGTCTCTGTGTGTGTCCCTCACTGTCCCTGTGTGTTGTGTGTGTGTGTGTGTGTGTGTCTCTCACTAACTCTCTCTCTGGGTCTGTGTGTGTGTGTGTGTGTGTGTGTCTCTCTCTGTCAGGGATACTACTAGCTGCCACATTGAGGAGAGGCAGCGCCGCATCACCCACACGGATGTTATTTTTACCTTTATTTTATGGGAGCTTTTATCCTCCTCCATCATCTGAATCCACACGGTGATTCCGGGCTTGTTATATTTCATGGTCCAGCCGCTCTCGGAGCGACATTCCTCCCGAAATGACCTGAAATCCAAATCGTCCGGGATCTGCACCGAATCCTTGGCCATTCCTCCCCTCGGTCCCTGCTGTACCTGGGGAGTTGCTGCTGCTGTGGCTGCCAGACTGGATCCCCCAGCGGCTTCCCCCAGTGGCTTTCCCAGCTCCTTCTCCCCTCTCTGCCCTCCTCCTCCAGCAGCAGCCACAAGCTGGGGAATTCCTCACCGGTTGTCCCTTATCCCCAGCCTGGATCACAGAGCTGGCTGGAATGGCTAGAGATTTCGGTGCCCCTCTCTCTCTCTCTCTCTTCCAGCTTTTTAAAAGGACGCATCGCTTTCTCAGAGTTAACCTCTCAGTCCCCGGAGCGCCTCACAGAGGAGCTGGGAATGTGGCTGTGTCTCTCAGACTCCTCCCAGCATCGCCTTCCCTATTGCTAAACCCTCCCCACCCACCCCCAGTCTGCTTCCCCAGTCACCCTGGCAAGGGCAGTAACCTCATCTCTTTATTAATTAGTAGGCTGACATTAACACTGCAGTGAAGTTACTGTGAAAATCCCCTATGGCTGCACTCCGGCGCCTGTTCGGGTGCACCGAGGGAGAACTTAGCACGGCCAATTCGCCTAAACAGCACGTCTTTCGGACTGTGGGAGGAAACCGGAGAAAACCCGCACAGACATGGGGAGAATGTGCAGGTTTCACACAGAGAGTGTGACCCGCGCCAGGAATTGAACCCAGGTCCCTGGCGCTGTGAGGCAGCAGTGCTGACCACTGTGCCACCCCATAAGTCTGGAATGAGCTTCCTGAGAGAGTGGGGGGGTGGGGCGACAGGTTTGATTGCAGTATTTGAATGTGCAAGATAAGAGGGATAAGAGGTAGAGAGGTTCTTCCCGCTCAGAAAGGACAGCAGGACTAGAGGGCACAGCCTCAAGATAAGGAGGGGGGGCAGTTTGGATTGGAGTTGAGGAGGAACTTCTTCACTCAAAGGGTGGTGAATCTCTGGAATTCTCTGCCCGTTGAAGTGGTGGAGGCTGCCTCGCTAAATATATTTAAGTCACGGGTAGATAGATTTCTGACAGACAGGGGAATTAAGGGTTATGGGGAGGAAGCGGGAAAGTGGAACTGATCCACTTCAGATCAGCCATGATCTTATTGAATGGCGGGGCAGGCTCGAAGGGCTAGATGGAGGAAATAGCGAGGCATCTTGAGGGGAACTGCTTGATAGAGCGGACGCAGCACGGTTTCATTAAAGGGAAGTCGTGTCTGACAAATTTACTGGAGTTCTATGAGGATGTGTCTAGGGCGGTGGATAGAGGAGAGCCGGTGGATGTGGTCTTTCTGGATTTTCAGAAGGCGTTTGACAAGGTACCTCACAAGAGGTTATTACAGAAGGTCAGGGGGCATGGAGTTGGGGGTAGGGTGTTAGCGTGGATAGAGGACTGGTTGTCAAATAGGAGGCAGAGAGTGGGGGTCAATGGGTGCTATTCGGATTGGCGGTTGGTGACTAGTGGGGTGCCCCAGGGGTCGGTGCTGGGGCCTCAGCTATTTACCATTTATATAGATGATCTGGAGGAGGGAACCGAGTGTAGGGTGTCGAAATTTGCTGATGACACCAAAATTGGTGGAAAGGCAAATTGTGCGGAGGGTGTGGAGAGTCTACAGAAGGATCTAGATAGGCTGGGCGAATGGGCCAGGAAATGGCAAATGGAATTTAATGTTGGCAAGTGCGAGGTGGTCCACTTTGGTAGGAATAATGGTAGGAAGGATTATTACTTACGTGGAGAAAAACTGCAGCAGGCGACGGTGCAGAGGGACCTCGGGGTCCTTGGGCATGAGTCGCAAAAACCCAGCTTGCAGGTGCAGCAGGTGGTCAGGAAGGCGAATGGGATGCTGGCCTTCATCGCGAGGGGGATTGAATATAAAAGTAGGGAGGTCTTGCTGCGGCTGTATAGGGCATTGGTGAGGCCGCAGCTGGAGTACTGTGTGCAGTTTTGGGCGCTGTACTTACGCAAGGATATTTTAGCCTTGGAGGGAGTGCAGAGGAGGTTTACTAGGCTGATGCCGGAGTTGAGAGGGTTGAGCTATGAGGAGAGGCTGAATAGATTAGGCTTGTACTCGTTAGAGTTTAGAAGAATGAGGGGAGATCTCATTGAGACGTATAAGATGATGAATGGGATGGATAGGATAGAGGTGGAGAGACTCTTCCCGCTCAGAAAGGACAGTAGGACTAGGGGACACAGCCTCAAGATAAAGGGGGGGCGGTTTAGAACAGAGTTGAGGAGGAACTTCTTCACTCAAAGGGTGGTGAATCTCTGGAATTCTCTGCCCGTTGAAGTGGTGGAGGCTGCCTCGCTAAATATTTTTAAGTCGCGGGTTGATGGGTTTTTGATGAGAGAGGGGATTAAGGGTTATGGGGAGAGGGCGGGAATGTGGAACTGAGCCACGACAGATCAGCCATGATCTTATTGAATGGTGGGGCAGGCTCGAAGGGCTAGATGGCCGACTCCTGCTCCTATTTCTTAAGTTCTTATAAGGCAGGGGAGTGGGATTGGGTAGAATGCTCTGTCAGAGAGCCGGGATAGACTTGATGGATCAAAGGGCCTCCCTCTGCATTGTTATGATTCTGTGATCTGCTTCCATGGACTGATTCTGAATTTGCCTCTCACTCTGGGCACAAGACATAGCGTCTGTTTCCGTTGTTCTAGACAAAGCTTGCTACACTCTAGAATATCTCGTCCTTTGGCGTCCTAAAAACAGAAACCATATCACCTCGTATCACTTCTCCAACATCCCTTTCCCAGGGATCACTGGCCCACTTTCACATCACTGCTTCTCACCATAAGCCCTGAATCATGGCTAGTTTCTCTCTTCTGTATCCTCTTTATAGTTGCAATAACTCTGTGGTGACGGGAACTGTACCCACTGTTCTATCACAATAGTCCAAAACCTATCTCTGTTCCAGAAACCCTGCCTTATCCGTGATGAGGAGGCAGCAATGATATTAAAGTGTCCTGCTCCTTCCAGAAGGTTCTTCAGCTCGCTTGATGCTCCCTGGGTAAATACATGGCAGGGGATTCAGTCATACAGAGAAGGTTCCAGCTGTTAACCCTTCCCAGTCTGTGCTGTGAGCTACTCTCAGTTTCTAGGAGGACGAGGAAGGCAGGGAGTGGGGGGGTGGGGGGGGTGGGGGGGTCCCACTACAAAATGAGACACAGGCCTGAAGTTTCAGGATGGCGAACCCTCACCCAGAGAGTTGGCGGGGAACGCACTCCAGCCCAACCCCTGGCAGACCATCTGGTGAGCATTGATTGGGGACCAGGTGGGAGAACCAGGGATCTCCAGACCATGAGGAGAGAGTGCCCTCAGTCTGCAGGGTGACATGATCACACCCGCACCCCCCCCATAAACCCCCACCCCACACACCTCCCCTGCCTCAGAATCCATTGGGGAGGAATAGTAAAATTCTGACCATAGAACTAAACAGTATTTACAACACAGAAACCGCCCATTGGCTTACCAGATCAAAGCTGATGTTTACGCCCCACTCAACCCCCTTCCTCCTCAAAAACTCATCACCACATCATTCTATTCCTTTCTCCAGCATTTGTTTATCCAAATTCCCTTAAATGCATTAACACTATTCACCTCAATCACTCCCTGTGGGAGCGAGTCCCACATTCTCCCCACTCCCCGTGGGAGCGAGTCCCACATTCTCCCCACTCCCCGTGGGAGCGAGTCCCACATTCTCCCCACTCCCCGTGGGAGCGAGTCCCACATTCTCCCCCACTCCCCGTGGGAGTGAGTCCCACATTCTCCCCCACTCCCCGTGGGAGTGAGTCCCACATTCTCCCCACTCCCCGTGGGAGTGAGTCCCACATTCTCCCCCACTCCCCGTGGGAGCGAGTCCCACATTCTCCCCCACTCCCCGCGGGAGCGAGTCCCACATTCTCCCCACTCCCCGTGGGAGCGAGTCCCACATTCTCCCCACTCCCCGTGGGAGCAAGTCCCACATTCTCCCCCACTCCCCATGGGAGCGAGTCCCACATTCTCCCCCACTCCCCGTGGGAGCGAGTCCCACATTCTCCCCACTCCCCGTGGGAGTGAGTCCCACATTCTCCCCACTCCCCGTGGGAGCGAGTCCCACATTCTCCCCACTCCCCGTGGGAGCGAGTCCCACATTCTCCCCACTCCCCGTGGGAGCGAGTCCCACATTCTCCCCCACTCCCCGTGGGAGCGAGTCCCACATTCTCCCCACCCCCCATGTGAGCGAGTCCCACATTCTCCCCACCCCCCATGTGAGCGAGTCCCACATTCTCCCCACTCCCCATGTGAGCGAGTCCCACATTCTCCCATTCTCTGTATAAAGCGATTGCTCCTGAATTCCCGACTGGATTTATTGGTGACTGATTTTTATTGGATGGCTTTGTGGTGCTGTGGATCTTGTCCCTGTGCTGAACCAGAAGCTCTGGGTTCAAGACTTCCATCCCCCAGGACTTCACGGCCAAGGAACGTTCTTTCACATGTGAGCTAAACAGGGTTATTATCGGCCTGCGAATCCTTCCAACACACACTAATGACTGGCAGTAGGAGTGCAACAGGCCCCTGGTCAGCTATGCGAAGGAAAGAATGTTGGAACCTCCTCCATCAACATTCACAGCTCCAGACTACCACATACCTGTAACATGTACACAATGACCTGGGCTCCCTGTGTGAAATGTGACACTGTGACACTCACAAGCTTTCAGGGTTTGCCCCTTCACCAGGTGAATTCACCTGGTGAAGGGGCAAACCCTGAAAGCTTGTGAGTTTACTATCAAATGAATTGGTTGGACTTTAACCTGGTGTGGTGAGATTTCTTGCTGTGTTTACCCCAGTCCAACACCGGCATCTCCACACGAAGTGTGACACCAGCAGGAGCCTAATGTCTGGTCCCTGGGATACACTGCAAATGGACATCATCTACCCATCAAACCATTCGATATAATCGAGGCCTCTATCGCCCCTCACCACCTCCCCCCCCCCCCACCCTTTCCAGAGAAAAGTAGCCTGTTCAATCTTTCAGATGCTAAACATTATTTCACATTAAGCTGGTGTCAGGGCCCTGGGTGATAACAAGTTGTGAGTGTCCCTCCCTCACCCCTTGCTGGTATAAGATGCCTCCATTTCCTTCAGCCCATGGGGGGGGGTAAATGCAGCGGGGGGGTTTAGTTTGAGTGGGTGAAAAGTGATTGTGCTTGTGGATAGGGAGCTGGTGTTTCCAGATACTGAACTGAGCAGGGTTGGTTTAATGTTTCTCCAATCGGGTGTGTGTGTCCATGGAGTTTCTCAGCAAGTCAGGGTGGTACTGCCCTTTGAAGCGAATTAGCTAAAACATTTAAAATAGCGGATAGCTAGCTAGATAGATAGATAGATGGATAGATGGATAGATGGATGAACAGACAGAGAGACAGACAGATAGTGGAGAGGCAGATGGGTTAGCAGAATGGGCAGGCAAGTGACAGATGGAATTTAATATAGAGAAATGTGAAGCGATGCATTCTGTCAGAAGGATAGGGAGAGGAAATATAGATTTAATGGCGCAGTTCTAAAGAGTGTGCCGGGACAGAGGGAGCTGGGGGTGTGTGTGACTCTGTCTATAAAAGTGGCAGAACATAGCGAAAGGATTGTTATGCAAAGCATCTGGGATCCTGCATAAATAGAGAGATTGAGTAGAAAAGCAGGATGTTGTGCTGAGCCTTTCCAAAGCTCTGCTTAGGCCCCAGTGGGAATATTGATCCAGTTCTAGGTGACGACACTTTAGGAAGGATGTGAGGATTTTTGAGAGGTGTGGAGGGAGATTTACCAGAATGGTTCCAGGAACAGAGGGGATTTTAGTTACAAGGTTCGGGGTTGGAGAGGTTGGGGTTATTCTCCTTGGAGCGATGGAGAGAGAGGGGAGATTTGATCGAGGTGGACAAGATAATGACAGGATTGGGTGAGGGAGACAAAGACAAACCGTTCCCAGGGGCTCAGGGGGAGGCAGGTTTCGGGTTTTGAGGGAGAGATACCGGGGAGGAATATGAGGGAGAATGTTTTTACACAGCAAGTGGGAATGAGCTGGAACTCACTGCCCATAAGAGGGGTGAAAGCGGAGACGATGAATGATTTCAAAAGGAAATTGGATAGGATCTTGAGGGAAATAAAGAGGCAGAGTTACAGGGATAGAGCTGGGAATGGGACTGACTGGATTAGTCTACAGTGAGACAGCATGGACTTGTTGGGTTGAATGGCCTCCTTCTCTTCCTCTCTGAGTCTCTGACATGATTTTATTGCATCAGTTATCTCAGCTGTGTGGTCTGGGCTCAAACCAGATTCCATCGATCTCCTTTATTAATCACTGATCTCCTTACAGCAGAGGAAGGGAAGGGGAGATTTAATGGGGGGGTGTTGATAGAGTCAGTCAGGGGGAAGTAAAGTTAAAGTTTATTTATTAGTCACAAGTATGATTCATTCACACTGCGATGAAGTTACTGTGAAGTGGAGGGTCAGGAGCCAGAGGGACACTGGAAAAGATCAGTTGACAAAAGAATCCAGAAGGAGAGAAGAGATGGTTTGTACTGAGGCCTCACAGCGCCAGGGACCCGGGTCAGGACAGTGGCACTGCTGCCTCACAGCGCCAGGGACCCGGGTCAGGACAGTGGCACTGCTGCCTCACAGCGCCAGGGACCCGGGTCAGGACAGTGGCACTGCTGCCTCACAGCGCCAGGGACCCGGGTCAGGACAGTGGCACTGCTGCCTCACAGCGCCAGGGACCCGGGTCAGGACAGTGGCACTGCTGCCTCACAGCGCCAGGGACCCGGGTCAGGACAGTGGCACTGCTGCCTCACAGCGCCAGGGACCCGGGTCAGGACAGTGGCACTGCTGCCTCACAGCCTGAGGAGATGTCCTCTCTCTCTCTCAGTGACTGCTCTTGTTGATTGGAAGATCTTGACGCCATTTTTACGACAGATCGCCACCTTGATTGCGATTGGAGGTTTGCTTGCCGTGTGTTGATGAGCAGACTCTGATGGAAGAGTTTGTGATTGTGTTTGAAATGTTTCCTTTAGCCCCCGAGTGAATGGGTTCACTGCCGTAACTCTGAGGAGAGCCCCTGTCTGGGGAGTCTGGTGTCGGGCGTCCCAGTGACAAGCACGGCCCATCTCGGCTGATGTGAGATTATCACGGTCTCGATACTCGGTGTGTCTGCGTCGTGGTGGGTACGGCACAGAGACAGGCCCTTCAGCCCAAACTGGCCCATGCTGACCAAAATGCCCATCTAAGCTAACCCCATTTACCTGCATTTGGCCCAAATCCCTCTAAGCCTTTCCTATTCCTGTATCTGCCCAAATGCCTTTTAAATGTTGTCCATGTCCCTGCCTCAACCACTTCCTCCAGCAACCCATTCCAGACGGACCACCCTCTGAGTTCCTTTCTCCTCGGGCTCCCATTAATTCTTTCCCCTCTGAGCTTAAACCTCTGCTCTCTAGTTCTCGATTCCCCAACCCTGGGGAAAAAACTGAGCGCATTCACCCTCTCCATGCCTCTCATGATCTTATTCGCCCCGATAAGATCAAATAGAGGTGATGTTTTGTTCTCCCACGAGATCTTATGAGGAAAGGTTGAGGGAGCTGGGGCTTTTCTCTTTTGAGCGAAGGAGGATGAGCAAGGGGGATAGAATATCAAAGTAGGGAGGTCTTGCTGCGACTGTACAGGGCACTGGTGAGGCTGCAGCTGGAGTACTGTGTGCAGTTTTGGCCTCCACACTTGCGCAAGGATATTTTGGCCTTGGAGGGAGTGCAGAGGAGGTTCACTAGGCTGATACCAGAGTTGAGGGGGTTGGACTATGAGAAGGGATTGAATAGACTGGGTCTGTACTCGTTGGAGTTTAGAAGGATGACGGGGCATCGTATAGAGACGTATAAGATAATGAAAGGGATGGATAGGGTAGAGGTAGAGAGATTCTTCCCGCTTAGAAAGGACAGTAGGACTAGAGGGCACAGCCTCAAGATAAGGGGGGGGCAGTTTAGAACGGAGTTGAGGAGGAACTTCTTCACTCAAAGGGTGGTGAATCTCTGGAATTCTCTGCCCGTTGAAGTGGTGGAGGCTACCTCGCTAAATATATTGAAGTCACGGGTAGATAGGTTTCTGATAGACAGGGGAATTAAGGGTTATGGGGAGAAAGCGGGAAAGTGGAACTGATCCATTTCAGATCAGCCATGATCTTATTGAATGGCGGGGCAGGCTCGAAGGGCTAGATGGCCTACTCCTGCTCCTATTTCTTATGTTCTTATGAGAGGCGACTTAATAGAGGTTTATAAGGTGACGAGGGGGACAAATAGAGTGGACGTGTAGAGACTATTTCCTCGGGTGGATGTAGCTGTTACTGGGGGCATAACTATAAGGTTTATGGTGGGAGATATCGGAGGGATGTCCGTGGTAGATTCTTTACTCAGAGAGTGGTTGGGGTGTGGAATGCACTGCCTGCTGTGATAGTGGAGTCGGATACTTTAGGAACTTTCAAGTGGTTATTGGGATAGGCACATGGAGCACTCCAGAATGATAGGGAGTGGGATAGCTTGATCTTGGGTTCAGACATAGCTCGGCACAACATTGAGGGCCGAAGGGCCTGTGCTGTGCTGTACTGTTCTATAAATTCTATAAATCTATAAATCCCACACGACAGGGTGTTGCTGATGTTGTTCTGTTGCATCTTTGAATTGTCCAAGCTTCACACTCACGCCATTGGCCATTTGATGCACGTATCCTCATGGAGCCATGCCTTTCCGTAGCCAATCAGAGAGCAATAGACTTTTTGTCATCCAATTGGATCATTGTTGATGGTCGGTCAAACAGATTTCGTACTGGATGACAGAGCAGACTGGATGGGCTGAATGGCCTTCTCCTGCTCCTATTCCTATTGTTTTTAGTGTTCTTGTAAAGAGCTATCCGGTCTAATCTCACTTGCCGGTTCTAGCCCATAGGTTACAGCACCTCAAATTTGGTTTCGAGGGACATAAACCGACCGTGAACAATTGGAACAATTGGAGGCTTAATGGTAAAAAATGGGCGGCGTGGGCAAGTTGGGCCGAAGGGCCTGTTTCCATGCTGTAAACCTCTATGACTCTATAAATACATATGCAAATGTATTTAAATGCGATGACTGTTTCCTGATCTACTGTCTTTTCAGGCAGCTAGTTCCAGATTCCCACAGTGTCACAGTGGGTTAGCACTGCTACCTCACAGCGCCAGGGTGCCAGGTTCGATTCCTGCCTTGGGTCACTGTCTGTGTGGAGTTTGCATGTTCTCCCCATTTCTGCGTGGGTTTCCACCCACGGTCCAAAGATGTGCGGGTTAGGTTGATTGGCCAGGATAAATTTCCCCTTGGTGTCAGGGGAATTAGCAGGGTAAATACTGCAGCAACTTTAACCAGGCAGTTGAGGTGGGCCTGTTAGAATATAAATATCCTGATTATGGGCCAATCAGGGAGGCTCTTGCTTTGTATTTAACCAGGCGTGTCAGTTCCTCTGGGACACCGAGTGTAGGCTGCGGTCTGTACGCTGCTGTCTGACTGGCAAATAAAGGATTTTGGTGAAGGGACTTCTGTCCCTGAGGACTTTTTACAAATATGTGGGTGGGGGGGGGGTGCCACAGGGTGGGATTGTTGTTGGTGCAGGCTTGATGGGCTGAATGGCCTCCTTCTGCACTGTAGGGATTCTACGACCCTCTGGGTGGGGAGGCTTCTCAACCCAACTCCTTCAGTCAATCAGTTTTAAATCTCTGCCCCCCCCCACCCCCCCGACAACTGAGTTCCCTGCTGAGTAACGTGAGTGAGCACGGCGATAGGCACTAGGACCTGGGAGATGCAGAGGATGCCACACCCAGGCAGCAGGAAGAGGTTACGGGCTGGTACACGTATCCTCCAGTGACCCACTGACTGTTCTCTCATCTGCAATCCACCAGCTGCCAAGGACATTACCAAAAAAAAACACACTGCTTCCTTCATAGCTCATTTCCATAAAGATATACTCTTACAATCCACTGGCCCAGGTAAAACAGGGACCCTTTAACTAGGGAGGGTGCACAGGTGGGAAATGCTACAAGTTCCCCAATTCACAACAGCTCCCTAACCACAAACCCCCCCCACCCCTCCCATTGGAAAGTGCACATCAAATCAGGACAGGTTCAAATCCCGCTGTGATGCTCTCTGTGGTCGAACAGTCCTCAAGTTTATGATTAAGTTTATTGATTAGTGTCGCAAGTAGGGTTTGAGTTAAGCCTGTGATGAAGTTTCTGTGAAAATCCCCTAGTCGCCACACTCTGGTGCCTGTTTGGGTTACACCGAGGGAGAATTTAGCACGACCAATGCGTCCTAACCAGCCCATCTTTCTGACTGTGGGAGGGAACCGGAGCACCCGGAGGAAACCCACACAGACACGGGGAGAATGTGCAAACTCCACACAGACAGTAACCCAAGACGGGAATTGAACCCACGTCCCCAGGCGCTGTGAGGCAGCAGTGCTAACCACTGTGTCACCAGGAATCGAACCCGGGTCCCTGGCGCTGTGAGGCAGCAGTGCTAACCACTGTGTCACCAGGAATCGAACCCGGGTCCCTGGCGCTGTGAGGCAGCAGTGCTAACCACTGTGTCACCGGGAATCGAACCCAGATCGCAGGCACTGTGAGGAGCAGTGCTAACCACTGTGCCCCCGGGAATCGAACCTGGGTCCCTGGCACTGTGAGGCAGCAGTGCTAACCACTGTGCCCCCGGGAATCGAACCTGGGTCCCTGACGCTGTGAGGCAGCAGCGCTAACCCACTGTGTCACCGGGAATGGAACCCGGGTCCCTGGCACTGTGAGGCAGCAGTGCTAACCCACTGTGTCACCAAGAATTGAACTCGGGTCCCTGGCGCTGTGAGGCAGCAGTGCTAACCACTGTGTAACTGGGAATCGAACCCGGGTCCCTGGCGCTGTGAGGCAGCAGTGCTAACCACTGTGCCACTGGGAATCGAACCCGGGTCCCTGGCGCTGTGTGGCAGCAGTGCTAACCACTGTGCCACTGGGAATCGAACCCGGATCCCTGACGCTGTGAGGCAGCAGTGCTAACCACTGTGCCACTGGGAATCGAACCCAGATCCCTGACGCTGTGAGGCAGCAATGCTAACCACTGTGCCACTGGGAATCGAACCCGGGTCCCTGACGCTGTGAGGCAGCAGTGCTAACCACTGTGCCACTGGGAATCGAACCCGGGTCCCTGGCGCTGTGTGGCAGCAGTGCTAACCACTGTGCCACTGGGAATCGAACCCGGGTCCCTGGCACTGTGAGGCAGCAGTGCTAACCACTGTGTCACCAGGAATCGAACCCGGGTCCCTGGCACTGTGAGGCAGCAGTGCTAACCACTGTGCCACTGTGCTGAATCACTGGGCAACACATGGATCTTAAATTTCCCATTCTCATTTTCAAATCTGTCCATTTCTCTGGAATGTCCTCCAGCCCCGCAGCTAAACACAATCTCAGCGTTCCTCCAATTCCCGTCTCTCGAGCATTCCCGATTTGAATCTCTCCATCATTGGCGGCCCTGCTGGGCCCTGAACTCTGGAATTCCCTCCCTAAACCTCACCACCCCCCTGTCTCACCTTAAAACCTACTTTTGATTAGGCTTCTGTCACCTGTCCTCACAGCTCCTTCCGTGACTCAAACTGGGTTTGGTAATCACTCAGGTGAGATGCAGCTTTGGACATACACCACAGGCACTATGATGCAACTTGTTGTATCTGGGCTCACCGTCTGAGCTATTTGGACATGGGGTGCGTCACAGTCTGCTTGTCCCTTGCCCTGCCCATCTGTATGCCCAATCCTCCCCATCCTGAACTCCACGCTGGATTTATTTGGGATGTGTTTGAGATACAAGGTGGAAGCAGAATTGTGAGGGTCGGGGAAGTGGGGGCTTCATAAGGCACCAAGGAGAGGCGATGGCCCAGTGATATTATCACTAGACTATTAATCCAGAAACTTAACCAATGTTCTGGGGACCCGGGTTCGAATCCCACCACGGCAGATGGTGGAATTTGAATTCAATAAAAATATCTGGAATTAAGAATGTACTGATGACCGGGAAACCATTGTTAATTGTCGGAAAAAACCCAACTGGTTCACTAATGTCTCTTAGGGAAGGAAATCTGCCGTCCTTACCTGGTCTGGCCTACATGTGACTCCAGAGCCACAGCAATGTGGTTTTCTCTCAACTGCCCTCCGAGGGATGGGCAATAATTGCTGCCCCAGCCAGTTACACACACGTCCCATGAATGAATAAAAAAAGATTCCACCCTTGCTCCACGTCCATGTGTAGGACGTCAGTGAGACCCTGCCCAGAACACTCCATACAGTTTTGGTCGTATTATTTGAGAGATTCACTTACACTGGGGGCAGATCCAGGAAGATTTCCTAGGATGATTCCTGGGATGAAGGGATTATTTAAGTAGGGAGCGAGGAGAGGAAGGGGCTTTTCAATTTCTTCCAAACGCCTTTGAAAAACACAATATTCCAATCCAGAAAGATAATAAAGGATAGGGGCGGCACGGTGATGAGCACTGCTGCCTCACAGCACTGGGTTCGATTCCCAGCTTGGTCTGTGTGGCGTTTGCACGTTCTCCCCGTGTCTGCGTGGGTTTCCTCTGGATGGTCCGGTTTCCTCCCACAGTCCAAAAGACGTGATGGTTAGGGTGCATTGACCTGATCAGGTGCCGGACTAGGGGAATTTCACAGTAACTTAATTGCAGCGTTAATGTAAGCCTTACTTCTGCCCAATAAATAAACGTTAAAACTTTACTTTGGTAGAGGGAAGTTTCTAAAACACCCTGGAACTCGTGGCGATGAATGATTTGCTTACAGGTTAACTTGTATCAGAGGATCGGATGGCAGCCAATCGCGACCCGATGGCCTTGCATGACTTTATGTCATCCGTCCAATGATCAGCCAGCAGCGGTGAGGTTCGTTGAGTACTGAGTGGGTGTAGATGGAGATAGCACACTCCAGGAACTCTGACTTACTGAACATGTCCTGCCAAGAGACACCAAGGATATGTCTTAGACAGGAAACCATTCCGTCTATTCCCCAGCCTGGCACAGGTTGGCCAAGTCTTTGAACGGGAAGCTGGATAGACAGTGAGGAAGGAAGGAATAGAAGGAGCAGTTAAAGGTTTGAGGTCCAAAGATGTGCGGGTTGGGTTGATTGGCCACACTAAGAAATTGCCCCTTGGTGTCCAGAGATGCATAGCTCAGGGGGTTTAGTGGGTATAATATGTAGGGATATGGGGGTAGGGCCTGGGTGGGATTGTGTTCGGTGCAGACTCGATGGGCCAAAGGGCCTCTTTCTGCACTGTAGGGTTCTATGGTTCTATGGAGGTGAAGTGGGGGGAGGGTAGTACAGGGCATTATTACCTGAATGGACCAGTTGAGTCAAATGGCTTGGACCAGTGCTGTACGTTTGATATAAGGTTTTAGTTCTGGTTTGTGCCGAGGGAGCTTGTCGTGGAAATTGGGCGAAAGCGATCAGCCTCAGCAAGTTTGGGGCAGGTTGGAACCAGCAGCGACAATCCCATTCCCTAATCCTCTTCAGGAACCTCAACGGGAAGGTCCATGTATTTCATCTCCCAGAGTTCATTCATCGAATTATAACAGTAACATTGAGTCTGTGTCCAGGACATGGATTCCCACTCAGCCACTGCCTCTTCCCAGGACTCCAGGCTGACGTTCCGGTTCCAGGGCTGGGAGGGGGGGGGGGGGGGGGGGGTGGGGGGGTACTGCACTGCCCTTTGTTGGTTTTTGGATGAGACGTTAAGCGGAAGCCCCAGCTGCCCTCCCCTCTCTCTCGTGTGGATGGACAGAAAAGATGGGGGCGATCTTCTCGGAGTCCTGGAGAACATCACCGGGAAACGGAGTAACTGTGGGATGTTGCTGTGCACCCGCTGGCTGATGTGCTTCTAACAGTGACAGCACTTCAAAAAGCACCTCATCAGCTTTGGGAAGTCCTGAGGTTGTGAAAAGTGCTATATAAATGCACATTTGTTTCAAAGTTTTTAAAGTTTATTTACTACTGTCACCAGTAGGCTGACATTAACACTGCAGTGAAGTTACTGTGAAAATCCCCTAGTTGCCCCACTCCAGCGCCTGTTCGGGTTACACTGAGGGAGAATTTTGCATGGCCAATGCACCCTAACCAGCACGTCTTTCAGGCTGTGGGAGGAAACCAGAGCACCCGGAGGAAACCCACGCAGACACGGGGAGAACGTGCAGACTCCGCACAGACAGTGACCCAAGCCGGGAATCGAACTCTAGCGCTGTGAGACAGCAGTGCTAACCACTGTGGTGCCCCTGTTGTGAAAGGTGCTACATAAATGCACATTTGCCCTTTCTCCCTGGTGCCCACAGGTGACCTTCCACGTGCAAAACGCAGACAGAATGAGAGGTGAACGATTCTGGAATAGCAGGGCGACGGATCAGGCACACGAGGAACAGGGAGGAGAGAAAGATATTCCTCAGGCAGTGTTCAGAGCCTGGGTTCAAACGGCAGAGATATGGAAATTCTGAAGGATTGATAAAGCCGCAGGTACAATGGTGAAACATTTGCCTGAGCTTTTCATCTCATTTTCTTGACTGACGAGCAAAGCAGTTATTATTCAAACAGTGTCCTGTTCCAGCAGGATATTCAAAACAGTGACTCAGCAATTGCAAAGGAGCTGCCAATGTGTGCACCATCTTCAGGTAAGCATCACCCTGGATATTCCTGTTCATCAAAGTGAAGGATGTCAGTGCAGGACGGAATAGATAGAGAATAAAACTCCCTCTGCACTGTCCCCCCATCAAACACTCCCAGGATGGAACAGCACGGGGTTTGATACAGAGTAAAACTCCCTCTGCACTGTCCCCCCATCAAACACTCCCAGGACAGGTACAGCATGGGGTTAGATACAGAGTAAAGCTCCCTCTACACTGTCCCCCCATCAAACACTCCCAGGACAGGTACAGCACGGGGTTAGATACAGAGTAAAGCTCCCTCTACACTGTCCCCATCAAACACTCCCAGGACAGGTACAGCACGGGGTTAGATACAGAGTAAAGCTCCCTCTACACTGTCCCCCCCATCAAACACTCCCAGGACAGGTACAGCACGGGGTTAGATACAGAGTAAAGCTCCCTCTACACTGTCCCCATCAACGTTCCTATTGCGCAAAAAACAATACTTTTCACTATATCCCAATACATGTGACAATAATAAATCAAATTCTATCAAATCCCTCAGTTCCAACTATCTGACAGTATAGCACTCCCACAGTACTAACCCTCTAACAGTGCGGCACTCCCTCAGCACTGACCCTCTGACAGTGCGGCACTCCCTCAGCACTGACCCTCTGACAGTGCGGCGCTCCCTCAGCACTGACCCTCTGACAGTGCGGCACTCCCTCTGCACTGACCCTCTGACAGTGCGGCGCTCCCTCAACACTGACCCTCTGACAGTGCGGCGCTCCCTCGGCACTGACCCTCTGACAGTGCAGCCCGCCCTCAGCACTGACCCTCTGACAGTGAGGCACTCCCTCAGCACTGACCCTCTGACAGTGCGGCACTCCCTCTGCACTGACCCTCTGACAGTAAGGCACTCCCTCAGCACCGACCCTCTGACAGTGCGGCACTCCCTCTGCACTGACCCTCTGACAGTGAGGCACTCCCTCAGCACTGACCCTCTGACAGTGCGGCACTCCCTCTGCACTGACCCTCTGACAGTGCGGCGCTCCCTCAGCACTGACCCTCTGACAGTGCGGTACTCCCTCAGCACTGACCCTCTGACAGTGCGGTACTCCCTCAGCACTGACCCTCTGACAGTGAGGCACTCCCTCAGCACTGACCCTCTGACAGTGCGGCACTCCCTCAGCACTGACCCTCTGACAGTGCGGCACTCCCTCTGCACTGACCCTCTGACAGTGAGGCACTCCCTCAGCACTGACCCTCTGACAGTGAGGCACTCCCTCTGCACTGACCCTCTGACAGTGCAGCGCTCCCTCAGTACTGACCCTCTGACAGTGCGGCACTCCCTCAGCACTGCACTAGGAGTGTCAGCCTAGAATATGTGCCTAGAGTTGGCCTTGAACCTTCACACGTTCAGTATCACACGGCAGCTTTTCACTAAACCCTGTAGATGAGTCCTCAAGGTGCAGGTCCAACTGCTTCTTGAAGGGTTCAATGGAGTCCAATTCCATTCAGAGCTTTAGCATCAAAGTGGATAAACGCGGGCCGGACAAACATCCTCGGTTAATAAGGGAGGAAAGAGAACACCTGTCCAGGACAGTGACTGTCATTTTCCAGTCTCCTCTGGCTGAGGGTGTAATAGAGAATAGAACATAGAACACTACAGCACAAGCAGGCCCTTCGGCCCACAAGTTGCGCTGATCATATCCCTACCTACCAGGCCTATCTATAACCCTCAATCCCATTAAATCCCATGTACTCATCCAGAAGTCTCTTAAAAGACCCCAACGAGTTCACCTCCACCACCACCGACGGCAGCTGATTCCACTCACTGACCACCCTCTGAGTGAAAAACTTACCCCTGACATCCCCTCTGTACCTACTCCCCAGCACCTTAAACCTGTGTCCTCTCGTAGTGACCATTTCAGCCCTGGGAAATAGTCTCCGAGAATCCACCCTATCTATACCTCTCAACATTTTATAAACCTCTATCAGGTTGCCTCTCAACTTTCGTCTGTCCAGGGAGAAGAGACTGAGCTCCCTCAACCTATCTTCATAAGGCATGCCTCCCAATCCAGGCAACATCCTTGTAAATCTCCTCTGCACCCTCTCAATAGCTTCCACGTCCTTCCTGTAGTGAGGAATGGCTAACATTGTGTTACTGTGAAAAAAGTGACAGAGAGACATAAAACATAAGAACATAAGAAATAGGAGCAGGAGTAGGCCATCTAGCCCCTCAAGCCTGCCCCGCCATTCAATAAGATCATGGTTGATCTGTCGTGTCTCAGTTCCACTTTCCCGCTTTCTCCCCATAACCCTTAATCCCCTTGCCTATCAAAAACCTATCAACCCGCGTCTTAAAAATATTTAGCGAGGCAGCCTCCACCACCTCAACAGGCAGAGAATTCCAGAGATTCACCACCCTTTGAGTGAAGAAGTTCCTCCTCAACTCCATTCTAAACCGCCCCCCCTTTATCTTGAGGCTGTGCCCCCTAGTCCTGGGTAATTACATTCTGGGTAATTACAGATCACTGGCAAAAGTTCTAATCCAAACCTTCACTGACAGAGAGGAATGAATGAAAGACTGTCAGTGTGGATGGAGAAGACGAGGTCATGTCTGTCGAACATAATTGAAATTTTTGAGGAGGTAACAAAGAAAATGAAGTGAGTGTGGAATATTTTTAAAAATCTATTCCTCCATGGGCTGTGGGTGTTGCTGGCTGGTCCAGCACTTATTGCCCATCCCTAATTGCCCCTTGAACTGAGTGTCTCATTTGGTCATTTCAGAGGGGCAGTTAAGAGTCAACCACATTGCTGAGGCTCTGGAGTCACATGTAGGCCAGACCGGGGTAAGGACGGCAGGTTCTAGTTTCTGTGACCATGACTCATCTTTCATTCTCCCCCCCTGCAGTATAAATATCTCCCACTTTCTGAGCCTTTTAGCTTTGACAAAGGGTCATCTGGACTCGAAACGCCAGCTCTTTTCTCTCCTTACAGATGTTGCCAGACTCCGCTGAGATTTTCCAGCATTTTCTCTTTTTGGTTTGATTGAGGGCAGCGGATTTCCTTCCCTAAAGGACATGAGTGAACCAGATGGGTTTTTACACGATAGTTTCATGGTCACCATCGCTGGTTTTACATTCCAGATTCATTCATTGGATTTGAATGAACCCAAATCCCTGGTGCATGAAACTGGGCCTCAGGATTAATAAACCAGTGACATTATCACAGTGCCACGGTCTGTCCCTAGATTTGGTATCGCCCATAGGAGGGTTTGACAAGTTTTCACACGATAGACTCGTCATGAAATTAAAAGCCCATGGGATCCAAAGTAGGGAAAGTACCCCGTTGGACCCACAGTTGACTCAGGGACTAGAAATGAGGTGTTGTGGTCACGGGGTGTTTTAGTAACTGGAGAGCACAGTCAGGTTCCACAGTGTTCAGGAAGGGTTCTTATCAGACTCCCAGCTGGCATCCTGTGTGAGTTACACAGCCTGTCTCGAGCTCCCTGCGGCCTTCCTGCTCGTCCCGAGTTTCTCCATGTGTCCAACTACTGCCTCCTGAGTAATCAATGCTTACACTTTCCCCATGACAGATATTAATCTAATGGGTCGAGAGTTTCCGGTTTTCTGCCTCTCTCCCTTCCCGTAGAGGGAGATTATATTCGCAGCTTTCCAGTCACAGAGCCACAGAGTCGTATAGCACAGAAAAGGCCATTCAGCCCATCGAGTCTGCACCGACAATAACTACCACTAAAGGCGCGCTAATCCCATTTTCCTGCACTTGTCCCTTCTCCTCGAATGTCGTGATATTGTAAATGCTCATCCAAATATTTAAGTCACGGGTAGATAGGTTTCTGATAGACAGGGGAATTAAGGGTTATGGGGAGAAAGCGGGAAAGTGGAACTGATCCACTTCAGATCAGCCATGATCTTATTGAATGGCGGGGCAGGCTCGAAGGGCTAGATGGCCGACTCCTGCTTCTATTTCTTATGTTATGTTCTTATATTCAAATGTTTTTAAAGGTTGTGAGGTTTCTGGACACCACTACCCTCCCAGGCAGTGTATCCCAGATTCCCACCACTTTCTGAGTGATACTTTATTCCTCAAATCCCCTCTGAATCTCCTGTTCCTCACCCTAAAACTCTGCCCCCTCGTGATTGACCCCATCAACCAAGGGGAACAGCTGCTTCCTACCCACCCTGTCCATATCCCTCATAATCTTCTCCACCTCAATCATCCCCCAATCCACCTCCCCCCCACCCCCCCCCCCAGAGAGAAAACCTATCCAGTCTCTCCTTACAGCTCAAATGCTCCGTCCCAGGCAACATCCTAGTGAATCCCCTCTGTACTCCCTCTGTGCTATCACATTATTCCGATAGTGAGGTGACCACAGCTACACACGTTACTCCAGCAGTGTGTAACCAACGCTCTGTACAGCTCCAGTATTACCTCCTCGTTCTTACACTCTGTACCACAAGTGATAGAAGAACTGTCCCATATGCCTCTGAGCTATCCTATTCACCTGCTCTACTGCCTTCAGGAATCTGTGAGTAACAACCCCAAGATCCCTGTGTTCCTCGGAGCTTCCCAGTGTCCTGCCATTCATTAAATATTCCCGCATCTGGATATGTCTTCCAAAGTGCATCACTTCACACTTACCAGGGTTGAGTCTGCTCTGCCCATCTGACCAACTGATCCTTGTCCTCCTGTAACCTACAACCATCTTCTTCGCTACTAATCACCAAACTTCGTGTTGCCTGCAAACAATCTTATCATTCCCCCCATATTAACATATAACAAATAACAACACTGACCCTTTCCATACACCACTGGACGCAGGGCTCTAGTCACTCAAACAGCCTTTTACCACCCCACCCACCCCCACCCTTTGTGTCCTATTACGAAGCCAGTTTCTGATGGAACCTTTCCAGAACCGAGGGAAGTTTGGAAGTTTAATACCAATGCAAGTACTTCCTCATTGGCCGCCTCTTTTAAAACCCTAGGGTGAAGCCCAGCAGGACCTGAGGACCCGTCAGTGTACAGCTCCATCTACTGTCAACTCACCATTGTCACTTTCTAGAGGAAATACACTCACTTCACTCTTTTCCTGTTTAAAAACCTGTCAAAACCCGTGCTATCAGTTTGGACATTTCCAGCTGGCTTTCTCTCACGTGTTAATCTCTTTCCCCTGTTTTACTTTCTAATCATTCTCTGCCGTTCTTTATATTCTGACCAGTCATCTAACCTGCCATTCACCTTCAAGCAGTTATATACTTTTTCTTTAATAATTTCCTTAACTTCTTTAGTTAAACATGGATGGTGACCCTTCCTTCAGAGATTTTCTTTGCAGTAGGGATATACTTACTCTGAGTATTCACAACTAACCCCTTAAATACTCACATCAAGTTGATCTTTCTCTACACCCTAACACTGCTGCCTCACATAAGAAATAGGAGCAGGAGTAGGCCATCCAGCCCTTCGAGCCTGCCCCACCATTCAATAAGATCATGGCTGATCTGTCGTGGCTCAGTTCCACATTCCCGCCCTCTCCCCATAACCCTTAATCCCCTCGCTTATCAAAAACCCATCAACCCGCGTCTTAAAAATATTTAGCGAGGTAGCCTCCACCACTTCAACGGGCAGAGAATTCCAGAGATTCACCACCCTTTGAGTGAAGAAGTTCCTCCTCAACTCTGTTTTAAACCGCCCCCCCCCTTTATCTTGAGGCTGTGCCCCCTAGTCCTACTATCCTTTCTGAGCGGGAAGAGTCTCTCCACCTCTATCCTATCCATCCCATTCATCATCTTATACGTCTCAATGAGATCTCCCCTCATTCTTCTAAACTCTAACGAGTACAAGCCTAATCTATTCAGCCTCTCCTCATAGCTCAACCCCTTCAACTCCGGCATCAGCCTAGTAAACCTCCTCTGCACTCTCTCTAAGGCTAAAATATCCTTGCGTAAGTACGGTGCCCAAAACTGCACACAGTACTCCAGCTGCGGCCTCACCAATGCCCTATACAGCCACAGCAAGACCTCCCTACTTTTATATTCAATCCCCCTCGCGATGAAGGCCAGCATCCCATTCGCCTTCCTGACCACCTGCTGCACCTGCAAGCTGGGTCTTTGCGACTCATGCACAAGGACCCCGAGGTCACAAGGACTCGGGTTCAATTCCTGGCTTGGGTCACTGTCTGCGCAGACTCTGCACATTCTCCACGTGTCTGCAAGGGTTTCCTCCCACAGTCCAAAGATGTGCGGGTTAGGTGGATTGGCCGTGCTAAATTGCTCCTTGGCATCAGGAGGACTAGCCAGGGTAAATGCCTCCAGAGCTACAGCAATGTCATTGATCTCAACTGCCCCTCAAGGGTAATTAGGGATGGGCAAGAAATGCTGGCCCAGACATCCCACATTCCATGAAAGACTAAAAAAAAGTCCCACATTGTGGTTACTGTTAAGGATCCTGCAGACCACTCCCATTACTGACTTCTGTCTAGTGACTGATGACTATTCCTCATCTCCACCCAAACCAATCCTACATCCTGATCAGAGGCAAAATCGCTCTGGTGAAGGGTCATCCAATCTTAAAACGTTGGTTCTATTCTCTCTCCACAGATGCTGTCAGACCTGCTGAGATTTTCCAGCATTTTCTGTTTTTATGTCTACACTCTGATCTCCTGAACAGAATGTACCTGCCCTAGAATGAGTGCGATGAAGACACATTCTGACAATGGTTAGATTGTTCCTATGAGGAGATATGGAATATATGATGTGGAGATGCCGGTGTTGGAATGGGATAAGCACAGTAAGAAGTCTCACAACACCAGGTTAAAATCCAACAGGTTTATTTGTTAGCACGAGCCACTAGCTTTCGGAGTGCTGCCCCTTCATCAGGTGAGTGGGAGCTCTGTTCACATGCAGGACATATAAAGACACAAACTCAATTTACAAAATAATGGTTGGAATGCGAGTCTTTACAGGTAATCAAGTCTTAAAGGTACAGACAATGTGACTGGAGAGGGTTAAGCACAGATTAAAGAGATGTATATTGTCTCCAGCTAAGACAGTTAGTGACATTTTGCAAGCTCAGGCAAGTTGTGGGGGTTACAGATAGTGTGACATGAACCCAAGATCCCAGTTGAGGCTGTCCTTATGTGTGCGGAACTTGGCTATCAGTCTCTGCTCAGCGACTCTGTTGTCGTGAGTCATGAAGGCTGCTTTGGAGAATGTTTACCCGAAGATCAGAGGCCGAGTGCCCGTGACCGCTGAAGTGTTCACCAACAGGAAGAAAACAGTCTTGCCTGGTGATGGTTGAGCAGTGTTCATTCATCCATTGTCGTAGCGTCTGCATGGTCTCCCCAATGTACCATGCCTCGGGACATCCTTTCCTGCAGCGTATCAGCTAGACAATGTTGGCCAAGTTGCAAGAGTATGTATTGTGTACCTGGTGGATGGTGATCTCATGTGAGATGATGGTATCCATGTCTTGCAGAGGTTGCTATGGCAGAGTTGTGTGCTGTCGTGGTTACTGTTCTCCTGAAGGCTGGGTAGTTTGCTGTGAACAATGGTCTGTTTGAAGTTGTGTGGTTGTTTGAAGATAAGAAGTGGGGGTGTGGGGATGGCCTTGGCGAGATGTTCGTCTTCATTGATGACACGTTGAAGGCACTGGAGAAGATGTCACAGCTTCTCTGCTCCGGGGAAGTAGTGGACGACGAAGGGTACTCTGTCCACCCTTATCTGTCTCCTGATGAGGTCGGTGCGGTTTTTCACTGTGGCGTGTCACAACTGTCAATCGATGAGTCAAGTGCCACATCCTGTTCTTACGAGGGCATCTTTTAATGTCTATAGGTGTCTGTTGAGATCCTCCTCATCTGAGCTGATCCTGCGTATATGGAGGGCTTTGTCCGTAGGGGATGGCTTCTTTAACATGTTTAAGGTGGAAGCTGGAGAAGTGGAGCATTGTGAGGTTATCCAGGGTATACTGAAGTGCTCAGATGATTGTCCACGTTGGAGATGCGTGTGTCCAAGAATGCAACCGATTCCAGAGAATAGTCCATGGTGAGTCTGATGGTGGGGTGGAACTTGTTGATATCATCATATAGTTGTTTCAGTGATTGTTCACCATGACTCCAAAGGAATGGAATATGGAATAGACAGGGTTTAGGAGAATGAGAGGTGATTTCATTGAACTTTATACAATTGTCAAGTAACTTGATAAGAGAAAATATTTCCCCTGGTTGGGGAGTCTAGAACACACGGACCCAGATAAGGAGGAATAGTTTCACTCCAAGGGTTGTGTGGATTTGGAATTCTCTACCCCAGACAGCTGTGGATATTTACAAGTGGAATTTATTCTAAAGAGACTGTGATAAATCTTTGGGCCTGGAGTAGATTCAGGGATATGGGGAAAGTGCAGGAAGTTCTTAGTTCATTCGTGGGACATGGGTGTCACTGGCTAGGCCAGCATTTATTGTCCATCCCTAGTTGGCCTTGATGAGGTGGTGATGAACTGCCTTCTGCAATTGCTGCTGTTAGCGATTGACACAACTGAGTGTCTCACTTGGCCACTTCAGAGGGCAATTGAGAGTCAAACACATTGCTGTGGCTCTGGAGTCACATGTAGGCCAGACCAGGGTAAGGATGGCAGATTTCCCTCCCTAAAGGATATTAGTGAACCCGATGGGTTTTTCCAACAATCGACAATGGATTCATGGTCATCAGTAGATTCTTAATTCCAGATATTTTGTATTAAATGCAAATTCTACCAGCTGCCGTGGTGGGATTCGAATCCAGGTCCCCAGAACATTAGCTGAGTTTTTGGATTAATAGCCTAGTGATTATACCACTAAGCCATCACCTTCCCAATTTGCTCCATCTTTACTGGCACAACAGGAGAAGTCAGGTAGAATGAGTTAGTTGGGAGGTATGAGTCCCAAAGTTCCAGCAGCTGGCAGGTTTGACAAGGGTCTGAGGTCTTTCTACTGCCACCAGCTTGATAGTAGACAGCACAGGCTGTGCTTGGAGTTACATAGAACACTACAGCACAAACAGGCCCTTCGGCCCACAAGTTGCGCTGATCACAGCTATACCTACCAAGCCATAGAACTATCTGTAACTCCCAATCCCATTAGATTCCATATACTCATCCAGAAGTCTTTTAAAAGACCCCAGTGAGTTTGCCTCTACCACCACCAACAGCAGCCGATTGCACTCACTCACCACCCTCTGAGTGAAAAACTTACCCCTGACATCTCCTCTGTACCTGCTCCCTAGCACCTTAAACCTGTGTCCTCTCGTAGCGACCATTTCAGCCCTGGGAAATAGCCTCTGAGAATCCACTCTATCTATTCCTCTCAACATTTTATAAACGTCTATCAGGTCACCTCTCAACCTTCGTCTCTCCAGGGAGAAGAGACCGAGCTCCCTCAACCTATCTTCATAAGGCATGCCTCCCAATCCAGGCAACATCCTTGTAAATCTCCTCTGCACCCTCTCAATAGCTTCCACATCCTTCCTGTAGTGAGGCAACCAGAACTGCGCACAGTACTCCAAGTGGGGTCTAATAAAGGGTCTAGTTCTGTGCATGTTGACGGTCAGGGGTCATGTGACCTTCCTCCCTGATGCTGGACACAAGAAGACTAATTGAGGTCTTGAGGTGCAATGGGAGTCAGGATTCCGTTTGTTTTGGAGACACTGGTGTTGGGTTAACTAACGGTCACCCTCTTTGTCATCGCTGTTGTATTAGCTTCAGCCATTAGTCTTGTTATGGGTTGGATTATGACCTGCGAAGGGTTTGCTTAGTTCAGAGTTAGCTGGACCAGACTCACCATCCCCTTGGCCTCTGTTACCCTGATGGAGACATCTTATTAGCTCAGTAATTTTCCATTTCTAACAGCACAGAAAAGGAAATGGCTTTATAAATTAGGTGTGGAGATGCCAGCGTTGGACTGGGGTGTACACAGTAAGAAGTCTCACAACACCAGGTTAGAGTCCAACACCAAATAAGTACTACCAAATAAACCTGTTGGACTTTAACCTGGTGTTGTGAGACTTCTTACTTTATAAATTCGTCCAGCTGATGAGTATATATATACATCACAACTTAAACATGACAGCTGGACAAACTCAGCAGATCTGGCAGCTATCTGTGGAGAGAGAAACAGAGCTAACGTTTCAAGAAATTAGATATCGCTCTTGGGACTAAAGGGATCACAGGATATGGAGGGGAGGTGGGATCAGGGTATTGAATTTGATGATCTATCAAATTTTCTACGTTTTAAGTTTATTTTAGTGACTCAAGTAGGCTTACATTAACACTGCAATGAAGTTACTGTGAAAATCCCCTGGTCGCCACATCCTGGGTACACTGAGGGAGAATTTATCATGGCCAATCCACCTAACCAGCACATCTTTGGACTGTGGGAGGAAACCGGAGCACCCGGAAGAAACTCATGCAGACATGGGGAGAACATGAGAACTCTGCACACAGTGACCTAAGCTGGGAATCGAAGCCGGGTCCCTAACGCTATGAAGCGGCAGTGCTAACCACTGTGTCACTGTCTATGTTTCTATCTTTCACAGTCCGTATGGGTCTTCATCAGATTTAAAAGGAGGTAGAAATGAGCTGGGTAATATACTGTCTATGACAGGGAGTAGAGCTGGAACACAGTACGAGATCAGTGATTGGTGGTAGCTAGGAGAGATTGCAATAAAGATGTGCAGGTTACGAGAATGTTAATGGAGGAGAAGGACTAGAGAAGGTGCTGATAGCAACAGAGAGATATCAGTATGTATTAATGGAAAACAAAGATCCACTGACTCTGTCTACACTTCCCGCTGCCTCGACAAAGCTGCCAGCATAATTAAGGACCCCACACACCTCGGACATTCTCTCCTACACCTTCTTCCATCGGGAGAAAGATACAAAAGTCTGAGGTCGCGTACGAACCAATTCAAGAACAGCTTCTTCCCTGCTGCTGTCAGACTTTTGAACGGACCTACCTCACATTAAGTTGATCTTTCTCCACACCCTCGCTATGACTATAACACTACATTCTGCACTCTCCCGTTTCCTTCTCTATGAACGGTGTGTTTTGTCTGTATAGCGTGCAAGAAACAATACTTTTCACTGTGTGTTAATACATGTGACAATAATAAATTAAACCAAATCAAATCAAAGATCAGTTTTCTGTGCAAACATATCTAAAGAGCAAGTGACAGCTGGCTCAGTGGTGGTGGAGGGGGAGTTTCCAATAAAAACATGACCAGTGGGTTAAGAAGGAGGATAAAGGTCCCAACCTAAAGCTGCCAAACTCAGCATTGAGTCCTCAGGGCTGCAAAGTGCCTAAGCGGAAGATGAGATGCTACTCTTCCAGCTTACGCCAAGCTTCACTGGAACAGAGCAGCAGTAAGAAGTCTCACAATACCAGGTTAGAGTCTAACAGGTTTATTTGGTAGCAAACACCACTAGCTTTTGGAGCTCTACCCCTTTGTCAGGTGAGTGGAAGTTCTCTCGCTCGCTCCCACTCACCTGACGAAGGGGCAGAGCTCCGAAAGTTAGTGTCTTGTGCTACCAGATAAACCTGTTGGACTTTAACCTGGTGTTGTGAGACTTCCTGTGTTGACCCCAGTCCAATGCTCCCTTTTTCTTTGTCCTGATGTAATTTGAGTTTATTTACTTGGTTTGACCCGAAAGACCCCCACCCCCCACCCCAGTCCAACGCTGGCATCTCCACATCATGACTACCAGTGCAGCAGGCCAAGGAAGGACATATGGGTATAAGAGCAAAGTGCCATGTTAAAATAGGACGTAACCAAGGTTGTTGCCATGCTTGGGGGCTGAGTGAAGGTGTTCCACAAAGCAGTCCCAGTCTGCCTTTAGTCTCCCCAATATAGAGGGGAACTACAACTCCCAGCATGCACCTGTTACCAAAGATCTGCGCATGCGTACCGCACTGACTCCAGGATATTGTAGTGCCCACGGAGTGGCCGGAAGTGACGATCACAGGCCGGAAACTACAACTCCCGGGGTACCCCGGGCAGGCGGCGACTGTGACGTCTTTTCCACCCGGCCGTAAAGTGAGAGTGCTTCGGGCCTGTGGGAAATTTCAGCTGTGTCTTTACGGCACGATGGCGCTTTCCAGGGAGACGGGCCGCTCCCTGGTAACCCACTATCTCCGGACCCGCTGGATTTTGAGCGGAGTCGGTCGGCGGCTGCCGTCCGCGCTGCTGAGGGAACAGGGCCGCGATACTGCGGCAATCGGATCCACGGTGACAAGGGGGCGGTGGCTATGGAGCGCCAGCCCGACCTGGGAGACAGCTTGTGCTGGGCTGCAGTCCCGGACTCCCGCCGCGGGGAGTCCCTGCATGCCGACCTCTGAGTTGCAGTCCCGGACTCCCGCCGCGGGGAACCGCTCCCTCCCGCCTTCCGAACTGCAGTCCCGGCCTCCCACCGCGGGGAGACGCTCCTTCCTCGTCTCCGGCCTGCAGTTCCGGCCTCCCACCGCGGAGAGCCGCTGCTGGTTGATGCAGTTCCCCGGGCAGGCCAGTGGGTGTCGCTGTGAGCCAGGGGCTGGGTTGCAGTTGGAGGCTGTGGCCACGGGGAGGCGATCACAGCAGGGGCAGGATCAGGGAGAATGGACACTGGGAACCTCTGCCAGTCTCTTTACCCTGGCAGCTGCCCTCACTTATTGCTACAGCAGAACATCGGGGTCAGATGGTGAGTAGTCGCACCGTAACACGGTAAGGTGGCGTGGGCATGGGATGCTGTTTGGATGAAGGGGATATGATAACTTCCTGAACCAACCCAACTCTGTGAATCATTCCAATCAGGTCCCCAACCTTCCCACTGGAACTATCAGCATTTCCAAGAGGAAATGGAGAAATAAAAACAAAATACTGTGGATGCTGGAAATCTGAAATTAAAAACAGAAGGTGCTGGAAAGACCCAGTGACCCTGACAGCATCTGTGGAGAGAGGAACGGAGTTAATGTTTTGTGTTGGTTTGATTCTTCCTCAGAGATAAAGAGAGGTGGAACTTGGAGCTCTGCAAATCCCTTGTTGGACAACACCTGGAGTTGTTGTTAACGTATCTTCATACCCGTATACAAATGGAATGTTGGCCTTTATCGCGAGAGGGTTGGCGTATAAAAGCAGGGAGGTCTTGCTGCAATTGTACAAGCTACTGGTGAGGCCACAACTGGAGTACTGTGTGCAGTTTTGGTCTTATTTGCGAAAGGATATATTGGTCTTGGAGGGAGTGCAGAGAAGGTTCACCAGGCTGATACCGGAGGTGAAGGGGTTTAGCTTATGAGGAGAGACTGAGCCTGTACTCACTAGAGTTTAGAAGGCGGGTGGGGGATCTTATAGAGACATATAAGATAATGAAGGGGCTGGATAGTGTAGAGGTAGAGAGATTCTTTCCGATTAGAATGGAAACCAGAACTAGAGAGCACAGCCTCAAAATTAGGGGGAGTCAATTTAGAACAGAGTTGAGGAGGAACTTCTCCCAGAGGATAGTGAATCTTTGGAATTCTCTGCCCATTAAAGCAGTGGAGGCTACCTCGTTAAATATGTTTAAGTCACAAGTAGATAGATCAATCTGATCAATAAGGGAATTAAGGGTTATGGGGGGGAAAGTGGAACTGAACCACTATCTGATCAGCCATGATCTTATTGAAAGGCGGGGCAGGCTTGAGGGGCTAGATGGCCTACTCCAGCTCCTATTTCTTATACTGTGTTTGTTTCCTTTGGGAATAGTGGGAGGAGGGTTTCCAAGCTGATAGTACATTGAACAGCCTTGAACTCTTTGATTTGCTTCATTATTGTCACATATATTATCATAAAAGTATTGTTTCTTGCACAATATACAGACAAAGCATACCGATCATGGAGAAGGAAAGGTGAGAGTGCAGAATGTTGTGTTACAGTCATAGCTAGGGTGTAGAGAAACTTAGTGCGAGGTAGGTCCATTCAAAACTCTGACAGCAGCAGGGAAGAAACTATTCTTGAGTCAGTTGGTACTTTTGTATCTTACTCCCATCGGAAGAAGGTGGAAGAAAGAATGTCCGGGGTCCATGGGGTCCTTTATGACGCTGGCTGCATTGCTTCAGAGAGCAGTGGATCAGATCCTGCAGGGGGGTCCGGTGCTATCTGACATCCCAGTCACTGGAAAAGATGAAGAGGCAACCATTTTAAAAACCATTACATAACCCTTTGTGCCAGAACAAGAAGTGGAAGTGGTTGGGTCAAAGCAATAACGCTTTCATAGACTCCCTACAGTGCAGAATGAGGCCATTCAACCCATTGGGCCTGTACTGACTCTCCAGGAGAGCATCCCACCCAGGCAGTCCTTGAGGTTTGGATTCCCTGGCGATTGATAAGCAACAACGGACCTCAATTCATCTCTGAAGAGTTAGAAATTCTCTTGAAAGAGGATGGTATCCAACATATTGAGGCTGCACCGTACCACCCTGTTACAAACTGATCATGGCTGATCTTTTCGTGGACTCAGCTCCACTTATCTGCCCACTCACCAACACCCTTAATTCCTTTACTGTTCAAAAATCACCATTGCGGATGCCAGAGCAGCTTTCTTGAAGGTCAACCCACGGAAAGCGACTGGCTCGTATGGGGAACCTGGATGTGCAGTCAGATCCTGTGGATCTTTCTTTACAACAATCTGAGATCCCTATCTGCTTTAAGAAGGCAACTGTCATCCCGGTACCTAAGCAAAACCAAGCACCGTGCCTTAATAACTATCGTCTGGTGGTTCTGACATCCATCATAGTGAAGTGCTTTGAAAGGTTAGTCATGGCACGAATCAATTCCAGTCTCCCGCAGTACGTGGATCCACTACAGTTTGCCTATCGCCGCAACAGGTCCACAGCAGACGCCATCTCCCTGGCCCAGAACTCAACCCTGGAACACCCAGATAACAAGGACATCCGTGTCAGACTTGTATTTATTGACTACAGCTCAGCCTTCAACCCTATTAATCATATGAAACTCATCTCCAAACTCCGTGGTCTGGGCCTCGGCCCCTCCCTCTGTGACTGGATCCTGAACTTCCGAACTCACAGACCACAATCAGTAAGGATCGGCAACAACACCTCCTCCACGATCACCCTCAACACCAGTGCTCCACAGGGCTGTGTTCTCAGCCCTCTACTATACTCCTTATACACCTCTGACTGTGTGGCCAAATTCCCCTCCAATTCGATTTTCAGGTTTGCTGACGACACCACCGTAGTGGGTCGGATCTCAAACAATGAGACAGAGTACAGGAATGAGATAGAGAATCTGGTGAACTGGTGCAGCCACAATAATCTCTCCCTCAATGTCAACAAAACGAAAGAGATTGTTATTGACTTCAGGAAGTGTAAAGGAGAACATGCCCCTGTCCAAAGTAGAAAGGATCGAGAGCTTCAGGTTTTTAGCTGTCCAGATCACTAACAACCTGTCCTGGTGCCTCCCATGCTGATACTGTAGTTAAGAAAGCCCCACCAACTCCTCTACTTTCTCACAAGACTAAGACAATTTGACATGTCAACTGCAATTCTCACCAACTTTTACAGATGCTCCATAGAAAGCATTCTTTCTGGTTGTATCACAGCTTGGTATGGGCTCCTGCTCTGCCCAAGATCGCAAGGAACAACAAAAGATCATGAATGTAGCCCAATCCATCACCCAAACCAGCCTCCCATCCACTGACTCTGTCTACACTTCCCGCTGCCTCTGAAAAGCAGCCGGCATAATTAAGGATCCCACACTCCCCGGACATTCTCTCTTCCATCGGGAAAACGATGCAAAAGTCTGAGGTCACGTGCTAACTGACTCAAGAACAGCTTCTTCCCTGCTGCTGTCGGACTTTTGTATGGACCGACCTTGCATTAAGTTGATCTTTCTCTACACCCTCGCTGTGACTATAATACTAAATTCTGCACTCTGTCTTTTCCTTCTCTATGAACGGTATGTTTTGGTACACAAGAAATAATACTTTTTGCTGTATACCAATACGTGAAACAATTAATAAACAAATCAAAAATCTATCTTGTTTTAAAAACATTCAATGAGGTAGCCTCAACTGCTTCACTGGGCAGGGAATTCCACAGATCCGAAGGGCCTGTATTGTGCTGTAGTTTTTCTATGTTTCTATGATTCGCAATCCTTTGTGTGAAGAAGTTCCTTCTCAACTCAGTCGTAAATCTGTTCCTCCTTATTTTGAGGCTATGGTTCCCTAGTTCCAGTTTTGCCCGCCAGTGGAAACAGCTTCCCTGCTTCTATCTTAACTATTCCTTTCATAATCTTATCTCTTTCTATAAGATCTCCCCTCATTCTTCTGAATGCCATTGAGTATCGCCCCAGTCCACTCACTCTCTCCTCATAAGCCAACCTTCTCAACTCCGGAATCACCCTAGCGAATCCTCTCTGCACCCCCTCCAGTGCCAGTATATCCTTTCTCAAGTAAGGAGACCAAAACTGTACACAGTACTCCAGGTGTGGCCTCACCAGCACCTTATACAGCTGCAACATAACCTCGCTGTTTTTAAACTCCATCCCTCTCGCAATGAAGGACAAATTTTCATCTGCCGCCTAAATTACCTGCTGCACCTGCAAACCAACTCCTTGTGATTCCTGCACAAGGACACCTATCAACCGTTCTGAGAGCGATGGCCTCCAGATTATTGATTTATTGTTTATTGGACATTGTTTACGTTATATTTGTTTGCATTTCTTGGGGGGTGTTCAGTTTAAAGGTGGAGGAGATGTTCTGTATTAATCTGGATTCTATCAGCTGACCTGGCCACTGTGTTACCGTATCTATCCATTCTGGGATTGGCACAGCGGGTTAGCGCTGCTGCCTCACAGCGCCAGGGACTCCGATTTGATGCCAGCTCGGGTCACTGTCTGTGTGGAGTCTGCACGTTTGCCCCTTGTCTGCATGGGTTTCCTCCCACTGTCCGAAAGACATGGTAGTTAGATGAATTGGCCATGCTAAATTCTCCCTCAGTGTATCTGAGCAGGTGCCGGAGTGTGGCGATGAGGGGATTTTCACAGTAACTTCATTGCGGTGTAAATGTAAGCCTATTTGCAACACTATAAATAATCTTTAAAAACTCATTGCTTTATGTTGCATTGTGGAGTTGATAATCCTGATGGATTTGGGTCTCCTGTGGCCCAGTAGTTTCAGTAATTAGGTCTGGGAGGGATCCTCCTATTGAAGATGTGGTGTGACTGACTCACAGTTGTTTTATTCCCAGGTCAGGCGCTGTTGGAAGCTGCCCGCTTGAACAACACATCCGAGGTCAGCAGGTAGGCAGAGCGCTCTGTTTCTAAACACTTACAAAACACACGAGCCTCAAACAAAGGACAATGTCATTAATAACACACTGACACACACCAGCTCTGACCTGGTTGGATCATGAAACAAAATAGGGAGCACGGTGGCTAGCACTGCTGCCTCACAGCACAGAGACCCAGGTTCAGTTCCCGTCTGTGCAGAGGCTGCACATTCTCCCCATGTCTGCGTGGGTTTCCTCCAGGTGTTCTGGTTTTCTCCACAATCCGAAAGACATGCTGGTTAGATACATTGGCCGTGCTAAATTCTCCCTCAGTGTACCTGAACAGGCGCCGGAGCGTGGCGACTAGAGGATTATCACGGTAACTTCATTGCAGTGTTAATGTAAGCCTACTTGTGTCACTAATAAATAATCTTTAAAATATCTTGATCTCCAGTGCCTATCTCATTTCTCACTACAGCAATGTCCTTTTTTTATGAGCGAAGTTACACCACCACCTTTCCCTTTCAGTCTGTCCTTCCGAAGTATTGAGTACCCTTGGATATTCAGCTCCCAGACCTGGCCTCCTTGTAACCGTGTCTCAGTAATCATCACCGAATCATATCCACTTGCCTCTATTTGCTGTTAACTCATTAATTTTATTCTAAATATCAGGTGCATTCAGATACAAAGCTTTTAAGTTTGTCCTTTTTAAGTTTATTAATTTTCTCTACTCTTAGAATCATAGAATCCCTGCAGTGCAAAAGGAGGCCATTCGGCCCATTGAGTCCGCACCGATAACAATCCCCCCCAGTCCCTGTCCCCATCATCCACCCATAACCCCTGCAAGCCCCTGACACTAAGGGACAATTTAGCATGGCCAATCAATCAATCCAACCCACATATATTTGGACTGCAGAAGAAAACCGGAGCACCTGGAGGAAACCCACACAGACATGGGGAGGATGTGCCAACTCTGCACAGACAGTGACCCGAGGCTGGAATCGAACCCAGGTCCATGGAGCTGTGAGGCAGCAGGGCTAACCACCATACTGCTCTGTTGTACGATTCGCTGGCGTAAAGTGACATTCACATGCTATGTCCCTTCCTTTCATCATCTGGTAACAATTCGCCTCATCACTAACCTGTGCTCCTACCTTCCGGTTGAAGATGATCCCCATGCAGTCCCCACTGTGGACACCAGGGGACAGTACGTCCACTGACCATTGGCGCTGTGATCAGCTGACATTGACTGGTCCCCAAACAATCTGTGGAGGAATTTCTGACCTCCCCCAGCCCCCTCCCCACCCCAGACGCTTGCCAAATTAAAGCCTTTACCTCAGTAAAAATGATCAACTTGCCTTTCTAAAGCAGAAGCTAACATCACAAGAGCAAGAGGAGGCCATTCGGCCCCTCAGGCCTACTCTGCCATTCAGTAACATCATGGCTGATCTGATTGTGGCCTGTCTCCACTTTCCTGTCTCTCCCCCATAACCCTCGACCCCCTCCCCCCGAAAACTCTGTCTAATGCGGCCTTGAATATACCCAGTGACCCACAGCCCCCACTGCTCTCGGGGGGGGGGGAGGGGGAGAGGGAGAGAGAGAGAGAGAATTCCAAACACTAACCTTCCTCTGAGAGAAGAAATTCCTCCTCATTGCTGTCTTCAACAGGAGACCTCTTATCTTTAAACTGTGCCCCCTGGTTCTAGATTCCCCCACGAGGGGGAAGCCTCCTCTCAGCATCCACCCTGTGAAACCCCCTCAGAATCCGATGTTTCAATAAGATCCCCTCTCATTCTTCTAAACTCCAACGAGTCTGGGCCCAACCTGCTCAACCTTTCCTCACAAGACAACCCCCTTCACCCCAGGAATCAGCCTGGTGAACCTTCTCTGAGCTGTGTCCAATGAAAGCATGTCCCTCCTTGAATCAGGCAATCAAAGCTGTACACAGTTTGTGGGACATGGGCCTCGCTGGCTGGCCAGCATGTATTGCCCATCCCTAGTTGCCCTCAGGGGGCAATTGAGAGTCAGCCACATTGCTGTGAATCTGGAGTCTCGTGTAGGCCAGACCAGGTAAGGATGGCAGATTTCCTTCCCTGGCGGACATTAGTGACAAAGATGGGTTTTTCTGACAATCAGCAATGGTTTTGTGATGATCAGTAGATCCTTAATTCCAGATAATTTTTTTATTGAATTCAAATTCCACTACTTGTCGTGGCAGAATTCGAAGCCAGGTCCCCAGAACATTAACTGAGTTTCTGAATAAATAGTGTAGCGATAATATAACTGGGCCATCACCTCCCCTTTATGGTCTCACCAACAGTTGATTGACAAGACTTGGCTCCCCTTGCAATTAAGGCCAACATTTGCCTTCCTTACTTGCTGGATCTGCATGCTGCCAATTTTTTCCCACTTTCCTAACCGATCTGTACTACTTTGCAGATCCTTTGTATCCTCCACGCAGCTTACTTTCCTACCTGTCTTTGTATTATTGGCAAATTTGTCTATAATACAGTCCATCCCTTCATCTGAGACATTGATATTGATTGTGGATAGTTGAGTTGAGTGAGAACATCCTGAGGTGTTCTGTATGTACTGTTATTGACCAGAGTTTGATACAAAGCTACATGATGAGATCAGATGACCAAAAGTTTGGCCGATGACGTCAGTTTTAGGAAGGGAGGAGAGAAAAGGGGAAAGGTTTGGAGAGAGTAATTTCGGAGTCTGGGGCTCGTACCCAACAGCCTGGTCCCCAGTAAAATTGGGGAGGGTCAGAACGCAGGAATTGGCGGTGATCGGGGATCTGAGTTGTTGAACTCAGCTGAGGAGTTAGGGAATTTGGGACAAGCCTGGTTCAACTCTCCAGGATGCAGTTACTAACTAAGCCATCAGGGGGAGGTGTTGCTACATGTCTGGTTTGCTTTCTCCCTCCTCTGACTGGGACAAGTAGCACCGTCACCAAGTGTCGGTTCTTGTTGCTTTCCTCCTGAACACAGCACCCTCTAACCCCAAACTCGCACACGTATATGTGTGTGTGTCATGCTTTGTGATCCTTCCATCAATAGGACCTATGCTGCCCAGAGCCCTCATGATTTTAAACCTTAAGAGGGAAGAAGCCATAGATGAAGAAGTGCAGAAGGAAATGGCAGAGCGGTGCCAGCGCTATCTTATTGTCGGGGCCTTTATTTATCGTGGAATCCCCACAGTGCAGGAGGAGGCTGTTCAGCACACCAAGTCTGCACCAACCACTGTCCCATCCAGGACTCATCCCCGCCAATCTCCCTGACACTAAGGGGCAATTTATCATGGCCAGTCCACCTAACCAGCACATCTTTCGACTGTGGGAGGAAACCGGAGCACCCGGAGGAAACCCACGCAGACACGGGGAGAACGTGCAGACTCCGCACAGACAGTGACCCGAGCCGGGAATCGAACCCGGGTCCCTGGCGCTGTGGGGCAGCAGTGCTAACCCACTGTGCCGCCCCCACTTCAGAGAGTAATGTGTAAAGGGCAGAGAGGACAAGACTTCCTGAAGCATATTCAGGAGAAATTTCTCTCTCGGAAACTTCCAGTCCACACAGAAGGGTGACACTGTTAGATCAGGTTCTAGGGAGTGACGTGGGCATTGCCAGGGTGCCAGGCTGGCACTGCTCAAGGTGTACACCCCCCTGACCCCGACTTCCCGGGGAGGCCTCGATGGCTGCTGGTGGGGGAACCATACATGACCCTCGCTGGTCCCGTTGTTCAAAAAAGATAGTAGGGATAACCCTGGGAATTATAGACCGGTGAGTTTGACGTCGGTGGTAGGGAAGTTAATGGAAAAAATACTTAGGGGTAGGATGTATGAGCATTTGGAGCGTTGCGATCTGATTAGGGATACGCAACATGGCTTTGTTAGAGGGAGGTCTTGCCTTACGAATCTGGTGGAATTCTTTGAGGAGGTGACAAAAACGGTTGACGATGGGAGAGCCGTTGATGTCATCTATATGGATTTCAGTAAGGCGTTTGACAAGGTCCCTCATGGTAGGCTGGTAGAAAAGGTTAAGGCGCATGGGATACGAGGCCAGGTAGCGAGGTGGATTGAGAACTGGCTGGGAAATAGGAGACAGAAGGGCTCAGTACTGGGACCTCTCCTCTTTGTAGTCTACATAAATGACTTGGAAGAGGGCGTAGGTGGTGTGATCAGCAAGTTTGCTGATGACACCAAGATGGCAGGGTTGGCGGGTACGGAACTGGATTGTCAGGTGATACAACAGGATATAGATAGGTTGGTGCAGTGGGCAGATAGGTGGCAGATGGCATTTAATCCTGACAAATGCGAGGTGATGCATTTTGGACGGAATAATGCAGAGAGGAGCTATGTGATAAAAGGTAGGCCGATTAGGAGTATAGACATACAGAGGGACCTGGGAGTGCAGGTTCACAAATCCATGAAGGTTGCGTCACAAGTGGAGAAGGTTGTTAGGAAGGCTTATGGGATGTTAGCCTTTATAGGAAGGGGCTTAGAGTATAAAAGCTGCCGTCTAATGCTTCAGTTGTACAGAACGTTGGTTAGACCGCATTTGGAGTACTGCGTCCAGTTCTGGTCACCTTACTACCGGAAGGATGTGGAGTCTCTGGAAAGGGTGCAGAGGAGGTTTACCAGGATGTTGCCTGGCATGGGGGGACTGGGTTACGAGGAGAGATTGAAGAAACTGGGACTATTCTCCTTGGAAAGACGGAGATTGAGAGGGGACATGATAGAAGTATATAAGATACTGAAGGGAATAGATAGAGTTAATAGTGAGAGACTGCTCCCTAGACTGGGTACGAACACGAGAGGTCATCATTTAAGGGTGAGGGGGGAGAGGTATAATTTGGATGTGAGAAGAAGGTTCTTTACGCAGAGAGTTGTGGGGGTCTGGAACGCGCTACCGAGTAGGGTGGTGGAGGCAGGAACGTTGGACTCGTTTAAGATGCAGTTAGATAGGCACATGAGTGAAACGAGAATGGAGGGATATGGTAGGGGCTATTAAATAGGGTTAAACCTCGGGAGACACCGGAAGGGCAGGCTGTAAGATTAATATTTTTGTCTTTATTCCACAGGTGGAGGTCCACCTCGTGTCAAGCGAGGGGCATGCACACGGCGGGTCGTGCGTGGGCTGCTCTTGGAAGTCCAGGAGTGGCCTAGTACTTCATGTTGGTGTGTGTGCTTGATCCTGGACCGATAGACGGGCTCCACAACAGCTCAGTGACTAGCACTGCTGGCTGTGCAGACACATGGATTTGGGCCTGTGTCTGTGGGAGTTTGCGCATTCTCCCTGTGGTTGCGTGGGTTTCCTCCGGGCGCTCCGGTTTCCTCCCACACCCCAAAGATGTGCTCTTAGGCTAATCGGTTTTTACCAAATTGACACTATTTCTTCCCTGAATCTGACTGAGTAGGGTTCCATTCGTAGACATGCAGGGTAGAATAGGTGTAGGGCGATGCGGCGGCGCGGGCTCGTTGGGCCGAAGGGCCTGTTTCCCGTGCTGGGTTGTTCTTTGTTCTTTGTAAAACCTTCCCCAGTGAGGCCTTGGAAGCAAGTGAGCCTGGACGATAGCATCCCAGCCTTGCTAATTCTATTTAAATGAGCATTTACATAGAGACTTGTAAAATTCTAACAGGACTAGACAGGGTAGATGCAGGGAGGATGTTCCCGATGGTGGGGGGAGTCCAGAACCAGGGGGTCACAGTCTGAGGATTGGGGGTAGACCATTTAGGACGGAGATAAGGAGACATTTCTTCACCCAAAGAGCGGTGAGCCTGTGGAATTCATTCCCACAGGAAGTAGTTGTGAAAAGCGAGAAATCGGGCACTAATCAGGTTTGTTGGTTCTCTCTCGATCTTACCAGCTCACCCCGCCCACCAGCTGTTGGGGCACAATGATAAGCTTGTCCCCACTGACTCTCAGACACACACACACACACACACACACACACACACAAGCATACACACACTGTCACACTCTGATGCACGCAGACCCTCGCGTACAGGTTTTCGAATGTTCACGTACCCTTGCTGTCTCACCGCTGTCTGTCTGCTCCAAGGGTTTCTGTGTTGCTTGAACTGACCCGGCTCCAACCCCAGTTTGTGCTGGGACCCGGACTGAAGGAAGGGAATCTTCCCATCGAGTCTTCCTCTGCTCCATCAACTTCCATCTTCCCTTGAGTCCCTATTTCCCTCTTCCAAGGAAAGTACCTGTTGATGGGACCACCCCACACTCACTATCCCGAGTAGCCACTCTCTCTGTGCGTGATCAGACCCTGAGTGTTGACGCATGTTACAGTCGAGGCAGCTCTTGAATCGTAGAATGCTGCAACATGGGAAATGGCCATTCGGCCCATTGTAGCTGTGATGGTTTTTTAAAAGATCAATCCAATTTGTTGCAGTTTCAGAGCCTCTCGCACTCTTGCAGCCCTGCACACCTTTCTGCCTCTGATCTATACTAGAATCCCTTTTTAAAAGTTATTATTGAATCTATTTCCACTGCCCTGTCAAGCAGCACATTCCAGATTAGAACTCGCAGTGTGAAATATGTTCCCCTCATCTCCCCCTTACGCTCTATTCCTGATGATTTTATATCCGTGCTCTGTGGTGACTGACCCACTTCAGGATAATGAACTCAGCACGTTCACAGCCAGCCGTGTCTGAAACTCTGCCAGCCCTTCACCCGCCCATCCTGAAACCCCACCACAGACTCACCTGGCCGGTCTCTCATCCCCCAGAAGCTGCAGCTCACCCGGACCTCTGCTGCCTGTATCCAAACTCAAACCTGCCGACCTGTATGCGGGGTGGCACAGGGACACAATGGTTAGCACCGCTGTCTCACAGTGCCGGGGACCCGGGTTCGATTCCTGGCTTGGGTCATTGTCTGTGTGGAGTTTGCACACTCTCCCCATGTCTGCGTGGGTTTCCTCCGGGTGCCCTGATTTCCTCACACAGTAAAAAGTCTGACAACACCAGGTTTTAGTCCAACCAATTTATTTGATAATACTCACAAGCTTTCGAGGTTTCCCTCTTCGTCAGGTGAATGGAGAGTTCTGGCCAGAACTCTCCATTCACCTGATGAAGAGGGAAACCTCGAAAGCTTGTGAGTATTATCAAATAAATCGGTTGGACTAAAACCTGGTGTTGTCAGACTTTTTACTGTGTTTACGCCAGTCCAACGCCGGCATACCCACATCATTCCTCACACAGTGCAGGTTAGGGTGCATTGGCCATGCTAAATTCTCCCTCAGTGTACCCGAACAGGCTCCTGAGTGTGGCAACGAGGGGAATTTCACAGTAACTTCATTACAGTGTTTATGTAAACTTACTTGTGACACTAATAAATAAACTTTAAAAAAACGTAGAGTTAAAAGGTAATCACATTGATTCTAACTGAGGACAATTGTTGTAAAAAAAAAACCCTTCTGGTTCACTGATATCCTTTAGGGAAGGAAATCTGCCATCTTTACACGGTCTGGCCTACATGTGACTCCAGACCCACAGCAATGTGGTTGATTAATAACTGCCCTCGAGGGTGTTTAGGGACAAATAACAAATGGTGCCCAGCCAGAGACTCCCACGTTCCCTGAAAAGGAATCCAGAGGGAGAGAGTTGAGGAATAGCCAAGCTACCAGGGGAGTATTTGATGCAAATAGTTTAGAGGAGTTTAAGGGGAAGGTAGAAGGCAGTAGAGGCTTATAGTGACGGAGTTAACTGGGAGAAGGGTCAAGTGGAACATAAACGATGCTGTTGGGCTGAGTGGCCTTTTACTTGCGATATATTTTGATGTAAATTCTTATCTGATTCAGTGCATTACTGAGCTGTGTGCAGTCTTACTGGCACCCAGTAAACGATCCAGTGTGTATTTTTGTGTGTGCGTCATCCACTGTCACCCTGCCTGTCTGCTTCTTAGCCTCTGTCCATTAGTTCGTGAGAAACAGAAGCAGAATTTGGCCATTTGGCCCATCATGTCTGCCCTGCCATGGCTGGTATGCTCCTCATCCCCATTCTCCTGCCTTCTCTCCATAACCTTTCAACCCATTCCCAATTAGAAATCTGTCTAACTCCTCCTTAGATTTACTCACTGTCCCAGCATCCACTACACTGTCGGTTAGTGAATTCCACAGATTCACAACCCTTTGGGAGAAGTAGTTTCTCCTCAACTCTGTTTTAAATTTACTGTCCCTTATCCTAAGACTGTGACCTCTCGTCCTAGAATGTCCCACAAGAGGAAGCATCCGCTCCATGTCTACTTTATCCAGACCTTTCATTATCTGTACCTCAATTTGATCTCCCCTCATTCTTCTAAATTCCAGAGAGTGTTGGTCTAAACTGTTCAATCTCTCTTCACACAACAAACCCCTCGTCTCTGCAACCGTGACTCTGTCTACGCCTCCCGCTGCCTCGGCAAAGCAGCCAGCATAATTAAGGACCCCACGCACCCCAGACATTCTCTCTTCCAACTTCTTCCATTGGGAAAAAGATACAAAAGTCTGAGGTCCCGTACCAACCGACTCAAGGACAGCTTACATAAGAACATAAGAACATAAGAAATAGGAGCAGGAGTCGGCCATCTAGCCCTTCGAGCCTGCCCCGCCATTCAATAAGATCATGGCCGATCTGTTGTGGCTCAGTTCCACTTTCCCGCCCTCTCCCCATTCTTCCCTGCTGCTGTCAGACTTTTGAATGGACCTACCTCGCATTAAGTTGATCTTTCTCTACATCCTTGCTATGACTGTAACACTACATTCTACACTCTCTCCTTTCCTTCTCTATGAACGGTATGTTTTGTCTGCACAAGAAGCAATACTTTTCACTGTATGTTAATACATGTGACAATAATAAATCAAATCAAAGTCAGATCTATCTAGTGAACCTCCTCTGAACTGCCTCCAATACCACTACATCTTTCCTCAAGTAAGGAGACCAAAACTGTGCACAATACTCCAGGTGCTGCCTCACCAATGCCTTGTATAGTTACAGCAACACTTCCTTCCCTTTATATTCTATTCCTTTAGCTATAAATGCCAGCGTTCCATTTGCTTTCTTTATTATGTCTGAATGTGTTATCCTCACTCAGTATCTGGAAGTGGGGATGTTGTACGGAGGATTGTGAAGTGGTGACTAGCTCAGCGTACCTGACCCAGAGCCCCAGTAATGTCAGCTTAATGCTGTGGAAATCTGTAAGTTACACAGAGCTCACACAGACCCGGGCTTTGTGAAGGGCTCCCGGGAGCGGGCCACCTATTAAAACAGTAACAGATTGAAACTCGTTGCCAAACAGTGAACGCAGCAGTCGGATGGCAACAGTCTCCCATTGTCGGACCTCGTGTGTGTGTGTGGGTGCGGAGAGGATAAAACAAAAACGGTTTGAGTTACTCGTCCTTAAGCGGCTGCCGGAGGTCCACCTGTCGAGACGGACAAACTGACCCGCGCTCGGAACCAAGGACACGGGGGGAGGGTGGGAGGGGGTTATTGGTGGAGGCTGAGCCCAAACTCAAACAGAGCCTCTGGCATCTCGTGGCTTTAGACTGATGTCTCGCAGTCACTCACCCAGAACATTGGGCCAGGTGGAGTGTAAACGTAGGAAACATCTGTCAGGAGGTCGGGATTGAGAAGCAGGATTGAGCAGTTTAAAACTGGAAATTAAAAATGAGAGTAGTACGATCGATGCTTTTACACGTTTAAAACGTACTACTTATTTCCATTGCAGTACTGACTCGGAGCCTGGATCCCCGTTAGCTAATGACTGATCTGTATCTGCCGAGTATAGTCATTGATACTCCAAACCACCAATAATCCAGCAGTCACGCGTCTTTCTGTACCCCCCCCCCCCCCCCCAAAAAGCCATTTCACTGATATTTGGCAGAGGGAGTTCCACATTTCCACACCTCTTTGTGTAAAGAAGTGTGGCACGGTAACACACTACTTAGCACTGCTGCTTCACAGCGCCGGGGACTCGGGTTCAATTCCTGGCTTGGGTCACTGTCTGTGTGGAGTCTGCATGTTCCCCCCGTGTCTGCGTGGGTTTCCCCCGGCTGCTCCGGTTTCCTCCCAGAGTCCGAAGATGTGCAGGTTAGGTGGATCGGCCGTGCTAAATTGCTCCTTAATGTCAGGACGACTAGCTAGTGTAAACGCATGGTGCTGTGGAGTAGGCCCTGGGTGGGATTGTGATTGGTGCAGATCAATGGGCCAAATGGCCGCCTCCTGCACTGTAGGATTCTGAAGACCAAAAAGACAAAAGAAATTGCGTTTCAGTACCACTTTTCTCAACCTCAGGCTGTGCTTCTCTTGAGCAGGGGAGATGATGCTGTGGTAATGTCTCTGGACCGATATTCCAAAAGCTCAGGCTGTTACCATGGGGTAAATCTGGCAGCTGGCAGAATTTGAATTCAATTAATAAATCTGCAATTGAAAGCTAGTCTCCGTAATGGTGACGGTGAAATTGATAGTTTGAAAACCCATCTGGTTCATTAATGTCCTCCAGGGAAAGAAATCTACTGTCCTGACCCGGTCTGGCCTACATGTGACTCCAGAGTCACAGCAATGTGGTTGACTCTGAAATGGCCAAGTGAGACACTCAGTTAAAGGGCAATTAGAGATGAGTAATAATCATTGAATCCCTATAGTACAGAAGGAGGCCATTCGGCCCCAGTCCGTACCGATCACAGTCCCACCCAGGGCCTATTCCATAGCACCATGCATTTACCCTAGCTAGTCCTCCTGACGTTAAGGGGCAATTTACACATATATGTGTAATAGCACATACTTACTCTGCTAATCCCCCACACACTAGGCTCAATTTAGCATGGCCAATCAACCTAACCCGTACATCTTTGGACTGTGGGACAAAATCGGAGCACCCAGAGAGAAAACACGCAGACGCGGGGAGAACGTGCAGACTCCGCACAGACAGTGACCCGAGGCTGGAATTGAACCTGGGTCCCTGGCACTGTGAGGCAGCAGTGCTGCACAGGCCCAGCCCACGGCACCCACGCCCCATGAAATAGTGAAAAGAAAACAGCTAACTATTTTTGCAATGTGTCCACTGTTGTGATGTAAAAATGCAGCAGCCAAGGTTGTGCACAGCAAGCTCCCAAAAACAACATTGTCCAGTGGCACTGGCTGGGAGATGAATATTGGCCAGATATCAGGGAGGACCCCCTTCTGCCCTTGGAAATAGTGGGAGCTTCATCTACCAGAGAAGTTAAGAGGGTCTTTAGCTGAATGACTTCTCTGGAAGACAGCACCCCCAACCGTGCAGCATTCCCTCAGTGTGGCACTGGGAGTGTCAGCTTAGATTTTGTGCTCAGCTATGAGGAATGGGACTGCTAACTGCTGTGGGATGGTGTCATCATTTAGTATTTTGGAATGCTATTTTCCTGCCATCGAGAATGGGGTTCCTCCAACCCTTCCCTGTGGCGCTAACCACCAAATATCAGCAGGACTATTGACTGTGTGTGGATGTTGTAGCTCATTGGTCCATTGGTCCTATCCTCCCCTTGCTACAAGGTGTCTTTCTGCGTGGCTCCCACCATTCCATTCCATTTGCCAATTAGGCGCAGGTCCCTCTTGCCACAATCTGCCTATCTCGCAGCATGACCTCTTATATACTGGCCCTGCCGCATTTCCTGGAGTTAAAGAATCCACAAGGCCTTTCCAGATCCCGGCTGATCTTGGATAGCGAGGGTGACGGGGAGCGGGGTCAGGAGGAGTCAGAGCTAGTGGGAAATTGCCTTTCATCTCCGAGGGGTGGAAGTTATATTCCAGCAGCACAGATCTCTGGGCAAGACCTGGAGTAAATGGGACATTTTTGAGTTGGCAAGTTGTAATCAGTGGAGTGTCAGATGGGTACGTACTTGGGCCTCAATTATTTACATCTTATCTGGATAGACACACAGACAGGGAACAGGGAGATATAAACGGTTGGTCTAGATAGGACAACGTGATTGGGATAGGCTTGGAGGGCTGAAGGGCCTGTTCTTGTGCTGTGCTGTTCTTTGTTCTTTAACTGAGTTCATTCCTGGGCACCCCACCTGGGGAGGGAAGTCTTTGATGGGGTGCAATGTAGATTCACCAGAATGGTACTGGGGATGAAGGGGTTAACCCTGTAAGCTCCATATCATTCTGGTCAATTGATGTGCCTGCTTGTAGTGTTACAATAGGATACACCAGATGTATGGAGGGACGTTTTAAATCTTTCTGGGTATCTTTGACTCAAGTAGCTGCCCCCATGTAACAGTATCACTTAACACACAGAATCCACAGCAGAGGACAGATGGGTTCCATCTGTTTTTGGTTTGGGACAGGTTATGTCCGTCACAGGTAACCAGCCACCTCAGCTGATTTGACATTGCTGAGAATGACTGGGGTACGACACCCCTGTGTACAGTCTAATTCACTCTGACACTCCCACTATATCGTTTAATGTGTAATGCTCCCTCTGTGATACCTGAACTCCAGTTCCGGCCTCTTGTGCACCCACTGATTGCCGTTACTCCATCATTGGCCACCGTGCCTCCAGCTGCCTGAGCCCTAAGCTCTGGGATTCCCTCCCTAAACCTCTCTGCCCCTTCTCTCCCTTTAAAAATACTCCTTCAATCTGATCTCTCTGACCAGGCTTTGGGTACCTGTGTGAATGTCTCCTTTTGTGAATTCTATCCAATTACGCTGTTGTCCAGCACATTTGGGATGGTTCGTTACATTAAAGGTGCAATGCAAATACAGGTTGGTTTTCAAAATACATGGTATTTGGAGGGGATAAAAAGAAGTGTTTCCAGTGGCTTAAGATGATCAAAGGACACAGATTTACGATGAAAAGAACCAGGGCCGTTCGGCCCATCAGCTCTGCACTGACCACAATCCTACCCCAGTCCCATTGTTGTAATCCCACCTGTTACCTGACACTAAGGGGCAATTTAGCATGGCCAATCAATTTAACCAACACATCTTTGGAGTGCAGGAGGAAACCAGAACACCCAGAGGAAACCCACACAGACACAGGGAGAACGTGCAGACTCCACACAGACAGTGACCCATGGCCAGAATTGAACCTGGGTTCCTGGCACTGTGAGGCAGCAGTGCTAAGTACTGTGCCACTGTGTGTTATTAGGATCTGGGATACGTTCTGAATGAAGGCGGTGGGAACAGATTTACTCAATAACTTTCAAAAAGGAATTGGGTGAGTCCTCGCGGGGAAAAATTAGCGGGGCCATGAGAAAAAGAGTCAGAGCGATAGGACCAATTGGATGTTACTTTCATTGAGCTAGCAGAGACAGGATGGACCGAAAGTACCATTCAGTAGTGGGATCTGTAGTCACATTCTCTACGTTCTGAATCCAGTATCTGGGACATTTCCAGTAGGTAAGGATGATGGTGGGGGAGGGTGGAAGGGTAATTTAGTTGTGCGTGAGTTGCTGTGCTGATCTTGTTACATGGCGTCTCCTGCAGGTTGCTGTCTGCTGGTGTCCCTGCTTCATATCGGCACAAGTTGGGTTGGACCCCACTGATGGTCGCAGCTATGAACAAGAACCACAGGTAGGTGCTTCCGTCAACTAAAGACAAGGTACTCGACTTCTCCTCCATTGTGAGTACCTTACTGCAGCCTCTGGGTTCAGGCCGTGGGCCCTGAGTGGGATTCTGGGGATAGGGCAGGGCTGTGGGCTTGGATGGGATGCTGTACCAGAGAGTCGGTGCAGAAAGCCTCTTTCTGCATTGTAGGGATCCTGTGGTATAAAGTTTAGCTCCCACTAACCTGCAGACACCTCACAATGCTTTTAATGGCTGCTCTCAATGTTTAGACCCATGGTTTCACATTTAGCTTCAGTTTCCACCTGTATGCTCCATCTCACCTCCAATTCTCTCAATGCTTATGGGCTGGGGTGTGAGTTGGGAACGAGGGAGGTGGTGGGGATTGGATTGGTGATGGGGGGGGCGTTGGGGACAGTGAGATGGGAGTTTTCAGGGTGGAGATGAGGGGTTCGAGGGGTGCAGATGGGGGAGTTCAAGAGGAGCTTAAAGTTTTAGAATTTATTTATTAGTGTCACCAGTAGACTTACATTAACACTGCAATGAAGTTACTGTGACAATCCCCCAGTCACCACACTTCAGAGCCTGTTTGGGTACACTGAGGGAGAATTTAGCATGGCCAATCCGCCGAACCAGCACGTCTTTCAGACTGTGGGAGGAAACCGGAGCACCCGGAGGAAACCCACGCAGACACGGGGAGAATGTGCAGACTCCGCACAGACAGTGACCCAAGCTGGGAATCGAACCCAGGTCCCTGGCGCTGTGAGGCAACAGTGCTAACCCACTGTGCCGCCAGCGAGGTGGGGATGGTGGAGTTGAGAAAGGGGAATGGGGATGAGGGGGGGGTAGGGATGTGGGGGTTTGGCGAGGGGGGGGTGGGGGACGGGGTTGGCGGGAATTGTGTAACTGTTTCCACTTTGATGTAAAATTTCAAATTGTGAGGCTCTGGGAAGCTGGCTCTCTGGTCCGACTGACCCCGGAGATGGGAGAATCCTAAACCAGCCCCCTCCAGTTCATAAAGCAAAGCCTTGGATGGTTCAGGAGATCAGCAGTAGATCAGGAGACTAAAGAAGCAGTGTCCCCCTCTCGACAGACAAAGTTCAAGCACGTGCACTCAGCCGCTGAGTGCTGGCAGTGTCTGACCCTCTGTTATTTAATTTAGTTTTTGATGTTCTTCGGTTGCTATCTCCTCAGATTCTGTGTGTGTGTGGAAGCTCTTTGCTTCCGCAGAAAAATCAGCCTTTGATGGCTCCTGTGAAAAAGCTCAGCAGACGAGGGTGTTTGGCAGAGTGCGGGGGTCGGAGGGAGGGGGGCACCTTTGGTGGTTATGGGCCACACACTGGGCTGAGGGGACACGTCCCGCTTCACGTCGCTTTGAAGTCCAAGCGAGTCTGTTTGCGATTCAAGAGAGCGAGAGAGAGAGTTGGACAGAGCGAGAGAAAAGTCTGGAGGCCGAGAGGATAAGAAAACAGCCTTTGGTCTTTTCCTTTCTTTCCGAAAGGAGAGAGCGAGAGCAGGGACACAATGAGCAGCAGTGAAGTGTGACTGTTGTCCTTTCTTGCAGCTGGCTGTTGGAATTTAGCAGATTCGGAGCTGAGGGACTGAGTGGGAGATTCCGAGTTTGACCTCGGATTGACTCCTGGTCGCAACCCCCCACCTCCCGGATTTTCCCTGGTCTCCCGGATTTTCCCCGGTCGCGCCCCCTTCCCAGATTTTCCCCAGTCACGCCCCCTTCCCAGATTTTCCCCGGTTGCTCCCACGCCTCCGGGATTTTCCCTGGCCGCCCCCGCCTCCGGGATCTTCTCTGGTCGCCCATTCCCAGTTTCTGCAGTAACTGCTTTGACAAATACATTTGTTTTATTTTCAAACTTAAATGAGGAACAGGTGGACAAAGGGAACGAGTTGTGTTTGAGTTTTTTAGTTTGGAATTCGGAAATAAACTCTGCAAAATGTTGAAAACCAGCAGCAAATATTTGGTAAAAGAGAGGGGGGGAGTGTATAAGGTGTTGCGTTATATTTTTGAGTACTTGATGCCTCTAAGTGACAATGCCTACAGGTTACATTCCCTGTCGTGGTCTCGATACTCGGTTAACGGTGCAGGGAAATTTAAGGTTGGTGATTTGCGAGTTTCAGTTTACTGTCAAATAAAATGCTGGTTTGAGTTAAACTGTCAGATTGTCATTCAGTAAAACACCCACTGCTTCTCTAATGAATGTCCCTTTAAGGAACATTCTGGTCGCCCCCGCCTCCGGGATTTGGTCTGGATCATCCGCCTCTGGTCCTCATCACTGGGATATGGGCAAAACACAGACAATTGGGCCTAGCATAGGGATTTCTAAAAAAGGGCGGCATGGACAAGTTGGGCCGAAGGGCCTGTTTCCATGCTGTAAACCTCCTTGCTCTATCTATGAACGTCAAATCTGACCTACATGTGACTCCAGGCCCTGAGTTATCAGTGTGGACCTTCTGCAGTGGCTGCTCAGTCATATCAAGCCAGCAATTCCCAAACTCGGGAATCTCCTCAAGCCCCACAACACTCTGAAGTATCCCCACTCCTCTAATCTCAGCCTCTTGAGCATCCTCTATTTTAATGGCACCATCATCGGTCTCGCTCCATGCTAAACTTCTCTGTTTCCTCCTTTGAAATGCTGTTTAGAGTCTTGCAGTTTGACAAGCCTTTGACCGTGTATTGGAATATCTCCTTCTGTCAAATCATGGTTTAGAAAACCCCTGATTTATTTATTTCTCCTGTCACAGGAAGTGGGCATTACTGGCTGGGCCAGTACCTGTTACCCATCTCCAATTGCCCCGGAACTGAGTGTTTCACTTGGCCATTTCACAGGGCCAGTTAAGATTCAAAGAAAGATCTGGGGATCCTCTCCGGAGGCTGATCTGATCTTTGTCAATGTCGCCAAGAAAGCCATACGATCCAAATCATTATCCCACTCCTGTTTGTGGGAGCTTACTATGCACAAATTATCTTCCAAGTTTCCTGTTTTGCAACAGAAACTCTGCTTCAAAAGCATGTCTGTGAAGCCCTTTTGGATGTGCTGTGGTTGTAATGGGCGCTATAGCAATGCAGGTCTTTTCTTGTGACAGTCTTGCCAGGCCATGATTCAGCCACACCAGCCACTCGTCATCCTTTTCAGCAGATGTTTATTTGATGTTGGGCTCTTGTTCCTGATCCAGGCCATTGCTGGCGGTTTGATGTGATGCCTCGGATGTTTACCTAGCTGTCCAGCGGCCCCACTGCTCAGGGAAAAGCCACGTCCATATTTAATTGACCCATCGCACGTTCTGTTTCCCAGCGGCCTAGCCTTTGTGTGTGTGTCCAAGGAGCCTCTCGGGGATCAGTAATCGCCCTGGTTCACCACACATGACCACCCCGTTTACTGCTGTTATTTTCAGAACTCGGTAAGATCCACCCTGCTCCCCCCCCCCCCTTGCACCAAGCTCCCTGGCAAGCCTGGTTTCAATTCCCATTCCTAAGTTTAACGGTCTGAAAGGCTGACACCCTCGACTTTTACCGGAACAATCTGTATTCTACAGGCTCTCTGTACTCCCTCTGACCCTTTCTGTATCTGATTCTCATTCCTTCTCACATTTTCCTCTCTCTCTCTGTCTCTGGTTCTCTCTTTCTATCTCTCTCACTGTCTCTCTCTCCTAGTAGCTCCTATTGTCTCTCTCTTTCTCTCTCTCTCTTTCTCCCCCCACCTCTCTCTCTCCCTTTCCTCCGTCTCTCTCTCTCTCTCCCCTGTCTACCCCCATATCTCTCTTTCTCCCTCTTCGCCCCATCCCTCTGTCTCTGAGAATTTTTCAGAGGGTTGTTCGTCTTTGAAATTCACGCACACACATGCGTGCACACACACGCACGCGCACACACACGCACGCACACGCACGCACGCACACACACACACACACACACACACAGTTAGATCAGCCATGATCTTACTGACTAACAGAGAAGCTAGAGGGGCTGAATGGCCTACTTGTATTTATGGGACGTTGGTTCATGAGATGTCCCTGAGGACAGTTAAGAGCCATTGCTGTGGCTCTGGAGTCACAGGTAGGCCCAGACCAGGTAAGATATTTGATTTCCTTCCCGAAAGGACATTAGTGAACCAGATGGGTTTTTACAACAATCAATAATGTTTTGTTTTAAATTGAATTCAAATTTCACCATCCTCCCTGGCGGGATTCGAACCCAGGCTCCCAGAACATGACCCCAGGTCTCCAGATTCCTAGCCCAGTAACCATACCACATCGGCACCACCTCCCCTATTCGTGCTCCAGTTTCCTATGGTCTTATGTTGACACGAGTTCTGGATTTTCACATGACAATTTGAGCATTTAAATTCAGCCTCAGAAATTATGGAAATAAAGAAGCAGTCTCGCTAGAACACGTCAGATTGTTGTGAGAAACCGACTTATGGAAGGAAGCCTACCCTCCTTACCTAATCCTGTGACTCCAATCCCACATCACGTTCTGGAGATTGACTTGTGGAAATGCTCAGGGCCACAGGCCTTACTGTCACGTATCTCAACTGGTGGTCATTGCTGTTCATCCATCACCTCTCGATTCACTGACCCCCAACAGACCCCACCCTGGCACACCTCAATTTAAAAATTCCCATCCGTGTTTTCAGATCCCTCCATGCCCTTGCCCTTCCCCCTCCCCTTCTCTCTCTCTCTCTCTAATCTGCCCCACCCCTACAACCCTCTGCGTTCCTCCAAATCTGGCCACTTGAGCGTTGATGATTTTTATGGTTCCGCCATCCTTCATCAGGTGAGCCCTGAGCCTGCTCCCCTAAGCACTCACCTGATGAAGGAGCAGCACTCTGAAAGCTCGTGATTCCAAATAAACCCATTGGACTTTAACCTGGTGGTGTGAGACTTCTTACTGTCTCCTCCTGAAGACACTTACCTCTTTACTCACCTATGCTCAAATTTGCTTCTGTGTCTTGGTGCCGCGGTTTGATACTCTGGGTGTGAAAGCTGCTATATAAATGCATGTTGTTGCTGACCAATGTCTGTTTGTTTTATTCTCAGTGTGGTGAAGGTCCTCTTAGCAGCTGGTGCGGACCCCAACCTCGGAGATGCATTCAGTAATGTGTATGAGATGTCGAGGGAGAAGCGCATCCATTCTCTGGAAGGTATACATTACCCTGCACTACGCAGCAAAGTCAGACTGCTTGTATCCTAACATGTACCAAATCCTGTTCCCCTATCACCAATGTACTTGCTGATCTACATTGTCTCCCAGTCTGGGAGCACCACGATTTTAAAATTCTCATCCTTGCTTTCAAATCTCTCCATGGTCTCTGCAACCTCCTCCAGCCATACAACTCTCCCAGATCTCTGCACTCCTCTAATTCTAGTCTCTCAACCATCCCCGATTTTAATCGCTTCGCCTTTGGTGGCCTGTCTACAACCACCAGAATCCAAGCTAGCGCAGTGGCGCAGCAGTTAACACTGCAGCCCCATTGTGCCAGGGACCCGGGTTCAATTCCGGGCTCGGGTCACTGTCTGTGTGGAGTTTGCACGTTCTCCCCGTGTCTGCGTGGGTTTCCTCCGGGTGCTCTGGTTTCCTTCTACAGTCCAAAGATGTGTAAGTTCGGTTAATTGGCCGTGCTAAGTTGCCCCTTAGCAGCAGGGGATTACAAAGAACAAAGAAAATTACAGCACAGGAACAGGCCCTTCGGCCCTCCAAGCCTGCACCAACCATGCTGCCCAACTGAACCAAAACCCCCTACCTTTCCAGGGATGGTATCCCTCTATTCCCAGCCTATTCACGTACTTGTCAAGAAGCCACTTAAAAGTCACTACCATATCCGCTTCCACTACCTCCCCCAGCAACAGGTTTCAGGCACCCATTACTCTGAAAAAACATCTGCCTCGTACATCTCCTTTAAACCTTGCCCCTCACATCTTAAACCTGAGCACCCTAGTAATTGACTCTTCCACCCTGGGAAAACGCTTCTGACTATCCACTCTGTCCACGCCTCTCATAACCTTGTAGACTTATATTAGGTCTCCCCTCAACCTCCATCATTCCTGTGAGAACAAACCAAGTCTCTCCAACCTCTCCTCATAGCTAATGTCCTCCATACCAGGCAACATTCTGGTAAATCTTTTCTCTACCCTCTCCAAAGCCTCCACATCCTTCTGGTAGTGTGGCGACCAGAATTGAACACTATATTCCAAGTGCAGCCTCATTAAGGTCCTATCAAGCTGCAACATGACTTGCCAATTTTTAAACTCAGTGCCCAGCTGATGAAGGCAAGCATGCCGTGTGCCTTCTTGACTACCTTCTCCACCTACATTGCCACTTTCAGTGACCTGTGTACCTGTACACCCAGATCCCTCTGCCTACCAATACTCTTAAGGGTCCTGCCATTTACTGTACAGTTCCTATCTGTATTAGACCTTCCAAAATGCATCACCTCACATTTGTCCGGATTAAACTCCATCTGCCATCTCTTCATCCAACTCTCCAACTGATTTATATCCCACTGTATCTTCTGATGGTCCTCATCGCTATCCACAAATCCACCAACCTTTGTGTCATCCGCAAACCTACTAATCATTAGCAGGGTAAAAACGTGGGGTTATGAGGATAAGACCTGGGTGGGATTGTGGTCAGTACAGACTCGATGGGCCGAATGGCCTCTTTCTGCCCTGTAGGGATTCTAAGCCCTTAATGCCAAGCTTATGAACATCTCCCCATCTCCCCTTTAAGACCCTGCTTAAAACCCACCTCTTTGACCCAGCGTTTAGTCACTGGCCCTAATGTCTCCTTATGTGGCTCTGTCAAATTATATTGAAGGCACAACATCAATGCAAATTTTTATTGTTTCTTGTTCCAAGATTTCAAAACAGTCAAAAAAAAATTTCACCTGCTGGATGCTGAGAAGCGTGGAATTCTCTCCAGTGCTGTGATGATGTTGAGTGTTAGCTTAAATGTATGAGTCACATCTCAGTGACCCCACTGCTTCAGACCCACCCCACAGGCTTGACAATTAAATCCAGCTCAGTACTGAGGGAGTGCTGTGCTGTCACAAAATTGTTACAGTGCAGAAAGAGGCCATTCAGCTGATCATATCCGTGCCAGCTCTCCAAATGAGCAGTTCACCCAGTGCCTTTCCTCCACCTTCTCCCCACAGAATTGCCAGGGTACATTTTGTTGACAAAAAGCAGGACAAATCCAACCCAGGCAGTTACCACCCAATCAGCCAGCTCTCCATCATCTGCAATGTGATGGAAGATGTCTGCAGTTTGGAATGATGGTGGGGGGGGGAAGTCTTGACCTGAACAGGTGCCGGAGTGTGGCGACTAGGGGAATTTCTCAGTAACTTCATCGCAGTGTTAACATAAGCCTTACTTTAAATTCTAACAGGACTAAACGGCGTAGATGCAGAAAGAATGTTCCTGAGGGCGGGTTTGTCCAGGGGTCACAGTCTGAGGATACGGGCTTACTGTTTTAGAATCATGGAATAGAATCCCGACAGTGCAGAAGGTGGCTATTTGGCCCATCAAGTCTGCATCGACTCTCTGACAGCATCTGATCCAGGCCCTCTCCCCCATCTTATCCCCATAACCCCACATACTTACCCCACCAATCCCCCTAACCTGCACGTCTTGGGACACTAAGGGGCATTTAGCCAATCCGCCTCATCCGCACATCTTTGGACTGTGGGAAGAAACCGGAGCACCCGGAGGAAACCCACGCAGACACGGGGTGGACGTGCAAACTCCACACAGACAGTGACCCAAGGCCAGAATTGAACCCAGGTCCCTGGCGCTGTCAGGCAGCAGTGCTAACCACTCGTGCCGCCCCTTTAGGACCGAAAGGAGGAGGAATTTCTTCACCCAGAGAGCGGTGAGCCTGTGGGATTCTCTACCACAGAAAGTAATTGAGGCCAAAACATTGTACATTTTTAAAATGGAGTTAGATAAAACGTTTAGAGATCAAAGGATATGGGTGGAAGGTGGGAACAGCCTACTGAGTTGGACGATCTGCTATCATCATAATGAGTTACGGGGCAGGCTCGAAGGGCCGAATGGCGTATCACAGAGTCCCTTTGAGCTGAAGGATGACGATAAGAAGCCTTATTGCAGGAAATTCTTTTTATTCATTTTGTGGGACATGGGTGTCGCTGGCTGGCCAGCATTTACTGCCCATCCCTAGTTGCCCTTTGAACTGAGTGTGTTGCTCGGCCATTTCAGAGGGCAGTTGAGAGTCAACCGCATTGCTGTGGATCTGGAGTCACATGTAGGCCAGACCGGGTGAGGATGGCAGATTTCCTCCGTGAAGGACATTCGGAGCCATGGTGTTTCCCAGTGGAGGAGGGATGCCACAACACTGGGAGTTCTGGGAAATCCAATTAAGATGGCCCTGTCTTCCCTCGGTACCCACTGGGCACTGCCAAAGATTGGGAGGTCTGGTTGATTTAGCTACCCCATCCAAACCAACCATAATCCTGCTAAACCCAAGCCTATGACTGTAACTGTTGCATCTAATTGAGATGAGCTATCTCAGCACAGACTGGAAGTAACTGACAGGAGATTGTAGTCTCCACATTAATCACTCCAAACAAATGCTAAATAACCAGATTAACAGTGACCCTCCTTTGTGGGATCCTGCCATGTGCAAAATGGCTGCCAAATTTTCCAGCTTGGCACCTCCAAGTTCCTTATTCCAAAGTGATGGATGTAATGAGGTTCAGTACAAAACGATGGAGCAAAGGAGGGGTTGTTCATTCCTGTGGGAGTCTTTCATTCAAGTGGAAGCTCATCCCAGTTTCTGGTTTTTTTAGAAAAAAAAGCTGGTTTCAAATCCAATAACTTTGAGCCACCTGAAAACCATCATTTCTTTTCCCATATCTGCTTTCAATAAGCAAATGAAATCTGAGAAGTGTTATTTTATTTGTGTTTACCATTGTATTATTTATTTCTGTCTCCTCCACTGCCTGCGCTCTCGATCTCCATCTATCCATCTCCCGCTCTCTTTCACTGCTTTTGTTTTGTGTTTTAATGTACAAATGTTACGGAAATATTACCAGCATCTGTTTCAGTGCCTGCAGAGACAAAGAGGTGAAATTTTCCAGCCAGCCCCGGTGATGGATAGTGCAGCAGTCTTTGGCTGACACTTTATTGAGTTTTCTGTAGTTATCTCATGCACAGACATTTTTTACAAATGATGACTGCTCTGTCACGTCGAACCATGGGGGAAAACAACAATAACGGTTTAATCTTTTTATAGCGGAGGTTGCTAGTATCTGATATTCATCTTCCGTGGCAACTGCTGTTCGTTACACTTTCCACATCTGAAATAAAAGGGGTCTCCGCCCGGCAAACAATTTTTAAAACAAAACATGCGGATATATTGGCACATGCACGCGCATACACGCACACACACACATATACAGCCCTACTCAGCACACCCACGTGCGGGTGCAGATCAAACCTGTATTTTGCAGCTATGGTATCCAGCTGTCAGTTCCTGGGTGTTATTCCTCACAACGAAGAGCTTAAAGGCAAAAACGCAAAGACTGGAACCCTTGGCCTATGTAGAAAGATGGCCCAGCGAAACCTTGGGAAGGTTGCATCACCTCTCTTCACCCAAAGCCAAAACGAGGGGCGGCATGGTGGCACAGTGGTTAGCACTGCTGTCTCGCAGCACCAGGGATCCAAGTTCGATTCCCGGCTTTGGTCACTGTCTGCGTGGAGTTTGCTCCGAATACTCCGGTTTCCTCCCACAGTCCAAAGATGTGCAGGTTAGGTGAATGCCCCTTAGTGTCAGGGGGTTTAGCTACGGTAAATACATGAGGATAGGGCCTGGGTGGGTCAGTGCAGATTTGATGGGCCAAATGGCCTCCTTCTGCACGATGGGATTCTATGATCTTCTGAAAAGTGCCCTCCTTTTTGGTACCTACAGTGCAGAAGGAGGCCATACAGCCCATCGAGTCTGTACCAACAACAATTCCATTCCGCCCCTGTCCCCTAACCCCACATGGGCTTTGACCCAGGGTCATCTGTACTCAAAATGTCAGCTCTTTTCTCTCCTTACAGATGCTACCAGGACTTGATGATTTGAGTTATAAGGAGAGGCTGGATAGACCTGGACTCTTTTCTCTGGAGCGTAGGACGCTTAAGGATGATCTTATGGAGGTCTATAAAATAATGAGGGGCATAGATGAGCTAGATAGTCAATACCTTTTCCCAATAGTAGGAGAGTCTAAAACTAGAGGGCACAGGTTTAAGGTGAGAGGGGAGAGATACAAAAGTGCCCAGAGAGGCAATTTTTTTCACACACAGAGTTGGGAGTGTCGGGAACAAGTTGCCAGAGATAGTAGTAGAGGCGGGTACAATTTTAAAGGTCATCCATCAGACTTCTCTGCTTCAATGAAAACAACCTAAGTCCATTATAACTTAAATTATAACATTATAACTTAAATGTTCCATCCCAGGTACATCCTGGTGAATCTCCTCTGCACCCCTTCCAGTGCATCCAGACATCCTCAGATGCTGCAAGGGCTGGAAGAATTAGGTTACATGGAGCAGCTGAGATGCTGCATGGAGGAAAGACAGAGAATGGAACAGAGAGACTGCATTTCTGTAGCACCTTTGATAACTTCAGGGCATCCCTGTGTGCCACTGAAGTGTCTTGGGTTTTAGAATTTAGGAAACATTATGGGCACAGCGAGCTCCCAAATGGTTTTAGTGCTTCAGGTTGCGGCATTTTCAGCACAGCTACTTCCTTCATGCAGTGGTCTGAGGGATCAATTTGTCAATCATAAATGACAGGCAGGACTTCATTTTGCTTTAAGATAAAGGCAAAATACTGCAGATGCTGGAATCTGAAACAAAAACAGAAAACGCTGGAAAGCCTCAGCAGGTCTGACAGCATCTGTGGAGAGAGAGTAGAGCCAACGTTTCGAGTCTGGATGACCCTTCATCAGACACACAATACCTGCCCCGGAAGAGGAATATCAGATACTGAGCTCTGTTCTTGCTTCAGTTTATCCACTTTACAGCACCTTGGACAGCTCTGACAGTGCGGCGCTCCCTCAGCACTGACCCTCTGACAGTGCGGCGCTCCCTCAGCACTGACCCTCTGACAGTGCGGCGCTCCCTCAGCACTGACCCTCTGACAGTGCGGCGCTCCCTCAGCACTGACCCTCTGACAGTGCGGCGCTCCCTCAGCACTGACCCTCTGACAGTGCGGCGCTCCCTCAGCACTGACCCTCTGACAGTGCGGCGCTCCCTCAGCACTGACCCTCTGACAGTGCGGCGCTCCCTCAGCACTGACCCTCTGACAGTGCGGCGCTCCCTCAGCACTGACCCTCTGACAGTGCGGCGCTCCCTCAGCACTGACCCTCTGACAGTGCGGCGCTCCCTCAGCACTGACCCTCTGACAGTGCGGCGCTCCCTCAGCACTGACCCTCTGACAGTGCGGCGCTCCCTCAGCACTGACCCTCTGACAGTGCGGCGCTCCCTCAGCACTGACCCTCTGACAGTGCGGCGCTCCCTCAGCACTGACCCTCTGACAGTGCGGCGCTCCCTCAGCACTGACCCTCTGACAGTGCGGCGCTCCCTCAGCACTGACCCTCTGACAGTGCGGCGCTCCCTCAGCACTGACCCTCTGACAGTGCGGCGCTCCCTCAGCACTGACCCTCTGACAGTGCGGCGCTCCCTCAGCACTGACCCTCTGACAGTGCGGCGCTCCCTCAGCACTGACCCTCTGACAGTGCGGCGCTCCCTCAGCACTGACCCTCTGACAGTGCGGCGCTCCCTCAGCACTGACCCTCTGACAGTGCGGCGCTCCCTCAGCACTGACCCTCTGACAGTGCGGCGCTCCCTCAGCACTGACCCTCTGACAGTGCGGCGCTCCCTCAGCACTGACTATCTGGATATTGTGCTCAGGATTTCTCCATGCCGATTGTTAGAGTACACACTGAGGTATATTTATATTAATGTTTGTAATATTTTCTGACCCGCAGTGCTGGTAACTAGAGAAGATGAATTTAGTAACCGGTTGAACACACGGGCAAGTTTCCGTGGCTGCACAGCTCTGCATTACGCAGTATTGGTTGACGACTTCCAGACAATCCAGTTGCTGCTGGAGGCCGGTAAGGAATTGCTCTCGAATCCACGGCTCGCAATATTGAATCATGTCGTCGCATTGGAGGCCATGTTAGAACTATTCCAGCAGCTCCAGCGCTTGCAGACAAACACTGAACGAAGACAGGAACAGGAGGAGGCCATTCAGCCCCTCAATCCCACCCAGCCATTCAGTGAGATGACGAATAGCTTCTATCTCATTCTATCATTAACCTAATGAAAATCCATCAGCGTTAGTTTGGACATTGTCTTTTGGACACACACACACACACACACACACACACACACACACCCCCCCCCCCCCCCCCCCCCCCCCCCCCCCCCACCGGCCTAAGCAGCTTATTGTGGGAGAAAGACATCCACATTTCCCCTCCACTTTGTGTGAAGACGTCCTTCCCCATGCCATTCCTGAAAGGCCTGGTTCTAATTTTAAAGATTGCCCCCAAGTCTTGTAGTTATGTTTTCAATTCATTCAGTTCATCGTAAGAAAAGAATCTTCCTTCTTACTTTACTTCATGTGCAAACAACACTAACAGTTCTTAGAATCGTAAAATGTATAGCACGGAGACAAGCCCTTTGGCCCGAACTGGTCCATGCTGGCTAAAAAACCCATCTAAGCTAACCCCATTTGCCTGCATTTGACCCATATCCCTTTAAACCTTTCCTATCCCTGTATCTGTCCAAATGCTTTTTAAATGCTATCAATGTCCCTACCTCAACCACTTCTTCCGGCAGCTCATTTCACATACATTCCACCCTCTATAAAAACGTTGCTCCTTGGGTTCGCATTAATTCTTTCCCCTCTTAAACCTATGCCCTCTAGTTCTCCATTCCCCAACCTTGAGGAAAAGACTGAATGCATTCACCCTATCCATGCCCGACATGATCTTACACTGCTCTATAAGGTCATCCCTCAGTCTCCTACGCTCCAAAGTCCCAGCCTGTCCAATTTCTGATAACGCGGTGCCTTGAGTCCTGGCAACATCCTTGTAAATCTCTTCTGCACTCTCTCCAGTTTAATAACATCTTTCCTCTAGCAAGTCTACCAAAACTGGATACAATACTCCAGGTATGGCCTTACCAATGCCCTGTACAGCTGCAACATGACCTCCCAACTTCTATACTCAATGCCCTGACTGATGAAGGCCAGCATACCAAAAGCCTCTTCACTGCCCTATCTATCTTCACCTTTAGAAAACCGTGCACCTGAACTCCATGGTTCGTCTGTCCCACGGTACTCCCTAAGGTCCTACCATTCATCATGAAAGTCCTACCTTGATTTGACTTTCCAAAATGCAACCCCTCACACTTATCTGTATTGAACTCCGTTTGCCAATTCTCGGTTCGGAGTGCTTGATTTCTTTAGTCCCGTCTTCCTTTTGTTTTGTTAGTGACAACTCCCAATTCCCCTATAAAAAACGCAACATATCTCAATCGAAACAAACAACATTGATATTGGGTTTGAAAATGGTCACTGTTGTCTGAAAACAGCGCCAGGGACCCGGGTTCAATTCCAGCCTTGGGTCACTGTCTGTCTGGAGTCTGCACATCCTCCCTGTGTCTGCGTGGGTTTCCTCCAGGTTCTCCCGTTTCTTCCCACAGTCCAAAGATGTGCAGGTTTGATTGATTGGCCATGCTCAATTGACCCTAGTGTCAGGGGAATTAGCAGGGTAAATATGTTGTCTTGCGGGTGGGATTGTGGGCGATGCAGACTCGATGGGCTGAATGACCTCCTTTTGCACTGGAGGGATTCTGTAACTTATTGGGGTTTTCATGAAGGAGTCACAGGTGCTGTGGATAAAGGGGAACCGGTGGGTGTACTGTACCCAGATTTCCAGGAGGCATTTGATACAGTGTCACATCAAATGGTATTGAGGAAAATAAAAGCTCGTTTTAGGGGTAATATATTGGCATGGTTTGCAGAGTGGGTCTTTTTCTGATTAGCAGCTTGTAATGAGTGGTAAGCCACAGGGATGAGGTCTCAAATTTTAACAATTTATATGACTTGGATGAAGGGATTGAAGGTATCGTTGCAAAAAATGCTGATGACACAAAGATAGGTGGGAAATAAATTGTGAAGAGGGCATAAGGAACGTACAGAGAAACATAGATGGGTTTAGTGAGTGGCAAGTTTCCGGCAAATGGCGTATAATTCAGACAAATATGAAATCATCCATTTTGGCAGGAAGGATAAAAAAGTAGCTTATTATCTAAATGGTGAGAGATTGCAGAGCTCTGCGGTTCAGAGCCATCTGGGCATCCTAGTGTATGAATTGCAAAAGGTTTGTATGTGGATACAGCAAGTAATTAGGAAATCTAATAGAATATTATCATTTATTGTGAGAGAAAAGTAGGGAGGTAATGCTTCAGTTGTACAGGGCACTGGTGAGATCACATCTGGAGTATTGTGTATACTATTTCTCTTCTTGTTTAAGGAAAGATGTAAATATATTGGAACAGTTCAGGTTTACAAGACTAATGTCATTCCCTATCTCTTTTCCCATAGCCCAGCAAATATCCCCTCTCCAATTCCCTTTCCAATGTTATCTAATTGTTTCCACAGCAGCACATTCCAGATCACAACAATTCACAGCAAAAATTTATTTTCCTCGTGTTGCCTCTGGATATTTTTCCAAATATCTTCAGATCTGTGACATTCTGCTGACTTACCCTCCTGCCACTGGAAGAACACTTCTTCTTTAATCTATCGGAACAATTTCTTCTGAAACACTCTATCAGATTTCCCTTAACCTTCTTTCAGGAGAGTAACCCCATGGGAACACCACCACCTGGAGATTTCCTTCCAAACCACTCACCATCCTGACTTGGAAATATATCGCTGTTCCTTCACTGTCGCTGGGACAAAATCTTGGTGCTCCCTCCCTAACAGCACTGTGAGTGTACCTAGATATGGACTACTGGGGTTCAAGAAGGCAGCTCACCACCACCTTCTCGAGGGCAATTAAGAATGGGCAGTAAATGTTGGTCTAGCCAGCGACGCTCACACCCCGTGAACATTTAAAAAAAACCTCTTGTAATATAATATAGGTTTCCATATTATGAAACCTTTCCTCCTTGCTGCCCAGGTGTAGCTCTGCACTGCGCCTCCTATTGTGAGTTCCCCAGAATTGGAAACAGTACCGCAGCTGAGGCTTAGCCAGTGTTTTATAACTTCCTTACTTTTGACTCAGTGCGTCCATTGATAAAACCCCGAATCCCATTGGCCTAATTCGCAGCCTTCTCAGCTTGTCGTCATCATCTGAGATTCGTACGTACCCAGCTCTCTTTGTTCTGCACCCATTTGAAAACTGTGCTGTTTTACCTGTATGACACATCCTCATTCTTGCTGCTAAACTGAATTACCCCCACTCAGCTTGTCTAAAAATTCATTCTCCACGTGTGCTGCCCATTTCGCCAGTTTTCCGGAAATCTGAACTATCCTGTTCTTTGTTTGTTCCATTTACATCATCTGCCAGCTTTGAAATGATGCCCAAGTCCGGATCATTAATCTAGATTGGAAAGAGCAGTGGTCTCAACACTGACCTCTGTATAGTTTTCTCCACAGTAAAAGACAGCCAGTCACCAGTACTCTCTGATTTCTGTCCCTAAGCCAATTTCATATTTACATTGCCACTGCCTGTTTGATCCCATCTTGCTAACAAAATGGGTGGCACAGTGCTCCCTCACAGTGCCAAGGACCCGGGTTCAGTTCCCGGCTTGGGCCACCGTCTGTGCAGAGTCTGTATGTTCTTCCCGTGTCTGCGTGGGTTTCCTCCGGGTGCTGCGGTTTCAACAATCTGCCAGACTCCCAGAGATCATAGTGACAGCAAAGGACCAAGCCTTGCTGGCCATGATTGGCTTAAGTAAATCGAGTTAATTTGAACCAAAATGTTCCAAGTGCAGGAAGGACTGCTCGAACTGATGAAGAAATACGAGAGTGTCTTCAAGGATGAATCAGACAAATGAAAAGGCCTGCAAGCAAAGATCTACATGGACCCAGAGGTAACCCCTCGATTCCTTGAGGCAAGACCAGTACCGTATGCTTTACTAGAGAAAGTAGTTAGTGAATTAAAGTGCTTGGAAGATCTGGGCACTATCCAACCAGTTTGGTTCTCGGAATGGGCAGCACACAATTGTTCCTGTATTGAAACCAGACAAGACCATCTGCATTTATGGTGATTACGGTTCATCGAGCTGTCAAGTCGGATAATTGTCCAATCCTGAAGATTGAAGACCTGTGTGCAAGGCTAGCCAGAGGTCAACCTTATACAAAGCTACATATCAGCAATTCGAGTTACACGATGCTTCTCAAGGTAATATCATCATAAACGCACAAAATGTTGTTACGATACACGAGCCTGTCTTTTGGCATGTCTTCAGCATGTGTAGCTTTCCATGCAACAATGGAGAGTTTGGATCACTTCTGTCCAGTTGGAGACACAAAATACTTAAAGGTTGGGCTAATGAGCCAGCTTCTAAAGAAATAAACTATCTGTTATCCGCAGAATGAATTGAGTTGCCAGGATAGCATCATGCTCTGGGGAGCAAGAGTATGTCGCTGTGCCAGACAGTGAGCCACTTGCAACAGAATGACACAGTGCTCATCTGGGCATCTTGAAGATGAAGATGTTCGCCGGATGTTTTGTGTGGTGGCCTGACATGGATGCCAACATCGAGAGCCTAGTCAAACACTGAGAACGGTGTCAATTGCAACAAAAGTCACCTTCTGCAGCTCTACTGCACCCTTGGTAATGGCCTGGCCAGCCATGGGTACAGGTCCATATTTATTATTTTGGTGCATTTGAGTGCAGTTATTTTGCCCATTGTTGATGGACATTATTGGGGTGAAGTCTCCGACATCGCATGCTACCATTGAAAGATTACCCCAATGTTTTTCCATCCACAGAATACATGAAGTCACAGTGTCTGACAATGGAACAGTATTCACAGGTGCTGAATTTCAACTAACCACCAACGCCTCTACTTTCTCAGGAGACTAAGGAAATTTGGCATGTCAGCTACAACTGTCACCAACTTTTACAGATGCGCCATAGAAAGCATTCTTTCTGGTTGTGTCACAGTTTGGTATGGGCTCCTGCTCTGCCCAAGACCACAAGAAACTACAAAAGGTCATGAATGTAGCCCAATCCATCTCACAAACCAGCCTCCCATCCATTGACTCTGTCTACACTTCCCACTTCTTCGGCAAAGCAGCCAGAATAATTAAGGACACCACGCATCCTGGACATTCTCTCTTCCACCTTCTTCCATCGGGAAAAGAATACAAAAATCTGAGGTCACGTACCAACCAATTCAAGAACAGCTTCTTCCCTGCTGCCATCAGACTTTTGAATGGACCAACTTCGCACTAAGTTGATTTTTCTCTACACCCTAGCTATGACTGTAACACTACATTCTGCACTCTCCCCTTTCCTTCTCTATGAACAGTATGTTTTGTCTATATAGCATGCAAGAAACAATACTTTTCACTATATGTTAATACATGTGACAATAATAAATCAAATCAAAATTTCACCACACTCAATGGTATAAAGCACATTGGAACAGCGTCTTACTACCCAGCATCCAACAGACGAGCTGAACGAACCTTCCAGACTTTTAAGTCTGGACTAAAGAAGTAGTCAAGAGGAACCCTGAATCTAATGCTTCCTTCTTGGCTGTCGGACATTCGATGTGCAACACTGGGAGTCCCAACAGCGGAATGGTTTATGAACTGTCATCTCAGAGCGAGACTGAGCCTTGTGTTTCTAAATTTACCAGAGAGGGTAGAGGCCGACCAAAGCTCTCAGAAGACAAGTCATGCTTCATGTCAGTGAACACGGTCGTTTATGGTGTGAGGAATTTTGATTGTGGATCGAGTTGGTTCACTGGAATAATTGTCTTTAACACTGGAGCCCTGTCTTATCAAGTGGATGTAGAAGGAAGGATTGTCCGAAAGACCTTTTGAGGAAAAGAGAGATTTCCCTTCCACCAGCTTTGCCATTAGGAAGTGGATTCCCATCAGGAAATGTTGCCGATGGTTTTAGCACTGAAATACCTGTTCGTCCTGTGGCAGGTACAACCGATGTCTCCACGGGAACAGCTACAACTGAACTGTCTGCTCCTCAAGAGGCAATCCTGTGGCAGCGCCCAGATGGGGGAGTTGCACCACTCCAAGGATTTGGAAAACTCCCTGAAAAACCTGATTTATAATTGAGTACATTCACATACTAAATGTGTAATTATCCGGGACTCTGTACATTGAGTATTGACATTGGTATAAAGGGACTTAGAGGGGGAGTGAAGTGGTGATTGTCCCTTTAAGGATGCAGAGTGAGGGTCACATGAGCCAGGAAACCAATCGGGGAGCGGGGTGGAGAATCAACCTGGTCAGCGTAGGCTTCTGTACCCAGAGTCATCGTGGGGGCTGATTGCAACCATGGGGTATAGTTTTAAACTCTAGTTTTAACCTGTAAATAAACAAGTTGTGATTTCCCTAAACTGGTAAACGAACGTCTTAACATCCAGTTTCCTGATAAAATATTTCTTTACTATTCACCTAAACCACTCCCTGTGGTTTTACTCTCTGGGTAAAGACATTTCTCCTGAATTTCCTATTGGATTTATTGGTCTGTATCTTATGTTGATGACCCTTAGTTCTGTTCTTCCCACGCATGTGGAAACATCTGTTCTGTGTCTGTTCTGTTCAAGTTCCCCCCACAACCGCAATCTTAAAGACTTCTGTGAAGTCACCACTCAGCCTTCTCGTTTTGAGAGAAAAGCAGCACGTTCCCCCCACCCTCCCAGAAACATCCAATCATTCCCAGTATTTCAACCTCTTCAGTTATGGTATTATCCTCATCAGTATTTTTCCAACACCAGCAGTGTGCCTTAAGGATCAGTGCTGGGTCCACTGTTATTTGACATTTATATTAATCATTTGGATGAGAATATAGGAGGCATGGTTAGTAAGTTTGCAGATAACACTAAGATTGGTAACGTAGTGGACAGTGAAGAAAGTTATCTCCAATTGCTCTGATCAGTTGGGCCAGTGGGCTGATGAATGGCAGACTGAGTTTAATTTAGACAAATGTGAGGTGATGCATTTTGGTAGATTCAACCAGGGCAGGACTAACTCAGTTAATGACAGGACACTGGGGAGAGTTACAGAACAAAGAGTTATAGGGTACAAGTTCAAAGCTCCTTGAAAGTAGAGTCACGGGTGGGCAGAGTGGTGAAGAAGGTGTTCGGCATGCTTGGTTTCATCGGTCAGAATATTGAATACAGGAGTTGGGACGTCTTGTTGAGGTTGTATAAGACATTGGTAAGGCCACACTTGGAATACTGTGTGCAAGTCTGGTCTCCCTATTATTAGGAAGGATATTATTAAATTGAAAAGAGTGCAGAAAAGATTTACTAGGATGCTACCGGGACTTGATGGATTGAGTTAGAAGGAGAGGCTGTTTGGACTGGGACCTTTTTCTCTGGAGCATAGGTGGCTGAGAGGTGATCTTATAGAGGTCTTTAAATAATGAGAGGCATAGACAAGGTAGATAGTCAATATCTTTTCCCCAAAGGTAGGGGAGTCTAAAACTACAGGACATAGGTTTAAGGTGAGAGGGGAGAGATACAAAAGTGTCCAGAGGGACAATTGTTTCACAAAGAGGATGATGAGTGTCTGGAACAAGCTGCCAGAGGAAATAGTCGAGGTGAGTACAGTTTTGTCTTTTAAAAATCATTTCGATAGTTACATGGGTACAATGGGTATAGAGGGATATGGGCCAAATGCAGGCAATTGGGTTAGCTTAGGGGTTTTAAAAAAATGGGCAGCATGGACAAGTTGGGCCGAAAGGCCTATTTCCATGCTGTAAACCTCTATGACCTTCTCCGGTGCCTCAATGTATTTTTAATGATTATGCAGACGTGAACTGTTCACAAATACTTCTCAATGTGGTCTGGCCACATTTCTATACAAGTTTAACACAACTTCCCTGCTTTTACATCCTGTGTCCCCAGAAACAAGCCCCACCTCTTTGTCAGGACTACCTGTGTTTGCTTTGTCCACCTGGGTGTAGAAGGGGGAAAGGAAAGATATGAAGGAAGTTTCTTCATTCAGGACTGGACAGAGATATTCCTCACCATTCTATGCCCAGTATTACTATGTGCCCTATCCAGCCCGACCCTTTAATGTACCTGACTATTTGACTAAGTACTTCAATAATTGATAGGCCTGTTGACTCGGGGCCCAATCGATCAGACCGATGCAACTGGCAATAAAATATTACACTTTAATAATGAAAAGCATCATTTTTCCCCTTTCACTTCCTCGGACCTCTGGCCTTTGAACCGGGGTAGTTCATAAAGATCTGCCTGGCCGGCCTCCTCCCCCCGCCGCCTCGTCTTTATAAAGAACAGACAGCTGGACCTGCCCTTGTTGCCTTCTGCAGTGTCAAAGCATTTCCCCCTCATCAGGCACCCGGCGAGGGCCACAACCTCCAGGCCCCGAAGCCTTTGAGCAATTAGTCGCCACCCACTGGTCCATCTTTATCTGCGGGTCAACAGCTGGGTGACACCGCAGAGCTGGCGCAGCACGTTTAGAAGCCTCGCCTTATAATATTTGATTAATAACCTCCGCGCTCGCCCACCCCGACGCCTGCCATTTTTTTTCTTTCCCCCCTCGCTGCTGTGCGAGCTGGACACGGAGATGTTCCAAACTGAGATCGATCCGTGTTCATCTGTGGGGAAATCTATCCGTCACTGGTGTGAGGCAAGCCCAGTAAATGATGGGCCTGACTTTCTAAGGTGCAAAGTTCACTGACTTTGGCTGCGTTTTTTTTTCCTCAGCTGCTCTATTGGAATTGCAACTTTTAGTGGGGAGGTGGGGGGAAGGGGCGGAATGAGTAATTCAAAAATCAATAGGTGTCATAATAAAAGAACAGCACAATAAGTGGAACAGAAGCTTTGTTTTTAATCATTTAACCCTTCAAGGTCAGGCAGCAATCTGACGGGAGTTGCTTCTCGGCCCATAGGAATGGGAGGAGGCCGTTCTGCCACTCCAGCCTATCCCAGCTATCAGTTACATCACGGCTGATCTGCACTCCAGTTCTCTGCCTTAGATTCCAAAATATCTATTGACCATTCCCCTGAGAATTTTCCCCTCTCACCTGTTGCTGAAACGTTTGCCTGTATATGCGGGATGCGGAAAGTGTTCTGGATTCCCATCGTACTGACTGCTTGCTGCTGTACGTTGGCTCCAGTTCCGCTTGACCGCCATAGTCCAAAAGACGTGCTGGTTAGGTGCATTGGCCAGGCTGGGCTTTTACAGATGCACCATAGAAAGCATTCTTTCTGGTTGTATCACAGCTCGGTCTGGGCTCCTAGTCTGTCCAAGACTGCAAGGAACTACAAAAGGTCATGAATGAAGCCCAATCCAGCACACAAACCAGACTCCCATCCATTGACTCTGTCTACACTTCCCGCTGCCTCGGCAAAACAGCCGGCATAATTAAGGACCCCACGCATCCCGGACATGCTCTCTTTCACCTTCTCCCGTCGGGACAAAAGTCTGAGGTCACATACCAACCGACTCAAGAACAGCTTCTTCCCTGCTGCCATCAGACTTTTGAATGGACCAATCTCGCATTAAGTTGATCTTTCCCTACACCCTAGGTATGACAGTAACACTGCATTCTGCACTCTCTCCTTCCCTTTTCTATGAAAGGTATAATTTGTCTGTATAGCACGCAAGAAACAATACTTTTCACTGTATGTTAATACATGTGGCAATAATAAATCAAATCAAAAGTTCTCCCTCAGTGTACCTGAATAGGCACCAAGTGTGGCGACTGGGGGATTTTCACAGTAACTTCATTGCAGTGTTAATGTAAGCCTGCTTATGACACTAATAAATAAACTTTTTAAACAATGTCACAATTTAAAAATAATTCATCCTTTCTTCCAGATTCCTGAATGGCTTTGCTACCAACCACCCTTCTCCCCACCTCTCCACAGCCCAGATCCCCAGCTCCTGAAATCTGTAATCTATATAACCCTCTGACAACTTTACACTTCTTCGATTTCAATCTCTTGAGCATTCCCCATTTTAATCGCTCCACCATTAGTGGCCATGTCTTCATAATGGCCCCGAGCTCTGGGATTCCCCCCCGAAACCTGCTGGCATCTTCATCTTTCTCCTTTAAAACCCTCCCTTAATACTTCCCTCTTTGTTCAAGGTTTTAGCTGCCTATTTTAACAGCCCCCCTCCCCCCCTCCATGGCTCTGGGCTGAATTGTGTCTTGATTCTGCTTTCGGCTGATGGTTCAGTGGAGTAACTATCCCTCGATGTCACTAATAACAGATTAACTGGATGTTATGATGTTGATGTGAATGGGAGCTTGCTGTGCTCAAATTGGCTGTTGCGTTTCCTGCTTTACAGTGGTGACGGAACTTCTAAAAGCACTTTGTTGGTTTTGAAGCATTTCAGGACATGCGGAAGACACAAGAGGTGCTATAGAAATATATGCCCATATTTGCCTGTTACAGCACCTTGGGGCATTTCTCTACACTAAGCACTCTGCATAATAGCAAATTCTTGTGATTGTTTTAAGTCCTGCAGTGAATATAGGACTAATTCTTCAAAAACAACACAAATTGTTCCCTGCCCACACCTTTTGCTGAAATATTGAGGCTTTTACACAGAAATTTGCAATGCTGTTGTGTCCTGAGAGGTAGACACGCGCGCACACACAGGCACATGTTGACATACAGACATGCACACAGGTGTGTGCAGACACGTGTTTTAAAGTTTCTTCATTAGTCACAAGTAAGGTTTACATTAGCACTGCAATGAAGTTACTGTGTGATTCTCCTAGTCGCCACAGGCCGGTGCCTGTTCGGGTCAATGCACCCTAACCAGCGCGTCTTTCAGAATGTAGGAGGAAACCGGAGGGGCACCCGGAGGAAACCCACGCAGACATTGGGAGAATGTGCAGGCTCTGCACAGACAGTGGCCCAAGCCAGGAATTGAACCCGGGTCCTTGGCATTGTGAGGCAGCAGCGCTAACCACTGTGCCACCATGCCGCCCATGTAGATATACAGATGTGCACACGCACAGGTGTGCGCAGACACACAGACAAGTATGCACTGAGGTGCAGACAGACACGGATGTATAAATACATAAGGAGAGTGAGAGACAGAACAACACAGATAATAGTTTCATAGCATCAGTGTCAGGCCAGGTTAAGTATCAAAATCAGACTGATTATTTCAGTCTGGTAAACAGTCAGTTACTGCGAGAGACTATAAACAGTCTTGAAAGTTGCCCTTTCACCTCTAGTGAATGACACCCTGTGCCACACAAAAGGTGCAGTCTCTCTGACACACCACACGCGTCTGTGGAGTTATGTCCAGCTGTTTCTGTGCCATTCTCCTGCGACAGGTCAAAGATGAAGAGTTGTCTGTTTCCCATTGTTCCTCCTCCCCATTTTTAAACGATTACACTTCCCCCAAGCTGTTGGGAGTCAGAAGGAGGAGAGGGATTGGGGGTAGGGGCAGGGGGGTGGGGGGGTTGTTTGTTGCGAGAGGAAGTGGAAAGAAAGCGGGATCCCCGCAAACAGACACAAAGCATCTGTTAGTTTCCAGAAAGCAGCGCAGACAAAATGTCACACAGCTTCCTTTGCCTGGAGGTGTGAGTGGGATCCAAAACCCAGGGCACGTGGAGGAGACAAGAGGTCTCGACCAGGTCAAGTGAGACAGAGAGCAGAACACAGCAGGGTGCCTTATCTGAAGAGCATTTATTAACTCTGCACTTGTTTAACAACAGGCTTTAGGAACAGGGAGGGGGAGAGGAAAATCGAAGGGTCTGTGGAGGGTGTGGACGGGGTAGGGGTGAGTAGAGGCCACAGTTTAATAGCATGCCCTGAGGATATAGCAGATTCTGGGGATGTGCAGCAGGGTAAGAGGATACTGCGAGGGGACAGGTGCAGAAACTAAGGTCTGTTTTGTGTCAGTGATCGAGCTTCCCAGCGCAGAGAAAGCAGTTGTTGCATATGGAATAAAACCTGTCACTTCTCTCCTTTTTGTCCCTGCCTCACTTCTTCTTGAGGTATAGGTTCCCCACCAGTGTGCAGCCCCTAAAGTTGTCTCTTACATTTCCTATCCCCCACCATCCACCCCACCCCCATTCCTGGTAACCATTCTGCACACTTGGTGCTAGCCATGGCTCAGTGGGTAGCATTGCTACCTCGGATTCAGAAGATTGTGTGTTCAGGTCCCACTCCAGAGACTTTGATCTCAGAATCTTAGACTGACACTCCAGCTGCGGTACTGAGGGAGCCCCACACTATCAGGGGTGCTGCATTTCAGATGTGACATCAAACTGGGGCCGTTCTTTGCACGTGCAGGTGACTGTAAAAGATAATTGGGTGTCCCTGCACTACATGGACTGCAGCAGCACCCATCATCTTCTCAAGGGCAACTAGAAATAGACAATAGTTGTCTGTCCTCTCAATAATTTAAAGTAAAAAGAGCCAGAGTTGGGATGAGGCTTTATTTTGTTCAGTGAGTGGTTGTGCTCTGGAATGGACTGCCTGAAAGGACAGATCCTGGATAACTTTCAAACAGTAATTTGTTAAAGAGCTAAGATGTGCCGGGCTCTGGGGGAAGAGTGATTGAAACTAATCGGATAGTTCTCCAAAGAGCCGGCACAGCCACAGTGGGCCAAATAGACTCCCTGTGTACAGCATAGCTCTTTGGGACTGGGGCGGTTGCAGTTGCTGCCGGGGTGGTGAGTGAGTTGGGGCGGGTTGTGTTTGCCACAGGATGGTGAGTGGGATGGGTGGGGGTTGCCGTGGGATGGTGAATAGGTTGGGGTGGGTTGTGTTTGTTGTGGGATGGTGAATGGATCGGGGTGGGTTGCCATAGGATGGTGAGTGGGTCGGGGGGCGGGTTGTGTTTGCCAGGTGATGGTGTGTGGGTCAGGCTGGGTTGCCACGGGATGGTGAATGGATCGGGGTGGGTTGCCACGGGACGGTGAGTGCACTGGGGTGGGTTGCCATAGGATGGTGAGTGGGTCAGGGGGGCGCGTTGTGTTTGCCGGGTGATATGTGTGGGTCAGGCTGGGTTGCCACAGGATGGTGAATAGGTTGGGGTGGGCTGTGTTTGCCATGGGACGGTGAGTGAGCCAGCGGGGGGACTGTGTTTGCCGCCAGGCTGGGTTGTGGGCAGATGAGTGTCTGGAAAATGTGAAACTCAGCCTTGTCAGGTGATCACAATCTCCAGTTTCCCGAGCAGGCGCGATTAGCAGGAGTGGAATCCATTTCATATCCTGTAATCTTGTACATTACTCGGGTCAGAGTGTTCTCTTCTCCTCTTCCCAGCCCAGCTGTGACCACTGCTGCTGTATTTTGTAAACATGTTAAATAGTCTCAGTGAGCGCTCCATTCACAGGCGTGACTGAATCCTGAAAGCCTGTGTACGTGCTGAGCCTTATCACCTCTCCAAAGTGCCTCAGAGCAATGTCCACCGACAGTAAATTACTCTGAGGGGCAGTGACTGTTCTCCAGGACACACAGTGGATAGCGGGATGTCACACTCACTCACAGCATGATCCCCGTCAGCGTCAGTAAGGTGAATGATCGTTCTTTGGGAACATGAACCATGACACTGGGATCTATACTTACTGTCCAGGGGTTTGACCTGGTAATCCAATCCCTGCCGCAGTACTGAGGGAGTGCTGCACTGTTGGAGGTGCTGGCCGTGATTCTCCCATCCCGCAGCGCTAGTTTTTTAGTGTAGTAAACGGGGAAATTGTTGCGTTGGCTGATTCATGGGGTTCACTCGAGCGTTCACACCTCGCTCAAGTCTTCCAGTGCTGGATTTCTGGTGGTGTCCACTCTGGACTGGGCCATGCCCACAATAGCCACTGCCCTTTGGCACTGTCTGATAGGCAGTGCCAAGGTGCCTTTTGTGCATGGGCACTTTGCCCCTTGGGCAGTGCCAGGGGGCACAGGCTGGCACTGCTAGGTGTCCATGTCCAGGGGGCACCACGTCCCCCCGCAGCCAACTCCCGGGGGAGCCGCAATTGCACCACCGCCACCACCACCCCCCCCCCCCCACTTCACTCCAGCAGGATCGTTCCACTAGTTGCCTAAAAGTGGAGAACGAGTGTGAACCCCGCTGGAGTGAAATGCTCCTGGTGAGGTGGGAGATGCTATTGGGCCTAGAGAATTCAGTCCTGTGTGAATACTGTGTACGCGCTAACCCTGCTTCCCAGCCAATTTCCTGCACTGTGCAGAATCCACTGGAAGCCTGGGAGAAGCAAGCACGCCCAAACGCTGGTGGGACTCGTGTGAATCAGCCGACACACGATCCTCTCGGCCCACTGCACCGGTGGGAGTATCACCCCCTGTGTTGCCCATAGTGAGGGGCAAGTTCAGACATCCCAACACTACAGCCTGGCAAGTTCCTCTCTGTACAGTTAGGGGACTTTATTTTTTTATTTTTAAATGCCTCCTCTACACCTTTAAATAATGATTCCTTAATAGCTCACTCAGTAATTTATGGCCTGGGCTCCTACAGTATTATATTGCAGTCATTTTTCTATTCCCATTGATTGTCTGATTACTGTGTCATTCCTCACTGATTAGGCAAATTCCATTATTGATGAAAGGGAAACTAATTGAGAGTGAGTATCAGAGGGACAGATCCAGGCCTGAAGCAGAGATCCCCAGAGGCATGCACCTGGCTTCACGGGGCTTGTTTTGCTCACTTGCACCTAGTCCCACTCCCATAAAGTCCTGTCCATTCCCAGTGCAGAGCCTGAGAGGGAGCAGTTACAGAGTGCAGCAGGGATAAACGTGGAAAGAGTGAGTGACAAACGCAGTAAAAACAAGTAACAGAAAAGCAGCAGAGTCTGACCAGCAAGAAGAGAATAACTAATTACAAATAATTATTCTTCCTGTGTCTGCTCCTCCGGGTGCTCCAGTTGCCTCCCGCAGTCCAAAGAGGTGCGGGTTAGGTTTATTGGTCATGCTAAATTGACTCTAATGTCAAGGGGATGAGCAGGGTAAATATTGAATGGCGGAGCATACGCAATGGGCCAAATGGCCTAATTCTGCCTCTATGTCTTATGATCTTCTGTGGAGTTACGGGAATATGGCCTGGGTGGAATTGTGATCGGTGCAGACTCGTTGGGCTGAATGACCTCCTTCTGCACTGTAGGGATTCTAACAGGGATACAGGAAGAAAGTAGCATTCAGAGGGAAAGCGGGAAATGTAAAGACAAGAGACAAAGTGGACCATCCACACCCTGAGACCTCATAATGCAGCCAAGGCATTATCAAAGAGGAACAGTGAACCTTCCTCCGAAACCCAAATATTTATCTTCCCCACAATCGCACCTTATGAAAGAGAATAATAAGACAGGAGTGATCGCAAAAGTGGGCAAGGGTGACTTGTTCAAGAGGCACAGGTTAAAATGACCTGGAGGGGGACTAATATCCTGGTGGGGAGGTTGGCAAGAGCCACTTGGGAAGGTTTAAACTAATTTGGCAGGGGGGTGGGACCCAAAGCAGTAAGGACACAGAAGAGATGTTTGAGGACAGCACAGAAGTTAAAGAGAGCACATTGAGTAGTAAAGGCAGTGTCAGTAATCCTAGTACCAGACAGATCAGGCAAAAGCAAGAGAGAGAGCAAGGGAAGTCCAGATTAAACTGCATTTATTTCAATGCAAGAGGCCTGACGGGCAAGACAGATGAACTCAGGGCATGGGTGGGTACATGGGACTGGGATATTATAGCTATTACTGGAACGTGGCGAAGGGAGGGACAGGAGTGGCAGCTCAATGTTCCAGGTTACAGATGCTATAGGAAAGATATAACAGGAGGTAAGAGAAGAGGGAGAGTTGTGTTTTTGATTAGAGTGAATATCACGGCAGTACTGAGAGGGGATATATCCAAGGGTTCGCCCACTGAGTCTATATGGGTAGAACTGAGAAATAAGAAGGGGGAAATCACTTTGACAGGGTTGTACTATAGGCCCCAAAATGTCAGCAGGACATTGAGGAGCAAATATGTAAGGAGATTACAGATAGCTCCAAGAAAAATAGGATGATAGAGATTTTAATTTTCTCAGCATTGCCTGGGACAGCCATAGTATTAGAGGCTTGGATGGAGAGAAATTTGTTGAGTGTATTCAGAAGGACTTTCTCATTCAGTATGTGGATGGCCCAATTAGCGAGGGGACAAAACTTGACTTCCTCTTGTGAAATAAGGAAGGGCAGGTGACAGGAGTGTTGGTGAGGGATCATTTTGGGACCAATGACCATAATTCCATTGGTTTTAAGATAGCTATGGAGAATGATAGGCCTGGCCCAAAAGTTAAAATTCTAAATTGGGGCAAGGCCAATTTTGATGGTTTAAAACAGGAACTTTCAAAAGTTGAATGGAGGAGTCTGTTGGTAGGCAAAGGGACGTCTGGTAAGTGGGAGGCTTTCAAAAGTGTTAATCAGGGTTCAGGGTAAGCACATTTCTTTTAGAGTGAAGGGCAGAGATGGTAGAAGTAGGGAACCTTGGATGGCTCGGGATATTGATTCTCTGATCACAAAGAAGGAGGCATATGACATTCATCAGCAGCTGGGATCAACTGGATCTCTTGAAGAGAAGAGAGGGTGTCGAATTAGAGTTGAGAGAAAGGAGGGCAAAAAGGGAACACGTGATTGCTTTGGCAGATAAGGTACAGTGGTTGGCACTGCTGCCTCACACCACCAGGGTCTCAGGTTCAATTCCAGCCTTGGGTCACTGTCTGTGTGGAGTTTGCGTGTTCTGCCCTTGTCTGCATGGGTTTGCTTTGGATGCTACCCCCATATTCCTGTGTATTTACCCACTAATCCCTCTAACCTATACATCTCAGTGCACTAAGGACAATTTGTTTTAGCATGGCTAAGCAACCTAACCTGCACATTTTTGGACTGTGGGAGGAAACTGGAGTACCCGGAGTGCTCTGGTTTCCTCTCACAGTCCAAAGATGTGCAGGTTAGGTTGATTGGCCATGCTAAATTGCCCCTTAGTGTCCCAGAAAACATAGGTTTAGAGGGATTAGCAGAGTAAATATATGGGGCTCAGGGGATTGGGCTAGATGGGAGTTGATGGGCCAAATTGCCTCCTATAATCCTATGATTCTGCTTCCAGTGGCAGAGGGCCAGCAACCAGAGGACAGATTTCAGACCATTAGCAAAACCCTAGTGAATGAGATGAACTGACTTTTTGTTCAGACAAGAACAGATCATTGCATTTATGTAGGTTCATTCACAGCCAGCAGACAACGTTCAACACTTTACAGCCAATGCAGAACTCTGGAGGTGTAGTTACTGATGGAAACGCAGTGGCCATATTGCACACAGCAAGATCCCACCCACATCCAGCAACAAGAAATCAACCAGATAGTCTGTAATTTTCTCATGTTGGTGAGATTTTATTATTGGCCAGGACACAGACCAGGAGAAAGGTTCTCCTCTTCAAATTAGTGCCATGGGATCTTTCATATAGGCCTGGTAGGTATGGATATGATTGGTGCAACTTGTGGGCCGAAGGGCCTGTTTGTGCTGTAGTGTTCTATGTTCTATATCCACCTGAGAGGTTTATTATCTCTCCCAAAGGTTGACATGTCTGACAGTGCGGCGCTCCCTCGGCACCGACCCTCTGACAGTGCGGCGCTCCCTCGGCACCGACCCTCTGACAGTGCGGCGCTCCCTCGGCACCGACCCTCTGACAGTGCGGCGCTCCCTCGGCACTGCACTGGGAGTGTCAAGCATGAATTTTTTATGCTCAAGGCCTGGAGTGAGTCTTGAACCTGAGACTTGAGTGCTGCCCACCGAGCTGCAGCTGACACACATTGTTACTGACAACACTTGGTGGAGTGACTTTACCTAGGCCAACTTTCCATCACCGTCGCCCTTTATTTACAACATGTTCAGCAGTTGCAGGGGTACAGATCAGCCCCAAAGTTGTTCAACCGCCAGCCTGAATGGAGCCAGCTGATTTTAACCCCGGCCTGTTCCTTCCCCATTGTAAAAAGTCTGACAACACCAGGTTTTAGTCCAACCGATTTATTTGATAGTAAACTCACAAGCTTTCGAGGGGATTCCCTCTTCTTCAGGTGAATGGAGAGTTCTGGCCTCAGACAGAGCATATAAAGCACAGACAGTAAACTCACAAGTAATCTCTAATCTGTCTGTGCTTTATATGCTCTGTCTGAGGCCAGAACTCTCCATTCACCTGACGAAGAGGGAGTCCCCTCGAAAGCTTGTGAGTTTACTATCAAATAAATCGGTTGGACTAAAACCTGGTGTTGTCAGACTGTTTACCCCAGTCCAACGCCGGCACATCCACATCATGCCTTCCCCATTGGACAAGCCTCCACACACCTAGTCAGGGAGCCCGTATTCTGTGAGGCCCTCGGAGAAACCCTGCTAAAGATCCCCCATGGACATCGTAACACTTGGTGAAAGAACAGTGGAAGCAGATTCGATGGGAACTTTCAAACGGGAACTATTTGATAGGGAGTCATTTGCAGGGCAATGGAGAATAAGCAGGAGGAGCGGGCTAATAAAATAGCTCTTTTGGGTGGCACGGTGGCACAGTGCTTTGCACTGCTGCCTCACAGCACCGAGGGCCTGGGTTTGCTTCCCTTGAGTCCGTAAGACATAGGAGCAGAATTAGGCCACTCAGCCACTCGAGTCTGCTCCGCCATTCAATCATGGCTGATATTTTTCTCATCCCCATTCTCCTGCCTTTTCTTCATAAGCCCGATTCCCTTATTAATCAAGAACCTATCTATCTCTGTCTTAAAGGCACTCAATGACCTGGCCTCCATAGCCTTCTGAGGCAAAGAGTTCCACAGATTCACCACCCTCTGGCAGAAGAAATTTCTCCTCATCTCAGTTTTAAAGGATCATCCCTTTAGTCTGAGATTGTGCCCTCTGGTTCTAGTTTTTCCTACTGGTGGAAACATCCCCTCCATGCCCACTCTATCCAGGCCTCACAGTATCCTTTCAGTTTCAATTAGATCCTCCTTCATCCTTCTAAACTCCCAACGAGTACAGACCCAGAGTCCTCAACTGTTCCTCATAAGACAAACTCTTAATTCCAGGGATCATTCTTACGAACTTCCTCTGGACTTTTTCCAAGGCCAGCAAATCCTTAGATATGGGGCCCAAAACTGATCACAGTTCTCCAAATGGGGTCTGACCAGAGCCTTATCCAGCCTCAGAAGTACATCCATGCTCTTGTATTCTAGCCTTCTCGACATGAATGCTAACATTGCACTTGCCTTCCTAACTGCCGACTGAATCTGCATGTTAACCTTAAGAGAAGCTTGAACAAGGACTCCGAAGTCTCTTTGTGTTCTTGATTTCCTAAGCATTTTCTCATTTAGAAAATAGTCTATGCCTCCATTCCTCCTTCCAAACTACATAACCTCACACTTTCCCACATTGTATTCCATCATCTCTTTGCCCACTCTCCTAACCCGTTCAAGTCCTTCCGCAGCCCCCCGCTTCCTTAATACTACCTGTCCCTCTGCATATCTTTGTATCATCTCAACTTGGGTCACTGTCTGTGTGGAGTTTGCACTTTCTCCCCGTGTCTACGTGGGTTTCGTCCGGGTGCTCTGGTTTCCTCCCACACTCAAAGATGTGTGGGTTAGGTGAATTGGCCATGCTAAAAATTGCACCTAGAGTCGTGAGGTGCGTAGATTAGAGGGATTAATGGGTAAATATGTAAGGATATGGGGGTGGGGGTAGGGCCTGGGTGGGATTGGGGTTGGTGCAGGCTCAATGGGCCGAATGGCCTCCTTCCGCACTGTAGAGTTTCTATGTTTTCTATAAATTGCCCTTAGTGTCAGGAGGACTAGCCAGGGTGAATGCATGGGGTTATGGGGATAGGGCCTGGGTGGAATTGTGGTTGGTGCAGTCTCGATGGGCCAAATGTCCTCCCTTCTGTACTGTAGGGAATCGATAATTCTAAAAGCAGGCATGGGCATGATGGACTGAATGGCCTGCTTTTATGCTGCATCATTCTATAAACCCTCGGGATAGCAGATGAGAAAGGAAGCAGCAAGATTAGCTTAGCCCAGGTGGCATATGCAGCATGCTACATTCCAGTGCCCTGAGCTGCACTGCCAGGGGCAGCCATCCAGCATCTATATATATATGATTTCTTAAGTAATCATAAAATTCTGAAATTGATAGCGTGCGAGCCAACAATCGCAATGCCACCCTTAGGAGTGTCTCTGCACATCTACAATCAATATTGCAAAGAGCAGGGCGTAAATCCTTCACTGCAGCATACATGCTTAGGGGCACACCACATTTCTCCCAGAGAACGGATATTCACCCAGGCTGTAATCTTGTGGAAAACACTCAGCTTCTTGTCAAAGATCTACATTGCCTTTTATCTGCCTTTACTTTCTGATGCAGCATTTATATAATTCCAGAATGGATAGCTGTATAAGAAGCTGCTCGGTATTTGTGTGATTCTACTTCAAGTTCCTGAGATACAATCACACTTGTTTATAAGTCCCTTCCATGGCTTCGTCCCACTCTACCTCTCCTCCAGACACAGGTCCCAATTCATGCCCAGTGACCTCTTCAAGTCCCTGCATCCTCTCTTTCCCCCTTTACCATTGTTGGCTGTGTCTTTGGCCAACATGCTCCCAACATGCTTGGTAACTCTCTCCTTAACCCTTCTCACATTTTTCCCCTTTTCAAAATGCCACCTTCAAAACCCTCCTGTTCTGAGGCTGTAGCCGCAGTTTGTGAAGCATCCGGGGAGGTTTGTGTACAGCAGCGTGTTTGCATGTTGACGGTGGCACTTCTTTTTATTCATTCACGGGATGTGGGCGTTGCTCGCACATCTATTGCCCAAACCCGATTGCCATTCAGAGAGCGGTGGTAAGCTGCCTTCTTGAACTGCTGCAGTCCATGTGGTGTAGGTGCATGCGCAGCGCTGTTAGGGAGGGAGTCCCAGGATTTTGAGCCAGCGGTAGTGAAGGAACAGCCGATCTATTTCCAAGTCAGGGTGCTGAGTGACTTGGAGGGGAATCTGCAGGTGGTGCTGTTCTCAGGTCTCTGTTGCCCTTGTTCTTCTAGATGGAAGTTGTTGTGGGTTTGTAAGATGTTGTCTAAGGAGCCTTGGTGAGTTGTTGCAGTGCATCTTGTAGATGGTACACACGGCTGCCACTGTGCGTCAGTGGCAGCAGCAGCGACTATTTTGGAGGGGTTGCCAATAAAGTGATTGCTTTGTCCTGGATGGTGTTGAGATCCCAATGTTGATGGAACAGGGGTGTGTGGTGGGGTGGGGGGGGTGGGCAGCTGTAGGTTGGGATATGGGGTGGTTTGAGGGTGGGGGTTGTGGAATGGGTGAGGAGGTGGGGCTGTGGGGTGGGGTCAGGGATGTGTCGGGGTGAGGGGGTGTGTTGGGGTAATGGGGGTGTGTGGGGGTGAGGGGGGTGTCAGGGTGAGGGGGGTGTCGGGGTGTGAGTTTGATCTGGAGATTGCTGCGATGATGAGTTTTGGAATTGGGGAGTTGGAGCTTGTGTTGGGAGCATCTGGTTGAATTTCACTTTTCTCCATGTTCAGGTGCCAATCCCTTACTCCGCAATGATCTGGGACACACACCTGCGGACTACGCCAGGGAAGGGGAAGTCAAAAAACTATTGAAGGAAGCTGAAGTCAAGGTCAGTGCAGCACCCCAAACTTTTCAGAGAGGGTCATCCTTGCTTTCAAATCCCTCCATGACCCCTCCCCTTGCCTCACCCCTTACCCCTACCCCTAACTGCTGCCTCTGCCCCACATTAAAATGCCATATTAATGTGTTATTGAGCAGTGTTATCCTATTTTTACCTTGTTCTGTGTTGAACATTGTGTGGGGCTCACAGTGAAACCAAAGTTGGTGTAAAATAACCAGCAACAGGCCCCATTCAGAGCAAGGTAGAGAAAGGAATGCAATCCAAGCACGTACCAGTCAGCATTTTTAAAGACCAGATTCCCAGGGGCCAGCATTAATGGATTGGATTGATTTTAAATCCCCCGTTGAGTGGGTGCTCCCGTTGAGTGGGTGCTCCATCAGCTTACACTGGACAAGCTGCTTTCAAGCAAGTCGAGGGGGGAACCTCTTCTTTGGCCCTTTGGAGGCAACCCGCCCCTTTAATGATGCCCCCTAGCCCCTCAAACCCAGCTCTCACCCTCCGCACCAAACCCCACTGAAATCCCCCACTCAGCTCAATTCCAGCCTCCAAAACCACCTCTTACCTTGGGGACTGCCTGCAGTCTATGCAGTGACCCAGCACTGCTGGGACTAACAATGGTTGACAGCTCCCTAAGGCAAGACTTATTGACGCATGTCCAATTTCCAACCAGTTGAGGTTCCGTGGACTATTAGATGGCTGCAATGTTGCCAAAATCAGCTGGGATATTGTGTCATTGAATCGTGGAAACTCTAGTGCAGAAAGGAGACCATTCGGCTCATCAAATGCACCGACAGCAATCCTACCTAGGCCCTATCCCCATAACCCCACATATTTCTCCCACTAATCCCTCTAATCCTGGGACACTAAGGGGCAATTTTAGCATGGCTGATGCACCTAACCTGGCACATCTTTGGACTGTGGGAGGAAACCCAAGCAGACACAATGGGAATGTGTAAACTTCGCACAGACAGTGACCCAAGCCGGGAATCGAACCCGGGTCCCTGGCGCTGAGAGGCAGCAGGGCTAACCACTGTGCCACTGTACCGCCCCATTGTGCGGGTTAGATAGATTAGCCATGCTAAATTGCCCCTTAGTGTCAGGGAGATTAACAGGCTAAGTGTGTGGTGTTGCAGGGATAGGGCCTGAGTGGGATTGCTGTTGGTGCAGACTCAATGGGCTAAGTGGCCTCCTTCTGCGCTGTAGGAATTCTGTGATTGGGTGATCTGAATAATTCTGCTGGTAGAAGCTGCAGCATTGAGTGAGGATACCATTGCCCCTGGGCTGCTGCTGCTGCCTCCTGATTGTCACTGTGCCCATTAATATTCTGGCTGTTTAGGGAAAGAACATTTGTCGGTGTTGGATTAATTTATCCCAGGTCAGAGCATCTGTGAATAACAGCAGTCTAAACAGCTACAGGTGAAAACAGTTTGGATTTAAACTTTGCTACAAGTCCCCAAAGACCATAATCTACAGATAAAACAAAGCCTTATCTCATGGTGCACTCCCTATCCAGGGAGTGTTTGATGGGGGGACAGTGTAGAGGGAGCTTTACTCTGTATCTAACCCTGTGTTGTACCTGTCCAGGGAGTGTTTGATGGGGGACAGTGTCGAGGGAGCTTTACTCTCTATCTAACCCCATGTTGTACCTGTCCTGGGAGTGTTTGATGGGGGACAGTGCAGAGGGAGCTTTACTCTGTATCTAACCCCATGTTGTACCTGTCCAGGGAGTGGTTGATGGGGGACAGTGTAGAGGGAGCTTTACTCTGTATTTAACCCCGTGTTGTACCTTGTCCAGGGAGCGTTTGATGGGGGACAGTGTAGAGGGAGCTTTACTCTGTATCTAACCCCATGTTGTACCTTGTCCAGGGAGTGTTTGATGGGGGACAGTGCAGAGGGAGCTTTACTCTGTATCTAACCCCGTGCTGTACCTGTCCTGGGAGTGTTTGATGGGGACAGTGTAGAGGGAGCTTTACTCTGTATCTGACCCCGTGCTGTACCTGTCCTGGGGGTGTTAAATGGAGAGTTCGTCATTAATGAACCCTTGTTTTCCTCATGCACAGACTCTTAAATTGAATCAGGGCACATGAGAGATCACTGGGGAACAATGAGGAGCATAGATTTTGGCCAATTACAGTTCTTTATCCATGGGTACTGCAGCTAGCTACTCTGAGCTATAGTTCATTGTCTAGCACTCTCACCCCTGAGTCTCAAGTTTCTGATTTCAAGTTCTCTTTCAGGGTTTAGGCCCAGATAAATCAAGGCCGACACTCCAGTGTAATACTGAGGAAGTGCTGCAGTGTTAGAGGCGCTGTCTTTTGGATAAAATGTTCAACCCATCTGCCCACTTGGGTAGCTGTAAAAGTTTGCATTACTTCCACACAGTGAAACTCTCTCACACACACTTTCACAAATTCTCTCACACACACTCTTAGACACACACTCTCAGACGCACTCTCTCGCACCAACACACACACACACACTCTCACGCACTCTCTCGCACCCTGTCTCTCGCACTCACTCTCTCGCACCCTGTCTCTCGCACCAACACGCACACTCTCTCGCACACATGCACACGCACTCATGCACACGTGCACACACACACATTCTCACACTCTCAAATACACACACACACACACACACACACACACACACACACACACACACACACACAGTCTCATCGTTCTGTAGCAGTTTCCTCGTTATGCTTTAGGAAGTGACTGATGATAAATTGCCCAAAATGAAATTTCTTATATAAAAAAAATGGATGAAGTCGCAAAACAAACACTGGATAAACTGATGGAATCCATCATTCGCAGGGTTTCAGATGGGGCAATAACTGTGTGACAGCTCCCCTGTGCAAGGAACACTCACAACAAAGCTTTTCCTGAACCTCAGCCAAGCTAAAGATTCAGGTCCTTCCAGGGGAAGATGTATCATTCAAACACCTCTCACAATACACAAATATCTATGTCTATATAAAAATACAGATCAAAGCACAGCTCTTTAATTTGCCTAATGTTTGGTATTCACATCTTTGCATCTGACCTCCATAGTGCTCACAGACACAGAGTTATCCCTTAATGTGCAACACTAAATAACAAATAGATTAAATGTTCAAATATTTAACAGACAGCTTTGCTGCTTTTAATACATATTCAAAAACTTTCAAAAAAATTGAGTTGTAAAGCTGGAGGTATTTTGAATAATTTAATCAGAGAATATGAAATAAATAAGGCAGTTTTATTCTTCACCTTGAAAATCCATAAAAATAAGCGTAGTTATTTTCTGTACAATTCTAAATTTCTGCTCTCCTCTCTGCGCTCCAAGGTGCCAACTCCCTGATGGGAAATCAGGCCCACTGACACTGACCATCACCTGGTATCTGACCCAAGTGTGGTTTATGGTCGGGTACTGAGAATATCACTGCATTAGGAGTCCCAAGGCGCAGGCTTTTGCTCTGGGAACATGCATTTAAATCCCACCACGGCAACAAGAGGGTTCAGCAGGCTGATACCGGAGATGAGGGGTTGGCTTATGAGGAGAGATTAAATAGACTGGGCCTGTACTCGTTGGAGTTTAGAAGGCCGAGGGGGGGATCTTATAGAGACTTACAAGATAATGAAGGGTAGAGGTAGAGAGATTCTTTCCGCTTAGAAAGTAAACCAGAACTAGAGGGCACAGCCTCAAAATAAGGGGGTGGGGGGGAGCAGTTTAGATCAGAGTTGAGGAGGAACTTCTTTATTCAAAGGGTGGTGAATCCCTGGAATTCTCTGCCCATTGAAGTGGTGGAGGCTACCTCGTTGAATATATTTAAGTCCCGGGTAGATAGATTTCCGATAAACGGGAGTTAAGGGTTATGGGGAGAAAGCGGGAAAGTGGAACTGATCCACTTCAGATCAGCCATGATCTTATTGAATGGCGAGGCAGGCTCGAAGGGCTAGATGGCCGATTCCTGCTCCTATTTCCTATGTTCTTATGTAACTGATGAAATTTAAATTCAGTTAATAAATCTGGATTGTAAAGCTAGTCTCAGTAAAAGTGACCATGAAACTATCATCAGTTGTCGGAAAAACACATCTGGTTCACTCATGTCCATTAGGGAAGGAAATCTGCCGTCCTTACCCGATCTGGTCTATGTGTGACTCCAGAGTCACAGCAATGTGGCTGATTCTCAACTGAAATGGCCAAGTGAGTCACTCCATTGAAGGGTAATTAGGGACGGGCATCAAATGCTGACCCAGCCAGCAATGCCCACATCCCATGAAAGAATAAAAAGTGCCTTTTCATCACAGTCAGACTCAACAGACTGCTCTGCCCAGTGATGTATTACAGCTGTGCTGGAATTTTCACTCACTCACTCACACATACACACACATACTCTCATTCACTCACTCACGCTTTCACTCCCAGGGATGGCACAGTGGTTAGCGCTGCTGCCCCAGACACCAGGGACCCGGGTTCAATTCTGGCCTTGGGTCACTGTCTGTGTGAAGTTTTCACATTCTCCCCGTGTCAGTGTGGGTTTCCTCCCATACTCCAAGGATGTGCGGATTAGGTGGATTGGCCATGCTAACTTGCTCCTTAGTGTCCCAAGATGGAGAGGTTAGGGGAATTAGCGAGGTAAATATGTGGGGTTACGAGGATATGCTCTGTTGGAGAGTCAGTGCAGACTTGATGAGCCAAATGGCCTCTTTCTGTATTCTATATATACACACACACACACACACACACACACACACACACACACAGAGTCACAGACACTGACCCACACTCACTCTGATCCACTCAATCACTCTCATTCAGACACTTTGGGAGAGAATTAACAAGCGAGGGTGAGGGCATTTCACTCAGTTTGAGGCATCTGACACCCAACTAATAACCGAGAAACCTGTAAAAGTGAAATCAATAAATCTGCAAGTTTCATATCGTTCTGCAGCACAGGAAAAGCCAGTGGTGGGGGGACAACACCCCCACTCTTCAAAATAGTGTTGCATCATCCTTTACGCTCACCTGAGAGGGCAGACTGGAGCTTGGGTTTAACACCTCATTCAGAAAGTTAGCAGGGAAGAACCTCCACTGTGAGAGGTTCCTCTGGGCAGAGGTTTTCCCTGAGTTTCGCAAAGTAAAGTTTATTTTTCAGTGTCACAAGCCCAGCTTATGTTAACACTGCACTGAAGTTACTGTGAAAATCCCCTAGTCGCCACACTCCAGTGCCTGTTCGGGTACACTGAGGGAGAACTTAGCATGATCAATGCACCCTAACCAGCATGTCTTTTGGACTGTGGGAGTAAACCGGAGCACCTGGAGGAAACCCACACAAACATGGGGAGAATGTGCAGACTCCACACAGGCAATGACCTGAACCGGGAAGCAAACCTGGTTCCCTGGTGCTGTGAGGCGGCAGTGCTAACCACTGTGCCACTGGGCTCAGTTAATGGATGTACTGGTGCCTTTTGGTTATTTGTGGCCTTAAATTTTACTCTTCCCTCACAAATGAAAATATATTCCCAACATCAACCCACTTCATAATTCTAAAGCCTTCTGAAGTGATTCAGCAAGTCACTGAGTTACACCAAAGGTCAGGGAGATGAGGAATGTTTGTAGGCTTGCAGCAATGTATTAAGATATTACATGGAGAGGTTAACCCATTGACCAGTGTGTTTGTGTGTCTCTCACTCACAGTTCCAGGAACAGCAGAGGAAGCAAGAGGCTGAGGCACGTAGGCGATTTCCACTGGAGCAGAGACTGAAAGAACACATCATTGGCCAGGAGACCGCCATCGCAACAGTAGCAGCAGGCACGTACAACACGATCCAAAAAGGGGTACCGCGGGTTGTGGGTGTGCAGGACCCCTATTTTGCACAGGCACCATCTGCAAGTCAACCATTGAGCCTGTGCCGAAAGAACAGCATCTATGGAGCGAGTTCCGTTCCTCACTCCAGCTTTCTGTGCCCACAGTGAGGGAAATTGCACACATCTTCAGAAAAAAGGCAACTGTGCCTATGTTGGCTTTTGAAAGTGCTATCCAATTAGTCTCAGTCCCCCTCTTCTTTCCCCATTGTCTCAAATATCCTCAGAATGATAGAGAGGGGCTAGCTTCATCTTGGGATTGGACATAGCTTGGCACAACATTGAGGGTCAAAGGGCCTGTACTGTGCTGTACTGTTCTATATTCTATTCTCCTCCTCCTAATTTATATCAAGCTCGCTTTTGAAAGTTACAATGGAATGTGCTGCTTCCACCACCCTGACATACAGATCACAACTCCATAAGAAGTTTCACAACACCAGGTTAAAGTCCAACAGGTTTATTTGGAATCACGAACTTTTGGAGCACTGCCCCTTCATCAGGTGACCGGAGAGTTGGGTGTGCAAACACGGCATATATAGACAGAGACACAATTGCAAAATAATGGTTGGAATTCAAGTCTTTACAGGTAATCGAGTCTTTATAGCTACAGACAATGTACAGAAAGAGAGGTAATCACGAGAGGTGTGAGTTGCTTCAAGCCAGAACAGCTAGTAGGATTTTGCAAGCCCAGGCCAAATGGTGGGGGTTATATGTCGTGTGACACTCACCTGATGAAGGAGCAGCGCTCCGACAGCTCCTGATTCCAAATAAAGCTGTTGGACTTCAACCTGGCGTTGTGAAATTTCTTACTGTGCTTCTCCCTAGTTACTGTCCTGAAATCCCCACATATGTTTGACCAAACCAGTCTTGTGAGTTTCTCCTCCAGTCATTTCCTGTATAACTATTCTGAATTGTGAGTGCATGGTTTGGTGTGGATTGGTGCAAAGCAGAAAGCCACAATGTTCAGCTTGGTGTCCCTGGTTTTGAGGAGTAACTGGGTTCAGATCTAGCTTGGGCAGAAGAGTCAGGAACTTTTCTCTCTGCTGGGGGTAAAGCTTTGGAATGATGTGAGTTTGACAAGTGGCAGTCCTGTTCCCAGGAATGCTCAGTGCAACATCAGAAGGTTGACTCTGGTTTGGCACTTAGTTGCAATTCTGGTTCTGAGAACTCATAAACCAGCTGGAAAAACAAAACCACTCCTTTTCCAATCTTGTGCCAGAAAGCAGTCTGATGGGAGTGTAGAAGCAGCTTTACTCTGTATCTAACCCTGTGCTGTACCTGTCCTGGGAGTGTTTGATGGGGGACAGTGTAGAGGGAGCTTTACTCTGTAACGAACCCCATGTTATACCTGTCTTGGGAGTGTTTGATGGGGGGACAGTGTAGAGGGAGCTTTACTCTGTATCTAACCCCATGCTGTACCTGTCCTGGGAGTGTTTGATGGGGACAGTGTAGAGGGAGCTTTACTCTGTATCTAACCCCTGTTCTGGGAGTTATTGACGGGGGACATTGAACAGTATTGAAGAATTCTGACATTGAAGGGAGGAGTGGGGCTTTGCTGAGAGGAGAACCTCTCCAATAACTTTATGAATGAGCGATGATGGGTGTGGCTTTGCCTGAGCTGCAGGATCGGAAAGGATGGCCAAATGGCCCCACTCTTTATCTCAGTTCTGATGAAGATAGAACAAGTTGTTTCAGAGTAATTCAGTTAGACAGCAGATCCATTTAGAGGAAAGAAGAAAGGTATTTCCTATTTGAAGCAGAACCCTCAGGCTGGCACATTCGAAATAATAATTTAATAATATTTATAATGTGCTGTTCTGTTAAAGTTTGCTTTAAGCTTGAGTGGGGCATATAAAGCTTCATAAAGTTTTGAGCTGAGATCCTAGGGCAGATTCTATTTGATGATAAAGATGCTCTGAGGTAATTCCTTTCTAACTGGGTAAGCAGACAGACTGTTTTCTTGCCCATCCTGGCTTGATACTCACCCACCCAGCTTCACGTCCGCCCCACCTCACGCCTGCCTCGCCCCACCCTGCCTTGACCCACCCCACCTTGCCTCGCTTCGCCTCGCGCCCACCCCTCCTCGTGTCCGCCCCACCTTGCCGTGCCCCTCCTCATGCCCGCCCCTCCTCGCACCCACCCCGCCTCTCCTCGCACCCACCCCGCCTCACCCCCGTCCCTCCTCGCATCCTCCTCACACCCACCCTGCCTCGCGCCCGCCCCCTTTCGCTTTCTCTCTATCTCTCACTTTTTCATTTTCTGTTTCTCTTGCTGTCTCGCACTCTCAATCTCGGTCTCTTTCTTGCTCACTCTCTGAATCCTGTACTCATTAGTTCTCATTCCTGCTGTCTTGCTTGCTCTCCTGCACTTTCTCTCTCGCTCTTACTCTCCTTCTCTGGCTGTCTGTAATATTGACACCTGAAAGGACCCCTAACATTTGTGCTTCTGACTGCAAATCCCCTCTATCACAAAACAGCTGATTTTCACTTGCACAGTATCTCCGTATTTCGTCTCTGCTCACTCATCTGCTGCAACCCTCATCCTAACTTGTATTGCCTCCAGAATCAACTATTTCAATGCACTCCAGGCTGCCCTTCAACATTCTGCTGTGTGTAAGCTTGAGCTCATTCAAAACTCGCTGTCCTAACTTGCAACAAGACCTGTTCACCCAATGCTCATTTAACGATTTTGAAACTCTCATTCTTGTGAGAGCGACTGTGGCAATTCCCATTTGTGAGCACGGGAAGAGAGCAGTGCAGGAGAAAATGAACAAAGTCCAGTGCATGAGGGGTACTTGATCCTGGGAGAGGGAGAGCACCAACACAGGAGTGCAAGAGCGCAAGCGAGTATCAGAGGATGAGAGAATGGAAATGTGTGCAGCAGAGGGGGAGCGAGAGCGCACAGCAGAGTGAGGGAGTGAAGGTGATCTTGGGAGAGAGCAGGTGAGTATGGTAGGGAGCGAGCAGAGAATACAAATAAATTATGTGAATGCCGGGGCTGATCAGATGTATCCTGTTTGGAAAAGGTAATGTAACAAAATAAGTTGAGATTGCGAAATCTGCCACAACCCCTTCAACGAGACAGCCCCGGGTCAACTGCCTCCGAAAGGCTGTGGAGATGCGAGGTGGGCGTGGGGGGGGTAGAAAGAGAAGCAGAACCTGAACGACAGCTATATTAGAAACAAGAGCTAAGCGATCCGTCAGTGAATGCTGTTTGGCAACACTCCCCCGGCGCCCATTAGCCCACACATGATGGAAGTGTATTCCATGCTGCGTGACTGAGGGCTATCAGCAAGCAGGGCCACTAGACAGTCTCACAGGCCTCCCAGCTCCTGCTGCCAGCGCTGTGAACTGCACTGAGGCTGCAGCTTTCCCCCTGCTCACATCATCATTAGCACTGCAGGCCCCGCACTCTATCAGAATGAGTGCAAATCACATCATACCAGGGCCACTGTCACAGCAATGTTAACAGGTGGCACAGTGGGTTAGCGCCCCTGCCTCACAGCACCAGGGACTCGGGTTCAATTCCCAGCTTGGGTCACTGTCTGTGTGGAGTTTACACATTCTACCAGTGTCTGCGTGGGTTTCCTCTGGGCGCTCCAGTTTCCTCCCACAGTCCGAAAGACGTGCTGGTTAGGTGCATTGCCCATGTTAAATTCTCCCTCAGCGTACCCAAACAGGCACCGGAGTGTGGGCGACTAGAGATTTTCAGAGTAACTTCATTGCAGTGTTAATGTAAGCCTACTTGTGACACTAATAAAATTTAAACTTTAATTTTCAAATCGCCCTGAAGCATAACTTAAAAAGAAAGACAAGTATTTATTTGTTTTGGAACATAGAAAAGGCCATTCAGCCCGTTAAACCTGACCACTACAGGTTGATTGGCCACTTCAGAGCCTTTTACCCTCACAATCCCCGTAATCCTTTATGTTAATCAGAGGTCTATCAATCTCTGCTTCAGACATGCTCCATGTCTGAGCTTCCACACCTCTGGGGCAGAGAATTCCAGTGTTTCACCACTCTGTATAAAATTTCTGTTTATCTTGATCCCTGAGTGGCTTTCCCCTTATTTTGAAATTGTGCCCCTGGTTCTAGAATCCCCAGTAAGAAGTCTCACAACACCAGGTTAAAGTCCAACAAGTTTATTTGATAGTAAACCCACAAGCTTTCGGGGTTTGCCCCTTCGTCAGGTGAGTGAAGAGTTCTGGTCTCAAACAGAGCATATAAAGGCACGCACAGTTTACAGAAAACTGATTAGACTGCGAGTCTTTACAGCTAATCAATTCTTAAAAGTGCAGACAATGTGAGTGGGGATAGCGTTAAGCATAGGTTAAAGAGATGTGTATTGTCTCCAGACAGGACAGTAAGTGAGATTTTGCAAGCCCAGGCAAGTCATGGGGGTTACAGATAGTGTGACATGAACCCAAGATCCAGGTTGAGGCCGTTCTCATGTGTGCGGAACTTGGTCATCAGTTTCTGCTCAGCGACTCTGCGCTGTCGTTTGTTGTGAAAGCCGCCTTGGAGAACACTTAACCAAACATCAGAGGCCGAATGCCCATGACCACTGAAGTGTTCCCCGACAGGAAGAGAACAGTCTTGCCTGGTGATTGTCGAGCAGTGTTCTCCACATCTAGAATCCCCAACCAGGGGAAATGTCTTAACCGCATTTCCCCCTGCCTGTTGTAGCTTTCAATGAGATCGCCTCTCATTCTTCAAAACACTGGAGAATACAGGCTCAGCTTGCCCCGGTCTCTCTTCCTGCCATCCCCGGAACAAGTCTGATGAATCCTCATTGCACTCCCTCAGTGGGGCAGGTAAAGGGATCAAAACTGCACACATATTCCAGGTGTGGCGTAACCAAGCTTCTAAACAATTGAACAAACTTCACCATTCCTTGCACTCAAATCCTCTTGCGTTAAAGGCTAACATTCCATTCACCTTCCTGATAGCTTGCTGCACCTGCATCGCCTTCAGTGACTTATTGATAAGGACTCAACTAATCATAGAACCATGGCCATAGAGGTTTACAGCATGGAAACAGGCCCTTCGGCCCAACTTGTCCATGCCACCCTTTTAAGCCCCTAAGCTAATCCCAATTGCCCACATTTGGCCCATATCCCTCTGTACCCATGTAACTATCTAAACGCTTTTTAAAAGACAAAATTGTACCCGCCTCTACTACTACCTCCAGCAGCTTGTTCCAGATACCTCTGTGAAAAAATTGGCCCTCTGGACTCTTTCGTATCTCTCCCCTCTCACGTTAAACCTATGCCCTCTAGTTTTAGACTCCCCTACCTTTGGGAAAAGTAATTGACTATCCTTCATTCTGGGGTCAGACCCTTTGACCCTCAGCACTGACCCTCTGACAGTGCGGCGCTCCCTCAGCACTGACCCTCTGACAGTGCGGCGCTCCCTCAGCACTGACCCTCTGACAGTGCGGCGCTCCCTCAGCACTGACCCTCTGACAGTGCGGCGCTCCCTCAGCACTGACCCTCTGACAGTGCGGCGCTCCCTCAGCACTGACCCTCTGACAGTGCGGCGCTCCCTCAGCACTGACCCTCTGACAGTGCGGCGCTCCCTCAGCACTGACCCTCTGACAGTGCGGCGCTCCCTCAGCACTGACCCTCTGACAGTGCGGCGCTCCCTCAGCACTGACCCTCTGACAGTGCGGCGCTCCCTCAGCACTGACCCTCTGACAGTGCGGCGCTCCCTCAGCACTGACCCTCTGACAGTGCGGCGCTCCCTCAGCACTGACCCTCTGACAGTGCGGCGCTCCCTCAGCACTGACCCTCTGACAGTGCGGCGCTCCCTCAGCACTGACCCTCTGACAGTGCGGCGCTCCCTCAGCACTGACCCTCTGACAGTGCGGCGCTCCCTCAGCACTGACCCTCTGACAGTGCGGCGCTCCCTCAGCACTGACCCTCTGACAGTGCGGCGCTCCCTCAGCACTGACCCTCTGACAGTGCGGCGCTCCCTCAGCACTGACCCTCTGACAGTGCGGCGCTCCCTCAGCACTGACCCTCTGACAGTGCGGCGCTCCCTCAGCACTGACCCTCTGACAGTGCGGCGCTCCCTCAGCACTGACCCTCTGACAGTGCGGCGCTCCCTCAGCACTGACCCTCTGACAGTGCGGCGCTCCCTCAGCACTGACCCTCTGACAGTGCGGCGCTCCCTCAGCACTGACCCTCTGACAGTGCGGCGCTCCCTCAGCACTGACCCTCTGACAGTGCGGCGCTCCCTCAGCACTGACCCTCTGACAGTGCGGCGCTCCCTCAGCACTGACCCTCTGACAGTGCGGCGCTCCCTCAGCACTGACCCTCTGACAGTGCGGCGCTCCCTCAGCACTGACCCTCTGACAGTGCGGCGCTCCCTCAGCACTGACCCTCTGACAGTGCGGCGCTCCCTCAGCACTGACCCTCTGACAGTGCGGCGCTCCCTCAGCACTGACCCTCTGACAGTGCGGCGCTCCCTCAGCACTGACCCTCTGACAGTGCGGCGCTCCCTCAGCACTGACCCTCTGACAGTGCGGCGCTCCCTCAGCACTGACCCTCTGACAGTGCGGCGCTCCCTCAGCACTGACCCTCTGACAGTGCGGCGCTCCCTCAGCACTGACCCTCTGACAGTGCGGCGCTCCCTCAGCACTGACCCTCTGACAGTGCGGCGCTCCCTCAGCACTGACCCTCTGACAGTGCGGCGCTCCCTCAGCACTGACCCTCTGACAGTGCGGCGCTCCCTCAGCACTGACCCTCTGACAGTGCGGCGCTCCCTCAGCACTGACCCTCTGACAGTGCGGCGCTCCCTCAGCACTGACCCTCTGACAGTGCGGCGCTCCCTCAGCACTGACCCTCTGACAGTGCGGCGCTCCCTCAGCACTGACCCTCTGACAGTGCGGCGCTCCCTCAGCACTGACCCTCTGACAGTGCGGCGCTCCCTCAGCACTGACCCTCTGACAGTGCGGCGCTCCCTCAGCACTGACCCTCTGACAGTGCGGCGCTCCCTCAGCACTGACCCTCTGACAGTGCGGCGCTCCCTCAGCACTGACCCTCTGACAGTGCGGCGCTCCCTCAGCACTGACCCTCTGACAGTGCGGCGCTCCCTCAGCACTGACCCTCTGACAGTGCGGCGCTCCCTCAGCACTGACCCTCTGACAGTGCGGCGCTCCCTCAGCACTGACCCTCTGACAGTGCGGCGCTCCCTCAGCACTGACCCTCTGACAGTGCGGCGCTCCCTCAGCACTGACCCTCTGACAGTGCGGCGCTCCCTCAGCACTGACCCTCTGACAGTGCGGCGCTCCCTCAGCACTGACCCTCTGACAGTGCGGCGCTCCCTCAGCACTGACCCTCTGACAGTGCGGCGCTCCCTCAGCACTGACCCTCTGACAGTGCGGCGCTCCCTCAGCACTGACCCTCTGACAGTGCGGCGCTCCCTCAGCACTGACCCTCTGACAGTGCGGCGCTCCCTCAGCACTGACCCTCTGACAGTGCGGCGCTCCCTCAGCACTGACCCTCTGACAGTGCGGCGCTCCCTCAGCACTGACCCTCTGACAGTGCGGCGCTCCCTCAGCACTGACCCTCTGACAGTGCGGCGCTCCCTCAGCACTGACCCTCTGACAGTGCGGCGCTCCCTCAGCACTGACCCTCTGACAGTGCGGCGCTCCCTCAGCACTGACCCTCTGACAGTGCGGCGCTCCCTCAGCACTGACCCTCTGACAGTGCGGCGCTCCCTCAGCACTGACCCTCTGACAGTGCGGCGCTCCCTCAGCACTGACCCTCTGACAGTGCGGCGCTCCCTCAGCACTGACCCTCTGACAGTGCGGCGCTCCCTCAGCACTGACCCTCTGACAGTGCGGCGCTCCCTCAGCACTGACCCTCTGACAGTGCGGCGCTCCCTCAGCACTGACCCTCTGACAGTGCGGCGCTCCCTCAGCACTGACCCCCTGACAGTGCGGCGCTCCCTCAGCACTGACCCCCTGACAGTGCGGCGCTCCCTCAGCACCGACCCCCTGACAGTGCGGCGCTCCCTCAGCACCGACCCCCTGACAGTGCGGCGCTCCCTCAGCACCGACCCCCTGACAGTGCGGCGCTCCCTCAGCACCGACCCCCTGACAGTGCGGCGCTCCCTCAGCACCGACCCCCTGACAGTGCGGCGCTCCCTCAGCACCGACCCCCTGACAGTGCGGCGCTCCCTCAGCACCGACCCCCTGACAGTGCGGCGCTCCCTCAGCACCGACCCCCTGACAGTGCGGCGCTCCCTCAGCACCGACCCCCTGACAGTGCGGCGCTCCCTCAGCACCGACCCCCTGACAGTGCGGCGCTCCCTCAGCACCGACCCCCTGACAGTGCGGCGCTCCCTCAGCACCGACCCCCTGACAGTGCGGCGCTCCCTCAGCACCGACCCCCTGACAGTGCGGCGCTCCCTCAGCACCGACCCCCTGACAGTGCGGCGCTCCCTCAGCACCGACCCCCTGACAGTGCAGCTAGGATCAGCCAATCAGGTTTCATCAATACCCAGAACCTACCTGAAGTCTGGCTTCCACAATGCTGCTGTTGTCCGGTTCTGGTGAGAGCCCCAGCGTTGGCCATCACTCCAACCTGTGGCTGCTGACACTTCAGTCGCCAAGGCAGGCATTCCCCTCCCACCCCGCTCCCAGATGAGGACTGAAGTTTTTCCTGGGCCGGTTGATGTCCCAGCAAGTCTAACATGGCTGCGGAGGTAATCTGCTTTTTTGTGGGTGGGCTCTTGACTGACCTTTTCGCTCACGGGGATGGGGAATTTAGTACCCTGTAAAATCCAGCCCCAAATCTCTGTGCTGGGGCTTACATCCTCCTGGTTCAGAGGCGAGAGTGACACCTATGAAACCACTGCCGACACTCATCAGTTTGCCTGTGATGCCCCCCAGAGTTGAATAACACCCATCAAGCATTTGCAGGCTGACCAATGGGAACATGAACATGGTAAAAAGTCTGACAACACCAGGTTTTAGTCCAACCGATTTATTTGATAATACTCACAAGCTTTCGGGGTTAGCCCCTTCGTCAGGTGAATGGAGAGTTCTGGCCTCAGACAGAGCATATAAAGCACAGACAGTTTAGAGATTACTGATTAGAATGCGAATCCTTACACCTAACCTGCTGTTCAAGACCTGAAGTGGCTGACAATGTGAGTGGAAGGAGCACTGATCACAGGTTACAGAGATGTGTATTGTCTCCAGACAGCACAGTAAGTGAGGTTTTGCAAACCCAGGCAAGTCACGGGGGTTACAGATAGTGTGACATGAACCCAAGATCCCTGTTGAGACCGTCCTCGTGTGCAGAACTTGGCTATCAGTCTCTGTTCAGCGACTCTGCGCTGTCGTGTGTCGTGAAGGCCACCTTGGAAAATGCTTACCCGAAGGTCAGAGGCTGAATGCCCGTGTCGCACTATCTGTAACCCCCGTGACTTGCCTGGGTTTGCAAAACCTCACTCACTGTACTGTCTGGAGACAATACACATCTCTGTAACCTGTGATCAGTGCTCCTTCCACTCACATTGTCAGCCACTTCAGGTCTTGAACAGCAGGTTAGGTGTAAGGATTCGCATTCTAATCAGTAATCTCTAAACTGTCTGTGCTTTATATGCTCTGTCTGAGACCAGAACTCTCCATTCACCTGACGAAGGGGCAAACCCCGAAAGCTTGTGAGTCTATTATCAAATAAATCGGTTAGACTAAAACCTGGTGTTGTCAGACTTTTTACTGTGTTTACGCCAGTCCAACGCCGGCATACCCACAACATGAACATGACCAGCCCCCTTGGAACCAGACCTCGGTGGAGTTATCACCTTTGGAAACTACAGAAGCTGAGTACAGAGGCTTTCAGTATGATGAAGAGGTCTTTTTATATTCATTTGTGGGACCTGGGCGTCGCTGGCTAGGCCAGCATTTATTGCCCATCCCTTGTTGCCCCTTGAGAAGGTGGTGGTGAGCTGCCTTCTTGAATCGCTGCAGTCCAGTGTTGACCCACATTGTTTGATAGGGTAGGTCTGGACAGATAGGATTCTCCAACCTTGTCCCTTCCCGCTCACTGAGAACGGAGAATTTAGCCCTCAGCCAAAACTCCATTCACCGCAGCGGGACTGGAGAATCCCAACTCCGGGCATGGTGAGAGGTTCTCAGCAATTGTTTCTATTTGTGCAGCAGTCCAAATCTAGACCCTATCCATGTTGCTGCCACTAACCAACATCGTCACCCTGTGCGTTCCAGCAAAAACTCCTCCACCTGTTGATAAGCTCGACTAAGCATCCCCTTCTGCTTCTCTGCTGTAAAGACAACACAGCCTCTCTCAGCTCCGCACTCAACCTGAGTCACCAATAAATTCAACATTTCAGAGAATGTGAAACTTGCTCCCATGGGGACTGGTTAAGGTGAATGGTGTAGACACCTGGAAGGGGGAAGGAATAATAAAGCCCCTACAATGTAGAAAGAGGCCATTTGGCCCATCAACTCTGTACCGAAAAACAATCCCACTCGGGCCTATCCCCGTAATCCCACACATTTACCCCACTAATCTCTCTGACCTACGCATCCCAGGACATTAAGGGGCAATTTAGCATGGCCAATGCGCCTCAGGAAGGAAGCTGATTAAACACGTGGGAGAGGATAGAATTTGATGAAAGGGGTGGACGTGTGGAGGTTAAACCCTGGCATGAATCTATTGGACTGAATGGTCTCTTTCTTGCTGCGTAATTCAATGTAGAAAGGAAGTTTCAATCCATCTGTTCTCTTCAATTTCAGTCATTCAAATTCTGAGCTAAATGGCAGTGAGGAGTTGGGACAGAAACATCACATCACCCCAGTGTTTACTTACAAGGACAAATTGGTTCAGTAACAATAAGGGAGCCTGGTCACATTCTGCTTAATAAGATTTGGACTGGGGCACATGACAGATGAGGTCTGCCTGAAGTGACATGGACAAACCCCCTGTGAACACTTCCTCTGTCCCAGCCCCTCTCTCTCTCTCTCACCCAGCGTCACCAGGCAGCCCCTGCCTTTTTGCTATTGTCTTTCTGTTATTTCATTTGCTGTTTTGTGCAGGCTCCTCCATCAATCAGTGTCCTCGCCCCAACTACCAGCAACCCCCCCTCCCCTCGCTGCTAAAACCAGCTGCAAATGGTTCAGGCCATTAGGCCTGTGCTAATTGGCTAAGGCTTGATGAATGGGCCGGGCACAGATCTGACACAGGTGGTGTCTGTACACATTAGACGGGCGGGTTCATGGCGAGCTGTGGGATACTAATCAAATTTGGGGGCAAATTTTCTTTCTGCCTTAAGCAGGCCAGCATCGACCATTTAAAGAGACAGCTGCCCCTTTGTCTGCGCATAACCTGAACTGCACAATACCCTTTCTCCCACCATCCCTCATTTATCCATTGGGATGTGACTCTCTTTCCCCCCTTGGTTGGGGATGCCAATTCTTAAGGTGTGGGAGGAAGGCCATAAATGGCAGGGGAGACTGTTTGTGTTGAAATGTTCCTCTGCTATACACACTGGGGTACTGTCCTGGGCCATGTTCCTTGAACACATGATCTCTTGATCTCTTCACAATTTATAAATTCTTTAACTGTCGGGGTTCCCCTGTAATTGGGGGCCTTTGTTTGCTGGTTTTGGCCAGATGTGGACACGGGAGACAGTGGATGTCTCCAAGAGGCTGCTGGTGCCTCGCCAAAGGCAGTTCAAAGACCTGAGCCTCAAAGAGATGTACATTTCCCACGGGTTGGCAGCTGCAGGGCCCGGGTTCAGATCGTCCAACCCAAGGACAGCCCTTGTTGACAGGGCAAGATGGAAGTTTTATACACCCATCACTCAACACAAGACCCTAGAACACATTATGTTCGTACTGTCCACTTCACATAGAACACCCTGATGGGATGTACACTGGAGCAGAGGGAGGGCGCCTGGCAGGAGAGGAAAAAGGGTAAAAATGAAGATTAAAAACACTTGTTTTTGTATGACTCCTTTTATGACTTCAGAACATCCTTCCTGGCAAATTACATAGAACCTTTAACACAGTGAGTATGGCCCAAGCTGCTTCACAGTAGTGGGCTGCATGGTGGCACAGTGGTTAGCACTGCTGCCTCACAGCGCCAGGGATCCGGGTTCGATTCCCAGCTTGGGTCACTGTCACTGTGGAGTTTGCAGTTCTTCCTGTGTCTGTGTGGGTTTCCTCCAGGTCCTCTGGAGGAACACTGGTTACTGGTTGAGAAGACCTGATATTGTAAGTGTAGTTTTGGTTTCTTTGCCTGCCAGCCTCAGAGTTTGGGTGGCAAAGGTTCACTGGATTGATTTTTGACAGGCAAGGGTTGTCCTGTGAGGAGACTTTGACTAGAACTTATCAAAGCTGACTAGAATTTAGAAGAATGAGCAGTAATCTCATTGAAACAGCTGAAAAACTTCTGTCGGGATTGACAGAGTTGTTGCTGAGTGGCTGTTCTCCCTGTCTGCAGAGGTTGGAATTTGGGACATATTCTAATCCTTCCACGCCCTCATCCTTCCTAATCTCCATAATCTCTTCCAGCCTGACAACCCTCCAAGACTTCCACCCTCCTCCAGTTGTGATCTCTTGTGCATTCCTGATGTTCACCACACCGTCGGCAGCCTGGCCCTGAACTCAAATTGCTCCCTAAACCTCTCCGTCTCTTTCTTCTCCTTTAAGTTGCTCCTTTGACCAACCTTATCGTAATGTCCTCTTTTACCAAATGCAAATGATGTTGGCTGTAAAATTCTCTCATTCTATCCCGCAGATATTAATGTAGACCTGCGTTTACCAGAGTGAGGAGTCAGGGCTGCAGAACTGTGAGCCAGGAAAGGAGAAATCAGAATGGGGAAGGGGAGAGTGAAGAGAGTAACACTGAGGGTTGGTGTCTAAAGTATTGAGGATTATGGGGATAATGGGGAAAGTGAACTTGATGGACCGAATGGTCTCCTTCTGCACAGGAAGGATTTTATAATTCAATGATTCTCTGATTCTATGAGATGTTGTGTTGAAATTGTTATGTATTTGGGGCGGCATGGTAGCCCGGGGGTTAGGACTGCTGCTTCACAGTGCCAGGGACCTGGGTTCAATTCCGGCCTTGAGTCACTACCCCCCACCCCCGCGCTCCCTTCTGCCCCCCCCCGCTCCCTTCCACCCCCTCTACTCCACCACCCCCACCCCCGCTCCCCTCCAGCTCCCCATTCCTCTCTGTCCCCCCGCCCCTCCACCCCCATGCCCCCCTCCACCCCCCGCCACTCTCTGCCCCTCTGCCCTCCCCCACTCCCCTAGCCCCCATATTGATCTTTGTAAAGTAATCCATTGTATTGATGAGAATCAATATCGAGCTAACTTCACTCATAAAACCTTTCGTCAGACCCTATGGGAAAGCCAATGAAGTAAAATAGGTTTTAGTGGCCCCAGCAAGAAGTGACCTCTTGCTATCTGATTCTGATTCAGGGCTCACACCTTTTCCAACAGGAATTTATCCACTATGCTGTTAGCCCTGACTCAGTGTGTAACACACTCACCTCTTCCGTATAAGATGATGAATGGGATGGATAGGATAGAGGTGGAAAGACTCTTCCCGCTCAAAAAAGACAGTAGGACTAGGGGGCACAGCCTCAAGATAAAGGGGGGGCGGTTCAGAACGGAGTTGAGGAGGAACTTCTTCACTCAAAGGGTGGTGAATCTCTGGAATTCTCTGCCCGTTGAAGTGGTGGAGGCTGCCTCGCTAAATATTTTTAAGAAGCGGGTTGATGGGTTTTTGATAAGAGAGGGGATTAAGGGTTATGGGGAGAGGGCGGGAATGTGGAACTGAGCCACGACAGATCAGCCATGATCTTATTGAATGGCGGGGCAGGCTCGAAGGGCCAGATGGCCTACTCCTGCTCCTATTTCTTATGTTCTTATGTTCTTAAATTGGATATTCAAATCCCCTATTCCAGGGGTTTGAGCACAAAATCCAACTCCCAATGCCAGCACTGAGGGAGTGCTGCACTGTCAGAGGCGTCAGATTTCTGATGAGATGTTAAACCAAGATGTGGAGTTATACTGGGCTGAGCACAGTGAGAATCCTCACAACACCAGGTTAAAGTCCAACAGGTTTATTTGGAATCGTGAGCTTTCGGAGCACTGCGCCTTCATCAGGTGAGTGACATGCTAAGGTTCATTGGCTTCGGGTGGGATTTTCCAGTTTTGGGGCAAGCGTTGCTGAAAAATTCCACCCCTAATGTTTGAAGTGTATTCACATAAAATACCAGAAAGAGCAAAAGGAAATAGATTGATGCGAGCATTTTCACAGTCGCTGTGCCAAACTGCTTTGCAGACACTGAGTGACTTGTGAATTGCAGTTGTTGTTAGTCCTGAGGCAGACAAATCAGTCACCATCCCACAAACTATCAGTCGTTAATCAGGTTACCTTTTGGTAATGTTGGTTGAGAGAGGTTTACTGAGCAGCAAGCAGGATATTGTCCACTGAATATTTCCACAGAATCATAGAACATAGAACACTACAGCACAAACAGGCTCTTCGGCCCACGAGTTGCGCCGATCACATCAACACCTACCAATCTATAGACCTATCTATAACCCCCAATCCCATTAAACCCCATATACTCATCCAGAAGTCTTCTAAAAGACCCCAGCGAGTTCGCCCCCGCCACCACTGACGGCAGCCGATTCCATTCACTCACCACCCTCTGAGTGAAAAACTTACCGCTAACATCACTTCTGTACTTTCCTCCCCGCACCTTAAATCTGTGTCCTCTCGTAGTGACCATTTCAACCCGGGGAAATAGCCTCTGAGAATCCACCCTATCTATTCCTCTCAACATTTTATAAACTTCTATCAGGTCGCCTCTCAACCTTCGTCTCTCCAGGGAAAAGAGTCCCAGCTCCCTCAACCTAACTTCATAAGGCATGCCTCCCAGTCCAGGCAACATCCTTGTAAATCTCCTCTGTACCCTTTCAATAGCTTCTACGTCTTTCCTATAGTGAGGCGACCAGAACTGCGCACAGTACTCCAAATGAGGCCTGACAAGGGTCTTATAAAGACCTTTCAACATTCACCACCTGAACACATTGTATTTGACAGACTGGGTAAACTTCATCCAAAAGATAATACCTCTGAGAGTGCTGCACTCCCTCAGCACTGACCCTCTGACAGTGCGGCACTCCCTCGGCACCGACCCTCTGACAGTGCGGCACTCCCTCGGCACCGACCCTCTGACAGTGCGGCACTCCCTCGGCACCGACCCTCTGACAGTGCGGCACTCCCTCAGTACTGACCCTCTGACAGTGCGGCGCTCCCTCAGTACTGACCCTCTGACAGTGCGGCGCTCCCTCAGTACTGACCCTCTGACAGTGCGTCACTCCCTCAGTACTGACCCTCTGACAGTGCGGCACTCCCTCAGCACCGACCCTCTGACAGTGCGGCACTCCCTCAGCACCGACCCTCTGACAGTGCGGCACTCCCTCAGCACCGACCCTCTGACAGTGCGGCACTCCCTCAGCACTGACCCTCTGACAGTGCGGCACTCCCTCAGCACTGACCCTCTGACAGTGCGGCACTCCCTCAGCACTGACCCTCTGACAGTGCGTCACTCCCTCAGCACTGACCCTCTGACAGTGCGTCACTCCCTCAGCACTGACCCTCTGACAGTGCGTCACTCCCTCAGCACTGACCCTCTGACAGTGCGGCACTCCCTCAGCACTGACCCTCTGACAGTGCGTCACTCCCTCAGCACTGACCCTCTGACAGTGCGTCACTCCCTCAGCACTGACCCTCTGACAGTGCGTCACTCCCTCAGCACTGACCCTCTGACAGTGCGTCACTCCCTCACTACTGCACTGAGCATGTCCATGTGGCTTGCATGCTCAGTGCTCTGGGGTGACCACACATGATCTTCTGACTGAGAGACAAGAAAGTGATCCCACTGGGCCACACTAACACCTGTCGCAGGAGGAGCACCCAACTGCAGTGGGAAGGGGGGTTCGCGGGGCGATAGTATTGTTTATTTCCGACACTAAGCACAAAGTATATCTGTCGGGGCTTCGTCCCCATGCCCTGCGCGGTGAGGAGCGGGGAAGGGGTGACTGGCCACTGTTAGATTCCCTTCCCCAGTCGTGAAGCTAAATATTAAATCTTCCACGTAAAAGTCTTGCCAGTGGCTGTGACACGCGCACAGACAAAGAAAGCGAATATAAAAAGGATTCTATCCTCTGGTACATTTGAAAAGATTAAGGACTGACATGAATTTATCATAGTAATCCAATCAAGTTCCTATTATTCAAGCATTTCAGGTTTAGTGAAATCCGATTTAGTGCACACTGCCAGTCAGTGCGGAGAGAGTCACCCTGAGACTGAGCACATGTCCTTCCAGTGAAACAGAGAAAGAAAATGTCAGGAGATTATTATTATTATTTTTTATTATTAATCTTTGCGTTAGAAGGTTGCGGCCGGTGGCTTTCTGTTTTGTGTGTGTGTGTGTGTGTGCGCGTGTGCGCCCTTTCCTCCCATATCCCCCACCCCATACTCGCTGTCGATCCCGTCTCCCTGGCAACGGCGAGTGCGTGCCTCGGCAGACACCACGCTGTTTATCCGCATAACTGTGAGGGCAGGCTCACGAGATCCATACAAACTCAATTTGGCTCCTCCTGGGCTCTGCTCCTTAATGAAATCTCTGATGGACTAATGGTTACTGGTGCCTTTTTGCGTGGGATGAAGACGGTAGAACATCATGTATACTTAGTGATAATTGTAGGGTGGGGAGGGGGGGGTGGATAGTGAGGAATCGATTTTAGACATAATTCCTTCCCCTCTCTCATTCGCTCTTCTCTCTCTTTTTTTTCCCTAAATGCAGCTATCCGAAGAAAGGAGAATGGTTGGGCGGATGAAGAACACCCGCTAGTCTTCCTCTTCCTCGGGTCGTCTGGAATTGGTAATTGTTAAATTAAATGACGCTGAAACCATTTGCTGTCTGGCACAGAAGGTTCTCCTGATTATGCCCCAGCCCCTACACAAGAAGGAACATGAACCAAAAGCTTTTAACTCCTTCGCTATTTCCCACGATTCTCCTTCACTCTTTCCAGATGTTTGCAATCGATATCAACGACTCTGATACAGGGATAGAATGAACCGTAGCCAGATTTGCAGACAACACTACATTAGGTGGGATAGTAAGTTGTAATGAGGAAATAAGAAGTTTACAAACGGATATAAATAGGTTCGGTGAGCGGGCCAGAATGAAATTTAATGTGGATAAGTGTGAGGTCATGTCAAATAGAAAGGCAACTTATTACCCAAATGGAGAGACGCTTCGGTGCAGAGGGATCTGGGTGTCCCGATGCATGAGTCACAGACCAGTATGCTACAGCAGGTAATAAGGAAGGCAAAGGGAATTTCGACATTTAGTGCTGAAGGAATAGAGTATAAAAGTAGGGAAGCGTTGCTGCTCCTGTACAAAGCAAGAAATCTCGCAAACCAGGTTAAAGTCCAACCGCTGTCTCACAGCGCCAGGGACCTGGGTTTGATTCTCGGCTTGGGTCACTGTCTGTGTGGAGTTTCCACTTTCTCCCTATGTCTGCGTGCGTTTCCTCCGGGTGCGCCGGTTTCCTCCCACAGTCCATAGATGTGTGGGTTAGGTGGATTGGCCATGCTAAGTTGACCCTAGTGTCAGGGGTAAATTAGGAGGGTAAATATGTGGGGTTACAGGAAAAGGGCCTGGGTGGGATTGATGGGCTGAATGGCCTTCTGTACTGTAGGGATTCTATGATTGTAACAAGGGGTATTTAATTGAGGTGTGCAAAATGCTAAAGGGGATTGACAAAGTAGAATTAGAGAGGATGTTTCCTCTTCTGGGGTAATCTGGAACAAGAGACCTTAATTTTAGGATAAGGGTTTGCAAATTTAAAACAGAGATGAGGAGAAACTACTTCTCTCAAAGGGTTGTGAATCTGTGGAATTCGCTACCCCAGAGTGCTGTGGATGCCGGGACATTGAGTCAATTCGAGGAGGAGACGGACAGATTTTTAATTAATAATGAGGTCACCTTAAACCTATGCCCTCTAGTTTTAGACTCCCCTACCTTTGGGAAAAGATAGTGACTATCTAGCTGATCTATGCCCCTCATTATTTTATAGACCTCTATAAGATCACCCCTCAGCTTCCTACGCTCCAGAGAAAAATGTCCCAGTCTATCCAGCTTCTCCTTCTAACTTAATGCATCAAGTCCCGGTAGCATCCTAGTAAATGTTTTCTGCACTCTTTCTAGTCGAATAATATCCTTCCTATAATAGGGTGACCAGAATTGACAGCAGTACAAGTGTGGCCTTACCAATGTCTTGTACAACTTCAACAAGACATTCCATCTCCTGTATTCAATGTTCTGACCAATGAAATCAAGCTTGCCGAATGCCTTCTTCATCACTCTGTCCACCTGTGACTCCACTTTCAAGGAGCTATGAACTTGTACCCCTAGATCTCTTTGTTCTGTAACTCTCCCCAGTGCCCTACCATTAACTGAGTAAGTCCTGCCCTGGTTCAATCTACCAAAATGCATTACCTCGCGTTTGTCTGAATTAAACTCCATCTACCAATTGGCCCACTGGCCCAATTGATAAGATCCCATTGTAATCGGAGATAACTTTTTTTTCACTGTCCACTATGCCACCAATCTTAATGTCATCTGCTAACTTAGTAACCATGCCTCCTGTATTCCCATCCAAATCATTAATATAAATGACAAATAACAGTGGACTCAGCACTGATCCCTGGGGCACACCTCTGGTCACAGGCCTCCAGTTTGTAAAACAATTCTCTACAAACACCCTCTGGCTTCTGTTAAGAAGCCAATTTTGCATCCATTTATATACTCACCCTGGATCCTGTGAGATTTAACCTTGTGCAACAACATACCATGTGGTATATTGTCAAAGGCCTTGCTAAAATCTATGTAGACAATATCAACTGCACTGCCCTCATCTACCTTCTTGGTTACCCCTTCAAAAAAACTCCATCAAATTTGTGAGACGCGATTTTCCATTCACAAACCTGACTGTCCCTAAATGCCTGTGGATCCTGTCTCTCAAAACACCTTCCAACAGATGTGAGTCCAGATGACTCTTTGCCAAAGCTTTGAATTGGATATCCAGTTAGTCCCACTCTCTCCCCTGCTCTTCCCTAAACACAGTGCAAGTTTTTCCTTTTCAAGAATTTATCAGTTCTCTTTCAAAAGTATTGAATCTGTTTCCACTGCCCCCTTGAAGTGAGCATTCTGGATCACCGTACCCTGCTGTGTGGGGAAAAAAAATCACCACATTTACCCTGCCTCTTTTTGGTCAATTATCCCTGATCTTTGTTCTCTGGTTAACTACCTTCCTGCCAGTGGAAACAGTTTCTCCTTTTGAGTTGATTTGATTTGATTTATTATTGTCACATGTATTAACAGACAGTGAAAAGTATTGTTTCTTGCGCACTATACAGACAAAACATACCATTCATAGAGAAAGAAACGAGAGAGTGCAGAATGTAGTGTTACAGTCATAGCTAGGGTGTAGAGAAAGATCAACTTAATGCGAGGTAGGTCCATTCAAAAGTCTGACAGCAGCAGGGAAGGAGCTGTTCGTGAGTCAGTTGGTTATATGACCTCAGACTTTTGTATCTTTTTCCCGCCGGAAGAAGGTGGAAGAGAGAATGGCCAGAGTGTGTGAGGTTCTTGATTACACTGGCTGCTTTGCCATGGCTGTGGAAGTGTAGTCAGAGTCCCCACAGAATCAAGCCGGGAATCGAACCCAGGTCCCTGACACTGTGAGGCAGCAGTCCTAAGCTGCCCACATTCGCCCAGTCATTCTACACAAAAGATAGACATTAATCAATCAAATTAGGACTTCAGGAAAAACCTCTTTACCCGAGAGTGGTGAGAATGTGGAACTCACTAACACTGGGAGAGATGCATTTGGGAAGGTAGTGAAGGGAAAAGGAATTTGTAGAGTGAGTGGATGAAATAAGATGGGAGATTGTGTGAGACGTAAGTACCAGCATGGATCATAAAGGGTGAAATACCTGCTTCTGTGCTGCACATTTGACACAATTCTGATGCCACGTTAGACAAGGAAACAAGTTCCGACAATCAGGGCTAAGGGGCCGTCACTGACAGAGCAAATATTGTGCAGGGAATCAAACAATGTCAGTTTGAATAAATAAACCAAATTAAGATGGGCACAGAAGTTGGGCTGTATGACTAACCTCTCCATGCTTTTGCAACAAACCTGACACTGATTGTTTGTGGGTTCCACTAATATCTCCTGGTTTGTCCTGGAAGTGATGGATGGGAACTGTAGAGGGAGCTTTACTCTGTATCTAACCCCGTGCTGTACCTGTCCTGGGAGTGTTTGATGGGGACAATGTAGACGGAGCTTTACTCTGTATCTAACCCCATGCTGTACCTGTCCTGGGAGTGTTTGATGGGGGACAGTGTAGAAGGAGCTTTAGTCTGTACCTAACCCCGTGCTGTCCCTGTCCTGGAAGTGATGGATGGGAACTGTAGAGGGAGCTTTACTCTGTATCTAACCCCGTGCTGTACCTGTCCTGGGAGTGTTTGATGGGGACAATGTAGACGGAGCTTTACTCTGTATCTAACCCCATGCTGTACCTGTCCTGGGAGTGTTTGATGGGGGACAGTGTAGAAGGAGCTTTACTCTGTACCTAACCCCGTGCTGTCCCTGTCCTGGGAGTGTTTGATGGGGACAATGTAGAGGGAGCTTTACTCTGTATCTAACCCCATGCTGTACCTGTCCTGGGAGTGTTTGATGGGGGACAATGTAGAAGGAGCTTTACTCTGTACCTAACCCCATGCTGTACCTGTCCTGGGAGTGTTTGATGGGGACAATGTAGAAGGAGCTTTACTCTGTACCTAACCCTGTGCTGTACCTGTCCTGGGAGTGTTTGATGGGGACAATGTAGAAGGAGCTTTACTCTGTACCTAACCCCGTGCTGTACCTGTCCTGGGAGTGTTTGATGGGGGGACAGTGTAGAGGGAGCTTTACTCTGTACCTAACCCTGTGTTGTACCTGTCCTGGGAGTGTTTGATGGGGACAGTGTAGAGGGAGCTTTACTCTGTATCTAACCCCATGCTGTATGTGTCCTGGGAGTGTTTGATGGGGGACAGTGTAGAGGGAGCTTTACTCTGTATCTAACCCCATGCTGTATGTGTCCTGGGAGTGTTTGATGGGGGACAGTGTAGAGGGAGCTTTACTCTGTATCTAACCCCATGCTGTACCTGTCCTGGGAGTTATTGATGGGAATAGTGTGGAGAGAGCTTTACTCTGTATCTAACCCCGTGCTGTACCTGTCCTGGGAGTGTTTGATGGGGGACAGTGTAGAGGGAGCTTTACTCTGTATCTAACCCCGTGCTGTACCTGTCCTGGGAGTGTTTGATGGGGGACAGTGTAGAGGGAGCTTTACTCTGTATCTAACCCTGTGCTGTCCCTGTCCTGGGAGTTATTGATGGGAATAGTGTGGAGAGAGCTTTACTCTGTATCTAACCCTGTGCTGTACCTATCTTTCCCGGAATAATGGAGCCCAAGAGAAGACCATTCAGCCAGTTGTGTCTGTGCTGGCTCTCTGAACATTTGATTCAATATATCCCAATCCCCACTCTTTCTCCACAGCCCAGCAAATTATTTCGTTATGTTTATTTCCCTACATTAAAACCAGTAGATTTGGGATTTGCTTTTTAATATTATTTTAACTATTTGTTGCTCTGTCCTGGCCCTTGTCTAATATCACCTTGTATTTCTCTTTACATGTCTGTGTGCCATTGTAGTTGCTCAATAGTGACACCCTTGGTCATTCATCCAACTGCAGCTACTCACTCACGCTGTGTAACACAGGAATTGCACTGTCATGTAGTGCAGTACGAGGGCACAGTGGTTAGCACTGCTGCCTCGCAACGCCAGGGACCCGGGTTCAATTCCCGCCTCGGGTCACTCCCTGTGTGGAGTCTGCACGTTCTTCCCGTGCCTGTAGGGCATCCTCCGCGTGCTCCAGTTTCCTCCCACAGTCCGAAGATGTGTGTGTTACGTGGATTGGCCATGCTAAATTACCCCTTCGTGTGCCAAGATGTGTGGGCCTGGGTAAGATGATCTGTCAGGGAGTCAGTGGACCAAATGGCCTCCAAATACTGTCCAAAGGCACTGAATTGGACCCTGAACCACATAAAGAGGTATAAGGACAGAAAACCAAATGTTGGGTGATCGAGCACCTTAAAGGAAAGGAGAGTAGAGAGGCGGAAAATCTTAGGGAGGGAATTCCAGAGTTTTTGGCAGTGACAGCTGACGGCACGGCCATTCGTGTGGTTCAGATTAAAATGCTCATGAGGTCAGAGTTTGAGCGGTGCAGAGGTACGCTGATGGTTGTCTACCGAACTGGGGGGATAGGTTCAGAGGCTAGAGGGGTTGGGGTAGGTTTGGGGTCAGAGGGGCTGGGGTGGGTTCAGGGGTCAGAGGGACTGGGGTGGGTTCAGGGGTCAGAGGGAGTGGGGTGGCTTCAGAGATCAGAGGGGTTGGGGGGGCTTGGGGTGAGAGGGGCTGTGGTGGGTTCAGGGGGCAGAGGGACTGGGTTGGGTTCGGGGGCAGAGGGGCTGTGGTGGGTTCAGGGGTCAGAGGGACTGGGGTGGGTTCCAGGGTCAGAGGGGCTGTGGTGGGTTCAGGGGTCAGAGGGGCTGGGGTGGGTTCAGGGGTCACAGGGACTGGGGTGGGTTCAGGGGCAGAGGGTTGGCGGGTTCAGGGGGCAGAGGGTTGGGTTGGGTTTGGGGCAGAGGGTTGTGGGGGGGGTTCAGGGATCAGAGGGGTTGTGGGGGGGTTCAGGGATCAGAGGGGTTGTGGGGGGGTTCAGGGATCAGAGGGGTTGGGGGGGGTTCAGGGATCAGAGGGGTTGTGGGGGGGGTTCAGGGATCAGAGGGGTTGTGGGGGGGTTCAGGGGGCAGAGAGGTTGGGGGTGTTCAGGGGCAGAGGGGTTGGGTGGGTTCAGGGGCAGAGGGTTTGGGGGGGTTCAGGGATCAGAGGGGTTGTGGGGGGGTTCAGGGATCAGAGGGGTTGTGGGGGGGTTCAGGGATCAGAGGGGTTGGGAGGGGTTCAGGGATCAGAGGGGTTGTGGGGGGGTTCAGGGGGCAGAGGGGTTGGGGGGGGTTCAGGGATCAGAGGGGTTGTGGGGGGGTTCAGGGATCAGAGGGGTTGTGGGGGGTTCAGGGATCAGAGGGGTTGGGGGGGGGTTCAGGGATCAGAGGGGTTGTGGGGGGCTTCAGGGATCAGAGGGGTTGTGGGGGGGTTCAGGGGGCAGAGGGGTTGTGGGGGGTTCAGGGATCAGAGGGGTTGTGGGGGGGTTCAGGGATCAGAGGGGTTGTGGGGGGTTCAGGGATCAGAGGGGTTGGGGGGGGGTTCAGGGATCAGAGGGGTTGTGGGGGGCTTCAGGGATCAGAGGGGTTGTGGGGGGGTTCAGGGGGCAGAGGGGTTGTGGGGGGGTTCAGGGGGCAGAGGGGTTGTGGGGGGGTTCAGGGGGCAGAGGGGTTGTGGGGGGGTTCAGGGGGCAGAGGGGTTGTGGGGGTTCAGGGATCAGAGGGGTTGTGGGGGGGTTCAGGGGGCAGAGGGGTTGACAGGGGGGTTCAGGGATCAGAGGGGTTGGGGTGGGTTCAGGGATCAGAGGGGTTGGGGGGGTTCAGAGGCAGAGGGGTTGGGGGAAATTTGCTTATGTTATTTATTTTATATTTATTAAGACCTGCAGCTACTGGCTAGTCAGCTGTGTGATCAACATTTCAGAATCTACACTGGCCCAGAGTTGTGCAGGGAAATATTCAGTATTTACTGTGTGCCCAGATTGTCAATGCTGACTGTTCCAAACAGCACGGAATGTGTTCATTCTTTCTTTTCCTTTCAAACCTCACTCTTCCCGTGGCTTCTTTGGCAGCACTTAGATTCCAAGGATCAGTGCTGGGACCCCAGCTACTCACAACTCACGTCAATTGCTTACTATTTGGAGTCAGAAACACAATTTGTGAATTTACAGACGATATCAAACTGGAGTTACAGCCAACAACATGAGGGACTGGAACAAACTGCTGGCAGATACTAATAACTCTGCCTAAATGGGCACATAATTGGCACATGAATTTCAACATGGATACAGTGAGGTATTATATTTCAGCAAAAAAAAATAGAGAGCTTGCAAGTTACTTTGGAAAAGGGTAAACCTACGGGGGACAAGGGGATCTCTCACACAAATGATTCAACGTAATGACGCAGGTTAACAAGGCCATAAAAACATACAGAGACTGGAGAGGCTGGGTCCCTGTCACCGTGGAAGAGAGAAGGCTGAGGGGTGATTTCCCAGAGTTAAAATGTTTACAGGAAGGCAATCTTTATGAAATTTCAGGGCAGGTGGTGGTGTTGTAGTAACATCACTGGACTAGTCATCCAGAGGCCCAGGCTAATGCTCTGGGAACATGGGCTCAAATCCCACCAAGACAGCTGGTGGAATTTAAATTTAGTTTTAAAATCTGTAATATAAAGCTAGTCTCAGTAACGGTGACCATGAAACTCTCATTGATTGTTGTAAAAACCTATCTGGTTCTTTAATGGCCTTTGGGGAAGGAAATCTGCCATCCTTACCCAGTCTGGCCTACATGTGGCTCCAGAACAATGTGGTTGATTCTGAACTAGCGTGGCTCCTGAACCCACCCAGGAAACCTTGTGGGGTTTGCCCACTGCGTTATGAAACTATTAGACCAATAAGAGAGAGGAGCAGAATTAGGCCATTCAGCCCATCGAGCCTGCTCCACCATTCGATCATAGCTGATATTTTTCTCATTCTCATTCTCCTGCCTTCTACCCATAATCTCTGATCCCCTTATTAATCAAGAACCTATCTATTTCTGTCTTAAAGACACTCAATGACCTGGCTTCCACAGCTTTCTGCAGCAAAAACTTCCACAGATTCACCACTCTCTGGCTGAAGAAATTCCCCCTCATTTGATTTGATTTATTGTCACATGTATTAACATACAGTGAAAAGTATTGTTTCTTGTGCCCTATACAGACAAAACATACCATTCGTAGAGAAGGAAACAAGAGAATGCAGAATTCTGCACTCTCATCTCAGTTTTAAAGGAGCATCCCTTCACTCTGAGGTTCTAGTCTCTCCTACTAGTGGAAACATCCTCTCCATGTCCACTCTATCCAGGCCTCTTACACTTGTGTAAGTTCCAATTAGATCTCCCCTCATCTTTCTAAACTCCATCGAGTACAGACCCAGACTCCTCAACCTACAGGGGTATGTTTTGTTTCCAGGCAGCCAGTGCCCAGTCAAAGAGCTCACTGCCGATGGAGGGGGAGGGGAGGGGAGGAGTTGCTGAAAGAATCCAGCCTCACCCTCTCCAGTGACCCTGACCCTCCCCCATTCTGCAGCACCCCCTCTCTGCATCCCCCATCCCAACTCCAGGGACCGAGTGCTGATCCTCTGCGTAGGACCTGAAGCATTACCAGGAGCAGCCACCACTTCCAATGGTGCTGAAGGCAGTGGCTAGCTACGGGCCTCTGATTGACCGACACAGCTGAGGGGTGGGATTTCATCTTCCATGGTCCCTGAGCCAGTGAAAGGCCCAACATTGGCCAGTTAAGTACCCAAGTGCACTGAAATGATCATCATATCATCAAAATCATAGAAACCCTACAGTGCAGAAAGAGGCCATTGAGTCTGCGCCAATCGCAATCCCACCCAGGCTCTATCCCCACTTCATTACCCTGCTAATCCCTCTAACCTATCACACCCCAGGACACTAAGGGTTAATTTAGCATGTCTAATCTACCTAACCCGCACAGCTTTGGACTGTGGGAGGAAACCAGGGCACCCAGAGGAAACACACAGACATGGGGAGAACATGCAAACTCCACATGGATGTTGACCCAAGTCAGGAATTGAACCCGTTTCCTGGAGTTGTGAGGCAGCAGTGCTAACTAACTACTGTGCCACCGTGCCACCCCCATAACTTGGGGTCTCTCCCACAACAGAAGCAGTGCAAATTCCCACTAGTTCTCCCCTGTGGGGGATCTCTGTCGCAGAAAGTAAACTCTAGCCATTGATTGAAGAATAAATATTGACCAGGACAGTGCGAAGAACTCCCTTCCTACTCTTTGAAATAGTTCCACGGGATCTTTTATGCTGGGAGGGCAGGCCAGGCCTCAGTTTAAAGTCTGATTTGAAAGCTAGCAGCTCTAACAATGCAGTACTCCAGCAGTACTGAGTGTGTCAGCCTGAGTTTTACATAAGAAATAGGAGCAGGAGTAGCCCATCTATCCCTTCGAGCCTGCCCCGCCATTCAATAAGATCATGGCTAATCTGTCGTGGCTCAGTTCCATATTCCCGCCCTCTCCCCATAACCCTTAATCCCCTCTCTTATCAAAAACCCATCAACCCGCGTCTTAAAAATATTTAGCGAGGCAGCCTCCACCACCTCAACGGGCAGAGAATTCCAGAGATTCACCACCCTTTGAGTGAAGAAGTTCCTCCTCAACTCCATTCTAAACCGCCCCCCCTTTATCTTGAGGCTGTGCCCTCTAGTCCTACTGTCCTTTCTGAGCGGGAAGAGTCTCTCCACCTCTATCCTATCCATCCCATTCATCGTCTTATATGTCTCAATGAGATCTCCCCTCATTCCTCTAAACTCTAACGAGTACAAGCCTAATTTATTCAGCCTCTCCTCATAGCTCAACCCCCTCAACTCCGGTATCAGCCTAGTAAACTTCCTCTGCACTCCCTCCAAGGCCAAAATATCCTTGCGTAAGTGCGGCTCAATTTGTGCTCAATTTTCTGGAATGGGACATGAACTCTCAACTCTGACTCCGAGGCGAGAGTGCTGCCAACTCTGGTCATGAAAGCCGCTACAAAAATGCATATTTTATTTATTTATATAAAATGTATTTCTCGAGAGAAAATTGCAGTTTTTGTTTATTCTTTCATGGGATGGCACAGTGCTGCCTCACAGCGTCAGGGGTTTGATTCCCAGAGTCTGCATGCTCTCCCTTTGTCTGCATGTGTTTCCTCCGGGTGCTCTAGTTTCCTCCCATCGTCCAAAGATGTGCAGGTTAGGTGGATTGGCCGTGCTAAAATTGACCTAGTGTCAGGAAGATTAGTAGAGTAAATATGTAGGGTTACAGAGATAGGGCCTAATTGGGATTGTTGTCGGTGTAGACTCGATGGGCTGAATAGTCTCCTTCTGCACTCTTGGGATTCTATGTTCTTTGTACAAAGAGTGACCAATTCATGGAATCATCCAGCACAGAAGGAGGCCATTCAGCCCTTCATGTCTGTGCAGGCTCTTTGAAAGTGGTTTTTCAATTATTCCCAACTCCAGGGTCTTTCACTATTTCCCCACAAATATTCCGTTTTCCAATATTTATCCAATTCCAATTTGAAAGTTACTGTAGAATCTTCTTCCCTGTGGGGAAGGCGATGGCCTAGTGGTATTATTGATAGCCATTAATCCAGAAACTCGGCTAATGTTCTGGGAACCTGGATTCGAATCCCGCCACGGCAAAAATATTTGGAATTAAGACGACCATGAAACCATTGTTGATTCATCATCTGGTTTACTAATGTCCTTTAGGGAAGGAAATCTGCTGTCCTTACCCAGTCTGGCCTACATGTGACACCGGAGCTACAGCAATGTGGCTGATTCTCAACTGACCTCTGAGGGCAACTAGGGATGGACAATAAATGCTGACCAGCCGTGAATGAGTAAAACAAATAATATCACAGGTCACAATAACTCACTGTAAAATAAAAATTATTTTCCTCCTTGTCACTTCAGGTTTGTTTGGTAACGGACTAAACTTCTAGAACAAAGTCCAGACATAACTTCTGAGAAATGATTGAGATTGTGATGTGGGATTTTTTTGGATGATTGGTCAGCTGCCTCTTCAGCATCTTTTGAGATTTCCCACAATGTATCTTCGATATTGACTTTGTTTCTCTCGTTTGATGTAGGAAAAACAGAACTGGCCAAGCAGATCGCTAAATACATGCATAACGATGTCAAGAAGGTATGGGATCTTTCAACTATTATCTGTAGAAGCCATTGCCTTTGCTCCCTGCTGCAAACTCCGTTCGCTTCCCATCACCTCGCTGGCCACCGTCTTGGGCTGAACCAGACTGTGACATCCTCGCCAACTTACTTGACGCTAAGTGAGCCTCTGGACCCATGTCCTATCCATCGCCAAGGCTAGCTACCTCTGCTCACCCAGCCGCTGTAACATTCATGCTTTTATGACCTCCCACTTTCACTATCTCCAGAGCTCTCCAACAACCTTCCACAAGACCATCAAAACCGGTGCTCTCTGTATCCTAGCACAGCCTGTGTGTTTGTTGACCTAGGTGGGCTTTCAGTCCAACAATATCTTCGATAACTTCCTCTGTAGTCTTGCCCTTCCCTATCGCTGTCACCTCCCCCAACCTTAAAGCACCTCTGTCTATCTCCAGTTTTGGTCCCTTTGTGCCCCATGTTTGGCAGCTGGACTGTCAGCTACCCGGACCCTAAGCTTGAGAATGTCCTCCCTGAACCTCACTGCTTCTGTCCCTCTGTCTGCTCCGTTAACATGCTCCAACTCTAGGACCAAGCTTGTAATCACCAAATCCTAACATCTCTCCCTGCGGCTCGATGTCAAATTTTGTTTGATCGCTATTCCGTGAAGCACCTTGGAATGTTTAATTATGGAGTGAAAAAAATGTACGTTGTTACTTGTGGAAGTGTCACAAGATGTCAGATGAGGGACAGAGATGCAGTCACAGTGAGAGGCGGATGGGACTCAGTGTCTGAAATTCTCAATACGTAGATGCTTGGTGACAGATGATGGCAAAGACCAACCAGTCACCCTGAGGGAGGGAGAGAGATAATCTGCAGCTAGCTCCCCTAAAGCACTGTTCATAGAATCCCTATTTTGCAGGAGGAGGCCATTCAGCCCATCGAGTTTGTTCCGATCACAGTACCACCCAGGCCCTACTCCTGTACCCCCAGATATTTACCCTGCTAATCCCCTGACACTAGGGTCAATTTAGCGTGGCCAGTCCACCCAACCGCACATCTTTGTGGGAGGAAACCGGAGCACCCGGAGGAAACCCACGCAGACACGGGGAGAACGTACAGACTCCACACAAACAGTGACTCAAGCCGGGAATTGAACCCAAGTCCCTGGCACTGTGAGGCAGTAGTGCTATCTGGTGTGCCACCGTACCGCCCCTGTTGTCCCCTGATTAGTCACAGGTTGTGATCACAGTGACACTGTTCTAGCCACAAGCACAGGTTAAAAAAAAATGTACTTTACACGTCTGTATTTTCATCTCAACCTTCACCCCCATTCAGTAAGCAAGAATTTAAAATATTAACAAAGATCAGAAAAAACACTCGCTCTGTTTCTCGTCCTGCCGTTTTATTAAGCAGCACACAGACCCGTTACAGTTCACTGATACATGCCATGTGGGTACGGTTAGAACAAGTGCACAAAAACAGAAATGCAATAAACTACCTCCGATTCCCCCAGCCCCTTCTCAGAGTGCCGACACTTCACCTACCCCGAGTCCTGCCACCCCTCCCCCAGTGCTCCTGCGCCTTGCCTCTCACGGGGTTCCAGGACTGCCCGTCGCCAACCCAGGGTCCTAGTGTTCCGTACTGTAACCCCCCACCATCCCAGGGTCTGAATGAACAACACGTTGCTGGTGGGAATTACCCAGGACGGCACAGTGGTGAGCAATGCTGCCTCACAGCGCCAGGGTTCAGGTCTAGCCTTGGGTCTTTGTGGAGTCTGCGTGTTCTCCCTGTGGCCGCATGGGTCTCCTCCGGATGCTCCAGTTTTCTCCCACAGTCCAAAAATGTGCAGGTTAAGTGGATTGGCCATACTTAATTGCTCCTTAGTGTCTAAAGATGTGCAGGTTAGGTGGATTAACCATGGGAAGTGTGTGGATTGCAGGGGTAAGGCAGGGGAGCAGGCCTCTGTCAGAGAGTCGGTGCAGATTTGATGGGCCGAATGGCCTCTTCTGTGCTGTAGGGATGCTATATGTTTCTGCCTGCTCAGACTCTCACTTGTATCACTTGGCTTATGGGAACTCACAAAGTCACTCAGTCATGCAGTTGCTGATGCTACACATCAGCTACAGTGAGTGAGCCACGTTGATTTGTGACTGTCTCTGGTTTGGGTCTCAGTCCGTGCTTTTAGCTTGTCACTTATACTGTGGTCACTGGGCCTCGTGGTCCCTGAGCTGCAGAATAGAGAATCCTGCAGTCTGGTGACCATCCTGTCCCCAGCTCCACGAGAACAGGCACTGGGGAAGCTGCAACGCTCTCCACGATGGGATAGCTGTTACTGCTCATGCCTGGAGTATGGGGCATTGGTGAAAGTTTCTGGAGAGCAACTTGCTTGCGTCTTAGCCCAGAAAGGAGCTACGCGCTTCGACCGGTGTATCGGGGGTGGTGTGGAGGTGGGAAGTAAAACTGCAGGGCAGCTTACAACAAAGTCACCAGAAAGTTTGATTCTGTCTGTTCTTCCTTTCACGATACAGAAATTCATCAGGCTTGATATGTCGGAATTCCAGGAAAAACATGAAGTAAGTGAAACCGGTTGTCAGTGAGATCACAAACATTCAGTCCTCCAGGCAGGTAGCTCCAGAGCAAAGAGACCAGGGGACAAAGTTATTGAACCGCGACCAACCTTTTGTTATGAATGTGTTAAAGATAAAGCTCGCACAGTTCCTCAGTGCAATGTGCAGCAGTTTATTAAACAATCCTGTGGGATTCTAGATGTTATGGTTGTTGGAAAAGAGGGGGGGAGGTTCAGCTGCAAATGTCCGCAGAAGCAAATAATTAGTGAGGTACGTGGAAACTGCTGTTAGAGCAATGTCCTGGAAAGTTCCAGGTGCTTGTTACACCTCACTGGAAGTGTTTGATGGGATAGTGTGGATGAGGGAGCTTTATTCCACGTCTAAACCCAGGCTGAAGTTGGGACTCTTTCCTTGAAGAAAGTTGCAAGGAGCTTTGATTGAGGTATTTAAAACCAGGAGGGTGTGGACAGAGTCGATAAAGAGAAACTGTTCCCACTGGCGGAAAGATCAAGAACCAGAGTACACAGGTTTAAGGTGATTGGCTAAAGAAGCAATGGAAACATGAGGAGAAACTTTTCACACAGCGAGTGGTTAGGATCTGGAATGTACTGTCTGAGAGTGTCGTGGAGACAGATTCACACAGCGAGTGGTTAGGATCTGGAATGCACTGTCGGAGAGTGTGGTGGAGAAAGGATCAATGGATGCATTTAAAATTGAATTAGATGTTATCTGAAAAGGAAGGTTGTGCATGTGTGGGTGGATGATAGCCGTAAGGAGAAAGCAGGGGAAGGGCACAAGGTGCAGTGCTCCTTGGGAGAGCCAGCACAAGCACAATGGGCAGAATAGCCTCCTGTGATGTACCAATCTGTAATTCCATGCTGTGCCTGTCCTGGAAGTGTTTGATGGGGGACAGTGTAGAGGGAGCTTTACTCTGTATCTAACCCCGTGCTGTACCTGTCCTGGGAGTGTTTGATGGGGGACAGTGTAGAGGGAGCTTTACTCTGTATCTAACCCCGTGCTGTACCTGTCCTGGGAGTGTTTGATGGGGGACAGTGTAGAGGGAGCTTTACTCTGTATCTAACCCCATGCTGTCCCTGTCCTGGGAGTGTTTGATGGGGACAGTGTAGAAGGAGCTTTACTCTGTATCTAACCCCTGGCAGTACCTGTCCTGAGAATGTTTGATGGGCACAGTTTTGAGGGAGTCTTATTAAACCAAGACTGGAATAAATTTCTCAATAAAAGGTGTATTTTAAAGGTTGCGAAGTTTATCGGTTCTCCGCCTGGTTATGTCGGACATGAGGAAGGTGGTCAGCTGACCAAGAAGCTGAAGCAGAGTCCGAATGCAGTGGTTTTGTTTGACGAAGTGGATAAGGCCCATCCCGATGTCCTGACCATCATGCTGCAACTGTTCGATGAGGTGAGTGTGATCCAACTGTGAGGCAAGAGAAAGAAATGCCGTAGTGCACTGTGACGATGACCGTGATGATCGGCTAATCTGTTTGTGTGAAGTTGGTTGAGGAATAAGTATTGAACGAAAATGCTGGGACAACTCCCTTGCGTTTCTTCAAAATAGTGGCCATTGGATCATCCATGTCCACCTGAGAGAGTAGACATGGCCTCAGCTTAAAGTCTCATCCGAAATATAGTATCTCTGACAGTGCAGCACTCTCTCAGTACCGCACTGGAACGAGATTTCAGAACCCGGAATTGAACTCATGACCTTCTGACTCAGAGAGGTGTGTGACACTGAAGTTCCAAGAAGGTGCTGAAAGAATTCATTTTAAACAATTTTTAAATTTATTTGTGGGACATGGCCATCGCTGGCTGGGTCAGCATTTATTGTCCATCCCTAGTTGCCTGAAGACAGTTGAGAATCAATCACATTGCTGCAAGTCTGGAGTCACATGTAGGCCGGACTAGGGAAGGATGGCAGATTTCCTTCCCTAAAGGACATTAGTGAACCAGATGGGTTTTTACAACAATCATGGTCATCAGTCGATTCTTAATTCTAGATCTCTTTTACTGATTTCAAATTTCACCCTCTACCCTGGTGGAATTCAAACCTGGGTCCCCAGATCATTAGCTGAGTCTCTGGATTAATAGTCTAGCGATAATACCATGAGGTCATCACCTTCCTAATATACAGGTGAAGAGCCAGCATTGATGAAAGAAAGCAGAGAGGAGACATGTCAAATTAACACTGATGCTAAACCTGGGATTTTCCTTGAAATGTAGAATCTAGTTTTGGTGAATCTTCAATGTATAATTGTAAAACAAAGGGGGTGAGTTTTTGAATGTAATTTCCAGGTTTGTTGGAAGTTCCTGTGCACAAGTTGGCTGCTACCTTTCCTATATTACAGCAGTGGCTTAGTTTCAGAAAGTGATGGGTGTTTGATGGGAAGTAAATAGCTTCAGATGGAATAGAGACATCTTAGAATCATCAAGACTGCACTGGCAGCAATCCCACCCAGGCCCTATCCCCATAACCCCACACATTTCCCTTGCTAATACCCCTGACACTAGGGTCAATTTAGCATGGCCAATCAACCTAACCCACACATCTTTGGACTGTGGAAGGAAACCGTAGCACCCAGAGGAAACCCACGCAGCCACGGGGAGAACGTGCAAACTCCACACAGCCAGCAACTCAAGCTGGGAATTGAACCTGGGATCCTGGTGCTGTGAGGCAGCAGTGTCACTGTGCCACCCAACAACTTGTTGCTTCTTGAAACAACTGTTTTTGGTGAGACCATATCTGAAACACCGTGTGCAGTTTTGGCCTCTACATTTAAGAAAGGATAGATGGTAGAGCGAAGGTTCACTAGATTGGGCCCTGGGATGAGGGGATTGTCCAATGATGAGAGGCTGGGTAAACTGGGTCTTTTTTGTTGGTGTTTAGAAGAACGAGAAGTGATCACATTGAAACGTGCAAGATTCCGAAGGGGGCTTTATATCATAGATGCTGTGATTGTTTCCCCTGGCTGGGGAATCTGATCCACGTGGTCTCAGGATTGAGAGGAGGAGAAATTTCTTCACTCAAAGAGTACTGAACCTTTGGAGTGTTGGGATGCTCCATTGTTCAGTGTATTTAAGGCTGGGAAAAGACACATTCTTCATCTGTCAGGGAATTGAGGGATGAGGGAGTGAGTGGGAAAAATTGAATTGGTATTCCAAATGAACCATGATTCGCCGAACAGGCTCGATGAACCTCGCGGTCTCCTCCTACCCCTATTTCTCATGCTCTTTTATCAATCATTAGTCTGTGGTTGTAGGTATTAGGACAGGTGACCAAAAACCCAGAGGTTTTAAGGAGTATCTTGAAGTAAGAAAGGAAGGTTGGTTTGGAGCAGGAATTCCAGAGCTTGGAGCCGTTGCAGTTGAAGGCACACCTGCCACTGGTGCAACAATAAAAATGGGGGATACCAGAACTGGAAGTGGTTATAGGGGTAGAGGGTAGATGAGACAGACTGGGAACTCTAAATTCGAGAGCCAGTCTGGATCAGCGAGCAGGGAACAGGATATTTAGCGAGTAGGAATACAGGCAGCAGAGGTTTGGATGAGCTCAGGTTCGTGGAAGGTGAGAGGTCAGCAAGGTGAGCATTCGAATAGTCACGTCTACAGCTAATAAATGCAGATCAAAGAGAGTTGGAGGAGGCTCATGTGGAGCTTATGCTGGAACGGACCAATTTGGTGAAATGGCCTCTTTATGTTCTATCAAAAGGCAGTCCTCCCAATATCCTGAGTCAACATGCTCCAGAACAAGAGGTTACTTTGGGTGTATGGTTCCCAAAGCTCTGGATCTTTTCCTCATCTGATGCCTGGACCAGTTGTAGACTCAATACTAGAGTAATCGATCTCTATCAATTCTGATTCAGAGATTAGACAATAACTCCTTAATCATGGCTGATAGTCTGGAAGGTGAATTAGATGGACCTTGGACTTCCTTTGTGAAGCAATCCCTTTGTTTTCCCTACAACATTCCAACATTGCAAAATACTACGGACAATGGAAATCTAAAATTAAGAAATTTAGCAGGTCTGGCAGCGTCTGTGGACAGAGAAACAGAGTTAATGTTCCGAGTCCATATGACCCTTCCAGAGAAGGCAATGGTGAGGCGATGGCCTAGTGGTGTTACCACTAGACTGTTAATCCAGAAACTCAGCTAAAGTTCTGGGGACCCGGGTTCGAATCCCACCACGGCAGGTGTTGGAATTTGAATTCAGTAAAAAATATCTGGAATTAAGAATTTACTGATGACCACAAAACCATTGTCGATTGTCGGAAAAACCCATCCGGTTCACTAACATCCTTTAGGGAAGGAAATCTGCCGTCCTTTCCCGGTGTGGCCTACATGTGACTCCAGACACTTAGTTGCATCAATTGCTCAAGAAGGCAGCTCACCACCACCCTTTCAAGGGCAACTAGGGATGGGCAATAATTGCTGGCCAACCAGCAACCCCCATGTGCCAGAAATTAATAAAACAGAACTGGAATAGATTACTTGGTCACCTCGTTTCTGCTTGTGGGAGCTTTCTGTATGCAAGTTAGCTCTTTCTGGGCTTGCTTTGCAGGGACCACTGCTTGTGATATTTCATGCAACTTTGGAATGTTTGTTTTGGAGATGTGATGTGATTAAAACCCTGTCCCCTCTCCTCGCCTCTCTTGATGCTTCAGGGAAGACTGACAGATGGCAAAGGGAAGACTATTGAGTGTAAGGATGCAATCTTCATCATGACCTCCAATGTGGCCAGTGAGGAGATAGCTGAGCACGCTTTGCAACTGAGACAGGAAGCCCAGGAACTGGGAAAGAAACGGCTAGCCGAGAAACTAGGTAAGGGAGAGCATTGTGTTAATGTGTTGGTCCCTATCTTATTGGACACTGTCTTTAGGAACAGAGAGACCCGGTCAGTACCATACTGGACACTGTCTTCAATTACAAAGAGACCCAGTCTGTACCACACTGGACACTGTCTTTAGTGACAGAGAGACCCAGTCAGTGCCACACTGGACAATGTCTTTAATTACAGAGACCTGGTCAGTAACACACTGGACACCATCTTTAGTGACAGAGAGACTGGTCTGCACCATACTGGACACTGTCTTTAGTAGCAGAGAGACCAATCTGTGCCACATGGGACAGTGCCTTCAGCAAGTGACTGAGGCATTGGGCAGTTACAGAGAGAAGGTGTTGATGGCAAGGGTCAGATGCAGTATAGATGGGAGGCAGGGCTCAGAGCTTTAGTCCTTAGCAGTGAAGTGTAAATGTCATTATGTGGAGCTTTCTCAGTGCCAGTTAAACTGGTTGATTGAAGTTTCTGGATCCTGTTTTGATCTGAGGTTCTCTCTGGTTGCTACAGATGATGTGCTTCTGAGTGAGAAAGTGACCATCTCCAAGCACTTCAAGGAACACGTGATCAGACCCATTCTGAAGGTAAAAAAACTACTCAGGTTTAGCACTAACTACAGCCATTGGGCCGTATATAAGAAAAGCTACAGCCCAACAATGATCATCGCCTTGTTTATGGACCATCTCTCTCTGCTCTCCAATCACAGCTCATCCTCCAGCACTCCAACATCCTTCGTTATTCATCTCTTTAATATCTTAACTCCCATTGTCATTAATTCCTTTGCTACTCCAACTCTCCAAATCAGAGAGAGATGGTGGCAGTATTAAGCCAGAGGCTCAGGTCAATACATTGAGGACACAAGTTTAAATCTCAGCACGGCCAATGGTGGAATTTAAATTCAGTTAATAAATCTGGAATATAAAGCTAGTCTCAATAATGTTGACCATGAAACTCATAGAATCTCTACAGTTCAGGAGGAGGCTATTAGGCTCATCGAGCCTGTACTGACCACATCCCACCCAGGCCCTGTTCCCGTAACCCCACACATTTACCCTGCTAATCAACCTGACACTAGGGTCAACTTAGCATGGCCAATCAACCTAACCTGCACATCTTTGGAGTGTGGGAGGAAACCGGAGCACCCGGAGGAAACCCACACACAGGGAGAATGTGGAAACTCCACACAGACAGTGACCAAGGCTGGAATTGAACCTGGGTCCCTGGCACTGTGAAGCAGCAGTGCGAACCACTGTGCCACCGTGCTATCCTAATGGATTATTATTTTTAGAAACGCATCTGGTTCACTAGTGTCACCAACGGGAAGGAAATCTGCAATCCTTAGCGGTCTGGCCTATATGTGACTCCAGATCCACAGCAATGTGGTTGACAGTTAACTGCCCTCTGAGATGGGCAAACAAGCCACTCAGTTCAAGGGTAATTAGGAATGGGTAATAAATGCTGGTCCTGTCACCCAATCCCATGAAGGAGAAAGAAAAGAAATGCACTAAGAGTTTGAACAACCCACCTGGGTTCTTCCCGTCTGATTATTTAGAACATTGTTCCTGTGGAGCTGAGTCGAGAGGCAGCGATTTTTGGGCGTGCGAGGAGGCAAAAATAAGGTATAATTTTCTGTTTATTCCGTTTAACTTTTTATTTTTAGTGTTAAGTCGCGAGTTTCGGCGGTTTTTTTTAAATTAGTTAGAAACCGGAAGTCGTCACTAGGACGCTTACCGGTAGTTGTAGTTTTTTTTTTCGGGTTTAAAAACACCTACCTCCGTGTCTCGGCCTCATTGTTCCTGTGGAGCTGAGTCGAGAGGCAGCGATTTTTGGGCGTGCGAGGAGGCAAAAATAAGGTATAATTTTCTGTTTATTCCGTTTAACTTTTTATTTTTAGTGTTAAGTCGCGAGTTTCGGCGGTTTTTTTTAAATTAGTTAGAAACCGGAAGTCGTCACTAGGACGCTTACCGGTAGTTGTAGTTTTTTTTTTCGGGTTTAAAAACACCTACCTCCGTGTCTCGGCCTCATTGTTCCTGTGGAGCTGAGTCGAGAGGCAGCGATTTTTGGGCGTGCGAGGAGGCAAAAATAAGGTATAATTTTCTGTTTATTCCGTTTAACTTTTTATTTTTAGTGTTAAGTCGCGAGTTTCGGCGGTTTTTTTTAAATTAGTTAGAAACCGGAAGTCGTCACTAGGACGCTTACCGGTAGTTGTAGTTTTTTTTTTCGGGTTTAAAAACACCTACCTCCGTGTCTCGGCCTCATTGTTCCTGTGGAGCTGAGTCGAGAGGCAGCGATTTTTGGGCGTGCGAGGAGGCAAAAATAAGGTATAATTTTCTGTTTATTCCGTTTAACTTTTTATTTTTAGTGTTAAGTCGCGAGTTTCGGCGGTTTTTTTTTAAATTAGTTAGAAACCGGAAGTCGTCACTAGGACGCTTACCGGTAGTTGTAGTTTTTTTTTTTCTCGTGCCCCTAACACTATAAATTAGTGCAGAGAGGATTCCCGATTCTCTACACTGGTAGAGAATCCCACCCTTCCACCTCCTCTAACCTAATTATAAGTGTGAGGGAAGTTTTTTTTTTATATTTTTACTTTTCTGCTGGTAATTGATTCAGGGATGGCAGTTCAGGCTGTAAGCTGCATCTCCTGTGGGATGTATGTAGTGAGGGACTCCCACAGTGTTTCAGGTGATTTTAATTGTGGGAAGTGTGTTAGATTGCAGTTTCTGGAGGAGCGTGTAAAGGAGCTGGAAGGGGAATTAGAGGAGCTCCGTATAATTCGGGAAGTGGAGCAGGACATAGAAAGGAGTTATAAGGAGATAGTCACTCCTAGGAATAAGTCTTGGGTCACTGCCAGGAAGAGGGGCAAAAAGCAGTTGGGGGGACAATCCCCTGGGGCTGTTCCCCTCCAAAATAGGTTCTCGGTCCTGGAGGCTACAGTTGAGGAGAAATCAACTGGGGATAGCCAAAGGGAGCAGGTCTCTGGGGGTGAGCCTATTGGCAAGCCTCAGGTGGTTAGGGGTAAGAGATTGGGCCTTGTGATTGGGGACTCCACGGTTATGGGGACGGATAGGAGAGTTGGAGGTAAGGGTAGGGACTCTGGGCTGGTGTGTTGCCTACCAGGGGCTGGGGTCCAGGATGTTTCGGACAGAGTATTCAGGACTCTTAGGGGAGAGGGAGATCAACCCCAAGTTATAGTTCATGTGGGGACACATGACATAGGGAGATTAAGGGAAGGGGATATTAAGCAAAGATTTATGGAGTTGGGGTGGAAACTCAAGGCGAAGTCAGAAAGAGTAGTTATATCTGGACTCTTGCCTGTACCACGGGATAGATTAGGGAGGAATAGGGAGAGGGAAAGTTTGAACTCGTGGCTGAGGGGATGGTGCAGGAGGGAGGGGTTCAGGTACTTGAGCAATTGGGGCTCATTCTGGGGAAGGTGGGACCTCTATAAGAGGGATGGTCTACACCTGAACCAGAGGGGAATCAATATCCTGGGGGGTAAATTTGCAAAAGCGATGCAGGAAGGTTTAAACTGATTCGGAGGGGGGGAGGGATAGTGAGGAAAGGGGGTGAAAGTGAGGGGGGCATAGTTGGGGAATGCAAGGCACGGCATAGTGGGGGTGGGGCGGAGCAGGGTTTGAAATGCGTGTACTTTAATGCGAGGAGTATTCGCAATAAAGTGGATGAACTTGCAGCGTGGATCAGTACCTGGGACTTTGATGTTGTGGCCATTTCTGAGACTTGGATAGAGCAGGGTCAGGAATGGATGTTGCAGGTTCCGGGGTACAAATGCTTTAGTCGGAGTAGAGAAGAAGGTAGAAGGGGGGGTGGGGTAGCATTGCTAGTCAAGGACTGTATCACAGTGTCGGAGAGAAAGTTTGATGAGGACTTGTCAGTTGAGGTAGTATGGGCGGAGATTAGAAATAGGAGAGGTGAGGTCACCCTGTTGGGAGTCTTTTATAGACCTCCTAAAAGTTCTAGAGAGGTTGAGGAAAGGATTGCGGAGACAATCCTGGTTAGGAGTGAAAGTAATAGGGTAATTGTTATGGGGGACTTTAACTTTACGAATATTGATTGGAGTTGCTATAGTTCTAGCTCGCTTGAGGGGTCAGTGTTTGTACAAAGCGTGCAGGAAGGTTTTTTGTCTCAGTATGTAGACAGGCCAACTAGAGGTGAGGCTATATTGGATTTGGTGCTGGGAAATGAGCCAGACCAGGTGCTAGACTTGGAAGTTGGTGTGCATTTTGGTGATAGTGACCACAATTCGGTTACGTTCACCTTAGTGATGGGAAGAGATAGGCGTGAACCTCGGGTCAGCAATTTTAGCTGGGGTAAGGGCGATTATGAGGCTATCAGGAGTGAATTAGGAAGCATGGATTGGATTAGGGGATTGCAGGGACTGGGAACATCTGAAATGTGGAATTTTTTCAAGGAGCAGCTACTGCGAGTCCTTGATAGGTATGTCCCTGTCAGGCATGGTGGATTTGGTAGGGCTAGGGAACCGTGGTGCACTAAAAGAGTTGAGTCGATGGTTAAAAAGAAAAAGGAGGCTTATGTTCGGATGAGATTGGAGGGCTCAGATAGTGCACTAGAAAGCTTTAGATTGGCTAGGAGGGAGTTGAAGAGTGAGTTGAGAAGGGCTAAAAGAGGACATGAGAAGACTTTGGCTGATAGGATTAAGGAGAATCCTAAGGCGTTCTATAAGTATGTCAAGAACAGAAGGTTGGTCAGGGCAAGATTAGGGCCAGTTACAGACAGCAGGGGGAAGTTGTGTGTGGAACCGGAGGAGATTGGAGAAGTATTGAACCAATATTTCTCTTCGGTGTTCACGCAGGGGGACATGAATATAGCTGAGGAGGACATTGGGTCGCAGGGGTGTAAAATAGAAAGTATTACGGTTGATAAAGAGGATGTGCTGGAAATTCTTGAGGGGCTGAAAATAGATAAGTCCCCTGGTCCGGATGGGATCTACCCTAGGATTCTCTGGGAGGCTAGAGAGGTGATTGCAGAGCCTCTGGCTCAGATCTTCAGGTCGTCATTGGTCTCTGGTGTAGTCCCGGAGGATTGGAGGATAGCGAATGTTGTCCCATTGTTTAAGAAGGGGAACAGAGACTTTGCCGGGAATTATAGACCGGTGAGTCTTACTTCTGTTGTGGGCAAGGTTTTAGAAAAAATTATTAGGGATAGGATTTATAGTTATTTGGAGTGTAATGAATTGATTAGAAATAGTCAGCATGGTTTTGTAGCAGGTAGGTCGTGCCTTACTAACCTTATTGAGTTTTTTGAGAAGGTGACCAAAGAGGTGGATGGGGGTAAGGCAGTTGACGTGGTATACATGGATTTTAGTAAGGCGTTCGATAAGGTTCACCATGGTAGGCTTCTGCAGAAAATGCAGATGTATGGGATTGTGGGTAATCTAGGAAGTTGGATCAGGAATTGGCTATCAGATAGGAGACAGAGGGTGGTGGTGGATGGTAAATATTCATCATGGAGTGCAGTTACGAGTGGTGTGCCTCAGGGATCTGTTTTGGGGCCACTGTTGTTTGTAATTTTTATTAATGATCTGGATGAGGGTATAGTTGGGTGGATTAGTAAATTTGCTGATGACACCAAAGTTGGAGGTGTGGTAGATTGTGAGGAAGGGTGTCATAGTCTGCAGGGAGACTTAGATAGGTTGCAGAGCTGGGCCGAGAGGTGGCGGATGGAATTTAATGCGGAGAAGTGTGAGGTAATTCACTTTGGTAGGAGCAACAGATGTGTCGAGTATAGGGCTAACGGGAGGACTTTGAATAGTGTGGATGAACAGAGGGATCTAGGTGTGTGTGTACATAGATCCCTGAAAGTTGGGAATCAAGTAGATAAGGTTGTCAAGAAGGCATACGGTGTCTTGGCGTTTATTGGTAGGGGGATTGAATTTAGGAGTCGCAGCGTCATGTTGCAACTGTACACTACTCTAGTGCGGCCGCACTTGGAGTACTGTGTGCAGTTCTGGTCCCCGCATTACAAGAAGGATGTGGAGGCGTTGGAGAGGGTGCAGAGGAGGTTTACTAGGATGTTGCCTGGTATGGTGGGGAGGTCCTATGAGGAGAGACTGAGGGATCTAGGGTTGTTTTCGTTGGGAAGAAGGCGGCTAAGAGGGGATCTTATTGAAACATATAAGATGATTAGGGGTTTAGATAGGGTGGATAGTGATAGCCTTTTTCCTCGGATGGAGAAAGCTAGCACGAGGGGGCATGACTTTAAATTAAGGGGGGGTAGCTACAGGACGGATGTCAGGGGTAGGTTCTTTACCCAGCGGGTGGTGAGGGATTGGAATGCCCTGCCTGCTGCAGTTGTAGATGCGTCTAGTTTGGGGGCGTTTAAGAGATCTCTGGATAGGTTTATGGACGAAAAGGGATTGGTATAGGCTAGTGGGTCATTGTTTTTGTAACTGGTCGGCGCAACATCGTGGGCCGAAGGGCCTGTTCTGCGCTGTAATGTTCTATGTTCTATGTTCTATGTTCTATTTATCACTCTGAGCCAAGAAATTCTTCCAAATGTTTTAGTTGAAGGAACCTTCATGCTACCTTGGCAATTCCTCTTGATTTGTTCTTCTCCAACCAAACAACTCCCCGGATACTGAGTGTGCGAGCTGGTCAAAGTCAACAATGAAGTTCTTTTATTCGCTGGCTGGGCCAGCATTTATTGCCCATCCTGATTTGCTCTTGGAGGGTACTTGAGAGTCAGCCACATTGCTGTGGCTCTGCAGTCACATGTACAAAGAACAGCACAGGAAACAGGCCCTTCGGCCCTACAAGCCCGCGCCGCCCATTTTAACACTTAGTGAGTGTCTTATTCAAGTCTTTCGTCGATCGTCAATGTTTTTGTCTACCTCTAGTGGACTCCACAATGAAGGGGTGCCATGTAAATGTTGGCCAGACCGAGGAAGGACGGCCGATTTCCTTCCCTAAAGGACATTAATGATCCAGTTAGGTCTTTCTGACAATCAACAATGGTTTCATGGTCATCAATAGATTCTTAATTCCAGATTTTTTTTTTAATCAAATTCAAATTCCACCATCTGCCGTGGCGGGATTCGAACCCAGGTCCCCAGAACATTAGCTGAGTTTCTGGATTAATAGTCCAGTGATAATACCACTGGGCCATCACCTCCCTATGACTTGCTGTGTGACTGTGATTGCTGTATTGCTCTCATCCTCAATCCCTGCCTTCAATACTGTGCGTTACCTACCCTACCCATTCTCTTATTGTCTGTTGCTCCTGCTGTCACTATCGTATTGTCATTTTCACGTCTTTTGAAGCATGCTATTAACCAGCTGAATGTGCTTCCATCAGGCTCACTTCCGTCGGGATGAGTTTCTGGGCAGAATCAACGAGATTGTTTATTTCCTTCCTTTCTGTCACTCGGAGCTGATCCAGCTGGTCAACAAGGAATTAATCTTTTGGGCCAAGAAGGTAAGGAAGGTTCCTACACTGATATCCATCTCAGAGGCTTTCTACTCCCTGGCTCCAGGGCTCCCAGCAGCAGCTCCCCTAGTTCCCCACTCAAGACCATAAACCTGGGGACCAAACAACAACAGTCTGCATTTATATGGCAGCTTTAACATAGTATAATGACCCAGGGTGACTGGCAGAGTCTGACCCTGCCACATATGAGGACAGGTGACCAAAGGCAGGTTTTGAGGTGCATCTTAATGGAGGAGAGAGACAGAACATGGTTTAGGGAGGAAATTCCAGAGCTTAAGAACCAGGCAGCTGAAGGTACAGCCACCAGTGATGGAGCGATTAAAATCGGGTTGCCTGAGAGACATGAATTTGAAGAGGGTGTAATACATGAGAGATCTGGACAGGGTGAGTAAGGAGCAGCTGTTCCCCTTGGTTGAGGGGTCAGTCACGAGGGGGCGAGGGGTCAGTCACGAGGGGGCGAGGGGTCAGTCACGAGGGGGCGAGGGGTCAGTCACGAGGGGGCGAGGGGCAGGAGGGGATTTGAGAATTTCTTTCTCACTTAGAGGGTGGTGGGAATCTGGAATGCTCTGCCTGGGAAGGTACCGGAGGCTGGAAACCTTACAACCCTTAAAAATATTTGGACGGGTGCTTGAAATATCAACTAATGTTCTGGGGACCCGGCTTCGAATCCCGCCACGGCAGTTGGTGAAATTTGAATTCAATAAAAAAAATCTGGGATTTTAGGGAAGGAAATCTGCCATCCTTACCCAGTCTGGTCTACACGTGACCCCAGATCCACAGCAATGTGATTGGCTCTCAACTGCTTTTCGAGAACAACTAGGGATGGGCAGTAAGTGCTAGCCCATGTCCCATGAGTGAACGAAAAAAAACTAACATTCAAGTGCAGGAAAATGGGATTAGCTCAACTTCAGTGGAAGCTAATGTCAGTGCAAACTCAATGGGCCAAAGGCCCTTTCCTGCTCTGGATGACTATCTTGGAGAGCCTTCAGGCTGGAGGAGGTTGCAGAGGTTACAAATCAAATGCAAGACTTTGAGCACGGCTCACTGCTATGCCAACTTCACTCACTGGAGCCTGTCAGAGGAGCTTGTTGCACATTCTGTTGTGTTTTGTTAAAGAAGGACTGACAGGAGTGTTGAGTGGTTGTATTGTAAACCAGTAAACATACGGCACTGGAATGTTTTTCATTTCCCTCCAGGCCAAACAACGACACGATATCAACCTGCAGTGGGACCGGGAGGTGATGGATGTGTTGGCGGAAGGATACAATTTGCACTATGGAGCTAGATCCATCAAGCATGAGGTGAGGCTGGGGGCCAGTGTGAGATTATGGGGCAGTGTCGACCATAAATCACAGCTTCTGTAAATAAAGCAGATTGAATATGAATATGTCATACATCACAGTGAATAATACAGCATGCTTCTGCTCAGCCGCACTCAGCTCAGACACACTCAGAGAAACGACAAGAAGCTAAATATGCCAGAGGTCTACTGGAGTATCAGTTCCTCAATGTACAGTAACTGCGATGAAAGGAGTCTGGGAGGCATAGAATAGCACAGAAGAAAGTTATTTGGCCCATCAAATCTGTGCCAGCTCTTAAAAAAAAGCAATCTAGTTAAATCTGCTCACCCCTTCTTTTCCCATATCCCCAGTTAACCTCATTCAACCATTCTTTTCCCATATCCCGAAAACATTCCCAGTTAACCCCATTCAACCATTCTGTTCCCATATCCCTGCAACATTCCCAGTTAACCTCACCTACACACTCCTTTCCCATATAGCTGCAACATTCCCAGTTAACCCCACTCACCCATTCTTTTCCTGGCCTTGGAACGGGTCCAGAGGGTGTTCACAAGAATAATCCCTGGAATGAAGAGCTTGTCGTATGAGGAATGGTTGAGGATTCTGGATCTGTACCCGTTGGAGTTTAGAAGGATGAGGGGGGATCTTATTGAAACTTACAGGATACTGCGAGGCCTGGGTAGAGTGGACGTGGAGAGGACGTTTCCACTAGTAGGAAAAACTAGAACTAGAGGGCACAACCTCAGGCTAAAGGGACAATCCTTTAAAACAGTGATGAGGAGGAATGTCTTCAGCCAGAGAGAGACAAATCTGTGGAGCTCTTTACCACAGAAAGCTGTGGAACTCTTTACCACAGGAGGCTAGGTCATTGAGTGTCTTTAAGACAGAGATAGATAGGTTCTTGATTAATAAGCGGATCAGGGGTTATGGGGAAAAGGCAGGAGAATGGGGATGAGAAAAATATCAGCCATGATTGAATGACGGAGCAGACTCGATGGGCCGAGTGGCCTAATTCTGCTTCTGTGTCTTATGGTCATATCCCTGCAATGTTTCCTCTTCCAAATATTTACCTGATTCCGTTTTGAAAGCTTTTATTGAACCTGTTTCCACTGCCCTGCCAGCCAGTGAATATCAAATCCTAACTATTCATAAGGTGTTGGAATGGTAAAATGGTGCAAAAAGGAGGGTCAATTAGGGACTGAAAAGAGGAGTGAGGCTGGGGGCATGGCTGAGGTAAACAAACACTTTGCATCTGTCTCTACCAAGGACATAGATGCTACCCAGACCATGGTGAAAGAGGAGGAAACAAAAAGGTTTACCATTGATGGAGAGGAGATAAAGAAGCTATCTGTACTGAAAGTTGGTGAGACACTGGGACTGGTTAAGATGTATCCAAGGATACTGAGGGATGTGAGAGTGGAAATTGCAAAGACAAGTGGCCATACTTTTTCAGCCTCTCTTAGACTCAGGTGATGCCAGAGGGGTGGAGAATTATAAATGTTACCCTTGCTCAAAAATCCGGTAAAGATAAGCCCGGGAATTACAGCCCCCCCAGTTTAACCTTGGTGATGCAGAAACTTTGAAAAACAATAATCTGGAACAAAATTAATAGTCACGTGGATAAATGTGAGTTAATTAAGGAAAACCAGTATGGATTTGTTGAGAGAAAATCGTGTTTAACTCACTGGCTGGAGTTTTTTTGATGCGGCGGCACAAAGGGTGGATGAGGGGAATGCCGTTGATGTGGTGTACCTGGACTTTCAGAAGGCACTGGATAAAGTGCCACATGACAGACGTGTGAGCAAAGTTAAAGCTCCTGGAATAAAGGGGATAGGAAGAACACAAAAAGATGCAGAATTGGCTGAGTGACAGGAGAGAGTAATGGCAAGTGGAGGTTTTTCAGACTAACGTAGAGTTTGTTGTGGAGATCCTGAGGATTCAGTAACTGGACCTTTGCTGTTCCTGGTACTTTAATGACCTAGACCTTAATGTACAATTTCAAAGTTTGCAAGCTATACTTGGAAGCCTTGTGTACTATGAGGAGGATAGTGTAGAACTTCAAAAGGGCACAGACAGGATGGTAGCATATGGAAGATAAAACTTAATGCAGAGAAGTGAGAAATGATTTTGGTAGAAAGAACAAAGAGAGATATAAAATAATGAGTACGATTCTGAAAAGGGTGCATGAGCAGAGGGACCTGGTCACTGAAAGCAGCAGAACAGAAAAGAGTGGCTAATAAAGCTTTATCAGTAGGGGCATAGAGTACAAAAGCAAAGAGGTTTAAGAAGGATGTGAAGAGAGAGGGTAGAAAAGATTCACGGGAACGTTGATGAGAAACTTCAGTTATGTTGATAGATTAGAAAAGGTTTTCCTTAGAGATGGGAAAGCAGGGAGGAGACTGGGTAGAGGTGTTCAAAATCATGAAAGCCCTGGACAGAGTAGATAGGGAGAAAATGTTTCCATTGGTGGAAGAATCGAGAATGAGAGGAGACAGCTTTAAGAAAATTGGGAAAATCAGATTTATCATCTCAGATTTATGGCCCCTAGTCTAAGTCTCATCCGCAAGTGGAAACATCTTCTCTGTAGTTATTTTATCAAACCCTTTCATTATCTTAAAGACTTCACTGAGGTCACCCATTAGTCTTCTCTATTCTAGAGAAAAGAGCTACAGTGTATTCAGTCTGAAAGGTAGGATCTCTCAGATCTGGTATCACTCCAGTAAATGTTTTTTATACATTCTCCAGTGCCTCAACATGCTCTTTATCATATGGTGGCCAGAACTGTTTACAGCAACTCAGATGCTTGGTCTAACCAAGGTTTCAAAGACCTGGGTGTCCTTGTTCATGAGTCACTGAAAGCTAATATGTAGGTGCAGCGAGCAATTAGGAAGGCAAATGGTATGTTGGCTGCCTTTGCAGGGGGAGTTGAGTATAGGGGTAAAGGTGTCTTGCTTCATTTGTACAGAAACGTGGTTGGACTGTACTTTGAGTATTGCACGCAGTTTTGGTCACTTTACCTAATGAAGGATATGCTGCCACTTAGCGAGTGCCACAGAGCTTCACCAGAGTAATTCTTGGGATGGCAGGATTGTCCTATGAAGACAGATTTGAGGAGATGGGGCCCGTGATCTCCAGACTTGCGAAGAATTGGTAATAATCTCATTGAAGCTTACAAAATATTTAAGCGGCTTAACGGGGTAGATACAGGAAAGATATTCCTCCTGTCTGGGGGATTCTAGAATCGGGGGACATGGTTTTAGAATAAGGGGTAGCCATTAGGGCTGAGGTGAGGAACTTCTTGATTCAGAGAGTGGTGAACCTTTGGAGTGCTCTACCCCAGAGGGAAGCTCAGTCTTTGAGTGTGTTCAAGACAGAGAGCGATAGATTTCTGGATACTGACAACACCCTGGGATATGAGGAGAGTGCAGGAAGATGGCATCGAGATAGATGATCAGCTGTGATCTGGTTGAATGGCAGAGCAGGCTCGAGAGGCTGAATGGTCTGTTGCTGCTCCTGTGTTGCTATGTTCTCCCTGGCCGTACAGCACAAATTCACGTCTTCTGACTATTAAGGATGGAATTTGGTACATTTCTGCTCACAATGCCCCGTGTTATTTTCCCAGGTGGAGCGACGTGTTGTGAATCAGCTGGCAGCCGCCTACGAACAGGAGCTCCTGCCTCGAGGATGCACACTCCGCATTGCTGTGGAAGCTTCGGGAATGGGAATGACGAGGGAGCAAGACGCAGAGCACGGGGAGCCGGACTCCAAGGGAGCCAGGATCCGGCTAGAGATTGTGGAGAAAGGCAGCAAGTCCCGCAAGCTGGACATTAGGGTCCCGGTCAAAGGGGACAAGGTGACCCACCGGTTGTAGCAGGAACCAGAACATCCATCAGACTGACTGCTGCCAAAAGGAAATGGTGGAATTCCCAACCCCACCCTCTCCCTGTGGTCTCTCCCTCCCTTCACCCAACCGCTCCCGTTGTCTCCACGTCTCTCCCTCGCCATTGGACTCTTGCAGCGATATGGGATCCACAGGTTTACTTCTGACCGACCTCACCCTCTCAATCTACCCACCGTTCACCAATAGACGCATTGTCCAGAGGAACAAAGTTCGGGGTAAAACGACATTCTGCTGTTCCTTTGGAGTAGTTCTGAGGGGTCAAATTATCGCTGTCTGTTCCAGGAGTCATCGGAGCGTATTCGGGAACCAGTTTCTCCGTGGTCGATTTTATTTTCCATTTGTTGGGTTGTGTGAAAGACCCAGAATTATCACAGCTGATTGTAACTCGGCAGAGATCGCAGGAATCAAAGCTGCCAGTCACTACAGTGTGAGCGAGACAGCGATACGTAACTGACACGTGATCTGTGTTTACAGCAGGAATCAGATTGTTAATGACATTCCTGATTTGCCCGAATTATAGTTACAACTGCAGACGTTGTGCGACGACTGTGGACTTTGTAATTTAACCCATCATTAGACCACAGCATAAATAAACAAGATGCTTCACTCTCAGGCACTCTTTGCTTTGGGGTTTGATATCATCACAACATATAATCCAGGGAGACTTTCAAACCAATGCCCCTCTCTCCACAGACACTGGTCAACTCCCAGATACATCTTCTATTTCTTCCTTGCAACCTTGTCCCTCTTCTAGTGTGAGGGTTTAGATGGTTCACACAGGGCCTTTTGTATGTTCTCAAAGCAAGACAACCAATCCAGCCATTAACCATCCAGCCATCTACAGCCAATTTTCAGCAAAGTGAGGGCAGGTGTCATTGACAGCGCTATTAAGCAGCACTCAGTCAGCAATAACCTGCTCACTGGCGCTCAGTTTGGTTTCCATCAGGGCCACTTGTCTCCTGACATCATTACAACCTTGCCCTAAGTATGACCAAACAAGCTTAATCCCAGAGGTGAGGTGAGAGTGACAGTCCTTAACATCAAGGCAGCATTTGATCGAGTGTGGCATCAAGGAACCCGAGCAAAACTGGGGTCAATGTGTGACAACTAGAGGATTTTCACAGTAACTTCTTTGTAGTGTTAATGTAAGCCTACTTGTAACTAATAAACTCATTTTTTTTTCAATGGGAATCGGGGAAACCTGTCCGCTGGTTGGAGTCATACCTGGCACAAAGGAAGATGGTTGTGGTGTCTGGAAGCCAATCATTACATTCCCAAGACATCTCTGCAGGAGTTCCTCAGGGTAAAGTCCTAGGCCCAACCATCTTCAGCTGCTTCATCAATGATCTTCTCTCCATCATAAGGTTAGAAGTGGGGATGTTCGCTAGTGATTGCACAATGTTCAGCACCAATTGTGACTCCTCATAGTGAAGTAGTCTGTGTCTAAATGCAGCAAGACCTGGACAATATCCAGGCTTGGGCTGAGTAATGGTACATAGAACATTGGAACATAGAACATTACAGCGCAGAACAGGCCCTTCGGCCCACAATGTTGCGCCGACCAGTTAAAAAACAATGACCCTCTAACCTAAACCAAACCCTTACCATCCATAAACCTATCCACGGATCTCTTAAACGCCCCCAAACTAGGCTCATTTACAACTGCAGCAGGCAGGGCATTCCAATCCCTGACCACCCTCTGGGTAAAGAACCTACCCCTGACATCCGTCCTATAACTACCACCCCTTAATTTAAAGCTATGCCCCCTCGTGCTAGCTTTCTCCATCCGAGGAAAAAGGCTATCACTATCCACCCTATCTAAACCTCTAATCATCTTATATGTTTCAATAAGGTCCCCTCGTAGCCGCCTTCTTTCTAACGAAAACAACCTCAAATCCCTCAGTCTCTCCTCATTGGACCTCCCCTCCATACCAGGCAACATCCTCATAAACCTCCTCTGCACCCTCTCCAAAGCCTCCACATCCTTCCTATAATGTGGGGACCAGAACTGCACACAGTACTCCAAGTGCGGCCGCACCAGAGTTTTGTACAGTTGCAACATGACGCTGCGGCTCCTAAATTCAATCCCCCTACCAATAAACGCCAAGACACCGTATGCCTTCCTAACAACCCTATCTACTTGATTCCCAACTTTCAGGGATCGATGTACACATACACCTAGATCCCTCTGTTCATCCACACTATTCAGAGTCCTACCGTCAGCCCTATACTCTACACATCCGTTATTCCTGCCAAAGTGAATTACCTCACACTTTTCCGCATTAAACTCCATCCTCCACCTCTCGGCCCAGCTCTGCAACTTGTCCAAGTCTCCCTGTAGACTAAGACACCCTTCCTCACTATCTACCACACCTCCGACTTTGGTGTCATCAGCAAATTTACTAATCCACCCAACTATACCCTCATCCAGATCATTTATAAAAATTACAAACAGCAGTGGCCCCAAAACAGATCCCTGAGGCACACCACTCGTAACTGAACTCCATGTCGAATACCATCAACCACCACCCTCTGTCTCCTATCCGCCAGCCAATTCCTAATCCAATTTCCTAGATCACCCTCAATCCCATACATCTGCAATTTCTGCAGAAGCCTTCCATAGTGAACCTTATCAAACGCCTTACTAAAGTCCATATATACCACGTCAACTGCCTTACCCCCATCCACCTCTTTGGTCACTTTCTCAAAAAACTCAATAAGGTTAGTAAGGCACGACCTACCCTCCACAAAACCATGCTGACTATCTCTAATCAATTCATACTCTCCAAATAACTATAAATCCTATCCCTAATAATTTTTTTCTAAAACCTTGCCCACAACAGAAGTAAGACTCACCGGTCTATAATTCCCAGGGAAGTCTCTGTTCCCCTTCTTAAACAATGGGACAACATTCGCTAACCTCCAATCTTCTGGCACTATACCGGTGACCAACGACAACCTGAAGATCAGAGCCAGAGGCTCTGCAATCGCCTCCCTTGCCTCCCAGAGAATCCTAGGGTAAATCCCGTCCGGCCCAGGGGACTTATCTATTTTCAAACCCTCAAGAATAACTAGCACATCCTCCTTATCAACTGCAATACTGTCCAGTTTACAACCCTGTAACCCAGTGTTCTCCACAGCTACATTTATGTCCCCCTGCGTGAACACCGAAGAGAAATATTGGTTCAATGCCTCGCCAATCTCTTCCGGTTCCACACATAAATTCCCACTGCTGCCTCTAACTGGCCCTAATCTTGCCCTAACCAACCTTTTGTTCTTAACATATCTGTAGAAAGCCTTAGGATTCTCCTTAATCCTATCAGCCAAAGTCTTCTCATGTCCTCTTTTAGCCCTTCTTAACTCTCTCTTTAACTCCCTCCTAGCCAATCTAAAGCTTTCTAGTGCACTACCTGAGCCCTCAAGTCTCATCCGGACATAAGCCTCCTTTTTCTTTTTAACCAGCGAATCAACTTTCCTAGTGCACCACGGTTCCCTAGCTCGACCAATTCCTCCTTGCCTGACAGGGACATACATATCAAGGACTCGCAGTAGCTGCTCCTTGAAAACACTCCACATTTCGGACGTTCCGAGACCCTGTAGTCTCCTAGCCCAACCTATGCTTCCTAATTCTCTCCTAATAGCCTCATAATTACCCTTCCCCCAGCTAAAACTACTGACCCGAGGTTCATGCCTATCCCTTTCCATCACTAAGGTGAACGTAACCGAATTGTGGTCACTATCACCAAAATGCACCTCAACTTCCAAGTCTAGCACCTGGTCTGGCTCATTTCCCAAGTAAGTAACATTCACTCAAAGGGTGGTGAATCTCTGGAATTCTCTGCCCGTTGAAGTGGTGGAGGCTGCCTCGCTAAATATTTTTAAGACACGGGTTGATGGGTTTTTGATAAGAGAGGGGATTAAGGGTTATGGGGAGAGGGTGGGAAAGTGGAACTGAGGCACGACAGATCAGCCATAATCTTATTGAATGGCAGGGCAGGCTCGAAGGGCTAGATGGCCTACTCCTGCTCCTATTTCTTATGTTTTTCTTATGTTCTTATGCCACACAAGTGCCAGGCAGTGACCATCTCCAGCAAGGGAGAATCTAACCATCTCCACTTGAAATCCGATGGTATTACCATCGCTGAATCCCCCACTATCAACATCCTGGGGATTACCATTGGTCAGGAACTGAACTGGACCCAGCCATATAAACACTGTGGCTGCCAAAGCAGGTCAGAGGCTGGGAATTCTGTGGTGAATAACTCAGCTATCAATTCCTCAAAGCTGTCCATCACCTGCAAGTAACGTGTCAGGAGTGGGATCGAGTGCTCTCTAATTGCCTGGATGGGTGTAGCTCCAACAACACTTGAGAAGCATCCAGGACAATGCAGCCCTGCTTGATTGGCACCCTATCCACCATCTTAAACACACATTTTCATTGCTGTTTTTGAGAGCTTGCAGGGTGTAAATTGGCTGACTACACTTCAAAAATACCTCACTGGCTGTTTGGGAACATCCTGAGGTCCTGTCTCTTACAATCGACTGTGAATTCAGCATTTCCAATGATTGATTCCTGTTCAGTCTATTCACACAGACCTTCTAGTTGAAGGAGTGGATTGTAATCGAGAGCAGGGACCCTGATCGGTTCTTACTTTGATAATCCAGTTGAGGCTTCTCTTGCGGGGATCGAGTCCGGTACCTATCACAGTGCAGATTTAACAATGGTTTGTAATTATGTGGGCAGCAGTGGTCAGCACCACTGCCTCACAGCAACCACAGCTGGGGTTCGATTCCCAGCTTGAGTCACTGTGTGGAGTCTGCATGTTCTCCTCGTGTCTGCATGTTCCTCCCACAATCCGAAAAATGTGCTGGTCAGGTGCATTCTCCTTCAGTGTACCAGAGTGTGGCGACTAGGGGATTTTCACAGTAACTCAATTGCAATTATAATGTAAACCTACTTGTGACTAATAAATAAACTTTTACTTTACGTTCTCCCCAGGTCTGCGATGGTTTCCTCCCACGCTCCAAGGATGAGTAGGTTAGGTGGTTTGGCCATGCTAAATTGCCCCTGAGTGTCCAAGGATATGTAGGTTAGGGGGATTAGCAGGATAAATACTGGGGTCTGGGTAAGGTGCTCTATCGGAGAGTTGGGTCAGACTCGATGGGCCAAATGGCTATTTTCTGTACTGTAGGGATTCTGTGATATGGCACCTTCAAACAATCTGAAAAACTCCATAATAATCAAAACCTTACTGGAACCAAAGGACAAACTGGACAGTGAAGAAGGTTATCTCCAACTGCAACGGGATCCTGATCAATTGGGCCCGTGGGCTGACGACTGGCCGATGGAGTTTAATTTAGACAAATGCAAGGTGATGCATTTTGGTAGATTGAAACAGGGCAGGACTTACTCAGTTAATGGTAGGACACTGGGGAGAGTTCCAGAACAAAGAGATCAAGAGGGACATGTTCATAGCTCCTTAAAAGTGGAGTCACAGTTGGACAGAGTGGTGAAGAAGGCATTCGGCATGCTTGGTTTCATTGGTCAGAACATTGAATACAGGAGTTGGGATGTCTTGTTGAAGTTGTACAAGACATTGGTAAGGCCACACTTGGAATACTGTGTGCAACTCTGGTCACCCTTTTATAGAAAAGACATTATTAAACTAGAAAGAGTGCGGAAAAGATTTACTAGGATGCTACTGGGACTTGATGGATTGAGTTATAAGAAGAGGCTGAATAGACTGGGATTGTTTTCTCTGGAGCGTAGGAGGCTGAGGGGTGACCTTATAGAGGTCTATAAAATAATGAGAGGTGTAGACAAGGTAGATAGTATCTTTTCCCAAAGGTAGAGGAGTCTAAAACTAGGTTTAAGGTGAGAGGAGAGAGATACAAAAGTGTCCAGCGGGGCAATTTTTTCACACAGAGGATGTTGAGCGTCTGGAACAAGCTGCCAGAGGCAGTAGTAGAGACGGGTACAGTTTTATCTTTTAAAAAGCATTAAGAAGCTAGTTACATGGGTACAATGAGTATAGAGAGATATGGGCCAAATGCGGGCAATTGGGATTAGTTTAGGGGGTTTTTAAAAAAAAAATAAGGGCAGCATGGACAAGTTGGGCCGAAGGGCCTGTTTCCATGCTGTAAACCTCTGAGTCTAGTCGGAATAACTGAAATTTTGGTCATTTTAAAGGGTGAGGGAAATTCTGAGGTAAGGACCAGAAGAGGCTGGAATTGGAACTGTGCAGAGATCGCGGGAGGGTTGTAGGAATGGAGGAGATTATACAAATAAGCGGTAGGGACCATGGAAGGATTCAGGCATTGCTGGACTGGGAGCCGATGGAGGGTAGAAAGCTGAGTAGGACTGGGTGCGTGATGGGACACAGGCACCAAAGGCTTGGATAATCTCCAGGTTACAAAGGGAGGAAGATTGGGAAGCCAGCCAGAAGCAGGTTTGAATAGTTGGGCCTGGAGTAGATCATGGGCAATTACTCAAATGCATTCCCTGTGTCTGGGGACAGGCGACCCATAGATATTAATGATGCTTCTCCAGTTCCTGTGGAGCTGCTACCATGTGGAAAAGGTGGGGGCGGGGGGTGGCATTGACAGAGCCCTCCCAGGTAGTCAGTCACTTCCACCCCTCCTTCCCAATCTGCTGTGTGTCTGTTAGAAAGCACAGACTGATCCAGTGGGGATGTGGCCTGTAGCTAACAGTAATAAAAGCTGATGGGAAGAAAAGAGAAATATCAGAGTGTGATGTTGAAACTCACAGATCAGATTGCTCCGAGGAATTTACAACCAATTTAGTGTGGGAAACACAGTGCCAACGCACACCAAGTTCCCATCTTCAGCAGTGAATAATAGCTGATAATTCCCAGAGTTTAGAAGCATGATAGATGGTCCTGTTGAAATACAATATTTTTTTTAAGAAGCTTGAAAGGGAAGATGTAGGAGTCTTAAAGTTTAAAAGTTTGTTTATTTATTATTGACACAAGTAGGCACAGTGGTTGGCACTGCTGTCTCACAGCGCCAGGGACCCAGGTTCAATTCCCGGCTTGGGTGACTGTCTGTGCACGTTCTCCCCATGTCTGTGTGGGTTTCCTCCAGGTGCTCTGGTTTCTTCCCACTGTCCAAAAGATGTGCTGGTTAGATGGACTGGCCATGCTAAATTGTCCCTTAGTATCAGGGTAAATAAGTACGGTTATGGGGATAGGGCCTGGGTGAGACTGTGGTCGGTGCAGACTTGATGGGCTGAATGGCCTCCTTCTGCAATACAGGGATTCTATATTAACAGTGCAATGAAGTTACTGTGAAATTCCCCTAGTTGCCACACTCCAGCACCTGTTTGGGTACACTGAGGGAGAAATTTAGCACGGCCAATGCACCTATCCAGTATGTCTTTCGGACTGTGGGAGGAAACCGGAGCACCTGGAGGAAACCCACACGGACACGGGGAGAATGTGCAAACTCCACAGAGACAGTGACCCAAGCCGGGAATCAAACCCAGGTCCCTGGCGTTGTGAGGCAACAGTGCTAACCACTGTGCCAACATATCGCAAGTATGTATGGTGGGCCAGGATGGTGGCCTCTCTGTGCAGGGACCCACCACAGGAGATTTGGCAGCCTAGCCAAAAGTCCATTCCCTTTCAATGGGGCCAGAAAATCTGTCCATCAACACCTCCCCTCCCCCCCCCGCCCCCCCACTACCAGTACTCAGTCTTGGAATGAGCGAACAGAGAAGGAACGTTTTTTTTACTGAAATGTTTGTGACGTTTGGAATTAAGCCCCACAGAGAGTTGCGAATGATCAGTCAGCAAGGATATTCCATTCAGAAATCAACAGATTTGGGGGTTATAAGGGACTCGAGGGATAGTGTGGGGATAGGTATCGAATGTGGAAGATCACCAATAATCTTATTGAATGGTTTACTCTAGCTTGAATTTCCAAAGACCTGATCATTTTTTTTTAAAATGATGTTGGTGAGGGATAGATATTGGCCAGGACTTACTCTGTTACATGACTACGATGGCTATCGAGGGATATAGGCCACGCGCGGGCAATTGTGTCCTTTTTTTAAAAAAAGGACAGCATGGACAAGTTGGGCCGAAGAGCCAGTTTCCGTGCTGTAAACCTCTGTGACTCAAGGACACTGAGGAGAACTCCACTGCTCCTCTTCAACATAGTCCCTTGTCACGTTTTACATCCACATTAGAGGACAGTCAGGCCCTCAGGTTAAAGTCTTACTCAAAAGACAGCATCTCTAACAGTGCAGTGTTCCCTCAATGGAGGGACAGAAAGCAGAAAGTAGAGATAAGTAGGGCATTTTTGAGCTAGCAGCTAGTGCAGTGCTGTAAGGATCAGTGTTGGGGCCTTGGCTGATTATGTTAGATGATGTGATTAAGACTAGTTTAACCAGGTTTATTAATGGTACGTAGCTAGATGGAAATGTAAACTGTGAGAAGAACACAAAGAGACTGCAAAGAGATATAGACAGCTTAGGCAGCACGGTGGCACAGTGGTTAGCAGTGTTGCCTCACAGTGCCAGGGACCTGTGTTCAATTCAGGCTGCAAAGGACTGTGTGGATTTTGCACATTCTCCCCATGTCTGCATGGGTTTCCTGCAGGTGCTCCGGTTTCCTCCCACAGTCCAAAGACGTGCGGGTTAGGTGGATTGGACTTGCTAAATTGTCCCTTAGTGTCAGAAAATTGGAAGGGTAAATACGTGGAGTTTTGGGAACTGGGTGGGATTGTGGTTGGTGCAGACTCAATGGGCTGAATGGCCTCCTTCTGCACTGTAGGATTCTATGAATCAAATGGGCAGATGGAGTATAATGTGGGGATGTGTGAGGTTATGTGATAAAATAGAAAAGCAGAATGCTTTTGTTCAAAAGGCAAAAAACTTCCTAAATGTTGATGTTCAGAGAGACTCGGGTGTACTCTTACTAGGAAAACAAAGTGCAGATATAGCAAGCAATTCGACAGATGGTTTTTATTACAAGGGAACTGAAGGACTAAAATCAAGAGGTCTTGCTACAATGGTCCACATCCTTCCTGAGGCCACACCATGGAGTTGTGTGTGCAGTTTTGGGCTTCATAAATAGGGTATTGTGTACAAAGACTGAGCCTTTGCAAGGTCCTGGTTGGGCCCAAATGGGAACATTGCGTCCAATTCTGATCACACTTTAGGAAGGATGTGAGGGTCTTCAAGAGAGAGCAGAGGAAGATTTACCAGAATGGTTCCAGGGGTGAGGGATTTTAATTAGAAGGCTAGCGTTGGAGAAGCTGGGGTTGTGCTCCTTGGAGCGACAGAGTGTGAGGGGAGATTTGATTGAGGTTAACAAGATAATGACAGGATTGGATAAGGTAGGCAAAGATAAACTATTCCCATTGGGTGATGGTACAGGGGCTCAGGGGGAGACAGGTTTAATGTTTTGAGGGAGAGATTTGGGGGAATGTGAGGGAGAGTTTGTACACAGCAAGCGGGAATGATCTGGAACTCGCTGCCCACGAGGGGGATGGAAGCGGAGACGATGAGTGATTTCAAAGGGAAATTGCATGGGCTCTTGAGGGAAATGAAGCAGCAGAGTTGTGGGGATAGAGCGGGGGAATGGGACTGACTTCACAGATTCAGAGACCTGGGTTCGATTCCTGGCTTGGGTCACTGTCTGTGTGAAGTTTGCACATTCTCCACGTATCTGCGTGGGCTTCCTCCAAGTGTTCCAGTTTCCTCCCACAGTCCAAAAATGTGCAGGTTAGGTTGATTGGCCATGCTAAAAATAGCCCTTTAGAGTCCTGAGATGCGTAGGATAGAGGGACTGGTGGATAAATGTGTGGGGATATGGGGGTAGGGCCTAGGTGGGGTTGTGGTTGGTGCAGACTTGATGGGCCAAATGGTCTCTTTCTGCACTGTGGGGTTTCTATGATTCTGTGACTGGATTACTGTGAATGGCCCTCTGATCGATAAAGGATTCTGTGACCAAATGACTCAATATTTTGGATAAACTTGCACTGGAAGTGGTCCAGCGAAACTTCACTAGGCTGATAGATAAGGGAGTAGTCCTATAAGGAGAGGCTGAATAAATTGGGCCCATACTCTGGAGTTTGGAAGAGTAAGAGGTGATCGCATCGAACTCCACAAATTCCTCAAGGTTAGATGCAGCAGTTGTTCCTTGCTGGGGAAGCTAGAACATGAGGGAACAATCTCAGGATCTGCGGCCAATCATATGGAACTGAGATGAGGAGAAATTTCTTCACTGGTGAATTTTGGAATTCTTTAGCTCCGAGGGTTGTGAATGCTCCATCATTAAGTATGTTCAAGACACAGATAGATAGTCTTTGGTTCCTCAGGAAGCCAATGGATTTGGGGAGTGAAGATGGAATTGAGGCTGAAGATCGACCGTGATCTTATTGAATGGCAGAGCAGAGGTTTGAGGGGCTGAAGGGTCTTACTGCTCCTATTTCATATGTTCTTGTGTGTAATTAAAAACATCGTGTTCCAAAAATAATTCTGCCTAAATCTTGCCACTTGGGCCTCCTTCGCGATCCCTCTGAAAAGCTACCTTTCTGACCAAGTATTTGGTTAGTTGAGGCCAAAATGTTGTGTGATTTCAAGAAGAAATTAGATATAATTCTTGGGGCTAAAAAGAGCAAGGGATATGGGGGGGAAAGGGGATCAGGATCTTGGATTTCATCATCAGCCATGATCAAAATGAATGGTAGAGCAGGCTCAAAGGGCCAAATGGCCTAATCCAGCTTCTAGTTTCTATGTTTGATGTCACTTGGGTGGTACAGTGGTTATCATTGCTGCCTCACAGCATCAGGGACCCAGGTTCAACTCCCAGCTTGAGTCACTGCCTGTGTGGAGTTTGCACATTCTCCACATGTCATCGTGGGTTTCCTCTGCGTGCTCCACTTTCCTCCTACAGTCTGAAAGACGTGCTGGTTAGGTGCATTGACCTGAACAGGGAATTTCACAGTGACTTCATTGCGGTGTTAATGTAAGCCTACTTGTGACTAATAAATAAACTTTACTTAGGGTCATTTTTGTTTGATAATGACTCCTATGAATCACTTTGGGATGTTTTACTCTTTCAGAAGCACTTTGTAAATATAACTTGTGGTTTGAAAACAGACTGTCAATAGTCACGATGCAGTGAAGGATTACAACAGAGCTAATTGAAAGTAAAACAATTGAAATGTGAGCCACTCTTTCTCCCCTCCCTCTCTCCCTCTCTCTCTCTCTCTATTCCCTCCAGCTCTCCCTGTCACCAGGAGCTCAGGGAACCCTGTTCAGATCCCCAGCCCCTGTGATCTGAGCAGTGTAAATAACATTAGCATGCTAATTCCTCCATTCGCTCCCCTTCTTTGCAATTTGCCAAGGGGAATTAAGTAAATTAGCAGGAAAATGTGCAAGGATATGTGGTAAACCAAGAGTGACAGGTTAGGGTTAGAGGGCAGATCATTAGTCTAAAATATACAGCTCCACAAAGTCCACAAATAATAAAAGGGAATAAGTGTGAGGCGAAAAATGACAAGAAAATTCAATTACTGTAGCAGTCACATGTGTGTCCTCTATAATTCCATTAACTCCTTCGCAGAGTGCCTGTCTTTTCTCTGGTGCTTGTAGCAGTGAGGGGATTTTTATATTTAGACTCATAGAGTACTGGAGGAGGCAGTTCGGCCCATTCTGCATGTTCCAATTCCAATGTGTCCCTCTTACTCCCGCTCTTTCCCCACAGCCTCGCGTCTTCCTTCTTTTTTAAATATTTACCAAAACCCCTTTTGAAAGTTATCATTGATCCTGAAACCTTTTGCTTAAATCTTTGCTCAACTTTCTTGGCTCCTGGGAATGACAGTCTGTCAACTCCTTCAACTTAACCATTCCTCGTGTGCAAGTTTAGACCATCGACCACACAAAGACAAACGTCAGCTAGTCCAAACCAAGCTATTGTTTCTATAGATCCACAGAGCCCTACAGTGCAGAAAGAGGCCCTTCGGCCCGTCTGCACCAAACACAATCCCACCCAGGCCCTACCCCCATATCCTTACATATTATACCCACTAATCCCTCTAACCTACGCATCCCTGGACACTAAGGGGCAATTCCTTAGCACGGCCAATCAACCTAACCCGCACATCTTTGGACTGTGGGAGGAAACCCATGCAGACACGAGGAGAAAGTGCAAACTCCACACAGACTATTGTCTTGAGGATATCCCAAGCTGGTGATCAGGAACAGGAACCCTGGCTGATGCTTCCTCTGCCTTGACTAGAGACAACCAGTTAACCACAGGGAGGACATCTTCATTCAGGTCAGTTAACTCAGTGGCACAGTGGTTAGCACTGCTGCCTCTCAGCGCCAGGGACCCGGGTTCAATTCCTAACTTGGGTCACTGTTTGTGTGGAGTCTGTACATTCTCCTCGTGTCTGTGTGGGTTTCCTCCAGGTGTTCCGGTTTCCTCCCACAGTCCAAAAGATGTGCTGGTTAGGAGCATTGGCCATGGTAAATTCTCCCTCAGTGTACCCAAATAGGCATCGGAGTGGGGTGACTGGGGAATTTTCACAATAACTTCATTGCAGTGTTAACGTCAGCCTACTTGTGACAATAATGCTCAAACTTTATACAGTAAATGGCAAAACCCTTAAGATAGGCAGAGGGACCTGGGTGTACAAGTACACAGATGACTGAAAGTGGCAACGCAGGTAGAAAAGATAGTCAAGAAGGCATAAGGCTTGCCTTCATTGGCCAGGGCATTGAGTTTAAAAATTGGCAAATCATGTTGCAGCTTTAAAGAAATTCAGTTAGACCTCACTTGGAATATAGTGTTCAATTCTGGTCGCCATGCTACCAGTAGGTTGTGGTGGCTTTGGAAAGGGTACAGAAAATATTTACCAGGATGATGGGCGTGAGCTATAACGAGAGGTTAGAAAAACTCATTGGAACAACGGAGATTGAGGGGCGACCTGATAGAAGTCTACAAGATTAGGAGGGGCAAGGACAGAGTGGATAGTCGGAAACATTTTCCCAGGGTGGAAGAGTCAATTACTAGGGGGCACAGGTTTAAGGTGCGCGGGGCAAGTTCTTTTACACAGAGGGTGGTGGGTGCCTGGAACTCATTGCCGGGAGAGATAGTGAAAGTGGATACGATAGTGAATTTTAAGGGGCGTCTGGACAAATGTATGAATAGGATGGGAATAGAAGGATATGGTCCCTGGAAGGGTAGGGGGTTTTAGTTGAGTTGGGCAGCATGGTTGGTGCAGGATTGGAGGGCCGAAGGGCCTGTTCCTGTGCTGTAATTTTCTTTGTTCTTTAACTCAGCACCAGGTTCAGTGCTACAGCAGGTGAGAACAGGACTGTAACTCAGAACATTGGGGAACCAGATCTGGTGTGTGTTTGGAAGGATTTGCAGGTTATAACTGAACCTGTTTGGCCACATTATGAACGCATCTACCTTGACCATCAAGTCCTGGGGTGGGACTTGAACCTGGAGCTTTTGGCTCAGGGTCAGGGACAGTACTGCGAAACAAAACCTCCATATCACAGATTATACAGTTTAAATTTATATTTCACTAATGATTGTGCAGTAACTCAGAGAATAAATATTAATATAAAATAAAACCTCAGTCACTGAGAATGTATACTCACCACATTCTCTGTGATTATAAAATCATTGAAGTTACAATCATTGAGATTACAGTCACTGAACATTGAATGAGAGATTGTGCAATGTGTGTTTGTAATATATATAAATGATTTGGAGGAAAATGTAACTGATTTGATTAGTAAGTTTGCGGATGACACAAAGGTGGGTGGATTTGCAAATAGTGATGAGGACTATCAGAGGATACAGCAGGATGTAGATCGGTTGGAGGCTTGGGCAGAGAGACGGCAGATGGAGTTTAATCAGACAAATGTGAGGTAATGTATTTTGGAAGGTCTAACGCAGATAGGAAATATACGGTAAATGGCAGAATTCTTAAGGAGTATTGATAGGCAGAGGGATCTGGGTGTACAGGTACACAGGTCACTGAAAGCGGCAATGCAGGTGGAGAAGGTAGTAAAGAAGGCACACGGCATGCTTGCCTTCACCAGCCAGGTCATTGAGTTTAAAAATTGGCAAGACATGTTGCAGCTTTATAGAACCTTGAAGTTTTTTTTGTGAAGTTTATTTATGAGTCACAAGTAAGGCTTACATTAACACTACAATGAAGTTACTGTGAAAATCTCCTAGTCGCCACATTCCCGCACCTGTTCAGGTCAATACACCTAACCAGCAGTCTTTCAGACTGTGGGAGGAAACCGGAGCAAACCCTTGCAGACATGGGGAGAATGTGCAAACTCCACACAGACGGTGACCCGAGCCAGGAATCGAACCCGGGTCCCTGGCGCTGTGAGGCAGCAGTGCTAACCACTGGGCCACCATGCCGCCCTCCCTTAGTTAGGTCGCACTTAGAATACAGTGTTTAATTCTGGTTGCCTGGAACCCGCTGCCAGGGGAGGTAGTGGAAGCGGATACAACACTGGCTTTCAGGGGCGTCTTGACAAATACATGAATGGGATGGGAATAAAGGGATATGGTCCCCGGAAGGATAGAGTGTTCTGGTTCAGTCGGGCAGCATGATCGGTGCAGGCGTGGAGGGCTGAAGGGCCTGTTCCTGTGTTATAATTGTCTTTGTTCTTTGCTCTCGTGTGTGTATTATTGAGAAAAGGACTCAGAATTGGAGGAGTGCAAAGATCTTGGAGGATTGTAGGCTGGAAGAGGTTAGGGAGGGATAGCATCCGTCAGTTAATAATATTGTCCTGTAGCCCTAAAGGGATATGGACCAAGGACAGGCAGAAGGTGTCATGATCAGCACAACATTGTGGGCTGAAGGGCCTGTTATTCCTGTGCTGTACTGTTCTATGTTCTAAATGAAGCTTCCATATGGGAGAGTTTTCATGGAGGAGTGAATCTCACTCCTTATTCCCGATGGTGGGGGAGTCCAGAACTAGGGGTCATAGTGTGAGGATAAGGGGTAAACCTTTTAGAACTGAGATGAGGAGAAATTTCTTCACCCAGAGGGTGGTGAATGTGTGGAATTCACTCCCACAGAAAGTAGCTGAGGCCAAAACATTGAGATTTCAAGAAGAAATTAGATATAGCTCTTGGAGCTAAAGGGATCAAGGGATGTGGGAGGAAAGAGGGAATCAGGATATTGAATTCAATGATCGGCCATGATCAAAATGAATGGCGGAGCAGGCTCGAAGGGCCAAATAGCCTACTCCTGTTTCAAGTTTCTGTGTTTCCTTCAGAATGACGGTGCCCCGTCAAACCGAGCATGGATATGAGCCGCCTGAGAGAAACTCGGAGTTCAGTCAAATGAGGAATAGTCGGGGCTGGGGAATGGACAGGATGACGGGATGAGGTACAGTGTTTGTGTAATGGGTTCCAGCATTGACAAGGTGCAGGATTCCACAAAACAGGTGGACTCATGTTCAATCACACTCTGTGCCGCATGAATGGAGGCAGAGGTTGGGGCAACACTCCCGACCTTGCCTCCAATGGGAAAGGAATGGGAGACATCAGAGGGTCAGTGCTGAGGGAGTGCTGCACTGTCAGAGGGTCAGTACTGAGGGAGCGCCGCACTGTCAGAGGGTCACTGCTGAGGGAGTGCCACACTGTCAGAGGGTCACTGCTGAGGGAGTGCCGCACTGTCAAGAGGGTCACTGCTGAGGGAGTGCTGCACTGTCAGAGGGTCAGTGCTGAGGGAGTGCTGCACTGTCAGAGGGTCAGTGCTGAGGGAGTGCTGCACTGTCAGAGGGTCAGTGCTGAGGGAGCGCCGCACTGTCAGAGGGTCAGTACTGAGGGAGTGCCACACTGTCAGAGGGTCAGTGCTGAGGGAGCGCCGCACTGTCAGAGGGTCAGTGCTGAGGGAGCGCCACACTGTCAGAGGGTCAGTGCTGAGGGAGCGCCACACTGTCAGAGGGTCAGTGCTGAGGGAGCGCCGCACTGTCGGAGGGTCACTGCTGAGGGAGTGCCGCACTGTCGGAGGGTCAGTGCTGAGGGAGTGCCACACTGTCAGAGGATCAGCAATTTGAAGATACTGCGCTCTTGGTGACTGTTATTTTCTGGATGAGATGGTGAACGGAGATCCCGTTTGCAGTGTTCCCCCATCAGCTGGACAGCCACACAACCAACTTCCAAACCAACCACACAATTAAAACAGATATGAGTGAATGTTTAACATGTACCCTCTCTCAGGCAGGTGTAAAAGCTCTCACAGCCTCTACATCAAGAAGCAGCAGGGTTCTGCCCGGTGTCCTGAGGCTAATGTTCACCCCGAACCAGATAATCCTGTCATATCGCCTTACTGTGTGTGGGACCTTGCTGTCTACTATTGGGCTGCTGCGTTACCAACATTACGATGTGAAGATGCTGGCGTTGGACTGGGGTGGGCACAGTAAAAAGTCTCACAACACCAGGTTAAAGCCTAACAAGTCTACCAGATTTAATTGGAATCACAAGCTTTTGGAGCATTGTTCCTTCATCCGCTCCTTTATCAGCTGAGTGGAGCCTGGACCTGAGGAAGGAGCAGCGCTCCGAAAGCTCGTGATTCCAAATAAACGTGTTAGACTTTAACCTGGTGGTGTGAGACTTCGGACTGTTACCTAGATTTGCTAATCCCTGTGACCTCTGGCTGTCAGGCACTTTGGGACTGCCTGCGACAGTGAAAGGTGCTATACAAATGCAACTTTTTTGGTGCAGGACTGGCGGCTCGTTCACCCCGGTTTGAGAGTCAGCGCCTCGGGCAGAAGGAGCGGGGCGGTGAGTCAGAGAGAGTTTTGTTGAATTCTGATCTGCATCAATTGAATTCCCAGACATGGAGAGTAATGAAAGCGCAGCCAGTTCGCGTGGCAGATGGGGGCAGAATCAGACTGTTAAATGATAATCAAATTAACCTTTTTTTTGTAACTACGATAAGATGACAGTTGGGTGCCTTTTCACTCACCCGCTGTCTTTCACCCAAACCCAATTGGTTTATCGAATTAACTTGTTTATACTTCTACAAAAAAAAACCTTGTTTGCATCTTCCAGGTTTTCTGGGGGACAGACTCTGAGCATCTGGCCAGCTGTCCAAAGATCAGGCAGAGTCGGAAACTCCATCCCTATTCATATTGCACCAGGGTATTTTCTCCTTAACCATTTTTCATTCCGTGTTTATTTAAATCTGATTTCTCTCCTCCCTCTCCCCCTCTCCTTTTTCTCATTCTCTTTAGCTCATAGTTATTCTCTCTTCCCCGTCTCTCACATTCTTGCCTTCCTCTTGTTCCGTTCGAATTTGCGGCTCTCCCTCACAAAGTGAAAGTTCTTTGAGCTGCTTTTGCTAATCCCTGTCAATAATCCCCTTTCGTCTCTCTCTCTGTCCCCCTGTTTTAAAATTCATTGGTTTCCTTAATGGTGTTTTATTGGGGGTTGCATTGACATTCATGAGAGGGGCTGGATAAAGCCAAGGTGTGCGGGTGGAGAGCGGTGAACACCGCAGGGAGGAAAAGTCACATTCAAATCAAGTGTCACAGTAAGAGGATCACATAGACACACATATACACACATAGACACAGACACACACACACACACAGAGACACACACACACACACACACACACACACACACACAGTGAAAGTGTGAGGAGTGGAGATACTCTCCCTCTCACAGGGGAATAATCACTGAACAGAAATAACCAACAAGATGGAAGAAAGAGTTTAACAGAAGTTAACTCGAATATTCTGAGATTCTCAGGCCTGAAAGAAAGGAGAGAGTCTTCAACATCAGCGTATAACATCAAGGAGCAGGAGAAGGCCATTCAGCCCCTCGAACCTGCTCCAATATTTGAGATGAAGGTAGCTGATTTGATTGTGACCTCAAATCTACATCTCATCTACTACCTCCCCCCCCAGCCCAATAACCTTTCACCACCTTACTTATCAAGAATCTATCCAGCTCTCCCTTAAAAATATTCAGAGACTCTCCTTCCTCCGCCTTTCCAGGAAGAGTGGCGGCACAGTGGTTAGCGCTGCTGCCTCACAGCACCAGGGACCCAGGTTCCATTTCCAGTTTGAGTGACTGTCTGTGTGGAGTTTGCACATTCTCCCCGTGTCTGCATGGGTTTCCTCCAGATGCTCCAGTTTCCTCCCACACCCCAACGATGTGTGGTTTAGGTGGATTGGCTGTGCTCAATTGCCCCTTGGTGTCAGGAAGATTAACAGAGTAAACATATGGGGAGGCAGTGGCCTTGTGGTATTATCACTGGAGTATTAATCCAGAAACTCAGCTAATGTTCTGGGGACCCGGGTTCGAATCCCGCCACGGCAGATGGTGGAATTTGAATTCAATAAAAAATATCTGGAATTAAGAATCTACTGATGACCATGAAACCATTGTCGGAAAAACCCATCTGGTTTACTAATGTCCCTTTAGGGAAAGAAATTCACCACAGATTCTACTGCAGAGTCACAGCAATGTGGTTGACTCTCAACTGCCCCTGAACAACTAGGGATGGGCAATAAATGCTGGCCAGCCAGCAACACGCATGTCTCATGAATGAATAAGAAAAACGTGGGATTGTTTGTCAGTGCAGGCTTGATGGGCCGAATGGCCTCTTTTTGCATTGTAGGGATTCCATGACTCTCTTGCTATGAGAGGACACAGGTTTAAGGTGCTGGGGAGCAGGTACAGAGGAGATGTCAGGCGTAAGTTTTTCACTCAGAGGGTGGTGGGTGAGTGGAATCGGCTGCCGTCGGTGGTGGTGGAGGCAAGTTTGGTAGAGTCTTTTAAGAGACTTCTGGATGAGTACGTGGGACTTAACAGAATTGAGGGTTATAGGTAAGCCTAGTAGGTAGGGATGTGATCGGCGCAACTTGTGGGCCGAAGGGCCTGTTTGTGCTGTAATTTTTCTATGTTCTATGTTCTATAAAAGAGTTCCAAAGATTCACGATCTCAGAGGAAAAAAATCTCATCTCCCTTAATTTTAAACAGTGATTCCCAGTTCTAGATTCTTCCTCTTCACATCCATCCTGTCAAAATCCCTCAGGATTCAAGAGCCATGGATTCATTGAATCCCTACAGTGCAGAGGGAGGCCATTTAGCCCATCAGGTCAGCACAGACCAAATCCCACCCAGACCCTATTCCCATCATCCCACATTTACCCTGCTAATCCCCTGACACTAGGGGCAATTTAGCATGGCCAATCAACCTAATCTGCTCACCTACAGACTGTGGGAGGAAACCCATGCAGACACGGGGAGAGTATGCAGACTCCACACAGACAGTGAACCGAGGCTGGGAATTGAACCCACGTCCCTGGCGGTGTGAGGCAGCAGTGCTAACCACTGTGCTGCTTGAAGTTGCCCCTTACTCTGTCTCTGCAGCCAGTGTTGGACCGAGAACATTGTGCAGCAAACACAGTGCAGTATCCCGACCTCAGTCCCTCCTGCGGGAAGCTGCACTGAATGGTATTGCTGGAACTTGAAAGGAGAAATATTGAACGGAGGTGAAGAGTGTGTGTGTGTGTGTGTGTGTGTGTGTGTGTGCGCCGAGGGTTGGGAGCGGGGGTGGGGGGGGGGGGTATGGAACTGGGAGCATTATTGACAGACATGGGCAGGATGGAGATGGCATGGTTCCATGGATATCAGGAGGCCCCAAAAACTAACCACAGAGGCAGGTGGGAGCTGGTAGCCAGGGAGGTGAATTGGCAGGGATGGCAACCATGAGTGAAACAGCAGTGCCGTGGAATGTTCCACCCCTCACAGGGATGGTTAAGGTCAGTGAAGGCACAGTTGAAATCTCAGAACAGTCATCCTGTGTGATCTCAGGATGACAATCCTTCACCGCCTTCCAACAGGAACAGCAGTGCGGACACTCATTAACACTCAGTGAGACACTGAGACACTCAGTGTCTCTTCCAGTGTGAGGAGAGACACTGGAAGCAGCAGTTTGTACAAAGAGCCCCTGTAAACCCCATTGTATCTCAGTGTATCTCAATGTTTCTCACTCTGTTTATCTCACTGCACCTCACTGCACCTTGTTGTATCTCACTCTATCTCAGTGTATCTCATTGTATCTTAGTGTATCACACTGTATCTCACTGTATCTCACTGTATCTCAGTGTATCTCACTGTATCTCAGTGTATCTCACTGTTTCTCAGTGTACCTCACTGTATCTCAGTGTATTTCACTGTATCTCACTGTATCTTGCAGTATCTCGTTGTATCTCATATAAGAACGTAAGAAATAGGAGCAGGAGTAGGCCATCTAGCCCTTCGAGCCTGCCCCTCCATTCAATAAGATAATGGCTGATCTGAAGTGGATCAGTTCCACTTTCCCACTTTCTCCCCATAACCCTTAATTCCCCTGTCTATCAGAAACCTATCTACCTGTGACTTAAATATATTCAGCGAGGTAGCCTCCACCACTTCAATGGGCAGAGAATTCCAGAGATTCACCACCCTTTGAGTGAAGAAGTTCCTCCTCAACTCTGATCTAAACTGTAGATATCTCACTGTATCTCAGTGTATCTCTGGAATTCTCTGCCCGTTGAAGTGGTGGAGGCCGCCTTGCTAAATATTTTTAAGACGCGGGTTGATGGGTTTTTGATAAGAGAGGGGATTAAGGGTTATGGGGAGAAAGCGGGAAAGTGGAACTGAGCAGCGACAGATCAGCCATGACCTTATTGAATGGCGGGGCAGGCTCGAAGGGCTAGATGGCCTACTCCTGCTCCTATTTCTTATGTTCTTATGTTATGTATCTCACTTTATCTCAGTGTATCTCACTGTGTCTCATTGTATTTCTGTGTATCTCATTGTATCTCAGTATATCTCACTGTCTCTCACTATTTTGCTGCATCTCATGGTATCTCAGTGTATTTCACTGTACCTCATTATATCTCACTGTATATCACTGTATCTTGCTGTATCTCAGTGTTTCTCATGATCTCGCTGTATCTCACTGTACCTCAGTGTTTCTTGCTGGATCTCACTGAATCTCACTGTATCTGTGTTTCTCGTTGTAACTCAGTATTTCTCGCTGTATCTCGTTATATCTCAATGTATCTCAGTGCATCTCAATGTATCACTCTGTGTCTCAATGTATCTCACTATTTCATGCTGTTTTACTGATGTTAGTTGAGGTCTAAATATTATCCAGATCCTCAGGAAGAATTCTGCTGCCTTTTCATTAAATACTGCCCCATCTGACAGAGGCAACAGGACTTTGGGTTAACATAACAGTCCAAAGGCAGCACACCTGGCAGTGCGGCATTCCCTTAGCACTGACCCTCTGACAGTGCGGCGCTCCCTCAGTGCTGACCCTCTGACAGTGCGGCGCTCCCTCAGCACTGACCCTCTGACAGTGCGGCGCTCCCTCAGCACTGACCCTCTGACAGTGCGGCACTCCCTCAGCACTGACCCACTGACAGTGCGGCGCTCCCTCAGCACTGACCCTCTGACAGTGCGGCGCTCCCTCAGCACTGACCCTCTGACAGTGCGGCGCTCCCTCAGCACTGACCCTCTGACAGTGCGGCGCTCCCTCAGCACTGACCCTCTGACAGTGCGGCACTCCCTCAGCACCGACCCTCTGACAGTGCGGCACTCCCTCAGTACTGACCCACTGACAGTGCGGCGCTCCCTCAGCACTGACCCTCTGACAGTGCGGCGCTCCCTCAGCACTGACCCTCTGACAGTGCGGCGCTCCCTCAGTACTGACCCTCTGACAGTGCGGCACTGATGCCTGGTCAGTGTAGCTTGAACACAGTAAAAAGTCTGACAACACCAGGTTTTAGTCCAACCTATTTATTTGATAATATACTCGCAAGCTTTCGAGGGACACCCTCTTCGTCGAAGAGGGTGTCCCTCGAAAGCTTGTGAGTATATTATCAAATAAATAGGTTGGACTAAAACCTGGTGTTGTCAGACTTTTTACTGTGTTTACGCCAGTCCAACGCCGGCATACCCACATCAGTGTAGCTTGATTCAGGGAAGTTGTGTTCCCTGTTTCTGAGTCATTGGGCTGGGGGGGAGGTTGGGTGATTCACGGGCTTTATGACAATTGGGGTTGGGTGGATGCCACACTGTCAGAGGGTCAGTGCTGAGGGAGCGCCGCGCTGTCGGAGGGTCAGCGCTGAGGGAGCGCCGCGCTGTCGGAGGGTCAGCGCTGAGGGTGTGCCGCACTGTCAGAGGGTCAGCACTGAGGGAGCGCCACATCGTCACAGGGTTGAGTTGACTCTGACTGGCCGAAAGGAAGATGTGACAGACTGATGGAGAAATGGACAGTTCAAATCAAGCAGCAACTCAGCACCGAGCTCTGGAGGAACATGCCAGCTCTGACAGGAACAGTTTCCCTTTCATTAACCACTCTCTGTTCACCAGCACAGTAATTATCCATCCCCTCTCATTACTCTCTCCCTGTTCAACTGCTCTCCATTCACACACTCTCTCCATTCACACACTCCCTCCATTCAAACACTCTCTCCATTCACAAAATCTCTTAATTTATTCGTTCTCTCTCAGTTCACACTTTCTCCATTATCTTTCCCTCTCTCCATTTGCACACTCTCCCTTTCATGATGTTTTCTCATCCTTAATGCTTTTTCTCTCTCTCTCTCTCTCCAATGCTGTGTGCTTCCTCAATAGCTTCTCGTTCTTTGATGCTATTTACTCTCTCTTCAATATTCTGGGTGGCACAGTGATTAGCACTGCTGCCTCACAGTGCCAGGGACTCAGGTTCAGTCACTGTCTGTATGTCTGCATGTTCTCCCTGTATCTGCGTGGGTTTCCTCTGGGTGCTCTGATTTCCTCCCACAGTCCGAAAGATTTGATTTATTATTGTCACGTATTAGTATATAATGAAAAGTATTGTTTCTTGCGTGCTATACAAACAAAGCATACCGTTCATAGAGAAAGAAAGCTGACAGTGCTGAATGTAGTGTTACAGTCTCGTAATTTTAGATGCATTGGCCATGCTAAATTATCCCTCGGTGTACCCGAACAGGAGTGTAGTGACTGGGGGATTTTCACAGTAACTTCATTGCGGTGTTAATATAAGCCTATTTGTGACTAATAAATAAATATTAACTCAGTGACTGTCACTGCTAGCTGTGCAGATACATGGATTTGGGCCGGTGTCTGTGGGAGTTTGCGCATTCTCCCCGTGCTTGCGTGGGTTTCCTCCGGGCGCTCCGGTTTCCTCCCACACCCCAAAGATGTGCTCTTAGGCTGATTGGTGTAACAAATTGCCCCTAAATTATTCTCCCCTGATTCTGGTTTCCAATGGGGGGGTACCATAAACATAGACATGGGTCAAGGGTGGAGGAGGAAAAGCACATTGTTAAGATGGCAGCGTGGGCTTGTTGGGCCCAAGGGCCTGTTTCCCGTGCTGTGTTGTTCTTTGTATTAACTTATTCTGTTTCTCTCTTAATGCTGTTCCACCCTTTAATGTCGTCTTTCTCTCTGTTTAATTCCCTCTCCCCTGATTCCCCCTCAGTTTTCTGCCCAGTGTCGTTTTGTCAGCTCTACTTTCTGAAGCTGACCAGTTTTTCTCCATCTTTCTTCCTCCCTCTTTCTCTCTTTTCCCTCTCTCTCCTGCTGACACTTAATGGAAAAAAGGGATTTTTTTTGGGACCAGCTTATTTGCTGTCAAATCGAACGTGGATAACTTTGTTGAGAAGCTGCCCCCAGCCCGGCCTTGTAGCTGCACTTGTTCAGTATGGGAGAGGCTGGTTAAGCACTGCCGGGGCTCCCTGTCGCTCAACATTTAGAAGCATCTGCAATGGGATCAGGGGAAATCGTCACCCACTTTCATTATCTGCAAGTGGATTGATTGAATTAGAGAGGGGCGGTTGGCCGGGGGTGGGGGGGAGAGTTAAGGCCAGTGATTGAAAGGGGATAGTTTGTGCAGCACCTAACGATGTGGATTGAACCGACACTCAGCCAGGGGGAGTTGAGGCCGTCAGCGCAATTAACAACACAACCCACAGTTTTTACTTTTAATTTTCACCCCTAACCTCTGGCTCCATCTGTCCACAAGCAGGAACGATGAAGGGACCATGAGAAAGTTCAGAAATCACACTCTGTTTCATAAATCCACGTGCGTTTATAAGTCCCAGAGATAATTTAGCAACTTAACACAGGGAGACACTGAGTGTTACGAAGCAACAGATTGAGAAATGAAACTCAACCTGATGCCAAGTGAATCCTCATATTGATATCAAATTGGCGATGATTTTCCATGTATTCTGGTAAATATTAAAATTTACGCACCTGAACTTTCACACACACACACAGAAAGATGCACAGAATCACACACACACACACACACAGAATCTCTCCCTCAATGTAAATAAAAAATGGAGATTGTCATCAACTTCAGGAAGTGTAGTGGAGGGCATGTCCCTGTCTACATCAATGGGGACAAAATAGAAATGGTCAAGACCTTCAAGTTTTTAGGGGTCCAGATCACCAACAACCTGCCCTGGTCCCCTCCATGCCGACACTATAGTTAAGAAAGCCCCACCAACGCCTCTACTTTCTCAGAAGACTAAGGAAATTTGGCATGTCCGCTACGACTCTCACCAACTTTTACAGATGCACCATAGAAAGCATTCTTTCTGGTTGTAACACAGTTTGGTATGGGCTCCTGCTCTGCCCAAGACCGCGAGGAACTACAAAAGATCATGAACAAAGCCCAATCCATCACTCAAACCAGCCTCCCATCCATTGACCCTGTCTACATTTCCCATGACCTCGGAAAAGCAGTCAGCATAATCAAAAACGCCACAATTCCCAGACATACTCTCTTCCACCATCTTCCATCGGGAAAACCTTCTTCCCTGCTGCCATCAGACTTTTGAATGGACCTACCTTGCATTAAGTTGATCTTTCCCTACACTCTAGCTATGACTGTAGCACCACATTCTGCACTCTCTCCTTCCCTTCTCTATGAACGGTATGTTTTGTCTGTACAGCACACAAGAAACCATACTTTTCACTGTACACCAATGCATGTGACAATAATAAATCAAATGGCACACACACACTGCGTGTACCAACAGTTGCTAACAGCAGGGCAAGTGCAGTTGACTCAGTCTGTTTGTGGGGAGTTTGTCCACACTCCGTTCACCTCTCACAGAATCCATACAGTGCAGAATGAGGCCATTTGGCCCATCGAGCCTGAATTGCCAACAGTCCCACCCAAGCCCTATTCCCAAAACCTGTAGCTAGCCCCCATGACACTAAGGGGCGATCTACCATGGCCAATCAACCTAACCAGCATGTCTTTTGGAGTGTGGAAGGAAACCGGAGTACCTGGAGGAAACCCACACAGACACGGGGAGAATGTGCAAACTCCACACACAGTGACCAAGGCCGGAATCAAACCCAGGTCCCTGGAACTGTGAGGCAGCAGTGCTAACCACTGTGCCACCATGCCCAGAGGAACTGTTTGATCTACGCGAGGTAATAGTGGTGGAAAGGGCATCACATATGATACTGGTAAATGTACCTCACGTACACCTCACACGCGGGTGTACGAATCTAACAAAATCCCCCATCATTCTGTAGCCAAGACAGAAAAACAACCTCAAAGATTAAATCACACTCATTTCTCTGTTTTATCAGGTTAAAATTCACACACAGACTGTGTCACAGAATCTACAGTGCAGAAGAAGGCTATTTGGCCAATCGAGTCTGCACTGACCATAATCCTACCCAGGCCCTATCTCCATAACCCCATGCATTTACCCAAGCTAGTCACCCTGACACTAAGGGGCAGTTTATCACAACCAATCCAGCTAACCAGCACATCTTTGGACTGTGGAAGGAAACTGGAGCACCCAGGGGAAACCCACACAGACACGGGGAGAATGTGCAGACTCCACACAGACAGTGACCCGAGCTGGGAATCGAACCTGAGTCCCTGGAGCTGTGAGGCAGCGGTGCTAACCACTGTGCCATGCGCCACCCCAAATATTGTCAATATTGAAAAGTGGCGGTGAATTTACTCATTGATTTAAATCTCTGAGTCAGGATACAATTTGCCATATAGAATAAAGAACAAAGAAAATTACAGCACAGGAACAGGCCCTTCAGCCCTCCAAGCCTGTACCGACCATGCTGCCCGACTGAACTAAAACCTTCTACCCTTCCGGGGACCGTATCCCTCTATTCCCATCCCATTCAGGTACTTGTCCAGAAGCCGCTTAAAAGTCACTACCTGCATCTTCAATTAGCTGTAGGTTTCTAGTGTATAAAATTGGGTAACTCTAGTTTAATCTTCACAGAAATGTTCATGAGCTGGTGTGTAGTTGAGAAGGTTTCCTTCAGAGTGTATGTGAAATCCTGCTGGGATTTTGGATCATCTCAGGAAGAATCATTGGGATTTGGACTTCAGTCAGATATTTATGACTGATTGTTGAGATATTTATATCGCGAGCCAGTCAAAATGTGAGAACACATCACATCAACAATTTATTTCAAATGCATGAAAATATACAATCACAGAATGATTACTGCGTAAAACAGGCCATTCCACCCATCCACAGGATGGGTGGAATGGCTCTCCAAATGAACAATTCATTCTTGCCACTACCCCACCTTTTCCCCACAATCCTTCTAAGGTAACAGTCTAATTCCCTTTAAATATCTCAATTACATCTGTCTCCACCACAGTCTCAGACAGTACATTCCAGATCTTAACCAGTCACTGTGTGAATCTGTCTCCACCACACTCTCAGACAGTACATTCCCGAGCAATCCCAACATAACAACAAGAGGATAAGGACATGGAGGCAGGGGAGAGAGTGGTGTTGTGATGTCAATAATGTCACTGGACTAGTAGTCAAGAGATCCAGATTAATGATCTCGGGTCAAAAGTTCAAATCTCGCCAGATCAGATGGTGGAATTTAAGTTCAATTAATTAAGTTCTGAAATATAATGTTAGTCTCAATAATGATGACTATGAAACTATCACTGATTGTCTGAAACCCATCTGGTTCATTAATGTCCTTTATGGAAGGAAATCTGCTGTCCTTACCCGGTCTGGCCTACACGTGACTCCAGTCCCACAGCAATGTGGTTGATGCTCGACAGTGCTCTAAAATGGCCAAGCGAGACATTCAGTTCAAGGGGCAATTAGTGATGGGCAATAAATGCTGGCCCAGCCAGTGACACCCACAGCCCATGGAAGAATGATGATAAAAAGGCCATTCAGCCCCTCAAACCTGTCTCATTATCCAGTTAGGGCATGGCTGATGTGTATCACAAGTCCATTTGTTCCATTTCCCTTGAAAAACCTTCTCCAACGCAAATCCCAGGCTTCAAATCCCAAACTTATACCAAGGATCCACAGAGGGGAGAGTTCCTACCAACAATCCTTTCAATCGATCAAATGGGAATACTTAACAGGAGTTGAGTGTGTATCTGAAATGTTAGAAAATGACAGCGATGGGGAAAGAGTGCGTGGGGGAGAGGAGTGGGAGTGGGATTACTTGGATAGCTCCTTCAGCCAGCACATCTCAGATGGTCCAATTGGCCACCTCCTGCCCTGTGTCATTTTTGGTTAACTTCCTGTTCCTTGTGGGTCAGAAGTTGCTCTGTTTGATTTTGGACTCCAGCAATGTCTCTCAGGTAAGGGAAGTGAATGAGGAAGCAATGCGAATGTAGATAAACGCACCACTCAATCTTACACTTAGACAATGCAACTTTATTCCAACCATCTCTCACTGCATTCTGAGAATTAAAGCACTTTCAGATAAGAAGCTTCTGTTCTGCAGAAGAGTTATGTTAGTCTGGGAATGTTAACTTTGTTTCTGTCCTGGATAATACGGCCAGAATTCCCACAACACTTTCTGTTTTTTAATTAACAATCATCTCCAGCAGTTTTTAAATGAAAATTATTTTCAATGAAAATATAATCAGAGTTCAGGGAGATAAATTGTGAGAACTGGGAATCAGAAATTACAGAATCCTGGAATGTTACAGCTCAGAAGGAGGCCATTTGATCCATCGTGTCAGTGCTAGCTAAGCTAAAGGACAATTTAGCATGGCCAATCAACCTAATCCGCACACCTTTGGACTGTGGGAGGAAACCAGAGCACCCAGACAAAACCCACGCAGACACGGGGAGAATGTGCAAACTCCACATGGACAGTGAGCCAAGGTCGGAATTGAACCTGGGTCCCTGGCACTGTGAGGCAGCAGTGCTAACCACTGTGGCACCATGCCAGCCTAAAGTTTTGTGTTGCATTACAGTGCCCCATGAAGAAGTTCTTAATGTAATTATTAGTTTATTTGTTGACTGGTTTACTTTTTATTCATTCACTCTAAAGAGTGTTGCACTTCCCCTTTTCGATTTGGACCTTTTATTTTAAACTCTCGCCCCAAACTAAACTGTATCTCTTTACAATTCAAGTGTATTTATTAGTCAGCTTACATTAACACAGCAATGAAGTTATTGTGAAAATCCCCTAGGCGCCACACTCGAGCACCTGCTCGGCCTAATGCACCCTAACCAGCATGTCTTTCAGACTGTGGGAGGAAACCCAGGCAGACACGGGGAGAATGTGCAAACTCCACACAGCCAGTGACCCAAGCCGAGAATCGAACCCAGGACCCTGACGCTGTGGGACAGCAGTGCTAACCCGCTGTGTTAACATTGCTGGGATAATGGCCGGTTAAATTTCACTCCCCCCCTCCCCACGCTCCTGGAACCTGTTCATTAAAAATCACATTGAAATATTCAGGCTGTGATGAGGGAAAACCGATCCGACCCGAGTCTGTCTCAGAAAGGAAATATTGAAGTTTAATTGCTGACGCTATATTGATGGGGTTGCTGTTTATATATTTTGGATTCAGACATTATTCTCACTCAGGGAGTTGGTGGGAATCCCGCTCAGTTCCAACTCCCTAACCCACCGGAGATTCCTGATCCTTTCCAAATCGGCAGGTGCCGGGATATCTGAAGGATTTTCAATTCCACAGCAGGTTTTGGTGTCAGGATTTCTGCAGGAACGGCGGGATACTGGATAGAAATGGTTACATCTTTACAGAAACACCCAGCTGATTGTGGGGAAGGTGCGGGATTGAAACTGGGTCTATCCCAGTTTTAGGAACTGCTTCCAACCTCCCCCCGGCTTAATAAACAGGGGACTGGCGGAAAAGCGGTGCAAGAGAGAATTAAAAAGAGGAGCTGGGCTAGAGGGAGGGAAACGGAGTGAGAGGGAGAGAAATAGGAAGGGAGAGGTAGGGAGAAAAATAGAGAAAGGGAGAGAGAGAAAACAGAGAGTGGGAGAGAAAATAGTTAAAGGATAGAGAGAAAGGACAGAGAGGGGGGGGGGGAAAGGATGGAAAAAGAGGGAAGGATACAGAGAGAGGGAAGGATAGAGGGACAGACGATCTAGATAAGAAAGGGTAGAGGTGGAAAGGATAGAAACAGAGAGGAAACAGCGTGAAAGAGAAAGAAAACAGTGAATGAAAAAGTGAGAGAAAAAATAGATAAAGAATAGAGGAAGGAAGGGAAAGGATAGAGAGAGAGAAAGAGAGAAATACATAAAGAATAGAAAATGAGAAGAAAAAATACAGACAGGAAGGATAGAGAGAGAGGGACAGCATAGATAGAGTCGAGTTAGAATGAGAAAGGAAAGAGAGAGGGGGAAGAATAGAGGGACAGAGATTGGGAGAGAAGGAAAACTGTGAACGGAGAAAATAGATAAAGGAGAGGGAAATGATAGAGAGAAAGGATAGAGAGAGAGAAATTGATAAAGGATAGGAAGAGAGAGAGAGGGAAAGGATAGAGAGAGAGTGGGAGATATGAGGTGCTTAAGGGAAGAGTGTCAGAGAGTGCGGAGCATATCCCTGCCCAGACAGGGATAGATTCATCCAGATAATCCCCAAAACAGAAACACACAAAACTTCGAGTGTCCCGAATAAAACTGAGGGGAAGGAAAAACACCGAGAGAGAGGAGAAAGTAAAGGACAAAAGTAAACCAACAGACAGCAATTGAGAAAAAGATGCTGTGGGAGAGAGGTGCCTGGAGCCGGTATGAGGTGTGGGGAGTAGCAGCAGCGATAGGAAATAGTGATAATCTGAACCCCAAACCCCAGCACAGAGAGAGGGAGAAACAGAGGAGAGAGACATAGGGGCGGAAGGAGAGACAGATTATCTGAATAAAAAGCAGGAAGAAGCCATTCGACCCATCCAACCTGTGCTGTCAGTCAATATAATCACGGTGTTCTCTCTGTCGCCTCAAACCCACTTTCCATAATCCTGCTAACCCTGAACCCGTGATAAAAACTAACTCAGAGAGAGAGCGAGAGGGAGAGAATGCAAGGGGAAGAGATACAGAGACAGAGAGACAGACAGAGGGACCAAGGGAGATGGGGAAGAGAAATAGGGACAGTGAGACACAGAGAGATAGAGAGACAGAGGGAGAGAGAGAACCAGAAACAGAGAGAGAGATAGGAAGAGGGAGCGAGGTGGGTGCAGGGAGACAGGAACAGAAAGGAAGAGGGAGAGAGAAATAGAGAAAAGGAGGGAGACAGGGAGACATCGCCTTCATAACCTGGTGATGCGAAACAGAAAAAGCACAACCAGTACCCCAGAGATATCGTCACCAACTGTGTGTGTGTGTGTGTGTGTGTGTCTCTCTCTCTCTCTCTCTGTGTCTCTGTCTCTCTGTACCTGAGTGTCTCTGTCTCTCCCTCTGCCTCCCGATGTTTCTCTCTTTATTTCTCTCCTCTCTACCTCTCCCTTGTATCTCTATGTTTTTCTGTCTCTCTCTCTCTCCTTGTCTCTTCCCCTCCCTCTGCCTTTATCTTTCGCCCTGTTTGTTTGCCCCCCTCTCAGTCTCTTTCTCTCTCCCTCTCTTTCTCTCTCTCTGTCTCCCTCCCTCTCTCTGTCTCTCTCTCTCTCTCTCTCTCTCCCCCTCTCTATTTCTCTCTCTCCCCCAGTTCTCTGCCTCCTGTCGATGTGTGAGTCTCTTAAATCTCCTTCACAGATTCGCTACAGATTCCAGGTCGGAATCTGGGCTGGTGCAGTTTATGCTTTTTTTTAAAAGATCTATTAAAAGGTTAAGACAATTTGCACAATTATCGGGGGGAAAAATTGAAAATGATTTTCACACATTTACAATGTTTGTGGATTTGATATTTTTAAAGTAACTCCCTCATTCTCCGAGTCACCCTGTGTTGAGATGGTTTCTATGGAAAGAGGGTGACAGATTCCACCCCCACCCCCCCAGGATTGCTTTGCTCTGGGTTCTTGGGGCTGGGAGCTGACTCTGGTCTGAAGGATATTGGTGACGGTTCCATCTATAAATCCCACTCCAAAATGTAACTTTGGTCTTTTTTTTAACAAAAAGGCGGGTCGCAAAGTGCCAAGGACACCTTCCATCCTCTGTCCCAGCCTTGTTCTCCCCAGAAGGGACGGGAAGAGATTGTTCTGTGTTACAAAACAAAAACCCCGAATCTTTGAACAGAACTGAAGCCCACCCAGTTCCGAGCGGTGAGTGATAAACCATTTACGGTTCGTGTCAGTAATAAATCCATCAGGATTTCTCAGTGTTATATTCAGCGAGAATTCAGTGTGAGATTACCCGGGGTTGTGTTACAATCACCTTCCATAATAATAATAATAGTTTCCAAATATTGTCCCCAAACTTTATTATTGACATTTCAATTCAAAACAAAAGACTGGAGGCAGTTTTGTTTTTTAAACAAGATTTTAATTCGATTGTTAAGATTGTAGATCTGTTTGGAAAACATTAATTAACAGCGATTGTTAACAAAACAATCCAGAATTCCAGCTTCTTAAACATTATTATTTTTAAATAAGTATTTAAATCGGCGGCATCGCTTTGATGACAGTCAGAAATCCTGAGAACTGGGTGAAATTGGAAGCTAAACTCTGTGACTCAAGGCTCTGCCTCTCTGCTGCTCCCAGCTCTCTCGGTTAAAAGTCCCCTTTTTGATTCTTTTTTTTGGGGGGGGGTAAACACCCGGGGAGTGAAGGAGAAGCGGCGAAAATCAAACCTGTGACCAGTGGGATAGTGCAAAGAGGCGGGGGGGGTAAGAGAGAGAGAGAGGGCGGGTGGAGAGAGAGAGAGAGACGCAAGAGTTAACAGCATTTAATTATCGATGCAGGGGAGGGGACTGGAGAGAACTAGTTCCCCCTTCACCAGTCCAATAGAGTGGAGATTTATTGTCATGTAAAAATGGACCACCGCCTCGGCATTGTCTGAAAGTAGTGTCAAGTTTATTAGAAGCCAAGTGGTTAGGTCTAACAGACACTAGCACACTAGACTGATTAAACAAGGGACCTTCTCAGCCTTATTCTGTGCTGGTTGCTTGTTGCTGCTTTCTGCCCATTCTGATGTAAAATTTCTGTAAGAAAATTATTTGTGTTTTTTTTCTCTCTTTTCCTTATTTCTCTCTCCCTCTTTCCCCCACCCTCTCACTCTCCCACCCCGGTTGCCCCCCACTTCTCTCTCTCTCTCTCTCTGTCTCACACAGTTGCTGCCCCATCTCTCTCTTATGTATAAAATGGATTACTCTTACCTGAACTCCTACGATTCCTGCATGGCGGCGATGGAGGCCTCTGCCTACGCCGACTTCAACTCCTGTAGTCAGCCCAACGGCTTCCAGTATAACCCCATCAGGTCCGGCTTCGGGACCGGTCCGGTCTGTCCGACTCTCACACCTGCCAACTGTAGCCTGGGACCCCTCCGAGACCACCAGAGCACTCCGTACACCACAGGTAAAACAAAAAAACTAAATAAACAGCAACCCGGGGGAGAGGGAGAGGGAGGGGGGGGGTGATGGAAAAGAGCGCAGGGTTTGGAATTAAATATAAAACATTGGCTGGGTGTGTGTGTGTGAGAGAGAGAGAGTTTAAACATTATTGAAAGCAATCGGAAAATGTGGTGATTGGGTTAAGAGGGAGAGAGGATTGTAGAATAATTGAGTTATATTGCAAGGTTATTACATTCACAGGCCCTACACATTAATGGATAATTTGGTTAAGGCGAGACTGTCCTATTAAATCAAAAAGGATATAATCGAATCGCTGCTTTGGAAAAAAAAGGAAGCTTTTCCCGAATTATTAATTATTGGGAGAACAATTTCGGATCTATTTCCCCAAAGTAATAACATCAATTTTCCAAGCGATGATTGTGAAATGAATATTGTTTTTTGAAAGAGAGGCGGTTAATCTATTAGACAGAAAATCTTCCATCGAAATAATTAAGATGCTTTTTCTTAGACCAATAAATATTTATATTTAAAACCGAATGGATTGTGCAGATTTCTAACGGGAGCAGAATTCTGGTCACTGACTTCAGGACAATTTCTCTCCGCATCCAAATAGAATGTGACAATTATTTTGTTTTAGAATTAGCTGTGAGTGTGTGTGTGTAAGTGTGTGTGAGAGAGTGTGTGTGTGTGTAAGTGAGTATGTGTGTATGTCCTTGTTCGTGTCTCTGTTTGTCTTTCTGTATCTCTGTACGTGTCTGTGTATTTATCTGTCTCTCACTTGGAGAAATGTCTCTTTCGAGTGTGTATATGTCTGTATATCTGTCTGTCTGTATGCGTGTCTCTGAGTGTCTACCTGTGTCTCTCTGTATGTGTTTCAGTCCCTCTATATGTTCTTGTCTCTCTCTCTATGTGTGTAAGCCTCTCTCTCTCTGTGTAAGCGTGTGTCTGTGCCTCTATTTCTGTATATTTCTCTCTACCTGCGCCTCTCTCTCTGTATGGATCTACCTGTGTGTGTGTTTCTCCCTGTATGTGTTTGCCTGTCTCTCTATGCGTGTCTGTCTACGTGTGTGTATATCTGTTTAAGTGTTTCTGTGTATGTTTCTCTCTGCATATTCGTCTGTCTGTGTGTTTCTCTCTTCCCCTGTATGTCTCCGTCTCTCTCTCTGTGTCTCTCTCCCTATATGTCTGCGTGTGTGTGTGTCCCTGCATGTCTCTCTCTCTCTCTGCCTCTCGCTCTCTGTCTCTCTCCCTCTCTGTGTCCCTCTCTGTCTCACTTTGAGTGTGTGTCCCCCTGTATGCCTCTCTCTCTCTCTCCATCCCCCTCTCTCTGTGCCTCTCTCTGTCTGTCCGTCTCTCTCTCTCTGTGCCTCTCTCTGTCTCTCTCTCTCTGTGCCTCTGTCTGTCTGTCTGTCTCTCTCTGTGCCTCTGTCTGTCTGTCTCTCTCTATGCCTCTCTCTGTCTCTCTCTCTGTGCCTCTGCCTGTCTGTCTCTCTCTATGCCTCTCTCTGTCTCTCTCTCTCTGTGCCTCTGCCTGTCTGTCTGTCTCTCTCTCTCTGTGCCTCTGTCTCTCTGTCTCTCTCTATGCCTCTCTCTGTCTCTCTCTCTGTGCCTCTGCCTGTCTGTCTGTCTCTCTGTGCCTCTCTCTGTCTCTCTCTCTCTGTGCCTCTCTCTCTCTCTGTGCCTCTCTCTGTCTCCCTCTCTCTCTGTGCCTCTCTCTGTCTCCCTCTCTCTCTGTGCCTCTCTCTGTCTGTCTCTCTCTCTGCCTCTGTGTCTGTGTGTTTGAGGCCACAGTCAGTAATTCATAATTCCCAGTTCTGGTGGATAAGGAGTGAGGAAGAGGAATTCTGTTTCCCGTTCCATTTCCCGGTGAAAATCAGAGCGGAATCTGTCTGATAAATGCTCACATTTTTTCAAAACAAAATCCTCTTTTTGCGAATTTGATGCGAAATAATTAAACCTCAAATTCGTTCGTTTCTGAAAAGGAAAGATTGGCAGAAATTGTCCCAAAGCTGGAGAGAAATCTGATTCCTCAACGAATTATCCAAAAACATGAACCATTCGGATTAACCGCCCTGGTTATTCACATTTTAATTCTGTGATCTCCCCGACTTTGATTTTCGTAAATCGAAATTATTAATAATTTAGGGATTTTTTTTCCCATTAGTGACAGATTCCGCTTCGAATCTTTCCCGTTTTCGCTCCGATTCTGAACGAACCTTGTTTTTCTCCGGGATCTCTGTGATTCCAGGCTGGGGTTAAAATTGGGATAATGTGGAGTGAAGTTTCTCTGGAGGATTCTGGAGGAACAGAGAATCCGAATTCTCCAACTCCTGCCCTGGCCGAGAAATTAATTCGCATTCAAATCAAATCATTTGAGTTATTATCTCCGTTTAATAAGAATTTAACACATCGGCAGCCGCCCTGGAAACGGCATCAGTCAGTTTGTGACTGAGGAAAAGAGAAGCCACAGAAAACCGGGGAAATATTTCCAAAGATGAGTTGTAGAATTCTGGTAAAAGATTAACTCAATCAAAGAGCTAGCCCAGACGCGATGGGCCGAATGGCCGCTCCCTGTGCTGTCTCAATCCATGTTTGAATCGAATCACACCGACAGATCTAATCATTTCCCTTCCAGACACTGACTCTGAGTTTGCAGCGTTTCCTGATCTTATTTCACGGTCCCGACATTGTCCCAATGGGAGGATTTCTGTGGGCTGGAATTTTGGTCCAGTACAGATACTGTGGGCAGAACGGCCTCCCGACTGTGCTGCAGTATTTCAAGGGAAAAGAGATAGTCAGAATCGAGAGGGGCAAGAGACAGACAGAGAGAGAGACAGAGAGGCACACAGACAGGAAGAAAGAGATACAGAAAGACACAGAGACAGAGAAAAGGACACACACAAAGGCAGAGAGACAGACAGACAGACAGAGAGACAGAGAGAGATACACAGACAGAGAGGACACAGAGAGACACACAGCGACAGAGACAGACAGAGAGAGCGACACACACAGAGACATATATACATATGTATATATATAATATATATACATATATACCTATACACACACACACAGACAGAGACACACACACACAGACAGGGACACGTAGACAGAGACACACACAGTGACAGAGGGACAGAGACACACGCACACACACACACAGAGGTAGAGTGGGACGTGGAGAGACAGAGAGAGACACAGACAGAAAGAGGCACAGAGAGAGATAGACAGAGACAGACAGAGAGAGAGAGAGGCTGACAGTCAGAGATAGAGAGACAGAGAGACAGAGGGGCAGAGACAGAGACAGAGACAGAGACAGAGAGAATTCAAACTCAGACAGGGATTCAGTTTATTGAAAATACAATCCTGTTTGAGATTGTTCTCTCTCTGCCCCGGGGGCAGTGCCACAGGCTCCTGTCCCCACTGCCCCCCAGCCCCCACACCCCACCCCCAGGCCCCGCGCCCCCCCCCCCCACCCACCCAGTGCCCCTCGCTCTGACCCACGGTGAATGGTCTCGACTATTCGACCATAAGACGCGTCACCCAAAAGCCCCACAGTTTTCCCCGGCTCTGATCGGAGAGGCTTTGGGGGCTGGGGTGATTGGGGGGGGGGTGCATTTACCCCCCCTCACCCCCTCACCCCCGTCCCTTCCACCCCCCTGTCCGCACTAATCTGGGATCTTCCTGCTCTTTCTGACCACACCCCCAGTTAGCACCGAGTGAGTGGCTGCTGTTAAGGGGGGGTGAAATGTGGGTTTGCTCCTTGGATAAACTGGGAGAGAGTTTTCCCAGAGGCAGGGGCTGGGTAACCCCGGGGGGGCACAGACTCAGGAAAACCGGGAAAGGAAGCGGGGGGGGGGGGGAGATGATATTTCACACAGTGAGTTACTGGGGTCCAGGAGGCGCTGCCTGATAGGGAAGTAGATTCAATCATATCTTCCCAAGGCAATAAATATTTGAAGATTGTTTACAGGATTATAAGGGAGTAAAATCATAGAAAAATTACCACACCGAAAGAGGCCATTCAGCCCCTCCTAATCCCACTATCCACCGCTCCCCCCAGTCCCAAACCTCACAGCTCATCAGCTGTGGATCAAGGCAGCTTTTCAATAAATTTAGGGTTTTTTTTGCCTCAGCCGATTCAATCCAGACGAGAAATTCCAGACACCCTCCACCCCTTCCTACTGCCCCCTCCAATCCTTCCCCCTTCAGTCTGGTGAGTGGGATTAATCAGACAGATCTTTCAAAATACCAGCCCTTATAGAACTGAGACAGGGCGGCACGCTGGCACGGTGGGTTAGCACCGCTGCCTCACAGCGCCAGGGGACCCGGGTTCAATTCCCAGCTTGGGTCGCTGTCTGTGTGGAGTCTGCACATTCTCCCCGTGTCTGCATGGGTTTACTCTGGGCGTTCCGGTTTCCTCCCACAGTCCGGAAGACATGTAGGTTAAGTTGATTGGCTGTGCTAAATTGCCCCTTAGTGTCCCCAGATAAGGAGGTTAGGTGGGATTGCTAAACGTGTGGGGTCATGGGGATAGGGCAGAGGGGTGGACCTGCTCTTTCAGAAAGTCAGTGCAGACCTAATGGGCTGAATGGCCTCCTTTTACACCACAGTGATCCTAATTCCCCCCATCCTTCTTATTGGGATTTTGTACCTGGACCTGAGGGGATTGGGTGTGGGGGTGGGGGGGGTGTGGGGTTGTGTCTAATGGGTAGAAAATGAACCTTCCCAGTGCAGGATCTGGGGTGGAATCCAAACTCACAACTCCCTGATTGAAGGGAGAAAGTCCAGCCACTAAGTCACGTAAACTCACACACAGGAGCACAGAATGGTTACAGCACAGACAAGGCCATTCAGCCCACTTGGTTGTGCTAGCTGGTTGAAAGAGCAATCTACTCAGTGCCACTCCCCCACCTTCTCCCCACAAACCCATACACTCCCCCTTTTCAGATAATAATCCAATATCATAGAAATCATAGAACCCTACAGTGCAGAAAGAGGCCATTCGGTCCATCGAGTCTGCACCAGCCACAATCCCACCCAGGCCCTACCCCCATATCCCTACATATTTAGCTGCTAATCCCTCTAACCTACACATCTCAGGACACTAAGGGGTAATTTTAGCATGGCCAATCAACCTAGTATCCTCTTAAATGCCTCTGCATTAAACAAATCTGTCTCCACCACACTCTCAGACAGTACATTCCAGATCCTAACCGCTCGCTGTGTGAATCTCACCACACAGTGAGTGGTTAGGATCTGGAATGTACTGTCTGAGACTGTGGTGGAGACAGATTCACACAGTGAGTGGTTAGGATCGGGAATGTCTGAGAATGTGGTGGAGACAGATTCACACAGTGAGTGGTTAGGGTCTGGAATGCACTGTCTGAGAGTGTGGTGGAGACAGACTCACACAGTAAGTGGTTAGGATCTGGAATGTACTGTCTGAGAGTGTGGTGGAGACAGATTCACACAGCGAGTGGTTAGGATCGGGCATGTCTGAGAGTGTGGTGGAGACAGATTCACACAGTGAGTGGTTAGGGTCTGGAATGCACTGTCTGAGAGTGTGGTGGAGACAGACTCACACAGTAAGTGGTTAGGATCTGGAATGTACTGTCTGAGAGTGTGGTGGAGACAGATTCACACAGCGAGTGGTTAGGGTCTGGTGAAAAAGTTTCTCCTTGTATCTCCATTGCTTCTATAGCCAGTCACCTTAAATCTGTATACTCTAGTTCTCGATTCTGCCACCAATGGGAGCAGTTTCTCTCTATCAACTCTGTCCACATCCCTCATTTCTCTGGATTGATCATATTTCCTCTCAATCTTTTCTTCGCCAAGGAAAGCTGTCCCAATTTCTCCAGCCTATCCTTGCCCTTGGACCACTTTGTGAATCTTTTCTGCACTCCCTCTTATTGCCTTCACATCTTTGCTAAATGTTGCTCCCGGAACAGTTGAGGAAGAAGCCATGTTCAGGCAGATGTTCAGTGAGTTCAGCTGCAGCACACCTTGGTTGAATAGCAGAAATGTGAGGATGGTTGAGTTTGGCTCAATTGCCTTTGGGGAACCAAGAGTTTTTGTAAAGAATGTTTCCTTGAGAGATTAAGTGTCTGGGTGGAGATGATGATAGGGGGAGGAGGGGAAGGATATACGGGGGCTATGGGAGGAGACATTTTTTCATTCACTGTGTGGTTCACCAGACAGAATCTTCCACTGAACTGAAGACAGAATTTGTTCATGCATCTCAAAGACACCCCTGCTCTGTGTGGGGGGGGCAGGAGTGGAAGGGATGGAGAGGGATACATCACCATCATCCCTGGGAATGGAGTTATGCAGCCAATTTAACTCTTCCCACCAATGTTCTTCAGGAAATCTCCCCCAGTTGCCCCCCCCTTCCCCCACAGCGGCATAGGAATATTGTCACTGGACTAGTGATCCAGAGACCCAGGGTCATTCTCTGGGCACCTGGGTTCGAATCCTGCTACTGTAGATGGTGAAATTTGAATTCAATAAAAATCTGGAATTAAAAAGTCTACTGATGACCATGAAACCATGGTCGATTATTAGAAAAAACCCATCTGGCTCATTACAGTCCTTTCAGGAAGGAAATCTGCCGTCCTTACCCGGTCTGGCCTACACGTGACTCCAGTCCCACAGCAATCTGGTTGACTCTCAACTGCCCCTCTGAAATGGCCGAGCGAGACACTCAGTTGAAGGGGTAATTAGGGATGGGTAATAAACTCTGGTCTTGCCAGCGACGCCCAGATTCCATAAAAGAATAAAAAATCTTTCTGAGCAATCTGATGGTCTGATATATTTACCCTTCGGTAATCAGTAGGTTTGCTGCAGCAGATTTAGGGTTTAATTTAAAATTCAAGATTTAGACAGGGAACGAAACGTTAACCGTGTAATGGGACAGAGTGACGGCCCAGAGACTTTCTTCTGTTGCTAACAGTCAGTTGTTGGACTTTTAACAATGGGTAATGAAGGGATTTGGGTGACTGACTAACCTCGCTCTGATACCTCCTGACCAGAGGATGCAATGACACTGTGACAGTCAACACCCCAAAACTGAATAGGAAATATTGATGGAGCAAGTTCCAGTTGTATCCACCACTGGACACAATAGGGAATTTAATTGTGGCTTTTAGTGTAGCACAGTGGGTGTGACTCTGATCTGTACGGACCAGACCTGTCTCGGGTTAGACTCCTTCCGGTGCTGAACTGCCTTGTTTCAGACTATGGTACAGCTGGACTCAGTGTCACTGGGCTGGGGACAGGGGGATCAGGACATTACGGCACAGTGACAGATCGTTCTCCCCAGTGATGTTTATGTTCCACAAGAGGCTCCTCTTCATACCAACATAGAAACAGGAGGAGGCCATTCAGCCCTTCGAGTCTGCTCCGCCATTCATTTTCATCATGGCTGATCATCAAATTCAATATCCTGATCCCCCCTCTCCACCAACATCCCTCGATCCCTTTAGCCCCAAGAGCGATATCTAATTCCTTCTTGAAATCAGACATTTTGGCCTCAACTACTTTCTGTGGGAGTGAATTCCACACATTCACCACCCTCTGGGTGAAGACATTTCTCCTCATCTCATTTCTAAAAGGTTTACCCCTTATCCTCAAACTCTGACCCCCTCATCTCAGGCGATGATTCCTTTTTTCCCATGTGTTAGTCCCACTCCCCCTTAAGTTGACCACAGACCACAAGGAACCAGAGGAATCTCTCTCCATTAAAGAGAGACAATTGGTGATAGGTAGCTTGAAGGGCAACACTCCACAAGTGTGGGGCAGGTGAGGGGAGACATATTCACGGGCCTTCCTTCAATACGTCCTTATGGTTCATTTCAACCACTCCCCATGGGAGTGAGTCCCACATTCTCCCCACTCCCCCGTGGGAGTGAGTCCCACATTCTCCCCACTCCCCGTGGGAGTGAGTCCCACATTCTCCCCACTCCCCGTGGGAGCGAGTCCCACATTCTCCCCACTCCCCGTGGGAGCGAGTCCCACATTCTCCCCACTCCCCGTGGGAGCGAGTCCCACATTCTCCCCACTCCCTTTGGGAGCGAGCCCCACATTCCCATCACTCTCGGTAAAGAAATTTCTCCTGAATTCCCGGTCGGATTTATCCGGGATTATTTTATATTTGTGGGTTGTGGTTTTATCCCTGTCTCTCCCTTTGTTCCACCCACCCAGTGGGAATACCCTTCTTGTTGACTCTTGCTAGAAAGGAGACATCAATGAGGAACAGAATGGGTCACCTCTGATGGGCTGAATGGTCTATTTTACTCCTATGTCTCATGGTCTTATATCTTTGACATTTCAAATGGTTTTAAACTTCTCAGAGGAGAGCTGCTCAGGTGAGTTATGGGAGAGTTTCCAGCAGACCTGGACACTAGTGTGCATTAATTTAGACTGAAGGAGCTCAGCAGAAGATTTTAATTAATGCAAACTTAATCGTTAACGGTGTTTTCCTGGTGCTTTCTTTCAAAGGGACGACACGGGCAATGATTTGGGTGAGAAGGTTCTAGAAACTGGCTCCGCAACGCAACCTGGTGGCCAAAGTCTGAAATTCCATCATGACAGTTGACTTGTTAAAATCGCGGTCAATAAGAAAGGAGAAATTTACACCGTAAATGTTGACGCAAAATTTGTAACAACAGAAAGTGAAGTCCTGACAGTCTTACAGAGCAGAAAGAGGCCATTCAGCCCTTCAAGCCTGTCCCAGTCCTTTGAAAGAGTTATCCAGTTAGGCCTGATCGCAACCGTGCTTTCCCCATGTCCCTGCAAAGCGGCTCCTTCAGGTTTTACCCAGTTGCTTTTGGAAAGTTATTATTGAATCAGCTTCCACCGTCCTTTCAGGCAGCACCTTCCAGATCACAACAACTCACTGAGTAAAATATAATCTCCTCCCCTCCCCCCTCCGGTTCCTTTACAGACTCTCTTCAATCTCTGTCCCTCTGGTTACCCCATCCGCCCAATGGAAAAACATTTCTCTTTTCGTTATTTTGACATTAATGTGAATTTTTAAAAAAATATATATTCATTCGTGGGACATCGGCACCACTGGCTGGGCCAACGTTTATTGTCCATCCCCAGTTGTCCCTTTGAGAAGGTGGTGGGGAGCTGCCTTCTTGAGTCGCTGCAGTCCATGTGCTGTGGGTTGACCCCCAGGGAGGGAATTCCAGGATTTTAACACAGCCACAGTGAATATATTTCCAAGTCAGGATGGTGAGTGGCTTGGAGGAGATCTTGCAGGTGGAGGTGTTCCCCATGTATCTGCTGCCCTTGTTCTTCTAGATGGAAATGGTCGTGGGTTTGGAAGGTGCTGCCTAAGGATCTTTGGTGAATTTCTGCAGTGCGTCCTGTTGGTTGTGACGGATCGGAGGTTTCTGGATGTCTTGTCAATCAAGCTTTGTCCTGGATGTTGTCAAACTTCTTGAGATTTTTGGGAACTTATTACTAAGTACACACAATGTTAGTTCATGAAAGGGTGGCCTATTTGAAGCTGTGTTTTTCCTGTTGTTCTCAGTTCCGTACAAGTTCTTCACGGATCATGGTGGTATTAACGAGAAACGGAAGCAGCGAAGAATTCGGACGACCTTCACCAGCTCACAGCTGAAGGAGCTGGAGCGAGTGTTTGCTGAGACTCACTACCCCGATATCTACACTCGAGAGGAATTGGCCCTGAAGATCGATCTGACCGAGGCCAGGGTCCAGGTAGGTTTCCTGAACTCCTTCTCTCCGTTTGTCTCTAATCGAGAGAGAGTCAGCTCCGGGTCAGTGAGTCTCTCTCCCGCTCGGAGTGGGTTCAAGTCTCTCTCCAGAACACAAAACTCAGGCTGACATTCCCAGTGTCAGTGCTGAGGGAGTGCCGCACTGTCAGAGGGTCAGTGCTGAGGGAGTGCCGCACTGTCAGGGGGTCAGTGCTGAGGGAGTGCCGCACTGTCAGAGGGTCAGTGCTGAGGGAGTGCCGCACTGTCAGAGGGTCAGTACTGAGGGAGTGCCGCACTGTCAGAGGGTCAGTGCTGAGGGAGTGCCGCACTGTCAGAGGGTCAGTGCTGAGGGAGTGCCGCACTGTCAGAGGGTCAGTGCTGAGGGAGTGCCGCACTGTCAGAGGGTCGGTGCTGAGGGAGTACCGCACTGTCAGAGGGTCAGTGCTGAGGGAGTGCCGCACTGTCTGAGGGTCAGTGCTGAGGGAGTGCCGCACTGTCTGAGGGTCAGTGCTGAGGGAGCGCCGCACTGTCAGAGGGTCGGTGCTGAGGGAGCGCCGCACTGTCTGAGGGTCAGTGCTGAGGGAGTGCCGCACTGTCTGAGGGTCAGTGCTGAGGGAGCGCCGCACTGTCAGAGGGTCAGTATTGAGGGAGTGCCACACTGTCAGAGGGTCAGTGCTGAGGGAGCGCCGCACTGTCAGAGGGTCAGTGCTGAGGGAGTGCCGCACTGTCAGAGGGTCGGTGCTGAGGGAGCGCCGCACTGTCAGAGGGTCAGTGCTGAGGGAGCGCCGCACTGTCAGAGGGTCAGTATTGAGGGAGTGCCACACTGTCAGAGGGTCAGTGCTGAGGGAGTGCCGCACTGTCAGAGGGTCAGTATTGAGGGAGCGCCGCACTGTCAGAGGGTCAGTGCTGAGGGAGTGCCGCACTGTCAGAGGGTCAGTATTGAGGGAGCGCCGCACTGTCAGAGGGTCAGTGCTGAGGGAGTGCCGCACTGTCAGAGGGTCAGTATTGAGGGAGTGCCGCACTGTCAGAGGGTCAGTGCTGAGGGAGTGCCGCACTGTCAAAGGGTCAGTGCTGAGGGAGTGCCGCACTGTCAGAGGGTCAGTGCTGAGGGAGCGCCGCACTGTCAGAGGGTCAGTGCTGAGGGAGTGCCGCACTGTCAGAGGGTCAGTGCTGAGGGAGTGCCGCACTGTCAGAGGGTCAGTGCTGAGGGAGTGCCGCACTGTCAGAGGGTCAGTGCTGAGGGAGTGCCGCACTGTCTGAGGGTCAGTACTGAGGGAGTGCCGCACTGTCTGAGGGTCAGTACTGAGGGAGTGCCGCACTGTCTGAGGTGCTGTCTCTCAGATGAGTGATTTAAACTTGCCCCTCTCTGCCCAAAGATCCTTTCTGATGAAGGGTCAAGGGCGTCTCTAAATGAAGATTCCCATCCTATCTCCCTCATAGAGTCATCGAGGTTTACAGCATGGAAACAGGCCCTTCGGCCCAACTTGTCCATGCCACCTTTTTTTTAAAAACCCCTAAGCTAATCCCAATTGCCCGCATTTGGCCCATATCCCTCTATACCCATCTTACCCATGTAACTAAATGCTTTTTAAAAGACAAAGTTGTACCCACCTCTACTACTACCTCTGGCAGCTCGTTCCAGACACTCACCACCCTCTGTGTGAAAGTTCCAAACGATTCTGTGTCCACAGCTTTCTGGGGGAAGCCAGGATGTGGAGCTGCCGGTGTTGGACTGGGGTGGTCACAGCAGGAAATCTCTCAACACCAGGTTAAAATCCAACAGGTTTGTTTGGAATCATGAGCTTTCGGAGCGTTGCTCCTTCCTCAGGTGAGTGAACGGAGCGTTCCAAAAGCTCATGATTCCAAATAAACCTGTTGGATTTTAACCTGACGTTCTGGGGGAGAGCGGTTCAGTTTCCATCATTTTAAACACCTGAATTTGATCGCAGCTTTAACCCTTCAACCACGAGGGGATCCAAGTCTAGTCTTCATTTTTTAACCCTTTCAGCTGCTGAACTATTCCAGTGAATTTGCTCTGAACCCTCCCCAAGGTCAACGCTTCCTTCTGAAGAAACTGAATGCGGGGGTCTCTATAACCCCCACCCCCCGAGATAAAGACCAACATCCCGTTAACGCTCTGAGGAAGGGTCATCCAGACTCGAAACGTTGGCTCTATTCTCTCCCCTCAGGTGCTGTCAGACCTGCTGGGATTTTCCAGTATTTTCTGTGTTAGTTTCAGATCCCAGCAGCTGCAGCATTTTGCTACGAGTCCAGGAGTCTCGTTGATTTGTATCCTTGTCCCAGTTCGATAGATGTAATGATTTGTGTGTCGGCACTCTCCAAGCTCCTTGCTGCTTCACAGTTCCCATCGAGGGTCGGTGAAGTATCTCATTAGTCTTTGTTGGATTGTGGGGTCTGGTGGGTTTTTATCAGCACTGATCCCAGTCTCGGAAATGAGGAATATTTCATAGAATTTGTGCCACTGTATTGGAGACCATTCAACCTAACTGGCTTCATGCTCCACATAAGCCTTCTCCCAACCCTTCGTCATCTCAGCCCATCCTTCTATCCCCTTCTTCCTAGAGTCATAGAACCCTACAGTGCAGAAAGAGGCCCTTCGGCCCATCGAGTCTGCACCGACCACAATCCCACCCAGGTCCTACCCCCATATCCCTACATATTATACCCTCTAATCCCTCTAACCTCCGCTACCCTGGACACTAAGAGGCAATTTCTTAGCACGGCCAATCAACCTAACCTGCACACCTTCGGACTGTGGGAGGAAACCGGAGCACCCGGAGGAAACCCACGCAGACACAAGGAGAATGTGCAAACTCCACACAGACAGTGACCCGAGGCCGGGAATCGAACCCAGGTTCCTGGAGCTGTGAAGCAGCAGTGCTAACCCACTGTGCTACTGTGCTGTTCCTCGTGTTTATCCAACTTTCCCCTTAAACACATCGACATTATTCACCTCAACCACTCCCCGTGAGACCGAGTCACATATTTTCCCCATTTCCCCAGGAACAAGTCCCACATTCTCCCCACTCCCCGTGGGAGCGAGTCCCACATTCTCCCCACTCCCCGTGGGAGCGAGTCCCACATCCTCCCCACTCCCCGTGAGAGCGAGTCCCACATTCTCCCCCACTCCCCGTGGGAGCGAGTCCCACATTCTCCCCACTCCCCGTGGGAGCAAGTCCCACATTCTCCCCACTCCCCGTGGGAGCGAGTCCCACATTCTCCCCACTCCTCGGGTAAAGAGGTTTCTCCTGAATTCCTGACTGGATTTATAAGTGACTGTCTTGTACTTATAGCCCCTCGTTCTGGTTTTCCCTGTCAGTGGAAACCCTTCCATAATCTTAAAGATCTCAATCAGATCAGCTCTCAGTTCATGTATTTATTGGGCAGATATTTGAGTTGTTTTTTAGCTGCGCAGTCAGGGGGATTATCAAATTCTGCTTTCTGTGAGAAGATTCGATCATCTTCACAGAGCTTCGATTCAATTCCAAGTTCTGGGACATCCATTTGGCAGATATCAACAACAAGCTGTAAGAACAGAGGAACTGTAGACCATTCGGCCCCCCTGAACCCTGTTATCCCCCAGTCCAGTAACATCTGGATTTTAACATCTTCATTCTTGTTTCCAAATCCCTCCATGGCCTCCCCCGCTCCCCCCCTCCTCATCTCTGTAATCTCCTGCAGGTCCTCACAACCCTCCGAGGTCCCAGTGTCCCTCCTAATTCTGGTCTAACGACCATCTCCTTTTTTCATCAGTTCATGATTGGTGGCTGTTCCTCCAGCTGCCTGGGCCCCGAACCTCTCCATGTCTCCAACTCTCAAATATGCTCTTCAGTATCTATCTCTCCTCGAGCGGTTAAAGTTGAAGTTAAGGTTAAAGTTAATTTATTAGTCACAAGTAAGGCTTACATTAACACTGCAATGAAGTTACTGTGGAATTCTCCTAGTTGCCCACACTCTGGCACCTGTTCAGGTCAATGGAGTACCCTGAGGAAACCCACGCAGACATGAGGAGAATGTGCAAGCTCCACACAGACAGTGACCCAAGCTGAGAATTGAACCTGGGTCCCTGGCGCTGTGAGGCAGCAGCGCTAACCACTGTGCCACCCACATTGAGTGGGTTTTTGCTGAACAAACAGCTTCTCATCTGCGGCACAGTGGTTAGCACTGCTGCCTCACAGCGCCAGGGACCCAGGTTCGATTCCCGGCTTGGGTCACTGGCTGTGCGGAGCCTGCACATTCTCCCCATGTCTGCGTGGGTTTCCTCCGGGTGCTCTGGTTTCCTCCCACAGCCCAAAGATATGCAGGTTATGTGGATTGGCCATGATAAATTGTGTCAGGGGACTAGCTAAGGTAAGTGCATGGGGATAGGGCCTGGGTAGGATTGTGGTTGGTGCAGACTTGATGGGCCAAACGGCCTTCTCCTGCACTGTCAGGATTCTATGAAACTTAGTGTCAAAATGTTGCCTGATGGTGGTTCCTGCGGGGCATGTTGGGACATTTTATTGAGTTAACCGGAGTCCAGGATGTTGCTCTCAGAGGGAGTGGGTTACAGATTTATTGGAACCATAACCAGAGCCGAGGGAATTAAACTGTGAGGTTGTCCAAACTGGATTTGTGTGGGATTGAGTTTCTCAGAGTGGGGATGATCTGATTGGGTTACTGTTATCCACCTTATCGAACCCACTCTTCTATCTCTCCACTTCCTGATGCGTCTTTTTCTGCGTCTCGTTCCCAGGTCTGGTTCCAGAATCGAAGAGCCAAATTCCGTAAGCAGGAGCGGGCTGCCAACTCGAAAGGCAACGGCGGCAACCCCCCTGGGAAGAAGGCTGACCTCCTGTCCGAAGAGGATGACTCTAAGGAGGCCAAGTGCACCGACCCAGACAGCACGGCCAACCCCGCCTGCCCCTCTACCTCCTCCTCCTCCTCCTCCTCTTCCACAGGCCCCATCTCCAGCACCAGCCCCCATGCCGTCAACATGCCGAGCCCTAACAGTTCCCAGTCCATCAAGGCCCCTGCCTGGCCCAGCAATGATCTCCTGAAGGCCCAGGCCTGGCAGCCCAGTGACAGTATGACAGGCCCCTTCGCTGGCGTGCTCTCCACCTTACACAGAAAATCGAACATGCTCAAACCTAACCTATTCTAGAGAGAGAGAGAGAGCGAGAAAAACCCACAGCTCAGGCCACCAATCCCTCTCCCTGTGCCCCCACCATCTTCCCCCAACTGTTTCTCCTTTGAAGTCAGCCACGCGTTGGCAAGGGGTGGGCTGTTGTTGCCTTAACCGTCCCAGTTGGCACACGCACGGCTCTCCCCAACCTCCCCCCCACAACACTAATCACCTGCCCTCTAACCTGGCCTTGTACCTCGTGGCTCACCGCTTGGTGGAGTGGCAGCTGTGCTGGGTTTAGCCACATCCCTCGCTGCCCACAGCCTCAGCATCCCCCCCCCCCCACTCCACTCCCACACGTGGCGTCGGACTTCAGTCAGTCGGTACTCATCCCCACACGCGGAGAATTCTTTTCGAAAGCTTCACCGGGGAAGAGAGTTGGGGCGGATTCACGGGTAACTTTCAAATGAGGGAAATGGGATAAATACTCGACAAGGAGAAAGGGCAGGATAGCTGTTTCGAAGAGTTAGCACAGGAATGATGGGCTGAATGGCCTTCAGTGAAGGATGATTCCATGGATGGGGGTCCATATAGAACATGGAATGTGGCCAATCAGATAAAGCCTGAAGGATTTTCTCAAACTGGATGGAAAGGATGGACTGATTGAATTGTGAATCTTTTACCCATTCCCCCTCCTCCTCCTTCTCTCCACATAATCTCCCTGAACGTTGCTGGGGAAATGGGGAACATCGGCAGCTTGCAGGGGGAAGGGTGAATGTGTGTTCCACAGGCACCAAAACCTCACTCAGACAGCACTGTTCTAACTGGAGACGGATGCAGATGACCAGCGGGTGGGAGGAGGAGGGGGTGGTGAATTGGGGGGGGGGGGGGGGGGGGGGGGTGGGGGAGGAGTACACGGGGCTCGTTCCCCACCCTCCCCCTCGTCCAGGGACTGAGGCCAGACTGGGTGACGGTGAATCTGGCAGCGAGCCGGCTGGTGGTCAGGAAGCGAGGCGGCCAGTGAAACGTGTCAACGTTCCTGATTCCAATCCAAACCCACACACAATCCCTGTAATATTGTGATTTGACCTGATTGCGATGCCCCACATGGTTTACCAGCCTGACGGATCGAAGACTTGCTCAGATGAACGGAAGGTCACCGGAGCCTGTGGAACGTTGCTGGGAAGGTGGCGAGATGGTGCAGGGCAGTGAGAGAGAGGACAATATATCACTTCCAAAACACACAAACTCTTCATTCACCTTTCTGGAGAAACTCAGAGTCACTCCGGCAATATCAATTCATTCGTGTTAGGCAGTTTTTAAAAAAAGTAATTTATTCTCAAATGTATATGAATGAATTTATGTTAATAGTTAAATTCCCTTTCATGTGTAATTTGTGAAAGGAATTGTTCTCCCTGGAAAGCACTCCAAATCCTAAATATTCTCCAACCAAAAAAGGCAAAGATTTTTCCTCTACAAGATTTCCCTTCCTGTGAGACTTGGGATCCCAGATTCTATCACACTGGGAGATATCTGTACACCGCCTGGTGTCTCTCTGTCCTCTCTCTCTCACTCTGGGAGATATCTGTACATTGACTGGTGTCTCTCAGTCCCCTCTCTCTCTCTCTCTCAGGGAGATATCTGTACACTGACTGGTGTCTCTCAGTCCCCTCTCTCTCTCTCTCTCAGGGAGATATCTGTACACTGACTGGTGTCTCTCAGTCCCCTCTCTCTCTCTCTCAGGGAGATATCTGTACACTGACTGGTGTCTCTCTCAGTCCCCCCTCTCTCTCAGGGAGATATCTGTACCCTGACTGGTGTCTCTCAGTCCCCTCTCTCTCTCTCTCAGGGAGATATCTGTACACTGACTGGTGTCTCTCAGTCCCCTCTCTCTCTCTCTCAGGGAGATATCTGTACACTGACTGGTGTCTCTCAGTCCCTTCTCTCTCAGGGAGATATCTGTACACTGACTGGTGTCTCTCAGTCCCTTCTCTCTCAGGGAGATATCTGTACACTGACTGGTGTCTCTCTGTACCCTCTCTCTCTCTCTCAGGGAGATATCTGTACACTGACTGGTGTCTCTCAGTCCCCTCTCTCTCAGGGAGATATCTGTACCCTGACTGGTGTCTCTCAGTCCCCTCTCTCTCTCTCTCAGGGAGATATCTGTACCCTGACTGGTGTCTCTCAGTCCTCTCTCTCTCTCTCAGGGAGATATCTGTACACTGACTGGTGTCTCTCTCAGTCCCCCCTCTCTCTCAGGGAGATATCTGTACCCTGACTGGTGTCTCTCAGTCCCCTCTCTCTCTCTCTCAGGGAGATATCTGTACACTGACTGGTGTCTCTCAGTCCCCTCTCTCTCTCTCTCTCAGGGAGATATCTGTACACTGACTGGTGTCTCTCAGTCCCCTCTCTCTCTCTCAGGGAGATATCTGTACACTGACTGGTGTCTCTCTCAGTCCCTCTCAGAGAGATATAGTGACTGGTGTCCATTGAGTTATGGATTGAAATATTTGAGATGGGTGTACATAATGGTGCAAAGTCTATTTGATTGCATTTGGAGAGTGGATCTTGTCCTCAGTATTTATTAGGATAATTTTGCTGTTTCCAATTGAGAACAATGTTAGTTAAATATTGTATAATTACCTATCAAGTGTACATAAGGTGATAGAATTGTTATAAATACTGCCTGAGCTCCTAGATGCTGTCTTTGTGATTTTAACAAACTTAACACTCTACCATCCAAAGAATTGATGAGTCTTGTAATCAAATTGTTATTTTTGGTTTTTCAGATCAATCTATTGAGTGCTGAACGCTTTCTGCAGGTTTTGAAATAAACCTATTCTCTCTGTGTCATGTTACCATTTTGGCAGCTTGTAGGTGGACATCCCATAATAAGGCCAGTACTGTGGAATATTGTCCCAGTATTAGCTGCAGTTAGGCTTGTTGCTATGGGATGTCAGCCCATTGTTATGGTAAACTACCCAGGGCCCAGATTTAGGCCTGTCGCTATGGTAACATAACCACGGCCCAGATTTAGGCCTGTTGCTATGGTAAGCTTGATGTGGAGATGCCGGCGTTGGACTGGGAAAAGCACAGTAAGAAGTCTCACAACACCAGGTTAAGGGCCAACAGGTCGCACAAGCCATAGCTTTTGGAGCGCTGTCCATGATGAAGGAGTAGCGCTCTGAAAGCTTGTGGCTTGTGTCTGTTGGACTTTAACCTGGTATTGAGAGACTTTGTTTGTGCTATGGTAAGCTAAGCAAAGCCCGGACTTAGGCCTGTTGCTATGGTAAACTAACCAGGGCCCAGATTTAGGCCTGTTACTACGGTAAACTACCCAATGCCCAAATTTAGGCCTGTTACTATGGTAAACTACCCAATGCCCAAATTTAGGCCTGTTACTATGGTAAATAAGTAGGGCCTAGATTGTATTGAGCCCTGTTGCTGTGGTAACTAAGCTGAGCCCCTTTAGGGTCATGAACCTCCTTTTCTGACCTTTCCATTTTATATCTGGTAGAAATGTTTGTCCTTGGTCAGAACGTCAGATACGATGAATAAGACTGAAAACGTCCCACTGGGCTGAGGGAAAGCCACAACTGAAATTGGCATTTTGACCATTTGGAGAAGAACGCCCTGCTCCGCAATTTAAAGATGGATTGTGAAACAAACAGTTAAAAGTTTAAGCGCGGACACCCAATCAGAACTGGGAGAAATTATAGACAGGCCATATTTTAAAAGGAATGGCCGGGTAACACAACGATATCCCAGCACACACTGTGCCCAAGATGGAGGATTGTGAGCCCTGGGTCAGTTTCTTGTTGAAGTGTCTCTCAACCAAACAGAACCAGCCCAGGTTTATTCTCAGATCACACATCGAAAAGTCTGTTTGCTTTCAAATCTGTCTTCAGCGGATATGGAAAAGGAGGAGATCATTCAGCCCAGAGAGCCAGTTCCGCCCTTCCGTCTGTATCCTTATTCCATTTTAGCCGCCACTCAATAGATTGGACTGAACGGACTGATGCTTATTGTATTAAACTGTTATTCAGAACAGCCTTGTGTACATGAAGCAATGTGTCAAAATTTGTGACTGAATTTGTGAATCCATCATGGAATATTTCAACTGTGTACAGCTGTCCAGAGTTTGAAATAAAATAACCATTTGCTCTATGGTATCAAGAAGGATCCTACTTCATTCTGTCCAGAGAGTAAAATGTTATTCGCAACGGTGCTGATCGCCTCACTATTAAACTTCCCTGAAGTTTGTAAGAGAGAAACATTGAAACAGGAGGGGGCCATTCGGCCCTGCGAGCCTACTCTGCCATTCTTTTTGATCATGGCTGATTATTGAATTCAATATTCTTCCTCCCATAGCCGTTGATCCCTTTAGGCCCCAAGAGCGATATCTAATTTCTTCCTGAAATCAGAAAACGTTTTGGCCTCAACTACTTTCTGTGGGAGTGAATTCCACACATTCACCACCCTCTGGGTGAAGAAATTTCTCCTCATCTCAGTTCTAAAAGGTTTACCCCTTATCCTCAAACTCTGACTCCCCCCCCCCCCCAGTTCTGGACTCCCCCCACCATCGGGAATATTCTTTCTGAATCTCCCCTGTCTAACCCTGTTAGAATTTTATAAGTTTCTATGGGACCCCTTCTCCTGAACTCCAGCGAACATAATCCTAACTGACTTAATCTCTCCTCATGTGATAGTCCTGCCATCCCAGGAATCAGCCTGGTAAACCTTCGCTGTACACCCTCTATAGCAAAGACATCCTTCCTCTGATAAGGAGACCAATAATGCACACAATAGTCCAGGTGTGGCCTCACCAATGCTCTTCACAATTTGATCAAAATGTCCCTATCCCTCTACTCAAATCCTCTCGCTATGAAGGCCAACCATTTGCCTTCTTTACAGCCTGCTGTACCTGCACGCTTACTTTCAGCAACTAACGCACAAGGACACCAGGATCTTGTAGAGTATCCACCTCTCTCATTCAAGTCATAACGTCTTCCTATTATTGCTACCAAAGTCACATTCATCCACATTATACTGCATCTGCCATGCAGATACCCCCACACAACATACCTCCAGGATGGTCCAAAGATTTGCAGGTTAGATGTATTGGCCATGGGTAAATTCGCTGGGTTAAGTGGATAGGTAGATCAGGCCCGGGTGGGATGCTCTCTCAGAGAGTCGGTGCAGAGTTGATGGGCCACATGGCCTCATTCTGCACTGTAAATATTCCATGGCTGATGGTGTGTTGCTTCCCTGGTGCCCGGATCAAGGATGTCACAGAGTGACTGGAATATTCTTCTGTTCAGCGAACAGCCAGAGGTCATGGTTCACGACGGCACCAATGATTTAAGTAGGAAGGCAGACGAGGACCCGAAAATAGGTTTCAGGGAGGGCGGAAAGAGACTGAAAAGCAGGACCTCGAAAGCAGTAATCTCAGGATTATTTCCAGCCCCAGATATTGGTGAGTGTAGAAACCGGAGAACTTAGTGACTGAACACACGGCTGGAGAGCTGGTATCAAAGGGAAGGCCTCAGATTCCTGAGACGTTGGGACCAGCACTGGGACAAGTGGGATCTGCGTGAGATGGATGGGCTGCATCTTAGCAGCACCAAGACTAACACCCTTGCAGGGGGATTCCTGAGTGCTGTGGAGGTGAGCTTAAATTAGATTGAATGGGAACCAGCGAGAGATCAAATTCAAGGGAAGCAAACTGGAAAAGTAGAAAGTAAAAATAAGACGATAAGACGAAGCATTGGCAACATCGAACCGTGGGCGGCACAGTGATTAGCACTGCTGCCTGATAGCGCCAGGGACCTGGGTTCAATTTCTGGCTTGGGTCTCTGTCTCTGTGGAGTCTGCATGTTCTCCCCGTGTCTGCATGGGTTTCCTCCCACAGTCTGAAAGACGTGCTGGTTAGGTGCATTGGCCGTGCTAATTTCTCCCTTAGTGTACCTGAACAAACGCCGGAGTGTGGCGACTAGGGGATTTTCACAGTAACTTCATTGCAGTGTTAATATAAGCCAATCTGTGACTAATGAATAAAGTTTAACTTTTTTATGGGATCAGAGCAGAGAATAAAGTTTTAAAAAACAGAATTAAAGGTACTTTACCTCAATATAAGGGGCGTTGGTAAAAATCATAGAATCTATAGTGCAGGAGGCCATTTGGCCCATCAAGGCTACACTGAGAACTATCCCAGCCAGGTCCTCTCCCATCTCCTTAATCCGACATATTTACCCTCCTAATCCCCTGACATTAAGGGCAATTTATCCTGGCCAATCAACCTAATCTGCACAAAAAGGCTAGTGATTTAGACGCACACATCCAGGTAAACGGGTATGATTTAATTGCCATAACAGTGACCTGGCTACGGATGACCAAGATTGGGAAGTGAATTTTCACGGCTACTCAGCATCCAGGAGGGATTCACACCAAGGAGAGGGAGGTGGAATGGCACTGTTACTACGGAATCTGTACATTGTCCGCAGGAATGCCCAGGTCTTCACTTAGTCTGCAACAAACAGTACAGTCGGTTGACTTGTCCCTGGCAAACTCGTTCTAGTTGCTAAACATTGATCAATGTGCCTTACACACACTATATTAACCATGTGGAATGTGCCAGGACAATGCAGTTACCCTCTTCTCACTGGTGTATAGTTTCTTGCCGATGCTGCCTAACCTCGCTGAAAACACAGTGTTCAGCCCTCTCCCAACGTCACAGAAACTGACTTTTCCATTTCCTCTCAACAGTGTTGCATCTTAGGCAGTTTCAACAAATCAAACTCTGAGTAACCGACCTTTCACCATGAGGGTTGTTGAACGTATTGTATTTTTGTGCATCTCCCTCGGCACCGACCCTCCGACGGCGCGGCGCTCCCTCGGCACCGACCCTCCGAGGCTCCCTCGGCACCGACCCCCCGACGCTCCCTCGGCACCGACCCTCCGAGGGCACGGCGCTCCCTCGGCACCGACCCTCCGAGGGCACGGCGCTCCCTCGGCACCGACCCTCCGAGGGCACGGCGCTCCCTCGGCACCGACCCCCCGACGCTCCCTCGGCACCGACCCCCCGACCCCCCGACGCTCCCTCGGCACCGACCCTCCGAGGGCACGGTGCTCCCTCGGCACCGACCCCCCAACGCTCCCTCGGCACCGACCCTCCGAGGGCACGGTGCTCCCTCGGCACCGACCCCCCGGCGCTCCCTCGGCACTGCACTGAAGTGTTCACATAGACATTTTGCTCAAAGTTTTGAGTGATGGGCTCGAATCCATAACTTTCTGACTCAAGACATTCATAGAATCCCTACGGTTCAGGAGACCATTCGGACCATCATGTCTGTACTGTCTCTCCGAAACAGCATCTTACCTCAGCCCACCCTGTGTTCGTAACCCTGCGCATTTAGCATGGCTAAACCACCTAACCTATCCATCTATCTTTGAACCCTAAGGGGTGATGTTCCCCTGAGGTTAGAGTGCTCCTCACTGATCTGAGAGTTGGAATATTGTGGGTGGAGAGGGGAAGAGATCGCAGCTTCCGAGACACAAAGGGAAAATTTAGGACAGTTGGAATTTGTCAGGGAAAAAATAATCACAGCTGGAATGGCAGCTGTCAGGATGTGTAATTGTGATCAGAAACAATCTAATGCTGCAATAGGAAGACCGCAGATTAATGTTCAAGACGGTAAAAGTGAATGAGTTTTATTTTAAGGATACAGGAACCTGAACTCCAAGCAAACTGGACACTGGACAGGACAGTGGTGGCTCAGTGCCCTCTGGTGGTGCAACACATTCATTGCTGCCAGTGAGAATATTTGCCCCGCTGTCTCTTGAGAATTTCATTTATAAAACTCAGCCTTTTCATTAAGCAATGGTAAATGTGCCAGTTTCTGCATTTTGACCCTCACATATTCTCTTGAGCCTGACCCTGTGCTTTCTGACCCACACTGGCACTTGGTTGAAACTTTCCATTTTAAAATTCACATCTGCATTTTCAGATTCCCTCCATGGGGTTCACCAGTCCACCTCCGTATCCTCCTCCAGCTCCACAACACTCTGCGCTCCAATTCTGGGTTCCTGAGCATCCCTGATTTTAAGCGTTCCACCATTGGTAGTCGTGTTTTCTGCCGCCCGGACTCTGAGCTCTGGAATCCCGGCTGTGACCTGTTCAATCTCCTCAAAATCAACCTCTTGGACCAAGCTTTGGGTCAACCCTCAATATCGTGGGGATCGGGCATGGATGGGGTTGCTGCTGCTGCAGGCTCAATGGTCTCCTTCTGCACTGAAGAAATTCTATGATAAAGGGGAGGCGATGACCTAGTGATATTATCACTAGATTATTAATCCAGAAACTCAGCTAATGTTCCATGGACCTGGATTCAAACCCTACCGAGACAGGGGCTGGGATTTGAATTCCATAAAAAATATCTGGAATTCAGGACTTATTGGTGGCCTTGAAACCATTGTCGATTGTTGGAAAAAAACCCATCTGGCTCACTGTAGAGAAGGAAATCTGCTGTCCTTACCTGTTCTGGCCAACATGTGACTCCAGAGCCACAGCAATGTGGTTGACTCTCAGATGCCCTCCAAGGGCAACTAGGGATGGGCAATAAACGCTGGCCCAGCTGGGGATGCCCATGAATAAATAAAAAATAAATTCACTGATTTTGCGACTTTGTGTTAAACATTGTTCAATAACGATCCATGAAATGTACTGTGACATTTTAACTAAAGGTGTTATGTGAGTGAAAACTATCAAACCACAAAGTGCAAAGAGAAACAACTTTAACTTTCGCACCGTGTTCCGCTCCAAGACGAGACTTGGAGCCGTTGACAGATGATTTTTACGTGAGTTGGCTGTGGACAGAGATTCAAATCAGTGGTTGTCTTCAGCATTGAGCGAGGAATTAATTTTCCCCCTGTATCGGTTCAGTATTTCTTCTTAAGTGTTTTTTCCCCAAAAGGGTCATTGCACTACAGAAAGGACCTTATGGATGAGCCCCTCATTTCCCTGTCTTTTTCCTAGGTGGCACAGTGGTTTGTACTGCTGTCTCATAGCACCAGGGACCCAGCTTCAATTACTGCCTGTGTGGGTTTGTACATTCTGCCCATGTCTGCATGGGTTTCCTCTGGGTGCTCCAGTTTCCTCCCATCGTCTGAAAATGTTAAATTGCCCCTTAGTGTCCAAACATGTGCAGTTAAAGGGGATTAGCCAGGGTTAGGGTGGAGGGAGCGTCTGAGTAAAATGCTTTCAGAGTCAGTGCAGGATCAATGGGCCAAACAACCTCCTTCTACGCTGTAGGGACTCTATGGATTAATCAAAATTTCCCTGGTGCTCATTAAGGACTAATGTCAGTGAGCTGTGGCTGTATGTCTAGCACTCTTGCCCCCGATTCCAAAGACTCTCAGTCCAAGTCTCACTCGAAGGCTCGAGTATGGCTGATACTCCTGGACTGAAGGAGTGCTGCATTGCCAGAAGTGCTGTCTTTTGACCTGGAGATGGCATAGTGGCACAGTGGTGAGCACTGCTGTCTTGCAATGCCAGGGACCCGGGTTCGATTCCTGACTTGGGTCACTGTCTGTGCGGAGTTTGCATGTTGTCCCCGTGTCTGCGTGGGTTTCCTCCAGGTGCTCCGGTTTCCTCCCATAGTCTGAAAGATGTGCTGGTTAGGCACCAGAATGTGGAGACTAGGGGAATTTCACAATATTATTGCAGTGTTAATGTAAGCCTCACTTGTGATCCTAAATAAATAAACTTTAAAACTTTAGATACTAAGCCAAGGCCTGCACATGCTCTCAGGTGAACCAGCAATCCATGACTACAACCTTTTGAAAAACAGCAGAATGGTTCCCCTGCCTTACCTTGGTCAAGATCTGTCCTACTAATTGAGTGATAAAGGAACTAGTCGTCGTCACTATGAGCACAGCAAGATCCCACAAGCAGCAAACCAGCTTTCACGATTCGAGACATGCTTCGAGAGGTGCCTGGTGCTTCACGTCGTTAGCGTACGCTTACTCTGGACCAGTTGACGGGCAACACGTCAGCTCAGTGACCATCACTGTCTGCTGTACAGTTACAGGGACCCGGGTCGGATCTCCGGCTTGGATCAATGTCTGTGGGAGTTTGCACATTCTCCCCGTGCTTGCATGGGTTTTCTCTGGGTGCTCCGGTTTCCTCCCACATATCAAAAATATGCTTTTTAGGCTGATTGGCGTCAATAAATTGTCCCTGAATTGGATCTCCCTTAATCTGGTGTACATACAACTCCCTAAATTTCCACCCCCTTTATTGTGAGTTCCACTAGAGGTAGACAAAAACGTCGACAAGCGATGTAAGACACTCACCGAGTGTGTTAAAATGGGCGGCACGGGCTTGTAGGGCCAAAGGGCCTGCTTCCTGTGCTGTTCTTTGTTCTTTGATTCCTGCGTCAGGAACTACACTTCAAAAATAATTTGTCAAGACATCCAGTGGTCACGAAAAGCACGAGAGGAATCTAACTTTTTTTTAGTAATTACTATAGCTTCACTAAAGAATAATAATGCAACATCCTCTGTTGGGATTTCAATAAAAGCATCATGATACCAACCTGTCTTTCTTCATTTTTACCTGTAACACACCATCAAATGTGTTTCAGATACAGACAGTGTTTTCACATCCCTCAACACAAATCTGATTCAATCTTTGGGTCAGAGAGAGATCTTCCAGATTGGGCAGCACGGTGACACAGTGGTTAGCGCTGCTGCCTCACAGCGCCAGGGAGCCGGGTTCGAATCCTAGTTTGGGTCACTGTCTGTGCTGAGTCTGCACGTTCTCGCCGTGTCTGCACGGGTTTCCTCCGGGTGCTCCGGTTTCCCCTCTCAGTGTGAAAGATGCGCTGGTTAGGTACATTGGCCGTGCTAAATTCTCCCTCGGCGTACCCAGACAGGTGCCGGAGTGTGGTGACTAGGGGATTTTCGCAGCAACTTCATTGCAGCGTTAATGCAGGCCTACTTGTGACACGAGTAAATAAACTTTCTTCTTTCTTTCACCCCGGAAAAATCTTACAACAGAACCCAAATTCTTCAGTTGCTGGGGAGGGATTTGAACTGGGATTTTCTGGACCATTAGCAGGTGTGACAATGCAGCTCCCCCTCGGTACTGCAGGAATCAGGAGGTCACACACGAGGTCCAGTGCGATGAGTTACGAGAAAGTGAATACAAACTCAAAGTGTTGTTAAAAAGAGTTTTAGTTTTCAACAGTATTATACAGACATAATTAAGTCATTTAAAAATACAAAATTTTACTAAACAAAAAGGAACACACACAACACACGCACGCACAGAAGCACGTGCCCCTGTCACCTGATTTTGCTGTTCTTGCCAGGATTGTGCCAGTAATAAAACAGCAACTCAGTGTTTCTCACCAAGACACAGTGTGGGGACGGAGCAAACAGGGAAGGTGATAAAAAAACTTGGCATATTGGCATTAAATATCACAGGTAAAAGCAAATGCACAAACTCCTCCAATTAGCCAGTTACAATACATTAAAAGCAAAATAAAGATTAAACAAAGACTTGACACACAAGCTCTCGGCTTCTGGCAGTTCACACATTTTAGTCCATAATTATTCTAAAAAAAAAGCTGAGGGCTTTTGCTTAAAACAAACATTTGGAGAAAAGATGATGGGAGGGAGGAGATAAATCAACGTTGAACTGGATGCAGCACCTCTGAACGAGGAAACACCGTCAGAACAGAACAAGTGTCACTGAATTCTTGGCACTGGACAGTCTGGAGCAAATCAACAAGCCAAAAGTGCAAATCGCTCAGTCCCTGACTCTGGTGTGTTACAAATTCCTACGACCTTTTTGTTGTCTCGCACAAAGGATGGCGGATCTCTGTCCACGTGTCCCCAAGAAAACACTGGAGTTAACAGGAGCCTTGGATAGATTTTTGTTGGGCAAGGTTTCTTAAAGGGTATGACAACGGCAGAAAAATGGAGTTGTGAATTGGCTGTGAGTGACCTGGCGCTGGGAGGGTATGGGGAGCTGGATGGCTGCCCCCTTAGAGTCCTACAGCCCATCAAGTTTGCACCAACCCTAATCCCACCCCATGCATTTACCCTAGCTAATCCCTCTGAGACTGAGACAATTTAGGATGGCCAATCCACCTAACCCGCACATCCTGACCCTAATCTTACTGCGCTCCGCCCAATGTTTACTGAGCTGTGATTTGAGAAACTTGCAAAGTGAGATGAAGCCGGCCAGGCCACACAACGCAACCTTTGACAACACTGCCTCAATCCGTCCAGGGCGAGAGAAACTCATCGTCAAACAGAATCAGCGCATCTCCCAAAAGGGAGAATCACTGTGCTGTGGGTGGCATTCAATGTTTGGGCACTGCAGAGTGTGGAGGTGTTCGCAGAGCGAACCTGGGGCAAATTACATTTAAAAACAAGAGTGGGTGAGAATTTTCCTTCTGTTGATTTTTTTTTTTGAAATTGGGATTGAACACATTCAGGTCACCAACGGCAGCTGAGATAACCTGGGAAGGCGGGAGGTGAGCTGTGGGAGAGAGGCAGAGTGGGAGTGAGGGTGAAGGGGAAAGAAATTAGAAAAAAGACTTGCATTTGTAAAGCGCCGTTCGTGACCTCAGTGTGCCTCAGACGTGCTTCCCAGGCAGTGACATTGGTGGAAGTGCAGTCACCGTTAAAACGGCGAGGAACAGCACACAGGTTAACGGAGTGGCTTCCACAGAATCAGGAAATGGCCAGAAACATCTGATTTAGGCGCTGGTTGAGAGACAAAATGTTGGCCCAGGACACTCAGGACAACACCACTGGCCTGCTCCCAATACTGTCACAGCATCGTTTACACCCACCCAACAGGACTTACCAAAGGCAGCATTTCTGACACTGCAGCAGCAGGGGGGGGGGCGGGGGGTCAGTCTGCCATTTAAGGTGGGTGGGGGGGGGGGTAGTTGATTGATTGACACTGGTATAGAATCTAGACAGGACAGTATTATCTCTCAGCAAGTAAAATAACTAGAGATTGTGCAACAGAACCAGCTGTTTCAGAGTCCAGGTGTGTCCAATAAATGTGGATCCAAACAAGACAACTCGCAACGAGGAAACTAACCAATGAGAATGCGGTCCACTTCGCACAAACAGCTTTCCCTACAGCCCACTGTTACAGTTCATAGTCTGAGCACCGGTGCTCAGACTGTCAGGCTGTGAAAGGGTGGGGGGGCTGCCGGACAGACAAACTAGACATGTCACCCAGTTCCAGATTCCTGCCACAAGCTGCAGTGGAAATCCAGCACTCATGGGTCAGTAAACTCAGAATGTCACCCGGTCCAGTCTGATGGCAACTGCACAGACCCGGGGGACCCGGGCTGGGCGAGGGAGGCCCCCGGGGGACCCGGATTGTAGCGCACCTGACCCAGATTATTTTATCCATACTCGGGCTTCGGGTACAAGAGAGGGAGCTGCTGTAAAACAGGCAGAGCGCAACAGGACTGAGCCAACGCCTGCTTCCAGTCTCCCCCCCAACCCCCTCACAAAGACAGCCACAGGATAAAGGTGGATTGGTGGGTCAGTTGCAGGCTGCGAGCAGGTCCCTGTCTTTCCTCACACCCTCCCGCTGCAGGACGGCAAGGACATACAGAGGAGGAAAAAGAATTAAGCTGAAGGAACGCAGAATGTTTCCCGACTTCCTTCTGGTAGGGCAGAGGCTGATTGTCACTCACTGTGTCCTCAGGGAGTCAAACATCCCCATTTATTGGTGAAGGGGAATGCAGATACTGCCACACATTGCTAACTCCAGCTCCCCATCTGGCCTCTTTCTTTCACCCACCGCCCTGAGGACGACTGATCACATTCAGAACAGCGTGGTGCCCATTTTGATAAACACGAGATTCAGGTGGTAAACACCTGCAATTTTCCGAGTGAGCCCAGCCTCTCACAATCTTCCTCCTTTCCTATGTCCTGGTACAGCGCAGCGTGGCACGGCACACATGCACAAGAACTACAGATGGGCGTCTCATTACCCCAGCAGCCGACTGGAATGAGTGCTCTCTCTGGTGCCACCATCTCCCCTCTCCCCCTGGGTACAGAGACCCGATTACAGGTTTTGAGCCACGGACTGTACTTCGAGACGCAGCAGACTGTTTGTAGAGGCACCACTGCCCACCTCTCACCTAGAAGCCACAGGAGTCACATTAACAGGACCCCCTGATCTGAGGGGGAGTGATCTCGTTGCATTGCTTTTCTGTGACACCACAAAGAACATGATGGAGATGGACTGGACTTAATGTTTACATTCAAAATAAAACAAAACTCATGGAATTGCCCCGCACTGAATCACTGGGGCAGAGACACCCAATAGTGTGAAGACAGAAGTGGATAAACAGGAGGAAATGGCAGGTTCTGTACTCTGCAGTATGGTTAGTCCTAGAGTCAGTGCTCGGGGCACTAAGTGCCCTCCTCATCCGGACAGGTCAGTTGGGTTTATTTTTTTCCTTTTCAATATTGCTTCTGGAGTTTCAGAGCTACTGTTTATCAAGTGAAGAAAAAAGTCTTCCTAAGGCACTTAAAAAACAACACAAAACCTCAGCAGGTTACTTTCCAAGTTGCTGTAAGCTGGCCAGCAGAATGTTCTGGTGAACGGAATCCGTAACTCCAGCCTCTTCCAGGTCATCCTTCGTAATGTCACTGATCAAAGAAGCAAAAGGGAACAAGAGTTAGCTGGAGATGCAGCAAGTAATTCCAAAAGCTCATAGAACGTAGCTATTTATTGCTAGGGGAGTTGATCATGACAGTAAATGTGACATCTGTTCACAGGGAGAATTTAGCATGGCCAATGCACCTAACCTGCACATCTTTGGACTGTGGGAGGAAACCGGAACACCAGGAGGAAACCCACACAGACACAGGGAGAATGTGCAGATGCCACACAAACAGTGACCCGAGCCAGGAATTGAACCCGAGTCCCTGCTGCTGTGAGGCAGCAGTGCTGACCACTGTGCCCCCTTGCAGGGGACCTAGTGAGACATCCAAAGGCATTTTACATTTCAGAAGGATAGGGAAAAGAAAGAGAAAAAAGAGCTGGGTTGGTTCTGCAAAGAATAATATCTGTACAGTAGTGAAAAGTTATCTCGATTCAGAAGATCAAAATGAAGAAGAACATAAGAACTAGGAGCAGGAGTCGGCCATCTGGCCCCTCGAGCCTGACCCGCCATTCAATAAGATCATGGCTGATCTTTTCATGGGCTCAGCTCCACTTACCCGTTCACCAGAACTTTTAATACCTTCACTGTTCAAAAATCTGTCTAGCTTTACCTTAAAAACATTCAATGAGGTAGCGTCAACTGCTTCACCGGGCAGGGAATTCCACACATTCACAACCCTTTATGTGAAGTTCCTCCTAAATCTGCTCCCCCATATTTTGAGGCTATGCCTTATTGAAACATATAAGATGATTAGAGGTTTAGATAGGGTGGACAGTGATAGCCTTTTTCCTCGGATGGAGAAAGCTAGCACGAGGGGGCATGGCTTTAAATTAAAGGGGGGGGGGGGTAGTTATAGGACGGATGTCAGGGGTAGGTTCTTTACCCAGAGGGTGGTGAGGGATTGGAATGCCCTGCCAGCTGCAGTTGTAAATGCGCCTAGTTTGGGGGCGTTTAAGAGATCCGTGGATAGATTTATGGACGAAAGGGGATTGGTTTAGGTTAAAGGGTCATTGTTTTTTAACTGGTCGGCGCAACATCATGGCCGAAGGGCCTGTTCTGCGCTGTAATGTTCTATGTTCTATGCCCCCTAGTTCTAGTTTCACCTGCCAGTGAAAACAACCTCCCCACTTCTATCTTATCTATTCCCTTCATAATTTTATGTTTCCATAACATTCCCACTCATTGTTCTGAATTCCATTGAGTGTAGTCCCACTCCATTCATAAGCCAACCCTCTCAACTCCGAAATCAACCTAATCAATCCCCGCTGCACCATCTCCAGTGCTAAGTAAGGAAACCAAAACTGTACACAGTACTCCAGGTCTGGCCTCAAAATGGATGACCTCACAATTACCAACTTTGTACTCCATCTGCCAGACCCTCGCCCACTCTGATTATCTATATCCCTTTGCAGACGTTCAGTGTCCCTCTGCACTTTGCTCTACCACTCTGACACTCGAATTTTGACACACTACAGGTAATGCATTTTGGAAGGTCTAATACAGATAGGAAATGTACAGTAAAGGGCAGAACCCTTAGGAGTATTGACATGCAAAGGGAGTACAGGTACACAGGTCACAAAGTGGCAATGCAGGTGGAGAAGGTAGTCAAGAACGCACATGGCATGCTTGCCTTCATTGGCTGAAGTACTGAGTTCAAAAATTGGCAAGTCATGTTGATGCTTTGTAGAACCTTAGTGAGGCCGCACTTGGAAAAAAGCGTTCAATTCTGGTCGCCACGTTACCAAAAGGATGTGGAGTCTTTAGAGAGGATACAGAAAAGATTTACCAGGATGTTGCCTGGTGTGGAGGGTATTAGCTATGGGGAGAGATTGGAGAAACTTGGTTTGTTCTCACTGGAGCAACGGAGGTTGAGGGGAGACCTGATAGAAGTCTACAAGATTATGAGGGGCACGGACAGAGTGGATAGTCAGAAGCTTTTTCCCAGGGTGGAAGAGTTAATTATTAGAGGGCATGGGTTTAGTGTGTGTGGGCAAGGTTTAAAAGGGATGTACGAGGCAGTTTTTTTTTTACAGAGTGGTGGGTGCCTAGAACTCGTTACCGGGGGAGGTAGTGGAAGCAGATACGGTAGTGACTTTTAAGGGGCGTATTGACAAGTACACGAATGAGATGAGAATAGAGGGATATGGTCCTCGGAAGAGTAGGGGGTTTTAGTTGAGTTGGGCAGCATGGTCGGTGCAGGCTTGGAGGGCTGAGGAGCCTGTTCCTGTGCTGTAATTTTCTTTGTTCTTTGTACATTTAGTCCCCAATGCCAAATTACCTTTGCCAATTGTAAACAACCGCAGTCCCAGCACTGACCCCTGAGGCACACCACCAATTGCTAACCAGAAAAACACGCATTTACCCCCACTGTTTGTTTTCTGTTAGTTAACCAATTCTCTAACCATGCTAATATATCACTTGTAATGCCGTGCACCTTTATCTTATGCAGCAGTCTTTGGTGCGGCACCTTATCGAGTACCTTCTGGAAATCCAGATACACCCCTTCCACATTCCCCATTGTCCACTGCGCTTGTAAAGCCCTCAAAGAATTCCACTAAATTAGTTAAACATGACCTGCCTTCCATGAAACCATGCTGCTTCTTCCCAATAGGACAATTTGTACCCAGATGTTTTGCTATTTTGTCCTTGATGATACATTTAAGCACTTCCCCTACTACAGAAATTAAGCTAACCGGGCAATAGTTATCCGCCTTTTGTCTACCTCCTTTTTAAAATAATGGCGTCACACTTGCTGTTTTCCAATCTGCGGGAACCACCCCAGAGTCCAGCAAATTTTGGTAAATTATCACTAGTGCATTTACTACTTCTCTGCCATCTCTTTTAGTGCCCTGGGATGCATTCCATCAGGACCAGGAGACTTGTCTACCTTTAGTCCCATTAACTTGCCCAACGTTACTACTATAGTGATAATGCTTGTTTCTAGGTCTCCACCTGCCGTAGCTGCCTTGTCATCAATTTTTGGCATGTTATTTGTGTCTTCCACTGACACAAAGTACCTCTTCAATGCCTCAGCCATTTCCTCATGTGCCATTATTAAACCCCCCTTCTCGCCCTCTAAAGGACCGATGTTTATTTCAGCCACTCTTTCATTTTATATATTTGTAGAAACTCTTGCTATTTTTATATTCTGAGCTAGTTTACTCTCATAATCCATCTTACATAAGAACATAACAACTAGCCCTTCGAGCCTGCCCTGCCATTCAATAAGATCATGGCTCATCTGTCTTGGCTCAGTTCCACTTTCCCGCCCTCTCCCCATAACCCTTAATCCCCTCTCTTATCAAGAACCCATCAACCTGCGTCTTAAAAATATTTAGCGAGGTAGCCTCCACCACTTCAACAGGCAGAGAATTCCAGAGATTCACCACCCTTTGAGTGAAGAAGTTCCTCCTCAACTCCGTTCTAAACCGCCCCCCCTTTATCTTGAGGCTGTGCCCTCTAGTCCTACTATCCTTTCTGAGCGGGAAGAGTCTCTCCACCTCTATCCTATCCACCCCATTCATCATCTTATACATCTCAATGAGATCTCCCCTCATTCTTCTAAACTCTAACGAGTACAAGCCTAATTTATTCAGCCTCTCCTCATAGCTCAACCCCCTCAACTCCAGCATCAGCCTAGTAAACCTCCTCTGCACTCCCTCCAAGGCCAAAATATCCTTGCGCAAGTACGGTGCCCAAAACTGCACACAGTACTCCAGCTGCGGCCTCACCAATGCCCTATACAGCCGCAGCAAGACCTCCCTACTTTTATATTCAATCCCCCTCGCGATGAAGGCCAGCATCCCATTCGCCTTCCTGACCACCTGCTGCACCTGCAAGCTGGGTTTTTGCGACTCATGCACAAGGACCCCGAGGTCCCTCTGCACCGTCGCCTGCTGCAGTTTTTCTCCACGTAAGTAATAATCCTTCCTACCATTATTCCTACCAAAGTGGACCACCTCGCACTTGCCAACATTAAATTCCATCTGCCATTTCCTGGCCCATTCGCCCAGCCTATCTAGATCCTTCTGTAGACTCTCCACACCCTCCGCACAATTTGCCTTTCCACCAATTTTGGTGTCATCAGCAAATTTCGACACCCTACACTCGGTTCCCTCCTCCAGATCATCTATATAAATGGTAAATAGCTGAGGCCCCAGCACCGACCCCTGGGGCACTCCACTAGTCACTATCCGCCAATCCGAATAGCACCCATTGACCCCCACTCTCTGCCTCCTATTTGACAACCAGTCCTCTATCCACGCTAACACCCTACCCCCAACTCCATGCCCCCTTACCTTCTGCAATAACCTCTTGTGAGGTACCTTGTCAAACGCCTTCTGAAAATCAAGAAAGACCACATCCACCGCCCTAGACACATCCTCATAGAACTCCAGTAAATTTGTCAGACACGACTTCCCTTTAACGAAACCGTGCTGCGTCTGCTCTATCAAGCAGTTCCCCTCAAGATGCCTCGCTATTTTCTCCTTGATGACGGATTCTAACATTTTACCTACAACAGACGTTAAACTAACAGGCCTATAATTCCCCGCCTTTTGCCTGGCACCCTTCTTAAACAACGGCGTAACATTAGCCGTTTTCCAATCTTCCGGCACTTCCCCGGAATCCAGCGACGTCTGGAAAATAACCACCAAGGCATCCACTATCACCTCCGCCATTTCTTTCAGGACCCTCGGATGCATTCCATCCGGTCCTGGGGACTTGTCCACAATCAGCCCCTCCAGTCTGTCGAGCACCACCTCTCTAGTAACAGTAATGTCATCGAGACCCTCCAGTCCTACCACCTTTCCATCTCTAACATCCGGCAAATTATTCACGTCCTCCTCCGTGAAGACCGAAACAAAAAAGTTATTCAAGACCTCAGCCATTTCCCCATCCCCTACCACTAGGTCCCCCTTTCTCATCCTCTAAGGGACCAACGTTCACCCTAGCCAGCCTCTTCCTTTTTATATATTTATAAAAACTCTTGCTATCCTTTTTTATATTAAGCGCTAGCCCAGCTTCATAGTTTCTCCTGCCCTTCTTTATCAACTTCTTTGTCAATCTTTGTTGACATTTAAACCTCTCCCAATCCTCTTCTCGCCCACTACTCTTAGCTACTCTAAACGCCTCCGCTTTTAATTTAACACTTTCCTTCACCTCCTTCGTTATCCACGGCTTATTACCTCTCCTCCTACGGTCCTTTTTGACCATCGGAATAAATTTCTGCTGAGCACCAAGAAAGATCTCCTTAAAGATCCTCCACTGCTCCTCAGCAGACCGACCTTCCAACACGCTCCCCCAGTCCACATTCGCCAATTCTTCTCTCATCCTACCGTACTCCCCTCTGTTCAAACAAAGGACGCGTGTCCGGGAACCCACTTTCTCCTCCTCCATCTGCACCAGAAACTCCACCATACAATGATCACTCTCCCCAAGAGGATCCTTCACCGCAAGTTCCCTAATTCTACCCGCCTCATTACATAGCACCAGATCCAAGATAGCTCGCTCCCTCGTCGGCTCCAACACACACTGTTCGAGGAAACTATCCCAGCAGCATTCCAAGAACTCCTCCTCGAGCCCACCGCGTCTCACCTTCCTTTATAGCTTTTTGAGGTTTTCTGTTGATCTTGGAAGATTTCCCAATCCACTAGTTTCTCACTAATCTTTGCCACTTTGCATTTTCTTTCAATCTGATATCCTCCTTTATTTCCTTTGATACTTAGGCCGATTATCTCTTTTCCTAAAGTCCTTCCTTATCGCTGGTATATGTTTTTGCTGAGCACTTTGAAGAATCGCTTTGAAAGTCCTCCACTGCTGCTCAATTGTCCCACCATCAAGTTTTTGCTCCCAGTCTGCCTTAGCCAACTCCTCCCTCATCCCATTGTAGTCTCCTTTGTTTAAGCACGAGACACCTGTAATGGATTTTATCTTCTCACGCTTTATCTGTATTTTAAATTCAACCAAACTGTGATCACTTCTTCTGAGAGCATCTCGAGCTGTGAGATTATTAATTTATTCCTGTCTCACTACACAGGACCAGATCTAGGATAGCTCGCTTCCTCATATGTTCCATTACATACTGTTCAAGGAAACTATCGCAGATACATTCTATGAATTCCTCCTCAAGGCTGCCTTGACCAACCTGGTTTGACCAATTGATATGCAGATTAAAACCACCCCTCCCATGATAATTGCTGTACCATTTTTACACACATCCGTTATTTTTTGTTTATTTCTCACCCCACCATGATGTCATTATTGGCAACCTACAGACGACACCTATCAGTGACTTTTTCTCCTATTTCTAATTTCCACCCAAATGGATCCAACCTTTTTTCCATAGAACCTTTATCATCTCTCACTACCAGCCTGATGTCATCTTTAAATAATCAAAGCAACTCCACCTCCCTTACCATCCTGTCCTTCCAAGGAGTCTGATACCCCTGGATATTTACCCACGTCTCTTGGAATGGCCACTAAGTCATACTCATTCACAATGCTTTGTGCCGTCAACTCATTTCTCTTGTTTCCAATGCTACAAGCATTTAGTTAAAGTGCCCTTATGCTAGTTTTATACCTTTTTGAATCCCAAGATCTTCATTAATCTGTTTGGGTGGGGATAGAAAATAGCAGAGAGATGGTTGGTGGGAGTATTTTCAAGGCCATCCAGCAATTGGGAGGATATTGAAGGAGACGGAATACATCAGAAATCGATGGGGCTTCTCAGAAAGATACTAATGGATTGGGGATGTGGGTGGACAGTGGTGGTGGTGGTAGAGAAGGTCATTGAACATAAAAGCAGAGTGGAACTGTAGACCCTCCCTTGCCTACTGCCCTGTGGGATGCCCCTGACATGGTAGAAAGGTACATAAGAACATAAGAACATAAGAACATAAGAAATAGGAGCAGGAGTAGGCCATCTGGCCCTTCGAGCCTGCCCCGCCATTCAATAAGATCATGGCTGATCTGTCGTGGCTCAGTTCCACTTTCCCGCCCTCTCCCCATAACCCTTAATCCCCTCTCTTATCAAAAACCCATCAACCCGCTTCTTAAAAATATTTAGCGAGGCAGCCTCCACCACTTCAACGGGCAGAGAATTCCAGAGATTCACCACCCTTTGAGTGAAGAAGTTCCTCCTCAACTCCGTTCTGAACCGCCCCCCCTTTATCTTGAGGCTGTGCCCCCTAGTCCTACTGTCTTTTTTGAGCGGGAAGAGTCTTTCCACCTCTATCCTATCCATCCCATTCATCATCTTATACGTCTCAATGAGATCTCCCCTCATTCTTCTAAATAATCCACAGGATTCACTGGTAGTAATAGAATTGAACTGTGTTGTTCCGATTGGGATACATGGTTGGATGGGCAAAGTTTGCACATTTATCAGGATTCCTGTCCCCAGCGATGCACAGATACCTACCTCAGAAACTCTAAATCATCCCAGCCATTATGGACCAGCCCGCCTTCATACCTCTCCAAGCCCAGGCGACGTAACCAGTTGCCTACACTGGAGTCATAGGACAGGCTGGAGCTGGTGCTGCTCGCTTGACACGATGCCTACAGGAGAAAAAAAAATAACGTCACTCACCCCATAAGATGACAAAATTCCATACCGGTGACCTCAATGAATCATACCAAGGGTCGTCACTAACCTCTCTGTAATAAATCCCACAACATGTGAGCACAGTAGACAGCAACTGAACGGTTTCCTCACCTTCCAACCAACGGACAATGATCTCAAGGGACAAGCAGTAAAGGTACCCAAGTGGATTTGGGATACAGGGCAGCAGAACAGGCTTTGTGGGGCCGAATGGCCATTTATGAGTTTAGAGTGGGGTCGAAACATGCACATGATTTGTATCCAGATACCAGAGTATATGCATACCTGGGACCTGGGTTAGCACGGCTGCCTCACGGCACCAGGGACCCAGGTTCAATTCCAGCCTCAGTTCACTGTTTGCGTGGAGTTTGCATACTCTCCGTGTCTGTGTGGGTTTCCTCCGGACGCTCTGGTTTCCTCCCACAGTCCAAAGACATGCAGGTTAGGCTGATTGGCCGTGCTAAATTGACACTTAGTGTCAGCTGGATTAGCAGGGTAAATATGTAGGGTTACGGAGATAGGGCCTGGGTGCAGTTTCGACGGGCCGAATGGCATCCTTGTGCACTGTAGAGATTCTATGATTGATTATCTCTCCCCCCCCCTCCCCCGCCGCCCCGATCTGATTGGTTTTGGCTCCATGGCATCACTCAAGATTTGAGAGCACACTGACTATCATTGTGATTCTGGCACAAGGCGCTCCCTACCACCACCCCCCCACCCCCTCATACACCCCCACACCAACCACCCCCCCCCCCCCCCCCCAACCCCCCTCTCACACACACACACACACACACACACACACCTCTTTCCTCCCCTAATGCTTACCTCTTCTGCCATGTCCTCCTCGATGCTTTCCTTTATTGAGCGTGAAGGGAAGGCGGTGGGCCTGCTGTAGTCAGGGAGCAGCCCTCGGGAAGGCTGGCCTTTCACTGGCAGTGGAGGGTTCCTCTGCAGGGGATCGCTCCTGCCTGCCTGGTAGTCCACCTCGCTGAGGCTCTTGGCCATCTGGAGGGCAGAGTAAGACCGGTCGTCCACGATGCCCTGGTAGGAAGTGCTGCATTGATCAGACAGGAACTGAGTGGCCAGGTGAGGTGTGCCGGAGACCAGCTGCGGCTTGGGATGGGCTTTTGGTGGAAGTGAGGCCTTGCCTTCCGGAGGGTCTGCGGGAGTCCGCTGTTTGGCACCAAGGTTCCTCAGGTCGGGCTCGTCCCTGGCCAACCCGGATTTGAGTCGTTGGAGCTCCTTCGAGGAAGCGTAGAAAGGATTATCAATCATATCCACGTCCACTGCCTTGGGAAGGGGAGGAGGGGGGTAGTCAGGGGGCGGCCGGTTAAGGGTCAAACATTCATCATCCGATAACGACCCCTCCTCACTCGCTAATGGAAGGCGTCCTGAGTGATGGTGTTTCCTATCTTGCGTGGCCTGGCCTTTGCTTTTCTGCCCTGTCTTGGGAAATGCCGAGGCCTGGTGCTCTGGTGACAGGAGTGCGGCGTGCTGATGTGGGACTCCCTCCAGGATGTAGTAAGCCGGATTGTTGAAGCTGTTCTTGGCACACAGAGCATCTGCGTCAGAATAAATCTCTTGTTGCTTTGACCTAAGAAAAACACACTCAAGATTGTCCGTACTAGTCAAAAATATAATGCAAAGATCATCTTTCAGTGTAACATATTCCCTGATTCTTACTGGGGCACACGGACTGTCCTGCTCCCAATACCTCATCCATATGTTAGTCATGGCTCAATGGGCTACACACTCACCTCAAGAGTCAGTCAGTTGTTCCAACATCACTCTAGTGTCCTCATACTCACAGGGTAATATGGAGGAGTGCTGCACTGCTGGAGGTGCTATCTTTCAGATGATACAGTAAACCAAGGTCCTGCTCTCTCAGGTATGTGTTAAAATATTTCAAGGCATTATGTTAAAGAGAAATGGAGTTCTCACTCTGTCCTGGGGGTAGGTAAGAACTATTTCTTTTTCAAACATCACCACCAGAACAAATCTAGAGATGGTCTGATTACTGTTTGAGGGATTGTCCATGTGAAATGTCAGCTGCATTTCCTAAATGAAGACAGTAGCAAGAACAAAGACAGTTCTCCTCTGACACTGACATCAAGCTGCCAGACAGTCTCAAAAATCAAAGGGGATTCTGCTCACCGCTGCAGTCCATGTGGTGTAGGTACATCCACTGTGCTATCAGGGAGGTTGTTCCAGGATTTTGTCTCAGCGACAGTGAAGGAACAGTGAGATATTTTCAGTTCCGGATGGTGAGTGACTTGGTGGGGAACTTGCAGGTGGTGGTGTTCCCATGCTGGGTGGTCACAAGTTTGGGAAGTGTTGTTAAAGGAACCTTCGCAAATTGCTGCAGCGCACCTTGTAGATGGTAAACACTGCTGCCATTGCGTCATTGATGGAGGAAGTGAATATTTAAGGTGGTGGATGGGGCTGCTTTATCATGGTTGGTTGAGTTTTGAAAGTATTTGAAGCTGTACTTACCTAAGCAATTGGACAATACAGGGAAGGTGATGGCCTATTGCTATTACTGCTGGACTACAAATCCAGAAACTCAGCTAATGTTCTGGAGACCCGGGTTCGAATCCCACCACGGCAGATGGTGAAATTTGAATTCAATAAAAAAAAAATCTGGAATTAAGAATCTTCTGATGACCACGAAACCACCCTCGATTGTCGGAAAAACCCACCTGGATCACTAATGTCCGTTAGGGAAGATGATCTGCCATCCTTACCTGGTCTGGCCTACATGTGACTCCAGAGCCACAGAGATTGACTCTCAACTGCCCTCCAAGGGCATCAAGGGATGGGCAATAAATGCTGGCCAGCCAGTGATGCCCATGTCCCATGAATGAATCAAACAGTATTCCATCACATTACTGATTTGTCCCTTGTAGGTAGGGGGCAGACTTTAGGGAGTCGGGAAGTGAGTTACTCGCTGCAGGATTCCCACCCTCTTGCCTACTCTTGTAGCCACAATCTTTATATGGCTAGTCGAGTTCAGTTCCTGGTCAATGGGGATTCAGTGATGTTATGTTAAGGGGAGGTGGTTAGATTCTCTCTTGTTGGAGATGGCCATTGCCTGGTACTCATAGCACAAATATTAGTAGCCATTTGTCAGCCCAAGCCTGGATATTGCCCAGGTTTTGTTGGATACGGACAGAGACTGGCTCAGTATCTGAGGAATTATGAACGTGCAATTGTCAATGAACATCCCCGCTTCTGATGTTATCATTGAGGGAAGGTTATTGATGAAACAGCTGAAGATGGTTGGGCTTACACCACTACCCTGAGGAATTCCTGTGCTGATATCCCAGGGCTGAGAGAATTGACTTATAATCACAGCCATCTTCCTTTGTGCCAGGTAACGTTTCACCCTTTGGAGATTTTCCCCCCGATTTCCACCAACCTGGATTCTGCTAGGGAGCCCGAACGCCACTCGGTCAAATGCTGCTTTGATGTTAAAGGCAGCCACACTCACCTCATCCCTCATGTTCAGCTCTTTTGTCCACATTAGGACTGAGGCTGTCAAGAGGTCAGGAGTTTAGTGGCTTTGAAGGGACTCAAGTTGACTATTAGTGTACAGGTTAGTGGTAAGCGCTGCTTGACAACTGTTGATGGCAACTTTAATGGCACGTTAGTAGTAATGCCATTGGACTAGTAATGCAGAGACCCAGACTAACACCCTGGTGACATGGGTTCAAATCCCACCAGTTGGTGGAAAGTAAATTCAATTACCAAATCTGGAATATAAAGTTAGTCTCAGTACCATGACAACTAGCATTGTAAATAAAACCCACCTGGTTCAACAACTTTCTTTAGGGCAGGAAATCTGCCTTCCTTACCTGGGCCTGGCTACATGTGACTGCAGACTGACAGCACCGAGATGGGTTCTCACCCACCCTCTGAATTTGGTCTTACTTTTTGTGGACAGGACACATATGGACAAATTTCTACGTTGCTAGCTAGATGCTAGCATTGCTGTTATACTGGAACAGCTTGGCTAAGGGTACAGCTAGCTCTGGAGCACGAGTCTTCAGTACCATAACTGTTTGTTTTGTCAGGGCTCATAGCCTTGGCAGTATCCAATGCCTTCAGCTGGTTCTCGAGTTCAATTGGTTGAAGACTGGCATCTGTGATGACCTATGGCCTCAAAGGGGTAAGGGGATAGCGCAGGCATATGGTGCAGAGATAGACATGGTTATATTCAATGGCAGAGCAAACTTGAAGGGTCAAATGGCCTACTCCTGCTCCTATTTTCGTTGTTTTTATAATCTCAGGAGGAGGCTTTGATGGATAATCTATTCAACATTTGTGGTTGAAGATGGTTGCATCTTTTGAGCAAGCATGCTGGGCTCTATTCTCCAAAGAGGGCATATTTGTGGAGCCTCCACTTCTCCTCAGTTTAGCTGCACATCACCACTGATATCAGGATGTGGCAGGGCCACAGATCTTTGAGCTGATCTCCTATCTTATGCATCTATTAACTACTGAGTTGGATGATCAGCCAAGATCATAATGAATGGGGGTGCAGGCTCAAAGTGCTGAATGGCCTTCTCCTGTTCCTATCTTCTATGTTGGGATCATTTAGCACTGGCTATAGCACTGTCTAATATGGGGGCAGTCCTGTTTCACAGCTTCCCCAGGCTGGTGCCTCATGTCCTGATATACTGGCTCCTGGAACTACTCCTAGCACCCTCCCTGCAACCTCAAACACAGCTGGTGCCCTTGCTGGATGATCACAGTAGAGTGCGGGATACATTGGGCCATCAGATAGTAGACTGCGGCAGAATAAAACTCTACCGCTGCTACCAGTCCTCAGTGTTTCTGTAAAAATGACCCACCCTCAACCCCGTACCTGTCTTCAGCAGCCACTCCAGGAAGCGGAGCTGGAGCACGTCCCACGGAGACACAGCTGGCTTTCTCTGTCTCTTCACAGTGTTTCCCAAGCTGCACTCCCATCGCCTCCGGAGAGGCCAGCTTCTTCGAGGTTGCTCTGAAAGGTCACAGCTAAATGTTAAAGCTAAAACCACCCAACCACACTGTGACCACCCCTGCGCTAAACCAGAACGCTGTTGTGCCCCCATGCAAGGCAGTGAGGGAAGAAATCAGAAGCTTTTGCGCCCAGGCAGCTGAAGGCATGGCTACCAGTGGTGGGACAGTTAAAATCAGGGTTGTGCAAGAGGCCAGAATTGGAGAAGTGTCGAGATCTCGGACAGTTGTAGGGCTGCAGGTGACTGCAACAGGGAAAGGTGAGGCAGTAGATGGATCAGAAAGCAAGGGCGTAGAATATAAAACCTGAGGTCGTTCTGAATCGGCTGCCGTCAGTGGTGGTGGAGGCGAACTCGCTGGGGTCTTTTAAAAGACTTCTGGATGAGTATATGGGGTTTAATGAGATTGAGGGTTATAGATAGGTCTGTAGGTTGGTAGGTGATGTGGTCGGCGCAACTTGTGGGCCGAAGGGCCTGTTTGTGCTGTAGTGTTCTATGTTCTATGTTCTATGAACCGGAAGCCAATGCGGTGCAGTGAGCACTGGGGTGATGGGTGAATGAGACTTGGAGTTAGCTCGTGGGCAAACGCCTGAATCTTACGGAGTTGGTGGAGAGTGGAAGTCAGCCAGGACAGCACTGGAATAGTTCAGCAGGTCTGATAGCATCTGTGGGGTGGGAATAGAGCCAACATTGAGTCTAGATGATCCTTCTGACAAAGGTTCAATTCTCTCTGAAGGGTCATCATCTCGAAAGACTGGCTCCATTCTCTCTCCACAGATGCTGTCAGATCTGCTGGGATCTGCCAGTATTTTCTGCTCTTGTTTCAGATTCCAGAACCCGCAGTATTTTGCTTTTATTTTGGAATAGTTGGATCTGGATGTACCAAAGTCAGGGATCAGAGCTGATCGCTGCAGATGGCTGAGACAACAGTGGTTTTAAGCTTGGTTTTTGGATAGAGTTAAAGGAATGTTAAATGCTCCAGATGATTCTCCACTAAAAGCAGCACAGACAATTGCTACAATCCACTGTTAAGTTTCTCCAGCGCTGCCCTGCGAAACAGTGGCACCCCAAAGCCAAGGCTGCTGTAGCCCTCCCCTCAGCCTTGGAGGAGAGACTCAAAACTAAACGGCAAGCGAGCGCATCAAAACAAAGAAGGCCCAAGCAAACCGTGACCGTACTTTAAGTCCTGACTCGATCTGCACCCTGGCTTCCCCTTGGTGGCTCCGGTTTCATCCTTGTCGACTCTTATCCATTCTGTGGAAGAGAAGAGGGAAGAGATTCAGCCCATCAGCTGAGCTGTGATCAGTGTAATCTGCTGTCCAGCCAGGATAAATAGACTCAACGATCTGCGAATGGTTACTTGAACAATCTGGAATTGGACGGTAATGTGTCGTGCTGCACTGGCACCAACAGGTGGAGCTGGAATAAAGTCACCAGAACTAAAGAATGTTTTTCAACAGTAAATCAGGCTGTGAATGATCCCACTCAACAAGTAATTACTCTTAAAAGGGCAATGCCTTATGTCAACAGAAGTAGAAACGAATCTGTAGGGTTCCACAAGCAGCAGAGAGAAATTATCAGCAAATCTGCTAGTACTGAAAGGCAGGCCTTCCTGTCTCTCAGCTCCCGACAGCCCATCTCCAGGATGGGCGGCACTGCTTTCTTCTCACCAGGAACCCCCACCCCCGGTTGGAAAGTGAGGCATTTCAGGCTAAGCAACAAGATGCGGAGAGGGAATCCAATTGGGAATGCCACTCCATTGAAATTACAGCACTATGCTTCACGATATTGTCAGTAAGAACTAGGAGCAGGAGTCGGCCATCTGGCCCCTCGAGCCTGCTCCACCATTCAATAAGATCATGGCTGATCTTTTCATGGACTCAGCTCCACTTACCCACCCACTCACCATAACCCTTAATTCCTTTACTGCTCAAAAACGTTATCTGACCTTTCCCTTAAAAACATTCAACGAGGAAGCCTCAAATGCTTCACTGGGCAGGGAATTCCACAGATTCACAACCCTTTTTGTGAAGAAGTTCCTCCCCAACTCAGTCCTAAATCTGCTCCCCCTTGTTTTGAGGCTATGCCCCCTAGTTCTAGTTTCACCCGCCAGTAGAAACAACTTTCCTGCTTCTATCTTATCTATTCCCTTCATAATCTTATACGTTTCTATAAGATCTCCCCTCATTCTTCTGAATTCCATTGAGTATCACCCCAGTCTACTCAGTCTCTCCTCAAAAGCCAACCCCCTCAACTCCGGAATCAACCTAGTGAATCTCCTCTGCACCCCCTCCAGTGCCAGTATATCCTTTCTCAAGTAAGGAGACCGAAACTGTACACAGTACTCCAGGTGTGGCATCACCAGCACCATGTACAGCTGCAACATAATCTCGCTGTTTTTAAAAGGTGTCAGCCATGGCTCAGTGGGCAGCACTCTCGGCTGTTAGAAAACCAGTCAGCTTGAACCCACTCCTGAGAAACGGATGCAAAAATCTGGACGAACATTCAGCGCAGCGCAGAGAGAGTTCTAATGATGCAGAGAGCTCTCCAGATGCCCCAGCCAACATTCAATCAAAATCAGACAGAGCAACTGATCTTCCTCCTAGTGCTGTTGGAAGATTTTAGTGCATGGAAAAATTGATGCCGACAAATACCAACACAGAAATTAACATATTTCAAAGCAATTCATTTGATAGAAAATGTTTTGAGATTCTCTGAAGGACACATTCAGGTACTTTGCACTTTATATCTTTATTCCAGCTACTCAATATCTTAGGGGTACAGTGACACATCGATAATGTTACTGGATCACTAATCCAGAGATCACAGTCTGTGTTTTCAAAGCAGAGTCAGAACCTAAAGTCCGGGGGCGGCACGGTGGCACAGTGGTTAGCACTGCTGCCTCACAGTGCCAGGGACACTGTTCAATTCTGGCCTTGGGTCACAGTCTGTGAGAAGTTTGCACATTCTTCCCGTGTCTGCATGGGTTTCCTCCGGGTGCTCCGGTTTCCTCCCACGCTCCAAAGGTGTCCAGGTTAGGTTGATTGGGTAAATTGCCCTAAAGTGTCAGGGGGACCAGCAGAGTAAATGCATGACGTTAAGAGGATAGGGGCGGGTGGGATTGTGGTTGGTGCAGAGTCAATGGGCCGAATGACCTCCTTCTGCACTGTAGGGATTCTATGAGACGATTCCCAGGTCTTGGCTCATGCTGTAATTACTGCTGTATTGACTGAGATGAAGCAACTTCACAGAGCGTCAGCAACACAACACTAACGAAAGTGGTGATATTGCCAAAGGGGTAAGATGCGTGATCCGGCACAAGATTCCTTGGTCTCAATAATTACCACTGCTTAAAAGACTGTCACTTCTCCTGGCTTTGAACCTGACACTGCACTCTAACATTGCCCACGTTTCAATTCTTTAAATTCACTCAAAGCTGTTCTCACCCTCCCCAGCCCCAGCAGCTTAATGGGCCATTAATTGGAAGCAAATGGATTCCACAAACTCCTCCTTCCCTCCCTCCGTTCAAACACTGAAGCATGCTTCGGAGTTCTCGGAATCTGGAAATGCCCTCCAGGAAGAGGATTTTAAAATCTGGCACACGCCCATTCCCAGCCTGCCAGCAAATGAAGATCCGGCCCCAGGGGTTCAAATCCTGCTCTGATATTTAAAAAACACCGGAAATTAAAAGCTGGCATCATCATAAGGGTCGTTCAAAATCAGACCTATTAACCATGTCCTCGAGGAAAGGGAATCCGCTGTGCTTCCCTATCTGATCGGTAGCTCCAGTCCCACACCAACTTGGCTGACACTGAGGTGGTCCAGCGAGCCCCTCAGATGGTTACAAATGCCAGCTTTCCCAGCAACCCCGCCAAACACACTGAAATAAATGAGACACATAACAACTTCTCCCAAAGGGTTGTGAATCTGTGGAATTCACTACCCCAGAGTGCGGTGGATGCTGGGTCAGCGAGTAAATTTAAGGAGGGGTTAGACAGATTTTTAATTGGTAATGGGTTGAAGGGCTATATGGGGAGAAGGCAGGAAAATGGGGAGACAGACCGTATCAGCCATGATTGAATGGCAGAGCAGACACGATGAGCCGAATGGCCTAATTCTGCTCCTATATCTATGGTGTGGAGATGCTGGTGTTGGACTGGGGGTAAACACAGTAAGAAGTCTCACAACACCAGGTTAAAGTCGGGGGTCTGCCCCGAAAGCTCGTGGTGTTTAGTACCAAATAAATCTGTTGGACCTATATCTTATGAGCATTGCAACATGCACCCACACATCTGTAACATCAGCACAGATGAGTCAATTCATTGAGTCAATTCTCTACCTATAATCTTATCTTTCAACCGTGCTTTTTTCTTGAAATTATGCAATGAGAAGCTCCAAACCGTGTATTTGGAATAAATGGCAGCCTGACCTACTGCTTTCTTATCATGCATTCAATATAAATATTAAAAAGGCTGCATAAATTACCTGTCAATTTTTCCATTATAAAGTTACGTTCACATTGATCATGAAAACTGCTACGTAAAGATGTCACACTGCTCTGCTGTGGTGAAGTGACAGGTTTACATAGGCAGTTTTCATTATAAATACAGCCAAAGGAAATTTCAATGAAAATAAGGGACAGAACAAGGCCATGTTACATGTAAAAGGAGCTTCTAATGATAATAAGGACAGAATGAGGCTGCGTTGTATGTACAAGCCCCTGAAGAGTTTTTAAGTCAATCACGGGGAGCCAATAACTCATCGAGTGAAGCTCTTGGCAGCATTTACTCATTAGAAAATGATGTATAAATGCAGGAGCTCAGGAAAGACAAGGCAGCAATGGTGAAACATTAAACTTACTGCGACAGAGCCGACCGAGACACAGCATTTTTAAACAGAGTTCAATCTGACGCCACATCACGAGTCTATCAATCACAGTTGGCTAGTTTCCCAGAACTTGTGGAGGAGGACCACCTACCAGGAAGTGTCCTCTGCTTCTCCTTCATGAGTGGGAAAGTGACACTTGAATGAATTCCTTCACGATAAACAACCACACATTGCAAAGAAAACCAGAGTTGTCTCCAATGCCAGTGAATTTCACAACGTTGGAATGACCCATTGGACTCAGCTGGTCTATGTCACTGCTTATGCTGCAAATGAGCCTGCTCCCACTCCTGGTCATCACAGCCTATCAGCATATCCTTATGGTTTGGTTTATTTTGTCCAATCTGCTGGTTTTACCATCAACGGTCCCTTCGGCTCAACTTGTCCATGCCGCCCTTCTCTTTCTCACTAAGCTAGTCCCAATTGCCCATATCACTCTATACCCATCTTACCCATCTAACTGTCTAAACACTTTTTAATTGTACCCATTTCTATTACTACCTCTGGTAGCTTGTTCCAGACACTCACCACCCTCTGTGTGAAAAAATTGCCCCTCTGGACACTTCTGTATCTCTCCCCTCTCATCTTAAACTTATGCCCTGTAGTTTCAGACTCTCCTATCTTTGGGAAAAGATGCTATCTAGCTGATCTGTGCCCCTCGTTATTTTATAGATCTCTAAGATCACCTCTAAGCCTCCTACACTCCAGAGAAAAAAGTCCCAGTCTATCCAGCCTCTCCTTATAACTCAAACCGTAAAATTCCTGTAACATCCTAGTGAATGGCTCGTGCTGCTGCACTGCTCACCGTAAAGGCGCTCCCGGGTTCCGATTCTCTCTGCAGGCACTCGAACCTTCATGGACCCGCGAATATTACCCGTTTCCTCTCCTCTGTGCGACAGTGAGGTCAGGAACTGCTGAGCAGTGCTGCCAATCATCGACTTCAGTGCAATACAGCATTCTCCTGCACAGGAATACAACACATCAGGAGGCGGGGTTAAAAGCAAAACGAGGGATACTGCATCGAACAGAGAAGCTTAACTGAAGACAAACCATACCTTCAGCCGGACCTCAGGCTGGCACTGCTCTCAGTCTATAAAGAGAAAGTCATGCTCCATAGCCTGATCTGGGCTGATACTTAGCTGCGGTGCGGAAGGTGTGCCACACGGTCGGAGAATGGATACAGAGGGTGCACTGCACTATAGGATTAGCCATCTTTCAGGTGCAACATTAAGCAGAAACATACTCTGATTTTTCTGGTGAATGCAAAAGATCCCATGTCCCTACTTATAAAAAAAGCATTCTGCTACCCGACAGAATCTATCCCTCAAACACCATCAGAATGAAATCAGCCATGGTAACAAACACGAGACGTGCTGGTTTGGTACGTTGGCCATGCTAAATTCTCCGAACAGGTGCCAGAGTGTGGCGACTAGGGGATTTTCACAGTAACTTCATTGCTGTGTTAATGTGAGCCTACTTGTGACACTAATAAATAAACTTTAAAAAGCACGCATTTGGATTGTGTTAACACTGAAGAACACAAGGTGCTTCACAAAGCTGGAAGGAAAGGGCAGCCAAGGTGGAAACTGTGTGTAGAGATGACTAAAACCTTGATCAAAGATACAAATCCTGAGGGATTTAAGCAGGAAATTCTAGTGAATGGATCCTCAGGTGATAGAAGGCACAGTCACCAATGTGGAAAGGTGGAAAAACACAAAATGAAAGAGTTGAGAAACAGAGTTCACTGGGATAAAGAGGAGCTTGGGAAATCAGATATATTAGCGACAAAAATAGACCCATTTGACCCTAGCAATCCATGTTTGTTTCCCATATGAACTTTCTCCTTTCTGTCCTCATCCAACTCCATCACTAAAATTCTCTATCCTCTCTTCCCTCGTATGGTTTCTAACCTCCCCTTCAATGCATCTAAATGATTCCGTGGTAAGGAACACCACATTCTCTTGGTAAGCAAGATCCTGCTGAAGTACTTATTGGATTTCTTGCTATTGGGAGCCTCTCATTCCACTAATGTCCAGAAGGAGGCTCTTCTGCACATGGGGCAAGATATAAATAAAACAAGATGATGAAGGATATGAAAAATAAGGAAAAGTAATTGAAGCACTGATTGGGGGGCCAACGTCAGTTAGTGAAGATGTTTGAGATGGGCCAAGAGGACATGTGCTAGAGGCCATTCCATACAAGAGGTGGTGGTGTCATTGTCAGATGGCATTGCCACTGAACTAGGCATCCAGAGATCCCAGGCAACACTGGGTCCTCTAAGGAAGGAAATCTGCCACCCTGATCTGGCCTGACCTACACGTGACTCCAGACCCACAGTAACATGGTTGACACTTAACTGGCCTCTGGAATGGCCTCGCAAACCATTCCATTCAATTAATGGCAGTCACATCCACATCAGTGAATGAATAAAACAAAATGATGAACTGGGTAACATGGGACAGGAGTCATGTGGAGACCAGGCTGGATAGAGTTGGTAGGATCACTTCACCCACATTCCCACAGCACTGTAAAGGGTGAAGCTTCCAGTTCACTCCACTCCCTCCTGCTACACTGGCATCACTTACCGTAAGATTCATAGCCATCCACGGACTTGACTGTGAGGAGGAGATGCTGGTCCTGAAGATACTCAATGTCCGACAGAATTGGCTTCAGCTTTGAAACAAAATACAAGCATCATTCCTAATCTCACTGATAACTGGCCATATTTCTCCTGATATAAAGTAACTTTGCCCAGTCATGAGACAGATTTAGCACACTGGTATCTATACCTTTCAGGAAATACAACGCATTTAAGTCGGTATAGTTTAATGATGCAACATTCTCTAAGTCTTAAGAGTATGGGTTCCAGTCCCACCCTAGAGACTTCAGCACATAATCCAGTTTGCCACTCGAATGAATTACTGATGGAGTACTGCACTGCCAGAGGTGTCGCCTTTTGGATGAGATGCTACATCAAGGTTCTGGATCGAAGAGTTTTCACGATCACTATTACAAAAATGAGGAAGGGAGTTCTCCCCAGTACGCTGGCAGCACCGTGGCACAGTAGCTAGCACTGCTGCCTCACAGTGCCAGGGACATGAATGCGATTCCTGTCTTGGGTCACTGTCTGTGTAGAGTTTGTACATTCTCCCTGTGTCTGCGTAGGTTTCCTCAGGTGCTCCGGTTTCCTCCCACAGTCCGAAAGATAATGCGGGTTAGGTTGACTGGCCATGCTAAACAGCCCCTTAGTGTCCCAGGATGCCTATATTAAAGGGATTAATGAGGTAAATTTGCGGGGTTTTGGGATAGGACGTGGATGGCATTTTTGTCAGTGCAGACTCGATGGGCATAATGGCCTCCTTCTGCACTGTAGGAATTCTATGAATATTACAACACAAGCTAGGTCACTGTCACATGTTCATATACAAGCATACTGCACGCAAATTGGTTGCTGCATTTCAACAATAGTGACAATTCATAAAATACTACACTAAGCTCTTTGGGATGCTCTAAGGCTATGACTGGGTTTGGCATAAGAGTATGTACTTTCCATTTCAACCCCACCTGCTCACCTTCGTATCTTTTACCTCAATCCCACCTACCCACATCTTGCTGCTGTTTTCCAGATGCATTGCCGGAGCTGCAGCACTGACTGCGCTCTGCACTCTCTCAAATCTCAGGTAATTTTTTGTAAACAAGCATGAGATACAGCTCAGCGCATGGTCTGCAGAAAGAGAAGCTGGCTGAATTACCGTTGGGAGTTGCCTTGAAGACCAGCCAACCTTCAGGAAGTTGATGTTGTCACTGCTCTGAGTATCGTTTTCAGAACTTTTCCTGAATTCTGCAACAGAACAAGGGAACAAGGCAGTGAGTTGTTTTCCTTCCCTCCCGACGGTGCGGATCTTTCCTCTTAGCTGGCAGGTAATGTGACCTTGAACAGAAAATATTGGTCGGACATTCACGGAGGGGCAGGTGAAAACCAAGAGTAGGGACGTTTCAAAGTGACTATGCTATTGTTTATTTTTTCACAGGGTACGTGTTTCAATATCAAGACCGTTATCCATCCCTAACTGCCCCTGAACTGAGTGGTATGCCAGGCCATTTCACACAGCAGTGAGGAGACAACCACATTGTTGTGAATCTGGAGAGGTCTCGGCCAGGCCAGGTAAGGAGAGCAGATTTTCTTCCCTCTAAAACGTTAGTGAATCAGATGGGTTTTACGACATTCACCGTCATTCACTGTTAACTCACCTTCCAGACAGGTGGAGTAGAACTCAATGAAGAACTTAGTCCTGCTGGCAGTTTTCACAATGGCTTCGATATTATCAAAGTCGATGTAGGCCTGGTCAGATGTCTTGGAGAGACCTGCGTTTAAGCATGAGGCAGCAATGAGTAATAAGCAGTTAGGTTTTGCCAATTTATTGGCTTGCAAATAAAATCACTGAATTCTGAGGTGAGGCCAGCTCAAGAGTGTTTTCATCAACAGCTCATAGGTTCTTGTACCAGTTGTCCTGCCCTAAGATACACAGGTTTAAGTAATGTGACTCCTCAAACCTGTCCAGCCAGTCATGATCACAGCTGAACCTGCAGCTCCGCTCCAACTGCCCACTGTCCATAGCGCCCAAAAACCAATCCATCTCAGTCTCACATCCTGGCAGCAGCTGCCCCTCTGCGGCCTCAGTGCTTACTAGAGCGGAGCAGCAAGAACATCAAACCGGAAATCGCTCACTCACACAACGCTCAGTAGATCAATGCATTACTACAATATAAAGCAGACCGCCACCTTTTCAGAGTATCCCTCAGGACGAAGGGCGTGTTGTTTCCACTCTGTTCTGATGGGTTGAGAGATGGCTGATACTGCACGGTCCACAGACTCAGCCACATGTGGACAGGCACGGTTTGAAGTGTTGGGCCGGTGAGATGCTTAGAGGTTGTTGCTCTGACCCCTTGGCTTCACCTCTGCATGTTACTGATAAAGCGTCTGGATGTGTTCAGTGTCTTCCCAGCAACATACGAGCGACATGTCCCACCCAATGGAGCTGTTTTTCTTTGAAGCAATTAGCACCTTGATGCTGGGCATGTTGGTTTGGGAGAGGTTTCCCCAAGTCTGATCCCAGCCAGGACAAAGGTAGATATTACAATTGGCTTCCGTGAGAGAAGATAGAGAAGCAGCAAGTCAGACAATGATTTTCCGTTCTCTGCTCCTGATAATTTAGAATCATAGAATCCCTACAGTGCAGGAGGAGGCCATTCAGCCCATCAAGTCTGCACCGATCACAATTCCACCCAAGCCTATTCCCGTAACCCCACATATTTACCTATTTACCCTGCTGGCCCCCCTGACATTAGGATCAATTTAGCACGACCAATCAACGTAACCCACACATCTTTGGACTGCAGGAGGAAACCGGAGCATCAGAGGAAGCCCACGCAGACATGGGGAGAATGTGCCAACTCCACACAAAGTGACTCGAGGCCAGAGTTGAACCTGGGTCCTTGGTGCTGAGGCAACAGTGCTAACCACTGCCACTGAATGACCTACTGTTGTGTCTGCATGTATGGCAGAGTCAGGTTCATTTCAAACTACACTCAGGGTCAAATAGCTTTGGTTTCTGGACTCACACTTGGTAATTTGACGTGGTTCAAGAGCATGCCCGGCACTGCACAAACAACATCTCAGTAAGAGTCAGGAAGATGAAAACAAAATGTCCTTCATAAGTGACACTGAAACGTTTCCATCAAGTACTGCCTGCTTTAAGTTTTGCTCTGTTCATTCAGATCACTGCAAGGTCAGCACTGTTCGGCCCTCCCTAACAACTGAGTGGTTTACTGGACTACTTCAGATGGCAATTAAATGCTGGCCCACGTGTTGTGGGTCTGGATGTACTTATAGTCTATAATTCGTTAAGGATGGCAGATTTCCTGACCGAAAGGACTTTAGTGAACCAGGTGGGTTTTTACTGACAATCCAGTAGTTTCAGGGTCACCACCAGCTTCTTACTCCAGCATCTTCTTGTGACTGAACTTCATTTAAAATCCCAGATGCCACTGAATTCATATCTCCGGACCATTTGTGCTTTGGGTTACTGGTGGGGTAACATAACCATTATGTTACATACTCCTTCATTACGATGGCTGTCACATTCGGATAAAGCCTGGGTGACGATGTGCTGCTGAACAAGTCCAGATTCTCAGCTGTTTTGAGTGACTAGATTCATTAGTCACTGGCTAACAGCACTCGTCAGAAGCAATCTTAATGAACCACGCAAACATGAATGGCAAGCAATCGCATTCACATAATCTGAGAATTTCTGTACTCACATCAGCTGTGACCCCAGTAAACACACTCCCAGCTGCTTCGAGTAACACAATACAGGTCACAAATAACATTCCCCCACATTGATAATCACTGACAAAGACCCTTTCTCATTGCGTGCAACCCATATAGTCACAACAACCAGCAGCGATTTGTGTGCAGCCAAGACCACTAACCAGCTAACCACTCAGAGTCAAACCAGTCTCTCAGGCTGAGCTGTCACACCTTTATATCACTTCATTTCTTTCCATTTGGACAGTCCATTCAGCACAACAGTTAAAGGCCAGTATTTGTTCTTGACACGAGCCTCCTCCACCTCAAAATATCCTTCTAATTCTGAGACATTCGTGTGTTGCACAAAGTGCCTCAACCACGTGGTGGCGAATTTCATTTTCTCACCATTCTCTGGGCGGGTTAGGTGAGTAAGTAGACATTTTTATAATGTGCAGGATGGTGACACAGTGCAAGGACACACAATTAGCAATGTGATAATAAATAGATAGTCTGGATTAAATAAACCGATGTTGACTGCGGGACAGACATTGCCTGGGACACAACTGTATAATGCCATGGGGTCTCTTGGCATCGATCATAGAGATATAAATCACATCTCACAAGGCTGACCCACTGACAGTGCAGCACTCCCTCCAGTTCAGACCCTCTGACAGTGCAGCACTCCCTTGTACTCCCCTGGGGCTCAGGTTAGATAATGAGACTCAATTCTCTGCGCTGAGGCTTGTTCCTTACTTGTGAACTCAAAAGACTAGTCCGCCACACCGGGCAGGGGCATGGCATTATCGGATGTGTTACTCAGTCACACAGAGCAGACTCAATCCGTGCCTTAGCAGCTGTGTTAAAGCGAAGTGCTTTAATTGTTCTTGGGGCTTTGGAACCAAGAGTGAAGAGGAGCGTGTATTGAAGCTCCTTATTGATCTTGCCTTGCTGGAGGAGCAGGTTTGGCTTGGTTGCGATTTCCAACCTTCACTCCACTGACTTCACCACCTCTCGAACACCACAATGATATTCATTGTCCACACATCAATGCCACCAACGTGGTTCAGGACGGAATCTGTGATTCTCTTCCCCATCCAAAAATCACGGAGTTGGTCAGGTTTTGGTTGGGACAGGACGATGGATCAGCCCAGGTAAATGGATCTGAATGACATAACAGCATTTGGGGGCAAAGGGGTGATCTTATGGAGGTCTATAAGATGATGAGGGGCATGGATAGGGTGGATGGTCAACATCTTTTTCCAAAGGTAGGGGAATCTAAAACTAGAGGGCATAGGTTGAAGGTGAGAGAGGAGAGATACAAAAGGGTCTAGAGGAGCAGTTTTTGCACAAGAGGGTGGAGAGTATCTGGAACAAGCTGCCAGAGGTAGCAGTAGAGGCGGGTACAATTTTGTCTTTAAAAAGCATTTAGACAGTTACACGGGTAAGATGGCTACAGAGGGATATTGGCCAAAGGAAGGCAATTGGAACTAGCTTAATGTTAAAAACCGGGCAGCATAGACAAGTAGGGCAGAAGGGCTTGTTTCCATGTTGTAAATCTGTGTGACTATGGCTGAATGACCTCTTCCTTGTACCAATGCTCAATGTACTCAAACCCCATGTGAAAGCACTCACCTTTTTTGGATACAAACTGCGACGTCACGCCAACTTCGAAAGTACCAAAGGCTGGTGAGTGGTCACTCGTCACAATATCATCCGTGCAACCTGGGGAAATGCAAAGCAAAAGAAAATATCTGAGTAATGGGTGTGGCCCAAGACTGTGATTTATTATTGTCACATGTATTAACATAGTGAAAAGTATTGTTCCTTGTACACTATACTGACAAAACATACTGTTCATAGAGAAGGAACTAGGACAGTGCGGAATGTAGTGTTACAGTCATAGCTAGGGTGTAGACCAAGGTCAACTTAATGCAACTCTGACAGCAGCAGGGAAGAAGCTGTTCTTGAGTCAACTGGTACGTGACCTCAGACTTTTGTATTTTTTTCCCAACGGAAAAAGGTGGAAGAGAGAATGTCCGGAGTGCGTGGGGTCCTTAATTATGTTGGCTGCTTCGCTGAGACAGCAGGAAGTGTAGACGGAGTCAACGAATGGGAAGCTGGTTTGCATGATGGATTGGGCTACATTCATGGCCTTTTGTAGTTCCTCACAGTCTTGGACAGAGCAGAAGCCCATACCAAGCTGTGATACAACCAGAAAGAATATTTTCTATGGTGCATCTGTAAAGGTTGGTGAGAATCCGAGCTAACATGCCAAATTTCCTTGGTCTTCTGAGAAACTTCAGGCATTGGCGGGCTTTCTTAACTGAAGTGTTGGCATGGGGGAACCAAGACAGGTTGTTGCTGATCTGGACACCTAAAAACTTGAAGCTATCGACCCATTCTACTTCGGACCAATGATCACTATGGTCACCAGTGATATAGGTGTACTCAGCTGAGGAAGGAGCAGTGCTCCAAATGCTCATGATTCCAAATAAACCTGTTGAACTTTAACCTGGTGTTGTGACTTCTTACTATGATCAAAAGGAGGAAGTCACTTGATGGGCTGAATGGCCTTATTTCTGTTCTGTGCTTTATTTAAGTAATATTCAGATGATTTGTTTTTAAGATGATCTGTGTATTGCAATTTTGGAAGCTTCTGGCAGAGCAGTGGATTAAAGATAGCCCCTACTAACATATCACAAATGACCAATCTTTTTAAAAATGTCCCCAGTCGCTCTAGATCTAATGGCAGTTGGCAAAGTTTACACGCAAGAGAAGCAGAGGAACACAGGGCTGAGGTAGTGGTGATTTGGGTCTTGGAACCAGCTCCACCATCGAATCAGATCATAGCTGATTAGATTGTGGACTCAGGATAGTACCGGGGAGATATCCAAGGTCACACAAAAACTGAATGTTAACAATTGGTCCACCTTAATCATAAAATCTACCCATTGCTTTCTGGCTCAAGATCAGACAAATTAACATTTAACCTAGCTTAAAGTGAACAAGTTCAAGTGACCAGGGGCAGGGTACTGGAGCTGGGAGGGAAATCTGCTCAGGAAGACTGCCCATATCCATAAGCAGCAAGGCGCAGACAATATCCAGGCTTGGGCTGACAAGTGGCCAATTCACATCATACAAATATCAGGCAATAGAACATAGAACACTACAGCACAAACAGGCCCTTCGGCCCACAAGTTGCACCAATCACATCTATACCTAACAAGCCATAGAACTATCTGTAACTCCCATGATCATCTCCAATCAGAGAGTCACACAGCAATATAGCACATAAACAACCAGTCCAAGCCACCCAGTTTTAACACTAAAAGATTCCCAATTGCCCGTGTTTGGTCCATATCCCTCTAATTCTTTCCCAGCCATGTGCTTATCCAAATGCTTTTTAAAACGTTACTGAACTTGTCTCAAGCGCTTTCTCCGCCAGCTCATTCCATACACACACCACCCTCTGCGTGAAGGTTACCCCTCAGGTCCCTTCTAAATCTTTCCCCTCTCACCTTAAACCTACGCCCTCTAGTTTCCAATTCCCCTTCCCTGGGAAAAAGACTGTGCATTCATCCTATTGATGCCCCTCATGATTTTATCCACCTCAATAAGGTCACCCCTCATTCTCCTACTTCCCAAGGAATAAAGCCAACCTCTTCTTATAACTCAGGCCCACGAGTCCTGATAACATACTTGTAAATCTTCTCTGAACTCTTTCCAGTTTATCAATGCCTTTTCTATAACGGGGTAACCAAAATTGTACACAATAATCCAAGTGCGGCTCACCAACTATTTATACAACATCATAATGTCCCAATTCCTATACTCAGCGCCCTGACTGATGAAGGGCAGCATGCTAAATGCCTTCTTCACCACTCTGGCTACCTGTGAAATCAACCATTTCCCCTTAACATTCAATGGTATTAATATCACCGAATCCTCTACTGTCAACATCCTGGGGAAATGACCCAGCTATATTCATACTGTGGCTACAAGAACAGATCAGAGGTGGGAATCCTGCACTGATTCACTCACCTCCTGACTCTGTCCACCATTTGCTAAGCACAAGTTAGGAATGTGATGGAACGCTCTCCACTTTTCTGGTGGAGCTCAAGAAACTCAACACTAACCAGGACACACTCCTCGATAGGCACCCATGTAACACAATAAACATTCACTTCCTCCACCATCAATGCACATTGACAGTAGTGTGTATCATCTGCAAAACGCACACAAGTAACTCACCCAGATCCCTTTGAAAGCACTTTCCAAACCCATAAGCTCTACCACCTAGAAGGACAAAGGCAGCACCTTAAGATTCCCCTCCAAACTATATACCATCCTGACCTGAAAATATATTGCTGTCCTTCACCGCTAGGTCAAAATCCCAGAAACCCCTCCCTAACAGCACTGTGACAGTATCTACACCATGTGGGCTGTAACAGTTCAAAGCAGCAGCTCACCATCACCTTCTCAAGGGCAAATAGGGATGGGCAATAAATGCTGGCCCAGCCAGCAATGTACACATTCCATAAACAAAAAACAACTTTGCATCAGAAAATTCAAGAGAGCTGAAGAAAGGTCTGGCAGAGAAAGTCTTTGAAGAGGTGAGTTTAACATGGTTTCAAAGTTTGGGTCTCATCTGAAGCTGCACCATGTCAACTGATCTACACGTTGGCTCACCTCCCTCTGATTTATAAGGCTGTGGGATTGAACTCTGCTCTGGGTCTGCAGCACATAAATCAAGCTGACATTCCTGTGCAGCAGCAAGGGAGTGCTCTGTTATAGAGTCACAAATTCACAGAGGTTTACAGCATGGAAACAGGTCCCTTACCCAACTTGTACATGCCGCCCTTGTTTTAAAGCCTCTAAACTAGTCCCAATTGCCCGCATTTGGCCAATACCCCTCGAAACCCATCTTACCCATGTAACTGTCTAAATGCTTTTTAAAAGCCAAAACTGTACCTACCTCTACTAACACCTCTGGCAGCTTGTTCCAGACTCACCACCCTCTGTGTGAAAAAATTGCCCCTCTGGACCCTTTTGTATCTCTCCCCTCTCACCTTAAACCTACACCCTCTAGTTTTAGACTTCCCTACCTTTGGGAAAAGATATTGACTATCTAGCTGATCTATGCCCCTCATTAGTTAATAGACCTCTATAAGATCACCCCTCAGCCTCTCCTTATAACTCAAACGCAGGAGGGACAGGTGTTTGCAGGAGCTGCTACCCTTCTGTCAGGTCACTGATGTGGTGATGCCAACATTGGACTGGGGTAGCATAGTAACAAGTCTCACAACACCAGGTTAAAGTCCAACAGGCTTATTTGGAATCACGAGCTTTCAGAGCACTGCCCCTTCATCAGATGAGACTCACCTGAGGAAGGAACAGGACTCCGAAAGCCTATGATTCCAAAGTAATCTGTTGGACTTTAACCTGGTGCTGTGAAACTTCTATCAGGTGTTAAAGCAATGCAACATCTGCCTATTCTGCCAACATTAACAGCACCATGTGCAAAGAAAGATGGCATTATTTCTAATATTTTGGGGGTGCATGTTACTCTAGAAGGCAGGCTTGCTTGTCTGTGGGTATTATTAGGTAAACCAAACAGAAGGTTTAGGACGAAGGGTGGAAATGTGAAAGAAATGCACTTGTCAATTTCCTATGGAGGAAATTAGCCCTGGGTTTAAATCTGCATTAGGAGATCAAGGAGTCATGTTCAGTTGTTACGTTTCAAAGGGAAATAAAAAGAGGTTTACAATTTGAACAAATTCATAAATAATTAAGGCTAGGCTATTAAATTTTATTTTACCTAAAAGGCAATAGGGAGAACAAAGATTTTATATTCCGGGAAAGGGATGTTTCGAAGAAGGAAAAAGGACAATAAAATCAAGATGAAGGAGAGAAGTCTACTCGAGGAGGGGTGAGCACTCCAAAAACAGGAATGAAAGACAGATATAAAGGGGGAAATCAGCACAGTTCTGACATCTATTCACATAAATACTGTGGATGTGAAGCCACAATCAAACTACTTGACCACACGCTCTAGGCAAAATAATGTTTGATTTCATGATGTGGAAGGGGCCAGGAACAAAGGAGTTTCTATCCTTCGCGATGTCTAAACACACAGGCTGAGACACACACAGATGGACAGTAACTGTCTCAGAGAAATGAGCACAGAGAGATTCCAGTAGGCTCCTGTTTGAAGGCCCAGAGGGAACTGGCCACACACAATATCCACGAGACATGAAAATGCAAGCATCAGCTTCGAAAGCACTGCTTAGTCGCTGAAATTCCAAGGTTGAATCGCAACAGCTGGGTCTTTGTGGCGTCTTGGATCTGATCCTGTGATTACTGGGTATCTGATTTCATGGAGACACTGATGAAGACCACATGTGCTTCTTATTTGGTGTGGTTTGTGTTTGAGTCGAGTTGGATTTAGAATGGGGGTTGGGGGGAGGGGAGGTAATGAGAATGGAGTCACGCACACGAAAACAAAAAAGGAAATACTGGTGTAAAACTAACTGAACATTAGGCTTGCATTTATACCATCCTTCCCTCAAATATTTATATCATCTCTCCCTCATGCTTCACATGCAACCATGCAGTGGCTGGTTCAACTGACTTTAGACAAATATGGTCGTGGTTTGGGCACAACAAGATCCCAGAAAAAGCAAGATAAATAACCAAAGACAAGAGGAAGGCTAGTTTGAGAGGGCACTGTGGCCCTTTGAGAAGGTGTCAGGGATACTTCACATCACCCCTCACAGGCATCAGGATTGCAGTTCAACTCGTTACATCCTGAAGCCTCCATCATTTAATGTTCTTCAATCGTCTGATTTACAAAGTGTGTGCTGACTCCAGACTACAAATAACATCATCAAAAGCATTGTTTTAGGAAAGAGCTTATTTAAATAAATAAGCAATGAAGTTTAACAACAACAGCAAAAGAGCAGAACAGTAATAATTTCAGGAGCACCAGTAAAACAGACCTTGCTTATACATCACCTTTTTGCAGGCTGCACATGCTCAGAATCCTCAACAGACACCAATAAAACAATTACATTGGAGAAAAGGCTTTTAAGAACACTCTATACCACTTGTTCCTCCCCCACATCTGTCGGCTTTACGGTTGTGTTTGGTGAATCTTGTAATGGTTGACCTGGGCTCGCAGGTGAAGAGGTTCCTCTTCCCTTCTCCAGCAGGGTCAATTGGCAAACCTGGAAACACTTCCTGGTCAATGTCCACAGCAGCATCACCTTCTGCCATGTTACCTGTAAAGGTCGCTGACTCTGAAACTTTCCCTACTCGAGTCATAGCATAAATGCATATGCTCCTGGCATCTGTGAACAATTTGATATTCAAGTTTGCTGACGACACCACTGTAGTAGGTTAGATCTCAAATAATGATGAGACAGAGTACAGGAATGAGATAGAGAATCTGGTGAACTGGTGCAGCAACAATAATCTCTCCCTCAATGTCAACAAAACGAGGAAGATTGTCATCGACTTCAGGAAGCGTAAGAGAGAACATGCCCCTGTCTGCATCAACAGGGATGAAGTAGGAAGGATTGAGAGCTTCAAGTTTTTAGGTGTCCAGATCACCAACAACCTGTTGTGGTTCCCCCCCCCCATGTCAACACTATTGTTAAGAAAGCCCACCAATGCGTCTACTTTCTCAGGAGACTAAGGAAATTTGGCATGTGAATTGCAACTCTCACCAACTTTTACAGATGCACCATAGAAAGCATTCTTTCTGGTTGTATCACAGCTTGGTATGGTCCCTGCTCTGAGCAAGACTGCAACAAGCTACAAAAAGTCATGAATGCAGCCCAATCCATCAAGCAAACCGGCCTCCCATCCACTGACTCTGTCTACACTGCCCGCTGCCTCAGCGTAGCATCCAGCATAATGAAGGACCCCACGCACCCCAAGGATTCTCTCTTGCACCTTCTTCCTTCAGGAAAAAGATACAAAATTCTGAGGTCACATACCAACCAAATCAAGAACAGTTTCTTCCCTGCTGCTGTCGGACTTTTGAATGGACCTACCTCACATATGGTTGATCTTTCTCTACCCTAGCTATGACTGTAACATTACGTTCTGCACTGTCCTGTTTCCTTCTCTATGAACAGTATGCTTTGTCTATATAGCGCACAAGAACCAATGCTTTTCAATATGTTAATACGCATGATAATAATAGATCAAATCATTTCTTCTGTTTCGCAGCCTCACGATCCAAGATACTGTTCCACCTGGGTTTAAAAATACCCCCGGTAACCACCTCTGACTCCCAAAGTTCCTGATGTAAACCTGATCTTCCATTTGAACTGCCTCTCTCTGGCATTGGAATCGTATCCTTCCTTTTGTTTCTCTCACCTCCTGCTCACTTTCTCTGAGATCTGGATGAAGCAGACCCGGGTGAGACTTCAGCCTTTGACCCGCTGGAGAGCACCTGGTTGTGGATTGTGGTGTGATACAATACCAGATTATAAATTTCGAGAGCTTTGCCCTCACAGTATCGACTGGCACCCTCTTCAATCCCTCCTTCAGAGTTTGAACAGCTCATCCCACCAAACCATTCAAAGCCGGAGGAAAATGGCACAGAATGCATTTCACATGTACATCATTATTTTGGTGAATTCTTGAAATAGTTCTCTTGCAGACGTAGTGCCATTATCCAAAACAAATAATTCCAGTAAACCACAAGTTGCTAAAATTTGATCTAGTTTCTCAGCTGTCAGAGGAGCTGGACTATTACTCATGATATCAGTTTCCAATCATTTCAAGTGCGCACAACAATCAGAAACACGTGGTTCATGAAAGGCCCTGCAAAGTCCAACATGAAGCTTGGATCACAGCCCATCAGGCCACTCCCAAGAATGAACTGGTGCCAGTGGCACCATCTTCTGATTGATCTGACATACTGAACAGAATTTCACCTTATTTTCCAAGTCCAGGTCCATATTAGACCACCAAATATTCCACCTGGCTAGACTTCTCATTCTAGAGACACCTGGATGAGCGTCATGAATTTCATCCAAGACCTACGATCGACGAGGGGAGGGAATAAACAGTCCTGACCCCCACAGTATGCAACCATCTGGACACGTAACTTACCCCTATGCTTCACATAAGGTCGCAACTCATGATCTTCTATAACAGTTCAACAGCCTTTGTTACAATTCAAGTCAGAAACTCTAAAGTCCGCCCGGATCTTTTGCACTTGAATTTGGCTAGGGTAAAAGCATGCTATGTTTCACTTCAGGTATGATTCAAATGACCCATTAGGGAGCTTTTATCAACCAATGTTTACTTAAGAATAGAGTGATAGAGATTTACAGCATGGAAACAGGCCCTTAGGCCCAACTTGTCCATGCCTCCCTTTTTGTTTAGCCACAAAGCTAGTCCCAATTGCCTGCATTTTGCCCATATCCCTCTATATCCATCTTACATAGAAACTACAGGCCCCTCGGCCCTCAATGTTGTGCCAAGCTATGTTCAAACCCAAGATCAAGTTATCCTACTCCCTATCGCTCTGGAGTGCTCCATGCGCCTATCCAATAACCGCTTGAAAGTTCCTAAAGTATCCAAACTCCACTATCACAGCAGGCAGTGTATTTCACACCCCAACCACTCTGAGTGGAGAATCTATCTTGGACATCTCTCCTACATCTCCCACCATGAACCTTATTGTTTATGCCCCCTAGTAACTGTGTAACCGTCTAAATATTTTTTTTAAAGGCAAAATTGTACTTGCCTCTATTACTACCTCTGGCAGCTCATTCCAGATGCTTATCTCCGTCAGTGTACCCGAGCAGGTGCCGGAGTGTGGGAACAAGGGGATTTTCACAGTAACTTAATTGTAGTGTTAATATAAGCCTACTTGTGACTAATAAATTTTACTTTTTCCCTACCCTGTACGAAAAAATTGCCCCTCTGGCTTCTTTTATACCTCACCCCTCTAACCTTCAACCTATGCCGTCTAGTTTTAGAAAAGATGTTGACTATCAACCTTACCTATTCCCCTCATTATTTTATAAACCTCTCTGATATCACCTCTAAACCTCCCACTCTCCAGGGGAAAAAAGTCCCAGTCCATCTAGTGCCTCTCTATCCAGCATCCAAGTAAATCTTTTCTACACGCTTTCTAGTTCAAAAATATCCTTTCTATAATTGGATGACCAGGACTGTACAGTCTTCCAAGTGTGGCCTTGACCAATGTCTTGTACAACTTCAACAAGACGTCCCAACTCCTGTATTAAATGTCCTGACTAATGAAACCAAACATGCCAAATGCTGCCTTCACCACTCTGTCCACCTGTGACTCCACTTTCAAGGAGTATGAACCTGTACCCCTAGATCTCAATAACTCTCCCCAAAGCCATAAACTGAGTAAGTTGTGCCCTAGTTCGAGCCATCAAAAATGCATCAACCTCACATAGATCTAAATGAAACTCCAACCGCCATTCGTCAGCCCACTGGCCCAACTGATCAAGATCCCATTGCAATGCTAGATAGCCTACTTCACTGTCCAGTATGCCATCAATCTTGGTGTCGTCTGCAAGCTTACTAACCATGCCTCTTAAATTCTCATCCAAATCATTTATATAAATGACAAATAACAATGGGCCCAGCACTGACCCCAAAGGCACATTGCTGGTCACAGGTCTCCAGTTTGAGAAACAACCCTCCCTAGTCACCCTCTTCTGTCATCAAGCCAATTTTGTATTCACTTGGCTACCTCACCCTGGATACTGAGAGATTTAACGTTATGAAACAACCTACCATGCAGTACCCTGTCAAAGGCCTTGCTAAAGTCCATGGATAACATCAACTGCACTGACCACATCTACCTCCTTGGTTATGCCTTCAAAAAAAAACTCAAATCAAATCCTTACGATGAGTTTCCACTCAGAAAGCCATGCCAAGTGTCTCTAATCGATCTTGGCCTCTCTAAATGCCTGCAGATCCTGTCTCTCAGTAGGTTCACCAACCTGTAGTTCCCAGGCTTTTCCGTGCAGCCCTTCTTAAAGAAAGGCACACATTTGCCGATCTTTAGGTGCCTCATCTGTGTCTGTCGATGATACAAATATCTCTGCTCGGGGACCCACAACATCCTGGGATACGATTCCTCTGGTCCCAGGGATTTACCTACCTTGATGCAATTTAAGACTTCCAGCACCACCTCCTCTGTAATATGTACACTCCTCAAGACATCATTAGTTTTTCCCCAAGTTCACTAACATCCATGCTTTTCTCAACAGTAAATACTGATGAGAAATATTCATTTAGTATCTCACCCATCTCTTGTTACTCCTTTGCCCTTTATGTATTTGGAGAAGCTCTTCGAATTCTCCTTTGCCTTATGTGCCAAAGCAATGTCCCTTTTGCCCCCCTGATTTCTCACTTAACTCTACTCCTATACCCTCTCTATTCTTCAAGGGATCCACTTGATCTCAGCTGCCTGTGCATGTCATATGCCTCCTTCTTCTCGACCAGAGTCTTAATATCCTGAGTCATTCAGGGTTCCCTACTTCCACCAGCCTTGCCCTTCACTCTAAAATGAATGTACTTATCCTGAACCCTGGTTAGCACACTTTTGAAAGCCTCCCACATTCCAGATGGCCCTTTGCCTTAGTTAATATGTATAGTAAGAAAACTAACAATAACTGGTATCAATTACAAGCAAAACAAAAAAAAAGATAAACCTGAACAAATATATCTAAAATATTCCAATCAAACAAAACCTCCCATAGGCAAAACTCTTTCCACAGGTTTAACAAAGACTAATGCTCATAAGTAAAGTTTATTTATTAATCACAAGTAAGGCTTACATTAACACTGCAATGACGTTGCATTGAAATTCCCCTAGTCGCCACACTCTGGCATCTGTTCGGGTCAATGCACCAAACCAGCACTTTTTTCAAATTGTGGGAGGAAACCAGCATGCAGACATGTGCAGGAGAATCTGCAAACTTTACAGTGACCCAAGCTGAGAATTGAACTCGAGTCCCTGGCGCTGAGAGGCAGCAGTGCTAACCGCAGTGCTACTCATGTGATACTGGAATAAGTCCTTTGTTTGGAGAACTGAAACCCTGACTTCTCAGCCTTGCAACTTCAAGCAGCCCTCCAGATACACCCAGAACAATTTGAAGTCAGAAAAGCTTCCCAGAACACTAGAAGGAGAGAGAATCTAGGCAAGCCAGCCACCAACAGCAGATTTTCCACTTCAGGGAGAAAAGAAGCGTAGTTTTCAGCTAACTAGCAGAATTTCCAATACCAGGGAGACAGAGAAGCACTGCTTTCAGTCTGATGTCCACTTCCTTCTAACCTCAGAACTGCCAGCAGCCCAAATCAAAAGTGAAACCTTGAATTCATTACGAAGAAAACAAAAATGGCCCCAAAAACACGACCTGCCAACTGGTCTTCCCTCTAACAAGAAAAACAATCCTAGAAAATACCTGAGGCTCAATAGTAAAAATAAACAAATCCCCAATTAAGCCACTGAAGTTGTAATAAAAGGACTTCTAGCAGATGGCCAGTGCCATAATGGAAAAAAAACTGAAGCTGAGAACTGCAGAGAACATGATTTAAGAAGAACATTTCTTAAAAGTACACTAATGTCACACTTTACATCAGAAATGTTTTAACTTAGAATAGGATCTCTGTCCATCTATTACTTATCCTGCTGCACGCTTATTGGAAAACATACGAGTTATTTAAGTAATAAAATTGTCTGGGGAGGACACAATACCTTTAATAGCAAATCTGGTAAAGGAAGACGACTTGACGCATCCTCATTTGCCTGGTCTTTCCCTGCTCTCTACATGATATGGTACTGATAATCTGGCAATGTAAGTGCCCAGAGCTATATCTCCTTGCTGAGGCCATTGGGGAATACATTTCCAGTTACTGAAAAGACTGACCAACAGCTTGTGGTCAGTGTGTACGGTTAACGAATGGTCATAGAGGTACCGACAGAAACGTTTCACAACAAAATTCTTCTAGACCTTCTTTGCCCAACTGTGACCATCCCTTTTCAACCTTTGTCAGCACCATGGATGTAAAATCGTCCTCTACTGGGTGAGAAAGCACCGTGTCCACACCATGTCGGACAAGGCATCTCACGGCAGGATAAGTTCCCTGTCTGGATCAGAATGGACGAGCCAATTGCAACAGCACTTTCACACACTTGAAAGCTTTCTTTTGTGCGGATCGCCACTTCTACTTGGTTTCTTTGTGCAGAGGCCGGCACAATGGAGCCAACGCTGTCGACAGATGTAGCAAAACTTTCCATAATAGTTTACCAAGCCGAGAAAATGAGCTGAAATCCAACACTTTCCTGGGCTCCAGAATTTGCTTCATGACTCGAATTTTCCCTTCCACAGGAGGCAGTGAATAGATTCCATCAGTACCTGTGTGATCACTCATTCATATGTGTACTTTCCACAAGCTGTCAATGAGTCTTTTTAGTGAGTCAAAACGCATTCCTCTCTTGCCCTCAATAAGAATACATGACAGAGTGCGGGTATCAGTACAATATTGTTTACAGAGCAGGGAAGGACAATACAAATGAGGACATGTTGAGTTGTCTCCCCTTACCGGATTTGCAGTGATTCTGTGGCCAAGATGCTCTGTGCAGTGTGCCTGGAAAATATACTTGCTACGCTTCAGAGCTGCCTCCGAAATCCTTTTTAGAAAGCCATGGCACTTGATTATTATACATAATCTGCACTTCCAACACACTGGGCAAAAGATAGGACTTTAGGGAGAGTTATAGAACAAAGTGATCTAGGAGTACAGGTTTATAGCTTCTTGAAAGGGGAGTCACAAGTGGACAGGGTGGTGAAGGCATTCGGCATGCTTGGTTTCACTGGTCAGAACATTGAATACAGGAGTTGGGATGTCTTGTTGAAGTTGTACAAGACATTGGTAAGGCCACACTTGGAATACAGTGTCCAGTTCTGGTCACCCTATTATAATAAGAAGTCACACAACACCAGGTTAAAGTCCAACATGCTTACTTGGTAGCATGAGCTTTCAGAGCACTGCTCCTTCATCAGGTGAGTCATCTGATGAAGGGGCAGCACTCTGAAAATTCGTGCTACCAAGTAAAATTGTTGGACTTTAACCTGGTGTTGAGAGACTTCTTACTGTGTTTACTCCAGTCCAATGTCAACATTTCCACATCATGGCTACCACCTTATTATAGAAAGTATATCATTAAACTAGAAAAGAGCACAGAAAAGATTTACCATGCTGCTACTGGGATTTGATGGTTTGAGTTATAAGGACAGGCTGGATAGACTGGGACCTTTTTTCCCCTGGAGCATAGGAGGCTAAGGGATGATCTTATAAAGGTCTTTAAAATAATGAGAGGCACAGATCAGCCACTGAACATCATGTTGCAGCTTGATAGAACCTTAATTTCAGGTTGCAGTTTTATAGGATCTTAGTTGGACCGCACTTGGAACATCCAGTGTTTATTTCTGGTCGTCACACTACTACAAGAATGTGGAAGGTCTGGAGAGGGTACAGAAAAGATTTACCAGGATGTTGCCTGGTATGGAGGGCATTAGCTATGAGGAGAGGTTGGAGAAACTTGGTTTGTTCTCACTAGAATGACAGAGGTTAAGGAGAGACCTGATAAAAAAATCTACGAGATTATGAGAGGCATGGACAGAGTGGATAGTCAGAAGCTTTTTCCCAAGATGGAAGAGCCAATGACTATGGGGCATAGGTTTAAGGTGCGAGGGACAAGGTTCAGAGGAAATGTACGAGGCAAGTTTTTTTTTTAAACACAGAAGGTAGTGGTTGCCTGGAACTAGCTGCTGGGGGAGGTAGTGAAAGTAGATATAGTAGTGACTTTTAAGGGGCATCTGGATAAATACACGAATAGGATGGGAACAGAGGGATATGGTCCCCAGAAGGGTAGGAGTTTTACTTCAGTCAGGCAACATGGTCAGTGCAGGCTTGGAGGGCTGAAGGGCCTTTCCTGTGCTATAATTTTCTTTGTTCAAATTATTCCTGGGCTTGAAGTTTTGAGACTCCCTTCCTAAAATTTTGGTTGTCTTTTCTATTTCTCAAAGAAATCTTTCACTTGGAAGAAACTTTTGGTCACTGCCTTAGCTTTTCATGTTGTTGCTGTGTGAAATTCTGTCCAATTCAAGTTACTGTGGAATACCCCAGGACTTCTTACAATATCAAAGGTATTTTATCAATGTACATTGTTAGGGTACCAGGGCGGAAACCCGAAAGCATGTTATGAAGCCCAACTAAACCCCAACAGTTTTGTTTTGATTTTGGCATTAGTGTGAGGATAAGGTGTTTTATTCCAGGTATGATTCCTTTGACACACTAGAAGGCTTTTTATCAAAATAAACTTGACTTTAGCGATACAGTTTAACTATAACAAAGGGATTAGTTTAATTTTTAACAATTGAAATATTTAAACATCACAATATCCAATTCTGAACTGCTAATCTATCTCTATTAGTTCCAATTCAAGCAATATTCCTCTTATAGACTTAAAGTCCACTTCAGAATCAGTTAGCAACACACAGGCTGTGTGTTTCGATTTGTTAACAGTCCTAGAACTTACTGAACATCTTTGGAAAGAGAGAGACAGAGACAGACATTCAGAGAGAGTCCCACCTTCTGACAATCCCTAACAGCAGCCTCCAAAGACAGAAAGGCATTTCCTGCTTCTTTCAGGACCAGGGATCAGACTGTTTTAAAATAAAAACAAACTGTTTTCCCTGCAAGCTTAGCTCTGCTCATTCACATGCCTCTGCCTCAATTAAACTGAAAATCCCAGGGGAAAATCAAAATAAACAAAAACACATTAATTCAGATTAAATCAATCATTAGCCTGCAGTCTCAGCATGGCAGCAGCCTGGTGCAGACAAATCAGCATCATGCAAAATGGAGCTCAATTTTAAACATACCCCTTACAAGTAACATGTTAAAAATGCATTTCTTTAAAGTACAGTATCATCACAATTTTCTTGTTGTACTTTAGAGAACAGCTTACCAAATCAATCACCATCTGTGACAAAACTGTTGCACATTTAACATCTCAGCGTTAGACCATATTAAGATGCCTCTATGTTCCAGTGAGCTACCAAATAAAGGATGATAGCTGCACATTTACCAGATCATGTCAATTTGCATTTGATGGTATCAAGTTTAAAACAGTTGAAAGCAGAGTTCTAAACTTCCTCAGTGCTGGCTTTTACATTGCCCAGTAGAAGGGACAAAGGTTAATGGCTGATTCCTGTCAGAGTCAAATATTTCAAAATTAACAGCTGCGCTGTTTTAAACATTTATGACAACAGAGCAATTCAACAGAATGCAGTCTAATATGGCAGTGTTATCAACTGGACGGGTCAAGGCCACATAACTCACCATATGAATTACAAATGATGTGAGTCTCAGGGTACGACTTCCACAAAATTCTGTCGCACCAAGATGGAACGTTTGTTCGGACCTGTGGGTAGAAAGAACACCTGAATTTAATGCTTTCACTTACGAGCAGGCTTGAAGGCAGCTTGATTCTGCTCCATTTTGTCAGTTCTATTCGCTTTCTTTCTACCTGCTCACCCCTCGTTTCTCAGCGTCTTTCAGAGAGTCGGCACAAGTGTGATGGGCCAAATGGTCTTGTCCTGTACTGAGCGACTCCATATGTAGGCTGTGAAATATTGATACTGTATTTGGTTTAGGGTATCATGGGATGCATGTGTATGCATGGGTGTACTTGTCCCTTCCTGCTCCTTTTTAACAGCAGCACGGTGGCACAGTGGCTAGCACTGCTGCCTCACGGCGCCAGGGACCCAGGTTCAAATCTCATTTGGATCGCTGTCTGTGCGGAGTTTGCACATTCTCCCCACGTCTGTGTGGGTTTCTTCCGGGTGCTTCGGTTCCCTCCCACAGTCCAAAAGACATGCAGGGGTGCAAAGTCATTCAGTTGCATTAACAAGTTGATCACATATTCCCTGAGCTTAAAAAAAAGTCCCTTTGCATGAAACAGGTCTCATGCAAACAGCCAGCTAATACATTTGGTGGCACTGGATGAAGTGGTGGTCAGAATTTAGGTATTTTTCCCTGGGGTGGTGGGGAGGAAGTGAAAAGGAACAGTTGTCAAACTTCCTGAAAGTTGAGCCAGACTCACAAGAAAGGTCACTTGCATTTCTTTGCATGCAGGGAGGAAACAACTAAACAGGCATTTGAACAAAAGGTCGTCAAACTGAAACATTAACCATTTCCTTCCCCACAGATGCTGCCTGACCTGCTAAGGGTTTTCAAACATTGCGTGTTTTTATTTCAACATCCGCACTATTTGACTTTCAAATACATACATTGCTTATCCACCTCCTTTTCGAGCATCAGCTGTGTGGTATAAACAGAGGTAACAATTCAAAAGGTTTTCTTGAAGGGACGTCGAAAGTTAGAATTTAAACGGACATTAATTATCCCCCAAGTCATTTGCAACTCAAAAGTTAACTCAGTTTCTTTCCTCAGACAAAACTGATGGAATCGAGGGACGTGATCCCAAATAACAGGTTAGAAAAACATTTTTGGATGTCATCACAAAACACTGAACTTGATTTATTCAGTTACCACTAACCATTGCCCCTGATTAAAGCACAACGGCTGGTCTCAAAACAAGGCCACTGGCCTTCCGTGGGAAAAGCAGAGAGGTGTGGAATGTCACCCTCAAAACATCAACCAAAACCAAAAGCTATTTCTGTGGTCTGGAATGAAAGGGTGATGGAAGCAGTTTGACCAGTAACTCTCAAACAGGAACCAGATAAATGCTTGATAAGGAAAAATTTGCAGGTCTATCTTTAAGGCAGAGATAGATAGGTTCTTGATTAATAAGGGAGTAAGGGGTTATGGGGAAAAGGCAGGAGAATGGGATGAGAAAAATATCAGCCACGATTGAATGGCAGAGCAGACTTGATGGGCCGAGTAGCCTAATTCTGCTCCTATGTCTTATGGAGGAAGAACTTGCGGGGTAGAGCAGGGAGGATGAGGACGAGGAATCATTCGATAGCACTTTCAAAGAGTCAGTGCTGCCACAATGAGCCAAACTGCCTTATATTTCTGCAGAGGTAAGGACAGGCCAAACCTGCTCTGCCGTTTGATAAGATCATGGTTAATAATTTATTTCACTTCCACTTCTCCATTCCAACCCAATATCCCTCAATTCCATGAGTACTCAAAACTCTATCCATTGTAGTTTTGGATATATTCAACAACTGAGCATCCACAATTTTCTGGGGTACAGCATTCACAACTTTTATGAACTCTAGTTCCAGACTCTTTAGAACTACAACCTAGAATGCGCCTGAAAATATTCATTCATTGTACATCAGCGTCCCTAATACTTGCATAGATACAGCAGCTTTATTGTGGATGGTGACAAATGGCATGGGATAAATGACAAGAATTCAGCAAGATTATTATTAATGTGAAAGGCTAGGAAAGCCATTTACGTACCCCGGTAGGCTTCTGCTTGTGGCAAACGTAGACATCCCGGGAGCCTCGCTCATATCGGTATGTTGGAGGGAACGTGATCTCCTCTTCATCTACCAGTAAATCACATTAGAAACATGAGACAAACCTTTCGGATCCAGCCTTGACCGTTGAGCAAAAGATAATATAAATGTACTTACAAAATCGAAGAAAGATTTTATTTTTCTCTTTCTCCAGGTTTAGCTGGTCAACTTTCTGAAGAGGTTCAAACTCCTTCCTGTTAATGTAATTGAGTATGTCCTGAATGGAGAAACAGAATGAAAAGGGAGCTCAAGATATTGAGAAGTAACGCACTGAGGCCAAGTTAGCTGACGTCAGCTTGAGATTCAAGGTGGAAAAAAGGAGGACTGCTACTCATTGGCCCTGAGTTAAAGGGGTGGATGGACAGGGTGGGATACCTGTGGCTGTAACTAACAGAACAGTTGGGATGCGCACAGTTACAAACTTGGTTTATCTCACCGATCTTGCCTTTGACTTGTTCTTTTAACGCTTTCATAATAAAAGATGACAAAGATGTTCGTGAGAATGGTTCAGAAGATCAATGAAGCAGAATCAGTATGGTTGGGGATTAGGAATAAGAACATAAGAAGAGTTAGAAAACTCTGCCGGGAGTTGTTTATAGGCCCCGCCTCCCCCCCCGTACTCCCAGCTAATGGTAATTACAGCACTGGACAGAGCATTGAAGAATAAATGATTACAGTTGTAACAAATGGCAATGTAATAGTTTTGGAGACTTCAATCTTCTCAGACCGGACAAATCAAATTGGCAAAGGTGGTTTGTAGAACGTGCCTTTGATAGTTTCCTGGAGAAAATCGGGAAATCTAGAACAAGATAACAAGATCAGAATAAGGGGACTTTTATTTACTCAAAGGGTTGTGGATTTTTGGAATTTTCTACCACAGAGGTCTTTGGGTGCTCCATCATGACATACATCTATGGCTAAGAGAGATAGATTTTTGGTGTCTTGTGAAATTAAGTGGGATTTGGGGAGCCAGCAGAAAAGTGGAGTTGAAGAGCAAGATTAGCACAACGGAGGAGCAAGCTCAACAAGCTGTATGGTCTACTCATCCACCTAGTTCTTATGTTCATGAGACTGAACCCTGCCGGCAAGGACAGAATTTGTTGCCCATTCTTAATTGTCCTTAAGATGTTGGAGAGCTGTTACCTTGAACTACTGCCATTCATCTGGTGTGGGTACACTCCAAGTGCTGTTGGCTTTTGACCCAACAGTGAGTGAAGAAAGACTGATATTGTTCAAAATTAGGATGGTGTGTAACCCAAGGGTGAACTTACAGGTGGTGCCCCACATGTCTGTGGCATCTCTAGGTGGTAGACGTTGGTAGCTTGGAACGTGATGACGAGGATCCTTGGAGAGTGGCTGTAGCACAAGTTGCAGCATTTCTGCCTTAAGGGTCAGGAAGCTCAGCCCTTCAACTCTACTCCAGACAGCCCAGAATATCAACTGGAGCCGCGAATTGGAATTCCAGTTGAATCCAGCAGGATTGATATGCCCTGCAGATGACACCTCCTCCCAATACATGGGATGGGAAGCCCATAAAGTCTCTCTTGGCAAATAGGAAGGACTAACCTCTCACTATTGGCTGGTTCCAGCCATGGACGAGCATTGATGTTGCATTAGACTGGTATTCAGCTTAAGAATCCTTCCATTGTTCTCCATGAGAGGAATTGGAAGATACAAAAACAATTTTATCAACAGCACTCTATATGCAACTATCCCCCTGGTGAGGTGAGTGTTACTCAGCCGGAAACATCACTGCAGAATTTTCAGAGGGGAGCTCAAACTGTTGTCAATTGCTTCAGCAATGACCTTTTCCTCCATCATAAGGTTAGAGTTCATCAATGATTGCACAGTGTTCAACTCCTCAGATATCCAAGCAGTTTATGGCTGCGCACAGCAGGATCTGAACAACATTCAGGTTTGGGGTGCTAAGTGGCAAATCTCATTTGCACTCAACATGTGCCAGGCAATGACCATCTCCAATACAAGAGAATGTAACCAGCGCTCCTTGATGTCAATGGCATTACCATATTGTTGAAATTCCCATCACCTACAGTCTGGAAGATAGTATTGAACAAAAACTGAATTGGACAAGCCATATAATTATTGCAGTGACATGAGCAGATCAGAGGCTGGGAATTCTGTGAAACGTAATCCACCTCCTGACACCACTGGGTTTGTCTGCTATCTACAAGGCACAGGTCAGGAGTATGACAGAATACTCCCCATTAGCTTGGATGAGTGCTGCCCCAATAAAACTCAAGAACCTCAACATCATTTGGAACAAAGCAGGGTGGTGGGCAGTGGCGGGGGGGACGGAGGGAGACAGGATCAGGCTATTAAGTTGGATGGTCAGCCATGATCACAATGAATCGTGGATTAGGTTCGAAGGGACAAATGGCCTGCTCCTATGTCACTATGTAACCAGCATACAACAGTTTGCACCATTTATAAGATTTGACAGCACCTTCCAAATCAACGACCTCTATCATCCTGAAGGACAAATGAAGCGAATAAACGGAAACACCAGCACCTGCAGATTCCCCTCCAAGTCACACACCATCTCGGCTTGCCATCCTTTCACTGTTACTGGGTCAAAATCCTGAAACACTGTTCATAACAGCACTCTGGGTGTACCTACACCACCTGGACAGCAAGAGTTCAAGAAAGCGGCTCATCAGAATCATCTTGTGGGCAATTAGGGATGGGCAATAAAATACTGACTTTGTCAATAATGCCCACATCCCATGGAAACATACTAAAAGAAGCATGTCCAGGAGACTCCTGATAGATGACCCAACAGCTAAATATTACAGCTGTGCAACATCGAGATAATGATTTACGCAGATGAATCAAGAACCTGCAAAAAATCAATTCGGAACACTTGATTATATTTCTGCTGACTGATGGAAAAGCAAGTCTGGATGCCTGCAATCAGCTACTAGGATAACAGATCCCATTGCAAGCACAGCAAAGGAATCTCTTTCTCTTCACCCCCGGTGTTACTTAAGGCCACTCGCAAGTGCTACAATATTCTGAAGGTTACTTTCATTTCCAGCTAGATAACGTGACATAATTCTATTTTTGATGTAGCTTATTAATAATGGAATGTCGTTTGTTGTTACAAGGTTCTAACGATTTCAGATCTCCTGGAAAGGCCAAGCCCACCTCAGTACCTATCACAGTAATTGGACAATATACTGGCTGTGATCCAGACAAAACATTCTTCAACAGAAAGCGGAGTAAATCAAAAGGGCCTACAATTCATGTTAGTAAACAACCCGTATGTGCTCCGTGCAATGACGGTGTTAGGTACAAAACTAAACCATCCTGGGCAGGAAGGTCACATTTTATGAGCCTGGGCAAGGACAGATGACATCATGCTTTCAAGAGCGAGCTGGATGACTAGACTGTCATTAGTATCGTTGCTTTTGGGCTACAGAGAGAGTGACAAAAAATTGCAGAAGAATCAGGCAGATATCCCCAGCAGAAAGTAAATGCAACCTAAATAGGTGTTGACACCATTTCTCACCTGATCAAATTGGCAAAGGATAGGCAGCAATGCATGCTTGGGTCTAATGGCCAGTCAATGCTTTCTGCCAAGTTTTGGACACGTTAGTGAACAGACAGTTGGTGAGGCAGATGAGCTCCCAGTGCCTGTGGATCTGTACTCCTGGATGAGGCACCACGCTAAGGGGCAGTGACACCTACCTGCAACTCCATGTCCAGCCGATAATTAAGGTCCCCAAACCAGAAGAGATGCGTGAAGCGTAATGAGATGTCAAAGGAGCTCAACTGCTTGTCACCAAGAGAAAGTAACCGGAGGATATCCAAGTAGTTCTGATTCCGCCTGCATGTGACAAACAGGATTGGAAAAAGACTCATTTCGTTCTGGTCACCTGCTCCATTTTGCTCTTAATTGTATCTCTTGTTTGGCAGTCTCTCAACTCAAGATACTGGTCCACACTGATTTAAAATTACGACCCACACTGATTTAAAATTATTCCAGGTAATCAGCTCTGGTTGCGACCAAAGTTCCTGATGTAAACTTGATCATCCGGTTTGAATTGTTTCTCTTCACCCTGATGGTCATATCCGTCCTTTTGCTTGTCTTGTCACAAAGAACAAAGAAAATTACAGCACACGAACAGGCCCTTTGGCCCTCCAAACCTGCACCAACCACGCTGCCCGACTGAACTAAAACCCTCTACCCTTCCGGGTACCATATCCCTCTATTCCTATCCTATTCATCTATTTGTCAAGATACTCCTTAAAAATCACTATCATCTCCACTTCCACTACCTCCCCTGGCAACGAGTTCCAGGCACCCACTACTCTAAAAAAAACCTGCCTTGTACATCTCCTTTAAATCTTGTTTCTCACATCTTAAATCTATGCCCCCCGAGTAATTGACTCTTCCACCCTGGGAAAAAGCTTCTGACTATCCACTCTGTCTATGCCCCTCAATTTTGCAGATTTCATCAGGTTTCACCTTAACCTCCATTGTTCCAGTGAGAACAAACCAAGTTTCTCCAACCTCACCTCATAGCTAATGTCCTTCACACCAGGCAACATCCTGGTAAATCTTTTCTCTACCTCTCCAAAGTCTCCGCATCCTTCTGATAGTGTTCAATTCTGGTTGCCACACTATATTCCAACTGCAGCCTAAGGTTCTGTAAAGCTGCAATATGACTTGCCAATTTTTAAACTCAATGCCCCAACCGATGAAGGCAAACATGCCATATGCCTTCTTGATCACCTTCTCCACCTGCATTGTCACTTTGTGACCTGTGTACCCGTACATCCAGATCCCTTTGCCTATCATACATTAAGGATTCTGCTATTTACTGTATATTTCCTATCTGTATTAGACCTTCCAAAATGCAATACCTCACATTTGTCCAGATTAAACTCCATCTGCCATCTCTCCACCCAAGTCTCCAACTGATCTATATCCTGCTGTATCCTCTGATGGTTCTCATCACTATTCACAGATCCACCAACATTTGTGTCATCCACAAACTTACTAATTAATCCAGTTACATTTTCCTCTAAATCATTTATATATATATTATATATATATATTACAAACAGCAAAGGTCCCAGCACTGATCCCTGAGCAATGCCCTCCATTCAGAAATGGGGACTTGTCTACCTTAACATTTCTCATGAACCCCAATACCTCCTCTTCTTTGATCTCAACATGACAAACTGTTTACACATCCTTTCCCAGACTCATCATCCATCAAGTCCTTCTCTTTGGTAAATAGTGATGCAAAGTACATGTTTAATACCTCGCCCATTTCCTCTGGCTTTCACCCATAGATTTCCTTGTCCTTGAGTGGGCTACCTCTCTCCCTGGCTACCTTTTGCTCCTAACATATGTATAAAGAGAACCTTGGGATTTTCCTTAATCCTGCTAGCCAAAGCTTTCTCGTTACCTCTTTTAGCCCTCCTTGCTTAAGTTTGTTTCCACTTTCCTTCCACACATGCTTTGTGTATTCCCAGCCTCCTAACTCTGACAAATGCTTCCTTTTTCTCGTTGACTAGGCTCACAATATCTTGCATTATCCAAGGTTCCCAAAACTTGCCATGCTTACCCTTCATCCTTACAGATATGTGCCGGTCCAGAATCCCTATTAACTGATACTTGAAAGCCTCCCACATACCAGATGTTGATTTGCCCTCAAACATCTGCCCCTAGTTTACATTCTTCACTTCCTGCCTAATATTCTTGTAATTAGCCTTCTCCCAATTTAGCACTTTAACTTGAGGACTACACTTACCTTTATCCATCAGTACCTTAAAGCTTTCTGAATTGTGGTCACTGTTCCCAAACTTCTTCCCTACTGAAAAACTGACCACCTGGCTGGGCTCATTCCCCAATACCAGGTCCAGTATGGCCCCTTCCCAAGTTGGACTATCTACACATTGTTTCAGAAAGCCCTCCTAGATGCTCCTTACAAACTCTGCCCCTTTCATGCCCCTCGCACTAACCGAGTCCCTATCAATATAAGGGAAGTTGAAACCGGCCACCACGACAACCCTGTAACTTTTACACCTTGCCAAAATCTGTCGACATGTCTGTTCCTCTATCTCCTGCTAGCAGTCAGTGGCCTATAGTCAACCCCCAACACTGTGACTACACCTCTCCTATTCCTGAGCTCTACCCATATTGCCTCGCTGTATGAGCCCTCTGAGGTGTCCTCCCGGAATACAGCTGTGATATTCTCCTTAACCAGTAGTGCAACACCCCCCCATCCCCTCTGAAACATCTGTATCTGGAATGTTAAGCTGCCAATCCTGTCCTTCCCTTAACCAAGTTTCTGTAATGCCAACATCATAGTTCCCAGTACTAATTCAAGCTCTAACTTCACCTGCCTTACCTGTTACACTTCTCGCATTGAAACAAATGCACTTCAGTCCACTAGACTCTCTTTGATTGTCAACCCCCACCCTGCCTGCTATTTCTCCTGCTCACCTTTACTCAGATCTGGATGAAGCAGATCTAGGTAACATTTCAGCCTTCAACCCAACAACAATTCCACTGGAGGGAGCCCGGTTGTGGATTGTGGTGTGATATGATACTAGATTACAAATCTTGAGCGCTTTGTCCTCTCAGAATCGCCTGCCATCTTCTTCAATCCCTCCTCCAGAGTTTGAGCAGCTCGTTCCACAAACCATTCAAAGCTGGATGAAATGATGCAGTCCGCACATGGCGTACATCATTCTTTTGGAGGAATTTTTGAAATAACTCACTTGCAAACATGGTGCCGCTATCCAAAACAAGCAAATCTGATAGACTATGAGTTGCAAAAATTTGCCATAGCTTCCCAATTGTTACACAAGCTGTAATATTACTCATCTACAACAACCACAATTTTCTTGCTCAGCCTTGCTCTTTGCACCCCTGCATTTCTTTGCTAAACTCCCTTTCTTGCTGCATTGGTGACAAACAGCGTCCATAAACTTGTAATCATTGGCACAACAACTCAGCAGAACAGTTAAAAACTCTGACAACAGGAGCATTGGTAAAACAGGTTTTGTTTCCCGAAAATTCTCTTGCAGACTGAAAAGCCCTCCAAAACCCACAACACATGCCAGTAAAACATAAGGCTTATAAGAACACACTGTATTCAAAATTTCGCTCTCTAACATTATTCATTTCAGGTTTCCAGAATTTGCTTCTATTTTAACGACGAGAAGCACCTTTTTCTCAGGCTGTTTCACGTTAAGCAACTTTCTAATTACATTTACCTCGCAGTCTTCTCATTACCAGATGTTAAGTGGCAGTTAACGAATCCAAATGAAGTTCCATTAAACATAAACGAAACACCAACAGCTCCTTTGTTACCTGTGGATAATGAAGAAATACTTTTAACCAACAATTGCTTCCTCACTTATCATCATATGGAAGGACGTGCGTTTATATAGTGCACTTACACAGTAACATGTCCCAAGGTATTCCACAGAATTGGACAAATCTGACACGGAGTCAGATACGGAGATGTTAGGACAGGTGACCAAAGCTTGGTTAAAGCGATAAGTTCTAAGGGGTGCAATAAAGGAATGCCAGAACTTAGAGGCTTGGGACTCAAAGGCACAGCCACTAATGGTGGAGTGACTGACAGAATGTCAGTGATATGCAAGAGGTCAGAATTTGAGGAACACAGAGATCCTGGGGGAAGGAAGACAAGGTGGTGTTGAGCAGGAACAAATGTAATCTGGCAATATTTGCTGGGAAGGTGGAAATAAAGAAACTAACAAGAGTTGCAAGAGCATTCTGAAGGCATAAAGAGAGCAAGCACACTGAGTAATTTTGGGAAGACACACCAGAAGAAGTAGTTGAGGGATCAGCCTCCAGTGACAGAATGGAGGATCAGCAGTAATCTGGAGCGGGAAAAGCAAGAGGCTATGTCCAAGGATGATCATCTCACGTGAGAACACCATCCACCAGCTACACGGTACATAGTCTTGTAATTCAGCCAATGTTGTCTACCTGATACGCTGCAGGAAAGGATGTCCTGAGACATGGTACATTGGGGAGACCATGCAAACGCTACGACAACGGATGAATGAAAACCGCTCAACAATCATCAGGCAAGAGTGTTCTCTTCCTGTTGGGAACACTTCAGCAGTCACGGGCATTCGGCCTTTGATCTTCGGATAAGCGTTCTCCAAAGCGGCCTTCACAAAACAGGGTTGCTGAGCAGAGACTGATAGCCAAGTTCTGCACACGAGGAAGGCTTCAACTGGGATCTTGGGTTCATGTCGCACTGTCTGTAACCCGCACGACTTGCCTGGGCTTGCAAAATCTCACTAACTGTCCTGGCTGGAGATAATACACATCTCTCTAACCTGTGCTTAACCCTCTCTCCACTCACGTTGTCTGTACCTTTAAGATTTGATTACCTGTAAAGACTCACATTCCAACCATTATTTTGTAAATTGACTTTGTCTCTTTACATGCTCTGTTTGTAAACAGAACTCCTACTTAGCTGACGAAGGAGCAGTGCTCCAAAAGCTAGTGGCTTTTGCTACCAAATAAACCTGTAGGACTTTAACTTGATGTTGAGACTTCATACTGTGTTTAACCCAGTCCAATGCCACATCTTGTAAGCAATGCCAGAAGACAGTGAAACTTTGGTAAGAACTCAAATCATCAGTGTACTGAAGTGGGGCTGGAGAGTCTGGGATGGCCAAACCTAAAGGTTAATGCTGTTGCAGAAATCTTCCAACACCTTGAGCCTTGCTTCTGAGATTTGATCACCGTAACCTCTTCTTGGGCACCAACAGCAGCTCTGCATTTCCCCAATCCTGAACTGTTCCTTAAAAATTCAGTAAGTTCAACAGGTTTATATGGAATCACGAGCTTTCGGAGCACCGCTCCTTCATCAGGTGACTCACCTGATGAAGGAACAACGCTCTGAAAGCTCTGACGGGACCACTACGCCACCACCTCAATTTTCACCACTCCAGTCTTCCATAACTTTGGCCCTAAATTATGGAATTTCTCGTCTAAACCTCTTCCTTCTTTCAGATGCCTCTTCTAAACTACCTCACCAACCTCACTATCACCTGGTGTGGTTCACTGTCCAATTGAGTTAAATAATGCTGCGTCAAGCACCTTGAAATGGTTTGCTATGTTAATGGCACTATATTAAAATTGTTGTCTGAATCACTAATGGGTGATCAATGATTGACTTATTGTTGTCACATGTACGAACACTAAGTATTGTTTCTTGCGTGCTGTACAGACAAAGCATACCATTCATAGAGAAGGAAAGAAAAGAGTGCAGAATGTAGTATCACAGTCATAGCTAGGGTGTAGAGAAAGGTCAACTTAATGCGAGGTAGGTCCATTCAGAAGTCTGACAGCAGCAGGGAAGAAGCTGTTCTTGAGTCGGTTGGTACGTGACCTCAGACTTTTGTATCTTCTTCCCAGCAGAACAAGGTGAAACAGAGCAAGTTAAGTTAACATGCTGCAATAGACAATGTTATGCGACTACTCACCCAATGTATTGGCTATTCCGGTTTTGACACTCGAAGTGCTGATGTGGCTGATCCGATTCTCGTGCTCCGGTTTAACCAGGACTACAATTTTAATGTTCCAAAGTGTCTGCATTGCAATCTGTGAACAAACAAAGATTTACTCCACAAACAATCTTGATTCATATCAAGGACTCTTTGAATATCAACACAGACTCTAATTATGTAGATTGGGAACACAGGATTTATAAGCAGGAGTAGGCTATCTTGCTCTTGGAGTGTGGTCTCAACTCCATTTTGCCATCTGCCCCCAATAATCTCCAGCTCCTTATCTATTTGAAACCTGTCCAACTCCGCCTGTACAAATTCATTAACTCAGCCTCCAGAGCTTTTTGGGGAACAGAATTTCACAGTCTAATGACCAATCGACAGAATAAGATGCTCACCTCCGTCTTAAACTCAAACTGGGTCCCCTGATTCCAGTCGCACTGACAAGTGGAAGCATCCTCCTGGTATCTAGCTTGCTAATATTGAGGGGTATAGAATCAACTGGGGTACAGGCAATGAGATACCAATCAGTCATGATCTAACCGTGTGACAGAACAGGCTCAAGGGGCTGAATGGCCTACTGCTCTTCCTAATGAAGTAGTTTATGAGACCACTTCAGAGGGAATTAAGAATCAATCAGAACATTATGGGACTGGAGTCACATATTACCTGTGCAGAGTGATTCAGCCCCTTTCCAGAAGCAGAAATGGGCCAATGGGCCCACCTTTCCATGCTGCAAACCTCTATGACTCCATGACATAACTGAATCTACTCCTGCCCATTCAATTTTCACCCAAATTTCCAAATCCCCCCCCACTGTCTCGCTCCTCCCCACTTCCCGTGACCTCCTCCAGCACGATAACCAAGATATTTGCTCTTCTAATTCTGATCCTAACACATTGCTAACTGTAATCAATCCGTCTAGCATTGGTGACCATGCTTTCAGCTGCCAAAACCATCAGCTCTGGAATTCCCTCCCTAAACCTCTCTACCTCCCTCTCTCTCTCTCTCCCAATTAAGATGTTGATTAAAACCAGTTCCTTACCTGTGCTAATACCTCATGTGCCTTTGTGTCAAATTTTGTTTGATAAGCCATCCGGTGATTTTGGAATGCTTTGTGAAGTTTAAGTGGCTAACTACAAGTTGTTGTTCTGGAGACGGTTATCTTGAGCTGGAACGCTGGCTGAATTTACTTCAACCATAATCATTTTCTAACTCTATTCTCCATCACAGGTGCCATCTCATCTGCTAACTCTGCAGAGATCAGAGACTGAAACTCTCATCCTTCATAACTGTTCATTTACTAAAATAAATACCAGGATTCAGAGTATGAATGTATGTTTCTTCCTTTTCTCCAATCTCTTGACTTTCTCCCCCACCCCTCCCAGTTACACCATTTCTTCCCTTGTCATTTCAGGGATCATTGTCTCTTCCCTAATCCCATTCTTTCCATTCCACCCTCCTCAACCCTCCAGGGGCAGAGACCAGCTTGGACAAAGCGATACACAGTGCGTCTTACCGGTTTGAAATCCAGGTCAGTGCATTCTTTCAAATTGCCCCGTACAAAGTCCACCCATTCCTTGTCTGCAACAGAGTTTTCCTGAGTCCCAATAACATAGATGTCGTGTGGAATGGTGACTGTGGTTTCATCCAGTGTTTTCCCAAGGCCCTTGGATATCAGCCAGGATGCCATGATCTTTGGAGGGGGAGCACTTCCTATTTGTTATTCCGTTTTCAGAAGAGAGAGAGAAAAAGATTGAGAATTGCACTTGAAAAGTCATCACCATTCTTAATCTTATTTGTTCGCGCGCAGATCAGCTGGCGGGGTTTTTGCAGACATCTTCAACATCTCTTTGTAACAATCTGTGGTCTCTAAGACGACAATCATGATCCCTGTACCAAAGAAAAGCCAAGCGGCGTGTTTTAATAACTATCGTCCTGTGGCTCTGACATCCATTATTGTGAAGTGCTTCAAAAGGTTAGTCATGGCACAAATCAATTCCAGCTTCCCGGACTGCCTGGATCCACTAGTTTGCCTACCGCCACAACAGATGCCATCTTCCTGGCCCTGCACTCATCCCTCTAACACCTAGATACCAAAGACACCTATAACAGGCTTCTATTAATTGACTACAGCTCAGCCTTCAATACCATGATCCTATGAAACTCATCTCCAAACTCTGTGGCCTGGGCCTCGGCTCCTCCCTCTGCGCCTAGATCCTGAACTTCATAACTCACAGGCCACAATCAGTAAGGCAACACTTCCACAATTATCCTCAACACCAGTGCCCCACAAGGCTGTTTTCAGTCCCCTACTATATTCCTCATAACCCATGACCGTGTGGCCAAATTCCCCTCCAACTCAATTTTCAAGTTTGCTGATGACACCACTGTAGTGCGTTGGATCTCAAACAATGATGCGACGGAGTACAGGATTGAGATAGAGAATCTGGTGAACTGGTGTGGCAACAATAATCTCTCCCTCAATGTCAACAAAATGAAGGAGATCATTGTCTTCAGGAAGCATAAAAGGAGAGCATGCCTCTATCTAGGTCAACTGGGACGAAGTAGAAAGGGTCAAGAGCTTCAAGTTTTTAGGTGTCCAGATCGCCAACAACCTGTCCTGGTCCCCCCATGCCTACACTATAGTTAAGAAAGCCCACCAATGCCTTTACTTTCTCAGAAGACTAAGGAAATTTGGCATGTCTGCTACGACTCTCACCAACTTTTATGGATTCACCGTAGAAAGCATTCTTTCTGGTTGTATCACAGCTTGGTATGATTTCTGCTCTGGCCAAGACCACAAGGAACTACAAGAGGTCGTGAACTTAGCCCAATCCATCACGCAAACCATCCTCCCAACCATTAAGTCTGTCTACATTTCCCGCGGCCTCGGCAAACTGCCAGCATAATTAAGAACCCCACACACACTGGACATACTCTCTTCCACCGGGAAAATAATACACAAGTCTGAGGTCATATACCAACTGACTCGAGAACAATTTTTTCCCTGCCGCCATCAGAATTTTGAATGGACCTACCTTGCATTAAGTTGATCTTTCTCTCTACCATATCTACGACTAACACTACGTTCTGGACCCTCTCACGTCCTTCTTTACTAACGGTATGCTCTATTGCCCAAGAAACAATACTTTTCACTGTACACTAATACATGTCACAAAATAATTCAAATCAAAGAATATGGCAGCAGCATTCAAGTCCAGCATTTACTGTACATTCCTAACTATTCTGGAGATGACGGTGGAGAGTTAACTTCTTGAACCATTGCAGGACGTGTGGTGAAGTTGCTCCCACAGCATTGTGAGGAAAAGGATATTTGACTCAGCACTGAAGGAACAGCTGATATAAGTTAGAACGTTGACTCAAATTATTCACTTGCTAACATAATTCAGGATTCAGAGATTTTATTTTGACAGCACTGGCTAGTACTGCTACCTCTCAGTGCCAGAGACCCATGTTCAATTCCTGGCTTGGATCACACTGTGTGGAGTTTACACATTCTCCCCACGTCTGTGTGGGTTTCCTCCGGTTTCCACCCACACTCCAAAGATATGCAGGTTAGGTCGATCGGCCATGCTAAATCGACACTCGTGTCAGGGGGACAAGCAGAGTAGATACATAGGGTATGGGGACAGGGCCTGGGTGGTCAGTACAGGCTCAATGGGCTAAATGGCCTCCTTCTGTAATGTAGGGATTCTATTCCTTCCTTTCCTCTATTTACTACACTTTCCCCACCCCTCCCAGACACACAGTTCCTTCCCTTGCCATTTCACATCAGCTCCTCGTTTTCTCTTCCCTGATCCCATTCTGTGAACAAGGTGGTTATTCAGCTTCTTGTCGCTGTGCCAGGGTGGCAAAGTCCTGTCTTCACACCGCTGAAGACATCGACCCGAGCTGAGGGTCAGATTCCATTGTCATGGGCGTATCAGAACTCACCCAAATCATCTCCTTTGAAGCAAGCTCTTGAGGTAAGGGACAAGAGGAGCTCCTAGCAAGAGTCACCAGCTAAGTGAAAGGGGAGGGGACTCGGGCTGAATTCCCCATTACTCCTCCTCAGCCAAGAGGGAACTGAGGCCAACTGTGGAAGCCTGAACCGCTGCCAGGCTGAGATCAGTGGGCTGAACACAGGCAGGGGTGGAAGCAGAGTCCTCCTGACCTTTATGACCAAATTCACGAACTGAGTCAAGGGCAGAACTAGTGCTTGGGAACAAACAACACAGTATTATCTATTAGTATATTATTGTTCAACTCTCAGAATTATTTTACACACCAGCGTGGATTTCCAAAACGTTTAAAACCTTTAAATTGGGAAAAATAGACGCTACGCGCTAACATACAAAGTTTGTTCTTAATATAAAGGATGAACATCACAAAGACAAAACAAACAGCCTCTCCATCCATTTGAGTGAAGATTTACTGAGATAAGGACAGATTGTGGACATTGTGATTGCACTCCCTAGTGGGGATCAGAAACTGAACTAGCCATATAAATACAGCAGTTGCAAGAGCAGGTCAGAGACTGGGAACCCTGTGGTGAGTAACTCAACTCCTAACCCCCCAAAGTCTGTCCACCATCCACAAGACAGGAGTCAGGAGTGTGATGAAAGACTCTCCACTTGCCCAGATGAGTGCAGCTCCATGAACACTCATCTACTGCAAAGCAATCTACTTGATTGGCACCCCATCCACAAACATTCACTCCTTCCACCACTAACAAGCAGTGGCAGCCGAGTTTACCATCGACAAAATGCACTGCAACAACTCATCAAAGCTCTTTAAAGTAGCACCTGCCAAATCCATGACTGCTACTAACTAGAAGGACAAGGGAAACGGACACATGGGAACACCACCATCAGCTGCACCTTCCCCTCCTCACCATCCTCATTGGAAATATATCACCGTTCCTTAATTGGGTTAAATTCCTGGCACTCCATCCCTAACAGCACTGTGATTGTACCTACACCACATGGACTGCAGCAGTTCAACATGGCAACTCACCACCCTTAGAGGGTAATTAAGGATGGGCAATGAATGTTGGCCTAGCCAGTGACACCTACATTCTGTGAATACATTTTAAAAAGGGAACAAAGGAGTGAGGGGCTGGCCTGCTTGCAACATCAGATAATTCCTCTCTCATTTTTACCCATGTTCCAGGTGCCGATGAAGATAGAGATCATGTCCGGTTCATCCTGCTTGGAATGTTTGTTCTTCATTAACTGTAGCAGTTGGCAAAAAGCCTCTCGTTTCTGAAAGAGGAAGATAGAGAGAAACAAATTCCAAAGGCTGACAGAATCGCTGCTAAAAATACATCAAAAAGATTGATCAATCTGAACCTCACTCCCATTTGTTTTAGTTTAGGTTTTGTTTGTTGTGGAAAAGATTATTTGCTGTTTTCATTTAAATAGCCACAATTTGCAATTATTATGTTTTATTGATCCAATTTCCAGAAACATCACAGAGCTAATAAACTCTGAATGGAATGTCAGGCACAAGCATGCAACTCAGAGATTCAGACGGTCACTTGCACGCTGATGTAATTACACACATTAGACTGCTCCCAAAATTGCTTCTGAAAGGTGGTAGAGACAAATTTTAGCTGTACAAGATATTCTTTCCTTTAAGGGAAAGCATTACCTGCCTCTATCATAAATAGCCCTGGATCCTTTACGATCAGGAGTGCAGTTTCACTACCTAACTGAATCTGCATCGGCCTGACTCAGACGTAACAGTGAAGGATTTCTTGCTACGTTGGTTCGATACAACAATCCTTCATTCGCATACCATCCTGACTCTGAAATATATTGGCCAGATCTTCTTTGTTGGGCAAAATCTTGTAAATTCCTCCCTAGCTACACCACAAGGTCTTGAGAAGGGCTCGTCACTTTCTCAACTGAAAATAGAGATGGCCTCTAAATACTGGCCCCGTCAACAACACCTACAACAATGTTTTAAATCAAGTACCTCATTTTTACAACACAACTTTTTTGCATCATACGCAGCAGGTAACTCAAACTTCCTCAGTAATGTACGTACCAGACACTTTTGTGATCGGAACACAGTGGTGTAGGATCTTATTCACTCCATATTTATCAATCTGATCTCCAGAAAGGTCATCAATCTGAATTGTTCCACACCACTGATAGCCATGTTTCCAACACCCTCGCCCCTAAACTCTGGGATTTTCTCTTTAAATCTTCCCTCCTTGAAGAGACTCCTCAAAACTCCCATCTTTGAATTTACTTTCAGTCATCTGCCCTATTATCTCCTTGTATAGTCTGGTTTTAAACTCTTTTGGGACATTTTACTATGTTAAAGGCATTACGCTAAAGACACTACATAAATCTAAATTGTTATCATCAATTTGCCCTTGTGTGCACTGCACCAAAGATGGATTGAAACTCAGAACAAAACCAGTAGGAAGTTTCTGGTTGGATAACTCACCCTTGTCGTTTCAAAGATGAAATCTTTCCGTTGTGTTTTATCTTTCTCTTTCTCGAACACTATTCCCAGCTTGCTGTGGACACGCTGCGACTTTATCAACTGCCGAACTGATGGGAAAAGAAAACAAGAATCTACTTTGACCCAGGGGTTTTTTTTTAAAACTTGAAGTTGGGTCTTAGGTTTCCATGCTATAAACCTCTATGAGTCTAATGTTCATTTGTGATAGGCCTGGTGCAAACCACTGAGGCCCAAATGCAACAGGCCAGCATGCAGAACCAGGAGGAATGGAACGTCAAGAGCTGATATCAAAATGAAAATCTTCATTCTCACTACTTCAAAGTTATTGTGAGCTGCACATGCAGACTGGAGCTCCCTTATTCCTTGTCCTGAGGATCTTTAACATCCATTTGTAACTGGGACTTGATTTAATCCATCATGTGCAGAGCTGGCATGATCATACAAGCAGAATTGGTCAAGATACCTCAGCAATGCTCTGTAGGGGTACACTGGGACACAGGGATTCTGATACTTGGTTACCAACGACAGAAATTGAATGCAATCAAACTGTAAGGCCCTTATCTAGTTTGGCCAACATGTGACTCTAGCTCACATTTCATGGCAGCTCAACACATTATAGCTGGGTAATGAAAAACAGCCAGCCCTCCATTACCCACATCCTGAAAACACAGCATGATTTCTATCAGTGACTGTCAAGCAGTGATCTGATACAACACGACATCAGCATCCCTCGATTTGCAACACAAGCTTCCCGCAGAGGGCTGAACTTCATTTCATCCATTTTTCTCTCAAACAAAAAAAGCAATAGGAACACTTACACTGCACCATCCGTACAAACCTCTGCCACACAAATTCAACACCTCTCCCCGCAAATCATTCACAGTCCTGCTTCTAATTACAAACTGTAAACATTAAAACTGTTGCTGAGATGGCATAAAAGTTCCCCTGGTTAAAAGCAAAGCAAACTAGGATTAGAGAATATAGATCCCGACAATGCAGGGGGAGCTATTTGGCCTATCAAGCCTGCACTACTCTCCAACACAGCATCTTAGGAAAGCCCACCTCCACCTTTCACTGCACCCCCCGACCTCATCCACCCAGCCCTATGCGCGTAATCCCACACATTCACCATAGCTCATCTACCTAACCTACACATCAAGGATGGCAGGCTGGCACAGTGGTTAGCACTGCTGCCTCACAGCACCAGGGACCTGAGTTCGATGCCTGGCTTGGGTCATTGTCTGTGTGGAGTCTGCACATTCTCCCTGTGTCTGTGTGGGTTTCCTCCAGTGCTCTGGTTTCCTCCCAAAGTCCAAAAGACGTGCTAGTTAGGTGCATTAGCCGTGCTAAATTCTTCCTCACTGTAGCCAAAGTATGGTGACTAGGGGATTTTTCACAGTAACTTCATTGCAGTGTTGTGTAAGCTTACTTATGACACAAATAAATAAACTTTAAACATCTTGGGACACAGAGGCAATTAAGCAAGGCCAATCCATCCACCTTTGGGTTATGGGAGGAAACCCATGCAGACATGAGAACACGTGGAAACTCCACACAGTCACCCAGGATTGGAATTGAACCTGGGGTCCACGGCACTGAGAGGCAGCAGTACTAGCCACACAAGCAAATGCTGGAGGCCTCATCACTTTACAGTAGGAGTAAAACAAAATTACTTCCTCTGGGAAATGCAGAAAAAGGGAAATACACACGATGGGATGTGGTTGTCGCTGGCAAGGGCAACAGATGATGCTCATCCCTAATTGATCTTGAACTGAGTGGCTTGCTAGACCATTCCAGGGGGCATTTAAGAGTTAACCACATTGCTGAGAGTCTGGAGTCAGATGTAGATCAGACTGGGTAAAGACAGATTTCCTTCCCTAAAAACAGATGGATTTTTTTTTAAAAACAACAATGAGACAGGCAAGTTTCAATTCCAGATTTTGGAATTGAATTTAAATTTCACCAGCCACCATAGAGCCACAGAAAATTACAGCTCAGAAACAGGCCTTTTTGGCCCTTCTTGTCTGTGCCAAACCATTTTTTGCCTAATCCCACTGACCTGCACTTGGACCATATCCCTCCACATCCCTCTCATCCATCAGCCCCTCCAAGTTTTTTTAAATGTTAAAAGTGACCCCGCATTTACCACTTTATCCGGCAATTCATTCCACACTCCCACCACTCTCTGCATGAAGAATCCCCCCTAATATTCTCTTTAAACTTTTCTCTTTTCACCCTTAACCCATGCCCTCTGGTTTTTTTTCTCCCCTAGCCTCAGTGGAAAAAGCCTACTTACATTCACTCTACCTATACCCAACAAAATCTTATACACTTCAATCAAATCTCCCCTCATTCTTCTACGCTCCAGGGAACCAAGTCCTAACCTATTCACTCACTCTCTCTAACTCAGCTTCTCAAGTCCCAGCAACACCCTCGTGAACCTTCTGAGTATTTTTCGTCAGTATTCACGCAGGAAAAAGTCAGTGTAGTCAAGGAGAATACTGCGATACAGGGTTGTAGACTAGACGGGATTGAGGTACATAAGGAGGTGGTGTTGGCAATTCTTAAGAGTGTGAAAATAGATAAGTCCCTTGGGCTGGATGGGATTTACCCTAGGATTCTCTGGGAGGCTCGGGAGGAGATTACTTTGATCTTCATGTCATCATTGGCTTCAGGTATAGTGCCGGAAGACTGGAGGATAGCAAATGTTGTCCCCTTGTTCAAGAAGGGGAGTACAGACCATCCTGGGAATTATAGGCCAGTGAGCCTTACTTCTGTTATGGGCAAAGTTTTGGAAAGAATTATAAGGGATAAGATTTATAATCATCTAGAGGGAAATAAATTGATTCGGGAAAGTCAACACGGTTTTGTGAAGGGTAGGTCGTGCCTCACAAACCTTATCGTGTTTTTTGAAAAGCTGACCAAAGAGGTGGATAAGGGTAAGGCAGTTGACGTGGTATATATGGATTTTAGCAAAGCATTTGATTAGGTTCCCCATGGTAGGCTGTTGCAGAAAATGCAGATGCGTGGGATTGAGGGTGATTTAGCAGTTTGGATCAGGAATTGGCTACTGATAGAAGACAGAGGGTGGTGGTTGATGGGAAATATTCAACCTGGAGTGCAGTTACTAGTGGTGTACCTCAAGGATCTGTTTTGGGGCCACTGCTGTTTGTCATTTTTATAAATGACCTAGATGAGGGTGTAGAATGATGGATTAGTAAATTTGTTGACGACACCAAAGTTGGAGGAGTTGCCGACAGTAAGGATGGATGTTACAGTTTGCAGAGGGACATAGATAAGCTGCAGAGCTGGTCCGAGAGGTGGCAGATGGTGTTTAATACAGAAAAGTGTGAGGTGATTCACTTTGGTAAGAGTAACAGGAGTACAGAGTATAGGACTAATGAAAGGACTCTTAGTAGTGTTGACGAGCAGAGAGATCTCAGGGTACATGTGCAAAGCTCCCTGAAAGTTGGCACCCAGGCTGATAAAGTTGTTAAGAAGGCGTATGGTGTGTTAGCTTTTATTGGTAGAGGGATTGAATTTCGGAGCCGTGAGGTCATGTTACAACTGTAAAAAACTCTGGTGCGGCCGCACTTGGAGTATTGCGTACAGTTCTGGTCACCGCATTATAAGAAAGATGTGAAGGCATTGGAAAGGGTGCAGAGGAGGTTTACCAGGATGTTGCCTGGTATGGTGGGATGGTCTTATGAGGTAAGGCTGAGGGACTTGGTTATTTTTATTGGAGAGAAGAAGGTTACGAGGTGACCTGATTGAGGCATACAAGATGATCAAAGGATTGGATAGGGTGGACAGTGAGAACCTTTTACCTCGGATGGTGATGGCTAACACGAGGGGACATAGCTTTAAATTAAGGGGTGGTAATTATAGGACGGATGTCAGAGGTAGGTTCTTTACTCAGAGGGTAGTAAGGTCGTGGAATGCCCTGCCTGCAGCAGCTGTGGACTTGCCAACTTTAAGGGCATTCAAATGGTCAGTGGATAGGCATATGGATAACATTGGAATAGTTTAGGTTAGAGGGTCATTAGATTGGTTCCACTGGTCGGTGCAACATCGAGGGCCGAAGGGCCTGTACTGCGCTGTAATGTTCTATGTTCTCTGCACTCTTTCAACTTTATTTGCATCCTTCCTGTAACTCGGTGACCAAAACTGTACATAATACTCTAAATTCGGCCTCACCAATGCCTTATATAATGGCCATGGTGGGATTGGAACACTTGTGCCCCCCACCACCCCATAGCATGAATTTGGACCTCTGGATTCCTAGTCTGATGACACCACCACAGTGGTTAGTATCGCTACCTCAGCATCAGAGACCCGGGTTCGATTCCTGGCTTGGGTCACCGTCTGTGCCGAGTCTACACATTTTCCCCGTGTCTGTGTGGGTTTCCTTCAGGTGTTTTGCTTTCCTCGCACAGCCTGAAAGGCGTGCTGGTTAGGGTGCATTGGCCATGCTCTCCCTCAATGTACCCAAACAGGTGCCAAAGTGTGGCAACTAGGCGATTTTCACAGTAATTTCATTGCAGTGTTAATGTAAGTGTACTTGTGACTAATAAATAAACTTCATGTCAAAGGAATGGGGAAGAAAATGAACATTAAATTCATTTATTAATTGCACCAACACTGGTCCATTCATACATCAAGGGAAGGCCAAGGGGAGATTTTTTCCCCCTGCAAAAGTATCAATAAGGTCCAAGAGAGGGTATTTAATGGGGACAATGTAGGTAGAGTACTATCTAGTTCATCTGTAATATACAACAGGAATATATCAAAGTCTCACCGACTTGTACAGGTGCACCATAGAAAGCATTCTTTCTGGTTATATCACAATTGGTATGGGCTCCTGCTCTGCCCAAGACCACAAGAAAACTACAAAGGGTCATGAATGAAGTCCAGTCCATCATGCAAACCAGTCTTCCATCCATTGACTCTATCCATACTTCCCACTGCCTCAGAAAAACAGGCAGCACAACAAGGACCCCACGCACCCCAGACATTCTCTCTTCCACCTCCTCCCATCAACAAAAAGATACACAAGTCTGGGCTCACGTACCAACTGACTCAAGAACAGCTTCTTCCTTTTGAACAGAACTACCTTGCATGAGGTTAGTCTTTCTCTAACCCTAGCTAAGACTGTAACACTACATTCTGCATTCTCTCCTTTCCTTCTCTATGAATGTTATGCTTTGTCTACATAGCATGCAGGAATCAATACTTTTCATTGTCATATGTATGGTATACAATGATAAATCAAATCAAGGGTAGGATAAACTATGAAGCTGGGCTAGCGCTTAATATAAAAAAGGACAGTAAGAGTTTTTATAAATATATAAAAAGGAAGAGGCTGGCTAGGGTGAACGTTGGACCCTTAGAGTATGAGAGGGGGGACTTAGTGGTAGGGGATGGGGAAATGAATGAGGACTTGAATAACTTTTTTGTTTCGGTCTTCACGGAGGAGGACATGAATAATTTGCCGTGTGTTAGCGATGGAAAGATGGTAGGCGTGGAGGGCCTGAATGACATTATTGTTACTAGACAGGCAGTGCTCAAAAGACTAGAGGGGCTGATTGTGGATAAGTCCCCAGGACCAGATGGAATGCATCCAAGGGTTCTGAAAGAAACGGTGGAGGTGATAGTGGATGCCTTGGTGATTATTTTCCAAACCTCGCTGGATTCCGGGGAAGTGCCGGAAGATTGGAAAACGGCTAATGTTACGCCGTTGTTGAAGGAGGGTGGCAGGCAAAAGGCAGGGAATTATAGGCCGGTTAGTTTAACGTTTGTTGTAGGAAAAATGTTAGAATCCGTGATCAAGGAGAAAATAGCGAGGCATCTTGAGGAGAATTGTTTGATAGAGCAGACGCAGCACGGTTTCGTTAAGGGGAAGTCGTGTCTGACAAATTTATTGGAGTTCTATGAGGATGTGTCTAGGGCGGTGGATAGAGGAGAGCCGGTGGATGTGGTCTTTCTTGATTTTCAGAAGGCGTTTGATAAGGTGCCGTACAAGAGGTTATTACAGAAGGTCAGGGGGCATGGAGTTGGGGGTAGGGTGTTAGCGTGGATAGGGGATTGGCTGTCAAATAGGAGGCAGAGAGTGGGGGTCAATGGGTGCTATTCGGATTGGCGGTTGGTGACTAGTGGAGTGCCCCAGGGGTCGGTGCTGGGGCCTCAGCTATTTACCATTTATATAGATGATCTGGAGGAGGGAACCGAGTGTATGGTGTCGAAATTTGCTGATGACACCAAGATTGGTGGAACGGCAAATTATGCGGAGGGTGTGGAAAGTCTGCAGAAGGATCTAGATAGGCTGGGCGAATGGGCCAGGAACTGGCAAATGGAATTTAATGTTAGCAAGTGTGAAGTTGTCCACTTGGGTAGGAATAATGGTAGGAAGGATTATTACTCACATGGCGAAAAACTGCAGCAGGCGACAGTGCAGAGGGACCTCGGGGTCCTTGTGCATGAGTCGCAAAAACCCAGCCTGCAGGTGCAGCAGGTGGTCAGGAAGGCAAATGGGATGCTGGCCTTCATAGCGAGGGGGATTGAATATAAAAGTAGGGAGGTCTTGCTGCAACTGTACAGGGCACTGGTGAGGCCGCAGCTGGAGTAGTGCGTGCAGTTTTGGTCGCCGCACTTATGCAAGGATATTTTGGCCTTGGAGGGAGTGCAGAGGAGGTTTACTAGGCTGATACCAGAGTTGAGGGGGTTGAACTATGAGGAGAGGCTGAATAAGCTTGGCTTGTACTCGTTAGAGTTTAGAAGAATGAGGGGAGATCTCATTGAGACATATAAGATGATGAATGGGATGGATAGGATAAAGGTGGAGAGACTCTTCCCACTCAGAAAAGACAGTAGGACTAGAGGGCACAGCCTCAAGATAAAGGGGGGGCGGTTTAGAACGGAGTTGAGGAGGAACTTCTTCACTCAAAGGGTGGTGAATCTCTGGAATTCTCTGCCCGTTGAAGTGGTGGAGGCTGCCTCGTTAAATATATTTAAGACGCGGGTTGATAGGTTTTTGATAGGCAAGGGGATTAAGGGTTATGGGGAGAGGGCGGGAAGGTGGAACTGAGCCACAACAGATCAGCCATGATCTTACTGAATGGCGGGGCAGGCTCGAAGGGCTAGATGGCCTACTCCTGCTCCTATTTCTTATGTTATGTTCTTATGTTCTTAAAAATTAATAAAGAATTTACTTGACACACTAGCAAACATTTACCCCTTTGATCATTCAAACAATCTTAGACAGGTAGGATAGCATTAATGTGCTTAGCCCCAAACCATACAACATAATATCACACTTCTTCCTTACTCTTATCATGTGTAAATGTGTTCCAGTCCTCTTGTGGGTCTTTAGATTTCTTCTGTACCACCAACTTTCCTCCCTCCACATCCACACTCAGTACATACTTCTGTGATTTACCAATCTTCGTTAAATCAGTCAGGTTTACATCCAGTTTCACCTGAGGAACATAAGAGCAAGTGTTCAGAGCATTGTCTCAGTCAGAATTAGTGACCACTCCATTAATGCAGCAGCTTGGGTAGCATGACTCAAAATAAGTTCAAATCTCATTCCAGAGGCTTAACCACACAACTCTGGCTGATGCACACTATGGGATTGAAGGAGTTCCACACTACCACAGTTGCCATTTTTTCAGAGGCAACGTCAAAACTACGACAGATGCAAAAGATCCCACAGTCACTATTTTGGAGGACAACAAGGAAAGTTCTCTATCAAGTCTGCAGCAATATTTATCCCCCAACTAGCGTCATGGATCAGGAATTGGCTAGCTGACAGAAGACAGAGGGTGGTAGTTGATGGAAATATTCAACCTGGAGTGCAGTTACAAGTGGTGTACCTCAAGGATCTGTTTTGGGGCCACTGCTGTTTGTCATTTTTATAAATGACCTAGGTGAGGGTGTAGAAGGATGGATTAGTAAATTTGCTGACAACACCAAAGTTGGAGGAGTTGTCGACAGTGAGGATGGATGTTACAGTTTGCAGAGGGACACAGATAAGCTGCAGAGCTGGACCAAGAGGCGGCAGATGGAATTTAATACAGAAAAGTGTGAGGTGATTCACTTTGGTAAGAATAACAGGAGTACAGAATATAGGGCTAATGGAAGGACTCTTAATAGTGTTGACGAGCAGAGAGATCTCAGGGTACATGTGCATAGCTCCCTGAAACTTGGCACCCAGGTTGATAAGGTTGTTAAGAAGGCGTATGGTGTGTTAGCTTTTATTGGTAGAGGGATTGAATTTCGGAGCCGTGAGGTCATGTTACAACGGTACAAAACTCTGGTGTGGCCGCACTGTGTACAGTTCTGGTCGCTGCATTATAAGAAAGATGTGGAGGCATTGGAGAGGGTGCAGAGGAGGTTTACCAGGATGTTGCCTGGTATGGTGGGAAGGTCTTATGAGGAAAATCTGAGGAAAGGTTATTTTCATTGGAGAGAAGGTGGTTACAAGGTGACCTGATTGAGGCATACAAGATGATCAAAGGATTGGATAGGGTGGACAGTGACAGCCTTTTACCTCGGATGGTGATGGCTAACACAAGGGGACATAGCTTTAAATTAAGGGTGGTAATTATAGGACGGATGTCAGAGGTAGGTTCTTTATTCAGAGGGTAGTAAGGGTGTGGAATGCCCTGCCTGCAGCAGTTGTGGACTCGCCAACTTTAAGGGCATTCAAATGGTCAGTGGATAGGCATATGGATAACATTGGAATAGTTGAGGTTAGAGGGTCATTGGATTGGTTCCACTGGTCGGCGCAACATCGAGGGCCGAAGGGCCTGTACTGCGCTGTAATGTTCTATGTTCTAAAAACAGACGTTGTGTCATTACTTCATTGCTGTGCATCAGGCAGCTGCTATGTTTACCACAATCCAAAAGTGACTGAACTTCAAAACTACTTCATCAGCCATGATTCGCTTTGAAGTAGCCCAAAGTCTTGACAGTTGCTATATAAATGCAATTGTTTCATTTATTTACAAGCTTAACAGTTTTATTTCACACAGCAGTCCCACTGTTCCCTCACCAGTTTCAGGGCACTTAACGCAAAAGATGTCAGCAATAACAGGAATTCAAAGACATTAAGTCCACACTTGCTCGACCACCTCTTTAACTAGCTGCAAGTTACATACAAAAGCTGCTATGATTGTGGTTCTAAAACATACACAGAACTGGTGGAGCACCCTGCAGCTAACACCAATTTCAACAGCTTTGACTTTCTGAAAATGAGTGCTATGATCACTTGAGACAACTATTCATGACTTATGCACAAAATAACATGTTCCTTAAAACATCAGAACAAGTGAAGCAGCACATCAGGAATTTTTTATACGTTCTTAATCAAGGTGACTAGAGAAAAATTTTGACCAGTTTGGAGTAACCAGTATAGGGATCAGCTTTCGGGTTTAATTACTGTTGAGAAGCAAAACACACTTTAAATTCATCAATTTAAATTAATTAATTGAAGTTAATCTTGTCTATTTGCCAAGCTGCACAGTACTCCTTAGCTGAAGATTATGATAACTGGCTCCATTACTCTCTGCTACATTAAGGCCTAACCTTACACACAGCTCTCTTCTGAAAGCACTGTACAGCATCAAGGCCATTCAGCCCATCATGCTTCCACCAGCTCCTTGAAAGAGTTGTCCAATTATCTCATTCCTTGGTACTCCCTATGGCCCGGCACAATTCTCCCTTTTAATTACTTCGCCCATTCTTTGTTGAAACTGATAATTGAATCTGCTTCCTTCATTCTTTCAGACAGTGTGTCCCAGGTCATAACCTGCAATGTACACACAAATTCTCATCTCTAGTTCTTCGCCAATTGCCTTCAATCTATATCTTCTGATTACTACCCTCCTGCCACTGGAAATAGTTTATTCCCATCAATTCCATCAAAAACTCTCAACATTTGGTCCACATCTATTAAATATTCCTTTCACCTTCCCTGCTCTTAAGCCTGAATCTCCATGTAACTCACATCCTTTATCAGGATTTGATACTCCAGCTTTGGCATTACAAATGCTTCCAAAAAGCGTTTACTACTTCGCTTAACAGGGACATATAATTCCACACCCCCCTCGTATCTGTACTGTCCCATGGATGAGTGTCACATCAATCCCAGAGTGAAGACATCGGGCAGCACGGTAGCACAGCGATTAGCACTGCTGCTCCACAGTGCCAGGGACCCGGGTTCGATTCCCTGTTTGGGTCATTGTCTATGTGGAATTTGCATGTTCTCCCCGTGTCTGCGTGGGTTTCCTCTGGTTTCCTCCCACATTCTGAAAGACAGACTGGTTAGGTGCATTGACCCGAACAGGCGCTGGACTGGGGCGATTAGGGGAATTTCACAGTAGCTTCACTGCTGTGTTAATGTAAGTCTACATAAATAAACTTTAACTTTAGATCATTACCTCAAAAGCTTGCACTGGAATGCTCTTCGCCTTACGAGGCACAGTGTGAGAGAACATTGAAGACTGCGATGTGAAGCTGGGGCAGGAACTCATTTCTTGCAGCGCTTTCAATGCCTAAAGAGAAGAACATGAGTGTATACAAGATTAACATTCAGTACATTTCCATTCAACACCAAGAATTGCAAGTAATTGATTCAGGCTCACAGCGCCAGGTACCAGCAGATCTGGAGCAGGCAATATAAATCAAGAGCAAAATGTGGGTTTTAAAACAGCTCCCTAGTCCTAGAAAGATGTCGTGTAGGACAAGATCTGAACTCTACTGACTGAGTATACAGCAAGGAGTAAAAATAACGTACAATGGTGAACACAAAGTTCAAAAGGGACAAGTGAGCAATAACCAAAGTGCTGACAAAACGAAAGCCAATAATGTATGCATGGCTAGGCGAATAGAGAATGAAACTGAACAAGATGAAAGAACACACATGAAAGAGAGAGAGAACTTACTGAGCACAAGGGGGAATATCAGAAAACAGGAGAAGACGGGCAACACGTGAGAGAGAGAACAAAGAGGGGAAAAGGCGCAAAAGAAATAGAAAAGGGTTGCCCACTGGGCAAGCTTGCCCTTGCAGCCTAGTCAGAAGTGTCAGAACAGCCTCCCAAGGTGGAATCATAGAATAAAGCAGCACTGGAGGCCACTTCATACGGGTCAAAGTGAAACTTTAACGCCGGTTTTCTCTGCAGATGCTGCCTGACCTGCTGAGTTTTCCAGCGTCTTTTGCTTTTATTTCTGATTTCCAGCATCCGCCATGTTTTACTTTATTAGTCACTGAACCTCAGTGGTGGGGAAGTCATGATATTGCAGGACAAAATTAATAGTCACTTGGGAAAATACTGGCTAATTAAGGAAAACCAAGCATGGATTTTTATGGATAAAATGTGTTTCACTGACTTGCTGGTGTTTTTGATGAGATAACAGAGAGGATTGATCGGGGTACTGCTGTTGATGTGGTGTACACGGATTTCCAAAAGGCATTTGTTATTGTGCCACACAGACTTGTCAAGATTGTGACAGCTTATGGAATAAAACTGACAGAAGCTACCAGGATACAAACGGGCCGAGCGATAGCAAACACAGGAGTGATAAATGGCTGTTTTTAAGGCTGGAGGGAGGTATATAGTGATGTTCCCTAGAGATCAGCGCTGGACTCCAGTTCTCCCTGATTCATCCCAGTCCTTGTTGGACAGGGCACAATTTCAAAATTTATGGACGATATGAAACTTGGAAGCATTGTGACCCATGAGGAGGGCAGTGTAGAACTCGAAGGACATAAACAGGCTGGTGGAATAGGCCTTGATTTGATTTATTATTGTCAGATGTATTAGTATACAGTGAAAAGTATTGTTTCTTGCATGCTACAGAAACAAAGCATGTTTTTCACGGAGAAGGAAAGGAGTGTGCAGAACGTAGTGTTAAGATCAACTTAGTGCGAGCTAGGTCCATTCAGAAGTCTGATGACAGCAAGGAACAGCAGTTGGTACATGACCTCAGACTTCTGACGGAAGAAGGTGGAAGAGAGTATGACCGGGGTCCATAGTTATGCTGGCTGCTTTTCCCAGGCAGGGGGAAGGGCAGGAGGCTGGTTTGCGTCATGGATTGGGCTATATTCAGGTGGATAAGCAGCAAATTAAATCTAAAGCACAGAAGTGTGAAGTAATTCATTTTGGTCGAAAGAACACTGAGGGCATTTGTGTCGTGAAATGTAATTTGTATTTTTTTGAGGTAGATCCAAACACAACAGAAATGGAACTGAAAAGGGAAACAGGTCAGTAAGCATAGAAAGGAAACTAACATTCACCATTTCTTAGGCAACAAGAACAAACTGAGGTTTGGAAACCAAACCTCCTGGGCAAACAAAGCCTGGTTAAGACATGTAGAGACACACATTAGCCCAAGCTGGGGAGCAGCAGTTGATATGGCAAGGCAGAATCCAGATTCAGAAGCTAAGAATAAGTTGCAGTGGCTGTTTCTGTTGTAGTGAAGTAACACTGGTGGGTCTGCCCTGTCCAGATGGAGCTGAGCAGGTTCTGCAGACGTGCGCCATGTGTGAAAACAGAACCAATGTAATTTGGGTTGGTTGTGTGCTGCTGTAGACTGGAGATCAGACTAGCTCCTACAAGGAGAGGAGCTGAAATTCCTCATGAAGATGACAAGAGTTTGAAGGACCTTGTTACCATAAGAAATAGGAGCAGAATTAGACCACTCGGCCCATCAGGTCTGCTCCGCCATTCAATCATGGCTGATGTTTTGCTCATCCCCATTCTCCTGCCCTTTCCCCATAACGCCTTGACCCCCTTATTAATCAAGAATCTATCCATCTCTATCTTAAAGACACTCAATGACCTAGCCTCCACAACCTTCCGCGGCAAAGACTTCCACACAGATTCACCACTCTCTGGCTGAAGAAATTCCTCCTCATCTCTGTTTTAAAGGATCGTCCCTTTAGCCTGAGGTTGTGCCCTCTGGTTCTAGTTTTTCCTGCTAGTGGAGACATCCTCTCCACGTCCACTCTATCCAGGTCTCACAGTATCCTGTAAGTTTCAATAAGACCTTCCCTCATCCTTCTAAACTCCCAACGAGTACAGACCCAGAGTCCTCAATTGTTCATCATACAACAAGCTCTTCGTTCCGAGGATCATTCTTGTGAACCTCCTCTGGATCCTTTCCAAGGCCAGAACATCCTTCCTTAGATACGGGGCTCAAAACTGCACACAATATTTCAAATGGGGTCTGACCAGAGCCTTATACAGCCTCAGAAGTACATCCTGACTCTTGTATTCTAACCCTTCGACATGAATGCTAACATTGCATTTGCCTTCCTAACTGCCGACTGAACCTGCATGTTAACCTTAAGACTCACTGTGATCATTAAATTCTGAGTGTCAATTTGGAAGATTTGCCCTAGTTGCCATTTAATGTGCAATTCACACTTAATATCCAACCACAATTTGCTTGTTAATTCCAAGTTCAACTTGTTAATTCCAAATGTTATCGTATAGGACAGATAATGTTTAGTGTTTGCTCGGTTAACTCTTCTGTAATTTTACTTTTGTGTTTTAAACAATGGAATCCGGTGGCTGTATGCTTTTAGTAAATAACTGGGATTTAGAATTTTGCCTAATTCAAGAAAGTTACTGCTAACTAATCATCGTTTGGCACCACCGAATTTGAATATTGCTGAAAAAAAGAGAAACATGCTGAAGCTTTTTGCCTTGCACTCATCAGATCACAAGAAAACCAGTACAAGAGGAAAATGGCAATTTAAATCACATGAGAAGAGAATGGTGACTGGTCACTGCTGAGTAACTATTGAGATTGTGACAACAGAGACACAATATAAAATACTGAGCTCTAAAGGTGATAACAGAAGCAGAGGACCTGGGTGCATACATGCATAAATCATTGAAGGTTGCAGGACAGGTTAAGTGCATGGCATCCTGGGCTTTAGCAATAAGAGTAAAAGGTGCAAAAGTTTGATCAAATTGCCTCTGAAACCTCTCCGTGCTAACAACCCAGTTTCTCAAGTCACTCTGCATAACTGAGGTCCCTCATTCCTAGTACCATTCAAATCTCTGAACGCGCTCCAAGGCCTTAACAAGCATATTTCAGGAAGAATATCAAGGTTCACACATTGAATAGAGGGGAATCTAGAGTAAGCCTTTGCCTTCACACAGGTTTATTCACAAAACCTCCGGACAACGATTCTGCTTTTCCTCCCGCTATGGTGGTATAAACCAGCTCTTATATACTTGAGATTAATTCTCTAATCTTTCCCCAATTAGTAACAACTGCTCTTTACAAACTAAAGCATGCACTGCATTGTAACAAGATTCCAACATTAACAATGGTGACCAGAATAGAACTCAATAATCCAGTTGGAGCCTAACCAGCAGTTTATAAAGGGTTAGCATAATTCCTAGCTTTGTACTCTATGCCTCTATTTATAAAGCTAAAGATCCTCTGTGCATTTTTTTTTAAAAATAACCTTCTCAATTTGGCCTACCACCTTTAAAAAGGCCTCTGTTCCTGCAACCTTACAGAATACTGAGACACCTGGATAGAGTGGATGTGGGGAAGATGTTTCCATTGGTACAATACACTAGAAACTGAGGGCACAGCCTTGGAGTAAAGGGCCAACACTTTAGAACCAAGATGAGCTGGAATTTCTTCAGCCAGAGGTTGTGAATCTGTGGAATTTATTGCCACCGAAGGCAGTGGAGACCAGGTCATTGAGTGCATTTAAGACGAAGATGGATAGGTACTTGCTCAAAGATTACAGGAGAAAGGCGGGAGAATGGTGGGGAGAAACTCAATGGCTATGATTGAATGGCAGCGCAGGATCAATGGGCCGAATGACCCAATTCTGCTGCTACATCTTATGGTCTAACCTCTGTCTATCCTCACTCTTCCGAGCAAAATGAATTACTCTTCTAACCCTGCATTAAGTTTTATCCGCATGTGTCTGATGAGTCCAATGTCCCGTGAATCTGTATTTCGCTTTTGTTAACCACAATTCAATTTGTTGTGAATTGCAAATTTTCAAATGATTCCCTGCATATTCAAGGCCAGGTTATTAACAAAGATCACAAAGAATGAGTGACCTCAATACTGACACATGGGGGACACCACTGTACATTTTCCCCCAGTTCTAACAACTGTTCACTGCTTTCTGCCCGTTAGCCAATTTTGTCCCCACACGTTCGATGCCACTTTACTCCGACTGACTTCAATTTTTCTAACAAGTCTATTACATGGTACTTTATCAAATGCCTTTTTATATTCACAACACATTTCACCCACACTATCCTCATTAATATTTTACTTCAATAATTATTTTCTCAAGAACTCAAGCAAAAAAAGCAAAATACTGCAGATGCTGGGAATCAGGAACACAAACAGAAGGTGCTTGAACAAGTCACCACATCTGGCAGTATCCATGGAGGGAGAAACGGAGTCAATGCTTCCAGTCAAAGATGATGCTTCTTTAGAAGAGTCATCATATCGGACTCAAAACATCAACTGTTTCTCTCTCCACACATACTACCAGATATGCTGAGGTTTTCAAGGTCATCAATTGAATTGGATCAAACAAATCCACCTTGGCTCTCATTTATTAATCCCATATCTTTCCAAGTGTGAACTCATTTTCTTCAAAATTAATCACAGAACAATGCAGCGCAGGAAACCCCCATCTAACCCTCCATACCAGCGCTTTGAAAGAGCTATCCAACGTAAACAGACATTCCTTTTTGAGAAAAAGGGGTAAGATGATAGGAAAGGATAGAGTCTTGTTGTTAGGCTATTGCACTAATGATCCACAGAACCCGAGATCACCACCCTCAAATGAGAATTTGAATTCAGTTGAAAAAAAATCAGGAAATTCAAAAGTTGAATCAGTAATGACTGGGAAGCTATCGGGCTGTCCTTAAAGTCCAACAAATTCATTAATATTTCATTAAGGAAAGAAACTGCTGTCCTTACTGGGTCTGGAGCAATATAGGACTCCAGTTCCACAACTTGCCTGACTCTTAACCTCTCCCTGAATTGATGTAGCAATATAACAGAAGGTTCAACATCACTTCCTTAGAGGCAACAAGTACTGGTCTTTTGAGAATGAATTTGAAATAAACTAACTATTGATACATTACGATCAACAGGAGTGATTTCCTGTACAGACTCACATTCTAATCAGTATTCTCTACACTGTGTGCCTTTACGTGCCCTGTTCGTGGTCAGAACTCCTCACTCACCTGACGAGGGGTAAAGCCCCGAAAGCTAGTGGCATTTGCTACCAAATGAACCTGCTGGACTTTAACCTGGTGTTGTAGACTTCTTACCCAGTTTTATCCCTCCAACCAAAGCTGACGAAGCTTGGCTCCCACTTTCTCCCTTTCCCTCAAACATTTGTACACTTCTGCTCCACGGAAAGCCATGTTGGGTGTCTCGTTTCCCCACCACGGCCATTAGATTAATCAATGTAAAATTGCCGGGTTTAGCCCTTTCTCCTTATTTGAGCAAAAGTATTACATTAAGAATGCTTCAGTCATCCTCTGGCACCATCTCCACTGGATCTGCTGATCCAGTTCATTCACTGTCACTGGGTCAAAACTCTGGAACATCCTTCTGAACAGCACTGCTGCTATACCTACACCAAATACACTGCAGTGGTTCAGGGAGGCAGCCCACCACCTTCACAAGGGCCATTAGGGCTGGATAAAAACACTGAGTTAGCCAGTGAGGCTTCCATTCCATCAAGAAATAAAAATTGAGAAAGGTTGAAAGATTGCAGTCAGAGCCTCTGCAATTTCCATCCCCCTTTCCCTCAGCAACCAAGGATACATCCCATCTGGACCAGATGACTCTTGAATTCTTTCATGGGCTGTGGATGTTGCTTTGTTGCCTGTCCCTAATTGCCCTTCAACTGAGTGGCCTGTTTGACCATTTAAGAGGACAGTTAAGAATCAATCCCATTGCTGTGGGTCTGGAGTCAAATGTGGACCAGACCAGGTAAGGACAGGAGGCTTCCTTCCCTGAAGAGGCATTAGTGAATCAGATTTTTACCACAAATTTTAAAGCTGAGCTCTTATAATAATCGATAATAGCCATCAAGGTCACCTTACTGAGACTAGCTTCATATTCCAGATTTATGAATTGAATTTAAATTCCACAAGCTGCCGTGGTGGCATTTAAATCCACATTCCCAGAGATTGCTAGTCCTGTGACATTACCACTATCATCTGGAGATGCTGGCGTTGGACAGGGTAAGCACAGGAAGAAGTCTCACTTCAGGTTAAAGTCCAACAGGTTTATTTGGTAGCACAAGCTTTTGGAATCTTGCTCCTTCTTCAGATGAGTGTTCCCTTCCTGTCGGGAACACTTCAGCAGTCACAGGCATTCAGCCTCTCATCTTCAGGTAAACATTCTCCAAGGTGGCTTCACAACACAATGCAGAATCGCCAAGCAAATACTGATAGGCAAGTTCCGCACATGAGGATGGCCTCAACCAGGATCTTGGGTTTATGTCACACTATCTGTAATTTCTATGACTTGCCTGGGTTTGCAAAATCTCTGTCTTGTCTGGGGGCATTACACGTCTCTTTAACCTGTGCTTAACCCTCTCTCCACTCACACTGTCTGTACCTTTAAGACTTGATTACCTATAAAGACTCACATTCCAATCATCATCTTGTAAATTGAGCCCATGTCTATATATGCCCCGTTTGTTAACACAACTCTTGATTCACCTGAAGCAGCACCAAGACCCAGAAAACTTGTACTACTAAATAAACATGTTGGACTTTAACCTGGTGTTGTGAGACTTCTTACTGACATTACCACAATGCCACAATCTCCCTCCAAACAACCCTTTAAAGACCTCCCCATTGCTGATTTTTACCTTATGGACTGGCTCTATAGCTCCTTCTTTACAGTGACTCTGATATTGCATTTAAGTGGAAACAGAACCCAAGTACTTTTCTGGTCTTTCAACAATGGCCTTTCCCTTTACAATTTCATTTTTGTATCTCTTTTAGTCCCGAATCATCCTTAGTCTTCCTCTGTAAATAAACCATTTTACTCTTTATAGCCAGTTATTACATCACAGGAGGAGGCCATTTGGCCCACTGAGTTCATGCTGGCTCTCTGTAGGGAATTCTAATCAGTTTCAGTGCCTTGCTCTGAAAGTTCACACATGAATCTAAACTAGCGCTAAATATAAAAAAGGATAGTAAGAGTTTTTATAAATATATAAAGAGGAGGAGGCTGGCTAGGGTGAATGTTGGACCCTTACAGAATGAGAGTGGGGATTTAGTGGTGGGGGATGAGGAAACGGCTGAGGCCTTGAATAAGTTTTTTGCTTCGGTCTTCACGGAGGAGGATGCGAATAGTTTGCTGGGTGTTAACGATGGAAAGATGGTAGGAGTCGAGGGCCTGAATGAGATCATTGTCACGAGAGAGGTAGTGTTCGACAGACCAGTGGGACTGATGATGGACAAGTCCCCAGGACCGGATGGAATGCATCCCAGGGTTCTGAAGGAAATGGCAGAGGTGATAGTGGATGCCTTAGTGATGATTTTCCAAATGTCGCTGGATTCTGGGGAAGTGCCGGAAGATTGGAAAACGGCTAATGTTACGCCGCTGTTTAAAAAGGGTAGCAGGCAAAAGGCAGGGAATTATAGGCCAGTTAGTTTAATGTCTGTTGTAGGAAAAATGCTTGAATCTGTCAAAGAAGAAATAGCGAGGCATCTTGAGAATTTTTTGATAGAGCAGACGCAGCACGGATTCGTTAAGGGGAAGTCGTGTCTGACGAATTTATGGGAATTCGATGAGGATGTGTCTAGTGCGGTGGACAGAGGGGAATTGGTGGATGTGGTGTTTCTCGATTTTCAGAAGGCGTTTGATAAGGTGCCGCACAAAAGGTTGTTACAGAAGGTTTGGGGGCATGGAGTTGGGGGTAAGGTGTTAGCGTGGATAGGGGATTGGCTGTCAAATAGGCAGAGAGTGGGTGTCAGTGGGTGCTATTCGGATTGGCGGTTGGTGACTAGTGAAGTGCCCCAAGGATCGGTGCTGGGGCCTCAGCTACTTACCATTTATACAGATGATCTGGAGGAGGGAGCCGAGTGTAAGGTGTCGAAATTTGCTGATGACACAAAGTGGAAAAGCAAATTGTGCAGAGGGTGTAGAAAGTCTGCAGAGGGATCTAGATAGGCTGAGCGAGTGGGTGAGGACCTGGCAGATAGAATACAATGTTGGCAAGTGTGAGGTTATCCACTTTGGCAGGAATAATAGTAGGAAGGACTACTACTTAAAGGGCGAAAAGCTGCAGCATGCTACGGTGCAAAGGGACCTGGGGGTCCTTGTGCATGAGTCGCAAAAACCCAGCTTGCAGGTGCAGCAGGTGGTCAGGAAGGCAAATGGGATGCTGGCCTTCATAGCGAGGGGGATTGAATATAAAAGTAGGGAGGTCTTGCTGCAACTGTACAGGGCACCGGTGAGGCCACAGCTGGAGTACTGTGTGCAGTTTTGGTCGCCGCACTTGCACAAGGATATATTGGCCTTGGAGGGAGTGCAGAGATTGTTCACTAGGCTGATACCAGAGTTGAGGGGGTTGAGCTATGAAGAGGGGCTGAATAGACTGGGCTTGTATTCGTTGGTGTTTAGAAGGATGAGGGGGGATCTTATTGAGATGTACAAGATGATGAAGGGGATGGATAGGATAGAGGTGGAGAGGTTCTTCCTGCTCAGAAAGGACAGCAAGACTAGAGGGCACAGCCTCAAGATTGGGGGGGGGGGGGTGCGGTTTAGAACAGAGTTGAGGAGGAACTTCTTCACTCAAAGGGTGGTGAATCTCTGGAATTCTCTGCCCGTTGAAGTGGTGGAGGCTGCCTTGCTAAATATTTTTAAGACGCGGGTTGATGGGTTTTTGATAAGAGAGGGGATTAAGGGTTATGGGGAGAGGGCGGGAAAGTGGAACTGAGCCACTTCAGATCAGCCATGATCTTATTGAATGGTGGGGCAGGCTCGAGGGGCTAGATGGCCTACTCCTGCTCCTATTTCTTATGTTCTTATGATATAGGGAGCAGAATTCAGAGTATTAGAGTGGGAGAAAAACAGCCTTCAGGCTGATCAATGTGCACTATCCTCTAAATTGGCAATCTCATGCCGTATCTTCCTCAACCATCAGTAAAACCTTCTGCAGGAAGATGGTTTGTGTTATTTCTAGCTGTGCCTGTGAAGATTAAAAACAGCATTGAGATCTTTTCTGGTACTGATGAACAAGATAATACCACTTGAGTATTCTATACTCAGCCAATATGCTAAATACTGCAGAAGTGAGAGCACAGGATGATGGGAGAAGATAAGAGTGCACAAGAGGCAAGAGTTTCTACTCTCCACACACAGCACGCACGCACACAATGCAAACTTTCTTGGGTAGCACTAACTGACATTATTTATTACATAGAAGGAAGTAGCACTGCTGTCTCAGCACCAGGGACGCGGGTTCAATTCCCAGCTTGGATCACTGCCTATATGGAGTTTGCACATTCTCCCCATGTCTGTGTGGGTTTCCTACAGATGCTTCAGTTTCTCCCACATTCCAAAGATGTGCAGGCTAGGTTGATTGGCCATGCTAAATTGCCCTTTAGTACCACAGCGATTAAATAGGGTAAATATGTGGGGTTATGGGAATTAGGCCTGAGCGAGACTGTGGTCAGTGCAGACTTGCTAAGACGAGTGTTCTCCCACTGCACAATAGGGATTCCATGATTCTACATGCAAGTTCAGTGGATTAGCCATGGTAAATTCATGAGGTTACAAAATAGAGTGGAGGGGAGGGATGGGTAGGACACACTTTCAGAGACTTGGTGTAGATTCGATGGGCCGGACAGTCTCTTTCAACATTGCAGGGATTCAAACGATTCTCCATCTCTCACCTTCCTCTCCATGGACGATAGGAGATCCTTCAGGACCGACAGCTTCACAACCAGGCTTTCCAACTCCTGGTCACCACCTTGACTGCTGGCCTGCAAAACAAACCGCCCCCGAGTCAATCCAATACATACATCGCCCAAACCAATCTGATCAATTCACATCCCGGCTCAAATCAGTAAGATTCCAGATAAATCCGGTAAAATATGCCACCCAGATCAATCCAATAAAATAACGTCCGATTTTTGAAAAGCTTCTGTTGGCAGGGAAAGTGATTTTGGAGAAGTTTCATTGCTTTCTCCAATTCTGGAAATCTTGCACATTCTGGATTTGAATCCAGTTAGTGGCTGTGCCTTCAGCTGCCTGGGTTGCAGGAGCTAGAATTCCCTCCTTTCAACCTTCCCACTTCCCAGCTTCATTCACGGTAAAAGATCCTGTGGCCCAAATTTTAAGAAGTTCTTCCTGGGGTCCGGGGTCATTCCCCAAACCAAAGGCACTACCACAAACGATCTGCTCATTTGTCTCTCAGCCGCTCCCTGGATCTTGCTGTGCAGAAATTAAGTGCCGCAGCCTCAGACCCTAACAGTGACTGCACTTCAAAACTATTCCTCTGGTAGCAAAACATTTTGAGATAGGCAGAGATTGGAAACACACTGGACAAATTAATCATCATTCCTTACAATGGTTTAAAAAGGAATGTTCCCACTTGGCTCAGACTTTTGGGAAAAACAATCCTGTCTCTGTAGTAGCCGAAAAAGGGGAAGAGCTTCAAAAGCTGCACTCCAATTCCTGGTGGACACTGACCACAACCACAAACCTGCCCCTAATTAGATACCGAAAGCAGTCTTGCTATGGAAACCGCAAAAAAAGTTTCTGTGAGGAACTGAGCTATATTCTAGTGGTTCAATAGTGTGAAAAAAAAATTTTACAATTATACACTGCTCCCATGTAGATGTTTTACCTGTCCTGGGAGTGTTTGATGGGGGGACAGTGTAGAGGGAGCTTTACTCTGTATCTAACCCCGTGCTGTACCTGTCCTGGGAGTGTTTGATGGGGGACAGTGTAGAGGGAGCTTTACTCTGTATCTAACCCCGTGCTGTCCCTGTCCTGGGAGTGTTTGATGGGGGACAGTGTAGAGGGAGCTTTACTCTGTATCTAACCCTGTGCTGTACCTGTCCTGGGAGTGTTTGATGGGGGGACAGTGTAGAGGGAGCTTTACTCTGTATCTAACCCCGTGCTGTCCCTGTCCTGGGAGTGTTTGATGGGGGGACAGTGTAGAGGGAGCTTTACTCTGTATCTAACCCCGTGCTGTACCTGTCCTGGGAGTGTTTGATGGCGACAGTGTAGAGGGAGCTTTACTCTGTATCTAACCCCGTGCTGTACCTGTCCTGGGAGTGTTTGATGGGGGACAGTGTAGAGGGAGCTTTACTCTGTATCTAACTCCATGCTGTACCTGTCCTGGGAGTGTTTGATGGGGGACAGGGTAGAGAGAGATTTGCCCTATCTAATCCTGCATCTGTCCTAGATTTGGAAATAGGGACAGTAGGCCATTTGACTCTTCAAGTCAGTTCTGCCGTTCGAAGATCGTGGCTGATTTGATTGTGGCCTTAACTCCACTCTCAGGCCTTCAACTCCACTCTCCGTGTAATCCTTGACTCCCTTGAATAAATATTAAGACAGGTAACCAAAAACTTGATCAAGGTATCAGGCCAGAAACCCAAGGAGCAACAGGCAAACAGACAAACAGACTTTGGCCTGGTATCTGAACAAGACAGACAGATTTTGGGTGTCTCCGGGAATTAAGGGATCCGAGCAGTGGTCGGGAAAGTGGAGTCAAAATTGAGGATCAGCCATGATTGTACTGAATGGGCCATGTGACTCACCCTCCTGCTTTTTCTTTTCTTATGAAGCGATACACAGCTTCCTATTTAAGATGGAGATGAGAAGAACTTTTTTTTCCCTCAAAGGGTCATCAGTCTATGGAATTCTCTTCCCAGGAAAGCAGCAGAAGCTGAGACATTGAATATGGTCAAGACTGGACAGAATTTTTGTTCACAAAGAGAGTTCTGGCTGCAGGAAGGAACATGGAGTTGAGTCATGGTCTTATTGAATGGTACAGCAAGCTCAAGGAGCCCAACAGCCCACTCCTAACTTTTGTGCCCTTGTGGTGAGGCTCAGTCACTCGAATGTCACTAAGAGGGTATGAAATTGCACAGGCATGGATCACAGGTTCAACAATTTGAGCATACCTATATTAAAACAGTAAGCATCAATACCTGCTGGATAAGCCGTGTCAGCAATGGGGAGCTCTGCTGGTCAAATATCTTGGATAATATCTCTAGGCCAGCCAGGACTTTATCAACTTCACTGCAAGGAGAAAGAATTCTTGTATAAAAACGGGCAGGTTATGCAGAACATTTAACCCCAAGTAACAAATAGTGTTGGATGGATGTAATGATGCCTGGATTACATTGCTGGACCAGCATTCCATAGGGTCTAAATCACTCTGTGGTAGTTTAAGAATTTGTATTTAGCTTCAAAAATTGTCAGAAACAAACTCCTACACAGGATCTTCAAGGTCCCAGTTAAACAGTCCAAAGTTTGACTGCTCAAATGAGACAATGAGATAGTGTTTCAGTCGTATCTCACTGGCAGCACTCTTGCATTGCAGGTCCAAGTTCATGGAATGAAAACCCAGTCCAAAGGCTTGAACTCAAAAAGGTAAGTTGATTCTTCAGTACAACAGGAAAGTGGATGAAATGTTAAATTGAGGTCCAGTCTTCCTCTCAGCTAGTGTAAAAGATCTCATGATGCCAGCAAAACGAGTTATCCCTCGTGCCCTGGCCAATACTTATTCCTCAACGAGGAGTATAAAACACATCACCTGGCAGTAAGCCACGGACACTTTGGTTTCTTTCCCAGATCCAGAGAGACAAATAACAACGTGAGGTATTCACAGAATGCCTGAGCCCTGATCTCTGCCCAAGACCACAAGGAACTAAAAAAAGGCCGTGAGTGTAGCCCAATCCATCAAACCAGCCAGCATCCACTGACTCTGTCTACACTTCCCGTTGCCTCAGCAAAGCAGCTAGCATAATTAAGGACCCCACACTCCACAGACATTCTCTCTTCCACCTTCTTCCATCAGGAAAAAAGATACAAAAGTCTGAGGTCACATACCAACTGACTCAAGAGCAACTTCTTCCCTAATACTGTCAGACCTTTGAATGGATCTACCTCGCATTAAGTTGATCTTTTTCTACGTCCTATAACTGTAACACTACATCCTGCGCTCTCTCGTTTCCTTCTCTATGAACGGTATGCTTTGCGCAGCGTGCAAGTAATACTTTTCAACATATGCTAATATATACGACAATAATAAATCAAATCAAAAAGCAGCTTCCTCTGTACTCTTTGCCATAGCAATGTGAAAGCCATCAGCCTTGCATCCAGGTAGAAATACCAATTAGCCTTTCTGACCCCTCCTCTCTTTCATCTTGGAAGTAAACCGACTGTTTACAATACAACTGTTTATAACCCAATACTTCCAACACCGAAGCCTTTGAGAGATTTTGTCTATCCATCGTGAACTCAGGCTGAGTCTTCAACCACAAATATCTTGTACCATCGCCACTGTAATGCAACCCAGGGCCTCCTTTTAACTTTAACTGCCCAGGCCTGTCGTCAAACAGACTGTCACAAGAACCCCTCCAGACACAGATCCAAAGCATGACCTTACGAAACCTCAAAATTCTGAAAAGCACTTCCCGACTTGGGTCTGTAGCCTTGTAGGTTATGGCACCTCAAATATATAACCAAGCTTTTATTTTGAATGCCAAGGGTTCCTTCCTCTATCACCCTGTAGAACAGTGAGTTCCAGACTCCCACAACTCTAACACACCTTGAATCCTTTTAAATGTATGCCCCGTGACTATTGGCCTCTCTGCCAATGAAAAAAGGCCACTTTAAATTTTATACATCCTACCAATCTTTTCTCGTGGCTAAAATTCTCCAGTTTGAGCAACAGCCTTGTAAATCTACCCAGTATTCTCTCGAGTGTGATCACACCATTCCAGTGAGCAGAACGGTATCTGGTCTAGCTGTGGCCTGCCTCTCTACTATTTTATCCTTTAATCTTCATCCAATCAAGAAAGGCATCGAGATTCTCAGAATCCTACAATTTACTGTGTATTCCTTTGACTTGATTGTTTCTCCCCCAGCCAAACCTTTAGGCAGGACAAGCATCAACTGAGCCAAGCCAGGCTTGCACTGTATCACTTACACATCAAAAGGCTGACTGGCATTCAACTGATGCAGAACTATTGGTGCCTGATGCAACATGACATGCCCACGCGCACATGAGGAGGAGGAGGAGGAGGAGGAGGAGGAGGAGGAGGGAGAAGTCCTTTACCTTGCGTTCATTCCATCGGCTTAGACAGACTTAACAGGATATGGGGAAACATAGTAACAGGATTATTGCATTCAGGTTTAGGGAGTGATTTCCAGGCAAACTTGGGGTCCAGGCAATGACTCAGTAATTAAAATTAGAGATTAGTGCAAGGCCAGAATTGGAGCTGTCTCGATGCAGAATAGAATGGTTGCAGTATAGGTGGTGGCCACTCTACTCAGAGCCATGCCCCAGCTGTCTGCAAGCCAAATTCAGCTAGTCCCACAACTTCTCTCCTTGTAACCCTTCGTCTTCTCCACTGGCTCCATCTGGGCCCCACATTTCTGTCAAAGCTGCTCTCAAGAAAATGAGTCAACGCAACATATGATGCCGGAGCTCGAGAATGGAGTATCCCACGTCCGTACCAAATACTCGGAGGCAAGTTATAGCTCAGCCAATATCAAGGGAAAAAAATCTCCAGTTTGCTTTCATCACTAATCACCTTTGGTGCAATCTCCTCTACGCTGCACCAGACATACATATTTGCTAAAAAAAAATCTCTTCCTTATCTACAATGGAGACTCTTCGTTTCTCATTTCCCCACTCATCACCAAATCTTTGAACTTTATGCACTTCTGAAACTAAGCTCAACCCAAACCACAGTAACAGAGAGGTAAACTACCCAAGGTCTGAAAAGTATGTGGATCGGCCATTGGGAACATAAAAAATAGGAGCAAGAGAAGACTAGACAGCTCTTCAAGCCCATTCCGTCATTCAAAGAGTTAATGGCGGATCTTCTGCTTCAACATCATTATCCTGCACTAACCACATACTTCATGTGCAGGAATCGATCAATCGTTGTCTTGAAACATACTCAAAGACCAAGTCTTCATAGTTCTCTGGGGCAGAGAGCAATCATTAAACCTCCTGATGGATGATTTTGGTGCTGAAAAGGAACCCACGTGCATGTACGCCTCGTGTTAACTATTAATTCAAATTCTCGCCATCACTGAATTTCAATATCAGCCAACAGGTGCCCATCATGCTGCTCAGCCCATTAAAATGGGAGTTTTGGGGGTCATGGGCCTGTTCTGTTGAACTAGACCCAGTAGACAGATAAAAGCAACTTAATGCTGATGCTGGAATCTGAAACCAAAAGAGAAAATGCTGGAAAATGTCAGCAGGTCTAACAGCATCTGTAAGGAGAGGAGAAAGCTGACTTTGAGTCCAAGTGACCCTTTGTCAAAGCTTTGTCAAAGTTATTTTCTCTCCTTATGGATGCTGCCAGATCTACTGAGATTTTCCAGTATTTTCCCAGTAGACAGATGTTGGGACCATCCACACAAACACTTCGTTGTTCACATTTTCTGAATTTGAGAAATGATTCATTCATGCCCTGCAGAGAGGGGAACTTGTTACCCCTACCTGCCCTGGTTAACCTGCAATCTACTCTGTGCCTGACTCTTTAAATTCTCATAGCTACTTTTTTATGGCCCATCCTGGCTGCTACTAATAAATCCAACAAGAAATTCAAACAAGTTATTTTTCGAAGACTAGTTGCAACTTGGAACTTGTTACCATACAAGCAGTAATTGAAGCAAAGGCAGAGTTGAAGTTCAGAGAACAGTTATAACATTCCATCGTTCTGAAATTTACTTCCCCTGCAGATAATTACCCAATTCTCTATTCAAAGCCACAGATGAAACTCCTTCCACAACACACTCAGCCAAGTGCATTCCAGATCCTAACCACTTAATGTGTAAAAATATTTTCCAAATCACCACTGCTTCTTTTGTTAATCACCCTGAATTGGCAATCCTTCCCCCAAGGAAGACAGTTTCTCACCACCTACTCTGTCCGGACTCCTCTTGACTTTGAACATCTCCTCCTAGCCTTTTCTTCTCCAAGGAAAACCATCTCAACTTCTTCGATCTATTCTCATAACTGAAGTTGCTCATCGCTGGAATCACTCGTGAATCTTTCCTGCACTGTCCCCAATACATTCACATCCTTCCTGAGGTGTGATGCACAGAAAGGGACACAATACTCCAGTTGAGGAGTATTCTGTTTTATATGGGTTATCCATAGCTTCTTTGCCTTTGTAGTCTTATAGCCTGACTGATAAAACTCAAGATGCATTGTGCTTCATTAAGCACAGTCCGGACCTGCCCTGCCACATTCAATGATTTATGCTGATATGCCACACCCTGGTCCCTCTGCTCTTGCACCACTTTTAGAATTGCTCCCTTTTGTTTTGTCTTGTGTTCTCCCGATCAAAATTAAACACTTCACAAATCACATTCTAAGGCAAAAGGAACCTAGATAAACACAAGGAAGGACAAAAATCACAGATGCCAACAGGTCAAGATGAAAAGCGGTAAGAGGTTTCAGCAAAGCATGCCCACTGGCAAGGGTCAGGTAGACCAAATGGCCTGTTTCTGTGTTGCAATTCTGTGAACACTGCTTTCCGAGTCCACTGGAAAAGAAATAAAACATAGAACAGTACAGGCCCTTCGGCCCTTGATGTTGTGCTGAGCTACATCCGAACCCAAGATCAAGCTATCCCACTCCCTATCATTCTGGTGTGCTCCATGTGCCTATTCAATAACCACTGGAAAGTTCCTGAAGTGCCCGACTCCACTATCACAGCAGGCAGCGCATTCCACACCCCAGCCACTCTGAGTAAAGAATCTACCTCGGACATCCCTCCTATATCTCCCAAAATGAACTTTATAGTTATGCCCCTAGTAACAGCTACATCCGCCCGAGGAAATAGTCTCTGCATGTCCACTCTATCTATCCACAGATCTCTGAAGGTTGCCACTCAAGTGGACAGAGCTGTGAAGAAGGTTTAAAGTGTGTTAGCGTCTATTTACAGGGGGTTTGAGTTTAAGCGTCGCAGGGTCATGCTGCAACTGTACAGGACCTTGGTGAGACCACATTTGGAATATTGTGTAAATGGGAGGGGGGAGTGAGGGTGGTAGCAATGGAGCAACGTGAAGGTAGTTTGTGTAAAGAGGATGTTGGACAGGGCACGGTACCAGCTCAGTTCCTTCTGAGCCAAGAATCACAAGGACTGTAAGAGTTTATATGAAGCATGGCTCTGTGTGGGTATTCCTCGTGACCTGAACTACAGCTGCAACAACACATGAATCATTTCCTCTCCTTGGACTGCGGCTGAAACCGGGAACACTGGGGCTTTTCTCCTCACCTCACCCCAAGACTTCACACAGCAGACAACTGTGGAGCAGCAAAGGGAAAAAAACTGCCTCCAAGAGTCTCGGGAAGATGATCAATCCTTCACATGCCACTTTTCTTCTCTGAAGTTCGCTCTTGTGTTGAGCTGCCCAACAGCATAATTAACCAATTGATGTTGAAGCTGGAAGTGATGTTTTCATTGGCTCTCACCTGACTTCCAATCGTGGTTGAACTCAGGAAATGCAACACAAACTGGTCCCAAATGCCTCAACGGCAACATTTTTTCCTCAGCCACCACATTCCTCTCTCCTTCTCAAAAGACGAGATGTTAAATGATGGCCTCATCTGCCCTGCGCTCAGTTCTGGATACCCCACCTGAGAATAGGGAGACTGGTCTTCCAGACAGTGCAGACCAAATTCACTAGAGGGATACTGGGCCGATAAGGGTCAAATCATGTTTGCACAGACGGGGCTTGCGTTCCTTTGAATGTAGAAGTTTAAGGGGTGATCTAACTGAGGTATTTAGGGGTAGCACTGTGGTTATCTGCCCCCTGAGGCTGGAGGCCAAATCAACATTTCAACATCAAGATTGTTCAACTTTTGTTTGGTAAATGGTATTACCACAGGCAAGGCAAGGGTTAGTTTAAACAGCACAAATTCTCCTCCCTCTACTTGTCCAGAAATACAAAGGTGTTTTGATTTGTTTCCCGTTTTACAGATGGTGGCACTTTCCCAACCACCACCAGCCACATCATCTCCCCCCACCCAGTTTTGGCATTAACCAATTTTCAAGCGTTAGTTTAGTCCGAGGAGGGTTGCAACGTTCCCTCCTTTGCATTCATACAGTGAAAGAGGAATCAATAAAAAACCGGTTTGCAGTGCAGAGACCACCAAGGAAATGAATTGTGTCACGTGAGTTTCAGGGTGCAGAATTAAAGTCCAGTGAGGTCTTCCTTCATGGAGGTCGATGAGCTACAAACTAACGCTGGGTGATTCACTCTTCCAGTAGTGTTAACACCACACAATCAAATAGGCATGCAGAGATGAATTAGTGTTGCAGGTGACGGCACAGAGGTTCCAGTAGAAGCACTGTAGATGGGGTCAGGTATTCAAACTGGACAGAACACCTTTTCTATGAGGCTGCTTGTAACCTGGTAAACAGCAGACTGACTTTACAGTTCCACAAGGAAATTAACGGTTCCATAAGCTAGGGGTCCATGTCACATAACTCCCACCTCACCAATTCAGCTTTAGCAAGGGATGAGACACCCTCAGGTGGGTTCCTGAGATAGTTAAACAGCCCAATTAATAAGAATTGAAAGAAGGTTACAGGGTCTTTTGTCCTCGCAGGCAAGTAGACTCTAGTTGGCCAACCTGGATTATGAAATGCAGACGGCCTTTATATATCTCCCTTCGAATTTAGTCTGTGCAATGGAGGGTCATTGGCGTCTCAAGGACAACAAGGTGCAAGCTTCTTCGATGCTGCTAGATTGCTCCTTTTGTTCGAGGATCACGGACAGTTATAGATTCAGCCATTTTTAGACGTCTTCCTCTAGCTTTCAAAATTTTAGAACTACCTAAGAAGATAGAGATATATATGTACTTATAATAAAAATATATCAGGTGAGGTCTTAAAGTGCCCTCATAGTATTAAGGTCTATGGAGTCCAAGGTGGGTAAATGAAGCTGAGATACCATCAGCCATAATTTAGCGAAATGTTGGAAAAAGTTCAAGGAGTAAACGTTTTAATGTTCCTATATCCCCCTCATATGGGTGCAAAAGATCCAACTACACAATCCCAAGAACAGCAGGGTAGCTCTCTTGATGTTCTGGTCAATATTTATCAGCCAACTAACTTCACAACATGACTGTTCACTGCCAGTGCCTTGGGTCAATTAACTGCATTAAAAAAGTTGCCCTAACTCAAGCTCTTCTTTTAAAAATTCCTTGTCTGGTTTAAAAAGAAAATACACTAACAAATACAGTACAAGTTGAAACAAACTGATATTTAACAACAATAACCTCAAAAATACATTTAAAATTACACACTTCCTAATACATAGATAGATACTGATATATTCTCAATATTAATTCTATACGACAATGGCACCAGCTTATAGATGTGATAGGCATGTGATTTTCTTAAAGTATATGCCATAGCATATTTAAAATTAGATCTTTATGCTAAACGGTTTAAGATTAACACAGCACAGACAGATAATTTCATTCAACATTCATCTCAGAACAACAGTTGAAAAATATAACCCACTTGTAATGATATCCATAAGAAATAGGAGCAGGAGTCGGCCATCTAGCCCTTCGAGCCTGCCCCGCCATTCAATAAGATCATGGCTGATCTGAAGTGGATCAGTTCCACTTTCCCGCTGACTCCCCATAACCCTTAATTCCCTTGTCTATCAGAAACCTATCTACCCGTGACTTAAATACATTTAGCGAGGTAGCCTCCACCACTTCAATGGGCAGAGAATTCCAGAGATTCACCACCCTTTGAGTGAAGAAGTTCCTCCTCAACTCCGATCTAAACTGCGTTCCCCCCCCCCCCCTTTATCTTGAGGCTGTGCCCTCTAGTCCTGCTATCCTTTCTAAGCGGGAAGAATCTCTCTACCTCTACCCTATCCATCCCTTTCATTATCTTATACGTCTCTATAAGATCCCCCCTCAACCCTCTAAACTCCAATGAGTACCGACCCAGTCTATTTAGTCTCTCTTCATAGTCCAACCCCCTCATCTCCGGTATCAGCCTAGTGAACCTCCTCTGCACTCCCTCCAAGGCCAATATATCCTTGCGCAAGTGCGGCGACCAAAACTGCACACAGTGCTCCAGCTGTGGTCTCACCAGTGCCCTGTACAGTTGCAGCAAGATCTCCCTGCTTTTATATTCTATCCCCCTCGCTATAAAGGACAACATCCCATTCGCCGTCTAGATCACCTGCTGCACCTGCAGACTGGGTTTTTGCGACTCATGCGCAAGGACCCCCACGTCCCTCTGCACCGTAGCATGCTGCAGCTTTTCTCCCTTTAAATAGTAATCCCTCCAACTATCATTTCTGCCAAAGTGGATAACCTCACACTTGCTAACATTATACTCCATCTGCCAGGTCCTCACCCACTCGCTCAGCCTATCCAGATCCCTCTGCAGACTTTCCACACCCTCCGCGCAATTTGCTTTTCCACTCCTCTGTGTCATCAGCAAATTTTGTCACCCTACACACAGCCCCCTCCTCCAGATCATCTATATAAATGGTAAATGGCTGAGGCCCCAGCACCGATCCCTGCGGCAGTCCACTAGTCACCAACCGCCAATCAGAATAGCACCCATTGAAATCCACAGCTGTAAACTATCATACCCACACCAATGAAATCGTTAAAAAAAAGACCAAAGTTTCAGCCAAGACAGACAACTCAGGTTGTGTACTGGAGACATGATACATGGGACAGACTTCGGTTAAAAATGAACAGAGCAGTGTGATCTCTTCCATGGCTGCTGCTTCTCTCTGTTTCCCACACTAGGTCTACCACATCGTTACTGAAGCATACATTAATACAGCATTGCTCCAGTGAGCCAATAGGAATAAATAAAATACATAACAGATTCTGCACAATAAACAAATCTTCACCTCCTCTTGGTGTTCTGATCTCCTCAATTTAACTACTCTATGAACAATATGTTTTATGCACAAAAAAAATACTTTTCACTGTATACCAACACATGTGTACGTGTGACAATAATAAATCAATTCAATAAGGCATTCAAATCAACTGCCCAGAAGAAACAAAGGACTCAGGAACTGACAATGACATACACACCTATGCTGGCTGCAGTTTGGGCTTACCGCAGGATTTTGAGTTAGAAGCAAGAAGTCATGAAACTGAATCCCGATTTCAGGACTCTGGATACACGTGGCACTTGACCTCTGGAACCAGGTTCTCGAATACAAGGCTCAAGGACTGCACATCAGTCTGGTCAAACTGTTCAATAATTTGATATTTTTCGGTGAAGTCAATGAGTGAAAAAGACAAGTGCCTCATTGGCCTCCATTGCATAAAACCGACCTGTTCAGTCTCTTGCAGGATGTCACTAAGGCTTTGTTGAGGTGCGGGAGGCTGGTAGCACCCGCCTTCACTGCCTCCAGGTCTAACACATAGCTCGCCTTCAAATATTCATGGGACATGGTGGTCAGCCCATTGGTTGCACTGTGTGGAGAAAGAATCAAAAAGAATAGATCAACTGTTGCAATAACCAACTCTTGGCAATTCAAATATTCATATCCTGGATCTGCTCACTTACTACTTTCTTTTTATTTGTCACAAGTAGGCTTACATTAACCCTGCAACGCAGTCACTGCAAAAATCCCGCAGTCGCCACACTCTGGCACCTGTTCGGGTACACTAAGGGAGAATTTAGCACAGCCAATCCACCTAACCAGCACATTTTTCAGACTATGGGAGGAAACTGGAACACCCGGAGGAAACCCATGCAGAAGTGGGAAGAACGTGCAAACTCTACACGGACAGTGGCTCAAGCCAGGAATCGAATCCAGTTCCCTGGCACTGAGAGGCATCAGCGCTAACAACTGTGCCACTGTACCACCCTTAAGGACTCTAACAACGATTGTGACTTGCAGACCGAGTTGACAATTTTACTCTTCTGAAGCTTTTAGCTGCCGCTGGTCTTTCCAAATACAGGTGGCACTGCGATGTCAGAAGGTTCTGTGTTTTGAACATAGAACACTACAGCACAAACAGGCCCTTCGGACCACGAGTTGCGCCGATCACTTCTATACCTACTAAGCCATAGACCTATCTATAACCCCCAATCCCATTAGATTCCATATACTCATCCAGTAGTCTTTTAAAAGGCCCCAGCGAGTTCGCCTCCACCACCACCGACGGCAGCCGATTCCATTCACTCACCACCCTCTGAGCGAATATCTTACTCCTAACATCTCCTCTGTACTTGCTTCGCTGCACCTTAAATCTGTGTCCTCTTGTAGCGACCATTTCAGCCCCGGGAAAGAGCCTCTGAGAGGTTTATAAGATGTTGAGAGGAATAGATAGGGTGGATTCTATCAGGTTGCCTCTCAACCTTCGTCTCTCCAGGAAGAAGAGTCCCAGCTCCCTCAACCTATCTTCATAAGGCATGCCTCCCAATCCAGGCAACATCCTTGTAAATCTCCTCTGCATCCTTTCAATAGCTTCCACGTCCTTCCTATAGTGAGGCAACCAGAACTGCGCACAGTACTCCAAGTGGGAAAGCAAGGTCTCGACATCGCTAGCTGGACCAGCATTGATTTCCCGTCTGGAACAGCCCGAGACAGTGATGGCAAGCCATCTTGAACGCTGAAGTCCATGTGATGCAGGTATATCCAGATAGTTGTTTAGAATTTATCATTCATAATCATTACAAATCATTTGAGCTCTGCTCTCATGTTACATATCACAATGCATCCACTGTGGAAATCCACTCCACTGAATGTTAATCTTGTGTAATGGCCCTAAACCATTAATAAAACCTATTTCCTTTACCTGTCTGTTGCTCCATCTTGCGCTACGGGTGAAAGGCAAGTGCCAGCACTGCCACTGAAGCTGGCAGAGGCAGAGCGAGGGGGCAATGGCGGTTTCTCATCTTCACCATCTACAAAAGGAAGGAAAAAACACAAATGTACAATTGCCCCCAAGGCGAAGAAGGGAATCAGACATCGTGACTTAAGATGGATCTGCTACAGCCCCAACTGGGAGAAGGGGTAAAATAAGTTGGAGGTGTTTATGAATTCCAAAACTTAGAACCTAGGCAGCTGAACAACCACCAATGGTGGTGCAATTAAAGAAATGAGGAGCAGTGAGACCATGCAGGAAAACAAGTACGAGAACCTTAAAATCTACACTGGCCAACGAATTGGTTTGCAAGCACGGGGGCGAAAGGTAAAAATGGGTCATTGTGCCACTTGAACACAATGTAGTAGAGTTTTGGAGGAATTGAAGCTCAGGACAGCAACAGAATAGATTAAAAATATCCAACGCCAAGGTGAGGGGTTCAGAGGCAGATGAGGGCAACATTGCTCAAGTGGAAGGAGACAGTGATAGCATCAAGGGGTGACCTCAAGTGTGACTGCAAAGTAAAATACAAAGCCAGCGTACAAACATACATTTGTTATGGTGAGGGATAGGGTCTGTGCAGAAGAATTGAGTTTATGGCTGACAGATGACAATGGCTTTTGTCTTCCAAATATTCAGAGGCAATTATTGCTCAATGTTGACCAGGCAATGAGACAATTAATAGACATACTGGCAAGGTTCACAGTAATGGTACAACTCGGTGACATTGGGACACAACTGGGACCCTATACAGTCAGACAAACTGTTTTCTCAACAAGTGAGAGAGAATTGGAAGAGGGTCAGATAGAGACCCAGGGGTTCTTCAGAGGGCACAGTGCAGGACTAAGATCATTTTAATGATTCCCAGGCAACTAGTGGTGATGGCAGAGCTGTTGACGGCGTGACTGATGGGGGAGAGGCAGGCAGCGCGATAGCCCTGGTGGGGGAGAGAGGGGCAACGGCCCTGGCAGCAGAGGAGACAGCGGCAGCAACCCAGTTCAGGACAGCGAGACATCCAGAGCTGCAGGTAAAGTGAGCTGCCAGAAGAGGCAAAGGAGAAGTGGAGCACATTGATGAGTACAATCTCAGAGGGGCTTTGCAAGGCGGTTAATTTTGGGGGTTTACGCAGCTAGTGAATATATTTGTATGTCTCTGACATCAAGTGGTTGAATGCATAAAGGAGGCAGCATCGCTCCTCGCAGTGAAGACAACAGGAAAGTCAGCCTTTAGATCTTAATAATGTCGGTGATATTGCATAGATATAGCTATTAAAGACTTGTTTTCGTTTTATTTCTGTGTTTGCCCCAATTTTGCAGCAAAAAAGGCATCTACCTCTTGGGAATGTTTGGGGTTCCCTGATGCTCGTGGGAGCTCTCTTGGGGTTCCATGGCTCTAAGTTTGGAAAACCTTGTGCTAACAGGTTGGATAAATTACCAATGAACCGAAAAGCAATTTGCTAACTTTGCAATACTCTTTTTCTAAAATAGTTTCTCAAGTCTTTGCAAGAGAAGGGGCAAGTCAGCCTGTTGACTGAGGGCAGCGATTTAAAATGAGTTGTGAAGGTTTTTGTGGAAACTGAAGGTGACAGAGCCAGAGGAAAGGGAATCACACATCAGGCAGTGCAGGAAGCAGGAAGGGAAGATGGGCAATCAGCCGTTCCGAGAGAGAGGGATCAGGCAATGAGTGGGATAAGCTCACAGACAGCTCGGATATTTTAAGTCACACATAGAACATGGAGCTTGATGAATTTGAGACACAGTAGGGTGCAATTTTATTTGGAGTATTTTCTATTTGGACAAGAGTCAGATACTGAAAAAGCTTTAAAATCAGGTTGTAGAGATGGAGTTACATATTGATTAATAGTTATCAGTTTCGAAATATCAGCTCCCACTGACTTGAGGAAGCCAGTCCATGCTCACAACAGCCAGTCAGTTCTCACCTCCCAAAAATAGGTTACCTGAGTAGTCCTTGTCCTCGACTGCCTCTTTCTTGTCCTCCCTCTCTACAGGGTACAGCAGCGTGCTGACCAGACCCTGGTTCGGCTGGAGGTAGGATGTGATGAGTTCAGTCAGTGTTTTGAAACGTCTCACCTGCACACCTTGAGAAGTCTGTTTAAATGGAAATCACAAGATTATCACCAAGGTCATTCCACTCCAAACCAATAGCTACATTATTCCGCTGAACATCCTCAATTTTGGTGCACAGATAACACTGTGCGCACAGGGCCTTGATCTTTGGTTTTGCACGCTGACTGAGTGCAGTCTGCATGGGAACATACAGGTTGCTGCACAGCACACAGCTGAGAGGATACACTGCTCTCCATTCCATCTGGCAGGACGACAGTCGGCTATAACTTGCATGGGCAGTGAAGAGCCACATTTGCCAAGCAGCTACCTTCCTAGTTTGGCCCTTCATGTAAATTTCTCAGTACATTTGATGTAAGAATGTTACTAAAGCACCAGCTGGATACTTGGTACTTTTCCATTGTGAAGAGCCATCAAAGCTGATTCTAGCTTTTATGATTCTACAATTTGCCCCTACGCTTTGATGTACGCAGGCACAGATACAATGGGCTAAACAGCCTTTTTCTGTACTGCAAGTCCCTCTGAACCCACGTTTCTTGGATGTTAGCTCAACTAGATTTAATTTAAAAGGACATTGAAGTTGTCATGGTGGGATTTTTTTGAAGCATCATGATTCTGGAGATTACACAGTATTGACAGCACAGAAACAGGCCATTTGGCCCAACATGCCAGTGTTTATACACCACCTGCGTCTCCTCTCACCCAACTGTATTTATATATTATTTTGTTCATTTCTCCTGTTTGTCTAGCTTTCCCTTAAGTGCATCTCGAGCTCTGACATTCCCACAAGGCTAGGAATTCTGCAGTTAGTACTCACTATCCAAAGCCAGACGGCACAGTGGTTAGCACTGCCTCATAACCCCAGAACCTGGGTTTGGTTCCCAGTTTGGATCACTGTCTGTGCAGAATCTGCATATTCTGCCCCTGTCTGTGCACATTTCCTTCCACACTTCAAAAGACATGCTGGTTAGGTGCATGGGTCATGCTACATTCTCCCTCAGCGTACCCGAACAGGCGTCGGATGTGGCAACTCAGGGATTTTCACAGTAACTTCATTGCAGAGTTAAAGTAAGTCGACTTGCGACACAAATGAATAAACTTTAGAAACTTTAAAACTAACTGTACTTGGCGGTACGTGTGCACCAATTATACTTGGCAGGCCTGATTGTGAAAATGGCCAAGAAAGTGACAGGACAGGTTGAAAATGCACAGGATCCTGGGATTTATCAATGGGTAGTAAAGTATAAAAGCAAGGAAGATATGGTGAACCCTTATAAAACACTGAGTCAGCCTTATCTGCATCCAGCTCAAGATGGCCTTCAGGAAGGGTGTAAATGCTTTAGACAGGCTTCAGAAAAGATGGATGAGAATGGTTTGAGAGATTAGGGGTTAAATGGAAGGGTTGGAGAAGCTGGGGCCATTCTGCTTAGAGAATACAAGACTGAGAGAAGAATTAATCAAGGTGTTTCAATCATGAAGGATCCAAGTGGAGCAGCTGATGACCTTTGTACAGTGGGAACAGTTTAAGAACCAAAGGACATAGATTCAATGTGAACGGCAAAAGAACGACAGGCAACATGAGGGAAAAGCTTTTTAATTCGGCAATTGATTAGGATCTGGAATGCACTGCCTGCATGTAATGGAGTGAGGTTCATTCCTGTTTTCAAGGGCCATTGGAAAGCAACTGAAGAGGTTACAAGAAGGACAAGGAATGAGACTGAGTTGCCCTTGCAACACAACAGGTCAAGTGATATGATTCTATATAATAGGTCAACTGCATGATACTCCATACAGCACAGGAGACAATCATCCAGCCCATTCCGTCTGTGCTAGCTCTTAAAGAATTGTCCAATCAGACCCACTCCCTTCCCCTTCCCTGTAGCAATGCAAATATTACACTTTGCAGTACTGATCTAACTTCATTTTGATCAGTTACTTTTCAGAATCTGCCTCCCAACACCTTCAGGTACCGAATTCTAGGACATTATTTGATTTTTATCTGACTGTCACACGCATTAACGTACAGTGAAAAGTATTGTTTCTTATGCATTGTACAGACAAAGCATACCATTCTTAGAGAAGGAAAGGACAGAGTGCATAATGTGTTACAAGCCAAGTTGTTGTTGATCTGAACACTCAAACTTGAAACTTTTGACCATTTCCACTTCATCCACGTTGATAGAGACAGGGATATGTCCTTCACTACACTTCCTAAAGTCGATGACTATTTCCTTGATTTTGTTGACATTGAGGGAGAGATCGACAGACAGACTCTATATACCAAAATTCCCAGCTCCCTAATGGGTCGTCTCCAACTTGTTCTTATGTTTAAATTGGAACAGAAATACGAGGTTGTAAAAACTTGGAACATTTTGTTCCAAATGTGACGTTTAAATAGACCGTATTTCTTTCAATTCAAGTTCAAATATGATTCAATTTATTATTGTCACATGCACTGGGATACAGTGAAAAGTACTGTTTCTTGCATGCTATACAGACAAAGCATACCATTCACACAGTACAGAGGGGAGAAGGAAAGGAGAGGGTTCAGAATTTAGTTTTACAATCGTAACTAGGGTGTGGAGAAAATCTGCTTAGTAAAAGGTGGGTCCATTGAAAACTCTGGCAGCAGCAGGGAAGAAGCTGTTCTTATGTCATTTGATATGTGTTCTCAGACTTTTACATATTTTTCCCGACAGGAGAAGATGGAGGAGAGAGCGTCCGGGCTGCATGGGGTCCTTAATTATGCTGGCTGCTTTGCCAAAGAAGCAGGAAGTGTAGACAGACTCAATGGATGGGAGGCTGGTTTGTGTGATGGATTGGGCTTCATTCACAACCCTTTGTAGTTTATTGAGGTCTTGGGCAAAGCAGAAGCCCATACCAAGATGCGATACAACCAGAAAGGATACTTTCTATGGTGCACCTGTAAAAGTTGGTGAGAATTGCAGCAGACGTGCCAAATTTCCTTAGCCTCCTGAGAAAGTGAAGACACTGGTGAGTTTGATAGTGTTGGCGTGGAGGGACCAGGACAGGTTGTTAATGATATGACACTTAAAAACTTGAAGCTCTCAAACATTTCCACCGCATCCCCATTGATGTAGACAGGGGCATGTTCTCCACCACTTCCTGAAGTCAATAACAATTTCCTTTATTTTACTGACATCAAGGAAGGGATTATTGTCATTGCACCAGTTCACCAGATTCTCTCTCATTCCTGTACTCTATCTCACCATTGAGATCCAACCCACTACGGTGGTGTCGTCAGCAAACTTGAAAATTGAGTTGGAAGGGAATTTAACCACACAGTCAGTCATCGGTGTATAAAGAGTATAGGAGGGGGCTGAGAACACAGGCTTCTAAGGCACATGTGTTGAGGATGATCGTGGAGGAGGTGTTATTGCCTATTCTTGCTGATTACGGTCTGTGGGTGAGGAAGTTCAGTATCCAAACACAGGAGGAGAGCTGAGGCCCAGGTCATGGAGTTTGGAGAAGAGTCTCATGGGAATAATGGTATTGAGGGCTGAGCTGTAGTCAATTAATAGGAATGTGATACAGATGTTTTTATTATTTAGGTGTTCCAGGGTTGAATGCAGGGTCAGGGAGATGGCATCTGCTGTGGACCTGCTGCAGCAGTAGGCAAACTGTAGTGGACTCAGGGAATCTGGCAGGCCAGAATCAATTTGTGCTATGACTAGCCTTCCAAAACACTCCATAATGATAAACGTCAAATCCACCTGCCAATAGTCATTAAGGCACGCTGCTTGGTTTTCCTTTGGTACAAGGATGATTTTCATCGTCTTGAAGCAGATAGGGACTTCAGATTGGTGTAAAGAAAGGTTGAAAATGTCTGTGAATACCCTCACCATCTGGACCACGCAGGATCTGAGTGCTCACCGGGGTTCCCCTTCTGGGACAGTCGCTTTCAATGGGTTGATCTTCGAGAAGGCTGTTCTGACATTTGCAATGGTGACCTCGGATGTAGGTTCATCCGAGGCTTCCAGGGTGGAGGGCATGCTCTCGCTGACCTCTTGCTCAAAGTGGGTATAGAATGCATTGAGCCAGTGACTTTACATGCCTTCACCTTGTAGCTTGTTATGCTGTGCAGACCTTGCCACAGTCAGTGGGAGTCCATGTAGCTAGCCTGGGATTCTAGGTTGGCCCAGTATTGTCTCTTGGCATCTTTGATAGTTCTCTGTAGATCGTATCTGGATTTCTTGAATCGGTCACAGTCACCTGGCTTGAACACCTCCGACCTGGACTTCAGCAGGCAGTGGATATCTCCATGGTTTCCAGTTGAGAAACACACAGATTCTTCTACACACTTGCAAATGAAGTCTGTTACTGTGGCGGAGTACTAGTTCTGGCTGGTCATGGAGTCATGAAGAGGGGCATGTGATTCTGTGGTAGGGGGTCAGACTGAAAACCAAGTGCCAGCTTTCTCATGCCTGGGCACAAAAAGGAGCAGCCAGGCAGACTTCTCAGACTCACTGAGACAACAGCTGCTGGGAACGGCGAGGAGAAAGATTGTTGTGTGTTCACCACCAGGCAGAATGAAAGTGGGAGCTGGTTTTCTGGTCAAAGATACAGACTTGCAGAAATTTGAAGGCACTGAAAGATCTTCCCCAGGATGGACCAGAGGAGCAGTCACTGCTGTTGGAAGTTGGCTCAGGCGTCATCAAAAGACTGAAGGAAACTATGTTCAACAGACACCAGAATTAAAACTCAGTGAAACTGGCAGAAGCAAACCTGTTGGAAGCTGGGAGTAACTTTAGACTGATTCTTGTATATTCTCTGGAGAATTTAAAGTTTATTTATTAGTGTCACAATAGGCTTACATTAACACTGCAATGAAGTTACTGTGAAAATCCCCTAGCTGCCACACTCTGGTGCCTGTTTGGGTACACAGATGGAAAATTTAGCATGGCCAATGCACCTAACCACGTCTTTCGGATTGTGGGAGAAAAACAGAGCAAACCAACTCAGATATGGGGAGAACCTGCAAACTCCAGTGACCCAAGTCAGGAATTGAAATTGGACCCTTAGCACTGTGGGGCAGCAGTGCTAACCACTGTGCCATCACCCCTATTCAATTCAATGTAGTGTACAAATGTGACATGATGTGTGTTTTGGGGCATGTCAGAAGGGAGTCTGACATACTATGTAACATGCTTCACTATATTAGTTACACATGAAGTAATATTTAGACAATGTTGATTTGATTTTGTTACAGCCGAACGCTTAAAATAGCATAGCTTATGTCCTGTGATCCATGCGAATCAGTAAAAGGGAATTTACATTTTTTTTTAAACAAATTAACCATTTCTATGGGCACCAGAGTTTTCAGATCAAATAGCACTGCGAAGAGAATCTTTTTGTGATAGGGCAAAACATTTTATATCTTTGTTTACGGGAGGTAGGTCAGCATTGATAGCCCATCTTGAACTGTTCTCGTGTAGGTAGAGAGAACCGCCTTGCACCACTGCAGCCTGTGGTGTAGATGCAGTCAGTGCATTGTAGGAAGAGTGTTCCAGGATTCTGACCAAGGAATGGTGATATATTTCCAAATCAGGCTGGCATATAGTTTGGAGAGGAACTTGCAGGTAGTGGCGTTTTGAATTGTCTGCTTCCCTTGTCATTTACAGGTGGTAGAGATTGCAGGTTTGAAAGATGCTGTCAAAAGCCGTGGTGAAAGCATTTTGTAGATGGTACATATTGCTGCCACATTGGTGGTGGAGGGAGTGAATGTTTGAGATGATGGATGGGATGCCAATCAAGCAGGCTGCTTTTATCTGGACCGTGTCAAGCATCAAGTGTTGCTTTAACTGCATTTATCCATGCAAGTGGAGAGTTTGCCATCACGCTCCTGACTTGTGCCCTGTAGATGATGGACAGCCTTTGGAGGAGTCAGGAAGTGAGGTGAGCTACTGTCACAGAATTTCCAGCCTCTGACCTGCTCTTGTGGCCACAGTATTTACATGGCTGATCCAGTTCAGTTTCTGATTAACCCCGCAAGAAATTGAAAGTGGGGGATTCAGCACAAGTATTGCCATTGAATGTCATGGGGAGTTATTTAGGTTCTCTCTTGTTGGAGACGACCATTGCTTGGCGCTTAAATGGCAAGTCATAGTCACGCCACACATCAATTCAAGCTTGATTATCATCCATATGCAACAAGCAAACCAGCCACATCAGTCTGTTTGCCATCTCTTACCTGTACTGCCAGAAAATCATCTTCATCAGGTAAGATTCTGTAAGTGTGAACATGCTTCTGATACCTGAAAGGGAGAGAAAACAATCTGTTAATTTGTTCTTATGCAAGTTGGATAAATGATGTGGAGATGCCAGCGTTGGACTGGGGTGGGCACAGTAAGAAGTCTCACAACACCAGGTTGAAGTGCAACAGGTTTATTTGGTAGCAGAAGCTTTCAGAGCACTGCTCCTTCATCAGGTGAGTGTGAGGTGGGTTCACAAACAAAGCATATATAGACATAGACTCAACTGCATGATAATGGTTGGAATGCAAGTCTTTAAAGGTGCAGACAATGCGAGTGGAGAGAGGGTTGAGCACAGGTTAAACAGGTGTGAAATGCCTCAGGCCAAGACATTTAGTAGGATTTTGCAAGCTTAAGCAAGTCACAGGGGCTACAGATATAGGTGTGACATGAACCCAAGATCCTGATTGAGGCCGTCCTCATATGCAGGTAACTTGGCTATCAGTCTCTGCTCAGCGATTCTGCATTGTCGTGTCTTGAAGGCCACCTTGGACAGCTCTTACCCAAAGATCAGAGGCTGAATGCCCATGACTGTTGAAGTCTTCCCCAACAGGAAGACAATACTCCTGCCTGGAGATTGTCAAGCGGTGTCCGTTTATCTGTTGTTGTAGCATCTGCATGGTCTCCCCAATGTACCATGCCATCATGAGGTTAGCCACAGGCTTGCAGTACAGTGAAGTGCTGAGGGGACAGTCCTTGATGGAGATGCGTGTCCAAGAATGAAATCAATTCTTGAGTAGTCCATACTAAGTCTGATGGTGAGATGGAACTTGACAACATGGTGTTGTCATCATGTGGTTCCATGGCACACAACAGCCATGGGAACCAAATACGCACCTCAACATGCCAACATCTTCATGCACGGGTTTGAACAAGATCTCTTTACCCCACAGGACCTTCAACCGATGCAATACACTATATACATCAATGTCATTTTCTTCCTTTGGACTCAGGGCGAACAATCACTTAAACAACTACATGATGACAATACTCCAGTTCTCCAGCTTACACCCTAAACATAAAGCCACCATCACCTATGGACAAGCCCTCCATTTACACACGATCTGCTCAGATGAGGAAGATCACAAAAGACACTGAAAGACATTCTCATAATGGCGAGGATATGGCGCTCGACTCATCAATCAACAGTTCCAATGCGCCACAGCGAAAAACCGCACCACCTCAAACAAACAGTCCGTTGTTCACAACAAACCACCCAGCCTTCAGGAGAACAGTAACCACAGCAATTCTGCCATGGCAATCTCTGCAAGACATGCCGGACCATTGACACGGATGTCATCATCTCATGCGAGGACACCATCCACCAGGTACACGGCACATACACTTGCAATTCGCCAATGTTATTACCTGATACGCTGCAGGAAGGATGTGCCAATGGCGAGACCATGCAGACGCTGTGACAATGGATGAATGAACATCGCTTGACCATCACCAGGCAGGAGTGATCCCTTCCTGTCAGGGAACACTTCAGCAGTCACAGGCATTCGGCCTCTGATTTTTGGGTAAGCATTCTTCAAGGTGGCTTTTAAGACACACAACACAGAATCGCCAAACAGAAAGCCAAGTTCTGCACACACAAGGATGGCCTCAACCGGGATCATGCCACACTATCTGTAACCCCACCCCCCCACAACTTGCCTGGACTTGTAAAATCTTACAAACTGTCTTGGCATCAGGAATTTTGCAGCTCTTTAACCTGTGCTTAACCCTCTTTCCACTCACATTGTCTGCACCTGTAAAGATTTGATTGCCTGTAAAGACTCGCATTCCAACCAAGATCTCATCATTGAGTTTGTGTCTATATATGCCCTGTTTGTGAACCCAACTCTACATTCACCTGATGAAGCGGCAAAGCTCGTGATACCAAATAAACCTGTTGGACTTGAAGTTGGATAAAGTTTAATGGCAGGATAGTCAACAGTTCCAGTCACATGAATGAGTGACTATTTAAATCAGAGATATTTTCAGCAATTTTCAAACTGACACACAGTATTTCGTCCTGAAACTGGAGTTCTGGTGCAGACACTAACAGGACAAAACCTGCCTTACCATGACCCAGCATCACCACAGCAGGTGAGTGATTCATCATAAAATCATCATGGCAGAAGGTGAATTGTGACAACGATACAAATAAAACAAGGAATCATAGTTCATGGCATAGTTGCAGAGTATTTAAATATAAAATAAAGAGATTACACAATTACAAACATTTCAGCAAACAAATAATTACAATTCATTGTCTGAATCAGTGCAGCTCCAACAAAACTCAAAAAAACTCATCACTGAGAAGGACAAAGAAAATTACAGCACAGAACAGGCCCTTCGGCCCTCCAAGCCTATTCGGGACAGAACAGGCCCACATGATTGGCACCATCACCGCAAACGTTCACTCCCTTCACTATCAATACTGGCAGCAGGGTGTAGCATCTACAAGATGCTCTGCAGCAACTCAGCAAGCTTCCTGTGATAGCACCTTCCAAACCCAAGATCTTTTAACACCTAGAAGCACAAGCGCAACAAACACATGGGAATGCCACCCTGTTCACCTCCAGGTCACTGACCATGCCAATTTTTGATTTAATTTAGCTTTGATTCGCTTTATTATCGCCACATGTATTAGTATGTAGTGAGAAGTATTGTTTCTTGCACGCTATGCAGACAAAGCATGCCACGCAGAGAAGAAAAAGAGTACGGAATGTAGTGTTACAGTCATAACGAGGGTGTAATGAAAGGTCAACTTAATGTGAGGTAGATCCATTGAAAAGTGTGACAGCAACAGGGAAGAAGCTGTTCTTGAGTTGACTCGTACCTGATCTCAGACTTTAGAATCTTTTTCCCGACAGAAGGTGGTGGAAGAGTTAATGTCCAGGGTGTGTGGGGCCTTTATTTTCAGAATTATGTCACCCTTTGACCCTTCGCTGGGTCAAAATCCTGGAACACACTCCCGAACAGTACTGTGGGTGTATCTGCTCCAAATGGACTGCAGTGGTTCAAGAAGGCAGCTCACCACCATCTTCTCAAAAGTAATTAGGAGTGGGCAATAAATACTGGCCTAGCCAGTGATGACCAGATCCCATGAACAATGGGTATCAATGGGTGCTATTCTGGTTGGCGGTTGGTGACTAGTGGAGCACCACAGGGATCGGTGCTGGGGCCTCAACTGCTTACTATTTGTATAGATGATCTGGAGGAGGGGGCTGAATGTAGGGTGACGAAATTTGCTGATGACACGAAGAGGAGTGGAAAAGCAAATTGCACGGAGGGTGTGGAAAGTCTGCAGAGGGATCTGGATAGGCTGAGCGAGTGGGCGAGGACCTGGCAGATGGAGTATAACGTTAGCAAATGTGAGGTTAACCACTTTGGCAGAAATAATAGTAGGAGGGATTATTATTTAAAGGGCGAAAAGCTGCAGCATGCTACGGCGCAGAGGGACCTGGGGGTCCTTGTGCACGAGTCGCAAAAACCCAGTCTGCAGGTGCAGCAGGTGATCTAGAAGGCGAATGGGATGCTGGCCTTTATAGCGAGGGGGATAGAATATAAAAGTAGGGAGGTCTTGCTGCAACTGTACAGGGTGCTGGTGAGGCCGCAACTGGAGTACTGTGTGCAGTTTTGGTCACCACACTTGCGCAAGGATATATTGGCCTTGGAGGGAGTGCAGAGGAGGTTCACTAGGCTGATACCGGAGATTAGGGGGTTGGACTATGAAGAGAGACTAAATAGACTGAGTCTGTACTTGTTGGAGTTTAGAAGGATGAGGGGGGGTCTTATTGAGACGTATGAGATAATGAAGGGGATGGATAGGGTAGAGGAGGAGAGATTCTTCCCACTTAGAAAGGATAGCAGAACTAGAGGACACAGCCTCAAGATTTTGGGGGGGGGGGGGGGGGGGGGGCGGCGGCGGTTTAGAACAAAGTTGAGGAGGAACTTCTTCACTCAAAGGGTGGTGAATCTCTGGAATTCTCTGCCCGTTGAAGTGGTGGAGGCTACCTCGCTAAATATATTTAAGTCATGGGTAGATAGGTTTTTGATAGACAAGGGAATTAAGGGTTATGGGGAGAAAGCGGGAAAGTGGAACTGATCCACTTCAGATCAGCCATGATCTTATTGAATGGCGGGGCAGGCTCGAAGGGCTAGATGGCCTACTCCTGTTCCTATTTCTTATGTTATGTTCTTATGCCAAGTCTTTACAGGTAATCAAGTCTTAAAGGTACAGGGAACGTGAGTGGAGAGAGGGCCAAGACAAGTTAGAGTGTGAATTGTCTCCAGCCAGGGTTTGAATATAGGCCCAGCCTACTCAATCTTTCCTCATAAAACAAACCCTTCATCCCAAGAATCCACAGCGTGAACTCTCTCTGAACTGCTTCCAGTGCATGCATAATCTCTCCTTAAACAACTGCCTTCTGCAGTTTTAGCAAGATTCCCAACTTTTATGCTCCATCCGCTGCCTCTCAATAAAGGCCACATTTCATTTGCACTTTGACAAAGAATTATCTGGACTCAAAACATTATCTCTTTTGTCTCCTTAGAGATGCTGCCAGAAGTGATAAGATTTTCCAGCATTTTCTTTTTTGGCTATGTTCCAGTTGCCTGCCAAGTTGTGCCTAGAACCACCTGAATCTCCAATTTAATTCAGAGATTTTGGGTAGTTCCAACTGTCTTAGCAGAATAGTCACCCAGGAAAAGTTAAGCAGATTAAAACCACTTCTAACCCCTAGCTAACCATGGTATTGATCCATCCTGACCCATCCCCTCCAACTCACTGCACTAACCCCCACCCCTCCCCCCACAACTCCACCCCCAAACCTCTCAACTAAACCCCAACCAACCCCTTAATTGCCTCGGCAACACTTTGCATTTTGTTTGACTCCCTTCCAAACCCCCACAACTAGTCCTCCACAGCACTGACCAATGGCTCTGCACTCCCAAAAAAGGAGTGTGGCTTCATTCGTGATGCTGTTGCCCTGCACCGAAGGGACTACAGGAGAGCCTCCACTTCATATTCTACCAGGTCAGAAGTCCAGGCAGGAAATGTGCAACTCCAGACTGAATAGTAATTTACAGGGACAGAAGTGGCAATCCAACAGTGACTGCCATACCACAGAAATTCTGGGCCAACATTCTGCTTTTCTACTCTTCCTGCCAATGTGAACAGTTCCACTTTCCCACTTGATGCTCTTATCTGTTGAATTTTTGCCCACTCATTTAATCTGTTTCTCTTCGTACGTTCCTTACTTCCTCTTCACCACTTCATTTATCTTTTATCATCAGCAAATCTGATTACAACGCAGTTTTCAAAGTCATTACAGAGGTTGTAAATAGTTGAAGCCCAATCATTGATTCACCAATCTCCAGTAACTGTTTCATGACCATGTCACAGGGCAGAACGGTGGCACAGTTTCTGCCTCACAGCGCCAGGGACCCGGGTTCGAATCCCGGCTTGGGTCATTGTCTGTGCAGAGTCCGCGCGTTCTTTCCATGTCTGCGTGTTTCCTCCAAATATATAAAAAACTAAGAGTAGCTAAAGTAAGCTTTGGTTCCTCAGGGAGTGAGACTGTGGATTTGGTAATGGGAAAATAAAGGAACTGACAGACTGAGTATTTTGTCTGAGTTTACAATGGAATACACAAAGCATCCCAAAAATTGTAAAAAAAAAAGCACAAGGCATATGGGGGACAAGAACTTAAAGCAGTCTGATCACAAGAGGAAAAAGAGAAAAACTAATGGATCTTATTTTATCTATTCGTGGGGAGTCACTGGCTAGTTCAACACTTATTGCCCATTCCTAATTGGACCTCTGGTGGAACAAAAGACGTGTTTGTGATAACTTGGTAGTACACTCGAGTTTGGCCTGAACAAAATCCGCAGCCACAATGAACAAGGCCTCAGGATGTTTCATCTCAAGGCTATTCATAGTGGCGTATATTTCATCCAGCACAATCTTCATGTCCGCATGGGGTGGGATGTAAACTGCCATCAGGATAATGGAGGTGAACTCCTGCAGAAGGCGGTAGTGGCGACATTTTAGTGTCAGGTATTCGAAATCTGGGGAGCAGAAATTTGATGTGGAGATGCCGGCATTGGACTTGGGCAAACAGTAAGAAGTCTCAACACCAGGTTAAAGTCCAACAAGTTTACTTGATAATATACCCACTAGCTTTCAGGGTCTGCCCCTTCGTCAGGTCTGTTTGTGACCAGAATTCTCCACTCACCTGATGAAGGGTCAGACCCTGAAAGCTAGTGGGTTTACTATCAAATAAGCTTGCTGGACTTTAACCTGGTGTGAGAGACTTCTTACTGAGCAGAAGCTTAGCAGTGCTGTTATATCTAGGGACAATTAAGTAATTGCCCTTCAACTGAGTGGCTTGCTAGACTATTTCAAAAGGGTATTTTAACAGTCATCCGATTTCAACCCACAGTCCAAAAGACATGCTGGTTAGGTGCATTGGCCACACTAAATTCTCCCTCAACGTTCCCGAACTAGCAGCGAAGTGTAGCAACTGGGGGGATTTGCACAGTAACTTCACTGGTGTTAATGTAAGCCTACTTGTGGCACTAATAAAATAAATCAATCAATCTCTGATGGTTCACTAGTGTTCCTTAGTTCCTCTGCAAAACTTGAACCAAAATGCTTTCAGTTTGCATCCTGACAGTCCCTCGTACAATACAAACATGTTTCCTTCATCTTTAAGTGGTTCCACCCTTTGGATTGATTATTCTTTCAATGCCAATGTGCCAAAAGTGAGCCATTTAATGTTTGTGGCTATTTTTATTCTCCTATCTGAACATTCTCAACTTTGCCTTCTGTAGATTTCATCATGAAAGTAGCCCAATCCATCACACAAACCAGCCCCCCATCCACTGACTCTTCTCTACACTTCCCACTGACTCAGAAAAGCAGCCAGAATAATCAAGCACCACACACAACCTGGAGATTCTCTCTTCCACCTTCTCCCAATGGGGAGAAAAGTACAAAAGTCTGAGGTCAGATACCAACCAACTCAAGAAAGCTTCTTCCCTGTTCCATCGGACTTTTGAATGGACTTAACTCACACTAAGTTGATATTCCTCTACACCCTAGCTATGACTATAACACTACATTCTGCCCTCTCTCCTTTCACTCTCTATGAATGATATGTTTTATCTGTGTCATGCACAGGAAACAATACTTTTCACTGAATGTTAATGCATGTTAGTCAGGGAAAATGTTACAGCAGTGCTCAGGCAGGACAGATTAGAGGGCTTGTCTACCAAGGTCATATGGGTGGAGCTGAGAAACAGGAAAGGTATGACCACATTAATGGGGTTGCATTATCGACCAATAGTCAGCGAGAATTGGAGGAGCAAATCTGCAGAGAGATAGCAGACAACTGCAAGAAACAAAGTTGTGATAATAGGGGATTTTAATTTTCCACATATAGATTGGGACTTCCATACTGTTAAAGGTCTAGACGGGTTAGAGTTTGTAAAATGTGTTCAGGAAAATTTTCTAAATCAATATATAGAGGTGCCAACTAGAGAGGATGCAATATTAGATCTCCTATTAGGAAACGAGTTAGGACAAGTGACAGAAGTGTGTGTAGAGGAACACTTCGGTTCCAGCGATCATAACGCCATTAATTTCAACTTGATCATGGATAAAGATAGGTTTGGTCCTCGGGTTGAGGTTCTAAACTGGAAAAAGGCCAAATTTGAAGAAATAAAGGATCTGAAAAGCATGGATTGGGACAGGCTGTTCTCTGGCTGTGAAGGATGTGATTGGTAAGTGGAAGGCCTTCAAAGGAGAAATTTTGAGAGTGCAGAGTTTGTATTAAAGGCAAAGTGAATAAGAATAAGGAGCATTGGTTCTCGAGGGATATTGGAACTCTGATAAGAAGAGGAGAGAGATGTGTGACAGGTATAGGCAACAGGGAGCAAATAAGATGCTTGAGGAGCATAAAAAGTGCAAGAAACTATTTAAGAAAGATATCAGGAGGGCTAAAAGACATGAGGTTGCTTTGACAGTCAAGGTGAAGGATAATCCTAAGAGCTTCTACAGCTATGTTAAGAGCAAAACGATAGTAAGGAATAAAATTGGTCCTCTTCAAGGTCAGAGTGGTCGGCTATGTATGGAAACAAAAGAAATGGGGGAGATATTAAATGGGTTTTTTGCATCTATATTTACTAAGGAAACTGGCATGGAGTCTATAGAAATAAGGCAAACAAGTAGGGAGGTGATGGAACCTACACAGATTAAAAGGGAGGAGGTGCTTGCTGTCTTGAGACAAAATCAGAGTAGACAACTCCCCAGGACCAGACAGAGTATTCCCTCGAACCTTGAAGGAGACTAGTGTTGAAATTGCAGGGGCCCTGGCAGATATATTTAAAATGTCGGTATCCACAGGTGAGGTGCTGGATGATGAGGATAACTCATGTTGTTTCGTTGTTTAAAGAAGGCTCAAAAAGTAATCTGGGAAATTATAGGCCGGTAAGTTTGACATCAGTAGTAGGTAAATTATTGGAAGGAGTTCTAAGAGATAGGATCTACAAATATTTGTATGGACAGGGGCTTATGAGGGAGTGTCAACATGGCTTTGTGCATGGTAGGGCATGTTTAACCAATCTTAGTGTTTTTTCAAGGCAGTTACCAGGAAAGTGGATGAAAGGAAGGCAGTGGATGTTGTCTCCCTGGACTTCAGTAAGGCCTTTGACAAGGTCCCACATGGGAGGTTAGTTAGGAAGGTTCAGTTGCTAGGTATACATGGAGAGGTAGTAAATTGGATTAGACATTGGCTCAACAGAAGAAGCCAGAGAGTGGTAGTGGAGGATTGCTTCTCTGAGTGGAGGCCTGCGGTTAGTGGTGTGCCACAGGGATCAGTGCTGAGTCCATTGTTGTTTGTCATCTATATCAATGATCTGGATGATAATGTGGTAAATTGGATCAGCAAATTTGCTGATGATACAAAGATTGGAGGTGTAGTGGACAGTGAGGAATGTTTTCAAAGCTTGCAGAGGGATCTGGACCAGCTAGAAAAATGGGCTGAAAAATAGCAGATGGAGTTTAATGCAGATAAGTGTGAGGTAATGCACTTTGGAAGGACAAAACAAGGTAGAATATACAAGGTAAATGGTAAGACACTGAAGAGTGCAATAGAATAAAGGGATCTGGGAATACAGATATTTAATTCCCTAAAAGTGACGTCACAGATAGTTAGGGTCATAAAGAGTGCTTCTGGTATATGGGCCTTTATAAATCAAAGCATCAAGTATAAGAGTTGGAATGTTATGGTGAGATTGTATAAGACATTGGCGAGGCCAAATTTAGAGTACTGTGTGCAATTTTGGTCACCTAATAATTGGAAGGATATTAATCAGGCTGAAAGAGTGCAGAGAAGGTTTACAAGAATGTTGCCAGGACATGAGAAACTGAGTTACACAGAAAGGTTGAATAGGTTGGGACTTTATTCCCTGGAGCGTAGAAGAATGAGAGGAGATTTGATAGATGTGTATAAAATTATGATGGATATAGATAGAGTGAATGCAAGCAGGCTTTTTCCACTGTGGTTAGGGGAGAAAAAAAACTAGAGGACATGGGTTAAGGGTGAAGAGGGAGAAATTTAAAGGGAATATTAGGGGGGCTTCTTGACACAGAGTGGTGGGAGTGTGGGATGAGCTGCCAGATGAAGTGGTAAATGTGGGGTCACTTTTAACATTCAAGAAAAACTTGGACAGGTACATGGATGAGGGGGGTGTGGAGGGATATAATCCAGGTGCAGGTCAGTGGGACTGGGCAGAAAAATGGGTTGGCACAGCCAAGAAGGGCCAAAAAACCTGCTTCTGTGTTGTAGTGTTCTATGGTTCTATGTGGCAATAATAAATCAAATCAAAATTTCCTGATTGTTGCTGTCTTTCAATTGCTAAACGTTTGAGTTTCACATCGGATTTGATTATTGTACTAATTCATGGAATCGATTCCTTTATCCATCCTTGCCTGAGTTGCATCATTTTCATCTCCTGCTTTTTTAGATATTTCTAACCACAGTTCTGTAGTTTTATTTACCTTGCCAATAAATGTCATAATATCACAGTCACCAGTTTCCAAACCTGCTACTTTTAGTCGGCCTACTTGGTTTGCTCAGATCAAGTAGCATTTTGTCCTTAATGGAGGAGCAACATAATGCCCGAGAAAACAATCCGAAATAAATGCAGGAAATATATCCTGTCTGAATCACCAGAATTATTTTCCCTATCCCAGACTATTTTAGGCAACTAAAATCTCTGACTATAAAACAACATTTTCTGATGGTTTTTTCCAGTTTGTCGATCAATCTAATTGTGAATTGCCTTTCACAATTTGGGCTTTATGTTACACTGCGTAACAGGGCTGGTCTTTGGCAATCCTCCAGTTAAGACAAAAAGGATTATATTGAAGGATTATGCACTATTGGAAGTGCCATATTTTACATGCAATTTGAAAACTAGCCCTGTTTGCATGCTCAAGTGGAAGTATTCTATGGGTATGTTCCAGCACAGGTCAGGAGAGTTCTCCCTGCCTTGGCCTTATTGATCCTTTCACCAATATAATTAAAGCAGACTATTATCATATTGCTTTTTGTGGAAGATTGGCGTGTGCAAACTGGATACCATTTTACCTACATCCTCAACAGTGATTACACTTAAAATTGACTGGACAGTGCTTTGGGACATTGTGAAAGGCACTATATAAATGCAAGCCTTTGTTTGGACTATTTTCTTTCAACCATTGAGCTTTAATGCTGCCACTGTGCTACTGTCTCTTAATGCTACAAACTCCCTGTGAATCCTCACCCACCTGTAGCCACTCTTCAGTTTTTTTTCATTTATTTTAACATAGACACATCTAAAACAATGGAAGAACTTGCAGTGAGTTATACAAAGCCTTTCACGGGTTTAACTTTGGAATCTTTCTGGCACCTTGTAGCACTCCCTCATCCAAGGTTATGCACTCAAATATCTGGATGGGGACTGGAACCTACAACCTTCTGACTCAGTGAGAAACTACCAATGAATCAAGGCTGACTCCGTACTGTGGACTGCCTTGGTTTGGCATTTTTTTTGTCAACCCACATCCTGGTTCCTCTTCTACTACATCATCCATTTAACCTTTGATAATTTTTCCAACTCCTTAATAAAACCGAAAGCCAACTTTCCTTAGTTCATTTTATTCTGTTCCCTTTCCTATTAATTTAAGCCCCTCAACCCCAGTCACCTTCCCTGTGAGAATATAGATTAACTAAGGACCAAGGGGAAAGGAAGGTAAAATGTTAAGATGGTAAAGGAGCATGGCAGACATTTAAGGCTATAATCATATCTCACAACAACGATGTACTTCTATGAAAAGGATTCCTCCAGAAAGATGCATCATCTGTGGCTAATTGAGGGAGGTAAGGATGATATCAAACTGCAAGGAAAAATGTACGATGCTACAAAGATTGGTGATAACCCAGAGGATTGGGAAAACTTTAGAATCCAGCATAGGATGACTAAAAAAGGAGGGGAAAGAAAGAAAACTAATAAAGACGACAATAAAAGCTTCTACAAATATATAAAAAAGGAAGACAGTAGCTAAAGTAAGCACTGGTCCCTCAGGGAGTGAGGCTGTGCGGTCATGGGGCAGTAAGGAAATGACAAACTTTGAATAAGTATTTTGTCTGAATTTACAGTGGAAGACACAAAGCATCGCAAAAATAGCAAAAAAAGCATGGGGCAAAAAGGGGAGAGGAACTTAAATCAGTCACGATATCCGGAGAAAAAGTAAGAGGAAAACTAATGGGATTTTTTATATTCATTCATGGGATGTTCAAGGCTAGGCCAGCATTTATTGCCTATCCCTGTTTGCCCTTCAACTGAGTGGCTTGCGAGGCTATTTCAGAGAGTAATAAGAGTTAACCATATTGATGGATATGGTACTGAATAGAGGGATATAGTGCCTGTAAGGGTAGGGGGTTTTAGTTCAGTCGGGCAGCACGGTCGGTGCTGGCTTGGAGGGCCGAAGGGCTTGTTTCTGTGCTGCAATTTTCTTTGTTCTATATCAGAGGGTATTTTAAGAGTCAACCACATTGCTGTGGCTCTGCAGTCACGTAGGCCAGACCAGGTAAGATCAGATTTCCTTCCCTAAACATTAGTGAGCCAGATGGGATTTACAACAATCGACAATGGTTTCATGAGCATCATTAGACTTTCAATTTCAGATTTTTACTGAATTTGAACTCCACACTCTGCAATGGTGAGATTTGAAACAGGTTCTCAAAGCATTGCACTAGGTCCCTGGATTACTAGTGCAATGGCAGTACCACAAAACCACTACCTCCCCTAAAAGTTATTATTTATTTATTAGTCATAAGTAGGCTTACATTAACACTGCAATGCAAATCCCCTAGTCGCCACACTCTGGCACCTGTTCAGGTCCACTGAGGGAGAATTTATCGTGGCCAACTAACCTAACCTATTTTTGGACTGTGCAAAGAAATCAGAGCACCCGGAGGAAACCCACGCAGACATGGGGAGAATGTACAAACTCCACACAGACAATGACCCAAGCCAGGAATTGAACCCGGGTCCCTGGCGTTGTGAGGCAGCAGTGCTGACATGCCGCCACGGACTAGAACATAAGAACATAAGAACATAAGAAATAGGAGCAGGAGTAGGCCATCTAGCCCTTCGAGCCTGCCCCGCCATTCAATAAGATCGTGGCTCAGTTCCACATTCCCGCCCTCTCCCCATAACCCTTAATCCCCTCGCTTATCAAAAACCCATCAACCCGCATCTTAAAAATATTTAGCGAGGCAGCGCCTACCACTTCAACAGGCAGAGAATTCCAGAGATTCACCACCCTTTGAGTGAAGAAGTTCCTCCTCAACTCCGTTCTAAACTGCCCCCCCCGCCCCCCACCTTATCTTGAGGCTGTGCCCCCTAGTCCTACTGTCCTTTCTGAGCGGGAAGAGTCTCTCCACCTCTATCCTGTCCATCCCATTCATCATCTTATATGTCTCAATGAGATCTCCCCTCATTCTTCTAAACTCTAACGAGTACAAGCCTAGTTTATTCAGCCTCTCCTCAAAGCTCAACCCCCTCAACTCCGGTATCAGCCTAGTAAACCTCCTCTGCACTCCCTCCAAGGCCAAAATATCCTTGCGTAAGTGCGGCGACCAAAGCTGCACACAGTACTCCAGCTGTGGCTTCACCAATGCCCTATACAGCTGCAGCAAGACCTCCCTACTTTTATATTCAATCCCCCTCGCTATGAAGGCCAGCATCCCATTAGCCTTCCTGACCACCTGCTAAAGGCTGACAAGCCCTGTACACCTGATGATCTGCATCTTGTGGCTGCAGAGATGATTGATGCGTTGGTTGCAGCCACCCAAACACAATCGACACAAATCTCTATCCCTGGTGGCGAGAGGGGCCAGTGCCCCAGGATATATGTGTGATGCAAAGACTGAGATACTTTACAGACAGGAACAAGGGCATCTACAGAGACTGCAACAGTTATTGAGGCATTTTCCTGCTGAACACTGCAGGAAATATATTTGCCCATGTTGCCTTGTCTGACTGCAGACTTTGACTGAACATATATACAGCACAAACATATTACTCAGCTCCCCTGGAGCACACAAGTTTTTACATTCCACATTTCTTCCCACCCATTTTCATCTCATCCAATCAACATATTCTTCTCATCCTTTCTCCTTTGTATGTTTAACCTAGCTCTTCACTTAAAATTATCTTGTGTGCGTTTTTTTGAGGGGGGTGTTGAGGTTATACATGCCTGGGATCCAGTACAGCCTTGCATTATAATCTCACGTCAAGGGACTGCATTGAGACACTTCCAATCATTCCACATGTGATGAAAGGATGATGGCAGCTATTTATGAACTTCCCAATCAAACTCTCATTGGCTATTTATAAACAACTCTAAAGGACCGCTGTGTTTAACTGAAAACACATCCTCCTCACTTCTAAACCGATAAAAGCTGGAGAGACTCTGCAGTGGATACACGTCTCAGGCAGCTGCCTGCAGCTGAGCATAAACTTCTGGGCTTCAGTAAACAGAAGCTGTCAAGCTTCATGTGTTTGTACAGTGTGCCTGGCCTGACCTCCAATATTTACAAAATGAGAAGCTATGAGGGGCAGGCAGTTCCTCCTCCTCCTCTCTTCCCCTACACCACCCCCCCCAATTAGATTAAAGTTGAAACTTTATTTATTAGTCACAAGTAAGGCTTACATTAGCAATGCAATGAAGTTACTGTGAAATTCCCCGAGTCACCACAATTTGGCACCTACTCTGGTCAATACACCTCATCAGCACGTCTTTCAGACTGGGAGGAAACTGCAGCACCCAGAGGAAACCCATGCAGACATGGGGAGAATGTGCAGACTCCACACAGACAGTGACCCAAGCCGGGAATCAAACCCGGGTCCCTGGCGCTGTGAGGCAGCAGCGCTAACCACTGTGCTGCCACGCTGCCTTCAGAGGTCTCTCTACCATACATTCTTTAAGGACTTTTTGCACTTCCCTCATTCTGTTCCTTCCTTCCGCAGCTCACAGTATGAATCTTCCACTATGGCTGTCTTGCACTCCGATATTCCCTCACTAAAATCTCACTACATTGTTACTCCTCCCCTGCCTTCAGTCAAGGTCTCAGTTTGTCCAGCACTGCCCATTCCACCTCACCTCACTTTATTGTACGGCTATACAAGTCCAAACTGCAGCTTTAAAACCAGAGTGTGGAATAGGGTAGTGTATTCAGCCAGAAGGAAAGGGGAACATGTGTTACCCTGGCTTGTCAAAACTTTCTTGCAGCTATCAATAGTTCCCTTCCACCTTATAAATGTTACTGTGTGCAACACTCGTCCATATTACTGCAGTGACTACATTTCAAAAGTGCTTCATTGGTTCTGAAGCACTTTGGGATAGCTGGAAGTTGTGAAGAAGCACTCCAGAAATGCAAGACGCTAGTCCCTCAACAGGGACTTGCTTAGTGGTTAGAAAACAGGGCAGCATGGACAAGGTGGGCCATACTGCAAACCTCTATGAGCCAAGTCTTTCTCTGTGCAGGCGAGAGGACACAAAATATCAGACTGCATTTAAACACCGACATTATGGTAATGCTGATGTAGCACTGAGTAATGCTTGGTATAGAAATACAACAGTATTTGTGCAAGTTTAATTCCTGGTGTTTGTAATTGTCTGCACGCTGTGGTTTCTTTACAGTGTGTTTCTTTACTGCACAACCCCTTACCAAGCCAGGGCTTTTTATAGTCCAGACTGGGCTCCCCGCCTCTCCAAGTTTCTGATCAGTCAAAATGGAAAACAGGAACCTAACATTCCAGACAAACCATGCTTCTCTGTGATAAACACAGACAAGAACTACCAGTACAGCAGGCACAATTAGACTTCAACTCAACCACCTTAAGTCAGCACAGCCCACACACAATTAGCAAATAAGGCTTGTGCAGGCATGATTACTCATTACAAACAGAATGCTTAATTAATCTATTGACATAATGTCTGGTCATTATTACCATATTGCTATTTCTTGGAAGCTTGCAGTGTTAAAATTGCCCGCTGTATCTCCTACATGAGAACGATTCTGCTTCAGAAACATCCCAAGGTGGTTAGAAGGTGCTAAACGTGCATGTTACTATTTTTCTTACAAGAGAAAAGGGTTTTTTTGGGGGTCAGGCTAGCTATCTGATCATGCAGACATCAACCAGCACATCTGTATTTCCCAATATAACACACAACACCAGTCCAGGGAACTCGGAAACAGGTTGGCCTCAACACATTGACCTTGAAGGAGCATCAAATATTCACCTCAAGACTCAAAGGACTAAATTATCAGGATAGGATGCATTAACCAGTTTTGTATTTGGGTAGTCAAACTGTACTAATATTAAGGATTTGATAGGACAGAGAGAAACATTTCCTCTGGTGGACAGAGTCTAGAGTTAAGACACATCATTAATATTAGAGGCAAGTCCTTCAGGAGTGACATCAGGAAATACTTCTTGATGGAAACCCAGCACTGTTTTCCAAAGAATGTTTTTGAGCCTGACAAGGGGCCAACTGAAAATTTTAAAACAGATTTATAGATTTCTCAGGTAAAAGGTAAAGGGATCAAGATGGAGCTACAACACAGAGCAACCATAATCAAATTAAATGGTGCTTAAGGCTCAAGGATCTGAATGATCTCCAGCTGCCCCTCAGTAAAAGGCCAACATCAGCTCAGGGACCCTGCCAATGTGGCCAAATGTTCAATCTCAACCAGCTAAAACCAACTGGAGGGGACAAGCTAACTTCCTGCAGTCTGTTCAATTCACTCCCTGAAATCGAATCGTTACTAACTGTGCAAACTCCACACAGTGACCCAAGGCTGGAACAGAACCCGCGTCCCTGACGCTGTGAGGCAGCAGTATTAACCATTGTGCCACATCATCTTGTATGGTGCTCTTAAGTTAGTATCTCAAATTTCTCTCTCCACCATGCACCTACCAGGTACACATTCCACTCAATCAAGTAGCATTGCAAGGTGTTGGAACTCATTACATTTCATATTCAAGGGCAAGAGCTGGAGTTTCTCCAATTGTCTAGTGAGTGAGAACACTACAATGTTTGCAATGGAGAATACAGAATAGGAGGTGCCAGATTCAATATCCATGATGGGCATTCCAAAAAATGACCCAAGACCCCAAAAAGTTCATTTTAATTTTGGAAGGGGTGGGGCAGGGGGCACAATGGCAATCTCACTGGGCTAGTGAGAGGCCCAGGCAAATACTAAATGTACATGACAGCCAGTGGAAATGAAATTTTAGCAGTAAAATCTGTAGCCAAACATTCTCAGTAATGGTGCCATTAAGCTATTAATAGCCATAAAAACCCTAATTCACTAACATCCTTTATGGAAAGAAATCTGCAGGAGTTCAAGGCAGCAGCTCAGCAGTGTCTTCTTCAGAGCAATTGGAGATTGACAGATTTTTGATCGGAGAGGTATTAAGGATTGTAGAAAAGCAGGTTTAAGATGGAGTTAAGATCAGATCAGAAATGATCCAATTGACAATGTAAACAGGAGTGGCTGAATCGCTTCCTCCTGCTCACAGCACTCCAGATTGGAATTACTGTTCACTCCAGGATTCAAAAACTGAACCTGAAGGCCGGGGGCCTTTACAGAATCTGTAAACCTTTAGATGGAATTCAATTACCTGTGTGTGGCTGTCAGGTGAGCATTACAAGGCTGTCACCTGTGTGGATAACCCTTTGCTCTAAAAAAAACTTGAATTTACATGGCAACGTGAATACACATCAAATGTAAAAGATGGTGAGCTGTCAGGTGACACACAAACTTCCACAAGTTAATACCTTCAGGAGAAGGAATTAAATTTAACAGTTTCTTCTGCTGCGCAGCCTCTGCTCTGATGCAGATCCATCTGTTAGGTCCTGTCAGAGGAACTCACCTTGAGATGTCCAATGTACACAACCAAAGATGGCAAGCAGTCGCTACTTCTTTCTCAATACCAGAACGCTACAAAGTTCCAGTCTGGTCGCCACCTAATTTCAGAAGTTGCCCCTTTTAACATTTTCAGTTTTTAAACAAGCTGCTCCACTGTTTTACGAGTAAGCATTTTACCCACTGCAGCACTGACCCAAAAAGGAGGATTTTCTTTATCCAACACCCCACACAATCTCAGGCTTTTCCAAAGAGCTTCACCACCCAAGTAGCAGTTTTGTAAAGTCATTATTTAAAATGTAGGAAATACAAGAAGTGATTTCCACACAAGTTCCGACAAATATCAAAGAGATAAGTGAGGTTCATTGATAAATATTGGCTGGGACACCACGGCGAGGTTTCGGTGCTCCTCAGCAAATAGATTTTCGATTCCAAAGAGTGTAAATAGCTCTCAGTTTAGCAGCTATTCCAAAGGGCATACCTGCAACAATGCAGAACACTCCTTCAGGAAGACCATCCCCACTTAGCATTCCTGTGTTCCTATAAGCTGCATGCTAAACAAAAATTCACTTTCCCAAAGCAAACCACATCATATGGATGGGTCACAGTTCTGATCTCTTACATCAAAAACATACTGGCTGCTCCGAATCTGATAGGGTTTTTGGACCCATCACCAACTCTTAATATCCTTCTCCCTCTTGCCAGTTTCCTCCCCGACCCTCCTCTTAACACCCGCCTCCTTCCCTGACATTCTGGCCACTCGCCAACACTCTTGCTTCCCCTCTCACACTAACCCGCTCACTACCCCTCCCCCAGACCCTCATTCACTACAGGGAGATCAGGAGGGAGGGGGGAAAGGGAGAGATTAGGAAGGAGGCGTGGGGGTAGGCATTAAGCAGGAGGGTCAGTGGCAGCAAGGTTTGGGGGGCGGGGGGGGGGGGAGCGAGCAAGGGACAGAAGCGATGAGTGGGAGGATCAGGTGGCAGAGAAACAGTGGTTGGAAAAACATTGAGCATGTTGAATAATCACTCCAAGTTACAAATGGAGGTAGTGCCATTGGCAAATGCCCTTAATTTATGAAACAAAAATGTGCCATTAGAACGTGTTTTAAGTAGGGGATCCCTGCACTGCAATGGGAATATCTCTATCAATTACATGCTCAAATTTCTGCACTGGGACTCGAGACACATGAGCTCAAGAAGCTAGAATGCTAACCAGAATGACAGATAAACTACCACAAGGCACAAGTTTAATTCCTGATCTCAGTAGCTTTGCTGGATCCCAGCCAGAGCATTACATGGAGGTTGAAATGAGAGAAAATTTTGCCCATCTCCCATCCAGAATTACTGTCCAGTATTCTGCAAACATAATGGATCCAACTTGGCCAAGGTCACTCCTAAATCAAACATTCCAGATTCTACCCAAGGCCAACTCCATTCCCCAAAAGCTCCCTGAAACCCGAGTCCTGGGGAAGGGGACTCCATACTTCACTCAAGTTCGAGGCAAAGGATCCACACCTTAACATGTTTCATTGTCAACAGGTTGATATATTCCCAGGAGTTGGCTACCATGTTTTCAAAATTCTCTTTATTAAAGTCAAACACTCATCTTCAGCACAAAGCTAGTCCTCACAGCAGTAACTTGAATTTTTATAGCGCCCTTCATGGAACAAGATGTCCCAAGGTGTTTCATAGGTGTCTTAATTGAGACAAATTTGACACTGTTGCAAAGATATTTGGACAGGTGAACAAACATCTTGAAGGTACAGCAGCAGAGGGGTTTCGGAAGGTAAGCCCAGCATCGAAAGTGTCCACAGCTGAAAGGACAACCAGCAAAGCAAGCTGAGCAGGAGATCAGAACCTGACAAGTGCAGGGACATTGGAAGGTTTTCGGTCTGGAGAAGGTGCAGAGATTGTTTGGAGGGGCTGGCACGGAGCCATGGAGGATTTGAAAACGAGGGCAAGAATTTGAAAACAGTAAATGCAATGGGGAACAGAGACACGGAGGCAATGATATCTGCTGCAGCAGTCTTCCAGTCCCAAAAACATCCCAGCAGCTTCATCTTTTGAATCTGACCACAATTCCAGGGCTGCACGTTAACTCTTGACATTTAAATTGCTCAACAGGAAGCTCAACAGGCTGCTGTCTGCTTGATCGTTTGCTCAACATGATTTAAATCATCAAATCCATTTCCGCAACACACTGCTTCATCACATGGCTTTTCCTTCCCCATCCCCTTATCTTTACAGCACTACCACTAGATTTACAATTTAGTGTGCAGCCTCTCGAGAATCAAACTCGTTAAGCGAGTGGGCCAGAAGAACTTGTGCAGAGTCAACAGAATCTCTACCTTCAATTTCACAATTCCTCCAACAAACCCAGCCCCAAAATGTTCGATAGCACAGAAGTTTAGCATTTGTAGCAGTACAAATTTAGATTAAGAAAAAGCAATGATAAAGTTACTTATGCCAGTCCTTTAGCTCAGGAGCAAACAAATAATTCTTTACACTTAATTCCATTTGAAAATTTCAATGAGTTCAGACCAGCCACGATCAAAATGAAAAGTGGAACAAGTTTGAGGGACTAAATCACTTCCTGCTACTTCTGAACATGGCAACTTTGCTACAGTGAAGTTCCACGAACATCACTATTTTCACTCCATACTCTAAGTTGGCCTTTTTCACATTACTGGCCTAGATTAATTAAAAAGGACAGACACAGGCACTTCCTAGTAAGGATCAGTTCCCAATAATGAAAGCAGGATCCCTGGCACATTGCTCTCTCAACACTTCCCACTCATTCAACAGGCCAAAACTATAGCTGGAGAAGATGAGAGAGAAGGGGAGGGGGGTTGTTTAACTCAAGGCACTGTAAGTTACGAGAGAAAAACAAGCCAGCCAACTCAACGAACTCAAGTCAGGGTTTATTCTGACAAACTAGAGACAATCTGTTGTTGTTGACCCCACCAGACAGAGTGCAGACCCTGTGACTTAAGTGGCCCCAGGATATAGTCCAAACATCACCAATTTAGCAGCATGGCCAGAACTTAATGCCATTACTATGCTTCACCGTAAGTATGAATAAAGGCAAGCTTAACCACAACACTAAAGTAAAATTAATGATAGCTTTTATTTTTATTGAACTTTTAAGTGCAGAAACACCTCCCAAGTCCTTTACTCAGACAGAAATAACCAAGGAAGTTTTTTTTTATTCTTTCCTGGAAGCCAGCATTTGTTAACCATTCTGAATTGCCCCTGAAATGAGTAGTTTACTCGGTCATTTCAGAGGGTCGTTAAGGATCTGGAGTCACCAGTAGGCCAGGCTGGGTAACAATAGCAGATTTCCTTTTTTAAAAGGCTTTAGTGAATAATAGTTTTTTTTATAACAATGATAGCTGTCATGGTCACCTTTACTGAGGCTAGCTTTATTTTACAGCTATATTAACTGAATTTAAATTCCACCAGCTGCTGTGGTAAGATTTGTTCCCACATTCCCAGAGCATTCAGTTGGGTTGCTGGACTACTAGTCCAGAGACATTATCACTGCACCATCATCAGTCACTCCATACAGGAATGAATGAGAAGAGTGACTAAGAGCATGCTCAATAAGGCAGATTTTACTCAGATCTTAAAAGGAGACAAAGGCTGGAGAGGCATTAGGAAGGAATTCTGGAACTTGGAAGGCTAGCTTGTGCTACAACTGGAATGGAAGAAGTGCAGATTATCTAACCTCACTACTTAACAGTTGGTAAACAATAAAGTTGTTAAGAAGGCGTACAGTGTGTTAGCTTTTATTGGTAGAGGGATTGAATTTCAGAGCCGTGAGGTCATGTTACAACTGTACAAAACTCTGGTGCAGCCGCACTTGGAGTATTGCGTACAGTTCTGGTCACCGCATTATAAGAGAGATGTGGAGGCATTGGAAAGGGTGCAGAGGAGGTTTATCAGGATGTTGCCTGGTATGGTGGGAAGGTCTAATGAGGAAAGGCTGAGGGACTTGAGGTTATTTTCACTGGAGAGAAGAAGGTTACGAGGTGACCTGATTGAGCTATACAAGATGATCAAAGGATTGGATAGGGTGGACAGTGAGAGCCTTTTACCTCGGATGGTGATGGCTAACACAAGGGGACATAGCTTTAAATTAAGGACGGATGTCAGAGGTAGGTTCTTTACTCAGAGGGTAGTAAGGGTGTGGAATGCCCTGCCTGCAGCAGTTGTGGACTCGCCAACTTTAAGGGCATTCAAATGGTCAGTGGATAGGCATATGGATAACATTGGAATAGTTTAGGATAGAGGGTCATTAGATTGGTTCCACTGGTCGGCGCAACATCGAGGGCCGAAGGGCCTGTACTGCGCTGTAATGCTCTATGTTAATTTGCTCACAAACATGGTGAATTGTTACCTTCACCACCCAGAATAAAAGTGACTTTAACCTGGCTTCTTTTGCTGAATTCAGAACACTTGATTTATTATTTAAGAACTTTGTTTCAACAAGTTGAAAGATTGGTTAACACACAGTTGTAACCTAGAAATGTAAAGAAGGGCAGCAAGGTGGTTAGCACCGCTGCCTCACAGCACCAGAGACCCAGGTTCGATTTCCAGCTTGGGTCACCGTCTAGTTGGAATCTACGGTTCTCCCCGTGTCTGCATGGGTTTCCTCCGGGTGCTCCGGTTTCCTCCCACAGTCTGAAAGATGTGCTGGCTAGGTGCATTGACCCAAACAGGCACCAGAGTGTGGCAACTAGGGGAATTTCACAACTTCATTGCAGTGTTAATATATGCCTTGTGACACTAATAAATAAACTAAAAAAAAATTCATCTCTTCTTGAAACTTCCCCAGCACGTGCGCACGGACAAGCAAAGGACACACAAGTAGTCTCTGTAGAGGAGAATGGTGAGAAAAACAAACATTCTCAGCTTTCCAGCTGCAGACAAGTTACACTCAGGTGAGGATCCATTGACTGGAGGGTGACAACCACACACTGATCAGGCAACTAAAACAGGAAATGCTGGAAAATCTCAGCAGGTCTAAAAGCTTCCGTGGGTAGAGAATAGAATCAACATTGAGCCAAGAGCAAAAGGAATCAGCAGGGATTGTGCTACAAATTTCACCACCACCACATCTGTTCTGATGATGCCAGTTTCTAAAACAGTGCTGCCCAGATGTCTTCCTTCTTCCTCAATTGTAGTTTTCCACCCAGTAGTTCAAAGGACTCTCAATCGCATCCAACCCATCTCCTGGACCACTGCTCTCACCCCTCCCCCCTCTCCTCTTGAGCTCACCTTTCACCCGTTCGTCTCCACATTCAAAGGATCAGCTTGTCATTTCCACCAACTCCAGTATGATGCCACAACCCAACACATCCTCCCCTCATCCCCTGTCAGCATTCCACAAGGACCACTCTCTCTGGGATACCCTGGTCCATTCTTCCATCACCCTCACCCCCTGCTCACGACATCTTCCCACGCAATTGTAAATGGTGCAACACAAGCCCCTTTACCTCCTCTCTGCTTACCACCCCAGGTCCTAAACACCATGTTCAGGTGAAGCAATGCTTCATATGCATCTCCTTCAATCTGGTCTGTTGCATGTTGCACTTGCTGCTCCCAATGCAGTCTACTTGGAGAGAGCAAACGCAGACTGGGTGACCGCTTTGCTGAACACCTTCAGTCTGTCTGCAAGCAGGATCTCAACCTTCCTGTCACATGCCACTTCAACATTCCACTCTCCTGTCGACACGTCTGTCCTTGGCCTTCTGTAATGTTCTCATGAATCCCAACACAAACTGAAGGAACACCACCTCATCTTCCGACTGGGCACTTTACAGCCTTCTGGACCGAACACTGAGTTCAACAACTTCAGAGCATGAACTCTTCCCTGTGCCTTCACCCCATTTCCATTTATTTTATTCCATTTCATCTCATTCATTCATTTTATCATCCTTCTTTTTCACTTCTATTTTTCTACTTCTCCATTCTGGCTTTCTTTCCACTATACCCCCCCACCACTCGACTTCAGTGCAACTGCCATGTTCCTCAGGCAGTCCTATAACAATCTGTACTTCTGTTCTGCCACCTTCACAATCTGATTATTTAATGGAACACTCTTAGCACCTTCTCAGCCTTCTGTATCCTCATTTACATTCCTTTTATCCAATTCTACACTCCTCCCCTCACCTCATAGTGTAAATCTTTGCTGACTCTCTTTGCTCTGGCAAAGGGTCATCTGGAGTCGACAAGTTGGCTCTTATTCTCTGCCTATGGACGCTGTCAAACCTGCTAAGATTTTCCAGCATTTTCTGTGTTTGTTTCAGATTCCAACATGCACAGTATTTTGATTTATTACTGTCATACATAGTGTTTAACATTGTGAAAAATATTGTTTCTTGCGCGCTGTACAGACAAAACACACTGTTCATCGAGAAGGAAACGAGAGTGCAGAATGCAGTACTACAGTCATAGCTAGGATGTAGAGCAAGATCAACTTAATGCAAGGAGAGTCCATTCAAAAGTCTGACAGCAGCAGGGAAGAAGCTGTTCTTAAGTCAGTTGGTTTGTGACCTCAGGCTTTCGTATCTTTTTCCTGACAGAAGGTGGTGGAAGAGAGAATGTCTGGGGTGTATGGAGTCCTTAATTATGCTGCTGCTTTGCCGAGGCAGCAGGAAGTGTAGACAGAGTCAAAGGATGGGAGGCTGGTTTGAGCAATGGATTGAGCTGTATTCACGACCTTTTGTAGTTCCTGGCGGTCACTGTTCAGGCAAGATAGGGTGGTACATCAGTTAGGGTACCCGCCTCCTGAGCTTATACCTAAGAGACACGAATTCAAAAACCATAGGTACACAATTTAAAGCTTGTTAGTCACAAGATTTACAAAAAACCTTGCCCTTTTGACAGGTTTTTCCCATCAGTGATTACAGCTCAAAAAACAAACAACCAGCACTTCCCCTTCAAGGACGACGCTGGTCAGATGATTGCTTGGAAAAGGTTCTGCTGCTCCCAGTGCAGACATGAACTTATGGTCGCCTTATGTATAAAAAATAAATCAAAGTGTCCAAATTTGTCCTTCCAAACTTTAAATGAGAAATCCAGTTCATGAAAGAAAAAAAAGCCTGAATTAGAAGGTAACGATACAGTGAAATATTTTGGATTTTTAAGATACCAGAAACATTGAGTAGGGAAAAAAAACAGAAGTCACATTGAGTGGATTGCTCTGTCAGACATGATCAGTCAAACAGCTACCTCTGTCACTAAAGCCTTCAAACAAATATCAGAATTATCTGCTTCCTCTATTGGTGATTGCTCATTAAGATTAGCAGACTGTCAAATCTTCAGTCAAAAATAAAGTGCACAGATGACCTGAGATGTAAAATTTTATTTACATTGAGCTGGGAGGAAAGGAAGAGAGCACATTCACTGAGGCTATCCTCAGGAAAGTAAGCCCTTGGAACAGGGCAGCGACACTGTGTTGGGAATAAGGAAGAATATCGGTGTATGCACAGAGCTTTATTTCACTGAACAAGCTTTGCTGTGTTTGCTGGTGAGGCGGAAGCAGCTGTTCATTAAATTCTCAGGAGTGACATGTAACTAAAACTGAAAATGTGGTGAGATTTCTTTGTGCATACGCACATAAAATATCTAGAAGTATAAATATCTACACCGGCACATAAATTTGCAGCTTTTCATTACATATAAATTCCAATGCCTCATTCTTCGTTTGACGCTGACACTATTATGGCTATATGTTCTTCTGAACTGTTAAGTGCCACAGATACCATCCTGCACATGCTGACATCAACGAAGAACTAACAGGCCCACACAAACTACTTCCTACCTTATCAGTGCGTCATAAAAATTAAAGCTTATAGCACTGAAGAATGCCATTTGGCCCTTCATACATGTGCTGGCTCTTTTAAGGGGCAGTCACACACCTGTGCTATTCTGCCTCAAGTTCAGTCGAGTTCTCTGTAGCCTCCTATTCCTTTCTCTTTCATGCTTATCCAACTTCCCTTCCACGACGCCATACAATCCACCCCAACCACGCTATACAAGTGGCAAGTTTCACAGTCTCACCTCCACAAATGGAAATATTTGATTTATTTTCATGGTACGCTAATACATGTGACAAGTATTGACTCTTGCGCACTTTACAGACAAAACATACTGTTCATAGAGAAGGAAAGGAGAGAGTGCAGAATGTAGTGTTACTGTCATGGCTGGGGTGTAGAGAAAAATCAAATCAAAGTCAAAGAGGTTTACAGCATGAAAACAGGTCCTTCGGCCCAACTTTTCCATGCTGCCCTTTTTCTTTAAAACCCCTAAACTAGTCCCAATTGCCTGTGTTTGGCCCATATCCCTCTAAACCCATCATACCCACTTAACTATCTAAATGCTTTTTAAAAGACAATTATACCCACCCTCTACTATCTCCTCTGGCAGCTTGTTCCAGACACTCACCGCCATCTGAAAAATTGCTTCTCTGGACATTTTTGTATCTCTCCCCTCTTACCTCTAGTTTTAGACTCCCCTACCTTTGGGAAAAGATATTGACTATCGAGCTGATCTGTGCCCCTTATTACTTATAGACCCCTAAGATTATCCCTTAGCCTCCCATGCTCCAGAGAAAGAAGTCCCAGTCTTTCCAGCCTCCCTTTATAACTCAATCCATCAAGTAGTGGTAGCATCCTAGTAAATCTTTCCTGTACTCTTTCTAGATTAATAATATCCTTTCAATAATTTGGTGACCAGAATTGCAGACAGTATTCCACGTGTGGCCTTACCAACGTCTTGTATAACTTCAACAAGACATTCCAACTCCTGTATTTAACGTTCTGACCGATGAAACCAAGCATGCCGAATGCCTTCTTCAACACTGTTCACCTGTGACTCCACTTTCAAGGGGCTATGAACACATCCCCCTAGATCTCTGTTCTGTAACTCTCCCCAGTGCCCTACCATTAACTGAATAAGTCCTGCCCTGGTTCAATCTATCAAAATGAATCACCTCACATTTTGTCTAAATTAAATGCCATCTGCCATTCATCAGCCTACTGGCCCAATTGATCAAGATCCCATTGCAATTGGAGATAACTTTGTTCACTGTCCGCTATGCCACTAAACTTGGTGTCACCTGCAAACTCACTAACCATGCCTCCTATATTCTCATCCAAATCATTAACATCAGTGGGCCCAGCACTGATCCCTGAGGCACACTGCTGGTCACAGGCCTCCAGTTTGAAAAACAATCTTATACAACCACCCTCTGGCTTCTGTCAAGAAGACAATTTTGTATCCGTTTAAATATCTCACTCTGGATCCCGTGAGATTTAACCTCATGCAACAACCTACCATGCGATGCCTTGTGAAAGGCCTTGCTAAAGTCCATGTAGACATCAACTGCACTGCCCTCATCTACCTTCTTGATTACCCCTTCAAAAAACTCAATTAAATTTGAGACATGATTTTCCACTCTCAACACCATGCTCACTGTCCCTAATCAATGCTTGCATTTCTAAATGCCTGTAGATCTGTCTCTCAAAATATCTTCCAACAACTTAGCCACCACAGACAAGAGGCTCCCCGTAGTTCCCAGGCTTTTCCCTGCAGCCCTTTTTAAACAAAGGCACAATATTTGTCACTCTCCAATCTTCAGGCACCTCACCCGTGATTATCGATTATTCAAATATCTTGGCTAGGAAACGCACAATTTCCTCCCTAACCTCCCACAATGTCCTGGGATACACCTCATCAGGTCCTGGGGATTTATCTACCTTGATGCACTTTAAGACTTCCAGCACCACCTTCTCCATAATATGTACACTCCTCAAGACATCATTATTTATTTCCCCAAGTTCCCTAACATCCAAGCTTTTCTCAACAGTAAATACTGATGAGAAGTATTCATTTAGGATCTCACCAATCTCTTGTGGATCCGCACACGGATGACCTTGTTGATCCTTAAGAGGCCCTACTCTCTCCCTTGTTACTCTTGTGCCCTTTATGTATTTGTAGAAGCTCTTTGGATTCTCCTTTGCCTTATCTGCCAAAACAATCACACGTCCCCTTTTTGCCCTCCTGATTTCTCTCTTAACACTACTCCTACACCCCCTGTACCCTTCAAGGGATTCACTTGATCCAGCTGCTAAGCACGTCATGTGTCTCTTTCTTCTCCTTGACCATGGCCTCAATATCCCGAGTTATCCAGGGATCCCTACTTCTGCCAGCCTTGCCCTTCACTCAGTAATGTGTTTACCCTGACCCTGGTTAACATACATTTGAAAGCGTGCCACTTACCAGACATCCGTTTGTCTTCCCACAGTCTCCTCCAAGTAATTTTGCAAAGTTCCTGCCTGATACCATCAAAATTGGCCTTGCCCCAATGTAGAATTTTAACTTTTGGCCCAGACCTATCATTCTGCACATCTATCTTAAAACCAATAGAATTATGGTCACTGGTCCAAAAGTGATTCCTCACTAACACTTCTCTCACCTGCCCTTCCTTATTTCCCAAGAGGAGGTCAAGTTTTGCCCCCTCTCTAGCCCACCATCCACATACTGAATGAGAAATTCCTCCTGAATACACTCAACAAATTTCTCTCCATCCAACCCTCTACTACTATGGCTGTCCCAGTCAATGTTGGGAAAGTTAAAATCTCTGACTGTTACCACACTATTTGTCTTGGCACTATCTGTAATCTCCTTACATATTTGCTGCTCAATTTCCTGCTGACTATTTGGGGGCCTATAGCACAACCCTATCAAAGTGATTTCCCCCTTCTTATTTCTCAGTTCTACCCATATAGACTCAGTGGCCGAACCCTTGGATATATCCCCCCTCAGTACGGCTGTGATCAAAAGTACAACTCTGCTTCCTCTCTTACCTTCTGTTCTATCTTTCTTGTAGGATCTGTACCCTGGAACATTGAGCTGCAGTGGAGTCCTGTCCCTCCCTTAGCCATGTTACAGTAATTGCTACACCACGCGCTGAGTTCATCTGCCTTGCCCGTCAGACCTCTTGCACTGAAATAAATGCAGTTTAATCTGGACTTCCCTTGCTCTGTCTTGCTTTTGCCTGATCTGTCTGGTACTAGAATTATTGACACTGTATTTATGACTTAAAGTGCTTTCTTTAACTTCTGTGCTGTCCTCAACCTTCTCCTCTGTCTCCCTATTGCTTTGGATCCCACCACCCCCGTTTAAAACTCCCAAATGGCTCTAGCAAATCTTCCCGCCAGAATGTTAGTCCCCCTCCAGTTCAGATGTAACCCATCCCTCTTGAACAGGTCAGCCCTTCCCCAGAAAAGATCCCAATCATCTAAAAATCTAAATCCCTGCCCTCTGCACCCGCTCTCAAGCCAGGCATTTATCTGTCTAATCCTCCTATTCATACTCTCATTAGCACACGGCAGTGGTAGTAGTCCTCAAATTACTGTCTTGGAGGTCCTGCAGTTTAGTCTTCTGCCTAACTCTCTATATTCACATTTCAGGACCTCATCCCTTTTCCTACCTACTTAAAGCACGGCAAGTCCATTCAAAAGTCTGACAGCAGCAGGGAAGAAGCAGCTGTTCTTGAGTTGGTTGGTACGTGATCTCAAATTTTTGTACCATTTTCCCAATAGGAGGTGGCGGAAGAGAGAATGTCCGGGGTGCACGCAGCCTTCATTTATTCTGGCTGCTTTTCCGAGGCAGTGGAAAGTGTAGACAGAGTCAGCAGATAGGAGGTTGGTTTCAGTGATAGAGTGGGCTTTCTATATGCCAATCTTATCAAACCCTTTCAGGATTTTGATGACCTCTGAGCCAATTCCAACTCATTCTTCGAGGTCCGCTAGCTTATTTAGTCCCACTGGCCGTCCCTTTCTCTTTGAACCCTCTGCCTTCACCAATCACTGCTTCTTATCTTAGCCTTTGAGACTTGATGGTGTCTTATATTCATAGGCCAGTGGTCCTTCACACAAGATTTACAAAAATGTTCTTGTACGAAAAAAAATTAAGCTCTAGTTATTTGAACCACACAATCAAGGGTTAGCATCATTCATGGAGTACCATTCTACGTTACTGACCATGAACAGAACATTAGATGGTCACATTGGACAACGTGCCAACAGGTTAGCTTTCTGAACACCTGCACAAGTTGTAATGAGTGGTTCATTCTTTTAAGAATTAGCCCCATCACTAACTCATCCCTTGCCCATGGCAAACTGGCATCAAGTCCAAATGCCGTTTCCTCCAGCAAGTGCTTGCTATCACCACAGACATCGAGGGTAGTTTTCCGCAGCCCTCAATTCTGTGGAAACATGAACTAAGGCTCAAACTCTCTCTGCTCCTGCCCGTGTCCAACTATTCCAGCTGCTGCGGACATTTTTCAGCAACAGATAAGTTCTCCCTCCGAGACAAGATTAGCACCCAAAACTCAGCAATGGTGTCTCATAGGGCAGTGTCGTACCACCAATACATTTAACATCCACATAGGTGATACACCCACCATGTCAAAATCTTTTTGCGTTAATATTGCCTTGAAAACTCAGGCAAATTCTTTCCAGGATATAGAAACCACAGCAAATAACCTCTGACCTGTTAAAAAAATGGGTGAAGATTTCCATAAGTAGAAACTGCAACCAAACCTAGCCACAGCCATCATTGCCGCAGTCCACCCTGAAAATGACATGGCACACAACTTGGAGAAAAGCATGAGTTGACTCCTACCAATTGTGGAATGAGCCTTGACTTCACCCTGACTTACCACCAACACTCGCAAAAGACTTGGACAAGACAAAGACACAAGTGAGCAACAAGCAGATAACACCAACACTATCACCTTCATTTCCTCTCCAAGCTATACTCCGTCTTGACTCGAAACTCTTTGCTGTTCCTTCACTATCGCTTGGTCAAAATCCTAGAACTCCCTCCTGAACAGCACTGCAGGTATACCTACACCGCATGGGCTGCAGTGGTTCAAAAAAAAAGCTCATCATTACCTTCTCAAGGGCAGTTAGTCATGGGCAACTGATGCTGCTGGACTTACAAGAAACGCACACATCATGTGAACCAATGAAAAAAATATGCAAACACTGAAGCCACCTTTCACCAAACAGAATCCAAAACAATAGCATAATGATAATCGAGCTGCTAATCTGTCTTGAGGAGTTCTTACAGCACAATGAGCCAGAAGTACGGGTTCAAGTCCCACCCAAAACTTGATGGCATTCATAACATTGCCAAAAGGTTTGATATCTGTAAATCCTTCCAATACACCCGAAAGCAGGCAGGAGAGTTTCCTGATCAGGAAGGAGGCAATGCAAACCACGGCAGTCCTTGGAGCATAATCATGGATCAATCCAATGGAAGCCCATGATTGTCACACCCTTGGAGGGCACGCAGCCTGAAGGAGGAAGAGGTTAATCTGCTTTGAGGACAGCTCAAGGATACAATGTTGGTCGGGACACCTAAACTTTCTCCTCTTCGTCACGTATCTAAAGTGAGATGCAGCACCATTAGCATTCTGGTTTTGCGTCTTTAACTCCTTAGTTTCCAAATACTTGATGTGATTGACAGGTCGACCTTAGATTTTCAAAAAGTCAATTGTCGTTGGCTGCCAAACAGCTGCTGAAAATGAGCGGTACTCAGGCTTCTTAGAATAAGCAAATCAGCTCATTGAGTGCCAAATCGCGGGTACCAAAACATGGACTAAGGCTGGGTGATGACAAAATGATGAGCGAGAAGCCGGGGACCTCCAAGGAGAGCAAAACCCTGCCATTCCCACTCGGTATGAAAAAGTGAATTTTTCACAAATGTCAAAGGTAAGACCATTTGTCTCATTTGTAACCCAGTGCAGTCTTGGTGACAGGCACATGGCACTTGATTAACAACTAAGAGGTTGTATCCCATTGTGATAAGTAGTCAGACTGCATTCACTAAATCTGTTTACTTGAGGCCTGAATCAACCTTCATTATTGGTTCTTAACTGGCAGCTTCTGAGGATAACTAGTGATAAGTGCTGACTCTACCACACCAGACAATACTTTTAAAGAAGGTGGTATCAATTCACCTTGATGAGGGTTCAGTGTGAAACCAAAAGATGCAAAATCAAAGAGGGAAAAAAAAACAGACAATATGAAACGGGTGGTGGAACAAAATTTTTAATTACTAAACATGACAGATCAATGTGAATACACAACAGAAAAGGTGTTTAGTATATCCTTATTTCTTTACAAATCATATAAAGCCAACACACTAGAACTGAACAGCACCTGGGAATTTCACCTGCAAGCCCATCGCAGCTGTTAACTGACTTTGCAGGTGATTCAGTGCCCCGAAGGCACAACTAGTAAAAGTAGCATTAGGGGCTGTGCCATATCGATCGGGGACTGCATTTATATAACGCTTTTCACAACCTTGGGACATGCACAAATATTTTATATTCAAAGTACATTTTACCGTGTAATGTAGCAACCATAACAGTCAACTTGCGTGTCGCAAACTCCCAATGTAATAGTGAGCAGTATTTTTAACTGATGTTGATTTAGGGATAAATATTAGGCTGGACATTGGCAAATTTTCCCCACTTCCTCCAAGTATTTGATGTAAACCTGAAGGGACAGATAGAGCCTCAGTTTAATCTCTCATTGGAAAGAAAGCCCTTGCAACAGTGCAGCATTCCTTCAATACTGCACTTCTGACAAGTGTTAGCAGATATCTATCTGCTTGGGTAGCAACTGCAAAGTCACAACTGGCCAGAGCAATTGGCACTTTCAAGAAAAAGATTGAGCCAAATTTTACAGATCCAGTCAGATCAAGAAGGTAAGCAAAGGGCCATGGTTGAGTGCGGCTCAAAGTTGGAAAGAGGAAGAGGCAGGATAGGATAAATCAAATGGTCGTGATTACATTAAATTTTAGAAGGCAAAATGCATAATCCCAAATGGCTCCAAAGTTCCAAAGACATCCAATGCAACTGTGACAAAGGCAAACTATCTCTCCACTTTCTTCTGTTTGCATCCTTTAAAACAGGTGACCACTCCTTCCAACATCTCTCCACTGCCACCTGGCCAGGTGAGACTGCTGTCACCCAGTTCCATTTTTTTCTATCTAATCATAGCCAGAGAATCCCTTCTGTTCCCACACCTCAAAGATCTACCTTTAGCCTCCTCCTATTTCTCATCCAATTCACAGCTGTACTGATGATACCGAACTCCACCTCCCACCTCCACTTCTTTCAACCCCTCTGTTATCTGAATCATCAGACTGCGGATCTAACATTCAGTGCTAGATAAGCAGAAACGTATTCCAACTAAACACACAGAAGATGAAAGCCACTGTCTTGAGACTCCACCACACAGCCAACTTCATCCCTCTCTTTGGCAGCTGTCTGAAGGTGCACCAGACTGCACGCAACCTTGGTGTTGCCAAGATGAGCTCCCGACCAAGACCCACACCGAAATTAACACAACCTATTTCCATCTCTGAAATATCATCCAATTCTGCCCATCTCATCCGTTTGCTACCAAAATCCTCCTTGATACCTTTGTTACCTCTAAACTTGACTCCTGGCTGGGAATTCCCTCCCTCGGCCTCTCCTGCCTCCCTTTTCCTCTAAGACATTCCTTAAAACCACTTCCTTTGTCAAAGTCCTTGGCCACCTGCCTCAATATTGATGCTGTGTAGCTTAGTCGCAAATTTTGCTTTAAAATGCGCCTGCCAATTGCTTTGGGATTTAAAGAAAAGTACAGCGCAGAAACAGGCCCATGGGCCCGCCAAGCTTTATGTTAAAGGCACCATATAAATACATGTTGCTACTGCCACTTGGGATGAATTATGTGGAATATATAGCACAGAGGAGACTTGGGACCATCTGGTCCATGAAGACATTTACACTCCACACAATACTTGTTTCTTTCAATTGTTTTGGTTCTCATATACACAGTGTATTCAGCTATTTGCCTCAACCACTTCTTGTGAGTGCCTTACTTTAAATACTGACTACCGAAGAACTCGGGAAAGGAGGAGGCCATTCAGCCCTTTGAGCCTGCTCTGCCACTCAATACCATCATGGCTGACATCATCTCAGGCTCAACTCCACTTTCCTGCCCGCTCTTCATTTGCCCTTCAGACCTGTTACTCATTAAAAATCTCTCTCCTCCTTAAGTTCACTTAATGTCCCAGCATTCACCGCACTCTAGGGTAATGAATACCACAGATTCACGACCCTTTGTAGAACTAGTTTCACCTCATCTGTTTTAAATCTGCTACCCTTTATCCTAAAACTATAGCCTCTCATTCTAGATTGTCTTACAAGAGGAAACACCTTCTCTACATCTACCCTGTCAATCCCCTTTAGCATTGTACATAACTCAATTAGAACTCTCCTCATTCTTCTAAACTCTAGAGAGTATAGGCGTAAAACTGCTCCATCTCTCCAAAGAAACTTCATCTTCTTTTCCGACTGAATGTATGCAGAACCATCTTGAATTTCTGGGTCCTAGTTCTAGATGCTTTCACAAGTGGAAACATTCTCAATAGCCCTGCCCAACCTATTTATAAATTTAAAGTCCTCCATCAAGCCTTCCTCTTCTCAAAAGAAAATGTCTTAACCTTTTCAATATTCCCTGATAGTTGTGCCTCAGTCTGACAACATCCTCATAAACCTTCTCTTACTTTCTCAAATGTAGCTGCATCCTCTCGGGAGTGCAAAAACCAGGGTGTGACTGCGTGCAGACTAACCTGTATTTTGGACAAGGTTAAGACAGATTCACTAATTCTGGATTCTAAACCCCTACAAAAAAAAAGCAGTGCTTTTTTTTTTAAATGCACTTTCTAATTATTTTGCTGAATTGCAGTGATGTTTTTAGTAATTTGTATCACTCGATTCCTTTGTTCTTTAAACGCATTCTGTTTCTTATTTTATGTGCAGGTGTTGTTTCGATCCTTCCTGCCAAAGCTCTCACATGAAAGTTAACTGGGCATTTGTTAAATGGTGAATTAAGTATCACAGCAACACATGAAACAAAAAGAATTATATCAAGAGGGAGTGTGGTGGATGAAAGGTTGCAGACAGATCACATATCAAACAAGATTTTTCTTGTATTCTATCCAGGGGTGAGAGGCACTCAAAAGGGATTCCTCAAATTATGGGAGGAGTATTCAAGCCTTACATAGACTTGCGCTTTATAGATGGTTGTGTGTGGCTGGCTGACAGGACAAGTGTGGGATCACGGTGAGTCACGACAGCGATATAAAGACCAGTACAAGCTAAGAAACATCAAAGTCAATGGTGATGAGAGGGTTAAAAGACGAGGCAGTAAATACATCTCACAATCTGAAAGAAAAGCTTAGTTTGGTTGAGCAGTAATCAGCCTAAGTGTGCACAGCCATTTAAGGCTTTGGAGGCACCCACAGGATTGGCAAGTGATTCACTGAAGACTGCTCGGGTCATTTATCACAGGCTCAAGGTCAGCAAATGGTCAGAGCAAAAAACAAACCATAGACCTTAGTCTGAACTCTAGTTACAGATCTGTCCCCATATTAGGCAAGAGATGTACAATCCTGCAAGATGAAAACTGCACAAGACCGAACATTAGATTGGCGGGGGCAAACCCAGGGAAGCAGCTGTCTATCTGGGGATTTGCTGGGTTTTTGACTCCTTTCATTGGGAAGAAGTGTGACTTTTTCCCCAGGTGTTGCCAAGGAAGCGCCTTCAGCAAAATCATTCACTGCAGCCTCAGCTCCTTTTTATGGAATGAACTTCCAGGAAACCCTAAAATTCAACTCCACCCTCACTTCACCCCAATAGGAATCCATCTCAATTCTCTTCTATGAACACCACAGGGATCTAGATTAAAAACCACTCACGATAATCTTTTAAGGAAAGAATTCATTTAAAGATGAAAGTTTCAAACTCCAAATTTTTTCTTCAAGTTGATTTCTGCACAATTATTTCCAAACTGAGACTGTGCACAACAATGGTTGTCAGGAGTATGATTGAAGGTTGTAATTGCCAACACATGGGCCCAACACCACCAGCCTCTTGGGCTCAAGGTAAGAATGACTAATTGGACCTGGTTACAGGAAGAGGTCGCTGACTGGGGAACGACCCACGCCACAAGTGGTGGTTCCACTAACCCAGTGCCAATAGAGATCAAGATAAAACGAATTTAACATTCAGGAAAAGGAAAACCAGAATTATTGGTGAGGGGATCAGGGCAGACAAGAGATCCACAGAGTGTATAAAAGGGCCTCTGGGGTTCTTGCTCCAAATAAGGAAGCAGATGGGCAAGCTTCCATGCCCCAAATCTTAATTTCCCCCACAATTGCTTAGTTCACTGTGTAACATGACAGATAATCACCCATCCACGCCATGTTATTACCCCTGCCTAATTGGTCAGAACATTCAATTTTCAAGCATAGGATCAACAAACATCAGAAACACTTTGCAAATTTAATATGAAACAGATGTAGCTGAGGCCAAGCAGGCAGCTATCATGCTCCATTGAAGCACAACAGCAATTTTGCAAGGTGGGTGAAATGTAAAACTTTTTACAGCATTCAGTCCAGTTTTGTTGTAGCCAAAATACTCATTACTCTCTGGGCCTCTATATATTTTCTTCACGCTTAGTTCAATGAGTAGCACTCAAATCTCCAAGTCAGGGGCCTAAGTCCCAATCTCCATCACGATATACGGTTGACACCTCAGGGTAGCTCTGAGGAAGTGCTGCACTGTTTGAAGAACAAATATTCAAATTACATTTAAGAGAGACTTGTACCTGTGGTACAGGTAGCTTTTCAAAGTTCCCACACTGACATTGAAAGAAAAATAGGCAACTTTTCCCCACTGCCGAAGACAACATTGAATTCCTTGAACCAATATCACCAGAAGCATCATTGGTCCTTCATTCAATGCTGGAAACAACATGGTTGGCATGCGTGTCCATAAGAGAAGGCACGTATTTTCCAAATTTTGTAAAACAAGGAAAATAATAGTTCGAGAACACTGCACAAAAGAGTCAAATCTTTGAAAAAAAAACCTGCATGAGGTCAGAGCAGTTGTTCGTTAACTTCATTGTTTTTCCTTCATGTCCAATTTCAGCGTAGTGAATAAATAATTTAAGGCATGGCAGGGCTACTTGCACCTGTTGAGTACACATCCTGTACGGCGCTGGGCCTCCAAGAAGCTATTCACGTCCTGGATGACGACAGAAACTGTCACCAAATGCAAAAGATTGAGTGCCATATTATGGAGCTCAAGGAGCAACCGTTATCAATGAGGCGCAGTCACAAAGATGATAGCTATATGGACAGCACATTTCAGAAGGTGGTCAACCTGTAGCTTAAGGTGGTGCCGGCAGCGAGGGACTGCCAGATAGATAGAAAGCAAGGCAGGTAAGTCCCAAGGCCGTCCCACTTTCTAACAAATACTGTGTTCTGAGTGAGCAACAATTGGGGGTGCCTCTGAAGGGAACAACAGTGACAGGGGAGTCTATAGTTAGGGGAAAATCAGGCAGATCCTGGTTCACAGATGTCATTCCAAGATGGTATATTACCACCCTGGTGCAAGGATCATGGATATCACCAAACGAGAATACAGAGAATTCTGGAGGATGAAGGTCCAAAACTAGAAGCCAGGGTTTAGACAGGTAAAAACAATATCGCTAGCAAAGGAGATGAAGTCCTGCGGGCTGGGTTTAGGGAGTGAGGAAAGATGAGCAAGCAGCCCCACAAAAAAATTAGTCGCCAGATTACTCCCATGGTCACATGCTAGTCAGTATAGAAATAGGAGAAAACGCCAGATGAATGCATGGCTGGAGATATTATGCAGGATGTGTCAAATAAAACATTGACACCTGTCCACATAAGGAGACACAGCAGTTACAAGATTGAAATGTCAATGGATAAACAAGAATTGGGAAAATAAGAACATAACAGGGTGGCGTGGTGGTTTGCAGTGCTGACTCTCAGCACTAGGGACCCCGGTTCGATTCCCGGTCTGTGTCATTGTGTGTGCAGAGTTTGCACATTATTCCCATGTCTGAATGGGTTTTCTCCGGATGCTCCAGTTTCCTCCCACAGACCAAAAGACACGTTGGTTATGGTGCATTGGCCATGCTAAATTCTCCTTCAGTGTACCCAAACAGGTGCTGGAGTGTGGCCAATAGTGGATTTTCACACTAACTTCATTGCAGTGTTAATGTAAGCCTACTTGTGACATTAATAAATAACAAATAAACAAAACAAATAAATAACAGGTAGAAACAATTCATATCCTCAAACTTGCTCTATCATTTATCTTCAACATGGCTGACCTCCAACTCAAGTCCATTTATCCACCTTGCTCCATACCCTTTGATGACCTTATCCAATAAAAAAAATCTATTAACCTCACTCCTCAACATTTCAACTGATCCCCAGTATCCACAGCTGTTAGAGAGACAGAGTTGCAGATTTCCACTACCCTAGCTGTGAAAAAGTGCTTCCTGCCATCACCCCTTAAGGGTCTGGTTCTAATTTGAAAGTTATACCCCAGCTATCCTGACTGGAATAGGGCAGCCTGAGAAAAAAAATCAAATCCTTTTAACATGCTAAACAGCTCAAGGAAACAAGATTTTCTCAGTCCCATCGGGATGCTAAAGACCTAATGGCTCTTGCACAGCAAGAACAATAGTTAAATAGAAAGCAATGTTGTTGTTTCATTCATTTACAGGATGCAGGTATCACTGACTAGGCCAGCCTTTATTACCCATTCCTAATTGCATGAGAGAAGGCAGTGGTGAGTCCCCTTCTTGAACCAGTGCAGTCCATATGATGTGGCTACACCCACACTAGGGAGTTCCAAGATTCTCAACCAGCAACAGTGAAGGTGAGGATGTGATCTGGAGAAATTTGTTGAAGTCCAGAGTAAATTGTTCAGCAGAGCAGAGTTTGCGTTTCCACAAGTACAAAAAGGAGCAGGGGAAGAAAAGTCAAATGGAGAGCAAGTTAATCCCAAGGATCTTTATCAAGTTTACATTTTTGAAATGTAAAAGCACCTTTTGTTGAAAAGGAATGCAAATATCATGTAAATGCTACCCCACTGAATGATTACCTGCCACGCAAGTTTGACTTCAGATGCTGCATAACAATTTTATAAAAAAGACAAATTACTATGCAAAAAAAAAACAAGGAGGCTGTGGTGTCACACTTCTGAATGCATCTCTTCAAAAGGCAGAGTGACGATGAACATTCACCCTTCACAAATCAAAAACAATACGGCAGAAACAATTCATCCCAGGAAACAGAAGGACAAGTTGAGGAAGAACCTGTGACGCACACTAATAAATTACAATTGCTTCTCAGCAGGAAACTGGGCCACATTCCTCCATAGATCTGGACAATGGGAAAAAGTTGTGGTTTTGACTCAATAAAAATAAGTATTGCGAGATGTATACTTCTAATGCCCTTACTATGGAATGATGACATACAAACATACAAATTAAGGGTAGGCCACTCAGCCCCTCAAGCCTGTTCAGCCAAAAGTAAGTTCATGGCTGATGTGATTGTAATCCGATTGTAGCTGCACGGTGGCACAGCAAGTAGCACTGTTGCCTCTCAGCACCAAGGACCTGGGTTCGATTTCCCTGGCTGAGGGGTGATCTTACAGAGATGTATAAAATCATGAGGGGCACAGATCAGCTAGATAGTCAATATCTTTTCCCAGAGCTAGGGGGGTCTAAAACTAGAGGGCGTAGGTTTAAGGTGAGAGGGGAGAGATACAAAAGGAGCAAAACAAGGGGGGCAATTTTTTTTCAGAGGGTGGCGAGTGTCTGAAATAAGTCGTAGAGGTGGGTACAATTCTGTCTTTTAAAAAAAGTGTTTAGTCAGTTACATGGGTAAGATGGGTATAGAGGGATATTGGCCAAATGCGGGCAATTGCGACTAGCTTAGGGGTTAAAAAAAGGGTAGCATAGACATGTTGAGCCAAAGGGCCTGTTTCCACGCTATAAACCTCTGACTCTACATTCAAGACAAAGGATGCTCAGGGAATTATGGAATACAGAGTTGGGGTAGATGATCAGCCATGATTTTCTTGCCTGGTGGAGCAGGCTCAGGTGGCCCTCTCGCCTATTCCACCCCCTATTTGCATTGTCAAATAAGTTTTTACGTTGTTTTAAACAACGATTGAAGGCACCAATGCAGGTGAACTGCAACACCTTAATTTTACAGTCATGGTGCTTTATCACCCTTTGGTTGAAACAAGATGTTCAAATTACATGCGAGGTGTGAACAGGGTGGGTCGGTGAATTGGACATTGCCGCTTTCTTCTGTGACTTGGATTCAGATCCAGGTTTTATGGAATCAAAAGTCTTGCCTTTCCATTGTCAATGTTGAAGCTACTGGCTGAAATGAGTTAAGAACATAAAAAATAGGAGCAGGAGTAGGCCATCTAGCCCTTTGAGCCTGCCCCGCCATTCAATAAGATCATGGCTGATCTGAAGTGGATCAGTTCCACTTTCCCGCTTTCTCCCCATAACCCTTAATTCCCTTGTCTGTCAAAAACCTATCTACCCGTGTCTTAAATATATTTAGTGAGGTAGCCTCCCAGAGATTCACCACCCTTTGAGTGAAGAAGTTCCTCCTCAACTCCGAAGAGTTGAGAGTTTGAGACTCTCAATCCACTTAGGGGACATGCACCGCAAGTGTCCCCAATTCGGCACTGATCAGCAAGCTCTGGAACTGGTGTGATGAAACACTGATGTTTTTGTTATGGTTTATGGGACGTTGACTTCACTGGTCAGACCAGCATTTGCTGCCAAAGCCTAATTACTAGGACGGTGGTAAGTCACCTTTGTGGACTGAAGTCCTTGTGTCGAGGATACTTCCACGATAATATTTTTGTAGCAGTGCAATACAACCAAATGGTTTGCAGTTAAGCATCAACCACATCGCTATGTGATGATCTTCATCATGTAAAGGCCCAACCGAGTAAAAGCAGCAGAGTTCCTTCCCTGAGGGAAATTAGTGAACAAGGTCTGCTGTCAGTAACCAGGAGTTACCTGGTCACCATTACTAGGCCAACGTACCCCTACATGGGAGACGGACAGCACGCACACATGCATGTGCACACATACACACGGAGTGTATTCTTGAGGCTGAAATGAAATAGCATTGCCAGGGCAGGGTAGGAAAGGTGTGCATTTTAGTGCATGAGAGACATGATCAACGCAAAATGCCAACTGGACTGCAGCAGTTCAATGCAGCAGCTAATCGTCGCCTTTTAAGGAGCAATTATGGATGGGCAATAATTGCTAACAGCCAGCAAAGCTCACATCCCAGGAAATAATTCTTGGAATCTAAAAATGGTTCAATTCTCTACAAATAACACCCATCAACTGGATGGAAACAAAGGTGAAAAGAACGGAAGCAAAATATAATCTACTGGCAATGGAAGTAGCAACAGTGTAAATGCAGCCATGACAGATTTTTATGATAACTGTGAGAAACAGTGGGGGACATTTTACTGTGTTGCAGGCACTCTACTGATGGAATCTGGAGGTTTAATTGAGATACTATTTAAATTTGAGCATGGAAATGCCACAAAATGCGTTAAGATGGTGAGGGGAAATGAGTTGAAATCCACGAGAATTTATGAATGATATATAGTAAAAAAATCTCATAACATCCCAGTAAAGTCCAAAAGGTTTATTTGGAATCACGAGCTTCCAGAGTGCTGCTTCTTCATCAGGTGAGTGGAGAGGTGGGTTCACAGACATGGCATATACAGACAAAAACACAACTGCAAGATAATGGTTGGAAATCGGAGTCTGGGTTGATAGGCATACAGTGATATAGCAACACTAAACAAACAATGTCTCACTGTGGACAATGGATGAGCCATGGGGATTAATCTTCAAATTAAGCTGGGCCAACTCTACCCCAAACTACACGCACATTTTGACCTGCTTGAAAAAATATGACTTTCGATCCTTATCCCTGTTTTTCAAGATCCTGTTCCAGATCAGCATTCCAGCATAGAATTCCCACAGTGTAGAAGGAGACCATTCAGCCCATCGAGTCTGCACTGACAACAGTCCCACCCAGGCCCTATCCCTGTACTCTCATATTTACCCTGATGGTCCCCCTGACCCGAAAGGGCAATTTAGCACGGCCAATCAATCTAACCTGCAAATTTCTGGATTGTGGGAGGAAACCCACGCAGACACAGAAGATGCAAACTCCACACAGTGGCCCAAGCCAGGAATTGAACCTGGGTCCCTGGCGCCATGAGGTAGCAGTACTAACCACTGTGCCACACACCAGCATGAGCTGAACTCTGCAGCTTAGTGTGACCCCCATTCCCAAACACAGGGACATCCTTCACACCGAAATCTTCTCCCACAACTTCTGCTTTGTGAAACCTCTCCCCAGTTTAACAATTCTCTTCAAAGGCCATTTCTTAGAATACCCACATCACCACTTCCTGCTCAGTGCTCTGAGATCCCTCTGAACAGTAAGCTGCTGTGTGTAATCATTCTGAATTTGCTGATCTCAGCACTGAGAAAGCACATCTGGCTTTAGAATGACAAGATTAGAAAAGCGGGGGTTAAGTAAAATCTAGGATACTTGGTGACTATCCATCAAGCTCACAGCTGGAAGCATACAAGACACTGCTCAGTTATGAATTCCTCCATAGTTATGATGAATTCCACAGCATAGATTCCTTCGCACAAAAATTTTTTTTTGTTTTTAATCCACTCTCAGGATATGGGTGTTGCTGACAAGGCGAGTAATTAATGCAGAATCCTGAGCAATGCTGGGTAGATCTGGTTCCAACCGAGTACCTTCCTGGGCCACTTTGGGCAGCAATTAAAGTTCACCATATTGGTGTGGGACTGGAATCACACAGACCTCTGGAATGCCTCCAGTTTGGGCCTACTAGGTTGATCCCAGGTGTGGATGGGTTTTCTCATGAGGATTGGTTCAATAGTTGAGGCCTGCACCTATTGGATTTTAGAAGAATGAGGCGCAACCTTATTGAGACATATCGGGTTCTCAGTGTGTTTGACAGGGTAGATGCTGAGAGGCCACTTCCCCTCGTGAGAGACTGTAAGACTGTAGGACATCATCTCTGAGTAAGGGCTCTCCAAGAAGGCAATGAATCTGTGGAATTCTTCACCACAGAGGGTGGTCGAGGCTGGGTCATTAAGTAGGTTAACGGCTGAGATAAAGTGTTTTTAATTAGTAAGGGAATCAAGGGTTGTGGGGATAAGGTGAGAAGGTTTAGTTGAGGATTCTCATATCGGGTCAGCCATGATCTCAGTGAATAGCAGAGCAGATCTGATGGACCAAATGGCCTACTTCTGATACTACATCTTATGGTTAACTCATCTACCTTATTGTGAATGCTGCACATTCAAATAGAACGCCTTTCACTTTGCCTTTTGCAGCTTTCTGTATTTTAACTCCCTTTGATGCTGCCCTTCAATTTCACCGCTTTGCAATTTCACTTAATACTTTTCTTCTTACCGATACCAGCTTTGTTTCTCTCCTGAGTTCCCATCCCCCTGCTAAGCTAGCTTACACCCTCCCCAACAGCACTCGAAAACCTCCCACGTGTATCCACACCTCAAGTCAGCTCAAGAGGAAATCAAGAGATTGTGAAGTACATTCGCAGTACCATCAAACCAGGCCATGGTCTCAGAAAACAATTACTAGCATTGTAAAACTAGAATAAAAACAGCTGCAAGAGCACTGGGAGAGAAAGAAACCAAAACCCAGTTCTCTGGTATCCCTGGATAAAATCCTCCTGCAGCAAGGAAGAGGTTAACACTATCAAGCATATAAGAAAAACTTGTCAAGAAGTTCAAACTTCATTATCAAATCTGTAGCCAGTTTTCAAAGTGCATATTGTATCCATTTCCTTCATATAAACTTTCAGCCAACAGGGCTGAAAGATCAGGAAATGCGTTCACCAATTTTCAAACACAGTAAAGCAGGGCTGCCAGAGATAGCGAGCTAACAATTTCCCAGGAGTGTAGAAGCAGCCTTCAAAAGAACACACTCAAACACTCACACATTACACTTCCATATTATAAGTACATACACATACGCACACAAAGCAACGTTACACATTATTTATACACACAGGCTGCGATAATTCATGCAAGACAATGAAAGCCCTGTGCTACTGCTGTGCAGGTTACACGGTACACACAGCCATTTCTGTTCCAGTCTCACAAGTCAAAGTCGGACACTCATCCACCCACCATTGTTGGCTGGCAACACCCTGACCAGCAAAAGGAAACACCAACAAATCTTAAACATGAATTTTGTGTAAACAGAAGAGGAGAGGCTGTCAGGCACTATCATAAGAACATAAGAACATAAGAAATAGGAGCAGGAGTAGGCCATCTGGCCCTTCGAGCCTGCCCCGCCATTCAATAAGATCATGGCTGATCTGTCGTGGCTCAGTTCCACTTTCCCGCCCTCTCCCCATAACCCTTAATCCCCTCTCTTATCAAGAACCCATCAACCTGCTTCTTAAAAATATTTAACGAGGCAGCCTCCACCACTTCAACGGGCAGAGAATTCCAGAGATTCACCACCCTTTGAGTGAAGAAGTTCCTCCTCAACTCCGTTCTAAACCGCCCCCCCTTTATCTTGAGGCTGTGCCCCCTAGTCCTACTGTCTTTTTTGAGCGGGAAGAGTCTCTCCACCTCTATCCTATCCATCCCATTCATCATCTTATACGTCTCAATGAGATCTCCCCTCATTCTTCTAAACTCGAACGAGTACAAGCCTTTATGTTATTACATAAAAATAGACGTGCCACACATCAGGTGTAAGCTGGACTTAAAAAGGATCCATGGCACTATTCAGAGCTCCCCCTGATGTTCTGGTCACCTTTTATCCCTCAACCAACTCCAAAAAGCAGTTTATCTGGTCATTATCTCATTATGATCTGTGGGAGCTTGCTGTACCTAAAGTGGCTGCCACATTCCACGATACAAAGCATACCGTTCATAGAAAAGGAAAATGAAAGTGTGCAGAATATAGTGTCACGGTAATAGCTAGGGTGTAGAGGAAGACCAACTTAATGCAAGGTAGATCCATTCAAAAGTCTGACTACAACAGGGCAGAAGCTGTTCTTGAGTTGGTTGGTATGTGACCTCAGACTTTAGTACCTTTTTCCCGAGGGAAGGTGGTGGAAGAGAGAACGTCCAAGGTGCATGGGGTCCTTAATTATGCTGGCTGCTTTGTCGAGGCAGCAGGAAATGTAGAGAGGGTCAATGCTCGGGAGGCTGGTTTGCGTGATGGATTGGGCTACATTCACGACCTTTTGTAGTTTCTTATAAGGATTCTACTTACTTAAGCAGGGCTAACCTTTACTCCAGCCCCCAACAAACCCAGCCTTTTGGGTTCATCTCATGAACATAGATGTGAACGAATGTGTTAAACAAAAATCAATATCTTTTCCTTATTTTGACCTAACAGTATGTCCTTAATCCAGCAAATCCTTATTGGGTGGAGTGGGAGGAATTCTCCTGCTCAGATCACCCACTGTGTTAACGAATGGTACAGCAGGCTCAAAGAGTCCAGTGACCTACTCCTTTTAAGGGACTTTCACTGTAACTTCATTGCAGTGTTAATGTCAGCCTACTTGGGACACTAATAAACAAACTTTAAAAATAAGTCCAATGCTCCCATGTGCAAGCATGAGAAAGAAAGCGAGAAGGACAGAGAGGCAAAGAGAGAAAAGCAGGGGCAATAGCAGGAAGTGAGCAAAACAAACACTGTACTCATTCTGTCCAAAGTTCAAATACAGCAGTTCAGGCAAGGAAGGCATGCCATGAATTTGAATTTGGGCTGGATACTAACAATGAAGTAGTATGTAGATTTGCATTGCCGTAGCACCTTTTGTGACCTCAGGATGTGCCAGTGCACTTTAGAATCAGTGAAATACTTCAAGTGCAGAAATGAATGTAAGGAAATGCAGCAACAAATTTGAGCGCTGCAAGTTGCCAGTAACAGCAATGTGATGACGACCAGACAAACGGTTCTAGTGATGCAGCCTAAATGATAAATACTGGTAGGACAAGAAAGAGAACTCCCCTGCTCTTCTTCGAAATGGAGGCATGGGACGTTCAATGGCCATCAGATGGAGCAAGCTGGGCCTCAGTTTAACATCACCTCCAAAAGATAGCACAGCTTTGTCCAACCTTCATTACCAATTCATGTTTGCCACAACCTTACACCTCTATAACCTCTATGTCGGTCAGAGGAGCAATATCCCCTTCTGTAATAACTCCAAGGAGGCAAACATCCTGTCACCAAGTTGCTTTATTTACACCATTTGTACACAGCCAGCTCTCCAGTTGCTCCCTGCTGAATGCAGGCTGGGAGTCTGACACACCTGCTTTAAACAAGGAGTATGAGGCTCCGTGATTTAACCATCAATTAGGACTCATCAGGTACCTCTTTTTGGTATCAAATTAACTTTCATACTCAAGCAAGCCAATCTCATTAGCCTGGCTGAAATCATCACACTTCCTTACTTGCATCTTAAGGAAGATGTGTCTAAGTACTAGGTGAGGTAGGATCAGGTAACTCTGAAAATTCACTCTTCCCACCCCCTCCAGCTGAACATTCACAAGATTTTCGCCAAAGCTAATATATGCTTCAGATGCACAGCCAAGTCAGATTACACATCCAGCATTCCATGGTTTCAGTGGCATTTCCTTGCTTTTATAACAATACGAAATGAGGAACAGGATATCAACCTTTGATGTAAAATTTTCATCCATCTACAAAATAATGAGGCGCTAAGTCAGCTAACTCAATATCTTTCCCCAAAGGTAGAGGAGTCTAAAACTAGAGGGCATAGATTTAAGGTGAGGGGGGAGAGATACAGAAGGGTCCAGGGGGGCAACTTTTTCCACAGAGGGTGGTAAGTGTCTGGAACAAGCTGCCAGAGGTGGGTACAATTTTGTCTTTGAGTAAGATGGCTATAGAGGGATATGGGCCAAACGCAGGAAATTGGGACTAGCATAATGGTTTAAAAAAAAAGGGACGGCAAGGATGGGTTAGGCCGAAGGGCCTGTTTCCATGTTGTAAGCCTCTATGCTCTACGTTCAAATCTCTCCATGGCCTTACTCTTCTCCATCCCCATAACTTACTTCTACCCTACCAGTGACCATTCTCCATTCTGGCCTCTGGTGCATCCCCTCACTGCCTTTGTCACATTATAGACATTTATACCTTCTGATGATGTTCGCTCTTGTCTGTATCCCTCCCTTCTCCCATCTATAAATTTCCCATCTATAAATTACCTTCCCTTATTTCTGTTAATTCTTAACCCAGCACTGTGAACATTTCTGACCACCGATGACAGATGAATAGTGGATCAGTAGCTGCCAGTAATTAATTCTCTAATGCAATAAAGCTCAAAGTACAACCGTCCAGTCACATGCCAGGTTTAAAAGGGCACAATCTATAAATGTTGCTGCTAGCTGCTCTTTGGCGTTTAAATGGGTACAGTGGAGCTGCCATCAGGACAGGAATGAGATAGAGAATCTGGTGAGCTGGTGCGGCGACAATAACCTCTCCTTCAATGTCAACAAAACAAAGGAGATTGTCATCGACTTCAGGAAGCATAGTAGAGGAATGTCCCTGTCTACATCAATGGGGACAAAGTAGAAATGGTTGAGAGCTTCAAGTTTTTAAGTGTCCAGGTCACCAACCCACCTTGGTTCCCCCCATGCCGATACCATAGCCAAGAAAGTCCACCAACACCTCCACCCTCCCAAAAGACCAAGAAAATCCAGCACGTCTGCCACGACTGTCACCAACCTCCACACATGCACCATAGAAAGCTCTTTCTGGCTGTACCACAGCCCGGCACGGCCCCCTGCTCTGCTCAAGACTGCAAATAACCACAAAGGCTGTGAACAAAGCCCAGTCCATAGTCAAATGAGCCTGCAATACATTGACACTGTGTACAATTCCCATTCCCCCAGAAAAGCAGTCAGCACGATCGAGGACCACACGCATCCTGGACAAACCCTCCTCCACCTTCTCCGAAGATGTGGAGGTTAGGTTGATTGGCCATGTAAATTGCCCTTTAGTGTCCCAGGACATATAGGTTACAGGGATTAGCAGAGTAAGTGTGTGGAGTTGTGGGAAGAGGACCTGGCCTGGTGCAGACTCGATGGGCCAAATAGTGTCCTTCTGTACTGTCAGGATTCTATGATTCTTCCGCTGGGGAAAAAATACAAAAGTTTGAGGTTTCATACTAACCAACTCAAGAACAGCTTCTTCCCTGCTGCGGTCAGACTTCTGAATGGACCTAACTCACATTAAGTAGACCTTTCTCTACACCCTAGCTATGCCTGTAACACTACTTTCCGCACTCTCTCGTTTCCTTCTCTATGAATGATATGTTTTGTCTGTATAGCGCACAAGAAACAATACTTTTCACTGTATGTTAATACATGTGACAATAATAAATCAAATTATAATGTGCTTGATGCCATGTTAGTGCCGTCAGCAGCAGAATTAAATTAAAAATGCTGATTCAGAGTACTGATGGTAAATTTTGACCTTTCGTTCAGCTACCCACTGGGAGAGCCCCACAAATATAGAACAGCGCAGGGATATTTTTGTTCGTCCTCAATTATATCACACGCAAGTCAGTATCTTAACTCCCAACAGTACTGCCAGCAGCAACAGGAGTCAGCTGAATCACTCCGAGCTGAAGCTGGTTAAGCGAGCAACTGGTTTAATTCAGTTTCAGCAGCATTGTATTCGGGGCCTACAAAAAGGCTCGCACCCGCAGTGGGGCTTGCTGCACTCTGACTGTTGCTCCATCAAATGAGCGCGCTTTAGAGTTGGGTGGAAACAGGGAGTTAGGTTAAAGAGGGAGATGGTGAAGCTGGAAGACCGAGTGCGGGGTTCAGTCCGGACAGCAGAGCACACAGCGCTTCGTAGAGACTGAGAGGGGGGAACAGATTTGATGAGTAGTTGTTCAGGTTGAGTAATTGTTACTCCATTGTAGCCGCAGTCAAGGGAACACTACAGATTACAGGATAAAACTGCACAAGGACTGGCCTGCGTTGGTGGCTGATTTCCAGATAAATTAAGTCAGCACCATCACTTCAATTTCAGAGAAGCACTGGCTGGCTGGAATCCTCTTACCACGGAACATAGGAAGCAGAGGAGGCCATTCAGCCCCTCCAGTCTGCTCTACCATTCGATTACGTAATGGCTGATCATAAGAACATAAGAAATAGGAGCAGGAGTAGGCCATCTAGCCCTTCGAGCCTGCCCCGCCATTCAATAAGATCATGGCTGATCTGTTGTAGCTCAGTTCCACTTTCCCGCCCTCTCCCCATAACCCTTAATCCCCTCTCTTATCAAGAACCCATCAACCTGCTTCTTAAAAATATTTAGCGAGGCAGCCTCCACCACTTCAACGGGCAGAGAATTCCAGAGATTCACCACCCTTTGAGTGAAGAAGTTCCTCCTCAACTCCGTTCTAAACCGCCTCCCCTTTATCTTGAGGCTGTGCCCCCTAGTCCTACTGTCTTTTTTGAGCGGGAAGAGTCTCTCCACCTCTATCCTATCCATCCCATTCATCATCTTATACGTCTCAATGACATCTCCCCTCATTCTTCTAAACTCTAACGAGTACAAGCCTAGTTTATTCAGCCTCTCCTCATAGCTCAATCCCCTCAACTCCGGTATCAGCCTAGTAAACCTCCTCTGCACTCCCTCCAGGGCCAAAATATCCTTGCGCAGGTGCGGCGCCCAAAACTGCACACAGTACTCCAGCTGCGGCCTCACCAATGCCCTATACAGCTGCAGCAAGACCTCCCTACTTTTATATTCAATCCCCCTCGCTATGAAGGCCAGCATCCCATTTGCCTTCCTGACCACCTGCTGCACCTGCAAGCTGGGTTTTTGCGACTCGTGCACAAGGACCCCGAGGTCCCTCTGCACCGTCGCCTGCTGCAGTTTTTCGCCACGTAAGTAATAGTCCTTCCTACCATTCTTCCTACCAAAGTGGACCACCTCACACTTGCCAACATTAAATTCCATTTGCCATTTCCTGGCCCATTCACCCAGCCTATCTAGATCCTTCTGCAGACTCTCCACACCCTCCGCACAATTTGCCTTTCCCCCAATCTTGGTGTCATCAGCAAATTTCGACACCCTGCACTCGGTTCCCTCCTCCAGATCATCTATATAAATATCATAACACCATTTTCCCTCCAGGGTTGGAAGACAGGAGATTGAATGACACGGCCAAATGGTGAGGGCACAAGAGAAAGAAAAAGATATGCCTTACAACCAACACAATCTCAGTTCTGAAACTTTTCACTTGACCTCCACTCTGGACAGCGTATGTTTAAAGTGAACAGAGTCTGCCTTTCTAAGATACAGTTAAAGGAATAGAATACATAAGGCTGTAAGATGTACAAAAGGAGGAGGCCATTCATGCCATTAGGTCTGCTCCACCAAAGATGTGTGGGTTAGATTGATTGGCCATGCTAAATCCTTCTGTAGACTCTCCACACCCTCCGCACAATTTGCCGTTCCCCCAATCTTGGTGTCACCAGCAAATTTCGACACTCTACACTCGGTTCCGTCCTCCAGATCATCTATATAAATGGTAAAAAGTTGAGGCCCCAGCACCGACCCCTGGGGCACTCCACTAGTCACCATCCGCCAATCCGAATAGCACCCGTTGACCCCCACTCTCTGCCTCCTATTTGACAACCAATCCTCTATCCACGCTAACACCCTACCCCCAACTCCATGTCCCTCGACCTTCTGCAATAACCTCTTGTGAGGTACTTTGTTAAACACCTCCTGAAAATCTAGAAAGACCACATCCACCGGCTCTCCTCTATCCACCGCCCTAGACACATGCTCATAGAACTCTAGTAAATTTGTCAGACACGACTTCCCTTTAATGAAACCGTGCTGCGTCTGCTCTATCAAGCAATTCCCTTCAAGATGCCTCGCAATTTCCTCCTTAATGACAGATTCTAACATTTTACCTACCACAGACGTTAAACTGACCGGCCTATAATTCCCCGCCTTTTGCCTGGCACCCTTCTTAAACAACGGCGTAACATTAGCCGTTTTCCAATCATCTGGCACTTCCCCGGAATCTAGCGACATCTGGAAAATAACCACCAAGGCATCCACTATCACCTCCGCCATTTCTTTCAGAACCTTCGGATGTATTCCATCTGGTCCTGGGGACTTGTCCACAATCAGCCCCTCCAGTCTGTCGAGCACCGCCTCTCTAGTAACAGTAATGTCATTAAGACCCTCCAGTCCTACCACCTTTCCATCGCTAACATCCGGCAAATTATTCAAATTAGCTTGACATTCCAGATTTCTACATCAGTGCATTGTCAGATTCATAAGCCATACGTCCAGTTACTGACTGGCCAAATCAAACAGCTTACTCGTTTCATTGTTCGCAATAAAAGGTACAGACTGTACTCAACCGGCCGCATTTGTAAAACCTAAAACATCTGCTGTTAGATCCAATGGCAATGCTGAATAGAGTTGGCCATCACTCAAGACAGGAGACTGCCAACCAACCCACAATCTCCTGATATCAAACAACAGCTGGATACTCAGGTATTTCTGGAACAGAATTTTCTCCACATTTTTTCTACGTATCTTGTTTTGGATTTGGGAGATTAACAAGATCAATCATGGGCAATAAAATGCTACCACATTTCAAACTCAAAAGTTTCTCTCACCATCTAACATCATTACAAATGGTGTTACTTTGCCCACTCCAGTTAAATTGTATTGGACTAGACACACTGCATGCTTGGCATGGAACCAGAATGCCATTTCTTTAAGATAGGGAGCGCCTGCTTTTTCTATCCTCCTCCTCTGTGGCACAGACAGACTAGGAAGGAATTCAATCCCACGGTTGCAATTTCTGACTTCATCTGACGCACCTTTTTGTGCACTTTCTAGAGGTCACTGGATAACAACTAGCACTGAAAGACCTGGCTGGTTTATCATCTCTAACTAGGGTAAAGGGCTCAAAACAAAGCTGATTTGATTTATTATTGTTACACGTATTAGTATACAGTGAAAAGTATTGTTTCTTGCAAGCTATACAGACATAGCATACCATTCACAGGGAAGGAAAGGAGACAGTGCAGAATGTAGTGTTACAGTCATAGCTAGGGTGTAGAGAAAGATCAACTTAGGGTGAGGTAGGATCATTCAAAATTCTGATGGCAGCAGGGAAGAAGATGGAAGAGAAAATGTCCAGGGTGCGTGAGATCCTTAATTATGCTAGTTGTTGTGCCGAGCCAGCAGGAAGTGTATACAGAATCAATGGATGGGAGGCTGGTTTGCATGATAGATTTGGCTTCATGGCCTTTTGTAGTTTTTTGTGGTCTTGGGCAGAGCACGAGCCATACCAGGCTGTGATACAACCAGAAAGAATGCTTTCTATGGTGCATTCGTAAAAGTTGGTAAGAGTCGTAGCTGACACGCAAAATTTCCTTTGTCTTCTGAGAAAGTAGAGGCATTGGTGAGCTTTCTTAACTATAGTGTTGGCATGGGGGTACCAGGGCAGGTTGCTGGTGCTCTGGACAAGGTTGTCTTTTTGGTTTCGACCATACCACTGCTTACTCACTACAGATCTAGGTTGGAGAGAGCAAACATTCCTGCTCCAGAAGATTCAGATTGACAACGGGAAAGGCTTAAATTTGCTGCTTTTCATCTCAGGGCTCCAAGGCTGAAAAATACCAAAGAACCCAATGTCTGAAGAAAGATGTGTCAATAAATTGGGGAAAAGGAGGCACCTGTTAAATATCACCAGCAGCACACTGACGTGTGTGGAGTAGCCACACGAGCCCTCACTGAACGACGGGATCAAGTGTCTATTGTTGACTTTCCCCAGCAGGATTGATTCAGCCTGGAGAATACATTAGTTGATCATTTTTTTTATTTTGCATGAAGACTGCATTAACTAGTTTCAGCTGTTACACATTTCAGAGCACATCAGGAATTCAAACCCTCATGAGGTCTTTTGTTGTGTTGGGAGCACAGCCTGAAAGCCTGATACATTAAGATTGCATATCTCAATTGATAAAGAGGTGGGGGGAATGCAAACTAACACTTACAGTGGAGATCAGCAATTCTGCAAAATTTATTCTGTGGTATCCATGTGACATCAGAGGATTTGCCCAAATGGGGGTGTGCGCGCACACGCGTGCATGGGCAAATGCGTGTGGGCACTGAGTCAAGGACAGGTGTTTTCCATTATGTTTAAACATGTCAGCTAACAGCAAACACCACCATCTGTCCACCTTCTCCTGCTTCATTGACTTTAGCAAAGCTGGAAAGGTAAACTGGTGATACCAGGGCCCCCGAAGCACTAAAAGCCCATCTCGGGGTGTAGGAAACAGAGACAATGACCAACTTCATCACGAAATGGGATGGACACCCGAGGGAAATATATTTGCAGGGTCACGGGAATAGAGCAGGACAAATGGGACTGACTGGATTGCTCTACAGAGGGCCAGCATGGACTCAATGGGCCAAATGGCCACTTCCTGTGGAAAATTCCTGTCCTCAGCTCGCTTCTATGTCCCTCCCCACCCACCTTTGTACTATTTTTACAAATCCTCTGATGTCACATGGGTACATGAGGAATAAATTTGGCAAAATCACTTCTTTTCACAAGCCATTATCACTGTGTGAAACAGTTCTTACTCATAATCCCCCTGAATCTGTGTCCTTAAGCATTGTACCACCAGTTGAAGGGAACAGTTTTTCCCTTACCTCCAAGAAGAAAGGAGCCAGCTTCTTCAACTTAAACTTGCAGTTAAAATTCATCATCCCTGGAATCACTCTGGTAAATTTCCTCTGCACCCTCCCATCCGGCCTGAATGCCAAAAGCAAATCCCGAGGATTCTGCTAAATTTGCCTCCTTGCCCCACTCCTGATGAAGGGACAGCACTCTGAAAGCTCGTGCTACCAAATAAACCTGTTGGACTTTAACCTGGTATTGAGAGACTTCTTACTGCGCCCACCCCAGCCCAACGCCAACATCTCCACATCATTACATGGTGGATTTCTGTTTCCTTTATAATTTTGTAGTCCTCACCTGTTCACCATTTCCACTCAATGTTGTGAAAGCCTGTTGGACTAGATTTTCATTCTCATTCTGACGTACAAGAACACATTGTCACAAAACATTACAGCCATTCAGCCCAGCTAATCCATAGCTCTCTCATGTGTTTGTCTAGCTTTATTTACATGTACTTGTACCATTTTTCCTCACACAATCCTTGTGGCAGAAAATGCCACATTCTCATCAGTCCCTGGCCTGTGTTTAAGATCTCTCTGCAAGTGGAAACATGTTTTCCAAGTTTATCCATCAAGCTCTTTCATAATCTTGAAATCTATCCTATCACCCTTCCAGCTTCTGGAGGCAAGAGCCCCAGCCTGTTCAATTTTTTCTGAAAAATATTCTCTCAATTACAGTATTTTTCTGGTAAATCTTTTTATGCTTTTTCCATTGCTTCTAGAGCCCTATTCGTAATCAAGGCCACAACTGTTCACAGTCCAAGTGCGGTTGAACCAAGGTTCGATCCAAGTTTAACATAATTTCAATTCTTTTCAATCCTATCCCTCTAGAATCATTCTTCTGTCTCTCCGCTGCAAGGTCTAAAATGTCTCACTTATATCTCAAGTGACTAACAGTGCAGAGGATGGGGTGTTAAACATATAATTTCAAACACAACAGCCATGTCACAACACAAACAAATTGATCCTACACATTTCACGGACGTGAAAAGACAGTTTTGTAAAGTCACAATATAGTGTCAATCATTTCCCCTCTCACCAGGCCAGTAATTATCTGCTCTGGGAAGAGTCTTCAGTAAAAGCTTCAACTGGGAAATGATCCTCATTGGAATCATTTCCGTTTCTTTACACCACAATAAGCTCTTAAACAGATATAGATGAGTGAAATCTGATACCAAGTCCATTAGTTACACTTCTGAGATTGCTCTTTTCATTTGATTCACAAGGTAATCTATTCCTAGAACAGGAAACAAGGTTTTAATGCAAGTTGAACTGCAATAGCTCAGCTAAAGATTGCACCACACACACACACACACACAACTGGTTAAACCAAGCTCCCATTTTTAAATTCTTCTCCCTGTTCTCAAATCCCACTCTGGCTTCATCCCATTCCTAGAACCCTCCAATTTCTGCACTCATCGGATTCTGATCTCTTCAACGTCCTCAGTTTTAATTAAGGGGTGGCATGGTGACAGTGTTAGCACTGCTGCCTCACAGTGTCAAGGACCCGGTTCAATTCTCAGCGTGGGTCACTGTGTGGAGTTTGCAAGTTCTCCCCGTGTCTGCGTGGGTTTCCTCCCAGAGTCAGAAAGACATGCTGGTTAGGTACATTGGCCGTGCCAAATTCCCCCTCGGTGTACCCCGAGTGTGGCAACTTGGAGGTTTTCACAGTAGCTTCATTGCAGTGTTAATGTAAGCCTGCTTGTGACACTAATAAGTGAACTTTACTTCTACTTGACTTCAATTGTAGCCGTGTCTTGAGCTGCTTAGTCTATAACCTGTGGAATTCCCTCGCTCACCCTCTCCACTGCACTCTCATCCTTTACGTTGCTCCATAAAGGCTGCCTCTGAGTTTTAAATCATCTGGCCTGATAGTTCATAGGCTTTGCTGTCGATATTCATTGATAATCACAGTTGATTGATTGTTGATTATTGAATCTTAACATGGCAATTGGACTCTGATGCTTCTGCTTGTGCATGTCTTTCTAAGACCAGCAATTTAGAGGCACCTCAGATGCTGGTCATTAGAAAATCCTGCAAATCTGATCTCCTGTGGCACTGTTCCTTTGTGTACAGTAGTTGCAAAATAAAATGGGAAAACTCAAAAAAAACCTCTTTTCCTCAGTCAACCAAAGGCTAAGCTGGGATGAGAGATGATGATTTTCATCATTTGGGCATGCATTCGCCCAGAGCCACAGATATAGAAAACAGTCCACATTTCCCAGGATCTCTCTATTGCTCTTAAACAATGGGAGGTTGCGCTGCAGGAGTTTGTTGGAATAGGACTTCCTGGGTGGATTAAAGGTGTGAAGTTGTTCTCAGGTCACACATCAACTCAAAGTTGATGGCACAGTTTAATGATCCAATGCGTGAAAGAAGAACGGCAGAATGAATGAGCCGAGGACTTACATCCTGTCACGCTAATGCAACCAAAACCAAATGTCCAAACAGAACATTCCGGTTGCTATCACGTGCTTGCTTCTTCTGCAGCACAGTGCAATGGTGTACCATCTTGATGTTAGCAGCTTCAATTATATTTGGACTTCCACAGTGAAAGATTAAACAAAGCCATACCATTGTCTTTGATGACATGCAAGAGACCTTTCCTCCTGCACATTTCTTTCCAATAATGTATGTTGTTTCAGGAAAATATAAACAAGAGGTGGCCATTCAGTCCCTCAAGTCTGCACACCATTCAAAATTGGTCATGGTTATCTACATTGTTCCATGTTGGTTAAGATACCCTGAACATCCTGGTCTAACAAAAAACTTGTGTCTGACAAAAAGGTATCGACACTGAATTGTTTCTCTCCACATAATACTGCTTAACCTGCTGAATATTTCCAGCATTTTCTGTTTTAATTCAGCTTTCCAGCATCCGCAATAATGTGTTTTTATAAAAAGTCAATCACTCTCAGTTTCGAACCTCAACCGGCCCCCAGTTTGAACAGTAAAGAGAGAAAATAACTCCAGATTTCCATCACCCCGTGTGAGGAAAAACTACCCGAGAAAGATCTAGCTCTAATTTTAAGGTTATGCCCCCTAATTCTGGACTCTATCAGAGGAAATAGTTTTTCTTCATCTCCCCATCAAGTGCTTTAACTAGCTCAATTCAATCAGCATAAAACTTCTTTACTCGAGAGAACTTAAGCCTAGCCTTTGTCAACCCACTAATAATTAAGCCCTCTTAACCCCAATATTATTCTTGTGGAATTGGACTGCATCCTCTCAAAAGCTAATCTTTCCTTCCTGAGGTACAGTACCCAACACTGAGCACTATTACTACAGGTGGGATCTAATTTTCATGAACAGGTTCCAACAAATGTGCAATGAATGTCTTTCCACCTTATGAATCAGTCCAACAATTGTGCTGGTTCATTTGTCATTCAGCACGGCCACTGACCATTCAATGTTGATTTTAAACATCCAAACAAATGTGCAGGCAGCTCAAATGCTGGTGAGAGCTCTGCACAAGTTTCTGGCAAAAGAACTAAGAACTGGAGGTTGAATCAAAATGGCAGATCTAATGTGCAGTGTATGATGGAGGGTCACTTGGCTCTTTCAGGGAGTGTTTTTCTTTGGAGTTAGCAGTGCAACTTGCCCCACATCAGTCCCCCCTCACCACCACAGACAGAGCGGGTTCTGGTGTCAATGCTTCTTTGCATCACTTTTGTCTTTACGGTTAATGTCAAAAACCATTCAAGGTTAAAAGTATAGAAAAGAAAGCGCTTGAAGTGCTATAACCTGCAGCGCTCCAGACCAAATGCTGCAAAGTGTGATGAAGCTGAGTGGCCCATTTATCAGCCAACATAGAACAGATGCAATGGGCCAAGTGGCCTCTTTCCATGAAATTCTTCCTTTCAAACTGCTCCCACTGGTGGGCCTGTGCTGAATGCGTGTGCTAAACAGCTCAAAAGATGCTTCGCCGCAGACATCGAGAGGCTGAGATCTGCCTGGTATACCTCCACAATTCAAAGGGCATTTGCTTTGATTATTGAAGCCACCACAAATGCTTGTTAACTTCAACTCAACTCCATACAACCTGCAGGGTCTTGAACCAAACTTGCATTAAGAAAAACATGAATCATATTTTCAGCACATCCCAAAACACTGCAAATTTTAAATGTGGCAGCTTGTTATGTACATAAACGTAGCAGCCTATCTGCACACAGCAAGACAAGAGTTAATCCTTTCTGTTGCTGTTGGCTAAATGTCAAGCTCAGACTCTGGAGGAACTCTTCGCTCGAGGCTCAATTTGTGCCACTGGATCTCTAATGTGCACCTGAGCAGGTAGAGGTGGTCCAGGTCTAACACCACCTCAAAGAAATTACTAGAAATAAAAGTAGGACTCCCAGCAAGTTGTACTGGAACAAAATTTAGCACGGGATAGTAACCAACTATCAGTCCTGAAAATGTACTGACTCTACCTCCTACAGGCCCCCAAGGGTTTGCTGGAATCAAGTTCTAAGAAATCAAGACAAGGAGCTTCCTCTACATGGGAGTAGTTCATTCACTGGTCCGTCAGGCCAACTCACCTTATGGTTAAAATCACTTTCGCAGACCACAAAAACCCTCCTTTTTTTAAGATGTTTCAGCTGCAAAGTATGAGCGAAATACAAAGCAAGAGATTTTGAAATTTTACTCAAAAAAATTACCACATCACACCCACAGACAGGGAGGGGGAAAGTAGGGGGGTGCGGTGGGGGGGACGAGCGAGGGGCTGGTGAGGGGGTGAGAACACAAGCTAACTGTAAGAATCAGCAATTTTTGCACTTCCTTCCTTTGCAATAATTCTGAACCACAACAGTGTCAAACCCACAATTCTTCTTCACAAACCAAAAGTTGACAACCTGGCAAAAAAAAAAGGTGCTTACGATTTTCTTTTATTCATTCACGGGTTTCTTGCTCAAAGATACCAAGTGAGCTTTCTCCTGCAGCAATTCTGATACAACAGAGTGGCTCATTTACACAAGCCTCCTATGAGGCAGCTGAGTGCGGGACTGGACTCATGTTTAAGTGCAGGCCAGGTAAGGATGTCAATAAACCAGCTAAATTTTTGGACAAACTGACAGCACTTTAGCATTTTTACTGATCACAGCTTTCTATTCCGTTTCAAACAGACTTTCAACTCACGTTCTCTAGGTCACTAGTCCAGCAATATAACCCAACACAATGAAGAAACAAGAACTATGGACTCCCAGTAAAGACATGCGTCACTCAAATTGATGCAGAAAGCAAAATCCCGTTCAAGTTGCATAAATAAATGCCATCCTCTCTTGCACATCTTTACTTAAAAAAGTACATGCATTCATAGTGATCTTTACAATCCTGAAACATCACAAGGTGTTTTCCAACAAATACAGTATTCCTGCAGTGTGGTCACCATTGTGACGTAGGCAGATATTTTCTCACTGAGCATGGCAGTCTATTCCACTTGCAAGTTGCTTTCTTTGATGAAGGAATAAAAGGTATTGGCTCTCTCAGCATCAAGGTTGGACATGATCCAGCAACACGACCAAATGAACAGCAATGATCAGACGCTTTGTTGTTTATTAATTGATGTGGAGATGCCGGTGTTGGACTGGTGCAAACTCAGTAAGAAGTCCACAGGTTTATTTAGTACCATGAGTTTTCGGAGCACCACTCACCTCATGAAAGGGCAGTGCTCCAAAAGCTTGCGATACCACATAAATCTGATGGACTTTAACTGGTGTTGTGAGGCTTCTCACTGTTTATTAAAATGATACTAAATAGATAAATGTTGGCCAGGGCAAAGGGGAAAAGCATTGCTTTGAACAAGGGCAGAGTTGTTTAATCCACCTGATTGGTCAGAGAGGGGCCAGTTTAACATCTCATCAAAAAAAGACAGTGGCTGGGATTCTCTGACCTCGCCCACAGCTAGGATTTTCCAGTCCCACTGCTGCAAATGGAGATTTGGCTGAGTGCCAAATTCTCCGTTCTCATTGACATTGGAGAATTCTGGCCAGTACCTCCAATACTGCAGCACTTCAATATTCACCCTTTTTATATCAACACTGAAAATGCCACAACAGGAATTCTACATTAACAGAGCCCACAGCAATGTGGGTGTAGGATGCAGCTTCATTATATTCTGTACCATTACATCCTGGGACACTAAAAGCAACACCTATCTACTGGTCTGGAGAGCTGAAGCCATGCTGCCAATGCCACAATAAAGGGAAAGGGGACAAACTGCACAAGAAACCAAAGTCAGAGTAAAGTTTGATGAGTGGGAGTCGAGCTGGTAGACATCAGAGAGGCCATGAACTGATTTCAACATGAAGCTAAGAACTCAAGTGGTGACATTAGGAAATTAGGAGGTGTAGAACAAGAGAACAGAGGCAATGGATAAAGTGGGTGGGATTACCCTGTCAATGCAAATTTTGTGAATTGTAAAATTCCATCTGGTTCACTAATTTCCTTTTGGAAAGGATATCTGCCATCTTTAACCTGTCTGGCCTACATGGGATTCCAGCAGTAGTTGCCTTAACCACTCGCAAGGGCAATACGATGTCAGCAATATCCACATCTCATGAAAAAAATTCAGCAAGTGGAATGACGGCGCAGTGGTTAGCACTGCTGCCTCTCGGCGTCAGGGACCGGGTTTGATTCCTGGTTTGGGTCACTGTCTGTGCAGAGTCTGTTCGCTCTCCCCTTGTCTGCGTGGGTTTCCTCCGGATACTCCGGTTTCCCACCAGGTCTGAAAGACGTGCTGGTTAGGGGCATTGGGAACGCAAAATTCTCCTTCAGCGAACCCAAACAGGCGCCCGGGCGTGGCGACTAGGGTATTTTCATAGTAACCTCGTTGCAGTGTTAATGTAAGCCTAATTGTGACAGTAATAAATAAAGAAAAGGAGTAATGGTGATCTGGAATGTGCTACCTGAAAGGATGAAAGCAGATAGAATAGTATGTATGTAAAGGTGGCAAATTTGTAGGGATTAAAGAACAGCTCTTTCAAAGAGCCAGCACGGGCATGATGGACCAAATGGCCTTCTTACATGCTGCAAGAGTCTATGGCAGATCAGCAATTTTGATCTACCTGGTGCAATTTTTGATTAACCTGCTGCAATAGCATAAGGATGCTCAGGCTGACTGCTGCACTCAACACAAGAAATAGAGGCAACTCCAACTGTTGCCTCAAACTACTCAGTGGAAAGACAGGATATCAAACCAGGAACCATCATGTCCATTTAAAGTAAACTTTTAAAATTTCCCCTTTGATTTGGATTTCAGGAGATTCTGACTGAGTTCTGTTCTGAATTCAGGCCAATTGTTCCATAGGAGCAGTTATTTCACCCATGACTGGGAAGCTGGCCATCAATATAATTTAGTCACGTAGAAATCCAATAGGGAATGCTGGAGAAACTTCCGGGGAGAAGTGGATGTTGTTACCACAGGGAACGTTGAAATAAACTGTACAGATTCACTTCACCCTCACATCCGTCTCACTTCCCCATGGCTCCAACTCACACTGTTGATCTCAGCATCCGAGAGCTTGGCAGTGTGGGAAAACGGTTCCCATCCCCGATCACGATCTACCACTAACCCTTGGAAAAGCTTGTGCACGAAATCCAACCTAGCTGTGTCACCCTCATGGAGGAATAGCCGGTTGCCATTCACCGTCTCGATTCAAATGAAGAGCGGACGCTTGGATGAGGGTTACTGGTAGAAGCTGCTAACCTGGGAACGAAGCCATTCCTTCAGCACGAAAGATGATTGAGGTGAAGAGGTGGAGAAGTGACTCTAGCCGACTAACCTCAAGAAAGCTCTTTTCAAGTGAAAGCTCTTTTCAAGAGAATTACAAACAGCTAAAGTAAAGATAAATGCCACAAATATCACAACTAATGATTGAGCCTCCTGCTCAGGTGCGAAACCACAGCATCATTATGGGTGTCATATTTATCTCAAATGCAGAGCCACATGTTTTTTTTTTAGCTGCATCAAAGTTCCCTCACCACACTTTGGAAAGCTCTGATACATTCCCCAGCTGCATTTACATAGCACCATTAATATCGAAAAATCCCAAGACACTTTCAAGTAAATTACTCTTTTTAATTCATTCAGGGAACGTGGACATCATTTGGGCAACATTTATTGTCCATCCTTAATCGTCCTTGAACAGAGCATTTAAGATTCAACCACGTTGCTGTGGATCTGGAGTCACATGTAGGCCAGACCGGGTAAGAGCGGCAGATTTCCTTCTTAAAGGACATCACTGAACCAGATGAGTTTTTATGAGAATTGACAATGGCTTCATCATTAAGACCTTAATTGTAGACTCTTTAAAATTAAATTCAAATTTCACCATCTGCCGTGGTGGGATTTGAACCCAGGTCCCCAACGCATTACCTTTGGGTCTCTGCATTACTAGTCCAGTGATACATCACGACACCACTGCCTCCCCCATTTTCTATAACCGAGAACATTGCAAAAACAGTCCAAGGCTGTAAATTTCTAAATTAAGTTTATTCATTAGTGTCACAAATAAGGCTTACATTAACACTGCAATGAAGTTACGGTGAAAATTACACTGAGGGAGAATGGTCAATGCATTTAATTTTAATGTACTTTTCTCATATTAGACAGAAGCATAATCAGGCAACAAGTGACATCAGGCTGCAGGAATTCTGGAGATGTGATTAAAAGCTGAGTCAGTGAGCTGGACAGTTAGCTGGACAGTCTTGGTGATGAGAGAGGAGAGGAGAAACTCAGCTCAGGGTCAAATAGGAAGATGACCTTGTGAACAGTCTGGTCCAACCCATGGCAGTGGCCATGGAGAGGGCTGGATTCACTGACACGAGTAGGTAGTGTGTGGGACAGGGCAAGAGATTCTCACAGGAAGTACAAGTTTCAGTTGCCTCTGTAACCACAGTAGGTATCATAATCAAGCCAACTTCTATTTTGACCTGATCTCCTCATAACACTTCAGTGCAGTGAAGGCGAGGAAATAGCAAAAAGGAGTCCTGAATCAATGTGCTGTAAAAAAAACTACGAAAGTTTAATTAAGAGTGTAACACAATTCTGAGTACAACATGACAATGAGCAAATTACAAGATAAACCCAACCGAGGGATATTCACAAAAGAACAGAGAACCAAAACTGAGTGCCTTCATTTTGGACAGCCATCTTTGCTTCATTTCTGCTCTACTTGTTTCTCTGTTCCTGTTTAAAAAAACAGAAAGGTTACACTGTCAAAAGTTCCTTCCCACAGACCACAGCAAATTCCTAATGTCAGACTCCACTCAACTCATTCATTTCCCCACCCTTTCCTCTTTCAGCACTGCCAGCAGCCACACTGAACTCTCAAATGAGATGGATTAAATTGGCTGATGCCAATCCAGACCAACGACATGCAGAGACAATCTCCACTGGCAGCAGAGATCAACATGCTCCACCACTCTCACTGACCTGAGCGCACAACTAACCCCTTCCCCTTGGACCGACCTGCTCCATTCCCTTCTTTCCTCCATTCCAACATCTCAGGGAAGAGCCAAAAATCAAAGGAATGCTGGCAAGGCCTGAACGGAAGCACTTAACATTTAGCTTCCAGGCTCTATCCAGTTTGATGCTTTCAGCCATCCCCTGCCAATGGTGTTCAACACTGTCACCAGAGGTTCATCTGCAATGGTGGATACATCCGTCCATCTGAATCCCAAAAATGTCAAGCAGATCAATAATAAATATTGTTCTGCCAAAGGCCTGGTAGTTAGTGAATTGTCACTGTTTCAGAGGTGGTGGTGGTGGTGGGGGCAATGTAGTGAAAATCATAAATCAAACAAACAAAGCCTGTGTGCATACAGAACGTTTTACTCCATTCCAAATACCTGTCCTTGTTCTCTTTTACACCAGGTCACGTCCTGCTCGGAGACCAGTCAGGCTGATGGATAAGGTACATTTGAGTGCCTGGCTGCGCTCTCCCCTCAGGTCAGTGTGTTACAAATGTACGCAGGGACTTCAGCCCATAACACAGACTGATATCCCTCAGAGGGATTCTGCTTTGTGTAGGGGGTACCATCCTTTAGTCGAGACGTCCAACCAGGCTCCCTCCAGCCTGTTCAAGTGTATGTTAAAAGATCCTCTGGTACAATTCAAAGAGCAGTGTTTCTCCAGTACTCCTCCCTTAACCAGTGCCATCACAAAGAGCAACTACATCTTTTCTGCTATTGATAACTGCAGGGTGAGGATCAATTCAATACATATGGCTGTCAATATATTCTAGAAGCAACTTTTGTCTTGACAAAAAAGGCTACATAATATGCTAAGTAAATATAATTATTTCTTTACTATTCATCAAAGCTTCAAGCTTTGTATTGCGTGACTGGTTACCTGACTGGGTGGGTACTAAGTATACAGTGATCTCAAGGCCCAGCTAATGTGCTGATATCTCTAGATGTTGGGGTTTACCCAGTACTTTTCTCTCACCTCGTGGGAGGGAAAGGGAAGCGGATACCAGAATAAAAAACATGATCTTACACGATTCCATTGCACCAAATTTCATTCAAAACTCTTTGCTTTGAAACACACAACGATAGTCATCGGAAAGTGTGAAAGGCTTAAGTTCTTAAAACATATCCAGGAGAATCTTTTATGCCAATGCGCAGAAAGTCTGACAAAAGAGGGGGCAATGCTGGACCTAGTTTTAGGGAATGAAACTGGGCAAGAGAAGTTTCAGTGGGAGAGCATTGTGGTGACAGTGACCATAACTCAGGAGGATTTAAGGTAGTTATGGAAAGGGACCGGAAATGAAGGTTCTGAACTGGGGGAAAAGCCAATTTTAAAAGGATAAGACAGGGTCTGGCCGAAGTTTACCAGGAGTAGCGACCTGTCACAACATCAGTGGGATTGATTTGAAAAGTAAAAAGAGTGTGTACAGGGTCAAAATGTTCCTGTGAAAGTGAAGAGTGAGAGCAACATGTCCAGAGAACCCTGAATGTCAAGGGATATCCAGGGTCAGATAAGGAAAAAAAAAGAGAGACTTAAAGCAGATAACGAGGGCTCAAAACAGCCGAAGCCCAAGAGCAGGACAGAAAGTGCTGGAAGTTACTTAAAGAAATTAGGAGAGCAAAGAGGAGGACATGTAAAAACACCGGTGGGTGAAATAAAGGAAAATCCTGAAGTGTTTTATCAGTCTATTAAGGGCAGGAGGATGACCAGGGTAAGAGTAGGATCCATTAAGGACCAACATGGCAACCTGTGTGCGTTGGGGAGGTTTTAAATGAGGACTGAAGTTTATTTATTAGTGTCACAAGCAGGCTTACATTAACACAGCAAAGAAGTTGCTGTGAAAATCCCCCAGTCACCACACTCCGACACCCATTCGAGTACACAAAAGGAGAAAGCACCTAACCAGCGCATCTTTCAGACTGTGGGAGAAAACCAGAACACCCTGAGGAAACCCATCCAGATACAAGGAGAATATGCAGACTCCACACAGACAATGACCCAAGCCAGGAATCGACCACATCACTGGCACTGTGAAGCAGCAGTGCTAACCACTGTGCCAACATACCACCCCTATGCATATTATGCATCACTATGGAGAATGATGATGTACGTACAGAAATTAGGGCAGGGCATTGTGATTTACTTGATCAACTTAACATCGAGAGGGAGGAGGGATTAGAGGTTTTGATGGACAGAAAAGTGAATAACTCCCCAGATGAGATGTACCCCAGGCTGCTGTGGGAGGCAAGAGAGGAGATTGCAGGGGCTCTGACACTAATTTTCAGATCTTCTCTGGCCAAAGTACCAAAGAACTGAAGGCCAGTGAATCTGATACCATTATTCAAGAAGGGAAGTAGGAAAAAAAAACAGGAACCTACAGGCCAGTGAGTGGTAGGGAAACTGTTGGAAAAAATTTAGAGGGACAGAGTTAGTCTCCACTTGGGAAAGCAAGGATTAAATCAAGGATAGCCAGCATGGCTTTGTCAAAGGGAGATCACACCTGAACTCTGCCTGACCCACATGCTGTTATTTACTGTCACATTCTGCAGTTACTGGCAGACAGACAATCAGGTATGCAAACTTAACCTTAACAGTGTGAAGCAGTGCTTGCTGCACCTATCTGCACAGCAAGCCAATTCTACTGGCATGTCAACAGAAATGGTAAAAATCAGCAAGAAAAGATCTGCACAAAAAGTGCACCAAGGCTTAAATTAACACAAGAGGCTGTTTTATTCAGAATCCTACTGATTCGATTTACTATTATCACATGTATTAGTATACAGTGAAAAGAATTGTTTCTTGCACACTATGCAGACAAAGCGTACCGTTCATAGAGAAGGAAATAAGAGGGTGCAAAATGTAGCGTTACAGTCATAGCTAGGGTGTAGACAAAGACTAAGTTAATGCGAGGTAGGTTCATTCAAAAGTCTGACAGCAGCAGGGAAGAAGCTGTTTTTGAGTCGGTTGGTATGTGACCCCAGACTTTATCTTTTTCCTGAAGGAAGAAGGTGAAAGAGAGAATGTCTGGGGTGCGTGAGGTCCTTGATTATCTTTTAAAAAGCATTTAGATAGTTACATAGGTACGATTGGTATAGAGGGATACAGGCCAAATGCAGGCAATTGGGATTAGTTTTGAGGTTTAAAAAAAAGGACGGCATAGACATGGGGGGAACAGGACAGGTTGTTGGTGATCTGGACACCTAGAAACTTGGACCTCACTTTGCAAATGGGGAGTTAATCATCAGTCACTGCTCTGCTGAATTACATCAAGATAACTAGATAAGAAAAGATTGCTTTGCTAATGCATCGGATGGAACCTGTGACCATCAATCACCCAATTGAACATCCCACATGGTTCAAAGTCAAATTGTGTTTAAATTTCACTTCTGTGACTCGCCTTGGGATGTTTCTGTGACAAACATGCTATATAAATGAAAGTTGTCTGAGTCATTGCACAATACCACAAGAATCAATCCTCACAGCAACTCTGGCGTGTGCGCACGCGCGCCTGAAGGGAAATATTCACAATCCACAAGGAGCTGATGATGCCAAACTTGTGATTATTGCTACATTACAGTGAGGATCAGTATCCAGCGCTGGAAAAGGCGCCAATTACTGCTCAAGGCAAGATCCACGAGGAAATATTCAGTGCATAAAACACCCCAGAGATTATTGGACATGGCACATTTCCAACTCGGCGTAGAAAAGGTTATTCCCACTGAGAAACCAGAAATATTTAGATTAATTTTTTTTTGGTGGTCATTCAGCCTATCACACTTGTGTTGGCTCTCCCAACACAGTGGTACAGGGGTTTGCACTGCTACCTTGCAGCACCAGGGATCCAGGTTCGATTCCCGGCTTGGGTCAGTCTGTGTGGAGTTTGCACATTCTCCCCCTGTCTGCGTGGGTTTCCTCCGTGTGCTCCGGTTTCCTCCCCCAGTCCGAAAAATATGCAGGTTAGGAGAATGGGCCATGTTAAATTGACCCTAGCGCCTGGGTGATTCTCAGGTTAAGTGTGTGGGGTTGCAGGAAGAAAGCCTGGGTGGGATTGTGGTCGATGCAGAATGAGGCCATTTGGCCCACTGAGTCTGCAATGTAGGGATTCAATGGAAGGGCTATTCGATTCAATCTCAATACCCAACTCTCTCCCCAGTGACTTTTGCTCCTTCAAGTTTTTACCCAATTCCCTTTGGAAAGTTATGATTGAATCTGTTTCCATCACCCTTTCAGGCAGCATCTTCCAGATCATAACAACTCACTGCTGAATGAAAATTTGTATCTCACCTCTGCCAATCTGGACATCAATCTGAGCCTATCTGGTTATTGATAATCTTGCCAGCGGGAACAGTTTCTGATTTATTCTCCCAAACCCCTCAATGTTGAGAGAGATCTTTCGGGTTTTAAAGGGAGTTGCATCATTTTCACCAGCTGAAAATTGGGTTTCACCTTCAAAAGACGGCTTTGTGGTCAGTGGCATGAATTCTTTTATACAATAGAGATAAAAAACAGCCCACAATGCCCGAGTGAGCCACCAACGTACGTGCGACATTGCTCAGAATGTAATCACTCCCCATAAATACATTTCAAATAAAATCCTCAATATCCTCTTGACAGTATCAGGACGGTATCCTTTACAATCCACCTGTAATTAATGAGACATCAGCTGTAAATAAAACAGCAGCCTTTTCTCTTGGTTTTAGTTTCACCAGTCCTGAAAGCACAGTGGAGTACAGAGCCGAGCATCCCCCCCACCATATTCCACCAGCTCATGGGTACGGCAACCAAGTAACTAGACCAAAAAGTCACCATCAGTAAGACTCCAGCGATAGTGTGGCGGAGGCTCAGCGCCACACTGACAGAAGGCCGGCGCCAAGGGCACGCCACACTTTTGGGTGTGCTGTCTTTTTGATGAGGTACTAAAACAAACCATACTGCTGGATAATGATCTGGAGCTCTTTGAAATGTTCAGACGTCATTAATATCAGATTATTTCCTCGCTGTTTGCGGGAACTTGTTCTGCGTAAATTGGCAGCTGTGCTTTCTACATTGGTGACTCAACTTCAAAAACACTCCATTGACCATAAAGGGTGATGAGATGCTCCGAGATCATGAAAGGCGCTGTGAAAACAGGTCTTTCCTTATCCTTTTGTAGTGTATGCAACTTCATAGCCAAAGCCAATCACATCCATCCATGCTTACAGCATAAACCACGGTGCGATCCCAATTGTTGCCACCAATGACCACATCCCTTGTCTGTAACAGGTATTTAGAGAATAAACAGTGACACTAGACAAGCAGAACTGTGCCAGAATGACAGCTTCATTTGGTCATCACAGTCGATGGAATGAAAGAAAATTGCCAGCAACTGACAGACGTAACTTCAGAATTGAAACACTCAAGGATCAAACTGGTCCACTGGTTTCACTTGGATGACACTGATACTCCAACAACCACATCAAAACCAACACCAAACATCCCAAAGCAAACACATCAGATCACAGGAATACTCTCCACTTGCCTGGACGGGTGCAGCTCCAACAACACTCAAGAAGCTCGACACCATCCAGAACAAAGCAGCCCATTTGATTGGCACCTCATCTACAAATATCCATTCCCTCCACCAACAACACTCAGTAGTAGCCGTGTGTACCATCTACAAGATGCACTGCAGCAATTCACCAAAAATCTGAGGCAGCACTTTCCAAACCCACAACCATTTCCATCTTGAAGGACAAGAATAGCAGATACATGGGAACACCACCACCTGCAAGTTCCCCTCCAAGCCACTCATCATCCTGACTTGGAAATATATCACCGTTCCTTCACAGTTACTGGGTCAAAATCCTGGAATTCCCTCCTGAATGGCATTGTGGGTCAACCCATAGAATACAGACTTTAATGATTCAAGGAGGCAGCTCATCACCACCTTCTCAAGGGCAAGTAGTTGGGCAATAAATGCTGGCTGGCCAGCGATGCCTATGTCCCACGGATGAATAAAAAAACTAAACCTCAAATGAAGCTCCCATATCACACACTGTAGTCAGTGCCCAAACACCTCAGAAATCTCACTCTCTCCAGATGGAATCAACCAATTTGAGCTCCTAAATCCTGCAGTCACTAGTTAACAGGAAGGGAAAAAATTAAATGCTTTTGGATTTAATCTCTCTCCCAGTGAGAGACGAGCAGAAAGGACACAGGTTAAAAATAAGGTGGCTCTCATTTAAGACAGAAATTAGGACAATTTGTTTTCTCTTGGAGGGTCGTAAGCCCGTGGAGCTCTTACTTTTGAGGGTTGGGTAGGTAGATTCTTGGTTGTCAAGGGGGTCCAAGGGTCTAGGGTAGTAGGAAGGAAGGTGAAGTTGAGGCCACAGTGAGATTAGCCATGATCTTAGCATATGGTAGCACAAGCTCAATGGACCAAACAGTCCACTGCTGCTCTGGATGCATACATTTGTGTGTGAGCCCACTGAGGATTTAAAAATTTGCCGTACCCAAGTGCTGAAGCAGGGAGTGAGAAAAAGGAAAATTAACATTGCTTGCATGACAGTGTGTTTGTTCACTTCTTTCAGGTATGGATCCTTGCTGGACCATTCAATTTGATTTATTACTGTCACAAGTATTAGTATACAGTAAAAAGGATTGTATTTTTGAAAAGTATTGATTCTTGCCCAATTTGAAACAAAAAAGAGTCGGTACCCTTTGCCAATGCAGCTATTAAAAACGCAAATATGATTAGGCCAAGTGGTCTATGCAAATGATTTTCAGTAAACATATATCCTGTTTCCCCAAATAATTTTCAATGAGTGCACACCATGTTACCCTCGAGATCTGTAATGGACGTGAATGCCACAGAGGATTTCTCACTTCAAGTAAGTCTGCAAAACAAAAAGCCACATCCACACAGAAAAGCGGCTGCAGGAATCAGCAGGGAAACTTGCCAGTTCGTTCAGTTCCCTGCAGGATGACTAAATGCAAACCTATTTCCCCTCCCCTTCAGATCTGCCGTACTGAATACAAACATGTTGTGTGTACACACAAAACACACACACACGCAAACATTTACTCTGCAAAAATACTGACATTGTGCCTAAAAACAACACAACTGGCATTTCCTGAAAACTAGAGGGCTGGGTGGGATTACTGAGAGGGGAAGGGGTGTACTGAACCACAACACATTAAGGGAGAGCTCACGGCTGAGGAATAAACAGAAATTCCCAAAACTCTGGAAATGTCTGGTTCAGAGATCCTAAAAATCATAGAACCAGGGCAGAAAGAAAGAAGCCATTCAACCCATCAAGTCTGCTCTCCAAAACAGACTTTTGGAGAGTCACCTTATCCCCATAACCCTGCACATTTACCACTGCTAATCCACCTAACCAGCACGTCTTGCGGACTGTGGCAGGAAACCCACGCAGACACAGGGAGAGCTTACAAACCCCACAGTGACAGTGGCCCAAGCCAGGAACTGAACCCAGGTCCATGGTGCTGTGAGGTATCAGTGTTAACCATTGTACCACCCAGACATATATACAACAGCGATATAACACAGCTGTATAAATATACATATAAATACACAGATAGACAAGCCATAATAGATTTATAAATATACAGAAATGCACCATATTGAGATGTAACATATAGATATATACATTCAATAAGTAAATACATTCCTCAAAGTTTACAAATGCAATTGAGAACATGCAGAAAATGGATTTTAAAGTTTTGCAAATTGTTATAAAAGGTATTTGGAAGTTGCAAATTGAATTTAAAGGGAAGATTTAAAGGCAGATTCCCAGAGCTGCTGTAGAGTGAAGTTTTTGGGGAGTTTTTAGGGAGTGTTTGGGAAGGTTTTGGGGAGTTTTTAGGGAGTTTTCTGGAGTTTTGGAGCTCTCCACAGGTTCTGCAGCACTGGTAAACTCTGAGGCCGGGGCTGGGATACTCACAGCACACACAGCGCATAGGCCCCGCTCACACTCTCGCTGTCTCTCACCAAGAAGCTGCCATCCCTGCCCGCCCGGGCCAGCAGCTCCTCGGCCGCCGCTCGGCTCAGGTCCCGGTGATACCACAGAGCGGGCCCGGGGCTGGGGCAGCCGCCCGCCATCTCCCCGGCCGGCTCCGTGTCCCTGCAGTCCGGGAGGAGAGGCTGAGGCGCGGGTCCGGTACGGGCTGAGCCGCTCTCACTCTCTGACACTGACCGCCGGCCCCGCGGCCGCTCCGTGCGGACACCTTCCCTCACACCTCCCCTCCGCCAGAGGGCACGTCACTGGGGGCGGGGCTGGGGGCGGGGCCGGAGCGAGAGCCGCCTCCCATTGGCCAAACCTCCACAACGCCCCGATTGGTCAGGAAACCCGCATGTGGACAACAGTGTGGGCGGGGATGCATTGCAGGGGGGCGAGGATAGTGGACAAGAGGCGGGGCTAAAGGGCAGGAGGCGGGGCTAAAGGACAGGGGTAAGGGCCGGTGGGCAGGGGTGGGGCAAAAGGAAGGGAGGCGGGGCTGGTGGTCAGGAGCACGTCTGGTGGACAGGGGCGGGGCCGGTGGGCAGGAGGCGGGATTGGTGGACAGGGGCGGGGCTGGTGGGCAGGAGGCGGAACATATTGGCAGGAGGGGGGGGGGGCTAAAGGACAGGAGGCGGGGCTAAAGGACAAGAGGCGGAGCTGGTAGACAGGAGGCGGGGCTTGTGGATAGGAGGCGGGATTGGTGGACAGGGGCGGGGCTGAAGTAAAGGGGCGGGGCTCGGAGTGAGGCGGCGGGGATTCCGGGAAAGTGGCCGGGGCAGGGGCGGAGGAGGAGGCGGTGGGAGTGAAAGATCGTGGGCGGGGCTTTGATAGGGGCAGTTTTGTGGAAAGCGGGCAGGGCTCGGTGAGGAGGCGCGACACAGGGGGGAGGGCGGGGCTGTGGTAGGGGCGGGGCTGTGAGAAGAGGGCGGAGCTCGGTGGGGCGGCGCAGATCTGGGAGAGGGGCGGGGCTCGATGAGGAGGCGTGGCTCAGGGGAAGGGGGCGGGGTTGGTGATAGTGGGCGGGGCTGGTGCTCCGGGCAGTGAAGTGCAGCCATTGTTCTGGTTGAAAAAGTGGGAGCCAATTTGTGCACAGCAAGATCCCACAAGCAGCAGTGTGAAAATAACCAACCCATTTTCATAGAATCCCTGTAGTATAGAAGGAGGCCGTTCAGCCCATCGAGTCTGCGCCATCTACAGTCCCATCTGGCCCTATTCCCATTATGGGTGGCACATTGGTCAGCATTGCTGTCTCACAGCGCCAGAAATCCAGGTTCAGTTCCTGCCTTGGGTCACTGTCTGTGTGGAGTTTGCATGTTCTCCCCGTGTCTGCGTGGGTTTCCTCCGGCTGCTCTGGTTTCCTCCCACATTCTGAAAGACGTGCTGCTTAGGTGCATTGACCTTGCTAAATTCTCCCTCCATGTACCGGAACAGGCACCAGAGTGTGGCAACTAGGGGATTTTCATAGTAACTTCATTGCAGGGTTAATGTAAATCTACTTGTGACTAATAAAAAAAATTTTAAACTTCAAAAGCAGCCAACATAATTAAGGATCCCATGCATCCCAGGCATACTCTCCTCTACCTTCTTCCTTCGGGAAAAAGATACAGAAGTTTGAGCTCATGTACCAACCGACTCAAGAACAGTTTCTTCCCTGCTGCCATCAGACTTTTGAATGGACCTATCTCACATTAAGCTGAACTTTCTCTACATAAGAACATAAGAAATAGGAGCAGGAGTAGGCCATCTAGCCCTTCGAGCCTGCCCCGCCATTCAATAAGATCATGGCTGATCTGTTGTGGCTCAGTTCCACTTTCCCACCCTCTCCCCATAACCCTTAATCCCCTCTCTTATCAAGAACCCATCAACCCGCTTCTTAAAAATATTTAGCGAGGCAGCCTCCACCACTTCAACGGGCAGAGAATTCCAGAGATTCACCACCCTTTGAGTGAAGAAGTTCCTCTTCAACTCCGTTCTAAACCGCCTCCCCTTTATCTTGAGGCTGTGCCCCCTAGTCCTACTGTCTTTTTTGAGCGGGAAGAGTCTCTCCACCTCTATCCTATCCATCCCATTCATCATCTTATACGTCTCAATGAGATCTCCCCTCATTCTTCTAAACTCTAACGAGTACAAGCCTAGTTTATTCAGCCTCTCCTCATAGCTCAATCCCCTCAACTCCGGTACCAGCCTAGTAAACCTCCTCTGCACTCCCTCCAAGGCCAAAATATCCTTGCGCAGGTGCGGCGCCCAAAACTGCACACAGTACTCCAGCTGCGGCCTCACCAATGCCCTATACAGCTGCAGCAAGACCTCCCTACTTTTATATTCAATCCCCCTCGCTATGAAGGCCAGCATCCCATTCGCCTTCCTGACCACCTGCTGCACCTGCAAGCTGGGTTTTTGCGACTCATGCACAAGGACCCCGAGGTCCCTCTGCACCGTCGCCTGCTGCAGTTTTTCGCCATGTAAGTAATAGTCCTTCCTACCATTCTTCCTACCAAAGTGGACCACCTCACACTTGCCAACATTAATTTCCGTTTGCCATTTCCTGGCCCATTCGCCCAGCCTATCTAGATCCTTCTGCAGACTCTCCACACCCTCCGCACAATTTGCCTTTCCCCCAATCTTGGTGTCATCAGCAAATTTCGACACCCTGCACCCTAGCTATGATCGCAACACTACATTCTGCGCTCTTTCCTTCTCTATGAACGGTATGCTTTGTCTGTATAGTGCACAAGAAACAATACTTTTCACTGTATACTAATAAAGGTGACATTAATAAATCAAATCAAATGCTGAGCTACTTGGTCCTACATCCTGGGCACACCCAGCCACTAAAGAGTTAATGTGATTTCAGAAAAGTGGAGAACCACTGAAATGGTGTTTGCAGTTAGTCCGCTCCAGCAGAACTGCCACAAATAGAACATGGACCTCAACACAACATTTACTGACCTGACCAAGGCCATTGGTACAGTCAGCAGTGAGGCTCTTTGGAAGGGTTAATGGAGCTGAAGAATATTCTCTGGTTTCAACTTATCTGTTTATTTGCTGGGAGAGGGTGTTGGCAGCAATTTGGACCTCGTGTGATTTGCAGCTCTTTGAGAAGCCCTGGGAGCTACTTATCGCTCGGTGTGGCCACGAGAATGGAGTCCAGAGAAATTCTGGGGCAGTGCAGCTCAGTGGAGCTCAGGATTGATGAAAGAGGTGTAAGTGTGTCAGTAATTAGAGGCAGGAGTACAGCTTTGTGAATCCCATGGAACATAGTTTCAGAAGAAGTCAGACTGATTTGATTTTGGATTGATTTGATTTGATTTATTATTGTCACATGTATTAACATACAATCAAAAGTATTGTTTCTTGCGTGCTATACAGACAAAGCATACCATTTATAGAGAAGGAAAGGAGAGAGTGCAGAATGTAGTGTTACAGTCATAGCTAGGGTGTAAAGATCAACTTAATGCGAGGTAGGTCCATTCAAAAGACTGATGGTAGCAGGGATGAAGCTGTTCTTGAGTTGGTTGGTACGTGACCTCAGACTTTTTCATAGCGAGGGGGATTGAATATAAAAGTAGGGAGGTCTTGCTGCAGCTGTATAGGGCATTGGTGAGGCCGCAGCTGGAGTACTGTGTGCAGTTTTGGGCGCCGCACCTGCGCAAGGATATTTTGGCCTTGGAGGGAGTGCAGAGGAGGTTTACTAGGCTGATACCGGAGTTGAGGGGGTTGAGCTATGAGGAGAGGCTGAATAAACTAGGCTTGTACTCGTTAGAGTTTAGAAGAATGAGGGGAGATCTCATTGAGACGTATAAGATGATGAATGGGATGGATAGGATAGAGGTGGAAAGACTCTTCCCGCTCAAAAAAGACAGTAGGACTAGGGGGCACAGCCTCAAGATAAAGGGGGGGCAGTTCAGAACGGAGTTGAGGAGGAACTTCTTCACTCAAAGGGTGGTGAATCTCTGGAATTCTCTGCCCGTTGAAGTGGTGGAGGCTGCCTCGCTAAATATTTTTAAGAAGCGGGTTGATGGGTTTTTGATAAGAGAGGGGATTAAGGGTTATGGGGAGAGGGCGGGAAAGTGGAACTGAGCCACGACAGATCAGCCATGATCTTATTGAATGGCGGGGCAGGCTCGAAGGGCCAGATGGCCTACTCCTGCTCCTATTTCTTATGTTCTTATGTTCTTATGTTCTTATGTATCTTTTTCCCAACGGAAGAAGGTGGAATGTCCGGGGTGCGTGGGGTCCTTAATTATGCTGGCTGCTTTGCCGAGGCAGTGGGAAGTATAGACAGAGTCAATGGACGGAGGCTGGTTTGTGTGATGGATTGGGCTACATTCACGACCTTTTGTAGTTCCTTGGGTTTTGGGCAGAGCAGGAGCCCATACCAAGCTGTGATACAACCAGAAAGAATGTTTTCTATGGTGCATCTGTAAAAGTTGGTGAGAGTCGCAGCAGACATGGCAAATTTCCTTAGTCTTCTGAGAAAGTAGAGGTGTTGGTGGGCTTTCTTAACTATAGTGTCAGCATGGGGGCGGGAACCAGGACAGGTTGTTGGTGATCTGGACACCTAAAAACTTGAAGCTCTCAAACCTTCCTACTTCATCCCAGTTGATGTAGACAGGGGCATGTTCTCCTTTAAGCTTCCTGAAGTCGATGACAATCTCTTCTGTTTTGTTGACATTGAGGGAGAGATTATTGTTGCTGCACCAGTTCACCAGATTCTCTATCTCGTTGTTTGAGATCCGACCCACTACAGTGGAGTCGTCAGCAAACTTAAAAATCGAATTGGAGGGGAATTTGGTCACATAATCATAGGTACATCAGGAGTATGGTAGGGGGCTGAAAACACAGCCTTGTGGAGTGCCGGTGTAGAGGATGATTGTGGAGGAGGTGTTAGAACCATAGAACACAACAGCTCAGAAACAGGCCTTTTGGCCCTTCTTGTCTGTGCCCAACCATTTTTCTGCCCAGTCCCACTGACCTGCACCGGGACCATATCCCTCCACACCCCTCTCATCCATGTACCTGTCCGAGTTTTTCTTGAATGTTAAAAGTGACCCTGCATTTACCACTTTATCCGGCAGCTCACTCCACACTCCCACCGCTTTCTGTGTGAAGAAGCCCCCCCAATACTCCCTTTAAACTTAACAAAAGCCAATAGCTTTCAGAGCGCTGCTCCTTCGTCAGGTGAGTTCTCCTGTGAGTGGGAAAGCTCGTGACTTGTGCTATCAAATAAACCTGTTGGATTTTAACCCGGGTGTTGTGAGACTTCTTACTGTGTTTACCCCAGTCCAGCACCGGCATCTCCACATCATGACTACCACAGCACAAGCTGAAAACTCCTCCCAGGAGCTTTGATATTAACTTTGGGTCGTGGGAGAGGATCTCCCGGGATTGCCAGACCGAATGCAACTAAATAAAAATCGTGCAAACTCCTTTGAAAGCAAAGAGACAGAGAAAACACAAGGGGACGAAAGACCAGCAACTCATCCAAAACCTAGTTATCTGCACCACCTTGCCCTACTGGCTGCAGAACCTTCCAGGCACTGAACAGCCTTAGCAGTCATAGGATCATACAGTGCAGAAGAGACCCTTCGGCCCATTGAGTCTGCACCATTAGAATCACCTCAACTCCCAGCTAATCCCATCTGCCAGCACTTGGCCCATAGCCCTGAATGTTACCATGTGCCAGGCACTCAGCCAGATACCTTTTAAAGGATGTGAGCCTCTACCACCCTCCCAGACAGCACGTTCCAGACCCTCACCACCCTCTGGGTAAAACATTTATCCTCACAACCCTTCTTACTACTTGTTACTAGAGAGGCGGCGCTCGACAGACTGGAGGGGCTGATTGTGGACAAGTCCCCAGGACCGGATGGAATGCATCCGAGGGTTCTGAAAGAAATGGCGGAGGTGATAGTGGATGCCTTGGTGGTTATTTTCCAAACGTCGCTGGATTCCGGGGAAGTGCTGGAAGATTGGAAAGCGGCTAATGTTACGCCGTTGTTTAAGAAGGGTGCCAGGCAAAAGGCAAGGAATTATAGGCCGGTTGGTTTCATGTCTGTTGAATGTAAAATGTTAGAATCCGTCATCAAGGTGGAAATAGCGAGGCATCTTGAGGGGAATTGCTTGATAGAGCAGATGCAGCACGGTTTCGTTAAGGGGAAGTCGTGTCTGACAAATTTATTGGAGTTCTGTGAGGATGTGTCTAGGGCGGTGGATAGAGGAGAGCCGGTGGATGTGGTCTTTCTTGATTTTCAGAAGGCGTTTGACAAGGTACCTCACAAGAGGTTATTGCAGAAGGTAAGGGGACATGGAGTTGGGGGTAGGCTGTTAGCGTGGATAGAGGATTGGTTGTCAAATAGGAGGCAGAGAGTGGGGGTTAATGGGTGCTATTCGGATTGGCGGTTGGTGACTAGTGGAGTGCCCCAGGGGTCGGTGCTGGGGCCTCAGCTTTTTACCATTTATATAGATGACCTGGAGGAGGGAACCGAGTGTATGGTGTCAAAATTTGCTGATGACACCAAGATTGGTGGAACGGCAAATTGCGCGGAGGGTGTGGAGAGTCTGCAGAAGGATCTAGATAGGCTGGGCGAATGGGCCAGGAAATGGCAAATGGAATTTAATGTTGGCAAGTGCGAGGTGGTCCACTTTGGTAGGAATAATGGTAGGAAGGACTATTACTTATGTGGCGAAAAACTGCAGCAGGCGACGGTGCAGAGGGACCTCGGGGTCCTTGTGCATGAGTCGCAAAAACCCAGCCTGCAGGTGCAGCAGGTGGTCAGGAAGGCGAATGGGATGCTGGCCTTCATAGCGAGGGGGATTGAATATAAAAGTAGGGAGGTCTTGCTGCAGCTGTATAGGGCATTGGTGAGGCCGCAGCTGGAGTACTGTGTGCAGTTTTGGGCGCCGCACCTGCGCAAGGATATTTTGGCCTTGGAAGGAGTGCAGAGGAGGTTTACTAGGCTGATACCAGAGTTCAGGGAGTTGAGCTATGAGGAGAGGCTGAATAAACTAGGCTTGTACTCGTTAGAGTTTAGAAGAATGAGGGGAGATCTCATTGAGACGTATAAGATGATGAATGGGATGGATAGGATAGAGGTGGAGAGGCTCTTCCCGCTCAGAAAGGACAGTAGGACTAGGGGGCACAGCCTCAAGATAAAGGGGAAGTGGTTTAGAACGGAGTTGAGGAGGAACTTCTTCACTCAAAGGGTGGTGAATCTCTGGAATTCTCTGCCTGTTGAGGTGGTGGAGGCTGCCTCGCTAGATATTTTTAAGACGCGGGTTGATGGGTTTTTGATAAGAGAGGGGATTAAGGGTTATGGGGAGAGGGCGGGAATGTGGAACTGAGCCACGACAGATCAGCCATGATCTTATTGAATGGCGGGGCAGGCTCGAAGGGCCAGATGGCCTACTCCTGTTCCTATTTCTTATGTTCTTATGTTCTTAACCTCCTGCCTTTCACTTTGAACGTATTGTCCTCTCATAACTGACCCTTCAACTCAGGGGAACAGCTGCTCCCTATCCACTCTGTCCATGTCCCTCATAATCATGAACACCTCGATCAGATCCCACCCCCCCGCCCCACCCCGCCCTCAGTCTTCTCTACTCCAACGAAAACAATCCCAGCCTTATCCAACATCTCTCCATAACTTAAATGTCACCCACACAGCCGTCAGAATCGACCAAACACCCCGAGGATGGACACATTCACCTTCACCTCAAAGGAAAAACTGCTTTTCTTCCCCAACCTCACCTATCATGATCCCTGTATCAAATCTCCTCTCTACCAATCCCACCTCTTCCTCTCACAGCTCACTGGATTTGGTCTGGATTTCACTCAAATAGTTCACCTGACAGGTATCACACACCCATAATTCCCTCGTCATCCAATTTGGTTTGATTTATTATTGTCGCGTGTATTAGTACAGAGTGAGAAGTATTGTTTCTTGCGCGCTATACAGACAGAGCATACCGTTCACAGAGAAGGAGAGGAGAGAGTGCAGAATGTAATCATAGCTGGGTGCAGAGAAAAATCAACTTTGTGCGCCAAAACACGAGGGGCATGCACACGGTGGGTCGTGCGTGGGCTGCTCTTGGAGGTTCCGGGAGTGGCCTAGTACTTCGTGCCGGTGTGTGTGCTTGATCCTGGACCGGTAGACGGGCGCCGCAACAGCTCGGTGACTAGCACTGCTAGCTGTGCAGATACATGGATTTGGGCCTGTGTCTGTGGGAGTTTGCGCATTCTCCCTGTGGATGCGTGGGTTTCCTCCGGGCGCTCCGGTTTCCTCCCACACCCCAAAGATGTGCTCTTGGGCTGATTGGTTTACCAAATTGACACTATTCTCCCCTGAATCTGGCTAAGTCAGGGGTTCTATTCGTAGACACGCAGGGTAGAATAGGTGTCGGGTGATGCGGCGGCGCGGGCTTGTTGGGCCGAAGGGCCTGTTTCCCATGCTGGGTTGTTCTTTGTTCTTTGTTCTAAAACTGTAAGAGATTGAATTAGAGCCATTGTTAGAGAGTTTAAAAGAGTGAGAATAAAGTTTTAGAAGCACAAAAAGAGATAGATAGTAGAAGGTCTGCTGGGCACAGTTTGCAAGAAATCATCATTGCCTTTGATCCTCTACCTTTTCCTCTGAATGGAGTGTTCCTAGTCCGTGCCAGAGACGTCTCCTCCTTAAAGATCACCCATTATTCTGTTACTGCCTTTCTTGTCAGACTTCAGTCAGTCTGTCTGACCAGGAAACTCTCCTCCTGCCTGCCATCAGGCGCACAGGGAAGATTCACTGGCTGATAGTCACCCTGTTTTGGCCACGTGATGAATGCATCTGCTTTGGACATCAGGTCCTGGGGTGGGACTCGAACCTGGAACTTCTGCTCACTCACTGCACCCCAAGACCAGACCCACATCACTCACCCGAAATATCCATCAAACCTGGAAGAAGGAAACATAGAGACATAGGAGATAAGAGCAGGAGGAGGCCATTCGGCCCTTCGATCCTGCTCCACCATTCATTAAGAATATGGCTGATTGTCCAACTCAATAGCCTAATCCTGCTTTCTCCCCATAACCTTTGATCCCATTCACCCCAAGTGCTATATCCAGCCACCTCTTGAATACATTCAATGTTTTGGCATCAGCTACTTCCTGTGGGAATGAATTCCACAGGCTCACCGGATGAAGAAATGTCTCCTCACCTCCGTCCTAAATGGTCTACCCCCAATCCTCAGACTGTGACCCCCTGGTTCTGGACTCCCCCCACCATCGGGAACATCCTCCCTGCATCTACCCTGTCTAGTCCTGTTAGAATTTTATAAGTCTCTATGGGATCCCTCCCTCATTCATCTGAACTCCAGAACTGGAGTAATTAGACAAGGAAGTATACCATGAAGGGTCTGACACTGGGAAGTTCCAAAGGACAAAGGGACCTTCGGCGTGTTTGCCCATAGATCTGGAGATGTCGGGGTAAGGTTTTGGAGATGTCAAGGGTAAGTTTTTGGAGATGTCGGGGTAAGGTTTTGGAGATGTCAGGGGTAAGTTTTTGGAGATATCAGGGGTAAGTTTTTGGAGATATCGGGGTAAGTTTTTGGAGATATCGGGGTAAGTTTTTGGAGATATCAGGGGTAAGTTTTTGGAGATATCGGGGTAAGTTTTTGGAGATGTCGGGGGTAAGTTTTTGGAGATATCGGGGTAAGTTTTTGGAGATATCAGGGGTAAGTTTTTGGAGATATCGGGGTAAGTTTTTGGAGATATCGGGGTAAGTTTTTGGAGATATCAGGGGTAAGTTTTTGGAGATATCGGGGTAAGTTTTTGGAGATATCGGGGTAAGTTTTTGGAGATATCAGGGGTAAGTTTTTGGAGATGTCGGGGTAAGTTTTTGGAGATGTCGGGGTAAGTTTTTGGAGATGTCGGGGTAAGTTTTTGGAGATATCAGGGGTAAGTTTTTGGAGATGTCGGGGTAAGTTTTTGGAGATGTCAGGGGTAAGTTTTTGGAGATATCAGGGATAAGTTTTTGGAGATATCAGGGCTAAGTTTTTGGAGATATCAGGGGTAAGTTTTTGGAGATGTCGGGGTAAGTTTTTGGAGATGTCAGGGGTAAGTTTTTGGAGATATCAGGGGTAAGTTTTTGGAGATATCAGGGGTAAGTTTTTGGAGATATCAGGGGTAAGTTTTTGGAGATGTCAGGGGTAGGTTTTTGGAGATATCAGGGGTAAGTTTTTGGAGATGTCAGGGATAGGTTTTTGGAGATGTCAGGGGTAAGTTTTTGGAGATGTCGGGGTAAGGTTTTGGAGATGTCAGGGGTAAGTTTTTGGAGATGTCGGGGTAAGGTTTTGGAGATGTCAGGGGTAAGTTTTTCACTCAGAGAGTGGTGGGTGAGTGGAATCAGCTGCCAGCAGTGGTGGTGGAGGTGGTTTCGATAGGGTCTTTTAAGAGACTTTTGGATATTTACATGGAACTTAGTAAGATAGAGGGTTATAGGTAAGCCTAGTAGGTAGGGGCATGATCGGCGCAACTTGTGGGCCGAAGGGCCTGTTTGCGCTGTAGTTTGTCTATGTTTCTATTAGATCTCTGAAGGCGAAAAGGCAGATTAACAGGGTGGTGAAAAAGGCAAACTGGCCTTTATCAATCGGGGGATTACAAAAGCAGGGAGGTCATGACGGAGTTGTATAAAACTTTGGTGAGGCCACACTGGTGTGCAGTTCTGGATGCCACATTATCGGAAGGATGTGATTGCTCTGGAGGGGGTGCAGAGGAGATTCACCAGGATGCTGCCTGGGATGGGAGCATTTAATTTATAAAAAGAGGTTGGACGGACTTGAGTTGTTTTCTCTGGAGCAGAGAAGACTGAGGGGCGACGTGATTGAGGTGTTAAAGATCATGAGGGGCACAGACAGGGTGGACAGGGAGCAGCTGTTCCCCATAGTTGAAGGGTCAGTCGCGAGGAGACACAAGTTAAAAGTGAGGGGGTGGGAGGTTTAGGGGGGATTTGAGGAAAAGCTTTTTTACCCCGAGGGTGGTGAGGGACTGGAATGCGCTGCCTGGGACGGTGGAGGAGGCGGGATGCCTCACATCCTTTAAAAAGTACCTGGGTGAGCACTTGGCACGTCATAACATTCCAGGGTATAGGCCAAGTGCTGGCAAGTGGGACTAGGTGGGCAGGTCAGGGCTGGTGCAGACTCGATGGGCCGAAGGGCCTCTTCTGCACTGTAAGATTCTGTGACTCTGCGGTCATGAGAACATCAGCTGACTACAGCAGCCACATCCTTTTAACATCGGATGACTCAAATACGTTTTAAATTTACCACAAAATGGCACTTGGCAAAGTCTCTCTCTCTCTGGTGTCCACATTCCTGTTATTTTGTGTGGTGAGGATTGAACTGACAACTCAGAGCAACACCACCACCTGCTGGTTAAAGGCTGATCTGCAGGCTGCTGACCACGTTCTGAAAGACGAACATCACAGCTGGACGTGTCCACAAAGCTGCCTTGGCTGCTGGAAGTGTGACAGGGCAGGCCGGACTGTCCACTAATTCGATCATCCCAGTACTGCCTCTCCAAGGTGGGACAGGCGGCAAAGGGGTTTCGACAACTGCTTTGCAGTTTATGGAAAATTAAAGAAGGCTTTGGCACTCTTAAAGCACGTTTCAAATCTCTTTGCAGCCAGTGAATTGTAGTCACCGTGGCAACACAGGAAGTCCAGCAGCCAATTTGTGCACAGCAAGCTCCCTCCAACAGCAATGTGAGAATAACCTGTTTAAATGTTGCTGAAAGGACAAATATTAACTCCAGGACACTGGGGGAAGCTCCCTCCCCTGTTTGGCTTTGTAGTAGTGGTCACAGGGCCATTTACCCTGGCCTGAGTGGGTAGGTACCACGGTGAGGTGATATTGATACTCAAGCTGTTTGACCTCACTATGAGTGCACGCGCCTTCCTTGGTCACCAGCTCCTGCGACGTGATTTAAACCTGGAGCTTCTAGCTGACTAAATTAATGGACAGAGAATGCAGGTTATTCACATGGACTTGCTGAAGGCATTTGTTAAAGTACCTCACTGTGAGTGCTGTGAGCCACAAGTTATGGAATTGAGAACAAATTGGTTTGGAAATTGGCTGAGTGGCATCTTGTTTTTACTTATTTAAGACTTACCTGGATAGTCACAAGAACATGATGTGGAGATACTGTGTTTACCCCAGTCCAACGCCAGTAAGAAGTCTGACAACACCAGGTTTAAGTCCAACCAATTTATTTGACAGTAAACTCACAAGCTTTCGGGAGCTTGTGAGTTTACTATCAAATAAATTGGTTGGACTGAAACCTGGTGTTGTCAGACTTCTTGCTGTAGTCACAAGAACAGACAGGGATTAGAGAGATAGAGGCAGTTGGTCTAGATCGGGCAACGTGATCAGTGCCGGCTTGGTGGGCCGAAGGGCCTGTTCCTGTGCTGTACCTTTGTTCCTGCATGGGACAAGGGCATCACTGGCTGGCCAGCATTTATTGGCCATCCCTGGTTTCCCCAAGGATAATTGGGAGTCAACCACATTGCTGTGGCTCTGGAGTCACATGTAGGCCAGACCAGGTAAGGGCGGCAGATTTCCTTCCCGAAAGGGTATTAGTGACCCAGATGGGTTTTTCCAACAATCAACAATGGCTTCATGGTCATCAGTAGGTTCTTAATTCCAGATTTTTTTTATTCAATGCCACCCCCTGCCATGGTGGGAATCAAACCCAAGTCCCCAGGTAATGCTGCAACTTTCTAGGACCCTTGTCAGATCCCACTTGGAGTACTGTGCGCAGTTCTGGTCGCCTCACTACAGGAAGGATGTGGAAGCTATTGAGAGGGTGCAGAGGAGATTTACAAGGATGTTGCCTGGATTGGGAGGCATGCCTTATGAAGATAGGTTGAGGGAGCTCGGTCTCTTCTCCCTGGAGAGACGAAGGTTGAGAGGCAACCTGATAGAGGTGTATCAAATGTTGAGAGGCATAGATAGGGTGGATTCTCAGAGGCTATTTCCCAGGGCTGAAATGGTCGCTACAAGAGGACACAGGTTTAAGGTGCTGGGAAGCAAGTACAGAGGAGATGTTAGGGAAAAGTTTTTCACTCGGAGGGTGGTGAGTGAATGGAATCGGCTGCCGTCAGTGGTGGTAGAGGCGAACTTGCTGGGGTCTTGTAATAGACTTCTGGATGAGTAAATGGGATCTAATGGCATTGGAAGTTACAGATAGTTCTACGGCTTGGTAGGTATAGATGTGATCGGTGCAACTTGTGGGCCGAAGGGCCTGTTTGTGCTGTAGTGTTCTATGTTAACATTAGCTGAGATTCTGGATTAATAGTTTAGTGATAGGCCATCACCTTCCTCACGATATAGAGACAATGGGCAGGTGCTCAGTTTGACAGAATGGGACTCGTGGTGTCCCACAAGAATCTGGTGTTGAGGCTTCAAACATTCACCAGTTTCACTAACAAATTAGCAAATGGGACAGAAAGGCACATATTCCAATTTGCTGATGAGACAAAGCCATGCAACATTGTGAGTGGCGTAGGTGGAAACATGAAATTACAAAACGACATCAACAGATGAAGTGAATGGGCAGCAGAGTATGGCGAATGGATTCTCATGTCTGAAGTCATAGAAAAGGTGAACAGTTGGAAGCTTTTTCCCCAGGGCAGAAATGCCACTTACAAGGGGCACAAGAGGTGGAAATGCCAGTGTTGGACTGGGGTGGGCACAGTAAGAAGTCTCACAACACCACGGTAACGTCCAACAGTTTTGTTTGGAATCACGAGCTTTAGTAGTGCTGCTCATTCACCAACTGAGTGGGTTGATGAAGGGGCAGCGCTCTGAAAGCTCGTGATTCCAGATAAACCTGTTAGACTTGAACCTCGTGTTGTGAGACTTTTTATGAAGGGCACACAAATTCAACATAATGAGGGAAAGATGTGCAGTGGTAGCTTTTTCTACAGAGGGTGGTGGAGGCCTGGAATGCACTGCCAAGTGAGATGGGTGAGGCAGACACATTAGTGACGTTTAAGACTTATCTGGATAGACACATGAACAGATGAGAAATAGAGGAATACTGGCAGTTGATTAAGATAGGACAATGTGATCAGCACAGGCTTGGAGGGCCGAAGGGCCTCATCCACTTTGGACTTCAAAGGGTAGATGAGCTAAATGGCCTTTTCTGTGCTGTATGATTCTAACTGGACACCGTCTAAAAGCTGGACATTGATGAGGTCCATGGGGGTTTCAGGGGCCAGAGCTCATTAAACATAGAAACTAGGAGTAGGAGTAGGCCATACAACCCTGCTCCACCATTCAATGTGATCCTGGGTCGCAATGCCATATCTATGCACAGCAAGATCCCATAATAGAATCATGATCAGAAAATCGAACAGGGAGATGAGGCCTTGTTTCCACATCTTAGTGACAGGACAGCACCTCTAACAGTGAGGCACTTCCTCAGCGCTGCACTGCAGTGTGAGCCATTATTTTTGTGCTCAAGCCCTGGAGTGGATCCTGAACCCAGAACCTTCAGATTCGCAGCAGAGCCACGGGACTGAAATAATGTGGGAAAGCAAGGAACTTACGCTTATGTTTGCAAAGATAAAACACTGGCTTGGCCTCAGCTGGTGTTTGTGTCTAATTGTGATTACCCACAGGATTTAAGGCCTTTGAAATGATCATAGAGGTTTACAGCATCGAAACAGGCCCTTCGGCCCAACTTGTCCATGCCGCCCTTTTTTAAACCACTAAGCTAGTCCCAATTGCCCACATTTGGCCCTTATCCCTCTAAATCCATCCTACTCATGTAACCGTCTAAATGCTTTGTAAAAGACAAAATTGTACCCACCTCTACGACTACCTCTGGCAGCTTGTTCCAGACACTCACCACTCTCAGTGTGAACAAAATTGTCCCTCTCACCTTAAACTTAAGCTCTCTAGTTTTAGGTTCCCCTACCTTTGGGAAAAGATATTGACCATCTACCTTGTCTATGCCCCTCATTATTTTATAGACCTCTATAGCCCAAGAGAAAAATGTCCCAATCTATCCAACCTCTCCTTACAACTCAATCCCTCAAATCCCAGTAGCATCCTCGTAAATCTTTTCTGCACTCTTTCTAACTTAACAATATCCTTTTTAAAATAGGATGACCAGAATGGCTCACCCAAAAGTCTGCAACGGTAATTGCCAGGCTGGATTTAAGGCTTATGGAGTAGATTGTGAACTGAGCCGTGGCTAAACCTTCTGTACAACAATTCAAAACACAAGATGTCATTCTGCTCTTAAAGTGCTTTAATGTTACAGTCTTGTTGCATTTCAGTAACCCCCCTATTTACACAGAGGTAATCTACAAGCAAACTGCAGCTGAGCTAGTACCAATTTCAATTAAAAGGCTGCTGACACGCTGATGCAGGACATGTTATGCCAAGTTCCTGTACTTTATGCGATGTTGGATACAAAGAGGAACTCTTGACTTGTCAGAGATAGGAAATGGAGTTGTGTGACGTTTACCAAAGAATGCATCATTCACACTTGTAACTTGCGTTTTCATTTTTAAGAAGTCCGATCATCCCAAGTTGCCCACGTTGGCAACAGTGTCCATCGTTTATAGAGTGCTTGGACCATTGCAAAACGTCTCAAGGTGCTTTGCCAGGAGGAGAATCAAACAGTACCTCACTGAGCCATTGAAGGAAAAACAGGCCCATAGTTGAGTCAAAGAGGTAGGTTGTATAAAGGAGGAGAGGGAGGATGTGTGGCAAAACTGTTTAAAGGAGAAATTCTAGAACTTGGGATCCGGACAGGTGAAGGCGCCACACCAACAGTGGAGTGAGTCCAATCAGGAATGCATCACAGGCTGGAAGTAGACAACTGCAGAAATAAACCGATTAAATAAATATAGCCACATTCTTGACCTCAGAACCTCTTGGCGGGTTTTTTTGGCGAAAGGAAGTGCTTTTAAAAAGTGTTTATTGCTGTAACATGGGAAACACAAGGTGCTCAGCAAATTCCCACTGAGTTCAATGAGGCAAATGTCCAGGTAGTCTTTTGTTAATGCTAATTTTACAGATCAATATTGGCCAAGAGATTGGGATTTCACAACTCGGCATTTGAAGCAGTAAGAACTGTCACAACACCTGGTTAAAAAGTCCAACAAGTTTATTTGGTATCACGAGCTTTCGAAGCACTGTTCCTTCATCAGGTGAGTGGGTGAGCCACTCAGCTGATGAAGGAGCAGTGCTTCGAAAACTTGTGATACCAAATAAACTTGTTGGACTTTAACCTGATGTGGTGAGACTTCTTACTGTGCCTACCCGAATCCAACACCAACACCTCCACGTGTCAGCATTTGGAAGGCAATGGTATAATCAGACAAAATCAGCATGGATTTACAAAAGAGAAATCACACTTGACAAATCTATTGGAATTTTTGAGGATGTAAGCAGGAGAGTTGACTGAGGAGAACCAGTGGATGTGGTTTATTTAGACTTTCAGAAGGCTTTCGACAAGGTCCCACATAACAGACTACTATGTAAAGTTAAAGCACATGGGATTGTAGGTAATGTTTTGAGATGGATAGAAAGCTGGTTAGTAGATAGGAGGCAAAGAGTTGGCATAAATGGGTCTTTTTCTGATTGGCAGTCAGTGACCAGTGGGATTCTGCAGGTATCTGTGCTGGGACCCCAACTGTTCACATTACATATTAATGATTTGGAAGGGGGAACTAAATATATTATCTGCAAATCTGCAGACGATACCAAGTTGGGTGGGAGGGTGAGCTGTGAGGAGGATATAGAGATACTTCATTGTGATTTGGACAGGCTGAGTGAATGGGCAACTGCATTGCATATGTGAGGTTAGCCACTTTGGTAGCAATAATAGGAAGACAGATTATTACTTGAATGCGTGTAAACTGAGGGAGATGGATACTCAGCGAGACCTTGGAGTCCTCATGCATCAGTCGCTAAAAGTAAGCGCGCAGGTACAGCAGGCAGTAAAGAAGGGAAATGGTATGTTGGCCTTTAAAGCAAGATTTGTGTATAGGAATAGGGATAGGGATGTTTTGCTGCAGTTGTATAGGGTGTTGCTGAGACCACACCTGGAGTATTGTGTGCAGTTTTGGTGCCCTTATCTGAGGAAGGATGTCCTTGCTATAGAGGGAGCACAGCGAAGGTTTACCAGGCTGATTCCTGGGATGGCAGGTCTGTCATACGAAGAGAGACTAAGCCAGTTAGGATTATATTCACTGGAGTTTAGAAGAGTGAGAGGGGATCTCATAAAAACTTATCAAATTCTAACAGGGTGAGACCGGATAGATTCAGAAAGAACGTTCCCGATGGTGGAGGGAGTCCAGAGCTCGGGGTCATAGTTTGAAGGGGTAAACCTTTTAGAACTGAGGTGAGGAGAGATTTCTTCACCCAGAGGGTGGTGAATGTGTGGAATTCACTCCCACAGAAAGCAGTTGAGGCCAAAACATTGTCTGATTTCAAGAAGAAATTAGATATTGCTCTCGGGAATAAAGGGGTCAAGGGATATGGCAGGGAGGGGGAGGTTGAGAACCAGCATATTAAATATGATCAGCCATGATCGTAATGAATGGCGGAGCAGGCTCGAAGGGCCGAATGGCCTAATCCACCTTCTAGTTTCTATGAATAACTCCCCCACTCTTCCAACAAGTACAATCAGATCTTTAACATCCAGCTGAGATGTCAGGGGGCTTCAGTTTCATGTTCTATTGGAGTGAACATCACTGACTAGGTCAGAATTTATTGTCCACCCCTAGTTGCTCATGTGGTGGTGGTGTCACTACCCCCGAGGGACTCCGGCAGTGATGTCCTGGAGCTGAGATGATTGACTTTCAACCACCACAACCATCTTCCTTTTTGTGCCAGGTACGACTCCAACCAGCGGAGGGTTTTCCCCGATTCCATTGACTCCGGTTCTGCTAAGGCTCCTCCATGCCACACTCGGTCGATCGCAGCCTTGATGTTAAGGGCAGTCACTCTCACTTCACCTCTGGAATTCAGCTCTTTTATTCATGTTTGAACCAAGATTGCAATGAGATCAGGAGCTGAGACACTCTGGTAAAACCCAAACTGAGTGTCACTGAGCAGGTTATCGCTGTGTAAATGCCATTTGATAACGCTGTTGGTGACCCTTCTATCAATCTACTGATGATCTAATAGCACTTCCATCATTAAATGATGCAGCATATTCATGGATGACTTTATTGTCCTTATGGGGAGGCAATGGCGTAGTGGTATTGTTTAGCACTGGGCTAGTAATCCAGAGACCCAAGGTAATGCTCCGGGGACCTGAGTTTGAATCCCACCATGGCAGATGATGAAATTTGAACTGAATAAAAACCTGGAGTTAAAAGTCTCAAATTGACCATAAAAACCACTGTCAATTGTTGTAAAAATTCATCAGGTTCACAAACGTCCTTTAGGGAAAGAAATCTGCCATCCTTACCAGGTCTGGCCTATACATGACTCCAGAGCCACAGCAAAGTGGTTGATTCTTAAATGGGGATGGGCAACAAATGCTGGTCCAGCCAGCGATGGCCACACCCTCTCAATAAAAAAAATTACCATCGCCATGGCAGCAAACTCTAACCTTGCTACTCAGCATTTTGACAACGGCTCAGTGAGTAACACTCAGATGTTACCTGTAGGATGGGATGTTCAATCAAAACCCCCTTTTCAAAAGGACATTAATAATCCCACTACCTCAAAGAGGAGAGTATTCTTTTTGTGTTTGATCCCTCAATCAGTAGAAGCAGATTGTCACAGTGCTGGCTGTGGGGAGTTTGCAGTGGACACAGGGACTGCTGAATTTCCCACATTCCACTGTGAGTGCAGCGCTGAACCGCTGCGAAAGGCATAGCAACGTCCTGAGGTCATGAAAGGTGCGAAATAAATGCAAGTTTTTTTTAAAAAAAACCACAGCAGAAAGCTTCTGTGTCAGCGAGATGAGGAGCTGAATTTGCCCCGCCCATACCCAGAAATTTGGCTGGGCGGAAAATGCAAATTATTAAATTTTATATTAAAATCGTCAACATTTCAAAAGCATGAAAGCTTGGCGGGAAGAGGTATTCAATCAGTCCTCTCCGTCCACACTGCATCAGTAAATGTAGAGCCAGCTAGACAGCAGAACAGTCAGGAGAAGCGGGATCGCTAGTTTGATGTGGGAACCAGATGCAATTAAGCCTTTCTGAATGGCGTAGTAGCGGGCCACTGCTACATTGGGGTTTGCTGAGGCGGCATTGAACCACATGGCAATGCACTTCCCGCTCCCATGGTCATGCTCCGTGAACTGGTAGGAATTGCTCCACAATTTCTCACAAAGGTCCCGCGGAGTTGGGAACACTTGAGAAAACTTCTCGCATTTGGTATCCTTCGGACAGAGGTTTTTACCTGAAACGGAATTTGAAAAAACACAAACTCGGTGAGGATGAAAGGTCTGGAGGGTCGCTGCGAGCTCCAATCAAAGTGGGTGGGAACAACGATGCAAGTGCAAAGCCAGGAATCTGGTGCAAGTGGAACTCTCTCTCTCCTGCTATCGTTTATATAAACAGTCAGGAATAAATAGTTGTAAAACAATAAAGCTCGTTAAGGTATCTAATTAACAGAAATTGCCCGACAGTGATAGGTATATGTCAATCAACAAGATGATTAGATGTTAATTCCCTGCAGCAAGAAGCTAACTTCACAGCTGCAACTTGGGTGTGAGTCATCAGCTCTCCACAGAAGTACACAGGTTGTGCTATTTCATGGAGAGAGGGAGCACAGTGAGATGAGGCCAGGGTGCAACAAGGGACAGATGCCAATTTGGGATCTGTGCAGGTGTGGCCTCACCAATGCCCTATGCAATTTCGGTACAACATCCTTAACCCTGTACTCGAATCCTCTCACTATGAAGGCCGAGAAAGATACAAAAGTCTGAGGTCGGGTACCAACCGACTCAAGAACAGCTTCTTCCCTGCTGCTGTCAGTCTTTTGAATGGACCTACCTCGCATTAAGTTGATCTTTCTCTACACCCTAGCTATGACTGTAACACTACATTCTGCACTCTCTCCTTTCCTTCTCTATGAACGGTATGCTTTGTGTGTATAGGCACAAGAAACAATACTTTTCACTGTATGCTAATACATATGCCAATAATAAATCAAATCAAAAACCATTTGCCTTCTTTACTGCCTGCTGTATCTGTGCGTTTACATTCAGTGACTGATACATGAGGACACCAAGGTCTTGCTGAGTATCCACCTCTCTCAATCTACACCCGTTCAAGTAATAATCTGTCCTCCTATTATAAAAGTTTGTTTATTAGTCACAAGTGAGAGTTACTTCAACACTGCGATAACGTTATTGTGAAATTCCCCTCGTCCCCACAGTCTGGCACCTTTTCAGGTCAATGCACCCGAACCAGCACGTTTTTCAGAACGTGCGAGGAAACTGCAGCATCCAGAGGACACCCATGCAGATACAGGGAGAACATGCAAACCCCGCACAGACAGTGACCCAAGCCGGGAATCAAACCCGTGTCCCTGGTGTTAGTGAAGCAGCAGGTCTAACCACTGTGCCATCTTGAACCTACGAGGGAGCGAGCTATCTTGGTCCTGTGTAATGAGACAGGTAGAATTAGGGATCTTCTTGTGAGGGATCCTCTTGGAATGAGTGATCACAATACGGTTGAATTTCTAATACAGATGGAGGGTGAGAAAGTAGGGTCCCAAACCAGTGTCCTCTGCTTGAACAAAGGGGAGTACGATAGGATGAGGGCGGAGTTCGCTAATGTAGACTGAGAGCACAGACTAGTTGGTGGGACAGCTGAGGAACAGTGGAGGATTTTTAAGGAGATTTTTCTCAGTACTCAGCAAAAATATATTCCAGTGAAAAAGGAGGGATGTAAGAAAAGGGATAACCAGCCGGGATAATTAAGGAAATAAAAGGACAGTATCAAATTAAAAACCAATGCATACAGAGTGGCCAAAACTACTGGGGAACTCGAAGATTGGGAAAGCTTTAAAAAAAACAACAAAGAACTACTAAGAAAGTGATAAAGAAAGGAAAGATAGATTATGAAACTAAACTAGCACAAAATATAAAAACTGAAAGTAAAAGTTTTTACAAATATATATAAAACTGAAAAGAGTGGCTAGAATAAAAGTTGGACCCTTAGAAGATGAGAAGAGGATTTAATAATGGGAAGAGGAAATGGCCAAGGCCTTAAACAAGTTTTTTGTGTCGGTCTTCACAGCAGAGGACACAAATAGCATACCGATAATTGACAGTCATGGGGCTGTAGGGGGTGAGGACCTTAAAACGATCACTATTACTAAAGAGGTAGTGCTGAGTAGGTCAATGGGACTAAAGGTAGACAAGTCCCCAGGGTTTGGATGGAATGCATCCCAGGGTACTAAAAAAAACGGAAGTAACAGCAGATGCATCAGTTGTAATTTATCAAAATTCGCTGGACTCTGGGGAGGTGCCAGCTGATTGGAAAACAGCTAACGTAACGGCACTGTTTAAAAAAGGAGGTAGACAAAGGCGGGAAACTAAGACCAGTTAGCTTAGCATCTGTAGTTGGGAAAATGCTGGAGTCCATCATTAAGGAAGAAATAGCAGGACACCTGGAAAAGAATGGTTCAATCTAGCAGACGCAGCATGGATTCATGAAGGGAAAGTCATGTTTGATGAATTTACTGGATTTTTATGAAGATGTAATGAGTGCGGTTGACAGAGGGGAACCGGTGGATGTGGTGTTTTTAGATTTCCAGAAGGTATTCGATAAGGTGCCTCACAAAACGTTGCTGCAAAAGATTAAGGTACACGGAGTTGGGGCTAAAGTATTAGCATGGATTGAGGATTGGCTATCTAACAGAAAGCAGAGAGTTGGAATAAATGGGTGCTTTTCCGGTTGGCAGTTGGTGACTACTGGTGTGCCAGAGGGATCGGTGCTGGGGCCTCAACTGTTTACCATATACATAGACGATCTGGAGAAGGGGACAGAGTGCAGGGTAACAAAGTTTGCAGATGACACAAAGATGAGGGGGAAAGCGAATTGCGTGGAGGATGCGGAAAGTCTGCGAAGAGATTTGGATAGGCTGAGTGAGTGGGCAAGGATCTGGCAGATGGAGAATAACGTTGACAAGTGTGAGGTTATCCACTTTGGAAGGAACAATAGTAAAATGGACTATTATTTAAACGGTGAAAAATTACAACATGCCACTGTGCAGAGGGACCTGGGGGTCCTTGTGCATGAAACCCAGTCTGCAGGTGCAGCAGGTGATCAAGAAGGCAAATTGAATGTTGGCCTTTATAGTGAGGGGGATAGAATATAAAAGCAGGGCGGTCTTGCCGCAACTGTACAGGGTACTGGTGAGGCTGCAGCTGGAGTACTGTGTGCAGTTTTGGTCCCTTTATTTGCGAAAGGATATATTGGCTTTGGAGGGAGTGCAGAGAAGGTTCACCAGGTTGATACCGGAGATGAGGGGGTTAGCTTATGAGGAGAGATTCAGTAGGCTGGGCCTCTACTCGTTGGAGTTTCGAAGGCTGAGGGGAGATCTTATAGAGACATATAAGATAATGAAGGGGTTTGACAAGGTAGAAGCAGAGAGATTATTTCCACTTAGAACGGAAACAAGAACTAGAGGGCACAGCTTCAAAATACAGGGGAATCAACTTAGAACAGAGTTGAGGAAGAACAACTTCTCCCAGAAGGTAGTAAATCTTTGGAATTCTCTGCCCATTGAAGCAGTGGAGGCTACCTCGTTAAATGTGTTTAGGTCACAAGTAGATAATTCCCTTATTGATCAGAAATCTAAGGGTTATGGGGAACAGGCGGGTAGGTGGAATTGAACCACTATCAGATCAGCCATGATCTCACTGAATGGTGAAGCAGGCTCGAGGGGCTAGATGGCCTACTCCTGCTCCTATTTCTTATGTTCTTATGTGCTGCCCTTATTGCTACCAAATTGGATAACCTCACATTTATCCACATTATACTGCATCTGCCATGCAGATGCCCACACACTCAGCCTGTCCAAATCATGCTGAAGTATCTCTGCACCCTCCTCACAGCTCACCCTCCTACCCAACTTTGTATCATCTGCAAATTTGGAGAGAACACATTCACTCTTCCAAATCATTAATGTATAATGTCAACAGTTGGGGTTGTAGCAGAGATGAAGAATTTATTGGACATTGAAGCTGACTCTAAGGGCTGCCTGACATACTCCATCTGCTCACCAGTTCCTTCTGTCTGCCTTTTCTCAATCAGCTCTAAAACACAGCTACATGCTTCCAGTGTTTGTCGTGCAGAGGCACTCACCTGTACTCCAGTCCCATCCCTTGTGCCAGTTCACCTTACAAGTATGATCGTCCTGACAGTCCATCCACCATTCCTCACAATTCGACTTGCAGATTGGAACGTTCTGAATCCGCTCTTTCCTCCAGGACTGGTCAACCTGCCACAAGACAGAGAAACGGCACGTCACTCTTCAACCAACACAGCTTGCATGGGGAAGCAGAATGGGAAGGGGGTTGGGGCCGGGGGAGAGGGGTGTGAGGGTGGGCGGAGCCAGGATGGAGCAGGGAGGGAAGGTGAGTTTGGGGGGGGGGGGGGGGGGGGGGGGGGGTGGTGGTGATGGTGGTACGGGGGCGAGCTGGGGCAGGGGGGTGTGGGGGGGGTGCCAGGGCTGGGGGGTTGGGGTGGGAGATGGGCAAGCCAGGGCAGGGTGGCGGGGTGGTGGGAGGGGGGTGAGTCAGGGCAAGGGTGGGTGAGGGGGCGACAAGCCGGGGCGGGGGTGGGAGGGGAGGGGAGGGGAGGGGAGGGGAGGGGTGAGCGAGCCAGGGCAGGAGGCGGGAGGTGGCGAGCCAGGGCAGGGGAAGCCAAGGTGGGGTTAGCACAGCACAGCAAAGAGAACTGAGGGGTCTAAGGCCAGCCATGTTCTTAACATAAGAACATAAGAAATAGGAGCAGGAGTAGGCCATCTAGCCCTTCGAGCCTGCCCCGCCATTCAATAAGATCATGGCTGATCTGTCGTGGCTCAGTTCCACTTTCCCGCTTTCTCCCCATAACCCTTAATTCCCTTGTCTATCGGAAATCTATCTACCCGTGACTTAAATATATTCAGTGAGGCAGCCTCCACCACTTCAACGGGCAGAAAATTCCAGAGACTCACCACCCTTTGAGTGAAGAAGTTCCTCCTCAACTCCTCAAGGACCTCGGGGTCCTTGTGCATGAGTCGCAAAAACCCAGCCTGCAGGTGCAGCAGGTGGTCAGGAAGGCTAATGGGATGCTGGCCTTCATAGTGAGGGGGATTGAATATAAAAGTAGGGAGGTCTTGCTGCGGCTGTATAGGGCATTGGTGAGGCCGCAGCTGGAGTACTGTGTGCAGTTTTGGTCGCCGTACTTACGCAAGGATATTTTGGCCTTGGAGGGAGTGCAGAGGAGGTTTACTAGGCTGATACCGGAGTTGAGGGGGTTGAGCTATGAGGAGAGGCTGAATAAACTAGGCTTGTACTCGTTAGAGTTTAGAAGAATGAGGGGAGATCTCATTGAGACATATAAGATGATGAATGGGATGGATAGGATAGAGGTGGAGAGACTCTTCCTGCTCAGAAAGGACAGTAGGACTAGGGGGCACAGCCTCAAGATAAAGGGGGGTGCGGTTTAGAACGGAGTTGAGGAGGAACTTCTTCACTCAAAGGGTGGTGAATCTCTGGAATTCTCTGCCCGTTGAAGTGGTGGAGGCTGCCTCGCTAAATATTTTTAAGACGCAGGTTGATGGGTTTTTGATAAGTGAGGGGATTAAGGGTTATGGGGAGAGGGCGGGAATGTGGAACTGAGCCACGACAGATCAGCCATGATCTTATTGAATGGCGGGGCAGGCTCGAAGGGCTAGATGGCCTACTCCTGCTCCTATTTCTTGTGTTCTTGTGTACTCTCTCCAAGGCCAATATATCCTTTCGCAAATAAGGGGACCAAAACTGCACCCAGTACTCCAGTTGCAGCCTCACCAGTGCCCTGTACAGTTGCAGCAAGACCTCCCTGCTTTTATATTCTATCCCCCTCGCTATAAAGGCCAGCATTCCATTCGCCTTCTTGATCACCTGCTGCACCTGCGGACTGGGTTTTTGCGATTCATGCACAAGGACCTCCAGGTCCCTCTGCACCGTAGCATGTTGCAGCTTTTCACCCTTTAAATAATAATCCCTCCTACAATTATTTCTGCCAAAGTGGATAACCTCACACTTGCTAACATTATACTCCATCTGCCAGGTCCTCGCCCAGCCTATCCAAATCTCTCTGCAGACTTTCCGCGCCCTCCCCGCAATTCGCTTTTCCACTCATCTTCGTGTCATCAGCAAATTTTGTTACCCTACATTCAGCTCCCTCCTCCAGATCGTCTATGTGAATGGTAAACAGTTGAGGCCCGAGCACCGATCCCTGCAGCACTCCACTAGTCACCAACTGCCAACCAGAATAGCACCCATTGATTCCAACTCTCTGCTTCCTGTTAGATAACCAATCCTCAATCCACGCTAACACCTTACCCCCAACTCCATGCGCCCTAACCTTCTGCAGCAACCTTTTGTGAGGCACTTTATCAAACGATAAGGTATTATTACATGATGGAGCAGGCTCGAGGGGCCGAATGACCTGCTCCTTGTTGTAACGCTTGCAATTTTGTCAAGACAGATCCATGTGTCACAGACAGTGACCATGGAATTTCTGTTTTTGATAGCTGTAAATTCACCATATTTCACAGATGTACAGCAAGGTGTTGTGAACACAGACCTGCTGAACTTTCTCCTAAACGATATTATCCCATGAGCATTGTGAGAGTCAGCCAAAGATGATGGCTACTTCCCCCCGTACTTCCCCCCGGGGATTGAATATAAAAGTAGGGAGGTCTTGCTGCAGCTGTATAGGGCATTGGTGAGGCCACAGCTGGAGTACTGTGTGCAGTTTTGGGCGCCGCACCTGCGCAAGGATATTTTGGCCCTGGAGGGAGTGCAGAGGAGGTTTACTAGGCTGATACCGGAGTTGAGGGGATTGAGCTATGAGGAGAGGCTGAATAAACTAGGCTTGTACTCGTTAGAGTTTAGAAGAATGAGGGGAGATCTCATTGAGACGTATAAGATGATGAATGGGATGGATAGGATAGAGGTGGAGAGACTCTTCCCGCTCAAAAAAGACAGTAGGACTAGAGGGCACAGCCTCAAGATAAAGGGGAGGCGGTTTAGAACGGAGTTGAGGAGGAACTTCTTCACTCAAAGGGTGGTGAATCTCTGGAATTCTCTGCCCGTTGAAGTGGTGGAGGCTGCCTCGCTAAATATTTTTAAGAAGCGGGTTGATGGGTTTTTGATAAGAGAGGGGATTAAGGGTTATGGGGAGAGGGCGGGAAAGTGGAACTGAGCCACGACAGATCAGCCATGATCTTATTGAATGGCGGGGCAGGCTCGAAGGGCCAGATGGCCTACTCCTGCTCCTATTTCTTATGTTCTTATGTTCTTATGTGTTTCTCGTTGTGCATCGGTAGAGATCCTCTATCATCATGGCCCCCCCACCTGGCAGCAGAATTTTACAGCCAATTCCAGCAGGATTTTATTTACTGTCACCACGCTGTGCCACATGATCATGGCTTTGTTGACTGGTCCAATCAGTGAGAACAAATTTCTGGCATAAGAGAGCGGGTCCACGTGTCTTTGCGTCTGATGCCACAGCCCTGTGAGGCTAAGTGACAGGATATGCCCAAACGGTCAACATATTTGGTATACCAAAAAATTCCCTCTGTCAACATTCTGAGAATAACATGCACATTCCAGGGAATCTGCCCATTGTAACCTGATTTTAACTGAATATCATTAACGTAACAAATTAAACTAAAAATCCATTTTGCTCAGACAGATTCCCAACAATTCTTCATCCAGTCACATCTGAAATTACTCACAACTGGTGCAACACTATCCAACTGAATAGCTGCAGCTCGGGGTTAGATACAGAGTAAAGCTCCCTCTACACTGTCCCTCATCAAACATTCCCAGGATAGGCACAACACGGGGGTTAGATACAGAGTGAAGTTCTCTCTATAAATCACATACTTAACTTACTTCTGAACAAAGTGTATCTCAGTTCCTGCTCACCTTGACTATCCAGGGACCCAAGTTGGGGGAACATTCATACAAACAGGTGTCCTGGATAAAATGCCTCTTGCATTTCTCTGTCATGATGCCGCAGTGATTCCAGTTGAACTTGTAGAGATAGGACTGGTCATTGTGTGCCTCGATGCTAGTATTTGCTGTGCAACAGGCGTTCGGTTTCCAAGGTTCACACTGCACACAACAGAGACAAGTTAGTAACAAAGACTGAAGTGCACACAGTTTTTGCTCAGCACTTAGGGAGACATTTCACCAAAATATAACTACTCATAAAATAGTCCACTGTAGGAGTGCTTAATTCAGAGGCTGGAGCTACATTATCCCAGGCTGACACCGTCATTGCAGTACCCAGGGAATGCCATACCGGAGGTGCTATCTTTCAAATAAGAGAATCCCTGCAATGCAGAAGGAGGCCATTCAGCCCATCAAGCCTGCACTGACCACAATCCCACTCAGGCACTATCCCCATACCCCCCATCTATTTTACCCTGCTAATCCCCTTGACATTAAGTGGCAATTTACCATGGTCAATCCACCTAACACGTACGTCTTTGGATTGTGGGAGGAAACCCACGCATGCACAAGGAGAATGTGCAAACTCCACACAGACAATCACCCAAGGCTGGAATGGAACCTGGGTCCCTGGCGCTGAGGCAGCAGTGCTAATCACTGTGCCATGATGCTGTTCTGGTACAGTTAGACCTCTCTGTTAGATCTAAAAGTTTCCACCGTCACAACTTCAAAGAGCAGGTGAGTACTGTCTGGTGCTCTGGTCCAATCATCACAAAACACGTCATCTATCCATTATCTCCTCACTGCTTGTGGGATTTTGTTGTTTTTCCAACATTATCATTTCATAAATGACCTGTGAGGAAGTGGAGGGATGGGTAAGTAAGTTCGCTGATGACACGAAGGTCGGTGGTGCTGTGGATGGTCTGGAGGGATGTCAAAAGTTGCAGCAGGACATAAATAGGATGCAGGACTGGGCGGAGAAGTGGCAGACAGACTTCAACGCGGATAAATGTGTAGTCGTCCATTTTGGCAGAACCAACGGGATGAATGAGTACACTATCAAGGGCAAGAGTCTTAGTAGTGTTGAAGAGCAGAAGGATCTTGGGGTCCGGGTCCACAGGACTCTTAAATCGGCCTCGCAGGTGGAGGAGGTGGTCAAGAAGGCGTATGGTGTACTGGCCTTCATTAATTGAGGGATTGAGTTTAGGAGTTGGGAGGTAATGCTGCAACTTTATAAGACCCTTGTCAGGCCTCATTTGGAGTACTGTGCGCAGTTCTGGTCGCCTCACTATAGGAAAGACGTAGAAGCTATTGAAGGGGTACAGAGGAGATTTACAAGGATGTTGCCTGGACTGGGAGGCATGCCTTATGAAGTTGGTTGAGGGAGCTGGGAGTCTTTTCCCTGGAGAGACGAAGGTTGAGAGGCGACCTGATAGAAGTTTATAAAATGTTGAGAGGAATAGATAGAGTGGATTCTCAGAGGCTAGTTCCCCGGGTTGAAATGGTCGCTACGAGAGGACACAGATTTAAGGTGCGGGGAGGAAAGTACAGAAGTGATGTTAGGGGTAAGTTTTTCACTCAGAGGGTGGTCAGTGAATGGAATCGGCTGCCGTCAGTGGTGGTGGGGGCGAACTCGCTGGGGTCTTTTAAAAGACTTCTGGATGAGTATATGGGGTTTAATGGGATTGGGGGTTATAGATAGGTCTATAGATTGGTAGGTGTTGATGTGTTCGGCGCAACTCGTGGGCCGAAGGGCCTGTTTGTGCTGTAGTGTTCTATGTTCTATTATCGACAGTGATTATAGTTCAAAACCGACTCGTTGCTCATAAAGTGCTTTGCAACACCTTCAGATCACATTAGTGAACCAAATGGGTTTTTATAACCATCAGTAATAGCTTCATAGGTGCCATTACAGAGACTACCTTCCAATTCCAGATTTATTAATTGAACTTAAATTCCACCAGCAGCCATGTTGGGATCTGAACCTGTGTCCACAGAGCATTAGTCTGGGCTGCTGGATTGCTAGCCTCGTGACCTTAACACAAAGCCATTGTCCTTCTAGTAACCTTGGACACGTTGCCCCTAAATCTCTCCATCACTGGGGGTTTTCCTCATCTCATGTCTGGGTTTGTTGTAAATTCATTGATCAGGATTAACTGACAAGGCTCTTAGCATCTATTCTAACACTGCCCAAACTCTCCTACTTCCTACAACCTCTCCGAGATCTCTGCATTCCTCTAACTCTGGCATTTCCCACATTTCTTATTTTAATCACCCACCCAACGGCAGCTGAGATCCGGAATTTCTTCCCTAAACTTTTCCATCTCTCTTGCCTCCTTTATGAAATTCCTCAAATCCAACCTCTTTGACAGCCCTACCCGAACCTCCCACCTGACTGGATATCAACTTCATACAATCCCCGTGCTTGCGTGGGTTTTCTCCGGGTGCTCCGGTTTCCTCCCACACCCCAAAGATGTGTTATTAGGCTGATTGGAAGTAATAAATTGTCCCTAAATTAGTTTCCCTCAATGTGGAATGCCTTAAAACAATAGATAAGGGTCATGGGTGGGTGGGTGGGTGGGGGAAGAGAGAGAGAGAGAGAGAGAGAGACTGGTAATGTGAAAATGGCGGTGCGGGCTCGTTGGGCCTGTTTCCCAGGCTGTTTTTGTTCTTTGTAATCCCTACAGAGCAGAAGGCCATTCGGCCCATCGAGTCTGCACCGACCATAATCCCACCCAGGCCCTGTTATTCTTTTTGCCAACACTCATGTGTGGGGCCTCAAGATGTTCTACAATGTTAAAGGTGCTGTATAAATTCAAGTTTCCATTGTTGAGCCGTGTGATGAGTCAAAAGCTCCATTATCATTGCGGTGTGAGCCAATCTGGACGGGAGCAGGTTATCCAGTGGTCTTTGTACAAACACCAGCAGACTCTGAGATAGTAAGAGACTGCAAATATGCAAAGGGAATACCAGTTAAAACTGGTGCAAAAAGCCAGCAGGAGTTCGGAAACATACTTCCGAAGAACAAAGCACCAGTGAGGATGGCATCTTCCCCGCGCTAGTTCAATATTAACCCACTGATCCCAGATACGAGGATCCAAGCAACATCAAGGTCAGCTCAACTCACAGGCAATTTGCTACACTTGACGTATTGTTACCGTCGAGATTGCAAAAGCTGAAGAGAGCAAATTAACTTTGCCGCAATATAAAAAGTAATAAACTGATGCCAAGGTTTCCTTTATCAGCTTGTCAAATTACAGAAAACAGGGGCCAAGTCCAGAGTAAAATCGGCAGGCTGTGGGTGTCATGGGCAAGACCCATTTCCAACTGAGTGTGTTCCTTGGCCAGTTCAGAGGGCAGTTAAGCATCAACCACATTGCTGTGGCTCTGGAGTCACATGTAGGCCAGACCTAGCAAGGCAGCCAGGTTCCTTCCCCAAACGACGACATTAGTGAACCATTTGGGTTTTTTCTTTAAACAACAATCAATGATAATTTCATCATCACCATTACTTAGACTAACTTTACATTCCAGATTTTATTAACTGAATTTAAATTCTACCAGCCACCGTGGTGGGATTCGAACCCGTGTCCCCAGAGCATTAACCCAGAGCCTTTGGATAATAGTGTTGTTACGTTTTTACTTTGTCCAGGTTTAAAGGATGGTCACCTCTTGCTTTTTTTTCTTTCTGGGGGTGTTGAATCTGTTGTGATAAATGGAACCCCGGTCTCCCTCCCATGTGAGAAGCGGGGATACAAACTAAATTAACGAGGAAATGACAAACAACATCAAATTTCACCATCTGCCATGGTGGGATTTGAACCCAGGTCGCCAGAGGCACTACCCTGGAACTCAAGATTATTCGTCCAGTGACAATGCCACAATGCCACAGTGTCCGCCTATTAAGTAGCAATCTAATTGATGTACTTATGTTGACTGAAGGAGCTGACATGGAGACAGAGAAACTATTTGCTCTGGTGGGGAGTTAACAACATGAGACATTGTTCAGGGTAGTTTCATACGTGGAGAAGATCTGAAATTTTCACCCTGAAGACTGTTAAAAGCTGCAGGTGGGCGGTGTTAACTGATAGTTTAAAACTGAGACTGGTTCATGTTTATTTGCTATGACTGGATATAAGGACAAGCTTTGCAGACAGAGTTAAGATATTAACATCAAGTCATGATTGAATCGAACAGCATACAGACTCAAAGGATTGAATGGCCTCTTCTGTTCCGATGGAACAGGAAAATTAGCAGCTGTTCTGACTTCAGGTATGATAGACCAATAAGTGCAGATGTGGGGTCAGGTTTAGGGTCAAGCAAGGCCTATCTCAGTCAAATTGCCCAGGTTGAAGTCCAACACCTGGTAAAGGAACGGCACTCCAAAAGCTTGATTCCAAACAAACCAGTTGGATTTTAACCTGATGTTGCCAGACTTCTTACTGTTCTACCCCAGCCCAACACCAACATTTTGGCTGATGCCGGAGATGAGGGGGTTGGACTATGAAGAGAGGCTAAATAGACTGGGTCTGTACTCGTTGGAGTTTAGAAGGCTGAGGGGGGATCTTATAGAGACGTATAAGATAATGAAGGGGATGGATAGGGTAGAGGTAGAGATATTCTTCCCACTTAGAAAGGATAGCAGGACTAGAGGGCACAGCCTCAAGATAAGTGGGGGGGGCAGTTTAGATCGGAGTTGAGGAGGAACTTCTTCACTCAAAGGGTGGTGAATCTCTGGAATTCTCTGCCCGTTGAAGCGGTGGAGGCTACCTCGCTAAATATATTTAAGTCACGGGTAGGTAGGTTTTTGATAGACAAGGGAATTAAGGGTTATGGGGAGAAAGCGGGAAAGTGGAACTGATCCACTTCAGATCAACCATGATCTTACTGAATGGCGGGGCAGGCTTGAAGGGCTAGATGGCCTACTCCTGCTCCTATTTCTTATGTTCTTATTTCCACATCAAAGTTGCCCTTCAACGTTCACACAAAGAATGGCCGCTCGGGAAGCATACTGGTGGCTATGCCGGGGAGGAAACCAAGCAATTGGCACGGGGCCCAACAATGTCTCAACTGAAAAACAGCATTCCTTATTTCCAATTCCCTCCACATTCTCTCCCATTCCCTACCTCTGGAACCTCACCCAGCCCCACAAATCTGAGATCGCCATGCCGCTCCAATTCCAGTCTCTCGAGTGATCCCCCATTTTAATCACTCCACCGACACCTGGGTCTCCAGTCGCCAGGGCCCAGAAAGCTCTGGAAGTCCCTCTGGAAAACCTCTTGGCCTCTCCCCTCTCCATAACTTAGTTTCTGGTCACCTGTCTGCAAGTTTCCTCCTGTGGCTCCACGTCAAACTGTGTCTACTCAGATGCCTGTAAAGTGCCCTGTGACTCTTTGATTGGATAAAAGTTCTATGTCAATACAAGCTGTTGTTGTTACATAGAAACTAGAAGCAGGAGTAGGCCATTTGGCCCTTCCAGCCCGTACTGTCACTCATTCTGATCATGGCGGATCATCAAATTCAATATCCTGATCCCCCACCTCCCCTCCATACTCCTTTATCCCTTTAGCCCCAAGAGCTATATCTAATTTCGTCTTGAAATCAGACAACATTTTGACCTCAATTCCTTTCTCTGGTAGTGAATTCCACACAATCATCACCCTCTGGGCGATGAAATTTCTCCTCACCTCAGTTTGAAAAAGGTTTATCCCTTATCTTCAAACTATGACCCCGAGCTCTGGACTCCCCCACCATTGGGAGCATTGTTTCTAAATCTACCCTGTCTAACTCTGTTAGAATTTCCTAAGTTTCTTTGAGATCCCCTCTCACTCTTCTAAACTCTATTGACTATTTAAGGAAGAGGTGGAAAGATTTTTAATGTGTAATGGGTTGAAGAATTTTGGAGAACGAGCAGGGAAGTGGAGTTGAGGCTGTGATATCATCAGCAATGATCGTATTGAATGGTGGAGCAGCCTCAAAGGGCTGAATGGCCTCCTCCTGTGTCGAGTTCATGTGATTCTTGTGATCTAGTCCTGCCTGTTGAGGGACAGGGGACAGGAGAACAAAAGTGGGCTTCATGCCCTCACGCTGCCACATCATCTACTGCCAGACTGGCTATGACTGAGCCTGGCCGGCCCGAGCGTCTCCCCGTTACCTGTCTGTAGAGACTCCCCTCGTATCCCGGCTGCGTTTTGTGATGCTTCCCGTCCATGCACATGTTGAGGATATCCTTGGCTGCTGTCACGGTGAGAGTCAGTCCCAAAACCAACAGCTGAAGCATCTTTCTGCACCGGAGAGAGAGCGAGAAGAAAACAGTTTGGGACCAGATCAGTAACTCAATGCTGCAGTTTTGCATTTTGTGACAATGCTGTGCCTTGAAGAAATGTATTTGGGTCATGTCTCTTGTGCGGGATCTGTTTTCGCAGTTTGTTTCATTATCACTGCCGTTCTGTCTGAATCCGGCAGCCCCTGTTGTTACTGCAGCAGCGTAATTGATCTTAATACTACAATCTTGACGAATGCAGGGTTGTTATTTTTGTATTTTCCCTTGGGTTTTTCAGAGTGGGGTTTGATTATGTTGATTTACAGATAAAGTCATATGACTAGCTGGGACTAGGCTCAGAGAGAGGAAAAAACAAGCCGTTTTTTGGGATCTGTCGAAAGAAGGAATAGCTCAGAGTCTCTGAAGCCGGAGTCTGGGATCTGCCAAAAACTAGATTTATTTCTCTGAAGTTCTGCAGCTTGAACATGTATCCTTCTCTGGATGCTGCTGTATGGGAGTTGGAAAGCAGGTGTCTTTCTGTATCTGTCCAGAGCAGTTAAAAGGCTGGAAATCGAGCATCTGCATGGCTGGATGTGTTTTTGGTGCTAATTGGCTCTGAAGTAGAATTTATGTCGATGGGGATATTGCTTAAATTGGAACAATAGAGATAGCTAGCTGTTAAGAATTATACTCTGTCACGTTTAAATACTTTAATTGGGAAAAGTTGTGTTAATTCTTTTTATTGTATTCTACCTGTGTGTTCTTAAATTTTTCGATAAAAGCTTCCTAGTGGATCAATCGAATTATACCTGAGATGAAACATCTGCTCAAAACAATGCCAAAATCAAATAAAGTTAGAATCTAAACCCTAACCCGCAGCTCCCATCCCAACTGCCTCTCCCTTCCCTGGCTCACTCCCTCCTCCCATTCCAAACTCAACTCCCTGCCAACCACGAATACGCACATCTCCAGGAGCATACACTTCCACAAAGATGGTAGCAGGTCAGAAGAATATAAAGAACATCAAAGAATGACAAGAAGATTGATAAGGAGGGAAAAACTATAGTACAAGAGAGACAGACAGCCAGCCAGTAACATAGAAAGACAGATAGTGAGACCGTCTAATGATACTTGAATAAGAAATGTGTTAAAGTGAGCATTTGTCCGATAGAAAGTACGTCTGGAGAATTGGTAATGGGGAGCAGGGCTATGTCAGCTGAATTAAATGGGTATTTTGCACCTATCTTCACAAAGCAACATCCCAGAAATAGATGTAAATCAGGAATTGGAAGTGAGGGGGGAACTTTGGAAAATTATAATCACCAGGGAAGCGGTACTGAGCAAATGGCCAGTCAGCATAAGAACATAAGAACATAAGAAATAGGAGCAGGAGTAGGCCATCTAGCCCTTCGAGCCTGCCCCGCCATTCAATAAGATCATGGCTGATCTGTCGTGGCTCAGTTCCACTTTCCCGCCCTCTCCCCATAACCCTTAATCCCTTCTCTTATCAAAAACCCATCAACCCGCTTCTTAAAAATATTTAGCGAGGCAGCCTCCACCACTTCAACGGGCAGAGAATTCCAGAGATTCACCACCCTTTGAGTGAAGAAGTTCCTCCTCAACTCCGTTCTAAACCGCCTCCCCTTTATCTTGAGGCTGTGCCCCCTAGTCCTACTGTCTTTTTTGAGCGGGAAGAGTCTCTCCACCTCTATCCTATCCATCCCATTCATCATCTTATACGTCTCAATGAGATCTCCCCTCATTCTTCTAAACTCTAACGAGTACAAGCCTAGTTTATTCAGCCTCTCCTCATAGCTCAATCCCCTCAACTCCGGTATCAGCCTAGTAAACCTCCTCTGCACTCCCTCCAGGGCCAAAATATCCTTGCGCAGGTGCGGCGCCCAAAACTGCACACAGTACTCCAGCTGCGGCCTCACCAATGCCCTATACAGCTGCAGCAAGACCTCCCTACTTTTATATTCAATCCCCCTCGCTATGAAGGCCAGCATCCCATTCGCCTTCCTGACCACCTGCTGCAGCTGCAAGCTGGGTTTTTGCGATTCATGCACAAGGACCCCGAGGTCCCTCTGCACCGTCGCCTGCTGCAGTTTTTCGCCACGTAAGTAATAGTCCTTCCTACCATTCTTCCTACCAAAGTGGACCACCTCACACTTGCCAACATTAAATTCCATTTGCCATTTCCTGGCCCATTCGCCCAGCCTATCTAGATCCTTCTGCAGACTCTCCACACCCTCCGCACAATTTGCCGTTCCCCCAATCTTGGTGTCATCAGCAAATTTCGACACCCTGCACTCGGTTCCCTCCTCCAGATCATCTATATAAATGGTAAATAGCTGAGGCCCCAGCACCGACCCCTGGGGCACCCCACTAGTCACCATCCGCCAATCCGAATAGGCTGACAAATCCCCGGGTCTGGATGGACTTCACCCCAAGTTTTTGAAGGAAGAGGTTAACAAGATAGTTGATGTATTGATTTTAATTTTCCAAAATTTGCCAGATTCAGGACCGTTCCATTAGATCAGAAGGTTGCAAAAGTAATCCTTTATTCAAAAATGGAAGGGGACAGAAAGGAGGAAACTGCAGACAGTTAGCTTAACATCTACCATTGGGAAAATGTTAGAAGCCACTATTAAAAATGTTAAAGCTGGGCACTTGGAAAAACTCAAGGCAATCAGGCAGAGTCAACGTGATTTTTGTGAAAGGGAAATCAAGTTGAGCCAATTTATTAGAACTTTTATGAAGGAGGGACAAGTGCTGTGAATAAAGGGGAACCAGTGGGTGTACTGTACTTAGGTTTCCAGGAGGCATTTGCTAAGGTGGCATATCAAAGGTTATTGCAGAAATAAAAGTTTAAAATCTATACTGTAGAGAGTATAGATTTCTGAAAATGTTCCCAGGATGAGAGAATTTTAATTTTGAGGAAAGATAGCATAGGCTGGGTCTGTTTTGATGAGGGACCTTAATAGCGGGAACGGTCAAGAGGGAATGTTTTGAAGAGTAATTGGTTTTCATTCAGGGGGTGGTGAAGATCTGAAACATGTTGGCCGAAAGGGTGCTGGAGACAGAAATCCTTAGCTCATTCAAAAATGTACTTGAAATGTAACCAAGAGGCTACAGGACCAAACACAAGAAGGTGAGATACCACTGGGTAAATATTTTTCAGCTAGCACCAATATAATGGGCTGAATGGCTTCCTGCTGGGTCAAATTTCCATATTTCAACCTTCACTCCATGTTTTTTTTAAGTTTATTTATTAATGTAGGTAGGCTTACATTAACACTGCAATGAAGTTACTGTGAAAATTCCCTAGTTGCCTGCGAGTACGATGAGTGAGAATTTAGCATGGTCAATGCACCTAACCTGCACATCTTTCTGAGTGTGGGAGGAAACCAGAGTACCCAGAGGAAACCCACACAGATACGGGGAGATAATGCAGACTCTGCACAGACAGTGACCCAAGCCGGGAATCGAACCCAGGTCCCTGGTGCTGTAAAGCAGCAGTGCTAACCACTGTGCCACCGCGAGGCCTTGAGTGATTTCATGGCTTTTTTTTAAAACGGCTCCTTTGTTAACTAAAATTCCAGGCGAAAAACAACTGTGTGATAATAAAGCTAAAATCATTGACATTCTGGGATGTATCTACTCAGCAAAGACCTTGGCTACCGGCTGGTCTTTTGAGCATCAGCCAACAGTGTTCCTGCAAATCTTCATAAACAAAGAGCCAAATTCACAACAATCCTAGTGCTATCGCTCCTGGAATTTGTACTTCAGGAACTCAAGGCGACGGCTGTCAGCTGTGGGAAAATACTTCAATTTTCAACTAACGGTATAGAATGCAGGACGGGACTCGATACAAGCTTTGTTTCCATCAAACACTGTCAGAAGTCTCACAACACCAGGTTAAAGTCCAACCAGTTTATTTGATAGTAATCCCACAAGCAACGCCGGCATCTCCACATCATGTCTATCAAACACTCCCAGGACAGGTGCAGCACAGGGTTAGATACAGAGTAAACTCCTCTACACTGTCCCCCATCAAACACTCCCAGGACAGGCACAGCACAGGATTCAATACAGAGTAAAACTCCATCAACACACAGTTTTGACATATCAGAGAAACCAAAGGGACAGTTGAGTACAACGAGAGTTTAGTGAAGATTCGATTAAAGAGACACAATCTGAGAAAACTCACCAGCAAAACGCAACATCAGAGTGAGGGACAGAAAACAAGCAAACAGGAGACACAATGACAGACGGGCAAACAGACCTGGCAATATCTGTAGACCCTCACAAAATCTGCAACTTCAGACTTGCCCCTTGATTCTTCTGTGCAGGAGGCAGCAGACAACAGCGTCTGGAACTCCTATCGCACTGAACTTCTGTCATACTGAGAAGTTATCACACTGCACTTCATCAGTGCCTTGAGAAACTGATCTATCCTCCCCACCAATCCCTATCAGCAGCTTCTTATCGCAACACAAATTCACTTCCAACCACGCTCAGTGCGCACCTGAAATCAAAGTACAAAATCCATGAAGCTTCCCTTCAATTTAACTCAAATTATTCACTCAACAATCTTTGTCTCCTCCACAATCTAGAATATAGACAGTTACATTCCTCTTCACCGCAGAGTGAGTTTCTTGCTGATGATTTTTTTTAATGCAATACACTCTCCTTTCCTAGCTTCCATTTAAAAGGCATCTTTCAAGACAGGTGTTTTACCCATGAAGTGGAAATCCACGAGTCAGAGAATCCCTATAGTACAGGAGGTGGCCATTCAGCCCATGGAGTCTGCACTGACCACAATCCCACCCAGGCCCTATTCCCATCACCCCACATATTTACCCTGCTCGGGTCAATTTAGCATGGCCAACCCACCCAACCTGCACATCTTTGGAGTGTGGGTGGAAACCGCAGCATTTGGAGGAAACCCACGCAATCACGTGCAAACTCCGCACAGACAGTGACCCGAGGTCAGAATCAAACCTGAGTCCCCAAGGATCTGGGTTTCTCAAAATGTTAGGAAGCCTGAAAATTGTCCCACTTCTCTCCAAGATACGAAGAATACAATTTGTATGTATACCATGCATTTTAACAAAGTAATACATTTCAACACTCTTATGGAGGGGTCTGACAAGTTTGAGAGTGGGCGGCAAGTGACTGAGCAAATACGTGTGCGTCAATTGTTGGAAAAAACGTTATTTAATATTTCGTGTAAAAACAAACCTCCTTGCTCTCCCTCCCTCTTGCTGTCAAAGTTTTTTGCTTTGCACTCATCAGGACAGATTCGCAATATCAAATCTCAAAAGGAAGCACAATTTATATTACACAAGTCAACATCTGGCAGGCAGCCAAGTGTCCATTTCCCAGGGCAGTGCCTTGACCAGAGTCAACCTGCTGATTTGAATCTAAACAAAAGTTCACAAGATATAGGAGCAGAATTAGGCCATTCGGCCCATCAAGTCTGCTCTGCCATTTGATCATGGCTGATATGCTTCTCATCCCCACCATCCTGCCTTCTATCTATAACCCATCAATCCATTACTAATTAAACATCTGCCGAACTACTCAAATTTACTCACTGTCCCAGCATCCACCGCACTTTGGGGTAAGGAATTCCGCAAACCCTTTGGGTTTTGGCAGTTAACTGTTCCCCTGGTGCATCCACCATGGCAATGCCTCTAACAATCAGAGTTCACTTGCCAATCCATGGGCACGCTCGCTAATGTGATGTAGACTGGCATTCCTGTAGCTGCTCTGACAAGCGTGAAACAAAAATCTTTGACAGCAGCAGGGAGAGAGAGCAAGGAGCAGCAATTAGAGTCAGGGGAAAAAAGTTAGCAAAGAGAGAGCGACGATTCTGCTGTTGTTTGGCTGCAAATGTGACCTGACATAGTCTATTTACTTTTCTAAATCCCTGGTTCTGAAGTGGTCTCCATGGCTGCAAATACAACAATCGATTTGATTGTTTAAGACGCCTAACATTTCTTAGCATCGTCAATAAGAATTAACGTTCAGTAAATATTCAACCTTGTGCCATGGCAAAAGTGAAATTAAAACTTTTCTTTCAGCCTTATTTCGACAATGTTTTTTCCATCTGTCCCAAGTTCCTCTCCCCAATCCTCGGGTGTCTAGCACTGTCCTACAGTCCTCACACCTTTCGTTTTTGATTTGATTTATTATTGTCATATGTATTGGGATACAGTAAAAAAGTACAGTTTATTGCATGCTACACAGACAAAGCATACCGTTGATAGAGAAGAAAATGAGACGGTGCAGAATGCAGTGTTACAGTCATAGCTACGGTGTAGAGGAAGATGAACTTAATGCGAAGCAGGTCTATTCAAAAGTCTGATGGCAGCAGGGAAGAAGCTGTTCTTGAAGTAAAGTTAAAGTAAAGTTTATTTATTAGTCATAAGTAAGGCTTACATTGCAATGAAGTTACTGTGAAATTCCCCGAGTCGCCACGCTTGGCATCTGTTCGGGTCAATGCACCTAATCAGCACATCTTTCATACTGTGGGAGGAAACAGGAGCACCCAGAGGAAACCCACAGGGAGAACATGCAAACTCTACACAGACAGTGACCCAAGCCGGGAATCGAACCCGGGTCCCTGACACCGTGGGGCAGCACTGCTAACCAGTGTGCCATCGAGGATGATTCGGTTGGTACGTGATCTCGGACTTTTGTATTTTTTTCCCAACAGAAGGTGTACCCCCAGGAGTCTGACACTGTCCTGAATTCCTCTCCCAAATCCTCAGGTATCTGACACCATCCCAAAGTTCTTCTCACCTACCCTCAGCTAAGTGCCAAACCTGGTGTCCCCCCGCCCCCTGCCTCCCCCACCACCACCCCATCTGTCTTCACCTTTTCAAAGCATCCAACCTGCTCTCTTCCCAGTTTGACCAAGCTCGGGAAATGCAAAAACCAGCCAAAACAATTTAAAGACCAGGCTTTACTGTTAGAGACATCAGAAAGTTCCTGAAAACGCACAAAAATAACGTCCAATGCTACTGCATTTCCCACAACCCGGGGAATGCTGCCAAGCTCTTTACAGTGAAATGGGTATTTTGAATTGTTCTCACTTGTAAAGCAGGAAACACAGCAGTCAATTCATGCACAGCAAGCTCCCAACTTAATAACAACCAGTGATGTTTATTGAGGGGTGAATGTTGGCCAGGAGAAATACTCTGCCCTTCTTCAAAATGCTGCCAGATCTTTGACATTTACATGAAACAGCAGAGGGGGCTTTAACTTAAGCTACCAAGGCATCGACAATTCACAAAAGGTGGGAACTCCAAAAAACATTCAGTAAAGGGTTAATCTGCACCGCACATTCACTTTAGTTTAAAAAATAGCATTGCACTTCCTCGGTATTGTGGACTGAACTCTAGTCACTAACTGACTGACCTTGAATTAATCAAATGATTGATCACTTCTTACTGAGGATGGGTTTTAAAAAAGAAACGTTTTGATTCTGAAGGAATCCTCTTGCACACTGACATGCACACATAATCACTGTAACACCACATGTCACACACCAATTTTATTCTATTTTCACTCACAAAGCCGCATATTTTTTTTTAAAAATACAGACACAATTTTTCTGGGGGGGTGAGGGTGTGGTGGTGGTGCGGTTAGCGAGCCAATTATCGTACAGACTAGACTTTGTAACTCCGAAATCAGAGCCAAAGATCATAGATCTGTGTCCCTCGTTCAGTAGGAGACAGGGCAGGAACTTAAAAAGACTGCAGGAACCACAAAAACGACTTCAGAGCCCCGAGCAATCAGATTCCACACTCACCCGGTAAATGTTAATACAGTCCTCCTCCCACACCATACACCCCAACACACACACACCACAACCACCCCCCCACAGCATCTTCACTGCCCCCTCACAAACCACTTCACCACCCCACCCCCACCCACACACACCCCACCCCTCACTCTCTCTCACACATATACCTTGCAACCTGTCTATTTTTAAACAGTATGAATCTGCTGACATTTCATTTATCCCCGTGCAGCCCCCTCAGATCCTCTCTCTCTGGGAGTCTCTGTCTCTCTCAGGGGGATACACTCTCTCTGGGATTCTGTCTCTCAGGGGGACACTCTCTTTCTGGGAGTCTGTCGTCTCTGTGGGTCTCTGTCTCTCAGGGACACTGTCTCTCTCAGGCTTTCTGTGGGTCTCTGTCTCTCAGGGACACTCTCTGTCTCTCTCTGTGGGTCTCTCTCTCAGGCTCTCTGTGGGTCTCTGTCTCTCTGGGACACTCTCTGTGGGTCTCTGTCTCTCTCGGACACTCTCAGGCTCTCTCTCTCTGTCTCTCAGGGACACTCTCTGTGGCTCACTCTGTCTCTCAGGGACACTCTCTGTCTCTCTCAGGGACACTCTCTGTCTCTCTCAGGGACACTCTCTGTCTCTCTCAGGGACACTCTCTGTGGCTCTCTGTCTCTCTCAGGGACACTCTCTGTGGCTCTCTGTCTCTCTCAGGGACACTCTCTGTGGCTCTCTGTCTCTCTCAGGGACACTCTCTGTGGCTCTCTGTCTCTCTCAGGGACACTCTCTGTGGCTCTCTGTCTCTCTCAGGGACACTCTCTGTGGCTCTCTGTCTCTCTCAGGGACACTCTCTGTGGCTCTCTGTCTCTCTCAGGGACACTCTCTGTGGCTCTCTGTCTCTCTCAGGGACACTCTCTGTGGCTCTCTGTCTCTCTCAGGGACACTCTCTGTGGCTCTCTGTCTCTCTCAGGGACACTCTCTGTGGCTCTCTGTCTCTCTCAGGGACACTCTCTGTGGCTCTCTGTCTCTCTCAGGGACACTCTCTGTGGCTCTCTGTCTCTCTCAGGGACACTCTCTGTGGCTCTCTGTCTCTCTCAGGGACACTCTCTGTGGCTCTCTGTCTCTCTCAGGGACACTCTCTGTGGCTCTCTGTCTCTCTCAGGGACACTCTCTGTGGCTCTCTGTCTCTCTCAGGGACACTCTCTGTGGCTCTCTGTCTCTCTCAGGGACACTCTCTGTGGCTCTCTGTCTCTCTCAGGGACACTCTCTGTGGCTCTCTGTCTCTCTCAGGGACACTCTCTGTGGCTCTCTGTCTCTCTCAGGGACACTCTCTGTGGCTCTCTGTCTCTCTCAGGGACACTCTCTGTGGCTCTCTGTCTCTCTCAGGGACACTCTCTGTGGCTCTCTGTCTCTCTCAGGGACACTCTCTGTGGCTCTCTGTCTCTCTCAGGGACACTCTCTGTGGCTCTCTGTCTCTCTCAGGGACACTCTCTGTGGCTCTCTGTCTCTCTCAGGGACACTCTCTGTGGCTCTCTGTCTCTCTCAGGGACACTCTCTGTGGCTCTCTGTCTCTCTCAGGGACACTCTCTGTGGCTCTCTGTCTCTCTCAGGGACACTCTCTGTGGCTCTCTGTCTCTCTCAGGGACACTCTCTGTGGCTCTCTGTCTCTCTCAGGGACACTCTCTGTGGCTCTCTGTCTCTCTCTGGGACACTCTCTGTGGCTCTCTCTGTCTCTCAGGGACACTCTCTGTGGCTCTCTCTGTCTCTCTCAGGGACACTCTCTGTGGCTCTCTGTCTCTCAGGGACACTCTCTGTCTCTCAGGGACACTCTCTGTCTCTCAGGGACACTCTCTGTCTCTCAGGGACACTCTCTGTGGCTCTCTGTCTCTCAGGGACACTCTCTGTCTCTCAGGGACACTCTCTGTCTCTCAGGGACACTCTCTGTCTCTCAGGGACACTCTCTGTGGCTCTCTGTCTCTCAGGGACACTCTCTGTCTCTCAGGGACACTCTCTGTGGCTCTCTGTCTCTCTGGGACACTCTCTGTCTCTCTGGGACACTCTCTGTCTCTCAGGGACACTCTCTGTGGCTCTCTCTCGGGTTACCTGGCTCCAACAGTTCCAGCCGTTCGCGCCATGCAAACGCCGCCTCTGAGGATCCACGTGCTTCTCCCACCCCCCCACCTCCGCCCACTGCGCAGGCGCGCGTTCCATGCCGCTTATGAGCAGAGGTTCCCAACTCCTCCAGGGCTGGCCTGGAGCTTCCTGTAATAAGTCTCACTACACCAGTTTAAAGTCCATACGGTGTATTTGATAGGAAATAAACTGTTTATAAGGTGGGTTTACTATCAAATAAACTTGTTGGACTTTAACCTGGTGTTGTGAGACTTGGTTGTGAGATATTGTGAGACTTCTTACAGTGTTTACCCCAGTCCAATGCCAGCATCTCCACATCTGGAGCTTCCTGGACCACTGTGCAACCCTGCAGGAGAACTCCAGGCACCTTCAAATACATTTGATTTTTCTCTCTTGCAACTTTCTTTCAACATTTCCCTTTACCAGATACAAAAATCTCGAAAATGGAAAAATAAAGGGTTTTTTTGTCTAATTGTCAAGCATCATAAAAATGGATACTGAAACATTTTGCTCTCCAACTGGGGTAGGAAGACAGTGAGTTGCAAAAATGAAAGTCTTGGTTGATGGTTAATGGCTGCAGTGTGGGCACAACTGAGATGATGAAACTCCCAGAAATATATTTAATCTCACTTAGCAACCCTTGGGAGTCTGCACATTCTCCCCGTGTCTGCGTGGATTTCCTCCAGGTGCTCTAGTTTCCTCCCACACTCCAAAGATGTGCTGGTTAAGTACATTGGCCATGCTAAATTGCCCCTTAGTGTCAGGGAAATTAGCAGGGTAAATATTTTGGGTTGTGAGGATGAGCCTGGGTGGGACTGTGGTCGGTGCAGGTTTGATGCACTGAATAGCCTCCTACTGCAGTGTAGGGACTCTTATCATTCTAACCCGAACAACACAATGGGACAATCACAAGTAGGGGAGATGAGGCATAAAGGCCTGATCGGGATATCCTCCTGCACAATCATCCTCAATACCAGTGCCCTACAAGGCTGTGTCCTCAGCCCCTTACAATATTCCCTATACACCTATGACTGTGTGGCCAAATTCCCCTCCAACTGCATTTTCAAGTTTGCTGACGACACCATCGTAGTGGGTCAGATGTCAAACAATGACGAGACAGAATACAGGAATGAGATAGGGAATCTGGTGAACTGGTGCAACAACAATAATCTCTCCTTCAATATCAACAAAACAAAGGAAATAGTTATCGACTTCAGGAAGCATAGAGGAGAACATATCCCTGTCTATATCAATGGGGATGAACAAGAAATAGTCGAGGGCTTCAGGGTTTTAGGTGTTTAGATCACCATCAACCTGTCCTGGTCCCTTCATAGCGATACTATAGTTAAGAAAGCTCACCAACACCTCTACTTTCTCAGGAGACTAAGGAAGTTTGACATGTCAGCTATGATTCTCACTAACCTTTACAGATGCACCATAGAAAGCATTTTTTCTGATTGCATCACAGTTGGTATGGTTCCTGCTCTGCCCAAGACCGCAAGAAACTACAAAGGGCCATGAACGAAGCCCAGTCCATCACTCAAACCAGCCTCGTAGCCATTGACTCCGTCTACACTTCTGCTGAACACTCCATACATTCCTTGGCCAACTCATCCAACCTTGTGACGTGCTGCCTTCCTACGTCAATTGGAAAGTGAAAAAACTCATTATATAATAAAATGATGCTTGGCTATCAGTCAAACAGCCTTTCCCACCTGTACACCCCCACCATATTCAATATTTTTATATCTGATAAAGAAAAATGTTCAAAGAAAGTGACAGAGAAAACATCTTTTTTTGCTGCCCCAATGATTTTTCACCAGAGTCACACACAGTCATGTCTTGGAATCTGATCTTCAATCCCTGGAGACTCCAGGCCCTACAAGAAGGATACTCACCACATCATTCACCTTAGGACTTACAAAACAGCTCAGAAGAGAACAAATCCAGCAGATGTTCCTGGAGTAACCCAATCTCAACTCTAAACGTTAGTGCTAGAACATTGTAATGGAAAAGCTGGCTGGGCAGGGGAAGGTTAGCAGCTTTTTCCAGGTTATTACACACACTGTTTCTATTCTGCATGAGTGTGGAACTTCCCTTCTCTCCTCTGTTAAGATACTTTTGAAAAAGAGTTATCTTAACTCGTATTGCTGCATCTTATTTTTAAATGGGCAGAAGAACCTTGGATTTAAATAATCAAACCCTGCAGTTGAACTGAAGCTCTGTTTGAGAATATTCCAACTTAAAATAGCAACTATCAGAATCCCACAAAGTCTTTTTTTGCTATAGTTTGTGAGCAGATTTCTTTGCACAAAGCATCATAGGACTCTAGAGCATTTAAGGGGGCCATTTGGCCCAATATGCATGCCCTGGCTCTTTGAAAGAAGTACCCAATTAGTCCCATACCACCTTGTTCTATCCCCCATAGCCCTGCAAATCCCTTGATGCTACATACTTAAGTGGTTGCATGATTTGATGGTGTGAAACACCCCAATAACATCCCCAACAAATCATATGACTGGCTGTTAAAGCAATCATGCAACCACTTCAATATATAACACTGGAGTCCTTTGGAAGAGATTGTCTCAAGTTACCGAGAATATTCACGGTGACAATATGTTCCCACCTTATTCCCCCATCTCCACCTCACTCTACTATCTTGCATGAGAAATCAGCTGCTGTCTACATGACTTAGGACATCTTGCTTCCAAACTCCTTCACAATATGTTCCTAATCCTGCTTCCAGACGTCTGAGACTATTGCCTCCCCATTGATAGGAACCCCCAGAGGGGTAAAGCACCGATAAACATCTGACACACCAGGACACCAATTCAGATACATATCTCTGGGGCGCTGGTAGAGTTGGGATCCTGATGTGGTGAGTCATCTGGGCATGAGGGGCCTGCACTCAGGCCAGGGATAAAGGATGTTTCCTTTGCCAGCTTATCAGATCAGACTCCCATCCGTTGACTCTGTCTACACTTCCCACTGCCTCAGCAAAGCAGCCGGCATAATTAAGGACCTCACGCACCCCGGGCACTCTCTTATCCACCCTCTTCCGTCAGGAAAAAGATACAAAAATCTGAGGCCTCGTACCAATCGACTCAAGAGCAGCTTTCTCCCTGCTACCATCCGCTGGTTTGCGTGATGGATTGGGCTACATTCACAACCTTTTGTGGTTCCTTGCGGTCTTGGGCAGAGCAGGAGCCCATACCAAGCTGTGATACAACCAGAAAGAATGTTTTCTATGGTGCATCTGTAAAAGTTGGTGAGAGTCGTAGCTGACATGGCAAATTTCCTTAGTCTTCTGAGAAAGTAGAGGCGTTGGTGGGGCTTTCTTAGCTATAGTGTTGACATGGGGGACCAGGACAGGTTGTTGGTGACCTGGACACCTAAAAACTTGAAGCTTTTGACTATTTCTACTTCATTCCCGTTGATGTAGACAGGGACATGTTCTCCTTTACACTTCCTGAAGTCGATGACAATCTTCTTCATTTTGTTGACATTGAGGGAGAGATTATTGTTGCGGCACCAGTTCACCAGATTTTCCAGCTCACTCCTGTACTCTGTCTCATCATTGTTTGAGATTCGACCCACTACAGTGGTGTCATCAGCAAAGTTGAAAATTGAGTTGGAGAGGAATTTGGCAGCACAGACATAGGTGTATAAGGAGTATAGTAAAGGGCTGAGGACAAAGCTCTGTGGGGCACTGGTGGCAATTGCCCACGTTTGGCCCATATCCCTCTATAACAATCTTGTAACTATCTAAATACTTCTTAAAAGACAAAATGGTACCTGCCTCTACACTACCTCATTCACACCCTCTGTGTGAAAAAATTGCCCCTGGACCTTTTGCACCTCTCACTTTAAACCTGTGCCTTCTAGTTTTAGACTCCCATACTTTTGGGAAAAGATGTTGACTATCTAGCTGATCTATACCCCTCATTGTTTTATAAACCTTAACAAGGTCAACCCTAAGCCTGCAAGGTTCCAGAGAAAACAGTCCCAGTCTATCCAGCCTCAAACCATCAAGTCCCGGTAGCATCCTCATAAATCTTTTCTGCACTCTTTTGTGTTTAATAATATTTGTTCGATAATAGGGTGATTCAGAACTGTACACAGTTCTGGAGAATTCTTGGAAAATTTAAATACAATTAAGAAATACAATGGCTCCTGCCCTAGCCAATGTGGCAAGAAACTACAAAAGGTCATGAATGTAGACCAGTCCATCACGCAAACCAACCTCCCATCCATTGATTCCATTTACATTTCCAGCTGCCTTGGCAAAGCAGCCAGCATAATCAAGGACCCCACCTAGCCTGGGTATACTCCCTTCCAACTTCTTCTGTTGGGAAAAAGAGACAAAAGCCTAAGGCCACGTACCAATGGATTCAGAACAGCTTGTTCCCTGCTGCCATCAGACTTCTGATTATGTTCAGCTGATCTTTCTCTACACTCTCACAATGACTATAACACTACATTCCGCACCTTCTCCTTTCCTTCTCTCCACATACTCTATGAATGGTATGTTTCGTCTGTATAGCGTGCAAGAAACAATACTTCTCACTGTATACCAACATGTGACAATAATAAATCAAACCAACTCAATCTAGAATTGAACCCTAGTCTCAGTAATGGTGACGATGAAACCATTGTCAATTGTTGGAAAAACCCATCTGGTTCACTGATATCCTTTAGGGAAGGAAATCTGCCATCCTTACCTGGTTTGGCCTACACGTGACTCCAGACCCACAGCAATGTGTTTGGCTCTGAACTGCCCCGCTGAACTCGTTTAAGATGCAGTTAGATAGGCATATGAGTGAAACGGGAATGGAGGGATATGGTAGGGGCTATTAAATAGGGTTAAACCTCGGGAGACACCGGAAGGGCAGGCTGTATAACTAATATGTTTTGTCTTTATTCCACAGGTGGAGGTCCACCTCGTGTCAAGCGAGGGGCATGCACACGGCGGGTTGTGCGTGGGCTGCTCTTGGAAGTCCAGGAGTGGCCTAGTACTTCATGTCGGTGTGTGTGCTTGATCCTGGACCGATAGACGGGCTCCACAACAGCTCAGTGACTAGCACTGCTAGCTGTGCAGATACATGGATTTGGGCCTGTGTCTGCGGGAGTTTGCGCATTCTCCCTGTGGTTGCGTGGGTTTCCTCCGGGCGCTCCGGTTTCCTCCCACACCCCAAAGATGTGCTCTTAGGCTAATTGGTTTCCACCAAATTGACACTATTTCTTCCCTGAATCTGACTGAGTAGGGTCCCATTCGTAGACATGCAGGGTAGAATAGGTGTAGGGCGATGTGGCGGCGCGGGCTCGTTGGGCCGAAGGGCCTGTTTCCCGTGCTGGGTTGTTCTTTGTTCTTTGTTCTTTGAAATGGCTGAGCAAGACACTCAGTTCAAGAGAAATTTGGAGTATGTAATAAATGTTGACGTTGCCAGTAATTGTCACATCCTGTGACTGAATTAAAAATAAAACTTGTGTGGAACAGAATATTCGATGCAACACAGGATGAGACTGTTAGTGCTGCAAATGCTTCATTCTTATTAGAGTTGTCTCAGGGTCTCAAGGAACTTTTAGTTTCTGCTTCTCCTTTCTGAATCTTTTCCATTCTCGCTGAATTGATTCAAAAACATGTTTTCCTCTTTTTAAACGGCAATCATCAGCTAGAGCAAATTTCACTCTCTTCCTACCTACATTTGTGTATTATCTGCAAATTTAGCTGCTATGACTTTGCTCCCCTCATCTAAATCATTTTTTCATTCATTCAGGGGACATGGGTGTTACTGGCTGTCCAGCATTTACTGTCCGTCCCTAGTTGCTGGAGGTCATTTAAGAGTCAACCAGAATGGTTTCAATGGTCATCAGTAGATTCTTAATTCCAGATTTTTTTTACTCAATTCAAATTCCACAAACTACCGTCACAAGATTCAAACCCGGGTCCCCAGAACATTAGCTGAGTTTTTGGATTAATAATCTCGTGATAGTAGCACTCGGCTATCACTTAAGAACATAAGAAATAGGAGCAGGAGTAGGCCATCTAGCCCTTCGAGCCTGCCCCGCCATTCAATAACATCATGGCTGATCTGAAGGGGATACTTCCCCTATAACTAGTATAAATTGTAAAGACTTGAGGCCCCAGTACAGACCCTGCAGAACTTCAGTTATATACAACCTATCAGAAAAAGACCCACAGCACCAGAAATATATACTGTCAGCCAGCCAAAACTTCTGACAAAAGTCACATAGGTTTCAGGAAATCAGACTGAGAGCCTGAGAGGTAGGTCATTGTTGAAGTAATTTGAGTTTAAATTTTAAACTTTATTTATTAGTCACAAGTAGGCTTACCTTAACACTGCAATGAAGTTACTGTGAAAATCCTCTAGTCACCATTCTCTAGTGCCTATTCGGGTACACCGAGGGAGAATTTAGCATGGCCAACGTGCCTAACCAGCATGTCTTTCGGACTGTGGGAGGAAACCGGAGGAAACCCACGCAGACACGGAGAGAACTTGCACTGTGACTCAAGCTGGGAATTGAAGCCGGGTCCTTGGCACTATGAGGCAGCAGTGCTAACCACTGTGCCACCCTGCAGCCCTTGGTTAGAGCGATGTTTGGAGATAATTCCCAGGTTAGGTCTTTGAAGGTGAAGTCCGAAATCTGTCATGAGAGAGACTGAGGGTGTAAATTTATTCCGATGGTCAAAAAGGATAGCAGGAGGAGAGGTAATAAGCCGTGGATAACGAAGGAGGTGAAGGAAAGTGTTAAACTAAAAGCGGAGGACTTTAGAGTAGCTAAGAGTAGTGGGCGAGAAGAGGATTGGGAGAGGTTTAAATGTCAACAAAGATTGACAAAGAAGTTGATAAAGAAGGGTAGGAGAAACTATGAAGCTGGGCTAGCGCTTAATATAAAAAAGGATAGCAAGAGTTTTTATAAATATATAAAAAGGAAGAGGCTGGCTAGGGTGAATGTTGGTCCTTTAGAGGATGAGAAAGGGGACCTAGTGGTAGGGGATGGGGATATGGCTAAGGTATTGAATAACTTTTTTGTTTCTGTCTTCACGGAGGAGGACGTGAATAATTTGCCGGGTGTTAGCGATGGAAAGGTGGTAGGATTGGAGGGTCTTAATGACATTACTGTTACTAGAGAGGCGGTGCTCGACAGACTGGAGGGGGCTGATTGTGGACAAGTCTCCAGGACCGGATGGAATGCATCCGAGGGTTCTGAAGGAAATGGCGGAGGTGATAGTGGATGCCTTGGTGGTTATTTTCCAGACGTCGCTGGATTCTGGGGAAGTGCCGGATGATTGGAAAACGGCAAATGTTACGCCGTTGTTTAAGAAGGGTGCCAGGCAAAAGGCGGGGAATTATAGGCCGGTCAGTTTAACGTCTGTGGTAGGTAAAATGTTAGAATCTGTCATTAAGGAGGAAATTGCGAGGCATCTTGAAGGGAATTGCTTGACAGAGCAGACGCAGCACGGTTTCGTTAAAGGGAAGTCGTGTCTGACAAATTTACTGGAGTTCTATGAGGATGTGTCTAGGGCGGTGGATAGAGGAGAGCCGCTGGATGTGGTCTTTCTAGATTTTCAGAAGGCGTTTGACAAAGTACCTCACAAGAGGTTATTGCAGAAGATCAAGGGACATGGAGTTGGGGGTAGGGTGTTAGCATGGATAGAGGATTGGTTGTCAAATAGGAGGCAGAGAGTGGGGGTCAACGGGTGCTATTCGGATTGGCGGATGGTGACTAGTGGAGTGCCCCAGGGGTCGGTGCTGGGGCCTCAGCTTTTTACCATTTATATAGATGATCTGGAGGAGGGAACCGAGTGTAGGGTGTCGAAATTTGCTGATGACACCAAGATTGGGGGAACGGCAAATTGTGCGGAGGGTGTGGAGAGTCTGCAGAAGGATCTAGATAGGCTGGGCGAATGGGCCAGGAAATGGCAAATTCAATTTAATGTTGGCAAGTGTGAGGTGGTCCACTTTGGTAGGAAGAATGGTAGGAAGGACTATTACTTACGGGGCGAAAAACTGCAGCAGGCGACGGTGCAGAGGGACCTCAGGGTCCTTGTGCATGAGCCGCAAAAACCCAGCTTGCAGGTGCAGCAGGTGGTCAGGAAGGCGAATGGGATGCTGGCCTTCATAGTGAGGGGGATTGAATATAAAAGTAGGGAGGTCTTGCTGCAGCTGTATAGGGCATTGGTGAGACCGCAGCTGGAGTACTGTGTGCAGTTTTGGGCGCCGCACCTGCGCAAAGATATTTTGGCCTTGGAGGGACTGCAGAGGAGGTTTACTAGGCTGATACCGGAGTTGAGGGGGTTGAGCTATGAGGAGAGGCTGAATAAACTGGGCTTGTACTCGTTAGAGTTTAGAAGAATGAGGGGAGATCTCATTGAGACGTATAAGATGATGAATGGGATGGATAGGATAGAGGTGGAGAGACTCTTCCCGCTCAAAAAAGACAGTAGGACTAGGGGGCACAGCCTCAAGATAAAAGGGGGGCGGTTTAGAACGGAGTTGAGGAGGAACTTCTTCACTCAAAGGGTGGTGAATCTCTGGAATTCTCTGCCCGTTGAAGTGGTGGAGGCTGCCTCGCTAAATATTTTTAAGACGCGGGTTGATGGGTTTTTGATAAGAGAGGGGATTAAGGGTTATGGGGAGTGGGCGGGAAAGTGGAACTGAGCAGCGACAGATCAGCCATGATCTTATTGAATGGCGGGGCAGGCTCGAAGGGCTAGATGGCCTACTCCTGCTCCTATTTCTTATGTTCTTATTAATTTTCCCAAGATTTCACAGAGTGCTGAATCAGGCGAGAAAAGCTGTGTGAAACTCGTTGGCTTCACAGCTGCCTTTTCTAGCCAGGTCAAATAGCACTCCACACAATTTCAGAGTGCTGGCAAGGATCACGCTACCAACTGGGGGCGCGGAGGCAAAACTCACCAACAAAGCTGGGATTCAGAAATCAGGGAGCTGCTTTTAAAGGACTGAATCCCTGGTGGACATGGGGAACACGCTCCTCTTCCCTCCCACGCTAGACAAGCAACAGGGTGACCCAAATCTCCCCTCCGCTGGCATTCGGGCATCTGCATCCCACAATCTTTAGACACCCATTCTCAAATTCACAACCCACTGCAGACACAGGCACAAGCACAGACGAGGGAACTCCCCGCAGTGGGGTTATAGAGGGTCTGTCCCTGGCAGTGCCAAACTGGCAGTACTGACTTCCTTCCTAACATAATACAAACTGCAAGGGTTTATGAAACACTGTAAGAAGTCTCACAACACCAGGTTAAAGTCTAACAGGTTTATTTCATAGCAAACGCCACTAGCTTTCGGAGCTTTGCCCCTTCATCAGGTGAACTCCCCACTCACCTGACAAAGGGGCAAAGCCCCGAAAGCTAGTGGTGTTTGCTACCAAATAAACCTGTTGGACTTTAACCTGGTGTTGTGAGACTTCTTATTGTGTTTACCCCAGTCCAACACTGGCATCTCCACATCAGGGTTTATGAAAGGCAGCTCCTCAATCTCAACATCAATTCACTTCTTCATGCAGAGAAAAGGGAAGAAAAGGACTTGAGTGGAAGTTGTAACCGGCTTGGCCAGGACTGCATGCACAGAAAGTTCTATTATCAGGATTAAACTGTCAATTTTATTGAAGCATGAATAAAATGTAACATAAGTAGCAATCAACATGAGTCCAGATGATATAGAGGTACCTTTACTCTGTATCTAACCCTGTGCTGTATCTGTTCTGGGAGTGTTTGATGGCGACAGTGTAGAGGGAGCTTTACTCTGTACCAGGACAGGTACAGCATGGGGTTAGGTACAGAGTAAAGCTCCCTCTACACTGTCCCCATCAAACACTCCCAGGACAGGTACAGCACGGGGTTAGATACAGAGTAAAGCTCCCTCTACACTGTCCCCCCATCAAACACTCCCAGGACAGGTACAGCACGGGGTTAGATACAGAGTAAAGCTCCCTCTACACTGTCCCCCATCAAACACTCCCAGGACAGGTACAGCACGGGGTTAGATACAGAGTAAAGCTCCCTCTACACTGTCCCCCATCAAACACTCCCAGGACAGGTACAGCACGGGGTTAGATACAGAGTAAAGCTCCTCTACACTGTCCCCATCAAACACTCCCAGGGCAGGTACAGCACGGGTTAGGGAGTGTTTGATGGGGACAGTGTAGAGGGAGCTTTACTCTGTATCTAACCCCATGCTGTACCTGTCCTGGGAGCATTTGATGGGGGACAGTGTAGAGGGAACTTTACTCTGTTGCTAACGTCTGCCATTTGTGCCCTGGGAGTCATTGATACGAACAATTTATATGGGTAAATATAAAATATACACAACAGGACAACATTGGACTGGACCTTAAATGAAAACATTTTATTTACAGTTCACCAGAAATCTTCCCAGCCAATAATACAGGAGAGGTAGGAAATACAACACTGTTGCGTGGAGCATGAAGCCCGGTTGAGGACTTTTGTTTGACTAAGAGGAGATTCTATTCGCAGTTTAGAATGTGATACTCACTAAGACAGGATGTGGTTGAGGTGAAGGGCAGCGATGCACTGAGGGGGAGCTAGATTGACTCAGCAGAGGACAAGGACTCGAAGGACATGCTCATAGGGCGAGATGGAAGGAAGGATGGAAGAAGGCTTTTGTGGAGATAACACCAGCATGCCCAGTGGGCCGAATGGCCCATCCATTCTATCTCCTACAGAATGTATGTTTGAGCCTTCCACCTGACTGCAAAGCCAAGGTTGGAAACTCATCGCCGTAATCTGCAGGCTCGAAATACTCCTCAAATCCACAAACGATAAGACAGGACATTCTAAAACACAGTGACGAGACAACACAACGCTGCTTCGCCAACACTGCTGTGGAAATCTGGAACTTTCTGTCCTAGAAAACATTGTTAAGATTGTAGAGGGAGTGGCTCAATCGAAAATCTCAAAAATCATGCAAATCAGCCATGACCTAATTGAATGGTGTCACAGTCTCGAGGGTTGAACAGCTTCCTCTTATTCCAGTGTACAAGACAGTTTGTCACCAATTCAGAGTTCAGATCTCACTCACTGTGCACACAAAGGAAGTTGGTATGTGGGGTTGGGGCAGTGCAGGGGGTGGGGGCTTCCGAGTCAGACCCATCGCTTGCCACATGTGTGTCTCGATCCTAAATTCAATGATGCAGAATAGAATTTCACACCATCCCTGGATCTGAAGATGGACAGATTCTCAGGCCTGTTAGATCATCCACTGGTCTTGATCCTGCTCTGCACCCTCCATGTCGATCTACAGGGAACAAAAGGTTCAAAGATTTACTGCCATATCCTAAGATAAGAATATATAAAGACTCTGCACCTCAGCAACTCTCCAGGCCTCCTTCAATGCACCTTCCAAACCGGGACCACTCTCATCTAGAATCACAGAATCTCTACAGTGCAGAAACAGGCCATTTGGCCCATCAAGTCTGCACTGACCACAAACCCACATCCCTCAACCCCACCTCTTTACCCTAGCTCGTCCACCTAACACCAGGGTTAATGTAATTTAGCATGGCCAGTGCACCTAACTCGCGCATCTTTGGAGTATGGGAGGAAACCCACGCAGACACGGGGAGAACGTGCAAACTCCACACAGGCAGTTACCCAATGCCGGAATCAAACCCAGGTCCCTGGCAATGTGAGGCAGCAATGCTAATCGCTATGCTGCATGGTGAAGGATGAGGTCACCACCACCTCCAAGCACTCATCATCCTGACTTCGAAATTTATCACCATTCCTTTACTGTCACTGGGTCAAAATCCTGGAACTCCTCTCTAACAGTGCTGTGGGTGTGCCTATACCCTATGGACTGCAGCGGATCAAGAACTTAGTTCACCACCACTTTCTCAAGGGCAATTAGAGATGGACAACAAACGCTGGCCTTGTCAGCAATGCCTACATCCCACGAACGAATAATAAAAAGCTTGACTGTACTGCGAATCTTATTTTGAAATAATCATTTTGATTCCACCCAGACAATTGCAGGTTTAACAGAGAAACTTTCTTATTTATTTTATTTATTAGTGTCACAAGTAGGCTTACATTTACACTGCAATGAAGCTACTGTGAAAATCCCCTAATTGCCACACTCTGGCATCTGTTCAGGTACACCGAGGGAGAATTTAGCATGACCAATGCACCTAACCTGCACATCTTTGGACGGTGGGAGCAAACTGGAGCACCCAGCAGAAACACACACAGACACGGGGAGAACGTGCAAACTCCATACAGACACTGACCCAAATCAGAAATCAAACCTGCGTCCCTGGCACTGCGTTGCAGCAGTGCTAAATACTGTGCCAGCAAGCCACCCCATTTACACTGACTCTGAAAGCACTTCCACGTGGGAACAGGAGATCGTTCAGTCTCCTGTTCCTTCACTCATTCAATCAGATCACAGCTGACCTGGACCTTATCTCAATCCATCTACTTCTAAACAATGGACTTGATCATCCATCCACCCAATTCCACATTTTGATCCACATGAGAACAAAATGTTCAGGTGGTTAATGGCCCATTTGCACATTTTATTTCACTCCACCATTTGTGGCCAAGCCTTCAACTGCCTGAGCACCAAGCTCTGGTATTCCCTTCCTAAATCTCTCCCCTCTCTACCCAATCTTTGCTGTTGGGATGAAGGTTGGACTGTGCAGTTTCACTATGTATAAAATATACCCGGCTCATGGGAAGCACTATGCCAGAATTGATGGAAAGGTTTTCCAGTTTCTGAACTCAAAATGAAAATCAGCCTTCCTCTCCACGAGAGACCCTTTCTCGATTGACTGGGCTAACCTGTACAGGGTCAAACACGAAAAAGGGCAATCTTAAGAGGCTCACTAACAGCGTTCTCCTTGAGCAGTGACGTTCCAATGGGTATTACTGGTGCCTCTCTTGCTGAGGTTATGGGTAAGAGGAATGAGAAGCCTCAATGTGAATAAGCAATCAGGATTGCCAAGGAGGCTAAGAAGGCCAAAGCTGCCACAATGTAAGTCAGTGCAGCCACAGCTAAGGCTGCTCAGAAGGTAGCACCCAAACAGCAGTTTGCTAAGTCAATGAATTCTCAGGCTCCACTTGTGGGCGGGAAAACACTGAATACTGTTAATAGTTGACTTAAATAAAACCCGAATAAAATTTAGTGATTTAAAAACAAAATACTTACCCCTCTCTCCCCCCAAATCTCTCCAAACCTCTCACTTGCCAAACCTCTCTGCCAACCTCACTGCGTACCCAATTTATCAGGTGACTCACTTGTGACAAACTTAATGCCGTGGCCTTGTCGATAGATAATTTCTCCAGCAGGGTATGAGCAACTCTGTAAAGGAAAAGATGGCAATCGTACCTCACTGTACTCAGTTATCCCCAGCCGTTACAGCACTCACCTCATTTATCTCTCCATCATCAGGTGACTCATTGTAATCATTCATCTCATCCATGTCCTGCATGTCTTCATCTTCCTCAGAGTCTTCTTCGCTGTCCTCATCATCTTCATCATCCTCCTCTTCCTCATCATCATAGTTCTGCTGTGAGTAACCCCAACAGACCATTAAACAAAAGAGACCTGATCACATCATTTCACTCGACACATTCAAGATTTATACTTAATCCTCTGAAATACCTAAAAACACTTCATATAGGAACATAAGGAGGCCACTTGAGCCCTTAAGCCTGTTCCAACATTCAATTAAATCACAGCTGATCTACATTTTAACTGCTGCATTTATCCATCTTCGCTCTTAATTTCATTCTCTTATAAAAATCAAGCAATCTCAGGCTTGAAATTTTCAGTTTTGTCACCCAGGGGGACAAGGGCAGCAGACACATCGGAACACCACCACCTGGAGGTTCCCCACCAAGTCACTCACCATCCTGACTTGCAAATATATCCCAGTTATAAGAACATAAGAACATAAGAAATAGGAGCAGGAGTAGGCCATCTAGCCCTTCGAGCCTGCCCCACCATTCAATAAGATCATGGCTGATCTGTCGTGTCTCAGTTCCACATTCCCGCCCTCTCCCCATAACCCTTAATCCCCTTGCCTATCAAAAACCTATCAACCCACGTCTTAAATATATTTAGCGAGGCAGCCTCCACCACTTCAACGGGCAGAGAATTCCAGAGATTCACCACCCTTTGAGTGAAGAAGTTCCTCCTCAACTCTGTTCTAAACCACGCCCCCTTTATCTTGAGGCTGTGCCCTCTAGTCCTGCTGTCCTTTCTGAGCGGGAAGAGCCTCTCCACCTCTATCCTATCCATCCCATTCATCATCTTATATGTCTCAATGAGATCTCCCCTCATTCTTCTAAACTCTAACAAGTACAAGCCTAGTTTATTCAGCCTCTCCTCATAATTCAACCCCCTCAACTCCGGTATCAGCCTAGTAAGCCTCCTCTGCACTCCCTCCAAGGCCAAGATATCCTTGCATAAGTGCGGCGGCCAAAACTGCACACAGTATTCCAGCTGCGGCCTCACCAGTGCCCTATACAGCTGCAGCGAGACCTCCCTACTTTTATATTCAATCCCCCTCGCTACGAAGGCCAGCATCCCATTCGCCTTCCTGACCACCTGCTGCACCTGCAGGCTGGGTTTTTGCGACTCATGCACAAGGACCCCGAGGTCCCTCTTCACCGTCGCATGCTGCAGTTTTTCGCCATGTAAGTAATAGTCCTTCCTACCATTATTCCTACCAAAGTGGACAACTTCACATTTGCCAACATTAAATTCCATTTACCAGTTCCTGGCCCATTCGCCCAGCCTATCTAGATCCCTCTGCAGACTCTCCACACCCTCCACACAATTTGCCGTTCCACCAAACTTGGTGTCATCAGCAAATTTTGACACCATACATTCGGTTTCCTCCTCCAGATCATCTATATAAATGGTAAATAGCTGAGGCCCCAGTACCGACCCCTGGGGCACTCCACGAGTCACCAACCGCCAATCCAAATAGCACCCACTGACCCCCACTCTCTGCCTCCTATTTGACAGCCAATCCCCTATCCACGCTAACACCCTACCCCCTAACTCCATGCCCCCTGACCTTCTGTAATAACCTCTTGTGAAGCACCAGTTGCTTCGATGTCGCTGGGTTAAAATCCTGGAATTCTCTCTGTATCAGCACAGTGGGTGTACCGACAGCTCAGGGACTGCAGCTCAAGGCAGTGGCTCAGGACCACCTTCTTGAGGGTAATTAGATCAAAGAACAGTGGGTAATTAGATTAGGAACAGGCCCTTCGGTCCACTAAGCCTGTGCCAAAACAGATGCCTCTCTAATCTAATATTTCCTTGCCTCTATATTGTCCATATTCCTCTATTTCCTGCCTATTCTTGGATCTATCCAGATGCCTCTTGAACATTGTTATAGAATTTGCTTCCACCACCTCCTCCGGCAGCATGTTCAGGCAGTCACCATCCCCTGTGTGTGAAAAGCTTGCCCCTTACACCTCTTTTAAACTTTTTCCCCTCACTCTCAACCTCTGCCCCCGAGTAATTAATCATTCAACCCTGTGGAAAAAGACTCTGACTCTCCACTCTACCCAAGCCTGTCATAATCGTGTAAACCTCTATCAGATCCCCCCTCATCCTTCAATGCTCCAATGAAAACAATCCAAGTTTGTTCAACCTTTCTTCATAGTCCATATCCTCCAAACCAGGCAACATCCTGGTAAATCTCTTCTGTACCCTTTCCATTGCATCATTCCGTAAGGGACGGGAAATAAATTGGGGCGGCATGGTAGCACAGTGGTTAGCACTGCTGCTTCACAGCTCCAGGGTCCTGGATTCGATTCCTGGCTCGGGTCACCATCTGTGTGGAGTTTGCACATTCTCCTAGTGTCTGCGTGGGTTTCCTCCAGGTACTCCGGTTTCCTCCCACAGTCCAAAGATGTGCGGATTAGGTTGATTGGCCTTGCTAAGAAATTGCCCCTTAGTGTCCACGGCTGCGTAGGTTAGAGGTCAATAACATTGGAGATGGTGATGCAGTGGTCACGTCAATGGACTAGTCATCCAACAGCTCAGGTTAATGCTCTGGGGACATGAGTTCAAATCCCACCATGGTAACTGGTGGAACTTAAATTCAATTAATAAATCTGGAATGGAAAAAGTAGTCTCAGTAATATGTAGGGATATTGGGGTAAGGCCTGGGTGGGATTGTGTGCGGTGCAGATTCGATGGGCCAAAGGGCCTCTTTCTGCACTGTAGGGTTCTATGGTTAAACGCTGGCCTAGCCAGCAATGTCCAAGAAAATCAGCATGCTCCTTGAATAAGTTTGATTCAATTATCACTGAAACTTTGCAGACAGAGAACTGTTTCTGAAAGATTCTCCTCCGATTAAAGGCAACTCTGTGGAACTCTGTGGTAGGTCTTGTTGATCAGTGGGTAGTGTCCCGGCCTCTGATTCAAAAATTCAGTCCCAAAATTTCAAGTCCCAGTCCAGGACTTGATGGCCAAGGAAGGGGTGTTCACAATGTGACCAAACAGGTTGATTTTCAGCCTGCTTGTCCTTCCAAAATGCGGCAATGGTGGGTGGTAAGGGAGGGATTCCTCCTCAGTTGTGTGATAGGAAGAATGTTGGAGCCTCTACCATCACCATCCAGAGCTCCAGACTACAATGTTTATGTTACCACAGCAACTTTGATTCCCTGCTTGAACTGTAGCCCACCAGCACCAAACAGAGGAGGCCCAACTGGGGTCAATAACATTGGAGATGATGATGCAGTGGTCACGTCAATGGACTAGTCATCCAACAGCTCAGGTTAATGCTCTGGGGACATGAGTTCAAATCCCACCATGGCAACTGGTGGAACTTAAATTCAATTAATAAATCTGGAATGGAAAAAGTAGTCTCAGTAATGCTGAAACCATTGTAAAAACCCAACTGGTTCACTAATATCTTTTAGGGAAGGAAATCTGCCATTCTTGCCGGTTCTGGCCTACACATGACTCCAGACCCACTGCTCTCTGAAACAGCCGAGGGAGCTACTCAGTTCCAGGGCAATTAGAGACAGCGAACAAATGTTAGGCCTTTCCAATGACACCCACATCATGTGAAAGTTAAAAAAAACTCCCTCCCACAAGTCCTTGGATTTGTTTAAAGTTTATTTATTCGTGTCACAAATAGGCTTACATTAACACTGCAATGAAGTTACTGCAAAAATCCCCAAGTCGCCACACTCCAGCACCTGTTCGGGTACACTGAGGGAGAATTCAGCACGGCCAATGCACCCTAACCAATATGTCTTATGGAGTGTGGGAGGAAACTGGAGCACCCAGGGGAAACCCACGCAGACATGGGGAGGACATGCAGACTCCACACAGATAATGACCCAAGCCAGGAATCGAACCAAGGTCCCTGGAACTATGAAGCAGTTATGCTAACCACTGTGCCGCCCCATTCATTATTCGCTAAGATCATGACTGACCTCAACTCCACTTTCAGCCCTCTTCGCACTTTGCTTAATTCCCTCAACTCCAAAATCTATTGATCACTGTATTTGCTCGGTGTTGGATATATTCAACATCCACAATCCTCTGGGATACAGAATTCCAAAATTCACAACACTTAGCAGGAAATAAATTCCTTGAATCGTTCTGAAATGACCAACTCCTTTTCCTGGGTCTCTGCTCTTCTTGTAACCAGCACCTCCCCAAACTCATTACATAAAAAGATCTCACTGACTCTAACAGCAGTGCGTGTTACAAAGATCCAGGATCCAGTCAGACACTCACCTCTGAGGCTGGCTTTCCAATCGGGGCTAAATTATTGTTCTTCTCAGCAATACTCTGCAGCTGCACACAGAACAGCAGGGAGGGAGAGAGAGAGAAAGAAAGAAAATCATAATCTCACAGCCGAGAAGACGTACATTCCAAAAATGGAGCTCACTCAGCCCCATTAACAACAAACTCCTGAGCTCCCCCAACATCTGACCTCAATCTCTCTGACTGTTAGAATCCAGGAAAGGCGACAGTGTGGGAGGCCATTTGGCCCATCAATTCAGCACCAGCTCTGCATGAGCATTTTACCGAGTGCCATTCTCCCTCCTTCTCCCTGTAACCCTCCACATTCTTCCTTTTCAGATAACAGTTTAATATCTTTTGAAAGCCTCAAGTGAACCTGCCTCCACCACACTCATCAGCGCATTCCAAACCCGAACGACTCGTTGTGGGAGGAAACTATTGCTCATGTTGCTTTTGCTTCCTTTGTGAATTACTTTAAATCTGTGCCATTTCATTCCTGATCCTTTCACAAATGGGTCTCATTTCTCCACAGCTGCTCTGCTCCAACCTCTTGACTTTGACTATCAAATCTCCTCTCAAACTTCTATTCTCCAAGAAAGATAGTCACAAACTTCTCCAATCTAACTTCGTAACTGAAGTTCCTCATCGCTGGAACTATTCTTGTGAATTCTTTTGGAGGCCAAAGTTCAGCATAAGCTCCTTGTACATGTACACTGTGCTCCTATTAATAAATAATAAAGCCCAGGGATGCTTTATTAACTGCTCTCTCAACTGGTCCTACCACTTTCAATGACTCATGGACATATACGCCCAGGCTCCTGTCCCCTTAAGAATTGTATTCTTTATTTGATACTATCTCTCCATGTTCTTCCCACCAAAATGAATCCCCAGTCTCCTCAGTCTCTTCTCATAAGCCAACCCTCTCAACTCCGGAATCAACCTAGTGAATCTCCTCTGCACTCCCTCCAGTGCCAGTATGTCCTTTCTCAAGTAAGACTAAAACTGTACACAGTACTCCAGGTCTGGCCTCACCTGCACCTTATACAGCTGCAACATAACCTCGCTGTTTTTAAACTCCATCCCTCTGGCAATGAAGGACAAAATTCCATTTGCCTTCTTAATTACCTGCTGCACCTGCAAACCAACTCCTTGTGATTCCTGCACAAGGATACCCAGTTTTCACTGCACAGCAGCATGCTGCAATTTTTTACCATTTAAATAGTAGTCCATTTTGCTGTTATTCCTACCAAAATGGATGACCTCACATTTACCAACATTGTACTCCATCTGCCAGACCCTCTCCCACTCACTTAGACTATCTATATCGCTTTGCTGACTTTCAGCACCTCTGCACACTTTGCTCTTCCACTCATCTTAGTGTTATCTGTGAATTTTGACACACTACACTTGGTCCCCAGCTCCAAATCATCTCTGTAAATCGTGAACAATTGCAGTCCTAACACTGATCCCTGAGGCACACCACTAGTCACTAATTGCCAACCAGAAATACACCCATTTACCCCCACTCTTTGCTTTCCATTTGTTAACCAATCCTCGATCCATGCTAATACATTACCCATAATCTTAGGTAGCAGTCTTTGGTGCGGCACCTTGTCAAATGCCTTCTGGAAATCCAGATACACCACATCCACAGGTTCCCCATTGTCCACTGCACATGTAATGTCCTCAAAGAATTATGGCCTTCTTCAGTGCCATAATAATTGTAACAGAATATTCTCCACTCAGCTGGATGAGTGCAGCTAAAATAATGCTCAATCAATCAGTTTCACACCATCCAGGAAAATCAGCCTGTTTGACTGGCTTCCAACTCACCAACATTCGCTCTCTCCACCACCAAAACATAGTGACAGCCGTGTGTATCATCTACCAACGCTGGCCGAATCATAAGAGTGTGTACTGTGTACCTGGTGGACAAGATAATGGTTGGAATGTGAATCTTAATTAATTAAGACTTGCATTCCAACCATTATCTTTTAAATTGAGTGTGTCTGTAAATGCCCTGTTTGTGAACACAAGTCCTCATTCACGGTTGGGGGAGCTTGGGACTCCGAGGGCTTGTACTGCCAAATAAACCTGTTGGACTTTAACCTGGTGTTGTGAGACTTCTTACTGTGTTTACCCCAGTCCAATGCTGGTATCTCCACATCGTAGAGTTAAATGGCCTTTACTGTGTCCTCAAGAAGGCAAAATAACGATATTTCTAAAAAATTGTTCTAAAGTTCTGATGTGGAAATGTGCCATTCTCTTTACCTAGAGAGACTCCAGATAATGCGGAGAGACTGGGATTGGTCTCCTCAGAGCAGAGTAATGAAAGACAGGGGAATGGGGGGGTGTTTAACTGAGCTGTTCAGAATAATGGGGGAGGAGCTCTGGATGGAGTAAGTAAAGAGAACGTGTTTCCAGTGGCAAAGAGGGTGGGGAACCAGAGGAACACAGATTGAAGACAATCAGTAAAGGAACCCAGAGGGGGAAGTGAGACTATTTTGCAATGTCACGCAGTGATGTGATCTGGAAGGCACATTCTGAAAGGACAGTGGAAGCAGATTCAATAATAACTTTCAGAAGGGGGATTGGGTAAAGACTGTCAGAGACAAAACTCACTTGCAGAGCTGTGGGGGAAGCCAGGCGAATTGGATCGATTCTTTTCAAAGAGGCAGCCCAGTCATGATGGGCTGAATGGCCTCCTTCGCTGCTGCACAATTCTGTGATATTGATTGAAAAGGAAATTTGCCTTTCTCTCTCTCGCACTCTTTATGACTTTCAAACCTTCCACAGCTCTCCACAAACACCGGAACACGTTGTCAGTCTTGCTGCTGTTGTGATTAACAGGGACGGCACAGTGATTGGCACTGCTGCCTCACAGCGGCAGGGACCCAGGTTCAATTCCCGGCTTGGGTCACTGTCTGTACGGAGTTTGCACATTCTCCCCGTGTCTGCATGGGTTTCCTCCAGGTGCTCCGGTTTCCTCCCACAGTCCAGAGATGTACAGGTTAGGTTGATTGGCTGTGATAAATTGCCCCTTAGTGTAAGGAGGATTAACAGGATAAATATGTGGGGTTACAGAGATAGGGCTGGGGTGGGATTGTTGTCAGCGCAAACTCGATGGGCCGAATGGCCTCCTTCTGCACTGTAGGATTCTATGATTCTACCAGATGCACTGCAGCAATTCACCAAGCTTCCTAGACAGAATCTTCCAAGCCCATGACACTTCCATCTAGATGGACAAGTGAGAATGGCCAAACAGCAGAGAATTTTCTCTGCCATTTGGTCATTCACACCCTGATTCTCTCTGTGGACAGCTATTCACAGCTTCTCCCGTGGTTTCTGTGGCTATGACTCATCTTTCATTCCCTCACCCTGCAGTATAAATATCTCCCATTTTTCAGTGCCTTTTAGTTTTGACGAAGGGTCATCTGGACTCAAAACGTCAGCTCTTTTCTCTCCTTACAGATGCTGCCAGACCTGCCGAGATTCGCCAGCATTTTCTTTTGGTTTCAGATTCCAGCATCTGCAGTAATTTGTTTTTATCAGGAGCAGAAGATACCTGGGAAAACCACCACCTGGAGGTTCCTCTCCAAGCCACTCACCATCCTGAGTTGGAAATATATTGCTGGACCTTCACTCACTGGGTCAAAATCCTAGAACTCCTTCCCTAATAGCACTGTGGGTGTTCCCTTCCTGTTGGGGAACACTTCAGTGGTCACGGGCATTCAGCCTCTGATCTTCAGGTCAGTGTTCTCCAAGGCGGCCTTCACGACACACAACATCGCAGAGCCGCTGAGCAGAAACTGATAGCCAAGTTCCGCACACGTGAGGACGGCCTCAACCGGGATCTTGGGTTCTGTAACCCCCACGACTTGCCTAGGCTTGCAACATCTCACTTACTGTCCTGTGTGGAGACAATACACATCTCTTTAACCTGTGCTTAATGTTATCTCCACTCACATTGTCTGCACCTTTAAGACTTGTAAAGATTCGCATCTGATCAGTATTCAGTAAACTGTGTGTGCCTTCACATGCCCTGTTTGTGATCAGAACTCCCCACTCACCTGACGAAGGAGCAGCGCTCCAAAAGCTAGTGGCGTTTACTACCAAATAAACCTGTTGGACTTTAACCTGGTGTTGTGAGATTTCTGACTGAGTGTACCTACACCACATGGACTGTTCAAGAAAGTGATTCACCACCACTGCCTGCTCATTTCGGATGGGCAATAGGTACTGGCTGAGCCAGCGACTCCCACGTCCCACAAATGAATTATAAAAAAAAAACACACTGACCCAAGCCTGATGCTGATTCTCCTGTTGTTGAAGTTCATTTTCATCCACACATGGTCGATCCAGGTTAAACCACAGCGACTCTGTCACTCGGGGAAAGAGTGAGGGAAAAAGTGTTGACATCCTGAAAAGATGTAAAATAACTTTCAGTTAGGAATCGAGAAAAGTGAGCGTTTTCTGGACTTCTGTTTGGACAGTGACTAGCACTGCCGATGTGTGAGCTTTGCACATTTTTATGTTGCCCCCTCAAGGGCTCTGCGACATCATGGTTTCAATTTGGTCATTCCAATAACCAGTCTTAATGCAGTCAGGTCAGAGCGTCAGCCGTCCGAGCACTCATGATAGGTTTTTATTAACCAATGATTTTCAGGGATATGGGGACACAGTCTGGGGGAACATGCTGAATGGCCTCCTCCATTTCCTGCGATCCTTCCCACAGGTTTTGCAGCAGAAATAATCATGGGTCGTAAAATCCCTACAGCGCAGGAGGCCATTCAGCCCATCGAGCCTGCTCTGACAATATCACCCAAGCCCTATCCACATAACCCCACGTATTTACCCCGCTAATCCCCTTGACATTAAGGGACAAATTAGCATGGCCAATCCACCTAATCTGCACATCTATGGACTGTGGGAGGAAACTGGAGCACCTGGAGGTAACCCATGCAAATATGGGGAGAATGTGCAAACTCAGTCACCCCAAGCTGGCAATTGAGCCTGGCTCCCTGGCACTATGGTCAGAATGGCAACCCTGGCTCTTCATGTAACACAGGAGGCTTTCTGCCCCTTGATTTTGATAAGAAGTCTCACAACACTAGGTTAAAATGCAACAGGTTTATTTGGTAGCACAAGCCATTAGCTTTCAGAGCACTGCTCCTTCATCAGTTAAGTGGGATTTCAGTTCACAAACAGGGCATATAAAGACACAAACTCAATTTACAAAATAATAGTTGAAATACATGTCTTTACAGGTAATCAAGTTTTAAAGGTACAGACAATGTGAGCGGAGAGAGGGTTAAGCACAGGTTAAAGAGATGTGTATTGTCTCCAGACAGGACAATTAGTGAGATTGAGCAAGCCCAGGCAAGTAGTGGGGGTTACAGATAGTGTGACATGAACCCAAGATCCTGGTTGAGGCTGTCCTCATGTATGTGGAACTTGGCTATCAGTCTCAGCTCAGCAACTCTGCGTTGTTATGTGTCGTGAAGACCGCTCGACAATCACCAGACAAGGGTGTTCTCTTCCTGTTGGGGAACATTTCAGCGGTCATGGGTATTCAACCTCTGATCTTCAGATAAGCATTCTCCAAGGCAGCCTTCACGACACACAACAAGAGTCATTGAGCAGAAACTGATAGCCAAGTTCCGCACACGTGAGGACGGCCTCAACCGGGATCTTGGGTCCATGTCACACTATCTGTAACCCTCACAACTTCCCTGGACTTGCAAAATCTCACTAACTGTCCTGGCTCGAGACAATACACTGTGTTTAACCATCTCTCCACTCACATTGTCTGTACCTTTAAGACTTGATTACCTGTAAAGACTCGCATTCCAACCACTATTTTGTAAATTGAGTTTGTGTCTTTGTATACCCTGTTTGTGAACAGAACTCCCACTCACCTGACGAAGGAGCAGCGAACGCCCTGAAGGCTAGTGGCGTTTGGTACCAAATAAACCTGTTGGATTTTAACCTGGTGTTGTGAGACTTCTTACTGTGTTTACCCCAGTCCAACACCGGTATCTCCACACCTTGTGTCTGGGCCAGCTGGGCAGAGGCTGCACTTAGAGGCTGTAACCACCAGGAGGAGCCAGAAACACGGTGGGGGGAGGGGACGGCGGGAGAGGAGAAGGTGGGGGGGATCGGCGATGAGGGGGCGAGGGAGGGCGGGGGAGAGGGGAATGTGTGCGAGGGAGAGGAGAGTGGGGGGAGAGGATGTAGGCCCTTGTCAGCACTCCCCCCCGCCCCGTTACCCCCCCCCCACCGGCCGTTATTACTTGGCGCTGCTTTCCCGCCCACTTGCGCGGCTGCCGGAAGTCGGTCCGCCGCCGGAAGCCCTCCCCCCTGCCGCCAGCGGGGCCACAGGAAGGTTCCGCTTCCGGTATCCGAGTGCGGCGCTTCTGAGTGTCCGGGTGGATTTGGACCCAAAAAGTGGAGGCCCCAAAACTGGGAAAGCCGACAGACCTCCCCCCACCCACACCCCCCACCCACCCTCCAACCCCCCCACCCCCCCACCCCCACCACCCACACCCCCCCCACCACCCACACCCCCCCCACCCCCAACCCCACCCCACCCACCCCCCCAACCAACCACCTCACCCCACCTCACCACCCCCACCCGCCCAACCCCCCACTCCCCCCCACCACCCACCTCCCTTCAACACAACCTCACCCTCTTCCAATTCCCTCTCCAATACCGCCCTACCCTCCTCCAACTCTCTCTCCTCCAAACCCCTCATTCTCCTCCATTCCCTCCCTCCCTCCCTCCTCCACTTGGGTTCCAACTCTCCAGCATCACCCTGGGTTCAGCCAGAACAACATGCAGAAGTTTACTTACTGGTGTCACCAGTAGGCTTACATTCACACTGCAATGAAGTTACTGTGAAAATCCCCCTACTCGCCGGCGCCTGTTTGGGTCACACTGAGGGAGAATTTAGCACGGCCAATGCACCTGAACCAGCGCGTATTTCGGGCTGTGGTAGCAAACCGGCGCACCCGGAGGAAACCCACTGAGTAACGAGTCTCACAACACCAGGTTAAAGTATGCCGGCATCTCCACATCATGAAACCCACTCAGACATGGGGAGAATGTGCAGTCTCCACACACACAATGACGCAAGCTGGGAAATGAACCTGCGTCTCTGGTGCTGTGAGGCAGCAGTGCTAACAACCACCGTGCCACCCCAGGGAGCAAGAAATACCAAACAGGGTACAACATCAATAGTTGTACACACACTTCATTTTCTCTCAACACTTTCCTTCAAAAAATAATGGAAAAATGTTATTTGATTTCAAGAAGAAATTAGATATACCTCTTGGGGCTAAAGGGAACGAGGGATATGGGGGGAAAGGGGATCAGGATATTGAATTTGATGATCAGCCATGATCAAAATGAATGGCGGAACAGGCTCGAAGGGCTGAATGGTCTACTGCTGCTTCAATTTGTATCTCCAATTGCTAAATAATATAGTAGTATTCTATAATAAATATTTAAAGTAATGGAGACACTCTTTTAAAGACTACCTGTCTGACCAGGCAAGGTAGAATCCAGCCAGAGTTGGCAACCCTATTCCTCTCCATCCCAGTTTCCCCTAACCTATTCCTTACACTCTCCCGACCCAGTTTCCCTTCCACTGCATCCTCACTGCCCTTCCTCTCTCTTTCTCCACCTGCCTCTCCCATCTCTGCCCCCTCCAAAATCCCCTTGACCCAAACATCTCTTTCTCTCTAAACCTTCCCCAAAAGTCCAGCCCCCACCCTTTCTTTGAACTCATTTTGTGGGACATGGGCATCACTGACTAGGTCAACATGTATTGCCCATCCCTAATTGCCCCTTGAGCCGCCTTCTTGAAATGCTGCACTCCCTGTGGTGTAGATGCAACACAGTGCTGTTAAGGAAGAAGTTCCAGGATTTTGACCCAGTGACAGTGAAGAAACGGTGATATACTTCCAGATCAGGATGGTGAGTGGCTTGGAGGGGTACCTCCAGGTGGTGGCAGTCTCATGTGTCTGCTGTTCTTGTCTTTCTAGTTGTTTGTGTGTTTGGAAAGTGCTGCCTAAGATAACTTGGTGATTTGCTACAGTGCATCAAGTAGATAGTGCACACTACTACCACTGTGCGTAACTAGTGGAGGGATTGAATGTTTGTGGATGGGATAACAATCAAGCGGGGCTGCTTTGTCCTGGTGTCGAGCTTCTTGAGTGTTGTTGGAGCTGCACCCATCCAGGCAAGTGGAGAGTATTCCATTATGTTCCTGACTTGTGCCTTGTAGATAGTGGACAGTCTTTGGGGAGTCAAGAGGTGAGTTACTTGCTGCAGGATTCTGAGCATTAAATCTGTTTTGTTGACCACAGTATTAATATGGCTAGTTCAGTTCAGTTTCTGGTCAATGGTAAGCCCACAGGATGTTAAAAAGGATGATTCAGTGATGGTAATGCCATTGGATATCAAAGGGCGAGAATCAGATGCTGTCTTGTTGGAGATGGTCATTGCCTGGCACTTGTGTGGCACACTTTTAACTTGCCATTTGTCAGGCAAGCCTGGACATGAACTGCTTCAGTATCTGAGGAGTGGCGAATGGTGCTGAACATGGTGCAATCATCAGTGAACATCCCCACCTCTGACTTTATGATGGAAGGGAGGTCATCGATGAAGCAGTTGAAGATGGTTGGGCCTCGGACACTATTCTGAGGAACTCCTGACATGATGCCCTGGAGCTGAGATGATTGAACTCCAACCACCAAAACCAACTTCCCTTGTGCCAGGGTATGACACCACCCAGCCGAGAGTTCTCCCGCTGATTCCCACTGACTCCACTTTTGCTGGGGCTCCTTACTGCCACACTCAGTCGAATGCTGCCTTGATGTCAGGACTGTTGCAAATGCTTCAGCCTTTTCATAGAATCCTACACGACATTCGGCCCATCGGGTCTGCACGACTTTCTGACAGAGCGTCTTACCCAGGCCCTCTCCCCCACCTTATCACCGCATCCCACACATTTGGCACAGTCTGTCCACCTAACCAAGCATCTTTGCACTTATCTTTTGCTTTGTGATGCTGGGTTCCTCCCTCATTGAGGATGGGGATATTTCGTCCCCTCTCTATCTCACACGCCTTCCCCTCCAACCTCTCTCCTTTCCCCTTCTTCCCCATCCTTCCTGCACTGACCCACTTACTTGCTTCACACATGAAAACCAGGGTGACGAAACTGTAAAAACTCTCAGAATTTGAAACAATGGTACTTCTCCTTTATTTCAAGAATGTTCCTGTTCGGTCTAAAACAAATCCTTTATTCACACCAGTGTTTAGAATACAAACACACAAACACACACACACACACATACATAGATTAAAAAAAACATTACAACTAAAAACAGCGGAGAAACGACCAGTGGGTCATTCATTTGCCACCCAATCCCCGTCCTGTGGTTCCCAATCACTCCAGATGATCAACGAGAATTATGTGAGGCCGCGAGCCATGGTGAGCAGTTTCCTGTCTCACTGCTGTCAACTGTAGCTCAGTGGGTAACACTCTCAGGGTCAGATATTGGGTCTGACCAATCACAAAATCCAGGCTGGTGCTCCCACTGCAGTATTGAGGGAGTGCCGCACTGTCAGACAGTCAGTGCTGAGGGAGTGCCGCACTGTCAGAGGGTCAGTGCTGAGGGAGTGCCGCACTGTCAGAGGGTCAGTGCTGAGGGAGTGCCGCACTGTCAGAGGGTCAGTGCTGAGGGAGTGCCGCACTGTCAGAGGGTCAGTGCTGAGGGAGTGCCGCACTGTCAGAGGGTCAGTGCTGAGGGAGTGCCGCACTGTCAGAGGGTCAGTGCTGAGGGAGTGCCGCACTGTCAGAGGGTCAGTGCTGAGGGAGTGCCGCACTGTCAGAGGGTCAGTGCTGAGGGAGTGCCGCACTGTCAGAGGGTCAGTGCTGAGGGAGTGCCGCACTGTCAGAGAGTCAGTGCTGAGGGAGTGCCGCACTGTCAGAGGGTCAGTGCTGAGCGAGTGCCGCACTGTCAGAGGGTCAGTGCTGAGGGAGTGCCGCACTGTCAGAGGGTCAGTGCTGAGGGAGCGCCGCACTGTCAGAGGGTCAGTGCTGAGGGAGCGCCGCACTGTCAGAGGGTCAGTGCTGAGGGAGTGCTGCACTGTCAGGGGGTCAGTGCTGAGGGAGCACCGCACTGTCAGAGGGTCAGTGCTGAGGGAGTGCCGCACTGTCAGAGGGTCAGTGCTGAGGGAATGCTGCACTGTCAGAGGGTCAGTGCTGAGGGAATGCTGTACTGTTGGAGATGCCATCTTTCCAAGGAGACATTAAATGATGGACCTGATATGGTTCTGAGAGAGATGGACTGGACAACATTTAGCCAACGTCATTACAGACAGATTTTATTTATTCATGGGGTATGGGTGACACTGGCCAGGCCAGTATTTATTGCTCATCCCTGTTTGCCCTGTAGAAGGTGCCGGTGAGCTGCCTTCTTGAGCCACTGCAATCCCTATGGTGTAGGTACGCCCACAGCGCTGTTAGGGAAGGTGTTCTGGGATTTTGACCCAGCCACAGTGGAGGAACTGTGATATATTTCCAAGTCAGGATGATGAGTGGTTTGGGGGGGAGATTGCAGGTGGTGGTGCTCCCAGGCACGTGCTGCCCTTGGCCTTCCAGATGGAAGTGGTCATGGATTTGGAAGGTGCGATTCTGAGGAACCTTGGTGAGTTCCTGCAGTGCATCTTGTTGATGGGACACAATGCTGCCACTGTACATCAGTGGTAAAGGGATTGAGTGCTTGGATCAAGTGAGGCTGCTTTGTCCTGGATGGTGTCGAGCTTCTTGAGTGTTGTTGGAGCCGCACTCATCCAGGCAAATGGAGTGCATTCCACTACCTTCCTGACTTGTACCTTGTAGATGGTGGACAGGCTTTTGGGCGGGGGGGGGGGGGGGGGGCGGGGGGTGGTGTCAGGAGGTGATTGACTCACCGCTGGATTCCCAGTCTCTGGCCTGCTGTGGTCGCCACAGTAAGACGTCTGACAACACCAGGTTAAAGTCCAACCGATTTATTATTCGTCCCCGAAGAGGGGAACCTCGAAAGCTTGTGAGTTTACTCTCAAATAAATCGGTTGGACTTTAACCTGGTGTTGTCCGACTTCTTACTGCGTTTACCCCAGTCCAACACCGGCATCTCCACATCATGAGTACAGTGGCAGCCGCCGTATTTATATGGGTGGTACGGTTCAGACTGCATTATCATCGTCACTTTATTGGTTGTGGGATCTTGCTGCAAATTGGCTGTGACATTTCCGACATGACAACAATAATTACACTTCAAAAAGCACTTCATCGGCTGTGACGGACTGAGATGCTGAATGGATAAATACCAGTGTCTTATCTTGGGTGTTGTGTGTGGGCTGAGCTGGAATAAGGTTCATTCCAAACATCAGGGACTGAGTTTGTTCAAAGATGTTAATAAATTAGGTTTGTGGAAATGAGGAGATTGAAACTGAAACAGAGGAGACTGATTATTTTCGTTAGAGAGAAGAAGGTTAAGAGGTGACCTAATTGAGGCATACAAGATGATCAGAGGGTTAGATAGGGTGGACAGTGAGAGCCTTTTTCCTCGGATGGTGATGGCTAACACGAGGGGACATAGCTTTAAATTAAGGGGTGGTAATTATAGGACGGATGTCAGAGGTAGGTTCTTTACTCAGAGGGTAGTAAGGGCGTGGAATGCCCTGCCTGCAGCAGTTGTGGACTTGCTAACTTTAAGGGCGTTCAAATGGTCAGTGGATAGGCATATGGATAACATTGGAATAGTTTAGGTTAGAGGGTCATTAGATTGGTTCCACTGGTCGGCGCAACATCGAGGGCCGAAGGGCCTGTACTGCGCTGGAATGTTCTATGTTCTATGAAACAATCTCATTTCTTTTGCCATTAGCAAACCCCCTGAAACAATGCTGGGAGTCTCAGCCCTGCTTGGAGTGAAGGTCAAACGGCAAAAATGAAGCATTATACTGGGGTAGGTTTATCTAATTGTCATTCTGGGCATCAACACCCTCACACCGGGTTATCGGTCAGTTATTGCAAGCTGTCTCCACAAACTGATGGGGGGGGGGGGTGGTGTGTGTGTTGGGGTGTTGGGCGGTGGGGGGTGTTGGGGTGGTTTACCTTCAGCCAGGGACCCAGGTTCAATTCCAGTCTTGGATAGCTGCAGAGTCTGCATGTTGTTCCCATGTCTGCGTGGGTTTCCTTCAGGTGCTTCAGTTTCCTCCCACAGTCGAAAAATGTGCGGATTAGGTTGATTCGCCGTGCTAAATTGCCCTTTAGTGTCAGGGGATTAGCAAGGTAAATGCGTGGTGTTACGGGGATGGGGCCTGGTGGGATTGTTGTCGGTGCAGGCTCGATAGGCCGAATGGCCTCCTTCTACACTGTAGGGATTCGTTGGTTCCCAGTGTTTGAAGATGCTGACTCTGCTACCGGTGCTATTTAAATGGAAGTTATTGTTGTCCCTCTTTCTCTCACTTGGAGAGAATCAAGTTGCGAGGTGATATGTCCAAGAGATTGAAACAGAGAGTGTAAACTGTGTCAAGGGCAGTGAGACATGCCCCTACCCTGAGAGAAGGAACTACAAGATATGGGTGGGCTATGGGATGAAGATGGGATTGAGGAAAAGAGGGAAAAGGAGGAGACTGAGGTGTGGGGAAAAGGGAGGATCGAGGGATATGGTGAGACATTCCAATTGATTTTAACACTCTTTCCCAAATTTCAAACTTTTCCAGAACATGAGGGCTGCTTTCAGTGGAGGGGACAAGGTGACATAGTGGTGATGTCACCGGACTCATGATCCAAAGGTACAGGTTAATGTTCTGGGGGCACAGGTTCAAATCCCACCGCAGCAGAATTTAAATTCAATTATTTAATCGGGGAAATAAAGCTCGTCTCAGTATTGGTGATTTAATTGATTATCATAGAAATCCATATTTGGTTCGCGAATGCCCTTTCAGGAAGGAAATCTGTCGTCCTTACCCGGTCTGGCCTCCATGTGACTCCAGAGCCACAACAATGTGATTGATTCTTAAGTGACCCTCTGAAATGGCCGAGTGAGACGCTCAGTTCCAGGGCAATTAGGGATGGGTAACAAATACTGACCCAGCGACGCCCACATCCCGTGAAAGAAGAAAGAATTGGCTAATGATTTGGGTCGAGTGTCCTCTATTTGAGCCCAATGTAGGTCAGCTCAGCCATTCCGTCCCGGATGTGTCGGAAGTACTCCAGGTGGGTGCGGTGAATTTTCCAGGTGTATTTCCCACAGCCCTTGGCGTACTGCATGAAGTGGGGAGCACCAGTGAAGATCACACTGTCTGCCACAATAATGCTTCCCTCTTGCAGCAGATCGGAGTCTTCCAGGAGCTGCAGGTCTCGCAGATAACAGCGCTTCCAATGGTTCATGAAAACAAAGTCTAACTTGTCCACGCCAAACTTCTCTCTGAGCTGAGGGATCACCTCATCAGAAGGACTAATGATTTGTTCCACCTGTTCCGAAGAAAATCCCGTTCACTTTGTGTCAAAGAAAATTTGTCATTGCAGCTGAGAGTGAGATTCTGTGCTCAGGTGAAGGTTTCAGAAATGGAATATTGTCCAACTTGTTAAGTTGTGCGACCTTCACAATTTCCCTCTACACTGTCCCCCATCAAACACTCCCAGGACAGGTACAGCACGGGATTAGATACAGAGTAAAGCTCCCTCTACACTGTCCCCCATCAAACACTCCCAGGACAGGTACAGCACAGGGTTAGATACAGAGTAAAGCTCCCTCTTCACCGTCCCCCATCAAACACTCCCAGGACAGGTACAGCACAGGGTTAGATACAGAGTAAAGCTCCCTCTTCACTGTCCCCCATCAAACACTCCCAGGACAGGTACAGCACAGGGTTAGATACAGAGTAAAGCTCCCTCTACACTGTCCCCCATCAAACACTCCCAGAACAGGTACAGCACGGGGTTAGATACAGAGTAAAGCTCCCTCTACACTGTCCCCCATCAAACACTCCCAGGACAGGTACAGCACGGGGTTAGATACAGAGTAAAGCTCCCTCTACACTGTCCCCCATCAAACACTCCCAGGACAGGTACAGCACAGGGTTAGATACAGAGTAAAGCTCTCTCTACACTGTCCCCCATCAAACACTCCCAGGACAGGTACAGCACGGGGTTAGATACAGAGTAAAGCTCTCTCTACACTGTCCCCCATCAAACACTCCCAGGACAGGTACAGCACGGGGTTAGATACAGAGTAAAGCTCTCTCTACACTGTCCCCCCATCAAACACTCCCAGGACAGGTACAGTATGGGGTTAGATACAGAGTAAAGCTCTCTCTACACTGTCCCCCATCAAACACTCCCAGGACAGGTACAGCACGGGGTTAGATACAGAGTAAAGCTCTCTCTACACTGTCCCCCCATCAAACACTCCCAGGACAGGTACAGTATGGGGTTAGATACAGAGTAAAGCTCTCTCTACACTGTCCCCCATCAAACACTCCCAGGACAGGGACAGCACGGGGTTAGATACAGAGTAAAGCTCCCTCTACACTGTCCCCCCATCAAACACTCCCAGGACAGGTACAGCACGGGGTTAGATACAGAGTAAAGCTCTCTCTACACTGTCCCCATCAAACACTCCCAGGACAGGGACAGCACAAGATTTTAAGATCACATAGAACATTACAGCGCTTTACAGGCCCTTTGGCCCTCGATGTTGTGCCTACCCGTGAAACCAATCTAAAGCCCATCTAACCTACACTATTCCAATTCCATCCATAGGAGTGGCAGTAGGCCATGTTCCCATTTAGCCTTGTGTAAATTGATCTGTTTGTTGCCTTGACTCCACTTTCCAATCTGCTCCATTTAACCTTTCACTCCTTTGTTGACCCACATTCTGTCTAACTCGGTCTTGAATATATTCAGTGACCCGCAGCCCCCCACTGCTCTCGGGGGGAGGGATTTCCAAACACTAACCACCCTCTGAGAGAAGAAATTCCTTCTCATCTCATCTTAAATAGGAGACCCCTTCTTTTTAAACTGTGCCCCCTGGTTCTAGATTCCCCCCCTGTTGGGGAAGCATCCTGCCAGTATCCACCCTGTGAAGCCCCCTCAGAATCTGATGTTTCAATAAGATCCCCTCTCATTCCTCTAAATTCCAACGAGTCTGGACCCAACCTGCTCAACCTTTCCTCAGAAGATAACCCCCTTCGCCCCAGGAATCAGCCTGGTGAACCTTCTCTGAACTTGTCCAATGCAGGTATGTCTCTCCTTGAATCAGGAGACCAAAGCTGTACACAGTACTGTAAATGTGCTCTCACTGATGTCTTGTACAGTAGCAGCAAGAATTCCTTGTTTTTATCCTTCATCCACTTTATAATTAAGTCCAACATTCCATTTGAATTCCTAATCACTTGCTGTACCTGTACACTGACCTTTTGTGATTCATGCACAAGGACATCCAGATCCCTCTGTATCTCAGCATTCTGCAGTCTCTCTATATTTAAATAATCTTCTGTTTTTCTATTCTTCGTGTCAAAATGGACAATCATACATTTTCCCCCGTTATACTCTGTCTGTCATATTCCCCCATTTACTTCACCTATCAATTTCCCTTCGCAGACCCTTTGTATCCTCCTTACAGTTTGCTTTTTTCTCTTTCATCACCAAATCTGGCAATAATATATTTGGTTCTTCCATCCAAGTCATAAATATAGATTGGAGATAGTTGAGGCCACAGCACGGATCTCTGCAACACTCCACTAGTTACAGCTTGCTAGCCTGAAAACTATCTATTTCACCTGACTTTCTGCTTCCTGTTAGCTTGCTAATCTTCTATCCAAGCTAATATATCACCGCCAACACCACGAAAGGGAATATTTTATGTAGCACCTTAAAGATGTGTGGAACTCCAACGACACCACATCTACCAGTCCCCCTTTATCCACCCTGCTTATTACATTCTCCAATTACCCCAACAGATTTATCAAACACAATTTCTCTTTAAGAAAACCATGCTGACCTCGCCTGGTTGAATTTTTATTTGCGAAATGTTGGTCAGTGAGCACAGGGCAGATTAATGGCTGGGATTCAGGGTGAGTTAAGACACAGGCGTCTGAGGTTTGAGTGACCACACACTTCTGCAGGTTAGAATGTGGGAAACTGCTCAGGACAGTGTTGTTATGGTCAAGTCTAAAGGTGATGTGGCACGGTGGAATCTCGCAGCCACAAACTCCAGGCTAAAGTCCCAGTCCAGGACTTGATGGTCGGTCATGGAAGGTGTGTCCATAACACGACCAAACTGATGAACTCTTGGCCTGTGAATCATTCCAATCCGCCTGATGGCAGGCGGGAGGAGAGTTTCCTGGTCCGACAAAAGGCAATGGCGAACCACTGCAGGACTTTAATGTCATCGCGGGTCAATCCAGTGGAAGCCGGGCTTGTCACATACTTGCACCTTGTAGCTGAAGGAGCAGGGGATGAAAATGAGGGTTTTAGTCGTGCATCAAACAGGAGCGGAGATGAGGAAATGTAATCGGTGAAAAGAAATAGGAGAGAAATTGAATTTTTGACAATGAGTTGTTTCACTCTCTCTCACCCCCTCCCTCTCTCTCACCCCCTCCCTCTCTCTCTCACCCCCTCCCTCTCTCTCCCCCCTTCTCCTCTCTCTCCCCCCTTCTCCTCTCTCTCCCCCCTCCCCTCTCTCTCCCCCCTCCCCTCTCTCTCCCCCCTCCCCTCTCTCCCCCCCTCCCCTCTCTCTCCCCCCTCCCCTCTCTCTCCCCCCTCCCCTCTCTCTCCCCCCTCCCCTCTCTCTCCCCCTCCCCTCTCTCTCCCCCTTCCCCTCTCTCCCCCCTCCCCTCTCTCCCCCCCTCCCCTCTCTCTCCCCCCTCCCCTCTCTCTCCCCCTCCCCTCTCTCTCCCCCCTCCCCTCTCTCCCCCCTCCCCTCTCTCCGCCCTCCCCTCTCTCTCCCCTCCCCTCTCTCTCCCCTCCCCCTCTCTCCCTCTCTTCCCCTCTCTCTGCCTCTCTCTCTCTCCTCTTTTTCTTCCCCTCTCTTCCTCCCTCGCTCTCTCTCTCCCCTCTACCCCTCCCCCTCTTCCCCACCTTTCCCTCCCTCTTTCCCCCTCCATCTTTCTCTCTCCTCTCCCTCTCTCCCTCCCTCTGCCCCCGGACTTGGTGGTGACTTATCTGTGAGACTCACTGTGTCCTCGTCAAATCCCGCTAAGCGGATTATCTTCTCAGCCACAGCTGCATTCCCCTCGTCCATCTCCACGGTGTAGAGTTTGGCGTTGGGGGACAGGCTCCTGGCTACACGGAGTGCTGAGTAACCGCAGTAAGTCCCCAGCTCCAGCACCGTCAGGGGAACATTCTCGTAGATAAGTCTCTCCAGGATCTTGCCTGCGATTTGTGGGAGAAGAAAAGAAAATAATGACTGCTGTTTGTGGGATCTTGCTGTACACAAGCGGATTGTAGCGTTTCCTGATTATAACAGCAACTGCATTTCAAATAATACTCCATGGCCACGAGATGTTTTGAGATATCCTGTGGTCTGAATCATTAAAAAAAAGCTGTTGTTTCTGAAAGACAATTGATGAAGTTGAGACAGGAGATCAGTAATGAGCGAATGGAATATCAGAATGCATTTGAAAAACTGACCAAGACTGCAGGAAACTACAAAGGGTCATGAATGTAGCCCAATCCTCAAACCAGCCTCCCATCCATTGACTCTGTCTACACTTCCCACTGCTCAGCAAAGCAGCCGGCATAATTAAGGGCCACGCGCACTCTGGACATTCTCTCTTCCACCTTCTTCCGTAGGGAAAAAGATTATTGTTCGTCCATTGTCATCGACGAGGACCTCCACACCATTAAGACTGGTTGCGGTGTGTCCGAAGATGACTGATCAGGGCCAATTCGGGCACGGAATGTCCTGGCACACATTGGACAGACTTGTGTTGACACTGTAGTTGTTGCGCTGGTGGCTCTGGACTTGCGCAGCTCGCGCTTAAGTTGTGCTTCGTGAGCTTGACAGCCTTTGTGGATGAGGCAGCGCCAGGTAGGGCAGTTTTGTGCCAGCGTTTCCCAAGTGGTTGTGTCAATGTCAACCAACTTCAGGGAGGCTTTGACTGTGTCTTTGAAATGTTTCTTCTGCCCTCTCTGCGAGCGTTTTCCAGCAGAGAGTTCCCCAAAAAGGAGCTGCTTGGGTATGCGCTCATCTGGCATACAGATGACATGACCTGCCCACCGGGTCTGCGCTCTCATCAGCAGTGTGTGGACTGATGGTAGACTTGCTCGAGAGAGAACTTCAGTGCCTTGCCATCTGATGCGTAATATTCTGTGAAGACAGGTCATGCGGAAATGATTGAGCTGCCTTGCATGCCTTCGATACACAGTCCACGTTTCACAGGCATACAGGAGGGTAGTGAGTACCGCGGCGCTGTAAACCTTCAGTTTTGTTGCTGGGCTGATTCCTCGACATTCCCACGCAGTGGAGTGCAGTCTACCGAAAGCGGAACTTGCCTTTGCTATTCTGCAGTTGACTTCTGTATCAACAGTCACTGCTTGGGAGAGGGTGCTGCCGAGATAAGTGAACTGGTCCACTGCCTGTAGTTTTTGCCCTTTGATTGTGATTAGGGGAAAAATATACAAAAGTCTGAGGTCACGTGCCAACCGACTGAAGAACAGTTTCTTCCCTGCTGCCATCAAACTTTTGAATGGACTTACCTTGCACTAAATTGTTCTTTCTCTACACCCTAGCTATAACCGTAACACTACATTCTGCACTCTCTCCTTTCCTTCTCTATGAATGGTATGCTTTGTCTGTATAACATGCAAGAAACAATACTTTTCACTGTATGCTAATACATGTGACAATAATAAATAAAGTTAAATCAACTGAATTGTTTTCTCTTGGATTTATATAAATGTAGGACCCTGGAGGAGACTGTTCTGCCCATCCTGTTAATTCTAGCAGTATTGTGATCCTGTCCCTGTGGAGAACTGTGAGCACAGCTGGGGGGAGTGTGCCACCCAATCTCCCCCGTTTCCAATTACCTTTCTCTGGGCCAACATTGCTCAGATATTCCCAGTGGTTGCACCATGTGTCGAAGGTGCTGAGGATGTTCTCGGGGTCTCCAGGAATGCCATGCGTCATCACGTACTGGAAGGCCCTCTCCTCCCTGGACAAGCCGGTCAGGTAGTCCTGAATCTTCCGGAGAATCACCGCCCGCCAGAACAGCAGGAAGTAGTAGCGGTAACGGATGATGAGGGTCATCAGGAAGGGGATGAAAGCCAGAGCAATGGCAGGAGAGACCATCTGGGGAGAAGTGTCAAAGGGAGAACAAAGTTATTGAGGGAGAATTTGTACATTAAAGAATAAGACGCAAACTCCAGAAACTCTCACCTTTTTGTCAGTGACCTGTGGCTGATTCTGGAGTTCGATGCAACATCATCACACTGCTGCCCAGTCAGGCTGGGTTGAGATCCAGTGTTGACCTTCCTGTTCCTCTATATTCATTACTCCCATTCTGGTCCAGCTCAAACCTTGCTGTTAAACACCAGTTTTATCTGTTCTGTGAACTGGCAGCTATTCAATGTTTTTTTTTGTACCTGACCAGAGGTCAGCTGGAATTTCTGTGTTTCCCGCTCAGTCACTGTGTCCTTGTGTAACCAGGGGCTCCGTGCTCAAACTATCAACACCTCTCATTGTGTTCAGTTTTGAGCTTTTTTGACAAATGCTCATGGGTTCAAATCCTATTCCAGAGACTTCAGCATAATCCAGGCGAATACTTGCAATGTAGTACTGAGGGAGCGCCGCACTGTCAGAGGGTCAGTGCTGAGGGAGCGCCGCACTGTCAGAGGGTCAGTGCTGAGGGAGTGCCGCACTGTCAGAGGGTCAGGGCTGAGGGAGCGCCGCACTGTCAGAGGGTCAGTGCTGAGGGAGCGCCGCACTGTCAGAGGGTCAGTGCTGAGGGAGCGCTGCACTGTCAGAGGGTCAGTGCTGAGGGAGTGCCGCACTGTCAGAGGGTCAGGGCTGAGGGAGCGCCGCACTGTCAGAGGGTCAGTGCTGAGGGAGCGCCGCACTGTCAGAGGGTCAGGGCTGAGGGAGCGCTGCACTGTCAGAGGGTCAGGGCTGAGGGAGCGCCGCACTGTCAGAGGGTCAGTGCTGAGGGAGCGCCGCACTGTCAGAGGGTCAGTGCTGAGGGAGCGCCGCACTGTCAGAGGGTCAGTGCTGAGGGAGCGCCGCACTGTCAGAGGGTCAGTGCTGAGGGAGCGCCGCACTGTCAGAGGGTCAGTGCTGAGGGAGCGCCGCACTGTCAGAGGGTCAGTACTGAGGGAATGCCGCACTGTCAGAGGGTCAGTGCTGAGGGAGTGCCGCACTGTCAGAGGGTCAGTGCTGAGGGAGTGCCGCACTGTCAGAGGGTCAGGGCTGAGGGAGTGCCGCACTGTCAGAGGGTCAGTGCTGAGGGAGCGCCGCACTGTCAGAGGGTCAGTGCTGAGGGAGTGCCGCACTGTCAGAGGCTCAGTGCTGAGGGAGCGCCGCACTGTCAGAGGGTCAGTGCTGAGGGAGTGCCGCACTGTCAGAGGGTCAGTGCTGAGGGAGTGCCGCACTGTCAGAGGGTCAGTGCTGAGGGAGTGCCGCACTGTCAGAGGGTCAGTGCTGAGGGAGTGCCGCACTGTCAGAGGGTCAGTGCTGAGGGAGTGCCGCACTGTCAGAGGGTCAGTGCTGAGGGAGCGCCGCACTGTCAGAGGGTCAGTGCTGAGGGAGTGCCGCACTGTTGAAGGTGCAGGATTTTGGATGCATTGTTAAACTAAAACAGGTGGGCTGGATGTGAAAGATCCTCGAGCATGACTGAATGAAAAGCTGTGTAGTTCTCACTGGGGCTGAACCCAGAGCAGATCCTCAACTAACATCACAAAACAAACTTGCTGTTCATGGGATCTTGCTGTGTGCAAATTGTTTGTCACATTTCCGATGTTACAACAGCGACTGCATTTCAAAAATATATCATTCACTGCACGATGTCTTGTTGACAGTGTGAGGCTGTGAAAGCTGCTATAGAAATGCACACATATTGCTTTCCATTCCTACCTCTGTAACAGACTGGAACCCTGCCTCTCGCAGCTGATGTGGTCTCTCCGAGTGATGTGGAAGTTTATGCACTGGTGCCTCGATCCTGCTGGGTTCTCCTGTATTATTGATGGCTCTCCAGGGCCTCTGAGAAGGTTCTGGAAGTGTTGTGGGATCAGGTTTTGCCGGCCAGATGTCGGGGTTTCCAGTTTCTCAGGTGCAGCCAGCCTCCAACAGGATCGAGTCCTTGGACCAAGGCAGTCAGCCTGATTAAAATGTAATGGATCTCATCCTGTCCGAATGGCAGCTAATTGTCCAAATTAAAATTAATCTTTTCATTGCCTGAAACTTCAACAACCCCTCTCCCTCTATATCACGCTCTGCTTCTCTCTCATTCTATCTCTGTGTCTCTCGCTTTCTGTATATTCCTCTCTCCATCTCTCTCGTTCTATCTCTGCCTCAATCTCTCTAACTTTCCCTCTTTTCTTTTCTCAGCTCTCCAGCTCCAGCTTTCTCTTGCTCTAACACCCTCTCTTTTTGTTTTTCACCTCTCTTTGTCACGGAGTCACATAATACAGAAAAGGCCCTTCAGCCCATCAAGTCTTAGCCTACTCGTCCTTTTCTCTCTTTCATTCTTTCTTACCTGTCTCCTTTGTTGTTTGTGTTTTTCTTACTCTCTCTCTGTGCTTTCTGCTTTCCCTTCATGGGACAGTCACCAGTCAAAGTGACGCGACAGAGTAAAACCCTTCTTAACACAGGAGATGTTCATTAGCACATCCACTTGGGGAAGCCACCAGGAGGCAGTACTGAGGGGGTGCTGCACTCTGAGGTGCCATTTTTCAGACATCTGCCCTTGTGGAAGATCCCATTAATTTGAACAAGAGAAGGGAGTGAGCTACGACTCTCACCAACTTTTACAGATGCACCATAGAAAGTATTCTTTCTGGTTGTATCACAGCTTGGTCTGGGCTCCTGCTCTGCCCAAGGCTGCAAGGAACGACAACGTGTTGTGAATGTAGCCCAATCTATCACCCAAACCAGCCCCCCATCCATTGACTCTGTCTACACTTCCCGCTGCCTCAGAAAAGCAGCCAGCATAATTAGGGACCCCCCGCACCCCAGACATTCTCTCTCCCACCTTCTTCCATCAGGAAAAAGATAGAAAAATTTGAAGTCACGTATCAACCGACTCAAGAACAGCTTCTTCCCTGCTGCCATCAGACTTTTGAATGGACCTACCTCACACTAAGTTGATCTTTCTCTACATCCTCATTATGACTGTAACACTACATTGTGCACTGTCTCCTTTCCTTCTCTATGAACGGTATGCTTTGTCTGTGTAGCACACAAGAAACAATATTTTTCACTGTATATTAATACATGTGACAATAATAAATCAAATCAAGTTCTATGCCGTGATTATGACCAATAAACAATTATCCAGTGGATATGGAAATGTGGAATTTCAAACACAGACCAGCTATATTGAATGGGAGAGCAGGCTGGATCGGCCAAATGGCCTCCACCTGGTCCTATTTCATATGTTTGTATTTTCACATCGCTGTGTGCGGGATCTTGCTTTGTGTAAATTGGCTGCTGTGTTTCCTACATTGCAACAATGACTACATTTTAAAAAGTTAACTGTGCCTTAGCGTCTTATCTAAAAGACAGCAGCTCTGACAGTGCAGCACCTCCTCAGCCCTGCCACTGGTGTTGGGCTGGATTAAGCTTAAGCCTCTCGTGTGGATGTTGAATGAACAGGATTCTGACTGAGAGGTGTCAGCGCTATCCACTGAGTCATGGTTGACAGAAATTTGATAGTAAATTACCAAATGATTACGGGATGTATGTTGCAGAAACTGGCCACTCGGCCCAACTAGTCCATGCTATGTGTTCTTGCTCCACTCCTTTCCTATCTAAATCTCTCGTTGTAACCCTCTGTTCCTTTCTCCATCATCGAGCTTGTCCAGCACCCTCTGAAATGCATCATCCCTACTCGTCCCTTCAACCACTTCCTGCGCCGACAAGTTCCACATTGACTCCACTCTTTGGGTAAAGATGCTTCTTCTGAATTCCCAAGTGGATTCCTGGATCACTATCTCACATCAAGGTCCTCTGGTTATGCTCTTCCTCACAAGAGGAAACATTCTCTCTGTATCCACTCTGTTCACAACATATCACCTCTACTAGGTCACCAGGCTGATACCGGAGATGAGGGGGTTAGTTTATGAGGAGGGATTGAGTAGACTGGGCCTGGGTGATCAAGAAGGCAAATGGGATGCTGGCCTTTATAGCGAGGGGGATTGAATATAAAAGCAGGGAGGTCTTGCTGCAACTGTACAGGGCACTGGTGAGGCCGCAGCTGGAGTACTGTGTGCAGTTTTGGTCGCCACACTTGCACAAGGATATTTTGGCCTTGGACGGAGTGCAGAGGAAGTTCACTAGGCTGATACCGGAGTTGAGGGGGTTGAGCTATGAAGAGAGGCTGAATAGACTGGGCTTGTACTTGTTGGAGTTTAGAAGGATGAGGGGGGATCTTATAGAGACATGTAAGATAATGAAAGGGATGGATAGGGTAGAGGTAGAGAGATTCTTCCCGCTTAGAAAGGACAGCAGGACTAGAGGGCACAGCCTCAAGATAAGAGGGGGGCAGTTTAGAACGGAGTTGAGGAGGAACTTCTTCACTCAAAGGGTGGTGAATCTCTGGAATTCTCTGCCCGTTGAAGTGGTGGAGGCTGCCTCGCTAAATATATTTAAGTCACGGGTAGATAGGTTTTTGGTAGGCAAGGGGATTAAGGGTTATGGGGAGAGGGCGGGAAAGTGGAACTGATCCACTTCAGATCAGCCATGATCTTATTGAATGGCGGGGCAGGCTCGAAGGGCTAGATGGCTGACTCCTGCTCCTATTTCTTGTGTTCTCTCCGATCTGAGACAGCTTTGTCTCCTTGGATTTATGAAGTTAAGTTCCACAGGTTGGTATGGCGCAGTGGGATTCACACCCATGTGTCTGGAGCAGGAGTCCAGACCTCTGGATTACTGTTCCAGGAATGTTACCTCTGCGCTCGCCCAGGCTAACTCAGAGCAGAATGAGAAGCTGGCTCAGTCTGCGTGTCTGTGAGTGTGTGTGTGTGTCTGTCTGTCTCAGGCGCGAACGTACACACTGTGCCATCTGGGATTGGAAAACTTTGCTTACAATGGTGAATTATCTAAATTGGGAGCTGAAGTTTCTCCAAAGTATTTCGAACAAATTAAAACAAGAGACTAAAATCCTTGAGGTTCTGGTGGTTATTTAATAAAAGTGTAATTACACAGTCGAGGCTGCACAGGGGGAACAAAATGTTCAACAATAATTAGCTACAGGATCAACCTTAACTGGATTAAATTTAACAACTCCAGTCGCTGACTCAGGGCTGAAGCCCAGTTCCTCCCCTAGGGCCTTGTTAGAACCACTGGAAACACAATACAAACACACACCAGTTGCCTGTTTAAATGGTTTTGTTGAACGAACGACCCGGGCCAAGTTGAAGACACTTTTTTTGAGGCTGTTGACCCTGCAATGTCTGAATTGTTTGCGTGTTAACTGAACCGAGCAAACTAGACAGCGCGTATCTGTGTTTTGTGTTTAAACCATGGCACCCGGGACATGCTAAACAGAACCAGAATGGGAGATAAAGAGAGTTTATCTCACACAGTATTTCTGCTCTGGTATTGGCAGCAGACGCAGCCATAATTCTCGAAAGAGAATTGGATCTTTATACACGAAATGGCAGGGCTGTGAGGAAAGCAGGAGGGAGTGGGACAATTTGAATGGTATTTTCTGAGCTAGCACAGACTCAAGGTACTGAATAGCCTCACCCTGCACTGTAAGATTCACGATGTTTATTTAATCCATGTTTTCTTGACTGTGGCAAACAACCTGCAACATAGACTCAGATTTGAGAAAGTTTATTTTTACCTGGAATGAAGTAATCGTTTAATCGATAATGTTACAATATTTGCTGATAAATGATACAGTGAATATGCAGCGGCTTCATTATCCAATCTTGCAGTTTATTCCACCCAAAAGATACACTGTTGTCTGAAGGCTTTTCCGGTGAGAACCCTGACTATCCCACTGGAATCTCCGGTTAACAATCCCTCAATACAGAGAAACCAAAATAAACTGCCCCATCTCAACTGAGATTTAATTGTTCCAGCCAGCCCCTCTGAGTGAGAGAGTGAGTGAGAGTGTGTGTGTGAGAGTGTGTGTGTGTATGTGTGAGTGAGTGTGTGTGTGTGTGAGAGTGTGTGTGTGTGAGTGAGTATGTGTGTGTGAGAGAGAGTGTGTGTGTGTGTGTGAGAGTGTGTGTGTGTGAGAGTGAGTGTGTGAGAGAGTGAGTATGTGTGTGTGTGTGAGAGAGCGAGTGTGTGTGAGAGTGTGTGTGTGTGTGTGTGTGTGAGAGTGTGTGAGAGTGAGTGTGTGTGTATGAGAGAGTGTGTGAGAGTGAGTGTGTGTGTGTGAAAGTGTGTGTGTCTGAGAGAGTGTGTGAGAGAGTGAGTGAGAGAATGAGTGTGTGTGAGAGTGAGTGTGTATGAGAGTGAATGGATGAGAGTGAGTGTGTGAGAGAGTGAGTGTGAGAGAGTGAGTGAGTGTGAGAGAGTGAGTGAGTGTGAGAGAGTGTGTGTGAGTGAGAGAATGAGTGTGTGTGTGAGTGAGAGAATGAGTGTGTGTGTGTGAGAGACTGAGTGTGTGAGTGAGAGAATGAGTATGTGTGAGAGTGTGTCTCAGTGAATGTGTGTGAGAGTGAATGAAAGAGTGTGTGTGTGTGTGTGTGTGTGAGTGAATGAATGAGAGTGTGTATGTGTGCATGAAAGAGTGAGTGAGAGTGTGAGAGTAATTGAGAATGAGTGAATGTGTGTGTGTATGAGAGAGTGAGTGAGTCTATGTGTATGAGAGTGCGTGTGTGTGAGAGTGTGTATGAGAGTATGTGTGTGTTTGTGTGTGAGAGAAAGTGAGTGGCTACCTGTGTGTGTGTATATGTCTGAGTTTTTGAGTGTGTGTGTATATGTGTGCACAGTAGTGTGTGTTTGTGTTAATCTGTGCATATTGATGTGTGTGTGTCTCTGTGTTAATGTGTATGTGAGTGTGTGTTAATCTGTGTTAGTATGAATTTCTCTGTGAATTATTGGCCCTGTGGGCCTTGATGTCAATGAGCATGTGGCCATGTCTCTGGGTGCTAATGTGTGTGTGAGAGTGAGTGGTGTTGGTGAGGGTCTGGGAGGACACTGCTTCTTGGGACCCCCTCCACACTCAGCACCCAGCTGATAGTCACTGTTTTAAACTGCAGGCTGATCGACCTGGAGGTGGATGTGCACCAATGTTCACTGAGAGAGAAGGTTGTAAGAATGCACAACGGCAAAGAATGTTTGAAAAGTCAAACAAAAGCAATGATAAATACATGAGAATAGTTGACAGATGATGGTAAGAGAGCGGGAACTCCCTTGGTGTGGAACATAATTCTGCGATATTGAATAAATGTTGCTACAATATGAGTTGTGATTAATGTTAAACTGATGCCCAGACGCTGGGGCTTGGGTCGGATTTGTGCTGACGGAGCCTAGATCTGCAGGAGACACTGACGAGATCTCACCGTCCCAGTGTCACTCTGCAACACTTTCCTTTTCAGTCACACTGTGGCAATCCCTGCTTTATCCAACTTTCCAATTTGTCCTGGAGCATTCAGGAATTCTGACCCCAGTTCTGCAGACGTGGAGGTTAGCAGTACCGGGCCCAGAATCCTTGGCAATGAATTTGTCCCAATTCCCATGAGGGCACAATGGAAAATGACACCTGTATCCGAGACAGAAAGCTGAGAGTCCAGCCCTAGTCTAGAGACATGAGCACCAGATGCAGTCTCACACTTCCATTGCAGAACTGCAGCACTCCCTCAGCACTGACCCTCTGACGGTGCGGCACTCCCTCAGCACTGACCCTCTGACAGTGCGGCACTCCCTCAGCACTGACCCTCTGAAGGTGCGGCACTCCCTCAGCACTGACCCTCTGACAGTGCGGCACTCCCTCAGCACTGACCCTCTGAAGGTGCGGCACTCCCTCAGTACTGACCCTCTGACAGTGCGGCACTCCCTCAGTACTGACCCTCTGACAGTGCGGCGCTCCCTCAGCACTGACCCTCTGACAGTGCGGCACTCCCTCAGTACTGACCCTCTGACAGTGCGGCACTCCCTCAGCACTGACCCTCTGACAGTGCGGCACTCCCTCAGTACTGACCCTCTGACAGCGCGGCACTCCCTCAGCACTGACCCTCTGACAGTGCGGCGCTCCCTCAGCACTGACCCTCTGACAGTGCGGCGCTCCCTCAGTACTGACCCTCTGACAGCGCGGCACTCCCTCAGCACTGACCCTCTGAAGGTGCGGCACTCCCTCAGCACTGACCCTCTGACAGTGCGGCACTCCCTCTGTACTTTAGTGTTAGTTAGTAATGCTATTAGCACAATGGATCTAAGTTTTGGAAAACAGAATGTGGAAATGGTATTGGTAGAGAGCTGATATGATAAAGGCCAAAAGTCACTTGTGGAACTGGTGTTTAAGCCTCCTGAAAGTAATGAAGAAATAATTAGAGATTGTCAGAAGGGCACAGTGATAATCACAGGAGATTTAAATCTATATGTAGATTGGAATAGTCAGATGGGAAAGGTATCCTCGATGAAGGGTTCATTGCATGTTTCCAGGGTAGTTTCTCAAAACAGTATGTCATCAAAACTACAAACAGAAGTAGGCCATTCTGCCCTTCGAGCCTGCTCCGCCATTCATTTTGATGATGGCTGATCATCAAATTCAATATCCTGGTCCCCCCTTCACCCCCATATCCATCAATTCCTGGAGCCAACTAGAGAGCAGGCAATCGTAGATTTGATATAGAGCCACAAGATGAAATTAATTAATTATGTCAGAGTGAAGGCACCTCTGGGTAGCAGTAACCATAATATGATTGAATTTTACATTCAGTTTGAGGGAGAGAGGAATGGATCCGAGTCTTTATTTTTAAACTTAAATATCAGCAATTCTGAGGGCACAAAGATGGTAAGTTTTGAAGAGAACATAAGGAGGCTACAAAAAGATATAAAACGTTAAGTGAGTGGGCAAAGATCTGGAAATGGTGTATAATGCGGAAAAATGAGAAATTGTCTATTTGGACAGGAATAATGTAAGAGAAACTTATTATGCAAATAATGAAAGATTGTAAAGCTCTGATATTCAGAGGGATCTGGGTGTCTTAGTGCACAAATCATAAAAGTTTTCAATTAGGAAATAGTAATTAGGAAAGGTAATGGAATGTTATTTATTGCAAGGGGAATTGATTAACAAGGTAGAGAGGATATGCTTCAGTTATACAGTTATACTACATATAGTGAGACCATATCTACAGTACTGTGTACAGTGTTAGCCATCTTACGTAATGGAAGATGTAATTGTGTTAGAGCAGTATAGGGAAGGTTTAACAAACCTGGAATGGGCTGGTTGTTTTATGAGGAAAAGCTGAACAGGTTAGACCTGTAACAGTTCGACCCGTAAGAGGAACTAGAACTCGGGGTCTATTTAAAAATAAGGGGTCGCCCGTTTAAAATAGAGGTGGGGTGAAATTTGTTCTCAGAGAGTGGTGAGTCTCTGGAACTCTCTTCCTGAATGGGCAGTAGAAGCAGAGTCTTCAAATATTGTTAAGGCAGAGATGATCGAGGGATTGAGTTTAGGAGTTGAGAGATAATGTTACAGCTTTATAAGACCCTGGTCAGATCCCACTTGGAATACTGTGCTCAGTTCTGGTTGCCTCATTACAAAAAGAATGTGGAAGCCATAGAAAGGGGTGCAGGGGAGATGTACAAGGATGTTGCTTGGATTGGGGAGCATGCCTTATGAGGGTAGGTTGAGGGAGCTTGGCTTTTCTCCTTAGAGAGACGAAGGATGAGAGGTGACCTGATAGAGGTGTATAAGATGTTGAGAGGTATTGATCGAGGGGATAGTCAGAGGCTTTTTCCCAGGGCTGAAATGGCTGCCACAAGAGGACACAGGTTTAAGGTGTTGGGGAGTAGGTACAGAGGAGATGTCAGGGGTAAGTTTCTCACTCAGAGGGTGGTGGGTGAGTGGAATAGGCTGCCAGCAGTGGTGGTGGAGGCAAATTCGATAGGGTCTTTTAAGAGACTTTTAGATAAGTACGTGGAACTTCGTAAGATAGAGGGTTATAGGTAAGCCTAGTAATCTCGAAGGTAGGGACATGTTCGGCACAACTTTGTGGGTCGAAGGTCCTGTATTGTGCTGTAGTTTTTCGATGTTTCTATGGATAGATTGGTAAGCAAAGTGGGGTGAAAGGTTGGGGGGAGGGGGGGAAAGCAGTAGGTCGGATGCAGATTTGAGGTTACAATCAGATCAGCCACGATTGTATTAAATGGCAGAGCAGGTTTGAGGGGCCGAATGGCCTACTCCAGCTCCCTGTTGGAATCTCTCTGGTGGAGCAGCGTCAGGAGAGGGATCAGATTGCTCACATATCCTGATCTGTGGATCGCAGGGATTGGGATTTACAGGAGAACCTGGAATGTTCCACACCAAGTGAAATGGCGGAAAGGTCAGCATGCAGGCGTGGGGGAGGTGGGTGGGGGGGGTATTATTGACCACCTCCGGGTATGGCCAGCTTTTGGCAGCGAGCTCTCTTGAAGTTTCTGGTGATCCTCCGGAGGTCCCTCTTGCCTCCTCGCCAGTGCCTCACACTGGTGACGAGCAACCTCCCCTCATCCTCCTTCCTCCCTATCATCAGGTAGGGTGAAGTCAGGTCCCTCAGCACATCGCAGGTACAGTTAGAGACTCCGGCCAGCCACAGCTCCATCCTCACCTCCCCATTCACTGTCCAACCCTCCAACCCATACAGAACCCTGCTGCGGCCTTCCGGAATGATCTTGGCATCTCCATTCAGGTACAAAATGTCTTTCACTTTCATCTTCAGTGCTGTGATGACACCGAGAAAAAAAAACAAGACAGAGAGGAGTAAATTACAGGAGAGTCCCGTTTCTGTTTTATCGTTCACCATCTCAGGGGATTCCAAATCCATCCAAACTCAATGAAGCATTTTGCAAGATGTCATATACAAAATGTGGCAACCAATTTGTACATAGAAAGATCCCATTGTCATAAGGGCCGAACATTTTGCCTTAAATCAGTAATCATTAATGCTGAGGACACGGGGGAGAACACAACAGCCGCTCTTCAATATAATCACCAGGGGTTCACTTACATCCAGTTAATGGGGCAGACAGGGCCTCAGTTTAATATCTTATCTGTGAGGAGACATCAGCAACAGTGCGGCGCTCCCTCAGCACTGACCCTCTGACAGTGCGGCGCTCCCTCAGCACTGATCCTCTGACAGTGCGGCACTCCCTCAGTACTGACCCTCTGACAGTGCGGCGCTCCCTCAGCACTGACCCTCTGACAGTGCAGCACTCCCTCAGCACTGACCCTCTGACAGTGCGGCACTCCCTCAGCACTGATCCTCTGACAGTGCGGCACTCCCTCAGCACTGACCCTCTGACAGTGCGGCACTCCCTCAGCACTGATCCTCTGACAGTGCGGCACTCCCTCAGTACTGACCCTCTGACAGTGCGGCGCTCCCTCAGCACTGACCCTCTGACAGTGCGGCGCTCCCTCAGCACTGACCCTCTGACAGTGCGGCGCTCCCTCAGCACTGACCCTCTGACAGTGCGGCACTCCCTCAGTACTGACCCTCTGACAGTGCGGCACTCCCTCAGTACTGACCCTCTGACAGTGCGGCACTCCCTCAGTACTGACCCTCTGACAGTGCGGCACTCCCTCAGTACTGACCCTCTGACAGTGCGGCACTCCCTCAGTACTGACCCTCTGACAGTGCGGCACTCCCTCAGCACTGACCCTCTGACAGTGCGGCACTCCCTCAGTACTGACCCTCTGACAGTGCGGCACTCCCTCAGTACTGACCCTCTGACAGTGCGGCACTCCCTCAGTACTGACCCTCTGACAGTGCGGCACTCCCTCAGTACTGACCCTCTGACAGTGCGGCACTCCCTTAGTACTGACCCTCTGACAGTGCGGCACTCCCTCAGTACTGACCCTCTGACAGTGCGGCACTCCCTCAGCACTGACCCTCTGACAGTGCGGCACTCCCTCAGTACTGACCCTCTGACAGTGCGGCACTCCCTCAGCACTGACCCTCTGACAGTGCGGCACTCCCTCAGCACTGACCCTCTGACAGTGCGGCACTCCCTCAGCACTGACCCTCTGACAGTGCGGCGCTCCCTCAGCACTGACCCTCTGACAGTGCGGCACTCCCTCAGCACTGACCCTCTGACAGTGCAGCACTCCCTCAGCACTGACCCTCTGACAGTGTGGCACTCCCTCAGTACTGACCCTCTGACAGTGTGGCGCTCCCTCAGCACTGACCCTCTGACAGTGCGGCACTCCCTCAGCACTGACCCTCTGACAGTGCGGCACTCCCTCAGCACTGACCCTCTGACAGTGTGGCACTCCCTCAGTACTGACCCTCTGACAGTGCGGCACTCCCTCAGCACTGACCCTCTGACAGTGTGGCACTCCCTCAGCACTGACCCTCTGACAGTGCGGCGCTCCCTCAGCACTGACCCTCTGACAGTGTGGCACTCCCTCAGTACTGACCCTCTGACAGTGCGGCACTCCCTCAGCACTGACCCTCTGACAGTGCGGCGCTCCCTCAGCACTGACCCTCTGACAGTGCGGCGCTCCCTCAGCACTGACCCTCTGACAGTGCGGCACTCCCTCAGCACTGACCCTCTGACAGTGTGGCACTCCCTCAGCACTGACCCTCTGACAGTGCGGCACTCCCTCAGTAGAGAGCATCAGCCTGAATTACAGGCTCAAATTTCTAACATCCTCTGACCTGTTTCCGATGGGAGAGAGCTCATGCTGAGCTACAGCTGACATTCTCTGAGTGTCCGCGCTGGTGGCCATTCTGTCAACCTGTGGTCTTGAGAGTAAAATCCTCATTCTTGTTTTCAAATCCTGCTGTGTCCTTGCCCCTCCATATCTCTGACATTTCCTCCAGTCCCACAGCCCTCTGAGGTCACCTCGCTGCTCCAATTCCGGCCTCTTCATCCACTTTCTCACCTGATCCAGATCTGATTCACTTCAGATCAGCCATGATCTTATTGAATGGCGGGGCAGGCTCGAGGGGCTAGATGGCCGACTCCTGCTCCTATTTCTTATGCTCTCTTGAGCATCCCTAATTTTAATTGTTCCATGAATGCTTGAGTGGCCGAGGTTCTAAGCTGTGGAATTGCCTGCCTCAATCTCTCCGCCTCTCCCTCTCCTTCTTCAGGGCACTTTGTAGAAGCTCCTTTTTGATCAGGGTTGTGATCACCTGTCCTAACATCCCTGATGTGACTCAGTGTCAAACTATGCTTGGGCCACTGTCTCTGTAGAGTCTGTACCTTCTCCCCGTGCCTGCGTGGGTTTCCTCCAGGTGCCCCAGTTTCCTCCACAGTCCGAAGGTGAGCGGGTTAGGTTGATTGGCCACGCTAAATTGCCCCATAGTGTCCCGGGATGCGTAGGTTAGTGGGATTAGCAGGATAAATATGTGGGGTTAGGAGAATGGGCCCTGGGTAGGATTGTTGTTGGTGCAGACCCGATGGGCCGAATGGCCTCCTTCTGCACTGTCGGGATTCGATAACACTCCTTTGAAGCATCGTTGGATGTTTTACTGTGTGCGCGATGCAATTGAAAATAATCTCATCAAACACTCACTGGGAGCAAAATGCCCCAGTCATTCTGCTGAAACTTACCAAAATCATTTTTGCAGAAATGTTCGAGAATGTTACTCTCGGCCTCTCCCTCAGATGTGCAGGCGTGGCAGATTCTAGACTCTGAAAATATAGACGGATGGCAGATAAATCCAGTTGAAATGTCAGTGCCGCACTCACCCTCACATCAAGGAGAATGGCCCTTTTGGTCCAGAAACTGAGAACTCCTCATCCCAGGGGATCCGGTGTGCTTCCTATCATTCTATCTACTACTGGGAGCAGGTTTGAACTGACTGGATCTTTTCAGTGCACAGTTCAGAGTCATCAACATGGACATAATGGGACAGCCCGATGGCACAGTGGTTAGCACTGCTGCCTCACAGCGCCAGGGACCCAGGTTCGATTCCCACCTTGGATCACTGTCTGTACAAGTTTGCACATTCTCCCCATGTCTACATGGGTTTCCTCCAGGTGCTCCGGTTTCCTCCCACAGTCTGAAAGACGTGCTGGTTAGGGTGCATTGGCCGTGCTAAATTCTGTCTCAGTGTAACCTGAACAGGCGCCAGAATGTGGCGACTAGGGGATTTTCACAGTCACTTCATTGCGGTGTTAATGTAAGCCTATGTGTGACTTTAATAAATAAACTTTAAACAATGCAGCTACCAAAGCTTCTTCAGCATCTCCTCCCAAACCACATCCACCTTGAATATCTTTCTCATCTTGACCAATCAAATCAAACAGCATTGCTCCTTTGGTTGTCCATAAAATGCAGAGTACAGACTTATCAGCCAGCCTGCAGTTTCAAAACCCAAAATAAAATGTGTGCTGTTCGGTGTAATTCCACGATTGGGCAGCACTTGTTGAACAATCCCAAGTGTGCTAATCATTCCACTAACAACCAATTTAAGATAATCAGTCGTGCTGTAACATTGCTGATTTAACTTGCTGGAAATGGCACATATTCATACACAGAGACTCATTCTCTGTAAACTAAAGGATTATATTCAAACCTTGTGCCTTTTCTGAATTATCTGGGAGCTTTACTATCTCCAATCAGGCAATCAGAATTGACTTGCTAACTAGTTTGCACATTTGATTTGGTTTGATTTGATTTATTATTGTCACATGTATCAGTATACAGTGAAAATTATTGTTACTTGTGTGGTTTACAGACAGAGCATACCGTACATAGAGAAGGAAAGAAGAGAGTGTAGAGTGTAGTGCTACAATCATAGCTAGGGTGGAGAGAAAGATCAACTTAATGCAAGGTAGGTCCATTCAAAAACCTGACAGCAGCAGGGAGAAAGCTGTTCTTGAGTCTGTTGGTTAGTGACCTCAGACTTTTGTATCTTTATCCCCTGTTGCATAAATTGCTACAATTGTTTGAAATCTGGCATTCTTTTGTGGTCCTGTTGAATGGAAGGTGAAAAGCTTCGACAAACTTTCTCTTTTCAACGAGATTGAAGGAAATCTCCTATACACTCCCTCTGAAACCTTCACGTCTCTCCGAAAGTGCAGTGCCCAAAGTGGACACAATTCTCCAACCAGAGACTAGATAGTATTTTACAAGGGTTTGCCGTGACTTTCTCAGTCTCAGCCCCTATTTGTAAAGTCCAGGATCCCTTGTTAATCTTCTTGAAGAGACAAAATTAAGGGGGGGTAGCTACAGGACGGATGTCAGGGGTAGGTTCTTTACCCAGCGGGTGGTGAGGGATTGGAATGCCCTGCCTGCTGCAGTTGTAGATGCGTCTAGTTTGGGGGCGTTTAAGAGATCTCTGGATAGGTTTATGGACGAAAAGGGATTGGTATAGGCTAGTGGGTCATTGTTTTTGTAACTGGTCGGCGCAACATCGTGGGCCGAAGGGCCTGTTCTGCGCTGTAATGTTCTATGTTCTATGTTCTATGTTCTAAAAGTTGGAAATTTTCAGGTTAGGGAGTATCCATAGAGAGAGAGAGAGAGAGAGTGACTGTTGCAGGTCAGTGATCTTCTGTCAGAAGCAATGAACAAGCAAAGGGTTACTCACCTTCCTGCTGGACTCTCTCCTCCTCTGAGACGGCAGACGGGATGCAAAGGTCATTTTCCACTGGGAATTGGTTACAATCCAACATATCTGGCCAAGGGAAGCCAAAGGCAGACATCACAGGGGTGCAGCTATCTCGGACTGCCTGGCACAGGGACTGGCAAGGCTGGACCGACTCCTGCAGTTCGCTGAGGCAGACGGGAGCAAAGAGGGAGCAGAGGAACTTCCTGGTGTCGGAGTGACATTGCTTGCTCAGCAGGGGAACCCAGGAGCTAGCTTGCTGCAGGACCTCCTTCATGGACTCGTGTCCCAGGAGGTTGGGCAGCCTCATCTCGCTGTACCCGACCCCGTGGCACAGCGCCATGGTGTGGGGGATTGGCTTACAGCTGGTTCGCCTGAACTCCATGGATCCCAGTCCGAAGCTGGTTCCTTCAGCCTCGCCGGTGGGGAGGCTGCGAACCGAGCAAATGGGAAACAGCAGCAACATCAGGAACCACAGCGCAGACGGTGCTCCTCTCTCCAACCAATCGAGGGGCAAAAAGATGGGCATTGCTTGTCTTCCTTATTGACCAATCAAATAAACCGTGTTTGGATTGAAGGTGTGAAGACTGTTGACGGGAGCGCGATTGAACGAAACAAAGACTTCCTCACCTTGAGGACAACAAACGTTTTGGAGGAACCGAATGAAGGGGACAGGTCAAAGGGCACAGGTTAAAGGGGACAGGTCAAAGGGCACAGGTTAAAGGGGACAGGTCAAAGGGTTCAGCTTCAACTTTGGAAAATTTGTCCAGTCCTGAGTCTGACTTTTGGTCAGTGTCAGGGAGAGCTTCTAGGCATCTCACTAACTCACTCTTACACTGCAGTGGCTCAAAGACAATTCACTCTCAATTTTCCTTCGATTTCAGCTGCTCATTCACTTTGAGGAGATCTCCCTCCCTTTCTCTCTCCTCGCTGGATCCTGTAAAGGAGAAGAAATTATTTCAATGGCCAACCTAAGCTTCCCCGATCAGAAAAAAGTTCAGTTAAACATTCCTGTTTCATTCTGTAAGTATACACGGCAATATCCAGTGTTAATCAGACTGAGAATATTGAGATCTCAAACAGAGCATTTCACTGAGCATAGGGACAGAGTAAAGCTCCCTCTACACTGTCCCCATCAAACACTCCCAGGACAGGTACAGCACGGGGTTAGATACAGAGTAAAGTTCCTTCTACACTGTCCCCCATCAAACACTCCCAGGACAGGTACAGCACGGGGTTAGATACAGAGTAAAGCTCCCTCTACACTGTCCCCATCAAACACTCCCAGGACAGGTACAGCACGGGGTTAGATACAGAGTAAAGCTCCCTCTACACTGTCCCCCCATCAAACACTCCCAGGACAGGTACAGCACGGGGTTAGATACAGAGTAAAGCTCCCTCTACACTGTCCCCATCAAACACTCCCAGGACAGGTACAGCACGGGCTTAGATACAGAGTAAAGCTCCCTCTACACTGTCCCCATCAAACACTCCCAGGACAGGTACAGCATGGGGTTAGATACAGAGTAAAGCTCCCTCTACACTGTCCCCCATCAAACACTCCCAGGACAGGTACAGCACGGGGTTAGATACAGAGTAAAGTTCCTTCTACACTGTCCCCCATCAAACACTCCCAGGACAGCTACAGCACAGGGTTAGATACAGAGTAAAGCTCCTCTATACTGTCCCCCCATCAAACACTCCCAGAACAGGTACAGCACGGGGTTAGATACAGAGTAAAGCTCCCTCTACACTGTCCCCCCATCAAACACTCCCAGGACAGGTACAGCACGGGGTTAGATACAGAGTAAAGCTCCCTCCATACAATTTGCAGTTATTAATTGGCTGATCTCTGTACAAATGTTGGTCACTTCCCCTATATCATGCTTTAAAATTTTCATTATTTTCAATGAAAGAGAAAAGTCAACTCAGAGAGAGAGAATGAAAAAACAGGGGGAGGGAGAGGGAGACAGCCCAAGGGAGAGAGAGAGAGAGATTCAGAGAGACTGAGAGGCAGAAAGAATGAGAGATTGGGAGTTTGGAAGGAGGGTTCAGATAAGCTGAGAGAAGGAGACACAAAGATGAAGAGAGAGAGAGACAGTGGAGCAAGATAGTGAGGGGCGAATAGAGGAGGGGAGAGAAGTGCGGAGACAGAAGATGAGCCTCAAAGGTAGAGTCTGAAACATGCAGAGAAAGTAAGAGAGGAACAAGCCACTGAGGAAGGAATACTAATGGAATAACAGAGCAAGCAAGGAAATAACTGAGAGTCAGAGGCAGAGCTGCAATGACCTGTCCTGCACCTCCTGATCTTGTACCTGTTTTAATCTTCAGGAGTCTCCTGTCCAGGTGGTTGGGATTCTTTTCCCAGTTTTCCAGACTGTTCCCAGCTCTCTCCCAGTTTGTACAGAGGGAGCTGCTGACAGCTCAGAATTCACAGCTGCTGGCTGTGTGTGTTGGGAGCCGAGGGGTTTTGTGAAAGAGGGAGTCATTTAGCGTGCAAGTTAAAATTAGCACATAATAAATCTTCCATCAGCTCCCGACCCACTGCCAGACATCCATTGTCCTGCTTTGCTTGAGGTGCTTTAATAGTTTGTGCTTTGCCAGGGCTGGAGGGAGGTGGGGGGGGTGGGTGGAATGATGGAGGCCTGAGCTGGATACGTTTGATATGAAGGAATGGTTTTAATTCACTAAAAGTACCGTGTAAGTACACGAGACGGAGACAGTGAGGGGCAAACTGAGGGACTCATGTGAGCCACACCTTCTGGTCAAGGGGTTGGGGGGTGGGGGGTAAGGATACTGACACAGACAACTCGGTAATTCACTCAAGACCGAGAGAGCTCTGTTGCACAATGTGCGGTTCAGAAAGGAGCCTCTTAATTGTCCCAGCAACCAGCCTGTGCTAAATTACAGGGAATTATTGATGAATTAGGCACTGGATCCACACTCTGTGCTGACAAAATAAAGCTTTCTTCTGAAACTTCTGTTGGCTGGTGATCAGTACAGTTACAAACATTTTTGTTTTTAACTCTTTGCACGAAGGGGACTCTCTCCATCATTTTTAAAGGTGTCCTGGTGTCACGGGAAGCAGTGACACCTCAGTTATGTTAGTCAACCAGGGGGAGATGGCGTTGTGGGCGTACGGTCTGGACTCGTGATCCAGTGCCTCAGGCTAACAGAAACCATGGCAGAGACTGAAAGTGGAAATTGTTAAAATACTGGAATTATGAGTCTACTGGTGATAATTCCCTTTCTCCCACTCCACCACCAAACTCTGCCTTAGAAACATAGAAACTAGAAGCAGGACAATGACCTGTCCTGCACCTCCTGATCTTCCGCCCTTCGCGTTTGCTCCTCCATTCATTCTGATCATGGCTGATCATCAAATTCAATATCCTGATTCCCCCTTTTCCCTCGATCCCTTTAGCCCCAAGAGCTGTGTCTAATTTCCTCTTGAAATCACACAACCTTTTGGCCTCATCTGCTTTCTGTGGGAGTGAATTCCACACATTCCCCACCCTCTGGGTGAAGACATTTCTCCTCACCTCAGTTCTAAAAGGTTTACCCCCTATCCTCAAACTCTGACCCCCTAGTTCTGGACTCCCCCCACCACTGGGAGCATTCCTTCTGAATCTACCCTAATCTATCGAATCAAGGTTCTTGATTAATACGGGGATCAGGGGTCATGGGGGAAAAAGCAGAAGAATGGGGATGAGAAAAATATCAACCATGATTGAATGGCAGAGCAGACTCGATGGGCCGAGTGGCCTAATTCTGCTCCTATGTCTTATGGATCTTATGGTCTCCACCATCTAATCCTGTTAGAATTTTATAAGTTTCTCTGAGATCCTCTCTCATTCTTATAAATTCCAGTGAATATAATCTCAACCCAGGAATCAGCCTGGTAAACCTTCGCTGTGCTCCCTCTATAGCAAGGACATTCTTCCTCAGATAAGGGGACCAAAACTGCACACGATATTCCAGGTGTGACGTCACCAATGTCCTTTACAATTGCAGCAAAACACCTCTATATTCAAATCCTCTCGCTATGACGGCCAACATACCATTTGCCTTCCTTACCTGGTCTGGCCTGCATAGGACTGCAGATTCACAGGAATGCAGTTGACACTTAGTTGCCCTCTGCCTCTGATACGTTCTGGAATACATATTTTAAAATATTCAATTCATAATCTGGAGAATTTGAGTTCAAATCCCACCTGTAGACTGAGAATTTTCATTCAGCAGGAAAGCCATCTGGAGATAAAATAGTGGGATCTGTAACAGTGACCTGCTGGATTGTTACTCACTCGATGACATGACGTTGAGGGGAGGGACATGTCCCAGCCTCGACCAGCCTGGTCTATGTAACTCCAGTCCCACAGCAACACATCTGACTTTTTAACCATCCTCTGAAGCAAACCTCTTAATTGTTACCAGTCATTCCAAAATCAGATCAAATGACACCATCTCAGGGCAGCAAAGGGTGGGGAAGAAATCACAAAATGGTGCAACACAGAAAGGGGACATGGTGCCTGTGTTAATTTTTTGAAATAGCCATAGGGTGGCACTGCTGCCTCACAGCGCCGGGGACCCGAGTTCAATTCCTGGCCTGGGTCACTGTCTCGGAGTCTGCACATTCTCCCCATGTTTGCGTGGGCTTCCTCCCACACTCCAAAAGACGTGCTGGTAAGGTGAATTGGCCATGCTAAATTCTCCCTCAGTGTACCTGAACAGGTGCCAGAGTGTGGCGACTAGGGGATTTTCACAGTAACTTCATTGCAGTGTTAATGTAAGCCTACTTGTGACAAATAAATAAACTTTGTTCAGTTCATCCTACTCCCCTGCCCTTGTCCCCACTGCCCTGCAACACCTTTCCTTTCATGCGTTTATCCAATTTCCTTTTGAAAGAATCTGCTTCCACTGCCTTTACTTACCAACCCTCCTGCCAGTAACAGGGATTTTTCTTTTCAAACCATTCCTAATTTTGAACCTCTCCATTAATCCTTCTCTGCTCCAAGGGAACAATCCTGGCTTCTCCAGTCTCTCTGCATTAATCGAAGTCTGTCACTCCTGCTCCCGTTCCAGTAAATCCTCTCCACACCCTCACCAAGACCCAGACATCCTTTCGAAAGTGTGGGACCCCAGGATCGGACACAACTCAACAAATTGGTGGTGAGATAGTGAGGGGGAAAGCCTGAGATGACAGGACGATATGGACAGCAGGTCAGATGGGCGGAACAGCGGCAAGTGGAATTTAACCCTGAAAATTGTGAAGTGATGCATTTTGGGAGGACTAACAAGACAAGGGACTAGAAAGTGAATGTTAGGATACTAGGAATTCCAGAGGTCCAGAGGAATCTTGGGGTGCATGTTCAAAGGTCACTGGACAGGTAGATAAAGTGGTTAAGAAGACATATGGGATACTTGTCTTTATTGGCCAAGACATTGAATACAAGGCAGGGAGACCATAAAACCACAAGACATAGAAGCAGAATTAGGCCACTCAGCCCATCTACTCTGCCATTCAATCATGGCTGATATTTTTCTCATCTCCATTCTCCTGCCTTTTTCCGTAACCCCTGATCCCCTTATTAATCAAGAACCTATCTCTGCTTTAAAGATACTCAAGTGAGGTTATAATGCAGCTGTATAAAACACTGGTTGGGCCACAGCCAGAGTACTGTGTGCAGTTCTGGTCAGCACACTATGGGAAGGTTGTGATTGCGCTGGAGAGAGTTACAGAGGTGATCGACCAGGACGTTTCCTGGGCTGGAGTGTTTCAGCTGTGGAGAGAGGCTGGTTAGACTGGGGTTGTTTATCTTAGAGCAGAGGAGGCTGAGGGTGGACCCTGACTGAGGTTTACAAAATAATGAGGGATATAGGGTAGGTAGAAAGAATGTTTCCTCTTAAGTCGAGGATCAATTAAGTCGAGGTTTGAATAGAGGGGAGTACGGTAGGATGAGAGAAAAATTGGCGAATGTGGACTGGGGGAGCGCGTTGGAAGGTAGGTCTGCTGAGGAGCAGTGGAGGATCTTTAAGGAGATCTTTCTTGGTGCTCAGCAGAAATTTATTCCGATGGTCAAAAAGGACCGTAGGAGGAGAGGTAATCAGCCGTGGATAACGAAGGAGGTGAAGGAAAGTGTTAAATTAAAAGCGGAGGCGTTTAGAGTAGCTAAGAGTAGTGGGCGAGAAGAGGATTGGGAGAGGTTTAAATGTCAACAAAGATTGACAAAGAAGTTGATAAAGAAGGGTAGGAGAAACTATGAAGCTGGGCTAGCGCTTAATATAAAAAAGGATAGCAAGAGTTTTTATAAATATATAAAAAGGAAGAGGCTGGCTAGGGTGAACGTTGGTCCCTTAGAGGATGAGAAGGGGGACTTGGTGGTAGGGGATGGGGAAATGGCTGAGGCCCTGAATAACTTTTTTGTTTCGGTCTTCACGGAGGAGGACGTGAATAATTTGCCGGATTTAGAGATGGAAAGGTGGTAGGACTGGAGGGTCTTAATGACATTACTGTTACTAGAGAGGCGGTGCTCAACAGACTGGAGGGGCTGATTGTGGACAAGTCCCCAGGACCGGATGGAATGCATCCGCGGGTTCTGAAAGAAATGGCGGAGGTGATAGTGGATGCCTTGGTGGTTATTTTCCAGACGTCGCTGGATTCCGGGGAAGTGCCGGAAGATTGGAAAACGGCTAATGTTACGCCGTTGTTTAAGAAGGGTGCCAGGCAAAAGGCGGGGAATTATAGGCCGGTTAGTTTAACATCTGTTGTAGGTAAAATGTTAGAATCCGTCATCAAGGAGGAAATAGCGAGGCATCTTGAGAGGAATTGCTTGATAGAGCAGACGCAGCATGGTTTCGTTAAGGGGAAGTCGTGTCTGACAAATTTATTGGAGTTCTATGAGGATGTGTCTAGGGCAGTGGATAGAGGAGAGCCGGTGGATGTGGTCTTTCTTGATTTTCAGAAGGCGTTTGACAAGGTACCTCACAAGAGGTTATTGCAGAAGGTCAGGGGGCATGGAGTTGGGGGTAGGGTGTTAGCGTGGATAGAGGACTGGTTGTCAAATAGGAGGCAGAGAGTGGGGGTCAATGGGTGCTATTCGGATTGGCGGATGGTGACTAGTGGAGTGCCCCAGAGGTCGGTGCTGGGGCCTCAGCTATTTACCATTTATATAGATGATCTGGAGGAGGGAACCGAGTGTAGGGTGTCGAAATTTGCTGATGACACCAAAATTGGTGGAAAGGCAAATTGTGCGGAGGGTGTGGAGAGTCTGCAGAAGGATCTAGATAGGCTGGGCGAATGGGCCAGGAACTGGCAAATGGAATTTAATGTTGGCAAGTGCGAGGTGGTCCACTTTGGTAGGAAGAATGGTAGGAAGGATTATTACTTACGTGGAGAAAAACTGCAGCAGGCGACGGTGCAGAGGGACCTCGGGGTCCTTGTGCATGAGTCGCAAAAACCCAGCCTGCAGGTGCAGCAGGTGGTCAGGAAGGCGAATGGGATGCTGGCCTTCATAGCGAGGGGGATTGAATATAAAAGTAGGGAGGTCTTGCTGCGGCTGTATAGGGCATTGGTGAGGCCGCAGCTGGAGTACTGTGTGCAGTTTTGGGCGCCGTACTTACGCAAGGATATTTTGGCCTTGGAGGGAGTGCAGAGGAGGTTTACTAGGCTGATGCCGGAGCTGAGGGGGTTGAGCTATGAGGAGAGGCTGAATAAACAAGGCTTGTACTCGTTAGAGTTTAGAAGAATGAGGGGAGATCTCATTGAGACGTATAAGATGATGAATGGGATGGATAGGATAGAGGTGGAGAGACTCTTCCCGCTCAGAAAGGACAGTAGGACTAGAGGGCACAGCCTCAAGATAAAAGGGGGGCGGTTTAGAACAGAGTTGAGGAGGAACTTCTTCACTCAAAGGGTGGTGAATCTCTGGAATTCTCTGCCCGTTGAAGTGGTGGAGGCTGCCTTGCTAAATATTTTTAAGACGCGGGTTGATGGGTTTTTGATAAGAGAGGGGATTAAGGGTTATGGGGAGAGGGCGGGAATGTGGAACTGAGCAGCGACAGATCAGCCATGATCTTATTGAATGGTGGGGCAGGCTCGAAGGGCTAGATGGCCTACTCCTGCTCCTATTTCTTATGTTCTTATGTTATGTAATAACCAGGGAGCAGAGATTTATGGTAAGGGGCAGGAGGTTTAGAGAGGATTTGAGGAAAAGCTTTTTCACCCAGAGGGCGGTGAGAATTTGGGACTCACTGCCTGAAACAGTGGGAGAGGCAGGAACCCTCACAGCATTGAAGAAGCATTTAGATGAATACTTGAATCCCATTGAAACAATATGGAGCAAGTGCTGGAAAATAGGATTAGAATAGATAGGTGCTTGATGGCCAGCACAGACAGGATGGGCTGAAGGGCCTCTTTTTGAGCTGTAAAACTCGAGAGGCCAAAACTGAGACAGAGCATCTTTCTTTTGCAGAAAGAATTTATTGTCTGAGTACAGAGTTAACATTTCTTCCCACCACCAGTGTCCCAGCTATCCCCATGTATAGGTGTAGAAATACCCTTCATTTATTTCACAGTGTAATTATCAATAATATTGACAAAGAATCATAGAATCCCTACAGTACAGAAGGAGGCCATTCAGCCCATTGAGTCTGTACCAACCTCAATCCCACCCAAGCCCTATTCCCATAAGCCCACACATTTATCCTGCTAATCCCCCTGACATGAGGGTCAATTTAGCACGGCCAATTCACCTAACTGCACATCTTTGGACTGTGGGACGAAACCGGAGCACCCGGAAGAAACCCACGCAGACACAGGGAGAATGTGCAAACTCCACACAGACAGTGGACCGAACTGGGAATCGAACCCAGGTCCCTGGCACTGTGAGGCAACAGAGCTAACCAATGGGCCACCGTGCCGCTCATGCGGGGCTGGACCTTGGAGATGTCGATAGTTATAAAAACCAACAACCGGTTTACGTTCCCCCACACGAGCCCCCAGTCTTTGTGAGACACGCAACGATCCCTTACACTGTGTTTCTTCTGATTGCGGATTAACTTTTCAGTGTAGCCACCAGGTGGCAGTGAGACTCCACTAAATAACCCAGAGGGGCTGCTGTTAATGGAGATTCTTACATCAATTCATTTCAGAGGCCAGAGCCCACAGCCCATTGCCAGGATATCATCAGAGCTGGAGAGAGTTTGTGGGGAAAAAATGATCCTTGCCCATTAACATAGGTAATTGACACCCCTGTGGGAGCAGCTTTACACATACTGGCAAGATTACAAGAACAAAGAAAATGACAGCACAGGAACAGGCCCTTCAGCCCTCCAAGCCTGCACCGACTGAACTAAAACCCCCTATCCATCCGGGGACCATATCTCTCTATTCCCATCCTACTCATGTACTTGTCAAGAAGCCCCTTAAAAGTCACGATTGTATCTGCTTCCACATGTCTGTATCGCAGTACGTGTGATGATAATGAAATCTATCACCTGGAGGTCCCCCTCCAAGCCACTCACCATCCTGATTGGAAATATATTGGCTATTCCTTCGCTGTCGCTGGGTCAAAACCTGGAACTCCCTCCCGAACAGCACTATGGGTGTACCTACACCACATGGACTGCAGCAGCTCAAGAAAGCAGCTCACCGCCACCTTCTCAAGGGGCAACTCGAGATGGACAATAAAATTACTGACGACCGTCAGTGCCCCGCATCCTGTGAAAGAATAAAGGAAAGCCTGGCAGCATTTGTAGAAGGAGAAACAGACTTAAAGTTTCAGGATTGTGTTTCAAGCCAGGTCGGATACTCCCAAGGGTTCTATGACACTCGCCTGACCTGTAATGTTTTATGTTGAGTTTGGCGAGGATGACCCTGAGAGGTTTCCCTCCAGGTATGATTCAACTCACCCACGAGGAGCTTTTATCAAAAACAAAGCTTAATTAAGGATATTGTTGACATGTACAGTAAGACAATGAGCAAGAACCTTTAACAATTACAAACAAGAATCGCAACAACCACGATAATGTATAATTCTTAAGGAAATACTTCTCATGTATTTCAACCAAAACCAACATTTACACAATAATACACAAACCCCTCCAAGTAAGCACAACGCAGCATAGGTTAATGCCCACTTGTAACAGGAGTCCTCCTGGGCTGAGTGATGCAAATTCCTTGTGAAGAAACTCAGAAGAGGTTGTAGTCGAATCTGTTTCCCAGAACACAGCTTCTTTAAGGCAGAACCAAACAAAGAGGAAAAAACGGGGAGAGAAAGAGACTGCTTCTTAGCTTGTTGCTAAACCGCTTTCCAAAACAAAATTGAAAGCCGAAAGGAAAATCCCCTATCACCTGACTGCCGCAGCTGAGCTCCACCCCCAGTGACATCGCTGAAGCTGTAAGCTCCATGATTTAAAAAAACCTTCCTTAAAGGTACACTCACATGGCAACTGTGACTTTCCATTACTATCACCTCACACCGCTCTGTATTAAACATGATCTGCCACCTGCTTGCCCAACCCCGAGATTAACTTTATCCTGGTGCAGTCAGTTGGTATCACCCTCACTATTTAAACCACCTCCAAGTTTGGTATCATTGGCAATTTTGTGTATTCCAACATCCAAGTTATTACAAATATCAAAAACAAAATCAATGATTGTTGCACACTCCTTGGTGAAGATAATTTACAATTGTGACATTTTCTGTCCTTAAGTCACTCTGTCCAAATTGCTGCAGAAGAGGGGATTGCGCAAGATAAAAGCTCACATGATGCATGGAAAGTGCATTGGCCAACAGGAAATAGAGGATCAGGATAATGGGTCATTACCAGTGCTAACCTCTTCAATCCATCTTTATAAGAACATAAGAACAGAAGAACATAAGAAATAGGAGCAGGAGTAGGCCATCTAGCCCTTCGAGCCTGCCCCGCCATTCAATAAGATCATGGCTGATCTGTCGTGGCTCAGTTCCACATTCCCGCCCACTCCCCATAACCCTTAATCCCCTCGCTTATCAAAAACCCATCAACCCGCGTCTTAAAAATATTTAGCGAGGTAGCCTCCACCACTTCAACGGGCAGAGAATTCCAGAGATTCACCACCCTTTGAGTGAAGAAGTTCCTCCTCAACTCCGTTCTAAACCACCCCCCTATTTTATCTTGAGGCTGTGCTCCCTAGTCCTACTATCCTTTCTGAGCGGGAAGAGTCTCTCCACCTCTATCCTATCCATCCCATTCATCATCTTATACGTCTCAATGAGATGACTCACCCTGGAATTATTCTTGTGAAACCTTTCTGCACTCTCTCCAATGCCTTCACATCTTTACAGTGCTCAGAATTGAGCACAATTTTTTTCATTCGTTCATGGCGTGTGACTGTCACTGGCTGAGCCAGTAATTGTTGCCCCTCTCTAATTGTTCTTGAACCGAGTGCCTTGTTAGGCCACTTCAGAGAGCATTTTTTTACAAGTGTGATAACCCGCATTAGGTCCATGGGAATCATTGATTGATCTCCCTGGGCTTGTTGAGTATGAGTTCCCTGACAATTGTGGCCTCTGATGTGGAGATGCCGGCGTTGGACTGGGGTAAACACAGTAAACCTGTTGGACTTTAACCTGGTGTTGTGAGACTTCTAATTGTGGCCGACCCAGCTGGAGCTCATTATCTGATCGTTTTATAAGGCAGGCCCAGGACTGGGCTTGCTGAATTGTCATCCAAGGTAAGGATTAGTATGTATACACATGGTAGTCATTTTACTTTGGATCAGAGAATCCTTACAGTAAGGAAGGAGGCCATTTGGCCCATCGAGTCTGTACTGACCATAATCCCACCCTGGCCCCATTCTTGTAACCCCATGCATTTATCCTGCTAATCCCCCTGATGCTAGGGTCAATTTAGCATGGCCAATCAACCTAACCCACACATCATTCTGTAATAAATGATGTTTCTTTCCTGTCGGGTTTCCTGAGTCATTACAAAGAGTCAATCACATTGCTGTAGGTCTGGAGTCACATGTAGACCTGACCAAGTCGGGAACAACAAATTTATTTTCCTAAAGGACGTTAGTGAACCAGATGGGTTTTTATTACAGTTCACAATAGAAATATACAAACTAGAAGCAAGAGTAGGCCATTCGGCCCTTCGAGCCTGCTCCGCCATTGTTTGATCGTAGCTGATCATTGAATTCCATATCTTGATCCCCCTTCCCCTGAAATTCCCTTGATCCCTTTGGCCTCAAGACCGATAACTAATTTCTTATTGAAATTAGACAATGTTTTGGCCTCAACTACATTCTGTGGTAGTGAATGCCACACAATCACTACTCTCTGGGTGATGAAATCTCTCCCCACCTCAGTTCTAAAAAGTTTACCCCTTATCCTCAAACTATGACTCCTAGTTCTGAACTCCCCCACCATTGGGAACATTCTTTCTGAATCTATCCTGTCTAACCCTGTTAGAATTTTATAAGTTTCTATGAGATCCTCTCTCACTCTTCTAAACTCCATTGAGTATAATCCTAACCAACTTAGTCTCTTCTCATATGACAGACCTACCATTCCAGGATTCAGTCTAAGAACATAAGAACATAAGAAATAGGAGCAGGAGTAGGCCATCTAGCCCTTCGAGCCTGCCCCGCCATTCAATAAGATCATGGCTGATCTGTTGTGGCTCAGTTCCACTTTCCCGCCCTCTCCCCATAACCCTTAATCCCCTCTCTTATCAAAAACCCATCAACCCGCTTCTTAAAAATATTTAGCGAGGCAGCCTCCACCACTTCAACGGGCAGAGAATTCCAGAGATTCACCACCCTTTGAGTGAAGAAGTTCCTCCTCAACTCCGTTCTAAACCGCCTCCCCTTTATCTTGAGGCTGTGCCCCCTAGTCCTACTGTCTTTTTTGAGCGGGAAGAGTCTCTCCACCTCTATCCTATCCATCCCATTCATCATCTTATACGTCTCAATGAGATCTCCCCTCATTCTTCTAAACTCTAACGAGTACAAGCCTAGTTTATTCAGCCTCTCCTCATAGCTCAATCCCCTCAACTCTGGTATCAGCCTAGTAAACCTCCTCTGCACTCCCTCCAGGGCCAAAATATCCTTGCGCAGGTGCGGCGCCCAAAACTGCACACAGTACTCCAGCTGCGGCCTCACCAATGCCCTATACAGCTGCAGCAAGACCTCCCTACTTTTATATTCAATCCCCCTCGCTATGAAGGCCAGCATCCCATTCGCCTTCCTGACCACCTGCTGCACCTGCAAGCTGGGTTTTTGCGACTCATGCACAAGGACCCCGAGGTCCCTCTGCACCGTCGCCTGCTGCAGTTTTTCGCCACGTAAGTAATAGTCCTTCCTACCATTCTTCCTACCAAAGTGGACCACCTCACACTTGCCAACATTAAATTCCATTTGCCATTTCCTGGCCCATTCGCCCAGCCTATCTAGATCCTTCTGCAGACTCTCCACACCCTCCACACAATTTGCCTTTCCCCCAATCTTGGTGTCATCAGCAAATTTGGTCTGGTAAACCTTTACTGAAATCCCTCTATAGCAAGGACACCAAAACTGCACATAATACTCCAGGTGTGGCCTCACCAATGCCCTATACAATTGCAGCAAAACATCCCTACCCCTATACTCAAATCCTTTTAATATGAAGGCCAACATATCCTTAGTCATGTGGATAAATGTGTTTAATTCAGGCAAACCAGCATAGAATCGTTAAAGGAAGAGTATGTTTGAATAAGTGGCTGGAGGTTTTTGATGTTGTGATATAAAGGTTTGACAAGGGTAATGCTGTTGATGTAGTGTATAAATGCCACATGGAAGACTTGTGAGGAAAGTTATTCATTACTGTCATATGTATTAGTATACAGTGAAAAATATTGTTTCTGCACACTATACAGACAAAGCATACCATTCATAGAGAAGGAAGGCAATAGCTCATTGGAACAAAGGGAACAGGAACAACACACAGATGCAAAATTGGCTGAGCGACAAGAGAGAGTCATCGACAATGGAGGTTTTTTGGACTAGAGGAGGGTTTGTAGAGGTGGGATCGGTATTGGGACCCGTGCTTTCCCCGATATAGATTAATGACCTAGATCTTGGAGTGCAGGAAACAAATTTTTAAACTTTCAAGCAATATAATGTTAGTGGGGGATAATGGGGAGAGGACGTTCTCATTGGTGAATGGATTGAGAGCCAGGCTTAAGGTAACTGGTGAAAAATGATGAGGAGAAAGTTTATTCTGGTAGCAAGTGGTTCAGTGCCTGGGTGCGATGGAGGCAGAGTTGACAGGGAAGGGGTGGGAGATTGGCCTGAGGAGAGTCAGCCATCGAAGGGCCAGCACAGACACATGGGCCGAATAACCTCCTTCTGCACATAACAATTCTGTAAGATCCCATTAACTTTATGTAGCTTTGTCCAAAGTAAAGAGGTTCAAATCTGCTCAAGTTTCTGGACAGAAAAAAACCAAAAATCCAGACTTTGTATAATTAGATATTTCACTGACATTTGCTCCCTGACCTCTAACCCGTCACGTGAGAATCAGAGCCTGGCTTCCAGGCCCACGCAGGCGTAGTGCGTGTTTGAGGATCGGAAGCGGGATGTGAGGTCACTCTATGGGCAGGTCCCAGCATGATTGGCAGGCGTGGACGGAAGTGATGTTATATCATAGGCAGGTTCGAAGCAGATTGTCAGGCCCGGGCGGAAGTGATGTTAAATCAAAGGCGGGTCCGATGCAGACTGACAGTCCTGAGCGGAAGTGATGTTCTATCACAGGCGGGTCCGATGCAGACTGACAGTCCTGAGCGGAAGTGATGTTCTATCACAGGCGGGTCCGATGCAGAGTGACAGGCCTGTGCGGAAGTGATGTCAGAGTGGGCGGGCCCAAGTGAGATGCCATGTGTGAGCGGAAGTGACGTTGCTGTGTGGGCGTTCTCGTTGCTGATCGGCAGGAGCTGCCGGAAGTGAGGCAGCGGTTGCTAGGCCCGATCAGGTGATGTTGTAAATAGGGGAGGCCGAGGCCTGCGCTCCTCCCGGGATCCACAATGGGCTGTTGTTACAGCAGTGAAGGCGACACCAGTGAACAGGTGAGGGGGAGCTGGAGACCGGGGAGCTCTCTCCCACTCTCATTAATTTATTGTTCGTTATTAATGAACCCTAACCCTGTTCTGCAAATAAAATGTTTAAATTCCCTTGAAATATCAGCTGGAGTTAAAGCTGCAGCCTTTGGGGTGAATGGTCTGTGAGGCCTGAGTGACCCCTGCACTGGGGGTGGGTGTGAGTGACCCCTGCACTGAGGGTGGGTGTGTGACCCCTGAACCCATGGGGTGGGGGGGGGTGTTGTGGTACTGGATGACCCCTAAACTAGGGGATGGAGGTTGGGAGACCCATGAACCGGGGGGTGGGAGGGGTGAGGCTGTATGACCCCAATGAAGAGTTGCAGGAGGGTGTGCCAGAAGCAGTATCTGGCACACTTAAAGATGAGGTGTCAAACTGGTGAAGCTACAGTGCAGGACTAGCAGAAGCTACAAGTGATAGAGCAAAACCATTCCACAGCCAATAGATGAGATCGGAACTCTGTCGTCTGCTACGTCCAGTCATGAATGATGGTGGACAATTAACTCACTGCAGGATGGGGCTTCACAAATAACCCCATCCTCAATGATGGAGGAATCCGGCACATTAGTGTAAAAGATTAGGCTGAAGAATGTATTATCATTTTCAGCCAGACTTGTTGAGTGGACGTGCCATCACAGCCTCTTCCAGAGGTTCCCCAGCATCACAGATGTTCATCTCCAGCCAATTGACTTCACTCCGTATGATATCAAAAAACTATGGTCCCTGATAATATTCTGGCTATTGAAGATCTGGTATTGAAGACTTGTACTTCAGAACTTCCCACATCCCCAGCAAGGCTGTTCCAGCACAGTTAGAAACACTGGCATCTTCCCTGCAACGTGAAAAATTGCCCTGATATATTATGTACATAAGAAGCAGGGCAAACCCAACCTGGCCAATTACTGCCCCATCAGACTATTTGCAGTCATCAGTAAAGTGATGGAAAGGGTCATCAACAGTGCTATCAAGCAACAACCTGCTCAGTGATGCTCAGTTTGGGTTCTGCCAGGATCACTCAGCACTTGATCTCATTACAGCCTTGGTTCAAACTGAACGTCTGAAGTGAGAGTGGCTGCCAGTGATATCGAGGCAGCATTTGACTGTGTGGGGCATCAAAGAGCCTGAGTGAATCTGGAATCAGTGGGAATGGTGGTGGTGAGTGGGGGGAGCTCTCTGCTGGTTGGAGTCATACTGGTCACTAATCAGGGTGGCTGCAGTTGATGGAGGTCAAATACCTCAGTCCTGAGACATCATTGCAGAAGTTCATTGGGATAGTGTCCTAGGCCCAAACATCAATGACCAGATTTCCATCATAAGGACAGAAGTTGCGATGTTTGCTGATGATTGTACAATGACTCTGAAGATACTGAAACAGTCCACGTTAGAGCACAGTGTGACCTGGACAGTATCCAAGCTTGGGCTGACAAGTGGCAAGAAACATTCAAGCCACGCAAGTGGCAGGCAATGACTACCTCCAACAAGGGAGAATCTAAGCATCTTGCTTTGATGTTCAATGGCATTACAATCACTGAATTCCAGCATTGGGGGTTTTAAGGAACTTGCCAAAGTTTCAAATCATTGCGTTGCCATCTAGAAAGACAAAGGCCATAGGGGCCGGGAACACCACCATCTTTTGATTTTGATTTGATTTATTATTATCATCACATGTATTAGTGTACAGTGAAAAGTATTGTTTCTTGTGTGCTACACAGACAAAGCAAACGCACATAGAAGGGAAGGAGTGGAGAATATAGCGTTAGTCATAGCTAGAGTGTAAAGAAGGATTAGCTTAGTGCGAGGTGGGTCCATTCAAATTCTGATTGCAGCACAGAAGCAGTTTTTGAGTTGGTTGGTACACGATCTCAGACTTTTGTATCTTTTTCACAATGGAAGAAGGTGGAAGAGAGAACGTCCAGGGTGCGTGGGGTCCTTGATTATGCTGGCTGCTTTTCCGAGGCAGCAGCAAGTGTAGATAGTGTCAGTGGATGGGAGTGTGTGATGGGCTGGGATTAATTCACGACCCATTGTCGTTTCTTGCGGTGTTGAACAGAGCAGGAGTCAGACCAAGCTGTGATACAACCAGAAAGAATGCTTTCTATGGTGCATCTGTAGAAATTGGTGAGAGTTGTAGCTGACATGCCAAATTTCGTAGTCTTCTGAGAAAGTAGAGGTGTTGTTGGGCTTTCTTAACTAGTGTCAGCATGGAGGGACCAGGGCAGGTTGTTGGTGATCTGGACACCTAAAACCTTGACACACTCGACCATTTCTGCTTTGTCCCCATTGATGTAGACAAAAGCATGTTCTCCACTTCCTGAAGTCGATGACTATCCCTTTCATTTTGTTGACATTGAGGGGGAAATTATTGTCATTGCACAAGTTCACCAGATTCTCTATCTCATTCCTGTACTCTGTCTCATCACTATTTGAGATCTGACCCATAACAGTGGTGCCGTCAGCAAACTTGAAAATTGAGTTGGAGGGGAATTTGGTCACAAGGAGTATAGTAGGGGGTTGAGAACATAGCCTTGTGGAGCACTAGTACTAAGGATGATTGTGGAGTAGAGGTTGCCTATCCTTGCTGACTGCGGTCTGTGGGTTAGGATCCAGTTGCAGAGGAAGGAGCTGAGTGCTAGGCCATGAAGTTTGGAGATGAGTCTTATCGGAATAATGGTATTCCAGGCTGAGCTGTGGTCTATGAATAGGAGCCTGACGTAGGTGTCCTTGTTATCTCGGTATTCCAGGATTGAACGCAAGGCCAGGGAGATGGCGTCTTCTGTGGACCTGTTGCGGCTATAGGCGAACTGTAGTAGATTCAGGCAGTCTGGTAGCAGGAATGAATTTATGCCATGACTAACTTTTTGAAGGACTTCATAATGATAGACGTCAGAGCCACTGGACGATACTCATTAAGGCACGCTGCCTGGCTTTTCTTTGGTACTGGGATGTTGGTTGTCGCCTTGAAGCAGGTAGGGACCTCAGATTGGTGTGAAGAGAGGTTTGCTTCCCACAAGCCACTCACCATCCTGATTTGGAAATATATCACTGCTGCTTTACTGTCGCTGGATCAAAATCCTGGAATTCCCTCCCTATCGTGCAGTGGATGCACCTACACCTCAGCAACTCAAGGCAGCTCAGCTTCTCACGGGCAATTGGGAATGGGCAGTAAATGCTGGTCTAGCCTGCAAAGCCCACATTCCATGAATAAATTTAAAAGCATTGGCTATGGGTGTGGCTGCTGACCCCTGACCTGGTAAAATGTTTCCCATATTTTGTAATGATTTTTAGCCTCCTGTGGCATTGCTTTGAGTGCAAGTGTGGATTTCTTCCCTCAGTTTAGCTGAGGGAGGATTTGTGACTCTTGTAGGAATTTTTTTAATACAGAAGACAATGGTGAGTTCTGTGTAACAGGTAAAAATCTGAAGACCCCACTTCTTTGATGTTGTGGCCATTTCAGAGACATGGATAAAGCAGGGACAGGAATGGTTGTTGCAGGTTCCGGGGTTCAAATGTTTCAGTCGGAGTAGAAAAGGGGGTAGAAGGGGGGGAGGAGTAGCATTATTAGTCAAGGACTGTATCACAGTGACAGAAAAGAAGTTTGATGAGGACTTGTCTGTTGAGGTAGTATGGGCTGAGATTAGAAATAGGAGAGGAGAGGTCACCCTGTTGGGAGTCTTTTATAGACCTCCTAAAAGTTCTAGAGAGGTAGAGGAAAGGATTGCAGAGACGATCCTGGACAGGAGTGAAAGTAATAGGGTAATTGTTATGGGAGACTTTAACTTTACTAATATTGATTGGAATAGCTATAGCTCTAGCTCATTAGAGGGGTCAGTTTTTACACAAAGCGTGCAGGAAGGTTTTTTGACTCAGTATGTAGATAGGCCAACTAGAGGTGAGGCTATATTGGATTTGGTGCTGGGAAATGAGCCAGACCAGGTGTTAGACTTGGAAGTTGGTGAATATTTTGGTGATAGTGACCACAATTCGGTTACATTCACCTTAGTGATGGAAAGGGATTGGCATGAACCTCGGGCAGTAGTTATAGCTGGGGTAAGGGTAATTATGAGGCTATTAGGAGAGAATTAGGGAGCATAGGTTGGACTAGGAAACTACAGGGGCTTGGAACATCCGAAATGTGGAGTTTATTCAAGGAGCAGCTACTGCGAGTCCTTGATAAGTATGTCCCTGTCAGGCAAGGAGGAAATGGTCGAGCAAGGGAACCGTGGTGCACTAAAAAAGTTGATTCGCTGGTTAAAAGGAAAAAGGCTTATGTCAGGATGAGGCTTGAGGGCTCAGGTAGTGCACTGGAAAGCTATAGATTAGCCAGGAGGGAGTTAAGAAGAGGTAAAAGAGGACACGAGAAGACTTTGGCTGATAGGATTAAGGAGAATCCTAAGGCTTTCTTTAGATATGTTAAGAATAGAAGATTGGGTAGGGCAAGTCAGAGACAGCAGTGGGAAGTTATGTGTGGAACCGGAAGAGATTGGAGAGGCACTGAACAAATATTTCTCTTCGGTATTCACGCAGGGAGACGTAAATGTAGTTGTGGAGAACACTGGGTTACAGGGTTGTAAACTGGATGGTATTACAGTAGATAAGGAGGATATGCTAGATATTCTTGAGGGTTTGAAAATAGATAAGCCCCCTGGGCCGGATGGGATTTACCCTAGGATTCTCTGGGAGGCAAGAGAGGCGATTGCAGAGCCTCTGGCTCTGATCTTCAGGTCGTCGTTGGTCACAGGTATAGTGCCAGAAGACTGGAGGATAGCGAATGTTGTCCCATTGTTTAAGAAGGGGAATAGAGACTTCCCTGGGAATTATAGACCGGTGAGTCTTACTTCTGTTGTGGGCAAAGTATTAGAAAAAATTATTAGGGATAGGATTTATAGTTATTTAGAGAGTAATGAATTGATGGGAGATAGTCAGCACGGTTTTGTGAAGGGTAGGTCGTGCCTTACTAACCTTATTGAGTTTTTTGAAAAAGTGACCAAAGAGGTGGATGGGGGTAAGGCAGTTGACGTGGTATATATGGACTTTAGTAAGGCGTTTGATAAGGTTCACCATGGAAGGCTTCTGCAGAAAATGCAGATGTATGGGATTGAGGGTGATTTAGTTAATTGGATCAGGATGTGGCTAGCTGATAGTAGACAGAGGGTGGTGGTTGATGGAAAGTATTCGTCATGGAGTTTGGTTACAAGTGGTGTGCCTCAGGGATCTGTTTTGGGGCCACTGCTGTTTGTCATTTTTATAGATGATCTGGATGAGGGTATAGAAGGATGGATTAGTAAATTTGCTGATGACACCAAAGTCGGAGGAGTGGTAGATAGTGAAGAGGGGTATCAGAGTTTACAGAGAGACTTGGACAAGTTGCAGAGCTGGGCCGAGAGGTGGCGGATGGAGTTTAACGCGGAAAAGTGTGAGGTAATTCACTTTGGCAGGAATAACAGATGTGTAGAGTATAGGGCTAACGGTAGGACTCTGAATAGTGTTGACGAACAGAGGGATCTAGGTGTATATGTGCATAGATCCCTGAAAGTTGGAAATCAAGTCGATAAGGTTGTTAGGAAGGCATACGGTGTCTTGGCGTTTATTGGTAGGGGGATTGAATTTAGGAGCCGCAACGTCATGTTGCAACTGTACAAAACTCTGGTGCGGCCGCACTTGGAGTATTGTGTGCAGTTCTGGTCCCCACATTATAGAAAGGATGTGGAGGCATTGGAGAGGGTGCAGAGGAGGTTTACCAGGATGTTGCCTGGTATGGAGGGAAGGTCCTATGAGGAGAGACTGAAGGATTTGGGGTGGTTTTCGTTGGAAAGAAGGCGGCTAAGAGGAGACCTTATTGAAACATATAAGATGATTAGAGGTTTAGATAGGGTGGACAGTGATAGCCTTTTTCCTCGGATGGAGAAAGCTAGCACGAGGGGACATAGCTTTAAATTAGGGGGTGGTCGTTATAGGACAGATGTCAGAGGTAGGTTCTTTACCCAGAGGGTGGTGGGGGAATGGAATGCCCTGCCTGCTGCAGTTGTAGATGCGCCTAGTTTGGGGGCGTTTAAGAGGTCCGTGGATAGGTTTATGGATGGAAAGGAATTGGTTTAGGTTAGAGGGTCATTGCTTTTTTCTTAATTGATCGGCGCAACATCGTGGGCCAAAGGGCCTGTTCTGCGCTGTAATGTTCTATGTTCTCCAACTCTGGCCTTTTGAGAATCTCTGATTTTTATCAGTTCCTCCATTGGCAGCCAACCTGAATCTCTAGAAATCCTTCTCGTAATCTTCAGTTTCTCTCTCCTTTAAGGTGTTTGTGCAAACGTGCCCTTTCCCAATATTGTTCCATGTGGTTTGATGTCAGATTTGTCCGATAATGCTCCAGTGCTGCATAAATGCAAGTTGTCAACAGTGGTTCAATGTTGTATTTCTCATGAGAACCCAGTGACATTATTGTATTGTTCCTGGGATGTGAGCATCGCTGGCTATTGTCAATATTTAGTCCCCATTCTTAATTGCCCAAAAAGATGGCGGTGAGCTTCCTCCTTAAACCAGTGCAGTCTGTAGATAAGCCCACAGTGCTGTTAGGGAAGGGGTTCTAGGGTTTTAACCCAGCAACAGTGAAGGAATGGCTGATATCTTTCCAAGTTAAGATTGAGTGATTTGGACAGGAATCTCCAGTTGATGGTGTTCCTTTGTGTCTGCTGCTCTTGTTTTTCTAGACGATAGACATCGTGGGTTTGGAAGGTGCTGTGTAAGGAGTCCTTGTGCATTCCTGCAGTGCACTTTGTAGATGGTACACACGGCTACCACTGTGTGTTTGTGGTGGAGGTGGTGAATTGTCTGCAACTTGTGATTGTTCAGCAGTCTCAGTCTGCCTCAGGCATTTGAGTAATTTTTAAATTATTTTATACAGTGCAAGGGCCTGAACAGGTCTGTCTGTATTTGACCATTTGGATTTTTAACAAATGAGAGTCCTGATATTCCTGATGCTGTACTCGTGCTTCTCCTGACTCGCCCTATAAAGGATCTACTCTTGTCTGTGACAACTTCCCCTTTCCGTTTGATTCTGGTGCCCTGCAGTGAGGAAATCCTCTCCCTTCTTCCCTCCTTTTGAGGTTGAACAGCTCATGCCATGTTGCACCTTTTAAGTTTGTAAGCTTGTTAAGGACATAAACAAAGTTAATCCCAAATGTTTGTTTAAATTAGAGACTCACTAATTCACATCAGTAATTTGAAAACAGTGTCCTACCTTTCAATAAATTATATTTAGGTTACAGACCAGTCAGTCCCCAAATCCATGTTGGTATTTATACTCCATGAGCTTTCTTTTACCGTATCAGAGTATCCTTTTATTACTTTCTCACTTGTTGATCTACTACCCCCCTCATCATTCAATGCTTCTATACTATTTACATCAACTGCACGTGGAAGCGAGTTTCACATTCTCCCAACTCTCTCTTTAAGGACGTTTCTCCTGAATTCCCGGTTGGATATGTGGTATTAATGGCCTCCTAGTTCCAGTCCCATACATGCCATGTCCACTTCCATAATCTTAAAATTCCTTCCTCACTTGCCCCTCAGCCCCCTCACCAGATTATAGTCCAGCAGGTTTATTTGAAATCGCAAGCTTTGAGCGCTGCTGTTTTGTCAGGTGAAGCCGAGGTGAAATTTACTAATTCAATATTACCAGACCAGGGTTTTGGGGTGAAATTATGTATTTTGGTAAAATGTATCAGGTGGAACACTGAAATAAATATTTGGGTTTCCGTAGTGTCTGTACATTACTTTGAAGTGTAGTCAGTGTAAGAAACTGGCAACCAGTTTGTGTACAGCAAGATCCCACTATCAGTCATGGAATTGTGACGAGATAATCTGATTGTGATATTTGTTAAGGGACAAATATTGAAGTGGACCAGTCGTGCCAGGAAATCTTTTATATCTACCTAAAGTGACAGGAAGAGCTCTTATGTCTCATTTGAAAAATGGCTCTTCTACCAAAGCAGCACTCTCTTAATACCACACTGGGAGCTTCAGTCTAGATCTTATGCTCAAGTGTCTGGAGTGGGATTTGAAGCCAGGACCTTCTGACAGACAAGGGCACTGGCTTTTGTGTTACAACTGATGGTACATTTGCCATGTAAAAATTATCTCGTGTCATCATTGCTTTTTTTTGCCAATTATCTTGAATATGTGCCCGCTAGTTCTTAATTTCCCCCATCAATGGGAATAGTATCCACTGTCCAGCCCCTTCATGATTTAGAAAACCTCTACTAAATCCTCTCAACCTTGCCTTCTCTAAGGGGAACAGGTTTTTCAATCTGTCCCTGTAACTGAAGTTCCTCATCCTTTGAATTATTTGCAGTCATAGAGTCTCTTCAGCTCCCCCTTGAATGCCTTCATGACCTTACTTAAGCCTGGTGCTCAGAATTGGGCACAATACGCCAACTGAGGCCAAGCCATTGATTTGTAAAGCTTCATCGTAACATCATTGCTTTGTGCTCTCTGTTTGTAAAACCCAGGGTCCCCTATGCCTTTTAGCCACTTTCTCAACCAATCTTGCCAACCTTCAACTATTAGTGCACAAAAACCCCCAGGTCCCTCTACACCTGCTTCTCCTTCAGAATTTTCCCTTCATTTCATATTGACTGTGTTCTTTGTGCCAAAAATGTATCTTCACATTTCTCTCTTAAATTCTTCTGCTCCGTGCCTGCCCATTCCATCTACTTATCTATGTTCTCTTGCTATTGCTGTCCTCACTGTTCATGATATTTCCAAATTTTGTGATTTGCAATATTTGAAATTGTGTCCAGCTCAGAGACGAAGGATGAGAGGTGACCTGATAGAGGTTTATAAGACGTTGAGAGGTGTAGATAGGGTGGATTCTCAGAGGCTATTTCCCAGGGCTGAAATGGTCGCTAGGAGAGGACACAGGTTTAAGGTGCTGGGGAGTAGGTACAGAGGAGATGTCAGGGGTAAGTTTTTCACTCAGAGGGTGGTGGGTGAGTGGAATCGGCTGCCGTCGGTGGTGGTGGAGGCAAACTCATTGGGGTCTTTTAAGAGACTTCTGGATGAGTACATGGGATTTGTTGGGATGGAGGGTTATAGATAGGCCTGGTAGATAGGGATATGATCCGCGCGACTTGCGGGCCGAAGGGCCTGTTTGTGCTGCAGTGTTCTATTAAAAGTCTGACAGCAGCAGGGAAGAAGCTGTTCTTGAGTTGGTTAGTATGTGACTTCAGACTTTTGTATCTTTTTCCTGATGGAAGAAGGGGAGAAGAATGTCTGGGATGTGTGGGGTCCTTTATTATGTTGGCTGCTTTGCTGAGGCAGTGGGAACTGTGTACAGAGTCAATGGATGGGAGGCTGGTTTGCGTGATGGATTGGGCTACGTTCATGACCTTGCGGTCCTAGGCAGAGTAGGAGCCATACCAAGCTGTGATACAACCTGAAAGCATGCTTTCTATAGTCAAGTGTGTGGATGAGGGTAGTGCAGTTGATGTTGTTTATATGGATTTCAGCAAAGCCTTTGACAAAGTCCCACATGGGAGACTTATTATGAAGGCTGACGCACATGGGATATAGGTGATCTGATAAGGTGGATTCATAATTCTCCTAGCAGTAGGAGACAGAGGGTGGTGGCAGATGGCTGCTTTAGTGACTGGAAGCCAGTGGCATACCACAGAGGTCCGTGCTGGGCCCCCTATTGTTTGTCATTTATATAAATAGCATAGATGACTCTGGGGGGTAAGATGAATAAGTTTGCTGATGACAAAGGTTGGCCAGGTGGTTAACCGTAAGGTTATAGGAAGATACAGACGGAATGGTCAAATGGGCAGAGAAGTGGCAGGTGAAATTTAACCCTGCAAAGTGTGAGGTGATGCATTTTGGAAGAATTAATTTGGAGGTATACTATGAAAGGTCTGACCCTGGGAAGTTACGATGAACAAAAGGACCTTGGTGCATTTGTCCATAGATCCCTGAAGGCATAAAGGCAGGTACACAAGGACCAAGTGTAGTGTGTCAAAATTCACGGGTGATACTTAGATGAGTGGCAGAGCAAAGTGTGCAGAGGATGCTGAAAATCTGCAAAGGGATATAGATAGTCGAAGTGAATGGGTGAGGATCTGGCAGATGGAGTACAATGTTGGTAAATGTGAAGTCATCTATTTTGGTTGGAATAACAGCAAAATGGACTATTATTTAAATGGTAAAAAATTGCAGCATGCTGCTGTGCAGAGGGATCTGGGTGTCCTTGTGCAGAAATCTCAAGGAGTTGGTTTGCAGGTGCAGCAGATAATAAGGCAAATGGAATTTGGTTCTCCTTTGCTAGAGGGATGGAATTTAAAAACAGCGAGATTATGTTGCAGCTGTATAAGGTGCTGGTGATGCCACACCTGGAGTACTGTGTACAGTTTTGGCCTCCTTACTTGAGGATATACTGGCACTGGAGGGGGGGTGCAAAGGAGATTCACTAGGTTGATTCCGGAGTTGAGAGGGTTGGCTTATTACGAGATACTGAGTAGACTGGGCTATACTCATTGGAATTTAGAAAAATGAGGGGAGTTCTTATGGAAGCACATAAGATTATGAAGGGAATAGATAAGATAGAAGCAGGGAAGTTGTTTCCACTGGCAGGTGAAACTAGAACTAGGGGGCACAGCCTCAAAGTAAGGGGAAGCAGATTTAGGATTGAGTTGAGGAAGTTCTTCACATTAAGGGTTGTGAATCTGTGGAATTCCCTGCCCAGTGAAGCAGTCCCTCATTGAATGTTTATAAGGCAAAGGTAGATAAATTTTTGAACAGTAAAGGAATTAAGGGTTATGGTGAGCAGCAGGTAAGTGGAGTTGAGTCCATGAAAAGGTCAGCCATGATCTTATTGAATGGCAGAGTAGGCTCGAGGGGCCAGATGGCCAACTCCTGCTCCTCGTTATTGGGTTCTAATGTTCTTAAATAGGGTAGCGAAAAAGGCATATAGTACACTTGCCTTTTATCAATCGTGGTGGACTTTACAAAAGCAGGGAAGTCATGATGGAGTTGTATAGAACTTTGGTGAGGCCACAGCTGGAGTACTGTGTGCAGTTCTGGCTTCCACATTATAGGAAGGACATGAATGCACTGGAGTGGGTGCAGAGGAGATGCACCAGGATGCTGCCTGGGGTGGAACACATAAGTTATGAAGAGAGGTTGCATAGGCTTGAATTGTTTTCATTGGAGCAGAGAAGACTGAGGGGCATGGACAGGGAGCAGCTGTTCCCCTTAGTTGGAGGGTCAGTAATAAGGGGACACAAGTTAAAAGTGAGGGGTGGGAGGTTTGGGGCAATTCGAGGAAAAACATTTTTATTCAGAGGGTGGTGACAGTCTGGCATGTGCTGCCTGAGGGGATGTTGGAGGTGGGATGCCTCTCGTCCTTTAAAAAGTACCTGGATGAGTACTTGGCACATTATAGCATTCCAGGCAATGGGCCAAGGGCTGACAAGTGGGATGAGGTGGGCAGGTCAGGACATTTCACGTGTCAGTACAGATTTGATGGGGCAAAGGGCCTCTTCTGCACTGTAGTTTTCTGTGATTTTCTTTAACTGGTCCATGCTGATTCTCTTTAACTAATCCATACTGGTATAAGTGACTGTTAATTGTGTCCCAGATTTATCATCCCTCCCCCCTGCAGGGTTCGAACTCTGGCCTTTAGTCAGTCAGGGTTTTTCCTTCTTTGAATAATTGTACAACATTTGCAATTCTCCAGATCTCTGATATGGTCCCTGCAAAGGTATTACAAACTAATGAGGATTTGAAGGTTATGGCCGGTGTCTCCACAATTTCTACCTTTACTTTTCTCGGTCACTCCGGGCATATCTGGTCCTGGAGAATTTTAGTACAGCCAATCTTTCTCATACTTCCTCTTTATCCATTTTTAGCCCATCTCATGTCAATGATTTTCACAATGACTTTTTTTTCACTTTGGTAAAGACAGATGCAAAATAGCCCAACCATGTCCTTTACCTCCCATGAGTAGGTCTGCTGTTTGCTCACCAAATGGCCCCACCCTTCCTCTCTCTGTTTCTTTGCCGACAGTAGATTTTTACGTTCCCTTTGATATTTTCTACCAGTTTCACCTTCTGTCTGCCCCCTCTTATTTCCGATTTCACTTCTCTTTTTGAATTTTCTATCGACAGCCTGGTTTGAAGGTGAACATGAATTGAAGCTCCGGTTATTGACAATCCGGCAGGATTTCGGGCAGGAGATGGAAATATGTGTCATAGTTTGGAATTTCTTGGAAGATGTGTTACCGCGCCAGAGAGTGTCCATAAATCCTCACTCGCAACAGGAGGCAGGTGTTGGGGGATGTGCTTGGGACTTGAGACAACTGGTGTAAATGCAGAGGAGAGACGGTTATCACTTCAGATGAGGAAGAATGAGTTGCTAATGGTTTCTTTTTTAGAAAATTTGGTTAACGTTTCCCCCCAAACTGGAAAGTACTTTGTACTTGGTTTGTTTCCAGTGTTACAGTTTTGCCATTCGCTCTGTGCTGTTAAACTCATGTTTTGTTTGTTTTGAGATTGTTGATTGCTGTTATTCATTGGTGGGACATGGCCATCACTGGCTGGCCAGCATTTATTGCCCATTCCTTGTTGCCCAAGGACAGTTGAGAGCCAACCACATTGCTGTGGCTCTGGAGTCACATATAGGCCAGACCGGGTAAGGATGGCAGATTTCCTTCCCTAAAGGACATTAGTGAACCAGATGGGTTTTTCCGACAATCAACAATGGTTTCATGGTCATCAGTAGATTCTTACTTCCAGATATTTTTTAATTGAATTCAGATTCCACCATCTGCCGTGGCGGGATTCAAATCCAAGTCTCCAGAACATTAGCTGAGTTTCTGGATTAATAGTCTAATGATAATACCATAAGGCTATCGCCTCCCTGACTATTGTAAGATGATTCTTCAGTTGGTAACTGGACCAGTAATCCAGAGACTGGGATTAATGCTGTGGAAACAGGTTCAAATCCCACCACAGGAGCTGGTGATATTTAAATTCAATTAAAAAATCTGGATTTCAAAATTCGTATCGGTAATGGTGACAAAGAAATGATTTTTGACTAGAAGTGATTCACTGCTGTCCTTACATGGTCTGGCCTACACCAGACTCCAGAGCCACAGCAATGTGGATGACTACTAACATAGAACCCTACAGTGCAGAAAGAGGCCCTTTGGCCCATCGAGTCTGCACCAAACACAATCTCACCTAGGCCCATATCCCTACATATTATACCCACTAATCCCTCTAATTTACGCATCCCTGAACATTAAGGAGCAATTTCTTAGCATGGCCAATCAACTTAACCTGCACATCTTTGGACTGTGGGAGGAAACCGGAGCACCCGGAGGAAACCCTCGCAGACACGAGGAGAATGTGCAAACTCCACACAGACAGTGACCCGAGCCGGGAATCGAACCCAGGACCCTGGAGCTGTGAAGCAGCAGTGCTAACCCACTGTGCTACCGTGCCGCCCCATTAAATGGCCGATCGAGATATTCGTACAAAAACAAAACATTGCAGATGCTGGAAATCTGAAATGAAAGCAAAATGCTGGAAATACTCATCGGCTCAGGTAGTGCCTGTGGAGAGAAAAGCCGAGTTCAAATTTAGGTCGATGATCCTTTGTCAGAACCTGCTGCATGTTTAAATACAAACAGAAAATGCTGGAAACAAGTCACTTCGTTGTGTTCAAGAAAGCAACTCTGTTGCCACTTTCTTGTCCATCCCTAATTGCCCTTGAGAAGGTGATGTTAAGCTGCTGTCTTGAGCCACTGCAGCCTCTGAGGTGTAAGTACATCTACAGTGCTGTTAGGAAGGGAGTTCCAGGATTTTGATTTGGCGATAGTGAAGGAACGTTATATATTTCCATGCCAGGGTGGTGAGTGGCTTGGAGGAGAACTTCCAGATGGGAATCATAGAATCCCCACGGTGCAGAAAGAGGCCACTCGGCCCATTGAGACTGCACCACCTCTTACACAGGCTTGCCCCACAACCCCACGTATTTACCCTGCTAACTTCAATAATCTGTGCATCTTTGACCATGTTAAATTGCCCTTTAGTGTCTGATTAACTTGTGGGAGGAAACCGAAGCACCTGGAGGAAACCTGTGCAGACACAGAGAGAACGTGCAAACTCCCCCTCAAGGCCGGAATTGAGCCCAGGTCCCTGACACTGAGGCAGCAGTGCTAACCACTGTGCCACCGGACTGTCCATGATGTTTGCATGTGCCTGCTGTCCTTGTCGATGGTCGTGGCCATGGAAGGTGCTGCCTAAGGAGCCTTGGTGAGCTTCTGCAGTGCTTTTTGTAGATGGTACACACGGCTGCCACTGAGCTTCATTACTGAAGGCAATGAATGTTTGTGGCTGGGATGTTGATCAAGCTTTGTCCTGGATGGTTTCGAGCTTGTTCAGTGTTGGTGCACCTGCACTCATCCTGGCGAGTGGAAATTATTCCATTACACACCTGACTTGTACCTTGAAGATTTTGATGTCAGGAGGTGAGTTACTTCATAGTCATAGGATCTACAGTACAGAAGGAGGCCATTTGCCCATTGAGTCTGCACTGACAACAGTCCCACTCAGGTACTGTCCTATCTCCATAACCCATCATATTTACCTTCTTAATCCCGTGACACTAAGGAGCAATTTAGCATGGCCAATCAACGTAACCTACACGTTTTTGGAGTGTGGGAGGAAACTGGAGCACCAGGAGAAAGCCCCCGCAGTCAGCGGGAGAATGTCCAAACTCCCCACACAGCCACCTGAGCCAGGAATCGAACCCGGGTCCCTGGCACTGAGAGGCAGCAGCGCTAACTACTGTGCCACTGTTGCTGCAGGTTCCAAGCTATGGCTTGCCCTTGTAGCCACAGTGTGTCTGGAAAACCCCCAGAATGTTGAGAGTGGGGAATTTCAGCGATGTTACTGCCATTGAATGTCACAGGGTGATGGTTGGATTCTCTCTTTTTGGAGATGGTCATTGGCTGGCTTTAATGTTACTTGTCACCTGCCAGACCAGCTCTGGATATTGTCCAGTGGATCCTGAGGAATTGTTTGTTAAACCTGGGTTCCTTTGAGGCAGGACAGTCCCACTCATTGAGCCAGGGGTTGTGTGGTATGTGGGACTCACCTAAGTTAGAGGGTTAAGATTTTAAGACCCACTGCAGAGCCTTGAGCACCATTGCCTTGGCTGTTGCTCTGGAGCCATTATCGAAAGTGCTGCATTGTTGAAGGTGCCAATGTTTGCAGTGCAGACATAAAGTTTCCAAGGCGTACGGCACGCTGGCCTCCATCGGTCAGGGCGTTGTGTATAGGAATTGGAAAATCTTGTTGCAGCTGTATAAGACTGTGATTAGGCTGTGTTTGGAGTATTCTGTACAATTCTGGTGGCCACACCACTGGAAGGATGTTGATGTGTTGGAAAGAGTGCAGAAGAGATTTACCAGGATGTTGCCTGGTTTGGAGGCCACCACCATTGGACAATATCCAGAGCTGGTCTATGAAAAAAGGTTGGACAAGCCTGGATTGTTTTCACTGGAGCGTTGGACAATGAGAGGGGAACTTGAGAGAGAGGCTTACAAGATTATTACAGGCTTGGATAGAGTGGATAGTCAATCCTTTTCTCAGGGTCGAAGTTCAATTACTCAGGGGCATAGGTTGAGAATGATAGAGGAAAAGTTTACAGGAGATGTAAGGGGCAAGGTTTTCACAGTGTGATGAATGCTTGGAACGTGCTGCCGGAGGAGGTGGTGGAAGCAGATTCTATAACAATGTTCAAGAGGTATCTGGATAGATACAGGAATAGGCAGGGAATAGAGGGATACGGACCACATAGAGGCAAGAAAATATTGAATTCGGGATGCATGTGTGTCGGCACAGACTTGGTGGGCCGAAGGGCCTGTTCCTGTATGTACTGTTCTTTGTTCAACTGATCTTTAGCCTCAACAGCATCTTGGGGGAGAGACCTTCCAACTTCTTTGTGTGGCATCACCCCTGAACAGCTTGGTCCTAATGCCAAAGTTGTGCCCCCTTGTGCTGGACTCACCTGAGAAAAATGGGTTGACAGAGAGAAATGATCAAATTCTTCAATCATAAACATCTCTGTAGGATCGCCACTTAATCTTGAATACTTGGATAACCCGTCCTCCTTAACCGTTTTAGCCCCAAGAAGAACGATTGTGTGGGTGAGATGGAGGTTTTCGGAAGCATTAGTGACTGAGATTTTTATCCTTTCAGGGGATGTGGGCTTCGCTGGTAAGGCCAGTGTTTGTTGCTCCTAATTGTCCTTCAACTGATCAGTTTGCTAGACAATGTCAGAGGACATTTATGCATTTGGAGTTACATGTAGGCCAGACTGGGTAAGGACAGCAGATTTCCTTCCCTAAAGGGCATTAGTGAACCAGATGGGTTTTTACAACAATCGATAGTTTCATAGTCACCATTACTGAGATTAGCTTTGTATTCCAGATTTTAATTAATTGAATTTAAATTCCACCAGTTGCTGTGCTGGGATTTGAACTCCTGGCCCCAGTTTGGACATTGCTTTTACACCACTGCTTCCCCCAGGTTTCACATAGAGAGCATTGAAAGTCTGTGGAGCCTGTGGTTGTGGTGGTGACCTATTTTTAAGTGTTGTGAATGAATGTTTGATATGCTGAGTGTGAACTTTCCAGTTTTGTGCTTTTTGATTTCTCCAGGATCGTGAGGAAGGAAAGCCATTGCTCATCCCAGTGAACCACGCATCCAGCAAATCATCAGGGGGCAGTGACCCCACCTACCACAGTATTCCTTCATCCCGCTTCCCAGATGAACAAGCTCTCCTCAACACTATCCTTAGCAAAACAGCACAGTGAGTATGGTTCTGAGAGAGTAAAGGAGTGATGCCTCCTTCACCCTGTGAGTGTGCTTGGAGAAAGGGTGATCCCAAGTGGGAGCAAGCTGAGGTGTCCCTCACCCATCTGTGTGACACCGTAGATCTGTGCTGGCTTCCTCCCACACTCCAAAGATGTGCGGGTTAGGTTGATTGGCTGTACTAAATTGCAGCTTAGTATCAGGGGGACAAGCAGGGTAAATGTGTGGGGTTATGGGGATAGGGTCTGGGTGGGATTGTGGTCGGTGCGGGCTGAATGGCCGCCTTCCGCACTGTACGATTCTATTGTGTGCATGCTCTTTACCCAGAGGGTGGTGAGGGATTGGAATGCCCTGCCTGCTGCAGTTGTAAATGTGCCTAGTTTGGGGGCGTTTAAGAGATCCGTGGATAGGTTTATGGATGGAAAGGGATTGGTTTAGGTTAGAGGGTCGTTGCTTTTTAATTGGTCGGCGCAACATCGTGGGCCGAAGGGCCTGTTCTGCGCTGTTATGTTCTATGCTCTGGGGGCACAGTGCCAGGTTCTGTTGCCAGCCTGACAAGCTGACTGCAGCCAAGGCTGCGTGTGTCTCCAGTGCCTCTTAACTTGGTGTGCAGGGAGATTGGCAGTGATTCCTGACCTTGCTAGACCAGTCTGTGTGTGGGGAAGTGCAAGGTATCAACCCTTTTAGCTGTGCCACATACACGCACGCACATGCAGATTTGATCTGATTTAATTTGATTTATTAACGTACAGTGAAAAGTATTGTCTCTTGTGCGCTATACAGACAAAGCATAGTGTCCATAGAGGAGGAAACTAGAGTGTGCAGATTGTCGTGTTACAGTCATAGCTAGAGTGTAGAAAAAGATCAACTTAACGCAAGGTAAATCCGTTCAAAAGTCTGGCAGCAGCAGGGAAGAAGCTGTTCTTCAGTGGGTTGGTATGTGACCTCAGACTTTTGTATCTTTCTCCTGAAGGAAGAAGGTGGAAGAGAGAATGCCTGGGCTGCGTGGGGTCCTTAATTATGCTGGCTGCTTTGCTGAGGCAGTGGGAAGTGTAGACAGAGTCAGTGGATGGGAGGGCTTCGTTCACGACTCGTTCCTTGTGGCTTTGGGCAGAGCAGGAACCATACCAAGCTGTGATACAGCCAGAAAGAATGCTTTCTCTGGTGTATATGTAAAAGTTGAGCATTAGTTTGTTTATTAGTGTTACAAGTAGGCTTACGTTAACACTGCAAAGAGGTTACTGTGAAAATCCCCTAGTTACCACATTTCTGCACCTGTTTGGGTACACTGAGGGAGAATTTAGCATGGCCAATGCACCTACCCAGCATATCTTTTCAACTGTAGGAGGAAACCCACGCAATCAGGGGGAGAACATACAGACTCTGCACAGACAATGATCCAAGCTGGGAATCAAATCTGGGTCCTACTACTGTGAGGCAGCAGTGCTAACCAACATGCCAACGTGCCGTCCAGAACACGCATTCAGCCAAGGCTTCAGGGAGCTGTCAGCAAGTTGCGCTCTCTCTGTCCATTCAACACCTCTCATGTGTTGTTATCGGATAGCCTGCCTGAGTAGGAGATGTGTGCTTGTGACAGGTGTTGAACTAACAAACTGACTGCTCTGCTATTTCTTGCTCACAGTTCCCAGTTTAAACAAACAAAACTGTAAGTGATTCTTGGGAAAGTCTCTTTTGTAAGTAGTCAGTAAGTGAACCACTGGCATTTATTCAGAGCAGGAGTAAAATTTATTTTATTGGGAGCATAAGATTTTCCAGCACAGAAAGAGGCCTTTTATCCCATTCCACCGTTGCTTGCCCTTTAGAAAGAGTTATCCAGTCAATCTCTCCTCCCCCACCCTACCTCTCACCATTCTCTCACCAATTCCCATTCAACTTTTTCCTGGATTATAACAGTGGTTCCACTGCAGAAAGTACATCATGAACTCAGCATGGTGCAGGACAGGAGGCTACCATTTAGCCCGTTTAGTTTGCAGCAGCTCTTTTGAAGGGCAGTTCAGTCTCTGCTTTTTCTCCATAGATATGCACATTTTCTCCAATGAGTATTATTTATCCAGCCATCAACCTGATAGACCGCATTTGACCAACCTCCCCCCCACACCCCTTCCTCAGGATTCCTCGGGATTATTGCCTGTGAAACATTTTCAGCTGTTCTGAACTAGTGAAACCAGAGGCAGGAGAATTTTTTATGCAGCGAGTTGTTGTGATCTGGGAGGTGCTTCTTGCAGGGGTGGTGGAAGCAGATTCAGTAATTGCTTTCAGAAGGGACTGGGCAAAATACTTTAATTTGCAGGACAATGGGAAAAGAGGGGCAGCAGTGGGGCTGTTAGAGGCACGATGGGCCGATTGGTCCCCTTACATGCTGCATGTTGTGTTACTGTGAAGCTGCCAGGAGGCTAGTTTCAGACCCATACTGTCATTGCCCATACTGAAATCAGCTAACTTGTCTACAGTTTGGCACAGTGGTTAGCACTGCTGCCTCACAGCGCCAGGAACCTGGGTTCGAATCCTGGCTTGGGTCATTGTATGTGTGGAATTCGCATGTTCTCCCCATTTCCTTTGGGTGCTCTGCTTTCCTCCCACAATCCAAAAGATAGGCTGGTTAGGTGCATTGGTTGTGCTAAATTCTCCCTCCATGTACCCAAATAGGTGCTGGAGTGTGGTGACTCAGGGATTTTCACAGTAACTTCATTGCAATGTTAATGCAAGCCTAAATAAAATGATTGCATGCTGAGACACTGGGCCAGTTGGTCAAGACTGTTTGCACAGCCTCTTGTTGTGCTGTTTGAGCACAGCTTTGTAACTGGGGTTACCATTAACAATGATTTTAAAAACAGCTATTTCTGGGATGTGTGAATTTGATAAACCACTGCCCATTTCTGTGGGTTTTCAGTCAGGAACACTGCTGTGAAAACCCGGAGCAGATACAGGGTTGATGCTGTTTCCTGAAAGCAACCTCGGGGAATTCTGTAAAACATTTTTGTGCTTTTCTCCTGTTTGTTGATTTTAGTTTCATGGCAGCGTTTTAACCTCTGAGATCCGGCTATACCAAAGCTGCTGGACTAAAGTCCTGCTCGATATCTGTTAATCTTGCAATTCTGTCACAATGCAATGCGTGCTCTGGTTACAAGCAAGAGCAGCTGTTAGTAACTGAGGAAAGGTTATTAGTTTCTAGTTCTGAGGGAGGGGCCTGTGTTTTCTGGGTTTTGTTGAGGAAGGACCCAATAAACCATGATCGATAACTCTCTGCATTTTTTCCAAGGTTTTGGTGATTGTATTTTTTCCAATCCTCTCCATTTTTCGTGGTGCGATCTTGCCCCATGCTGGCGCACAGACTCTGGAACTCTGTCCCATGGCCCTTCCATCCTTTCCTCTTGTTGGTTCTAATCTAGTACTTTCCTGAAATCCAATCCCCTGTCAGATCCACTCTGTGTTCTACATCTGGGGACACGAAGGGGATTTTAACATGTCCAATTCTCTCATCCACATCTTGGGACGCTAAACGAAATTTAGCATGGCCAATCCACCTCTCGTGCACATCTTGGGACACGAAGGGGATTTTAACATGTCCAATTCTCTCATCCACATCTTGGGACGCTGAAGGAAATTTAGCATGGCCAATCCACCTAATCTGCACACCTTGGGACACTAATTCCCTTTTGAAAGTTCCTGTTGGACCTGTTTCGATCACCATTTCCAGGAGTGCAGGTTAGGTGGATTGGCCATGCTAAATTCTCTTTCAGTGTCAATGTACTTACACTCTGGTCTGACTGCCTTGGGGCTTTTGGGGGCATTTGTCCAGTTTTATCTTATCAGTCTCTTGTCTCGAAAGGATGTGTGGGAGGGTGTGAGCTGATGGGGAAGGGTGCTAAAGTGCTTATGAAGCTGCAGTGTGATTAGAACCAGTTGGTCTTTTGCTCTGTGTATGTTTTTGTGCCTGATTTGCTGTTCTGGTTGAACCTGCCCCGCTTGCGACACCTGCTGCCCTCACCGCTTGCTGGCTGAGAGCCAGTTGGCGAAACAGCACACTCTAAGCTAAATGGGCAAGAACAAAACAATCCCTCTGCCCTCCCCACCCCACCCTTGTCACTGCAGATCACTAATGTGTTTGTCTTTCCATCCCCAGTAACATCATTGATGTGTCAGCTGCAGATTCACAGAGTATGGAGCAGCACGAGTACATGGATCGAGCGCGACAGTACAGGTGAGGATCCAAAAGTAAACAGACCTGTGTGAAGCTAAATATGGCAGCCACTTTGCACAGAAAGATCCAACCAGATCTGAGAAGTGATGAATGATTTGTTTTCGAGCTGATTCCGGCTGGGAGAAGTTTTATTTCCAATATCTTGAGAAGCCCAGTGTTACTCAGAGAGCTAAGTTAGTATTGCTGTCTCCCACAATACTGTCCCCAACGGTGAAATGTTCGATCAGTGCTGCCCTTCACCTTTGACCGTGCAGCAGTCCCTACTTTACCCTCCAACTGCACAGTCCTCTCTCGGTGAATAACTGTCCGGTGGTGGGCGCCCCTGCAGTGTGGACCCACCCAACACTGGGGTGCAACCTTGGTGCAGATCCATTCCACCCACATGCACGGTAGCGGGGCATCCCCTCGGTACGTGACTGCCAACATAATCTTGGCACAGTAGCTGCCATGTGTACCATCTACAAGATTCACTGTAGGAACTCACCAAGCTTCCTTCAACAGCATCTTCCAAACCCCCGAACACTAACAAGGGCAGCAGATACCTGGGAACACCACCACCAAGAGGTTCCCCTCAAAGTCACTCGCTATCCTGACTTAGAAATATATCACTGTCCCTTCACTGTCCCTGGGTCAAAGTCCTGGAACTGCCTCCCCAGCAGCACGCTGAGTGTACCTACACCATATGGACTGCAATGGTTCAAGAAGTGCAGATGCTGGTGTTGGGCTGGGTTGGGCACAGTAAGTAATCTCTCAGCATCAGGTTAAAGTCCAGCAGGTTTATTTGGAAGCACGAGCTTTCGGAGTGCTGCTCCTTCATCAGACTTGCACTCCGAAAGCTTCTGATTTTAAATAAACCTATTGGACTTGAACCTGGTGTTGAGACTTCTTGTCAAGAAGACAGCTTATCATCATCTTGGCAAGGGCAATATGGGATGGGCAATAAATGCTGGCTAAGCCAGCAACACCCATATCCCAAACATGCTAAAACTATTTTTTATAATTCGTTGACTTGCTAAATGAAAGAATCTGAAGAGATGAGGATTTTTTCTTTGATCTAATGGGTTAGAATCTGGAGCACCCTGCCTCCAAGGCAGTTGAAGCAGATTCAGTAGTAACTTTCTGAAAGGACTAGGATACGTGTGTGATGGGGAATAATTTACAAGGCCATGGATGGCTCTGTGCTGGGACTGGTTGTAACGTTGTGCCTTGGTTCTTTGTCAGCACAAGGTTAGCGATGATCAGCAGCTCGACGCAGTGCAAGCGGGTCACTTCTCTGCCAACGTTGACCAGCCAACCACACCAAGTGTTGGCCAGTGAACCTGTGCCCCCTTCAGACATTCAGCAGGTATGTGGTACTGCCCTCTCTCTGGCACCAGTGGCAGGGTGTTGAGGATGAAGAGTGGGTTGGTCTTAATCTACAAACACCCTTTCAAGAAACCATGTTGAGACAAGTGGCAGAGGAACCACTGTCTCTCCTGCAGGGCAGAGAGAGATTGGAGTGTCTTGCTGTGCCTCAATGGGATGACTTGGTGAGCTAGTGATGATCTTTGTACCCTTTTAACAACTGAGGGCTGGTTCTTTATCAAATCATTCATTCTCAGTTCCCCCCAACCCTTGTTCTAGACAGAGCAGGTAGTTGTGAAGTTCTGAACAAGCTGCGAAGCAGGGCTGGTGCCAGTGCGTAAGAGCAGGAGTGAGTAGGGTGGGCTGGGCTGGAGAGGTGGAGCAGGGTTGCTGGCAGTGAGTGATGTTAGCGAGAGCTGTGGGGAGGGGGTTGGAATTGGGGTGTGGTGGCAGATGTTCTTCTCAGGCAGGCCTACCATTGGAATTACCATCGATCCTCCCTCCCTGTGACCTGGGGCATTTCACTGTGTGGTTCAGGCTGGTGCCACTAGTAGGTGCTTTAATTCTACTGGGATATGTCAGTCTGTCCAGCTTGCAATACGATTAAGGTGGGAGGGCTGTGTCCCCAAAAGGTATAAAACCCTTTACTCTGGAATGCTGGTGTGAACTGAGACATTGTAATTGGACAGCCTGGGATACTTGCCATGAGGTTTCGTGGACCTGGCAGAATGGCACCCCGACCCCCCCCCCCCCCCAGGACGGGGAGCTCCCTGTTAATGTTTTCTTACAGTGAATGCTGACATCACTGTCAACCAGTGAGTTGGAGATGAAATGGGAATTGTGATTTTAATTTACTCAGCAGTCTGTTTACTGATAAACCACAGCAAAATCTCCCAACCTAAGCATGGTGATTTCTCCAGTACAGTGTGTCGGGTGGGGGCTGGCCGGCACTGTGGATGTGATAAAATTAGTCTCAGTTGCTGAAAACAGTTGGTAAGGAGTGAATGAACCAATCCTCTCCATTCTGGCTTTGGCTCGTGCCACAGTGTACAGCCTACTTATTTCCAATGTAAAATGTGATGGATGTGGATATGCTCTAGACTTTGAAGAGTATTTGTTTTTCTTTCTCTTGCCTCAGGTCACTAAAATCGCTGCTTACGCATCAAGTGCTCTTTCCCAGATCAAAGTGGATGCCAAGGAAGAACTTGTGGTGCAGTTTGCAATTCCCTGACCCCTCAACCTGCATCGGATCCCATTCTCCGAAGACTTTAACATTGGGACTAACTATCCTCAGACAGATGTAGAGACACCCCCACGTCACTGAGTGTCTGCTCCCGTAAATCGCGCCTATTTTTTTTTTAATTACGCTGCCTGTGCTGTATATTTCCCTGATTTGATTTTTCTAGATTGCATTATGTTTTTGTTTTTTTGAGTAAAAGCTTTAGGTGGTTTATGACCCGGGAGAGACTTTATGAAACACACTTTACCCGCTTTTAAACAATCGCTTTCATTTGTTTTCCCCTATTCAGCGACTAACTGTACATTATTCACCCTGAGGGATAGTGGGAATTTATTTTATTAAATATTACACCTGATGACATTAACCCTTTGCTCCCTGGAATACATCCTTCTGTCATGAGATATCCTTGGGCTTATTTCCTGTTTTAAGTTCTATTTAATTTCTCATGATCGCTGTTTCTGGAGAAAGACTCATGAAACATTGGTCCTGACTATGTTTGTAGTTCATTTTCTTTCTTTTTATTGATTGCCTCTGAGTGTGAGCAGATTCTAAGAGTGTTGCTGTGATCAGATTGTTGAGGTGTGGGTTATTGCTGCACTGACAGAGTCTCAGCTCTGAGTTAATCCGTCTGCTGTTACCACCACTCCTCATTTGTGGGGACATGTTTGAACAAACTCCCTGTGTGTTGGTGTAAATTGCCTCTGCACTGCCTGGGGGTGCCTGAGAGTCAGTTTATTTCGAGTGCAGGGTATGTAATGGATATTGGATTGCACCTGAGGTGAAATGAGACTGATTCCCCCCAAAGGCTGCATGTACCTTGGGAGGGGCCGGGGATTTGCAGAGAGATGATATCAGTTTGTGTGAGGTTTCCACAGCGAACAGGTTCTGTTAATTTATCACCACCAAAACTTCATCCCAGAGTTTTGCAAACTCAACTCAACGGATGGAGGAGCCATTTGGAGCTGAAGTGGGAGCATTGTTCTGAGGGTGGCACGAGTTAGTGACCTGTCATTGTCCTCGCTAAGTTCTGGTGACAGTAATTGGCATAGATACTAACACACAGTACACGATACAGATTCACGTGTGAGGACCAATGGGTGCACTTTCCTCATTCACTTGCTTGTTTAGTCACTAATTAGCTATGAATTTGAACCTCATGGGTGGAGTTTGATAAAATTAGCGTAACTTGTCTTTAGGGGTTTGTAGCTTAAAATATCCTGTGATGTGTTCCTCTTGTGTGTCTGATCCCCTCACCACACACACCCGGCTGGTGGCCAAGAGATTGGAGGTTTCCTTTCTCCTCTCCCTGAGAAAATACATGGAAATTATTACTTTAACATTAATTTTTAAGTTGATTGGGGAACTTTTTTGTGAGAGGCAGAAACTGGACTTGTTGTTGTGTCTCCCTAGCCACTGCTGTGGAAAGGATTTTGTTTAATTTACTGTGTCCATCCCCTGTCTGAATTATTTCAATCCCTGATCAGGATTTGAGTGGAGGGAGATTGGGAGGGAATAGATTTAACTACTGGGTGTTTCTCAGCCCTGAATCCCATTTCTCTCCCACCTTGAACCACTGAGTTGGATTTGTACTAATTCTGGAGTTCTGTACCCCATTCACTCACCATTTCCCTTTTCACAATGCATGCCTGATCACTATGAGCACAAATTGTTTAATTTCTAATTTTCCTCCCCTCCCTCTCTCTGACTTCCCCAGACTGGTTGAAAACACAGCAGTTTAATCTGCAGTTGACATGGGATCTAAGCTGTAAACTGTTTGTGGCATAGCTTCTCCCTGGGGTCTGTGTGCGCGTGTGTTGCTTGCACTGTTTCTGTATAACAGACACTATGAACTCTCGGTAACAGTGGGCAGTGAGGATGAAGAGGGAGTGCAAAATTCCAGCCTCTCCTCACTGGAGTGACAATGTCTTTTTTGATAGAAAACTCCACCTTAAGGTGCAGGCTGAGAGCTGTTTGATTTAACGCGGCCTCTGCTTCAGTCACTTCCTGAGGGATCCAGTGCAGTTGTTGAGCTGGGTTAATAGTTTGCATGTAAGTCGATTTAAGTGACAGCTCCTCACCTTAAGTTTGTTTTCCCCCCACCCCCCAAACTCATTCACCTGAAGCTGACACACTCAATACCAGCCTTGCTTTTAATTTTCAGCTTTTTAATCTATTTGGGCTATTTTGTTTTGTCCACATCCTCTGTAACTGGGGAACTCGATCATTGTTTAACTGACCTGTGCAGCAGGTCTGGCTGTATCAAGTGTTTTTTTTCTCTCTGCCTGTACTCAGTTTGAGCAGTGCAGCTATTGCCAGTCTAGAATACAGTGGGTTGCACAGTTACATCCACTCGAAATCTCAATGAATTTCATGATGGTATGGTGTGATTTTCTTTTTTAAAAAGGGAATAAAATTAGACTTGGCTTTGTGCTGAGCCCTGTTGAACCCTTTTTGCACAAACCTTGTTATTTGTAATTGCATGTCTCTCCCTCCTTTAAAGATAATACAAATTATGACTGTTAGGTTTCTGGGAAGTCAGAAGGGTTTGGTAGCAGCAGGAGCTGGGGCCCTGGCTCGGTGCTGAGTTACTTGGTTGCAGCCAGTGTGACAGATGGGGTTTCAGTGATTGTTCTTGCAGCTTAGGGAATGGTCAGACATTGGGGGGCGGGGGGGGGGGCGGTTTCCTGATCCCTATCCGCTGACTGTGTGGGGTTTGCAATTGGCAATTACTTTGTACATTAAACAGGTACCTCAGTAAGGTACCAGAGCCTGTGGAACTGAATCCCACCTCCCTGGCCCAAACAGCCAGTTCACAGGAGAAATGGTGGATTAGGTGGGACAAGGGAGAGGAGGTTGTTTTGACAACATTTACATTTCCATCTGTTAAGTGAATTGGGCGTGGCGAGTGTGTTGAGAAACATATGCTGAATTCAACCTGTCTGGATTCGTACAAAATAAACATTCAAAGGACATCCCATTTTGACTCCCTGTTCACACTACCTGCTGGCAATATGACTAGCCATCTCATTCTGCTATAGTGCAAAATGTTTCTTTAAAATACTTGCTTTTTAACATATTTTAGATTCTCCAGAATCTGCAGTTAGGAAATTTTCCCTTCTAGCTTTGCTCTCACTCTCTCTGTAGTCACCAGTGGCCGTTTGCTTGTGGGTCTGGTTAACAGTGGGGCAACTTAATAGAAGTTTATAAGATGATGAGAGGGATTGATAGAATGGACTTGCAGAGACTATTTCCTCGGGTGGATGTAACTGTTACTAGGGGACATAACTATAAAGTTCATGGTGGGAGATATAGGAGGGATGTCCAAGGTAGATTCTTAGAGTGGTTGGGGTGTGGAATACACTACCTGCTGTGATAGTGGAGTCGGACACTTTAGGAATTTCCAAGCGGTTATTGGATAGGCACATGGAGCATTCCAGAATGATAGAGAGGGGATAGCTTGATCTTGGGATTGGACATGGCTCGGCACATTGAGGGCCGAAGGGTCTGTTCTGTGTTTCTAATGGGACTGGTGTGTGCTCATCTTAGTACCTGGAGAGGAGGTAACTTGCTCCCAGGTGGCTGCTGGGCTCAAGGTGATTCACCTGCTGGGCTGGGGGATCCCTGCTCTCGGGTACCTGCTGGGCTGGGGGATCCCTGCTCTCGGGTACCTGCTGGGCTGGGGGATCCCTGCTCTCGGGTACCTGCTGGGCTGGGGGATCCCTGCTCTCGGGTACCTGCTGGGCTGGGGGATCCCTGCTCTCGGGTACCTGCTGGGCTGGGGGATCCCTGCTCTCGGGTACCTGCTGGGCTGGGGGATCCCTGCTCTCGGGTACCTGCTGGGCTGGGGGATCCCTGCTCTCGGGTACCTGCTGGGCTGGGGGATCCCTGCTCTCGGGTACCTGCTGGGCTGGGGGATCCCTGCTCTCGGGTACCTGCTGGGCTGGGGGATCCCTGCTCTCGGGTACCTGCTGGGCTGTAGGGATCCCTGCCCTCAGGTACCCACCTGAGCTCTGGAGGAAATCCCTGCCCTCAGGTACCTGCTGGGCTAGTGCTCCTGCCCTCGGGTACCCACTGGTAACCCTGATCCCGTCACCTGGAGGTAACCCTGTTCTCCTACGTTCAATCTCCTTTTTTTCCAAGTCAAAGCAAATGACTGCGGATGTTGGAATCTGAAATAAAATAGAAAATGCTGGAAAACTTCAACAGATCTGATAGCATCTGTGGAGAGAGAGCAGAGCTGATGTTTCAAGTCTGGATGGCTTTTCAGAGCTGAAGAAAACGAGAAATAGGATGAGATCTAATGCTGTTGGGGGGTGGGGTGAAGCAATTGGGGCTGAGTTGAGAGCCAGTGATAAGTGAAGGTTCAAGAGAGATTGACAAAGATGTCATAGACAAAAAGACAAAGTGAGTGTAAATTAATGGTAGGAAGGGTGCTAATAGCAGCATATTAAGAGATCAGAATGTGTTAATGGCAGAATGAAGGTAAACGGTGTGGCAAAGTACAACCTGGGACAGGTAACATGGTCCTGGTTGGATGGGAGGAGGAGAGATGGTGGTAAGGGCAAAAAGATGGGAAGCAGGATAAAAGAACATAAGAACATAAGAAATAGGAGCAGGAGTAGGCCATCTAGCCCTTCGAGCCTGCCCCGCCATTCAATAAGATCATGGCTGATCTGTCGTGGCTCAGTTCCACATTCCCGCCCTCTCCCCATAACCCTTAATCCCCTCGCTTATCAAAAACCCATCAACCCACGTCTTAAAAATATTTAGCGAGGCAGCCTCCACCACTTCAACGGGCAGAGAATTCCAGAGATTCACCACCCTTTGAGTGAAGAAGTTCCTCCTCAACTCCATTCTAAACCGCCCCCCCTTTATCTTGAGGCTGTGCCCCCTAGTCCTACTGTCCTTTCTGAGCGGGAAGAGCCTCTCCACCTCTATCCTATCCATCCCATTCATCATCTTATACGTCTCAGTGAGATCTCCCCTCATTCCTCTAAGCTCTAACGAGTACAAGCCTAGTTTATTCAGCCTCTCCTCATAGCTCAACCCCCTCAACTCTGGTATCAGCCTAGTAAACCTCCTCTGCACTCCCTCCAAGGCCAAAATATTCTTGTGTAAGTACGGCGACCAAAACTGCACACAGTACTCCAGCTGCGACCTCACCAATGTCCTATACAGCCGCAGCAAGACCTCCCTACTTTTATATTCAATCCCCCTCGCTATGAAGGCCAGCATCCCATTCACCTTCCTGACCACCTGCTGCACCTGCAGGCTTGGAAAAATGAATCCATAAAGAAATGAAGTTAAATGGATAGAAAATAAACATTGAAGGTGGAGCAAAGAATTCAGCCTGAATGTGTTGAACTCAAATGTTAGGTCCAGAAGGCTGGAACATGCCTAATTGGAAGATCAGATGCTGCTCCTTCAGTTGGGCTTCACTGTAGCAGACCAAGGACAAACATGTTGACATGAGAGCAGGATGGCGTGTTTAAATGGTAAGCAACAGAAAGGTCCGAGTTCTGCAGATGGACTCAAAGTCTGCAATGCAGTCATCCAGTCTGTGTTTGGTCTCTCCAATGTAGAGTAGACCACATTGGGAGCAGTGAATGCAATTGACTACATCAAAGGTGCAGGTGAAGCAGCTGAAAATGTTTGGGCCCTGGGAAGGTGAGCAGGGAGGAGGTAAAGGTTGCAGGTGTTGTGTCTTCTGCGATTCCAGGGAAGGTGTTGAGAGAAGGGGGTGAGTATCGGATGTGATGGAGGAGTGGACAGGGTATCCCAGAGGGAATTATCCCTGTCGAGTGTTGAGGGGAGTGAGGGGGTATGTTTGGTGATGTCGTCATGCTGGAAATGGCAGAGGATGATCCTTTGAATGCGGAGACTGGTGGGGTGCAATGTGAGGACAAGGGAGACCCTATCCTGGTTCTGGGAGGGGGTGAGTGCAGTGGCCTGGGAGATGGGTTGGATGTGGTTGACAGCACTATCAACCACAGTGGAGGGAAACCAAGATTAAGGAAGATATGTCACTAGTGCTGTTTTCCAAAGTGGCATCATCAGAACAGGTACAACAGAGGCAAAGGAACTGAGAGAATGGAATGGAGTCCTTGCAGGATGTAGGGTGTGAAGAGTTATAGTCAAGGTAGATGTGGATGCTGATGGGCTTGTAATGGATACTATTTGACAGTCAATGACCAGAACTGGGGACAGAGGGGTGAAGTGTCCATCTGTGACACTTCCCTTCCTTGAGGCAAAGCTTTTAGGTTCACTTATCACTCCTGTGAAGTGTTTCAGTTGGTAGCATTCTTGGCTCTGAATTGCAAGATCACCAGTCTCGCTACAAGAGCACAAAATCTAAAAATGCAGTGCAGTACTGAGTGCTGCATTGTTGGAGGTGCAGTCTTTCAGATGAGGCACTAAACTGAGACCCCATCTATTCAAGTCGATGTTTAAAAATAAACCATGATGCAGTTTTGAATTAGTTAGAGGAGTTTTTGCAACTGCCTTGGGGTCAATATTTATCCCTCAAGCAACATTACACAACCCTAACCTGGTCATTATCAAATTGCTATTGTGGTCGTGCTCTTATTTAGGGAGGTAGTAACAAGCTCCTGGGCTCTGGGAGAACCTTGCTCCAAATTACCATGTTGCTGTTTGTGGGAGCTTGCTGTGTACAAAAGGAACTGCATTGTTTCAAACATTACAACAGTGGCCACACTTAAAGTATTACTGAAAAAAGAGACGTTGAAGTTTTTCATCTTGCATTCATCAGGGTCCTTTGCAGGAATATCAAAATATAAATGGAAAACTATTTATACTGTATGAAAAGAATGCTGATTGGTTAGCAGGTGGATTCTGATTGGTAGAGGCTTGCTATGGATAATGCACCAGTTGATGGTGACCAATAGTTAACTGCCAAGCATTGTTTGAAATTTAAACCAGGCAGCTTGACCCGGATTGATCAAGTCATTGCCCTGAAGAATGAGTCAGTGAATGTCTGTCCCTTATTTTAAGAAAAAACAATAAATAGGAGCAAGAGATACCATTTGCCCCTACAAGCTGAGCTTGAAGCAGTAACCTTCTCAACGTTTTTAGAAGTGCTTAGGTAGGCAGTTGAAGTGCCATAAAGGGACAGCATGGTGGCACAATGGTTAGCACTGCTGTCTCACAGTGCTTGGGACCTGGGTTCAATTCCAGCCATGGGTCATTGTCTGTATGGAGTTTGCATGTTCTCCCCATGAATGCATGGATTTCCTCCGGGTGCTTCAGTTTCCTCCCACAGTCAAAAGATGGGCGGGTTAGGTGCATTGGCCGTGCCAAATTCTCCCTCTATGTACCCGAGTAGGTGCTGGAGTGTAGCGACTAGGAAATTTTCACAGTAACTTCATTGCGGTGTTAATATAAGCCTACTTGTGACATTAATAAATAAACTTTAATAACTGACAGGGGTGCAGACTAAGAACTAGAAAGTGGGATTAGGCTGGTTGATACCTTATGACACAATGGACTAAATGTCCTCCTCCCACACTGAATTTCTCAAATTTTAACTAGAATTCTTTTTATTTGGGCATCAATGGCAATGCCAGCACTTGTTGCCCATCTCTAATTGATCTTGAACTGAGTAGTTTGCTATGTCATTTCAGCGGGCAATTAAGACTCAACCACATTGCTGTGGCTCTGGAGTCACATGTAGGCCAAGCCAGGTAAAGACGGCAGATTTCCTTCCCTAAAGGATATTTGTGAACCAGATGATAGTTGTTACAATTACTCAGACCTGCTTTTAGTTAATTGGATTTAAGTTCCACCAGGTTCCAGGGTGGGATTTGAACCAGATCTCCAAAGCTTTAGTTTGGGCCTTTGGATTAGTAGTCCAGTGACAATGCCATTACATCTGAGAATTCCCAATCCTGAGCTCTTATGTCCACCAGCTTTTCTTTCAGCCACTTATCCAATCTGGATTGTTGATGCTTTGTCTCCAGCACTATCCCAAGATGAATGTCTCAGACTCGCAATTGTGTGCTGTATATCTTGATCTCTCATTCAAGAACCCTCACTGAAAACATGTAAGACTTATTGAGAAAGTGAGGGGGCATGGGATCCAAGGGGATGTGGCTTTATGGATCCAGAACTGGCTTGCCCACAAGGCAGAGAGTGGTTGTAGATGGGTCTATTTCTGCATGGAGGTCGGTCACCAGTGGAGTGCCCCAGGGATCTAATCTGGGACCCTTACTCTTTATTATTTTTATAAATGACCTGAATGAGTAAGTGGAGGAATGGGTTGATAGGTTTGCCAATGACACAAAGGTTGGAGGTGTTGTGGATAGTTTGGAGGGATGTCACAAGCTGCAGTGTGACATAGATAGGATGCAAGACTGGGCAGAGAAGTGGCAGATGAACTTCAACCCGGATAAGTGTGTGGTGGTTCATTTTGGCAGGTCAAATGGGATGAAGGAATGTAATATTAAGGGTAAGACTGGGTTCATACGACTCTCAAATCGGCTTCGCAGGTCGAGGATGTGGTTAAGAAGGCGTATGATGAAGGCCAGTACACCAATCAAGGAATTGAGTTTAGGAGTCGGGAGATGATGCTGCAGCTGTATAAGACCCTGGTCAGACCCCACTTAGAGTACTGTGCTCAGTTCTGCTCGCCTCATTACAGGAAGGATGTGGAAGCCATTGAAAGGGTGCAGAGGAGATTTACAAGGATGTTGCCAGGATTGGGTGGCATGCCTTATGAGGATAGGTTGAGAGAGCTTGGTCTTTTCTCCTTGGAGAGATGAAGGATGAGAGGTGACCTGATAGAGGTGTATAAAATGTTGAATGATATTGATCGGGTGGATTCTCAGAGGCTTTTTCCCAGGGCTGAAATGGCTGCCACAAGAGGACATGAGTTTAGGGTGCTGGGGAGTAGGTACAGAGGAGATGTCGGGTAAGTTCTCACTCAGAGGGTGGTGGGTGCGTGGAATCGGCTGCCGGCAGCGGTGGTGGAGGCAGATTCGATAGGGTCTTTTAAGAAACTTCTGGATGAGTACATGGGACTTAGTAGGATTGAGGGTTATAAGTAAGCCTAGTAGGTAAAGATATGATCGGCGCAACTTGTGGGCTGAAAGGCCTGTTTGTGCTGTAGTTTTTCTATGTTCTAATGTATTTCTATCTAATCTATTTCAATTTTTTTCATAATTTTAAACACCATTCTGTGCTCCTTCCTGACATTTTGCCATCCTTGGTTTCAATGGTTCTGCTGCTGCTCTCAGCTGTCAAGGCCTCAGCTGTGGAATTCCTTCCCTGGAACCCCTCTGCTGCTGCTTTAAAACACTAGTAAAGCACAACAAAATGACAACATGCATGTATTTATCCAGTGCCCTAAATGCAGTAGAAAGCAGTGCAATTCGGGTCGATCAGCTGTGGTGTTAATGATGGAACAGGCTTGAAGGGCAAATGATAGTTCCATACTCCTATACGTTTCTGAAGTAATTTTTCAGACATTGAAGTTGCATCACTTGAAATTTTAGGAAAGACCTAATCTGGCATGGTGGCACAATGGTCAACACTACTGCTTCACAGCGCCAGTGACTTGGGTTTGATTCCTGGCTTAGCTCATCGTCTGTGTGGAGTTTGCATGTTCTCCCCCTGCCTGTGTGGGTTTCCTCCGGGTGCTCTGGTTTCCTTCCATGGTCCAAAGATGTGCAGGTTGGGTGGATTGGCCATGCTAAATTGTCCCTTAATTTCAGGGGGATTCACAGGGTAAATGAATGGGGTTAAGGAAATTGGGCCTAGGTGGACTGTGGTCGATGCAGACTCAATGGGCTGAATGGCCTCCTCTGCACTGTCAGATTCTATGATTTAACCATCATTTTTGTCGTTGTACAAATATTTCCAGGTGACTCGGTCAGATTTGTTTTTGATACATCAGTGAACTGCTTTCGGCTGTTTTACTGCGTTGAAGACTTTGTAGAAATACAAGTTATTTGCTGTTCTGATGAAAGGTCATCGATCTGAACCGTGAACTTTTACTCCACAGATGCTGTCAGACCTGCTGCGTGTTTCCAGTTTAATTGGAAGTTATTTTATTAAATCTTGCCTGTGGGGTGGTATGGAAGCTCTGTGACTCAGATAAACTGAAAAAAAATTGGCTCCACGTGACTTCAGAAAAGTATGGTGAGGAGGGACTGGATTGCATGCACACTGACAAATGTTTCAGTTACATGGGCGAGCCAGAGTCATGTGAGCCATTGCATTAGAGAAGAAGTAGATTGTGTAGCAGGCAGTTCTCCTTTTTCCAGGGAATGGCAGACAAATGTGGTTTGTGTGGTAAGCGATGACGCACTCTGGGCCTTCTGGAGAGCATTGGGACACTGTGGCTGGGGCACTTTGCATCTCACAGGGAATAGGTATCAATGAACTGGTCATGCTTGGTATCGTCCCTTGGTCCATTTTCAATCACTTACAGGGTTCACAGGGTTGCTTTTACCCTTCAATTGGCCTTGGGTTTGTAAACCTGATTCCTCGCCTCTCCCACCAGACGTCATTTGAGGAAATGGTGAGGGTGGAATTCATAACGATTGAGTTTACAGCATGAAAAGAGGCCCTTCAGTCTATTGTGTCTGCACTGGCTATCAAGCATCGATTTGAATCCCAATTTATCAGCACTTGGTCCATCGCCTTGTATGCCATGATGTTTCAAGTGCTCATCTAAATGCTTGTTAATTGTTGAGAGTTTCCTCAAATCCCTTCTAAATCTCTTGCCCTAACCTTAAATCTATGCCCCCCCGGTTACTAAGCCTCTACTTCCTATCTGCGCTATCTGTGTCCCTCATAATGTTGTACACCTCGAGTAGGTCCCCCTTCAGTCTCCTCTGCTTTACAGAAAACAATGGCAGTCTAGCCAGCCTGTCTCCATAGCTGGAACGCTCAACCCCAGGCACCATTCATCAGTACAATTACATCTTTCCTATAGTATGACCAGAATTGGAAATTTTCATCTGACTTGGGGAGAATTGCACCTGTTAGTGACAAATGATCTTCTTTTCTCCCCCTTCCCCCACTTTGTCCTTCACATCCCCCATTGTCTACATCCATTTCTTCAGTGAGATCATCCACGTGCCCACAACACTATCATCCACACACAAAAGCAGAAGGAAAAGAGAAATTGAACAATCTTACAAATAATCAGCAGCAATCAACAGGACTTGTTAAAATCAAATTAATTTGAGAATGTGTGTGTTCAGGCATTCTCCTGGTTGAGTGTCTCTGAGAATCTCGTCTGGCAACATGCCAACGCTAAATCCACTATAATGCAACCTTGGAATCAGTCATCGTATTTTCTCCTTGTAATACGCTTGCGTTTGGTGAATGACTTCATCATGGCAGCAGTTGAACGATCTTGTTTGGTGATTAAGCTGTAGTCCAGTGACTTCAAGTGTGGGATAGCTGCCACCACATAACTCCTTTGGGGGAAGAGAGAGAGAGAGAGAATGAGTGTTAAACTCTAGTAGCTGGGATTCACAGAAATCTTGTGGTCAGGAATGGGGTCACAGCCCAGAGGCCTCGTCAGCTCTTTGGAAAAATCTTTCCAATTAGTTCCACTGATCTTTCAACAACAACTTGCATTTATATATCATCCTTAATGTTGTAAAACCTCCCAAATTACATCCCAGCAGCATTACCAGACAAAGTTCCTCATTGACTTTAAACCTTGGGATGTGGCTGTTGATGGCTGGACTAGCATTCCCTAATTGCCCTCAAGAAGATGACAGTCAGTTGACTTCTTCCAGTGCAGTCCGTGATGTAGGTACACCCACAGTGCTGTTAGGGAGGGAGTTCCAGGATTTGACCCAGTGACAGTGAAGCAAAAACAACATAGTTCCAGGCCAGAATGGTGAGTGGTTTGGAGGCGAACTTGCTAGTGTCCCTGTGTCTGCTGCTTTTGTTCTAGGTGATAGAGGTCATGGGTTGGCAGGTGCTACTGGAGAAGCCTTGGTGAATCCCTGCAGTGCATTTGTAGATCAGCGATGGGTAACCTAGGTTAGCGAGTGGGCACGCAGCTCTCTCAGTCAATGTCGTAAGCAAACAGCACACACCTGACTTCATTTGCCCTTGCTTTGTGTATGAATCACTTCAGTCACACGGGTAGGAAAAATTCGACACAGCTGGAAACCAGCAGAATGTGGCAAATCCTGTGAGTGGGCAACAATGAACAAAATGTTTTGTGGGACGCACTCAGAACCCAGACAGGTTGCAAGTGGCCCTGGGGTGGCAGGTTGCCCCCAACTGATCTGGATGGTAGGTACTGCTGCCAGTCTGTAATGGAGAAAATGAATGTTTAAGGTGGTGGAAGGGCTGCCAATCAAATGGCTGCTTCATCCTGGAAGGTGATGAGCTTGAAATTATCACTGTTTTAATACACATCTGCATCAACAAGTCAGTTATCTGCTTGCACATCCACACAGGACTGAATGGCCACCTCTTGTGCTACATCATTGCAAGAGACAGTCTTTTATTTAATGATGTCTAACTGCTGAACAGAGAGCAGGGAATTTTTGTGGGAGAGATGGGGAAATGATTGATGGTGGTTCAGAGAGTGTGTTCACTTATATATTTATAAGTGTGTACCTCGGGGTCCTTGTGCATGAGTCACAAAAACCCAGCTTGCAGGTGCAGCAGGTGGTCAGGAAGGCGAATGGGATGCTGGCCTTCATCGCCTAGTTGGCCTACTGCTCCTATTTCTTATGTTCTTACATATCCTGTTACAAGGAGCTGCGAGCTGGGGCATTAATCTGAAGATCTGTTTGCTAACTTGGGGTGGAAGTAAAGATTCCATGGCACATTTCAAAGAGTAGTAGAAGCAGCCTCCTGATATTTTGCCACAATTTCTCAAACAGCTTGCCTGTCACATGGCACGCAAGCCTACACTCATTGGAGTACAGAAGAATGAGAGGTGATTTTATTGAAATGTACAGAATTCTGAGGGGACTTGCAGGGTAAATGTGTATTGGATGTTTCCCTTTGTGACAGAATCTAGAACTAAGGAGCACAGTGTCAATAAGTGGTCTCCCATTTATGACAGAGATGAGGAGGAGTTCTTTCTCGGAGGTCATTTGTCTTTGGAATTCTTATTAAGAGCGGTGGAGGCTGGATCATTGAAACGTTCAAAGCTGAATTAAGGAGATGATTGAATGATGGAGTGAATGATTGTGGGGGGACAGACAGGAAAGGGGAGTTAAGAACCTAACAACTAGGAACAGGAGTAGGCCATTCAGCCCCTCAAGCCTGCTCCACCGTTCAATACCATCGTGACTGATCTCATTTTCGCCTCAACTCCACTTTCCTGCCCGTTCTCCATAACTCTTCAGCTCCATTACTCATTAAAAATTTGTCTATCTCCTGAAATTTACTCAATGTCCCGGCATCCACCGCCCTCTGGGCAAGTGAATTCCACAGATTCATCGCCCTTTGAGAAAAATAATTTCTCCTCATCTGTTGTAAATCTGCTAAATCCTTATCCTAATTCCTATTGCTCTAGATTGCCTTACAAGAGGAAATATCCTCGCTATGTCTATTTTATCAATCTCCCTCATCATCTTGTACACCCCAATTAGGTCCTCTCTCATTCTTCTAAACTCCAGGGAGTATCGGCCTAAACTGCCCAATCTCTCTTCATAAAACATAAATCTCTGGAATCCATCTAGTGAACCTCCACTAATGCCACTCTAACCTTCCTGAAATAAGGAGACCAAAACTGTACACCGTACTTTAGTGCAGTCGCACCATTGTCTTGGATAATTGCGGCAACACTTTCTTTACTTTCACACTCCATTCTTTCAACTATAAATGCCTCAGTCCCATTTGCTTTCTTTATGATGTGCTGTACCTGCATACCAGTTTTCTGTGACTCGTGCACAGATCCCTCTGCACTGAAGCACTCTGAAGTTTCTACCATTTAGATAATAAGTTGCCTTTCCGTTTTCCGATCAGTATGGGTAATCTCACACTTATCTACATTAAACTCCATCTGCCAGATTCTGGCCCAGTCACCTGACCTATCTATATCCATCTATAAATTTCTTATCTCCTCATTGCAACTTACTATCCTGTTTTAGTCTCATCTACAAATTTAACTATAGTACATTCTTTCTATCAGTGTATACAAGTCAATTTATCTTGTAAATAGTTGGGGCCTGGGGACTGAACCCTGTGACACTAGTTACATCTTGCAACCAGGAAAAGATCTACTCTCTGTCTTCTGTCCGTTAACCAACCCTCTACCCAAGCTAGTAAATTACCCCTAACCCCTGTGATCTTACCGTGTGTATTAACCTGTGCAACACCTTATCAATGCCTTCCTGAAGTCCAGATATATTACATCTACAGGATCCCCATTATCTACTGTGTGTGTTACATCTTTGAAGAAATCTAGCAAATTAGTCAAACGTGATTTACCCTTCGTAAAACCATGCTGACTCTGATAGATTGCATTTTTGACTTTCAAAATGTTCTATTATTACTTCCTTAATGGATCTATAATAATTTCCCAACATCATGTTGGACTAGCTGGTTGATAGTTTTTTACTTTCTGCCTCCTTCCCTTTTTTGAATAAGACATTACATTAGCGTTTTTCCAATCCTTTCCCATATCCAGGGAATTTTGGAATATTATAACCAAAGGATCTACTATCTCCATTGCCACTTCCTTTAATACCCTAGAATGTTGGCCGTTAGGCCTGGGGACTCTGTCTGCCTTCAATCCCAGTAACTTGTCAAGTACTGTTTCCGTGTTGATGATGATTGATCTAAGGTTCTCCCTTTCTATTCCCTCTGTATTATCTGTTACTTTCAGGACAATCTGATGTCCTCCACCATGAAAACTGAAGCAAAATATTCATTTAGTATCTCCACTGTTATTAACTCCCTGATCTCATCCTCCAAGGGACCACCATTCACTTTAGCTACTCTCTTCCCTTTGACAGAAGCTTTTGCCATCCATTTTTATATTTTGTGCTAGTTTTGTTTCTTCATTCTTTTTATTTTTTAATGACTATTTGTTGATCTTAAAGTTTCCCAATCTTCCAGCCCACCACTAGTCTTTACAATATGGTGTGCATTAGTTTTTATCTTTGTTGTCTTTAATCTCCTTGCTTAGCTATGAATGTTTCTCTGCCTCTTACAATCTTTCTTCTTCTCTGGAAGATATTTTAGTTGGGACAAATTGAATGTCTCCTTAAACAATTGCCACTGATCATCAGCTGTCCTACCCTTTAGCCTTCCTGCCCAGTCCACTTGGGCCTCATGCCTATGTCATGACCTTCGTTTATCTCCGGAAGTAGGTCACAATCAGATCAGCCATGGTCTTACTGAATGGTGGAGCAGGCACAAAGGGCCGAATGGCGGCCTCCTGTTCCTGTTTCTTATTTTATGCCTGTTTGAGGGATCTTGCTTTTTCCAAATCGACTGCTGTGTTTCCTTCGTTACAAGAGTAACATTTCAATAAAGTGTTTCATTGGCTGTAAAGTGTCTAGGGACACCCTGAGGAAGTGAAAGGCGCCATGTAAATACAAATTCTTTAGTTTTGAATCAAAGTTTTCCATTCCACTGCTGCAAGAATAATTTTTGGCCCTTCCTCCACCAGACCTGGTGTACAGTAGCTTAGTTTTTATTCCACCAGATTGCATGTGACATTCAATTCCCGTGGGGCAAAATGCAAAAAAATGAATAAAACTGGTGATCGGGATCACTGGTTGGAGACAATGAATTGCCAGATGGCTATAGTGTGTTGTAATGTGTCTCTCATTTACCTGCCTTTCTTACACAATCTCAGCTTGCGTGTGACACCAGTGCCACACCAAGGGCCCTCAGAGCAACAATGGATGGGCAACAGATACAGCCTGTACCTGCATTGAAAATCCTGACTGAATGTGGGTGGTTCTGTTGAGAAAAATGGCAGCAAATTCCTCAAGAGAAAGCAGGTAAAGGTATATCAGAGACCTGCACTGATCTGTATCAAGTTGTGGAGATGCCAGTGTTGGATAGAGATAAACGCAGTAAAAAGTCTCTCAACACCAGGTTAAAGTCCAACACGTTTATTTGGCAGCACCACCTTTCAGAGTCTCAGGCTCCTTCATCGGGTGAGTGAGGATTTTGCATCTCACTAACTGTCCTGTCTGGAGACAATACACATCTCTTTAACCTGTGTTTAACCCTCTCTCCGTTCACATTGTCTGTACCTTTAAGACTTGATCACCTGTAACGACTCACATTCCAATCATTATCTTGTAAATGGAGTTTGTGTCTGTATATGTCCTGTTTGTGAACACAAATCCTCACTCACCTCATGAAGGAGCCTGAGACTTTGAAAGCTAGTGCTGCCAAATAAACCTGTTGGACTCTAACCTGGTGTTGTGAGACTTCTTACTGTACCAAGTTACCAGGATCTGGTTAGGGTGGGTTAAATATCAGCCTTGGTACCCCCAGCTTGAAGCCTGGAGGAGCAGAATCAGGATATGACCAGGGTTTGACTGTGATATACACCTCTTGGTCTAATAGCTGGTTAATCACTCAGCATGGCAACTTTGGATAGACAGACAGGTCCAATTTCACCCCAGTGCATGCCTGTCAGAAGAGGATGTATTTGGCCTTAGGTTCATGCTGCAATTGACAGGTTACTGAGAAGGGAAATGATGTCCTATTGCTGTCGAGGAAGCAGACACTCCCAGCCCCGGTACCTGTATCCTTTGGTTTGCTCTATTGGGTTGCCATGCAGTGTCAGGTTCCGCAAGTGGATGAGTGAGGCTAACTTGTCCACCTCAGGCAGGTTGTTAATCTGGTTGGCGTGAAGTCTGAGGATCTGCAGTTTGGCACAGTGCAGCAGGACCTATCAAAAGATAAACCAAGCGACAGACACTGGTAAAAATCCCCAAGTCAAAGAACAAAGAAAATTACAGCGCAGGAGCTGGCCCTTCAGCCTTCCAAGCCTGTACCGCCAATGCTGCCTGATTTAACTAAAATCTTCCGGGGACCATATCCCTCTATTCCCATCCTATTCATGTATTTGTCCAGACATCCTGAAAAAGTCACTCTGGTAGCTGCTTCACTACCTCCCCCGGTCATGAGTTCCAGGCACCCATCACCCTCTGTGTAAAAAAAAAAACTTGCCTCATATCTCTCCTTTAAACCTTGCTCCTCGCACCTTAAACCTATTCCCCTTAGTAACTGACTCTTCCACTGTACAAAAAAGCTTCTGACTATCCACTCTGTCCATACCCCTCATAATCTTGTAGACTTCTATCAGGTTGCCCCTCAACCTCTCTTTTCCAGTGAGCCGGCAGATTCATTTTATATTCAAACATTACCAGTTCATTCAATGTGCTCATTTGACAAGGTACCTCACAAGAGATTATTGCAGAAGGTCAGGGGACATGGAGTTGGGGGTAGGGTGTTAGCGTGGATAGAGGATTGGTTGTCAAATAGGAGGCAGAGAGTGGGGGTCAATGGGTACTATTCGGATTGGCGGTTGGTGACTAGTGGGGTGCCCCAGGGGTCGGTGCTGGGGCCTCAGCTATTTACCATTTATATAGATGATCTGGAGGAGGGAACCGAGTGCAGGGTGTCGAAATTTGCTGATGACACCAAGATTGGGGGAAAGGCAAATTGTGCGGAGGGTGTGGAGAGTCTGCAGAAGGATCTAGATAGGCTGGGCGAATGGGCCAGGAAATGGCAAATGGAATTTAATGTTGGCAAGTGTGAGGTGGTCCACTTTGGTAGGAAGAATGGTAGGAAGGACTATTACTTACGTGGCGAAAAACTGCAGCAGGTGACGGTGCAGAGGGACCTCGGGGTCCTTGTGCATGAGTCGCAAAAACCCAGCTTGCAGGTGCAGCAGGTGGTCAGGAAGGCGAATGGGATGCTGGCCTTCATAGCGAGGGGGATTGAATATAAAAGTAGGGAGGTCTTGCTGCAGCTGTATAGGGCATTGGTGAGGCCGCAGCTGGAGTACTGTGTGCAGTTTTGGGCGCCGCACCTGCGCAAGGATATTTTGGCCCTGGAGGGAGTGCAGAGGAGGTTTACTAGGCTGATACCGGAGTTGAGGGGATTGAGCTATGAGGAGAGGCTGAATAAACTAGGCTTGTACTCGTTAGAGTTTAGAAGAATGAGGGGAGATCTCATTGAGACGTATAAGATGATGAATGGGATGGATAGGATAGAGGTGGAGAGACTCTTCCCGCTCAAAAAAGACAGTAGGACTAGGGGGCACAGCCTCAAGATAAAGGGGAGGCGGTTTAGAACGGAGTTGAGGAGGAACTTCTTCACTCAAAGGGTGGTGAATCTCTGGAATTCTCTGCCCGTTGAAGTGGTGGAGGCTGCCTCGCTAAATATTTTTAAGAAGCGGGTTGATGGGTTCTTGATAAGAGAGGGGATTAAGGGTTATGGGGAGAGGGCGGGAAAGTGGAACTGAGCCACAACAGATCAGCCATGATCTTATTGAATGGCGGGGCAGGCTCGAAGGGCTAGATGGCCTACTCCTGCTCCTATTTCTTATGTTCTTATGTTCTTATTCCAGTTCTTTAAATACAGCCGCCAGCCATGCCTCTGAATTAGAGTGCTGTGGGTTCAAGTCACATTTCACAGAGTTGAGCCCATAATCCTATATACTCAGAGCAATACTGAGAGAGTGCTGCACTGTTGGTACTGCTGTCTTTCAGATGAACATAAGCAAGGGCATAAAAGATGGTAAAGCAGGGAGTTCTCACTGGTCTTTAGACCAATAGTTATTCATCACTCAGCAAGGCAAAATCAAATTATCCATTACTATCACATTGCTATTTGTGGTAGCTTGCTGTGGTCAAATTTGCTGCCTTGTTTCCTACATTTTAATACTGACTACAAGGTAGCAGGAGTAAGGGATGTGAAAAGTGCTAACTAAATGAAAGGCTTTCATTGAATTTGTTTTCTCATCAATTTTGGGCTGAAATTGAGGAATATTGATGCAGTGAAGAGGGACGTTTCCCGACCATCTGCATTTCTAAACAAAAAATTTTTGATTATGTTCACTAACAGCATTTAAACCAGAGTTCTGGAAATCAACAGAGGTATGGTTATTTGGAAGGTAAAGCTCTCTCTAAACTGTCCCCATCAAACACTCCCAGGACAGGTACAGCATGGGGTTAGATACAGAGTAAAGCTCCCTCTACACTGTCCCCCCATCAAACACTCCCAGGACAGGTACAGCACGGAGTTAGATACAGGATAAAGCTCCCTCTACACTGTTCCCGCCAAACACTCCCAGGACAGGTACAGCACAGCGTTAGATACAGAGTAAAGCTCCCTCTACACTGTTCCCATCAAACACTCCCAGGACAGGTACAGCACACGGATAGATACAGGGTAAAGCTCCCTCTACACTGTTCCCATCAAACACTCCCAGGACAAATACAGCATGGGGTTAGATACAGAGTAAAACTCGCTCTACAGTTCCCATCAAGCACTCCCAGGACAGGTACAGCACGGGGTTAGATACAGAGAAAAGCTCCCTCTACACTGTCCCCCATCAAACACTCCCAGGCCAGGTACAGCACGGGGTTAGATACAGAGAAAAGCTCCCTCTACACTGTCCCCATCAAACCTCCCAAGCCAAGGCACTATTACAGGACTTGTATCTGCTGGCTGTAGAGTGGATCGAGGCAGCCAGACTCTATTCATCAGAAGGACTTGCTCTCGATTTCAGCAATGTTAATCCAACCATCACCAAGTACCTGAACATCCCTCCAGCCAGTTCACAGTGAACTCTACACTCTCAGTACAGTAATATTGCAGAACAGTCATAATTGGCGGGGGGGGGGAGGTGGGTAGAAGGTTTGCTGGCATTTGGGAAACAAGCCTACAGACAATTAGGAGCTCACTTTTTCCAGACAGGACAAGAGGGGAATTTTTCATTAAGACAGCAGATGATTTTGATCTGGAACGTGCTGCCTGCAAGGGCTGTGGAATCTAATTCAATAATACCTTCCGAAAAGGAGCTGGATACATAGTTAAAAGGAAAATAATTGCAGGGCAATGAGGAAAGTGTGGGAATAACTAGATTGGCCTTTCAAAGGGCTGCACAGGTACAATGGGCTGAACTGCCTCCTGCACTGTATGTTTTTGTACTGTGGAAGAACAGCATTGTTAGAAACACCATTGGCTAGTGCAGTAGTTCAGATCAACTCGACAAGCCAATCTGAAAGTGGCAAAAACTCCAATTGGATTCTGTGACAGAGTTTTAGAATGCCAATCAGAAAGGGGTGATCCGAGTGCATAAAACCCTTTTTTGGTGCACATGGTGCCAATCAAGTCACCTAATCATCAGAGTGATATTGTCTCAAATTTGAGTCAGTGTAGGGTCAGAAAGGGTATTGCATTTATCATCGAGTTCTCTGTCTGAAGGCTGGTCCTTGGCAATTGATTGCTGAGCCAGCAAATTGCCTAGATCCTTTACTCTGGGAAGGGTGAGGAGCAGACCCCGTGTCTACCTCAGCTGGAATTGAGTGCATTTCTCATTACTGTGGGTTACGTGCTCGCTGATGAGCTAACCGAGCTAACCAGACCCCCAATGGGTGCTATTCTGGTTGGCAGTTGGTGACTAGTGGAGTGCCACAGGGATCGGTGCTGGGGCCTCAACTGTTTACCATTTATATAGATGATCTGGAGGAGGGGGCTGAGTGTAGGGTGACGAAATTTGCTGATGACACAAAGATGAGTGGAAAAGCAAATTGCGTGGAAGGTGTGGAAAGTCTGCAGAGAGATTTGGATAGGCTGAGCGAGTGGGCGAGGACCTGGCAGATGGAATATAATGTTAGCAAATGTGAGGTTATCCACATTGGTAGATATAATAGTAGGAGGGATTATTATTTAAAAGGCGAAAAGCTGCAGCATGCTACGGTGCAGAGGGACCTGGGGATCCTTGTGCACGAGTCGCAAAAACCCAGTCTGCAGGTGCAGCAGGTGATCAAGAAGGCGAATGGAATTCTGGCCTTTATAGCGAGGGGGATAGAATATAAAAGTAGGGAGGTCTTGCTGCAACTGTACAGGGTACTGGTGAGGCCGCAGCTGGAGTACTGTGTGCAGTTTTGATCGCCGCACTTGTGGAAGGATATATTGGCCTTGGAGGGAGTGCAGAGAAGGTTCACTAGGCTGATAACGGAGATGAGGGGGTTAACCTATGAAGAGAGATTGAGTAGACTGGGTCTGTACTCGTTAGAATTTAGAAGGCTGAGGGGGGATCTTATAGAGACGTATAAGATAATGAAGGGGATAGATAGGGTAGCGGTAGAACATAGAACATTACAGCACAGAACAGACCCTTCGGCCCACGATGTTGCGCCGACCAGTTAAAAAACAATGACCCTCTAACCTAAACCAATCCCTTTTCATCCATAAACCTATCCACAGATCTCTTAAACGCCCCCAAACTAGGCGCATTTACAACCGCAGCAGGCAGGGCATTCCAATCCCTCACCACCCTCTGGGTAAAGAACTTACCCCTGACATCCGTCCTATAACTACCCCCCCCTTAATTTAAAGCCATGCCCCCTCGTGCTAGCTTTCTCCATCCGAGGAAAAAGGCTATCACTATCCACCCTATCTAAACCTCTAATCATCTTATATGTTTCAATAAGATCCCCTTTTAGCCGCCTTCTTTCCAGCGAAAACAACCCCAAATCCCTCAGTCTCTCCTCATAGGGCCTCCCCTCCATACCAGGCAACATCCTGGTAAACCTCCTCTGCACCCTCTCCAATGCCTCCACATCCTTCCTATAATGTGGGGACCAGAACTGCACACAATACTCCAAGTGTGGCCGCACCAGAGTTGTGTACAGTTGCAACATGACACTGCGACTCCTAAATTCAATCCCCCTACCAATAAACGCCAAGACACCGTATGCCTTCTTAACAACCTTATCTACTTGATTCCCTACTTTCAGGGATCTATATACACATACACCTAGATCCCTCTGTTCATCCACACTATTCAGAGTCCTCCTGTTAGCCCTCTACTCGACACATCTGTTATTCCTACCAAAGTGAATTACCTCACACTTCTCCGCATTAAACTCCATCCACCACCTCTCAGCCCAGCTCTGCAACCTGTCTAAGTCACCCTGCAAACTACGACACCCTTCCTCACAATCTACCACACCTCCGACTTTGGTGTCATCAGCAAATTTACTAATCCAGGTAGAGAGATTCTTCCCGCTTAGAAAGGATAGCAGGACTAGAGGGCACAGCCTCAAGATAAGGGGGGGGGTGGACAGTTTAGATCAGAGTTGAGGAGGAACTTCTTCACTCAAAGGGCGGTAAATCTCTGGAATTCTCTGTGCAAAGGGTGGAGGCTACCTCACTAAATATATTTAAGTCACAGGTAAACGGGTTTCTGATACACAGGGGAATTAAGGGTAATGGGGAGAAAGCAGGAAAGTGGAACTGATCCACTTCAGATCAGCCATGATCTTATTGAATGGCGGGGCAGGCTCGAAGGGCTGGATAGCCTACTCCTGCTCCTATTTCTTATGTTCTTATTAATGCATTCATATTGTGTCTTTAATTTTGTAAAACTTCCTAAGGTACTTCACTGGGCTGCTATCAAATGGAAAGCAAATGACCGAGTGAGGCATAGCCACGAGTTATGGAATGACTGAAGTCTGGTTTATAGAAGAGGGTGGAATGGGAGCAACACAGAGTTCCTAGAGTTGGAGAGTCGTTACAGCAACAATTAAGATACTTTACAGGAAGGTCATAATGATTGGGGTGGCACAGTGATTTGCACTGCTGTCTCACAATGGCAGAGACCTGGGGTCAATCCCCGGCTTGGGTCACTATCTGTGTGGAGTCTGCATGTTCTTCCCGTGTCTGCGTGGGTTTCCTCCAGATGCTCCGGTTTCCTCTCACAGTCCAAAGATGTGCGGGTTAGGTGGATTGGCCATGCTAAATTGTCCCTGAGTGTCAGCGAGACTAGCTAGGGTAAATGCAAGGGATTATGGGAAAGGGCCTGGATGTGATTGTGGTCGGTGCAGACTTGATGGGCCGAACGGCCTCCTTCTGCACTGTAGGATTCTATGATTCTAAACCCAAAATACAGAACAGAAGGAAGGTGACCAAAATGATGAGTGAAGCAGGTTTTAAGTGATTTAAGTTAGGAAAGAGAATCAGAGAGATTTTAGAGAGGGAATCCCAGGCAGATTAAGGCACAGCTGTCAATGGTGGCATTATTGAAATCAAGGATGCTCAAGAGGCCAAAATCAGATGAGTGCAGAGATCTCGGAGGAGATGACAGAGATAAGGAAAGATATGCCTAAAGAGGGATTTGAAAACATGGATGAGAATTTTAAAATCAAGGCACTGCTGGACTGAGAGGCAATGTGGATCAGAGCAAGTGATAGGTGAATGGGATTTGGTGTCTTTAGAACATGAGCAGCAGAAATTTGAATGACCTGAATTTACAGAGTGTAGAGTGTGGGAGGCTAATACAGAGTGCTGGATCGCCAAGTAAAGGAAGCTTGGAGCAACAAGTGAGATAAGAGATAGTGGTGATGTCTGACAATGTTACAGCAGATGGAAGTAGAGAGAATTAGTGATAGCACAAATACATATTTGAACATAAGAAATAGGAGCAGGAGTAGGCCATCCAGCCCTTCGAGCCTGCCCCGCCATTCAATAAGATCATGGCTGATCTGTCGTGTCTCAGTTCCACATTCCCGCCCTCTCCCCATAACCCTTAATCCCCTCGTTTATCAAAAACCCATCAACCCGCGTCTTAAAAATATTTAGCGAGGCAGCCTCCACCACTTCAACGGGCAGAGAATTCCAGAGATTCACCACCCTTTGAGTGAAGAAGTTCCTCCTCAACTCCGTTCTAAACCGTCCCCCCCTTTATCTTGAGGCTGTGCCCCCTAGTCCTACTGTCCTTTCTGAGCGGGAAGAGCCTCTCCACCTCTATCCTATCCATCCCATTCATCATCTTATACGTCTCAATTTGGAAGCTCGTCTTTGTGTTAAATGTGACGTGAAGCAAGTGAACAGACTGGCTTAATCTTAAAACAGTTGTCAGGGAGATGGAAGAAGCTGGTAATTAGCAAATGGGAGTTTGAAACAGAACCGCAAAATCTTTACAGTGCAGGAGGCCAATCAGCCTATTGAATCTGCAGTGGCTCTCTCAAACAGCAGTCTACTTAGTCTCACTGTCCTGCCTTATCCCCATAACCTTGCACATTCTTACTTTCCAGATAGCAATCCAATTCCCTTATGAATACCTGGATTGAACTTGGCTGTTCCTCTTAGGAAGTTTGTTCCAGACTCCAAATGTTCTTTAGATGTAAGAAAATGCTCCTTTTGCCAATTATTTTGAATCTGTGCCCTCTAATTCTTGGTGCTCTTGAGAGTGAACAGTTTCTCACTATTTACCCTGTCCATAATCCTCAGGCTCTATCAAGTCACCTCTTGATCTTTGCTCCAAGGAAAACAGTCTCACTGCCTCAGACCAGCCTCAGAGCTACAGTCCTTTAGCTCTGCAGTGATTCTTGTCACTCTCCTCTGTACTCTCTCCAACGTGGTCACTAAAGTTAATGGTTTCAGTGTTACTGATAATTGGAGGAAATTTCTGCTTATCTGGTACTGGATGTCAGATAAGTACTCTTGATATTTTAGTGACAACAGAAAAGTTGAGAGAGATGGTGGTGTGGCAGAGCTGCTTGTGTACAGAAATTGATATAGGTGAGGAATAGGATAGAACCTTGGAGGACACCAGAGGTAATGGTACGGGAGCAAGAAAAGGAGCCATTGTATGTGATTCTCTGGCTCTGATTTGAAAGTCAAGAATGAAACCAGGCAACTGTGAAGCTGGTCTCCTTGACTGATGTTGAGAAGCAGCAAGGGAGGGAGGAGGAGGAGGGGTGCAGGGAGAGCAGGGAAAGGTGGATAGATTTCACTGCAACAAAACACAGCCCAGCAGCAGCCCAGAACCTACAGGGTCAATGTTGGTCAGGATATTGAAGGCGAGGTCAATCCAGAACAAACGGGCAGGTTGCACAAACAAGGCAGCAATCAGCTGATCCAGTCCGCTCAATTCAGACAGCCGGTTGTGACTCAGACGCAAGGAGCAGCTCTTCAGCTTCTTGTCCTCTGTATATTCGTTTGGTCGGAGGCCAGTGCGAGGACTCAGTTTAACACAGTCTGCATAATGTAGAGAAACAGTTAAAAAGGAGACTAATTGTCCTGGAAATACATCAGCGACTAGCTAATTATCAGTTTGCATGTTATTTTGCAGCACAGATTGCAATGATGAAGTCCAAATATGTTGCCTACTCTCTCTCCACAGAACATAGGCTGAATGTCAATCCCAAACTAATCCTAATGTGCAACTCCGTTCCCCCCCCAACCCTAATTCTAAGCTAATCCTACTCTCCCTGGTGATTCCCAATAAACTAGATAGGGTGGCACTGGGTGATGAACAAGACCCTTATCAGCAGAGAAGGTGCCAGAGAAAGGGCAGCTGTGAAATCGTCCCTCAGAGGATGGAGGTCAGATACAGCCTTGCTGAGCCAGACCACTGCAGGGCTTCAGGAGTCAAAGTGAAGGAGCCTCTACCCAGACCAGCAACTACCAATGTGCTCCCACAGCTTAGAATTCTTTTGAGGTAATGCACCATGATGGATTTAGAATGGAGGAGGCCATGTAGCTCATGTCACTATTGCTCAGGGCTGTAAGAGTGGCCAGCCTCTTAGAGCTGGATGTGACAGCACTTGCAGAAAATGTGCACCGACATTCTCACACGCCGCTCCATTTTCTGTAGCCTTGACTCATCATTGGGACTGATGGTACCAAAGTCTTGCAGGAATGCTAATTGCAGCCCTGTTCGTCACTCCTTCCAGCCATCCAAAGCACCTGCCAATGTGTGAAGCAGTCAGGAAGGAGAAAGGGGGGTCATCTTTTGCATGGCACCACCATCATCATCAGCCTCCTTGTTCCTGACTATGGCAGCATCAGTGCAATGACAGAAGCTGCCTCTGTAATATTGCAGGTGCAGCAGCCTCTGGGAGAGATTACCCCCATTGACACCTCCACAAAAAGGACAACTGCCATGTGCATCTCATCCCCAAGCTGAGGCAAGAGAACAGCTTGCATCCACTTTCTCCAATGCCACAAAAAAAGCTGTGTGTGGAAGTATTTGAGTGCAGAGGCCACTGCTTGGGCTAGAATGCATCACTGGGGAGTTTCCTACCTGTGATTGTGCACTCTTTGTCTCAATGAGCATCACTTAAAATAGAAACAAAGCCAATGGTTTAAACATTATTTTATTAATGGTGGGACAAAAGAGGGATGAAATAATGACGCAGAGAATGATTCCCTGTTGATGATCACGAAATCCCTGGGCAAATATATCCCCTTCATTAGTAGGAAGAGTTTGCATGTTCTAGGCCGTGTCTTAACATAAGAACTAGGAGCAGGAGTAGGCCATCTAGCTCTTCGAGCCTGCCCCGCCATTCAATAAGATCATGGCTGATCTGTCGTGGCTCAGTTCCACATTCCCGCCCTCTCCCCATAACCCTTAATCCCCTCGCTTATCAAAAACCCATCAACCCGCGTCTTAAAAATATTTAGCGAGGCAGCCTCCACCACTTCAACGGGCAGAGAATTCCAGAGATTCACCACCCTTTGAGTGAAGAAGTTCCTCCTCAACTCCGTTCTAAACCGCCCCCCCTTTATCTTGAGGCTGTGCCCTCTAGTCCTACTGTCCTTTCTGAGCAGGAAGAGTCTTTCCACCTCTATCCTATCTATCCCATTCATCATCTTATACATCTCAATCAGATCTCCCCTCATTCTTCTAAACTCTAACGAGTACAAGCCTAGTTTATTCAGCCTCTCCTCATAGCTCAACCCCCTCAACTCCGGTATCAGCCTAGTAAACCTCCTCTGCACTCCCTCCAAGGCCAAAATATCCTTGCGTAAGTGCGGCGACCAAAACTGCACACAGTACGCCAGCTGCGGCCTCACCAATGTCCTATACAGCTGCAGCAAGACCTCCCTACTTTTATATTCAATCCCCCTCGCTATGAAGGCCAGTATCCCATTAGCCTTCCTGACCACCTGCTGCACCTGCAGGCTGGGTTTTTGCGACTCATGCACAAGGACCCCGAGGTCCTTGTCCTTAAATGACAGTGTTAGCACAGGCAGTGTAGGGCGAGTTGGAGACTGTCGTTTCTCCTGGGTCAAAGGAGTTAACGCGAATCATTCTGGAATCAGATGATCCCTGACATTGATGACATCCTGATGAGATAGAATCCCGAGGTGAACCGGACCACCTCCTTGTACAGTTGGAGTACTGCTTGACTTGAAGGTGCACATCTCTCTGGAGGATCATATTATGGAGAGCACAGTTGTCCAGCACAACAAGTGAGATCCATGCAGACATTCCAGGCACCAGAAAGGCATCTTTAAAAGCCCAATGGCCTGCTCAGTAGAACTTCTAGTGAGCAACTGGCTTCAGTTGTATAACCACTATGCCTCTGACTCTTGTCAAGGGGTAAGTAACCAGCTCTTCAAAGGGATATCCTTTGTCCCCTCAAATCCATCTACAGATTTGGATGTCAGAATGAAGAGCTTCAGCAGCCTGGACTGATGGGCAATGAAGGCGTCAGGGTAGCTGTCAAGGAAGTGCACACATGGAGGAAACCCTTGATGTGGTCACACAGCAGATGAACATTGAGTGCATGAATCCCTCCTGTTGCTGAATCGCATTGAGCGGTTTGATGAAATTGTGAGTGCAATCAATGATGATCCACAACTGGAAGCAAATCCCAAAGTCCTGTGTGCCTGCAAGGCCCTGGTGGCCTGGAATTGCATGTATTGTCCAGCTCTCAGAAACAGAACATCAATGACCTGTGAGATGCAGTGGTGTGCATCAGGCTTTTGGGAAGCCAAATCCGCGGCTGGTCTTTAGAAGGAACCAGAAATGAAGAAGTTCAAAACCGCAGTGATTTCAATGGCTACTGGCATGGCATGGCATGAGTGTTGTGAGGTCTCTGGTGATGAGGGCACAAGCTTTTTTGGCCATTTCCCTGGAGAGTCCCAGTCTCCCGTGGCATTTGTTCTCAGCCATCTCAAGGTAGCTCCTTTTTTGACAGCAGATTCCAGTGGAATGTGGAGTCTGTGTGTCAGTTTTAATATACCTTTAAGGGATAGCAATGTGACATCATTAGAAAGAATGCAAGTCATGCAACCCAGTTTTAGTCTCACTTTTGCCTGTGAGCAGAACACATCACAGCTCAGATGCCTTCAAGCTTTCTATCCATACATATCAGTTCTTGTCTAGTCTTAATATATGAACCTCTGCTTACCCAATGGTGATTCGTGCCTTTATACAATTATCACTATGTGCCATGGTGTTCAGCAGTGGTCACACAGCCTGGCAACAAGATTAAGTGCAGGTATGACATGGAATCTCCTTAGATCGTGCTACATGGCATGAGACAATCCTCCAAGTGGGCAAAAAGGGGACAGAAGATTGCTTTTTCGGATAAGTCAAAGAGAATCCAAAGAACTTCTATAAATACATAATGGGGAAAAGAATAACTAGGAAGAGAATAAAGCCTCCTATGTACGGATCTACAAGAGATGGGTGAGATCCTAAATGGATATTTCTCATCAGCATTTACTGTTGAGAAATGCATGGATGTTAGGGAACTTGGGGAAATAAATAGTGATGTGTTGAGGAGTGTACATATTATAACGGAGGTGTACTCGAAGTCCTAAAACGCAAAAAGGTAAATAAATCTGCAGGACCTGATGAAGTGTATTCCAGGATGTTGTGGGAAGCTAGGGAGGAAATTGCAGGTTCCCGAGCAGAGATATTTGAATCATTGACAGCCACAGATGAGGTGCCTGAAGATTGAAGGGTGGGAAACGTTTAAGAAAGGCTGCAAGGAAAAGCCTGGCAATGCAGACCAGTGAGCCTAACATCTGTAGTGGGTAAGTTGTTAGAAGGTATCGTGAGAGACAGGACCCCCAGGCATCTAGAGATGCAAGGACTGATTAGGGACAGTCAGCATAGCTTTGTGAGTGGAAAATCACATCTCACAAATTTGATTTGAGTTTTTTGAAGGGGTAACCAAGAAGGTAGATGAGGACAGTGCAGTCGATGTTGTCTACATGGACTTTAGCAAGGTCTTTGACATGGTACCGCATGGTAGGTTGTTGCACAAGGTTGTTGTACGGGCCAAACGTGGGCATTTGGGACTAGCTTAATGGTAAAAAGTGGGTGGCATGGACAAGTTGGACTGAAGGACCTGTTTCTATGCTGTAAATCTCAATGACTCTACGACTCCATGTTTTGGTCAGAACGCAATGAGTTTGTAGTGTCGGAGAGTGTTAAAATCGAAATGTGGTGATTGCATATAAATGCTGTGAAGACACAATGTTAGTAAACAGATGGGTCCCTTGTGAGATTACAGTGCTGAGCCTGTCAGTTCCATGAGTGTGTTGAGAAGAACAGCAGCCGAGTTACCTTAATTGAGACAGGTAAGTGACCAGGGTGTAGGACAAATCGTTAGCAAGACAGAGTCAAACAAAATTATAAAATCGGACCAGAAAAAGTAACGATCAACACAGGGTGATCTTAAAAGGTGTCTGGGTCGCTTTAATTTCTTGTCCCCATACATTCCCAATTTCGCTCAGAAATCTTCAAAACTAAGGAATCGTTGAGAAAGAGCATAACTTTCTTGTGGCACAAAGACCACCAATACTTCCTCGAAGCACTGATGCAGTTATCAGAAACACCAATATTGCAATATTTCAATTCCAGAGAGACAATCATCCAGGAGAATAGATGCCTGATAGAAAGACGTGGGAGCATGCATTCAACAAAAATACAAACAAACTGTACTTGCTTCCAATTCTCTGTTTGTAATGTAATCCAACCACTCCAATATTGAGTGGGAAACATTAGCCTTAGTGTTTGGAATCATGTATTTTCATACCCATCTATTTGGCAAATGATTTGTGGTAAAAACCAACCATAAGTCACTGGAAATGATTTGGTGAAAACCATTAATCAGCACACCACCAAGATTGCAACATCTCTTGACAAAGATTCAAAGTTATGACTGAGATTCAGCACAAGCCAGGTAACCTGAGGATCAGATTGGATACATTTAGCAGATTGCTTAACTCAGCTAAAGCAGAAGATATATCCATAGACCTACAAGTTAACCATGTTCTCCAATGCAAATACCAGCAGCTACAAGAAGAAATGGCAGAAGAGTCTACACCACAGAAACCGTGGAAAACCATCACTGAAGGATGGCCGAATACAATTCAGCATGTCCACAGGCACATGAGACTATTTTGGGCTTACTGGACAAGCTAGACATCTCCCAATGACTCACTGTAAAGACAGGCAAGGTGATTATGTTGGAATCTTTGTGGCGGGAATATTCTTCAACAACTTCATCTCTCTCACATGGACACTGATTGGATGGGAAGTCTCGCTGCCGAGACAATCCACTGGCCAGGTACGAACAATGACATTGAACTTGTCATCTGAGCATATGCCAAATCAGCACAAGAAATACTCATTCCATACGAAATTCTTATCTGCCCTTTATTCAAAATCGCATCCAATTTCTTTCCTGTCCATGGCACTGATTTCATTGTCAAATACATACCAAGTACCCCATTATTTGACAATTGCACAATACATAATTGTACAAGCATAATTGCTGCACACACTAAATGCTATTTTCAGTTTACTTGGTGTGCCCAGAGAGATGATTATGGAGAACAGTCTGCAATTTTAGAATGTATATGAGAAGTGGAATATCATCACATGACTTATTATTATTACTAATGGGCTATCTATACAAATAATTCAGGAAGGTGAAATCCCGAATTCTAAATGTAGACAGACCAAGCAAGATCTACACATTGCATCGTTACATCTGAGATCGACATCTTCAGGTTCAACTACTTGGCACAGTGGTTAGCACTGCTATCTCACAGCGTCAGGGACCCACATTTGATTCCAGTTGTGAGTGATTGTCTGTGTAGAGTTTGTATGTTCTCTTCGTGTCTGCATGGTTTCCTCCAGGTGCTTCGGTTTCCTCCCACACTCCAAAGATGTGCAGGTTAGGTTGATTGGCCATGCTAAATTGCCCCTCATTGCGTGGGTCAAGGGGATAGGGCCTGGATAGGAGATTGGAGAATCAGTACAGACTCAATGAGCTGAATTACTACAGTGCAGAAGGAAGCCATTCTGTGATTCTGTTTCACCACTGGCAGATCTCATGTTTAGCAGACCAGGGTGCACCAATTTACCACTCTATTCTCTCAGAAATTAGAAAGCAACTTCCAAATCTGCAAGAGAAAATTGCTAATGTGCATACTAAAAATGCAGGTTTAGAAGTGCCAAGTTTACAGTTGGGACAACAAGTTCACATCCAGGATTCTCCAGAAGATACATGGCAACCTGTCGATGTGATGGGGATTTGTTCAGAACCAAGATCCGATGAAGTCATGACATACAAAGGCACAATGGAGAGACGTAATCGAGGACAAATGAAATCCATTCCAGCTCCTCAGTTACAGTGAAATCCGACTGGATCAAGGACTAGATCACAAATGGAACCTGGAACAACATCCAAGAATGACAAGCCGGTAGATCACTGAGTCATTAAAGAAACCTCCTGATAGGGTTCCCGTTATAAGTCTGGGTGCACCAGCAGATTATCTCAGTGTTTTAGAGACTCAGAGATTCATCAATTCTAAACATTTATGTAATGGCAACTAGATGTGAATATGTATTGTAAATTGTTATGTTTTGTAATGGTGGGGGGTGGTGCCTTCATACCATTACCAAAACTTGACATACAAACATAGAAAGTAGGAGTTGGCCATTCAGCCCTCTGAGTCTGCTGTGCCATTCAGTATCATCATGATGATCATCCTATTCTACAGCCTGATCCTGCCTGCCCATGCCCTCCCCATATCCCTTGATCCCCCACACCCATACAGGGATCTCTAACTTGTTCTTGAAAACATTTTTGGCCTCAACTACTTTCTGTGGCAGCATATTCCACAGGCCCACCACTCTCCAGGTGAAGAGATTTCCCCTCAATTCAGTCCTAACAGGTTTACCCCACGTCTTCAGATTATGACCCCTGCATTCACCTAGTCTGCCCAGATAATTCATGAAGCCCAGGCAACGCCATCAAAACCAAAATATGTCTTTTAAAGAGTTCTGATTGAGCTCTTTAGCAAACATATTTACATGATTAATGGATCAGGTGACATCTCAAGGTTGCCACTGCCCATGCCAGTGAAACCTGCTGGCATATGGAACAGCATCAGGTAGGGCAGACACATAGGGAGGAAAGAACAAAGCAAATGGTCTGTGCCAGGATGGAAGGTGGGAGAGATCACATGACAAAAGAGATGATTGTAGGAGGCAAAAAGCGATGACAGTGGGACAAGAAACGAAGATGTCGCTAGAAAAGGTGTAAATGGAACGCCTGGGCCTCTAGTTTACTAATGCAGTTCTTCTTCTTTGGCTATCACTCAATAATGAATACGATTGTCCAGCTATGAAACTCTGTATTACTGGTGTGACAATAATATGCTTTTAAAAAACATATTTTAGTTATGTTTCTGTGCTGCATGTATTTAGTAGTCTCTTCCATTTTATCAGAGCCATTTTGTTTGTATGTAGAAGCATTCTACTGTTACTGAAGCAACATAATTGATGCAGTGTTTGTTTTAATCTGACCTAATGCAGAGTTCTGTTGGTTTATATTTTCCCCTGGGATTGCAGAGTAAGGCTTTATTAGGTTGATTGACAGGTATGGTCATATGACTGGATACAGCTCAGCTTACACAGAGAACTCAAGCTCAGTCTGATTTTTGCAAGAAGAAGAAATACACAATCTCCACCACAGCCCCAGGTAGGATAAATAGGTCTCAAATTTGCTCCAGCTGGAATGGGGATTGAACCCTGTGCTGTTGGCACCAATATGATCCACAAATGACTGTCCAGCCAACTGAATTAATTGGCCCCTCCAAGGAGTTCTGAGTTACTGTGGGAACTCATACTTTTAGATGCATGCTACAGTCTGATGCTGTGGATAGTGATAGAGGCTCCATTTCCTTCCCATTGTCTGGCTGATAGGAATCTCTCCTGCTCTTCCCACCTGTCACTGGCATGTGTTTGAAAGATTTGCAGGTTGATACTCAACCTGTTTGGCCACCTGATCAACACACCTTGTTTGGCCATCAAGTCCTGAACTTGAGACAGAGCTTCTGGCTCAGAGGCAAAGGCACTATCCACAATGCTACAGACCTCAGATTCTTCCTTTCTCTATCTTTACTAAAAACTTCAATAAGTATTCAATCAGCTTTCTTTTTAAGGCAGGTCTCAGATATCATCACTATTGCTGGAATCCTACCGCCCCACCCGCCACGGAATTGGAGCGGGTGAGGAGTGGACAACGGAAATGTCCATTGACCTCGGCGGGAATTTCCAATCTCACTTGAGTGAGGTCATAAAATCCTGCCTTATGTCATTCTCGTGTAATTACTTGTACCTGCAGCTCATAGGCCTTGCTAACATGCTTTGTAGATTTATGCACACATTCTCCAAATCACCTCAAACATCTTTGTGTTCTCTATGATCCCATCTATTCTGTATCTATTTCTATGTATGTATCTATTTCTAATGAGGAAAATGAACAGGAAGGCAGCTGAAAATATGAAGTTGTGTTTTTGTTAAGATTTAGATAGACACATCACCCGATAAAGTTTCCAGATTCCTGAAGGAATAATCCACAACTGGACCATACAAGATGGAATCGAAATCTTTTGTATTAATGGACCTGTGGGAATAAAGTGTGAAGAAATTACTGGTTACAGTACAAATAAAGAGGTAGGAGGGTAGAGGGAGGAGAAAGGGAGATCATTGCATTTATGTAAGCAGGGCAGATGGATATGACCTCTATATTTTATTTCATGGTATTATCCACCTTTGTGGGTGATATTTTTGTATTTTTCTATGGGATGTGGACGCTGCTGATAAGGCCAGCGATACTTTCCCACCCCTAATTGTCTTTGAACTGAGAGTCTCACTCGGTCAATTCATAAGGCAGTTAAGAGTCAACATGGAGTAACATGTAGGCCAGATAAGGTTACGACAGATTTCCTTCCTGTAAGGACACCATTGAATGAATTTCTACAGCAATCGATAATCGTTTCATGGTCATCATTTCTAAGACCAGCTTGCCACTAAAGGTAAAGTCAACATAGTCCCAGATGACCACAGGCTTTGAGGGAAAGAGCTGACTGCAAATGATTTAACCTGAGGATTATCACATCTCAGGCTAGGGGTAAAGTTGAGAAAGTAGGTCCTTCACGAAAACCTCAGCTAGTATGGGAATTGAACCCAATCTGTTGGCATTGCTCCGCATAACTAACCAGCCATCTAACCAACTGAGCTAAATCAATTTACTGATTTAAAATTTCACCATTGTCATAGTGGGCTTTGAATCCATGTGCCAACAGCATTAGTCTAGCTTTTTGGATTCCTAGTCCAGGGATAAATTTTATTCCAGCATCTCTATTCTAACATGATCTCCAGTACTTTATATTTCTCTCCCTCTAGTTTCCAGGTTATTTCTTGTTCCCTCAGATTGCACTGCACCTTCCTGCCTTCAGCCAATCCCAAATTTGTCTTTCTCTCATGTATCCCAATTTCTCACTCTCTCACGCAAAAAATCAGGAACAACAGACTTTCCAGACAATTTTGATCCACTCCAATGAATTGAAATTGTTGTATAACTAACAAGGTGAGTAGCAGAGTGCAGACATTGATTTGATTTACTATTATCACATGTATTAGTATACAGTGAAAAGTACTGTTTCTTGCACACTATACAAAGCATACTGTTTATAGAGAAGAACATTGTTGATGAGTACAAGCCAGAGTGCCAAGGAAAACACACATGAAAAATGGTACTAGCTGAAATGATCCTTCAGAGAGCAAGCACAGCTATGATGGGCTGAAAGGCCTCCTTCGTGCTGTAACCATTCTATGAATATATGCAGTTGGCATGGATTGATTCTCACAGGATGTCAGAAGCTGCACTCAGGAGACCTATCGCCCATCTGGGAGACTCCTATCATTGTCGCAAGCGTAAGAACTGTTGATTTCAAAATTGGACTCACAACACCAGGTTAAAGTCCTACAGGTTCATTTGGTAGCAAATGCCACTTTTGCTACCAAATGAACCTGTTGGACTTTAACCTGATGTTGTGAGACTGCTTACTACGTTTACCCCAGTCCAACGCTGGCATCTCCACATCATGATTTCAAAAATGTCATTTTTGCTCTCAAATCCTTCCATGGCCTCATTCTGCCCCATCACTGTAATCTCCTCCAACCCCACAACTCTCAAAGGATTCCAACTTCTTGAGGGTCCCCAACATGGTTGCACAGTGGTTAGCACTGTTGCCTCATGGCACCAGGGACCCCTGTTTGATTCCCAGATTGGATGACTGTCTGTGCATTCTCTCTGTGTCTGCACTGGTTTCCTCTGGGTGCTCCAGTTTCTTCCCAAAAGACATGCTGGTTAGGTGCATTGGCCATGCTAAATTCTCCCTCTCCGAGCAGGTGCCGGAGTGTGGCGACTAGGGATTTTTACAGCAACTTCACTGCAGTGTTAATGTAAGACTACTTGTGACACTAATAAATAAACTTAAACTTTGGCAGTCCTGCTTTTAATTGGTGAAATTAATGTTGAGTCCAGAATTCTGTAAGATATCTAACTGAAACATGAATGTTGTTCTTCAGTGTTTCACACTGGGACACTCTCAGGAGCTTCACCTGCCTGCACCGGCATCATGGCGTTGCCAGGGGCAACGGGGGGAACCTGGGCGCGCGATGCCCGCTGGGCGTTGTAGTCCTGTCCGCGGTGCCGCCCAGCCACGGATTCTGGGAAAGAACTACAACCCCCAACCGGCTGTGCGAAACACTTGGTTAAAAAAATCGCCGTATTCTCCGTGCACCGCTTTTACTTCACAAAGGAAATTAAAAGTGAGTCGACAAACCCCAGGAGGCGCTCACCCAGTGATATTCCGTGAAGTTGAGGGATTTTCAGGTTCCTCAATGAGGTTCTCAACCCAGCTCACGACATCTGGAGACACCATTTTCGATTCCATGGCCACTTTCTCTGTATTAACTTTCCCAATTCCCAATCCCAATCCCCGCCCCTTTGCGTTTTATGTCATCACGCTGTCCTCCAACCGGCCTCACAACACCAGGTTAGTACCCGGATGTTGATGACGTCCCCGGGCGGTTGGGAGCGTGAGGGAAGCAGCGGCGCGCGCAGTCTGAGTGCCCGGATGTCCGGGGGGCGGGGCCCGGCTCGACAACCCGGATGTTGGGATCACGTGACGCGATCTGGGCCAATGGTGGCGCAGCGCGGGGAGGCGGGGCTGGGATTTGAAAAGCCGCTGAGGCCGCTCGGAGACAGAGTGTGGAGGCCGCAAAAAAATAGAGGCCGAGGATCTGCGGCCTAGTCTTAGTCCGGTCCGGGCTGCCCGCTCGGTAAGAGGCATTGACGAATTACTCTTGCGGTGAAGTGAGGGGTTAAGATTGTAGGGGGGAGGAGATTATTCAGACCAAAACCTGCCCCACTGAGGCCTCACTATTTACAGTGACAGCAGCGGGAGAAGGCCATTCGGCCCACCCTGTCTGTGTTGGCTCTCTAAAGCAGCAGTTCATCTTGCCCACTTTATCCCCGTATATTCTTTCTTTTTCGGATAATTATCCAATTTGTTTTTGAATGCCTGGATTGATCCTGTCTCCACCACACTCTCAGACAGTACATTCCAGATCCAAACCACTCGCTGTGTGAATGTGTCACCACCACACTCTCAGACAGTACATGCCAGATCCTAACCACTTACTGTGTGAAATGTTTCTTCTCATGTCTCCATTGCAGGTGCTGGAGTGTGGTGGCTAGGGGTTTTTTACAGCAATTTCATTGTGGTGTTAATGTAAGCCTACTTGTGCAACCATCCTACTTGTACAGGCCTCATCTTTCCCAGAATCGTCCCAATGCCTCAGGAATCCAAATCCCTCCCTCCTATGCTGACACTCCAGCCATGCATTCATCTGGTCAAACCTCCTATTCCTGATCTTGCCAGCACTGGGAGTAATCCTGCAATTACTACTGTCGAGGTCCTGCTTTTTAATTTATTTCCTAGTTCCCTATATTTTGCTTTTCAGGATTTCATCCCTTTTCTTGCCCATGTCATTGATACTGATGCATGTGATGAGGGAATATTGGTGATCATGGGTGATTTTTTAATCTGCATGTAGATTGGACAAATCAAATTAGCCACCATGCCGTAGAGGGGAAATTCCTGGAGTGTATACGGGATGGTTTGCTTGAACAATGTGTGGAGGAACCAACTCCTAGAGAGAAGGCTATCTTAGACTGTGTACTGTGTAATGAGAAGAGAATAATTGCCAATCTAGCTCTGTGAGACCCCTTGGGAGGTGAGCGACCATAACATGATAGAGTTTTGTTTTAATCAAGATGGAGGGTAAAGTAGTTGATTCAGGGATTAGGGTGCTGAATCTTAATAAAGGAATCTAAGAAATAGTGAATGCATTGGTGGGCATCTTCCAGGATTCTGTAGACTCTGGAATGGTCCCTGCAGATTGGAGGGTAGCTAATGTCACTCCAGTATTCAAAAAGGGTGAGGTGAGTGGATCTAATCAATAGCAGATGCAGAATAATTTGGATAAATGTGACGTTATACACTTTGGAAGCAAAAACAAGAAGCTGATTACTACCTCAATGTCTGTAAATTAGGAGAGGGAAGGTGCAGCTGGATGTCCTTGTGCGCAAGTTGCTGAAGGTAAGCGTGCAGCAGAGGGTAAAGAAAGTATATTGGCCTTCGTTGTGAGGGGTTTTGAGTACAGAAGCATGTGTTGTTGCAACTATACAGGGCCTTGGTGAGGCCACACCTAGAATACTGTGTGCAGATTTGATCTCCTTTTCTGGGGAAGGATGTTATTGCTCTCGAGGGAGTGCAGTGAAGGTTTACCAGGCTGATTCCAGGATGGTGGGACTGGTGTATGAGAAGAGGTTGACGAAGTTAGGATTGTTTTTGCTGGAGTTCAGATGAATGAGGGGGGGAATCCCATAGAGACTTAAAAAATTCTAACAGGTCTAGATAGGATAGATGCAGGTGAGGATGTTTCCAATGGTAGGGGAGTCTAGAACCAGGGGTCACAGTCTGAGGATTCAGGGTAAATCATTTAGGCCAGAGATGAGACATTTCTTCACCCAAAGAGCAGTGAGCCTGTGGAATTCATTACCACAGGAAGCAGTTGATGCCAAAACATTGAATGTATTCAAGAAGCAGCTGGATACAGCACTTGAGGTGAATGGAATCTAAGGTTATGGGGAAAAAGCAGGATTAGGCTATTGAGTTGGCTGATCAGGCATGATCGTAATGAATGGTGAAGCAGGCTTAAAGGGCCAAATAGCCTCCTCCTATCTTCTGTGTTTCTATGCATCACAACCTCTATCCACCCACCCCTTCAGAATGTCCTGTGCTTGTTCTCTTTATAGCAGCCTTCAAGTTAAACAAATACAAAAGCAGGGAAGTAACAATGGAGTTGTATAGAACTTTGGTGAGACCACAGCTGGAGTACTGTGTGCAGTTCTGGTCACCACATGATAGGAAGGATTTGATTGCACTGGAGGGTGCGCAGAGGAGATTCACCAGGATGCTGCCTCAGATGGAACATTTAATTTATGAAGAGAGGTTGGACAGACTTGGGTTGTTTTCTCTGGAGCAGAGAAGACTGAGGGGTGACCTGATTGACATGTTAAAGATTGAGGGGCATAGATAGGGAGCAGCTGTTCTCCTTAGTTGCAGGGTCAGTTACAAGTGGACACAAGTTAAAAGTGAGGGGTGGGAGGTTTAGCGGGGGATGAGGAAAAACCTTTTTTACTCAGAGGGTGGTGGAAGTGGGATGCCTCTCATCCTTTAAAACATACCTGGATGAGTACTTGGCACACCATAATATTAAGGCTCTGGGCCAAGTGCTAGCAAGTGGGACTAGGTGGCCAGGTCAGGGAATTTCATGCATTGATGCAGACTCGATGGGCTGAAGGGCCTGTTCTGCAATCGTATTCTGTGATTCTGTAAACCTTGTGTGGAAAAAAAAATATCTGTGAAGAGCTAGATGTTAAAGTAAGTCTAGAAATATTGCACTGTGATTTTATTGATATGACATGAAACATCTGAAGTTTAAAATCAATGTCTAACAAGCATTTCTGAAAGAAAAATAAGAAGCTTGCTTTTCCATTTTAATATTGAATTGAGTTTTAAAAATAAAATGCTGAAAATCAATTCTGAGAATTCAGAAAAGGCTGAACGTTGGAGTTAGAAATTGAATGGAATGGTTGCTGTACAGGAAAATGAATAGGAGCCTCTGGTTAATGTGGTTGAAACTGTTTTCTTGTCATGAATCAGGTAAATTGATCTTGCGTTCAAACACAAACCATGGCATGTTATGCTGAAGGAATATAGGGCATATTTTCTTTAACCTTTATTTAGGCAGGTGAGTCAGCTGAGAACAAATCTCATTCACAACAACGACCTGGCTAACAGGCTATCATTGCAGCAACAGAAATAAGACAATATAATTAATTTAAACACTAAAAACAATAAAATACAGATCAGCAGTGAAAAAGAATCGACAGTTTAGCAAGTCCAACCAGGTATCCGCCAACAGAACCTTAACCCTCCAGCAAAAGGCACCACGATGATAAAGTTAACTAGTTTCAGCTTTAGTGTACCTGGTTCCAGAAATTAATTACCACTGAAGACAGTACTCACTCCTGGAGTTACCAATTTGATCTTTTAGAATAATATCTTAATTATAACGAATAGTAGTAGTAGTACTACTATCAAACTATACTCACCCAAACAGCTGTTTAGATTTCCTTAGGAGATGTGAACTTGAACAACACTCTTTCCGACAGTCTTTTAACCACCTGATTCTGCTCTTGGATTCACTTTTTAGTTATTCCTTTATCCTTATTCCTGAACTGTTATTTTGTTTAGTTATTTTAGTTTCAGCTATTTAAACATGATCCCCAATATCAGTTATTCACCGATCTATCAGCTTAGTGCTTTCCTATCACATCACTCTTGGATTTTTCAAACTGAGTGCGCTGTATGGTGACTATCACTCATGGGTCTGGTGCTCTCCACTCCCTGCAAGTAAATGAGGGGCTTGAGCATTGCACTTCCTTTATCCTGCACTCCCGGAATTTAAAACTTTCAATGTAGCTACGATGCATTCATGTTGCGAGCGAAAACCAGTATTCGTTGCAGAAAGGCTGTAAGCTGATATTGGGCAGGTGATTTACAATAGAGGTGACAGGAGTTGAATTTGATTACGTTGGGGCAGTGCAATCCAGACCCTTATTTAAGATCCTTAAGATAATTACATAGTGAAATAAAAACAAAAGTGTAGGAAGTATTCAACAGATTGAATTTCATCTTTGGCAGCACATTTGGTGTGTAGAACCAGAAGCAGCCGAGAATCCTGCTCCTGACCACATCCAATTTAAAATAGCAATATTATACTGGCTGTCACTTAAGTGGAAGCTGCTGCAATTTGTGGGCACCTTGTCCAGTGGTGGCCTGCTGCGAACTTCAAAAACAGTTTCCACAGGTTGCAAAAGAATGTGTGTGAGCCATGGCAGCAGCAGGAGGCCACAACAAATGGGAGGGGAGTTCAGGCGGCCAGCAAGCACCCCACTTCTCAGCTGAATCCCGCAGAACTCTGACACAGTGACAGCAAGGAGGGACTTTCTGAACTTGAGAGATGGGTAGGGAAGGCCACTCCACCTCACCAAGAAGACATCGACTGAGGTGACAGCAGAGGCCAGTGGATATTGTCAAATGTGTGGGTCTCATGTAGTCTCGAATTACACATGTCCTGTGTGTCCTATGACTGGAGGGATGCACCAGCAGCTTCTGATCCATTGGATAGACCAAGGGAGTTGTTAGCGTTCTCGAACCCCCCGGAAGTGTTTTGGGCTTGAGGAGCAGCATGATATGGTATTCGAGGTGAAGTTCTCAGCACACAAAGGAGCTCTGCGCTGACTTGCAGGGGAAATGGAACCACAACAATCTGCCACTGGTAGTGGTGGCCATGGTGGGATTGCCAAACCTGGTGATCCTCAGCAGCCATGCACCTGGAGAGTGAGTGCGGAGAAAGGTTGTCAGGCTGCAAAGAGACTGGTGAGTCTGAGGAAAGTAAGAGCCCATTGGTGTGAAGCGTGTGCCATTCAGGGTGAAGGTGATGATGGAGGCTCTGCTAACACTGAGAAACCGAAATGCGATTTAGGCCAATGATGTTGGACATCAAGCACTAAGGTGTCAACTTGCGTGATGTGACCAATCCCTCTGATCACTTCCCCTTACAGCAGCGTCAATAACCAGGGGACATGGATTTAAGTTGTGGGGCAGGAGGTTTACAGGAGATGTGAGGAAAAGCTTTTTCACCCAGAGGGTGGTGGGAATCTGGAACTCACTGCCTGAAAGGGTGGTACAGGCAGGAATCTTTACAGCTTTTAGGTTTTAAATGAGTGCTTTCAATGCCATAGCATCCAAGGCTATGGACTATGTGCTGGAAAATGGAATGATCATGGATGCATGATGGGCTGAAGGGCCTCTTTCCAGCCTATAAAACTCTATGAAATGTCCGTCAGAGCCAGTCAAAAGACAGATGACTCCAGAGACATTGGCAGATTCACTTGTGGCACAGCACGTCCTAAACGGATACATTCCTGCTGGTGGCAAGTACTGTCTTGGACAGGTTACAACAGTGAGGGCACTTCCTTCTCACATAGGTAGAAGATGGCAGTTGCAAGTACCCAGGTGCCAGCGATTGGAAGACTACTTGGGACAAGAGCCATGCTTGGCCTGAGACAGATGGTGAGCCTCTGGAGTTGCCCATATAAATGCTGGATGTCCAGTGGGGATGCACAGGCAAATCTGGCAGACATCCCTGATGCTCTGCATGCCATGATCTCAGGGCAATAATAATTAATCAGAGCAGATCTAGGTTGTATAAATTGGAGTATAAGCTTGGCTTATAAAATGATAGCTGATGAATGGGCTGTCTAAAGAAGAGGGCATGCGGGCAGAGTAAAGGTATATTCCCTCAAAGGAAAGATTGGTAAACCAATCCACGGCTCCCTGAATAACAATTGGTTCCATTTGCTGACTCATTCTCAGGGTAATGCCTTGACCAATTTGGGTCATACTGCCTGATTTCAATGTCTTGGCAGATGACTGTCAGCCACCTGGTGCATTTTCCATGGCAATGCCTCTTCCAATCAGAGGCTACTTGCCAACCAATCAGTCTCTTCTCCTACAGTATAAATTGTTCTTTCTTTATCAGTATTGTTGTGAAGTGTCCTGATGAGTGCAAAGTAGCTTCAATATACCACTTTTTTTCAGGAATTAGACTGAGATGTGTAGGTTTTGGAGGAAAGGCAGGAGAGTAGTGCTGAATGAGTTGCTCGTCAGAGTGCCAATGAAGACTGGTCTTTGCTCCGTAACATTAATTCAATCCACCATTTGTCCACAATGGCTGTTGTAGGTGGTGCCTACTGGCTGCACTGCAGCAACTCGCAAGGCTCCTTCAGCGGCTCCTCCTAACTCCATGACCTCCACCACCAAGAAGGACATGGGGAGCAGATGCATGGGGACATCACCTTGAGGTTCCCCTCCTAATCACTCACCATCCTGATGTGGAACTATATTGCTGTTCCTTTAGTGTTGCTGGGTCAAAATCCTGGAAGAGCTTCCCTTACTGCATGTCACTACATAGTGACCCTGCCAGCAATGCACACATCCTTCCATTTTAAGGTGAGAAATGGCGATGTGCAGTAATCAGCAAACAATGTTCAGCACTATTTGCAACTGCTCAATACTGAAGCAGTCCATGCCCAGGTCTTGCTGCTTTTGGACAATATCTAGGCTTGGGCTGACAAGTGGCAAATAACAGGGGTGGCATGGTAGCACAGTGGTTAGCGCTGCTGGTTCACAGTGCCAGGGACCTGGGTTCCATTCCTGGCTTGGGTCACTTTCTGTGTGGAGATTGCACGTTCACCCTGTGTCTGCGTGAATTTTCTCCGGGTGTTTTGGTTTCCTCCCATATTCTAAAAGACATGCTGGTTAGGTGCATTGACCCAAACAGATGACGGATTGTAGCGACAAGGGGAATTTCACAGTAACTTCATTGTAGTGTTAATGTAAGTTTGTGACTAATAAATAAACTTTTAAAATTCCAAAAAAAAACTTCATGTTCACATCACAAGTGCCAGGAAAGGATCATCTCCACCAAGAGGATTTAGCTATCGCTCCTTGGCATTGGATGTTATTAACATTGTTGAATCCCCCACTATCAACATTCTGGGGGTTAGAATTGACCAGAAACTGTATTGGACCAGCCATGTAAATACTGTGGCTACCAGAGCAGGTCAAAGGCTAGGAATCTTATGATGAGTAATTTGCCTCCTGACTCCCTAAAGCTGATCCATCTACAAATCTGGAGTGAGATGGAATACTCTCCACTTGCTTGGATAAGTGCAGCTCCAACATACTGAAGAAGCTCAACACTATCCAGAACGAAGAGGCCCACTTGATACCCCTTCCCCAAACATTTAAGCCATTCACCACTGAGTAACCGTGGCAGCTGTGTGTACCATCTTTGCTGCAAAAAAACTCACTAAGAGTCCTCAGACAGCACCATCCAAACCCACAACCACTACCACTTAGAAGGAGAAGAGCAACATCACCTGGAGGATCCCCTCCAATTCACTCACATTCTGACTTGGAAATATATCACCATTCCTTCACCGTAGCTGGGTTGAAATCCAGAAACTTCTTTCCTAGCTGTATCTACACCTTGGGGGACCGCAGGGTTTAAGGCAGCAGTTCACCACCACTTTCTCAGGAGCATTCAGGGATGGACAATAAATGCTGACTGAGCCAACGACATCCACATCTCGTAAATGAATTTTTAAAAGTCTCATTTATACTTACACTCAGCTTTCTGTTAGCCAGTCAATGTTCTATCCATTTCAATATGTTATTCCCTGTACTGAATATTTTCCATCACGTTTATAGCATTCATAATACAAATTCATGAATTGATAGTTTTTACTTCAATATGCACTATGATCTGATAGCTATTATGGAAGTGTGGCAGCAGGATGACAAGAATTGCGTCCTAATATTGAATCCTGACTGTTGAGGGGTATATGATACTGAAGAATAAGAAGCTAGATTTAAGTGGAAGGGCAGTATTGTTAATCAAGAATGGCATTTGTGCAATAGTTGGAGATGATAGTCTGGGAGTTCAAGATGTAGAATCAATTTGGGTGAAGATGAGGAATTGAGGTGTTATATATTTAAACAGACTGCATGATTGATTTAAGATCTGATCACATGATTTGATGGTGATATTATTAGGGTGTTGCCATAGGCTGCTGTTTTGCTTTAGGTTTGTACTGTGTAGAGAGCATCTCTTACAATAAATCTGTGGTTACTTTGAATTCACGTGTGCAAACCATGCTCTTTTCTTTTTGGTAAAACCCATAACATCCAACATAGTTAAAATGTGACATAAAAAACATATTGGCGACGAGTCGGGATTTTGTTTCATGGAGGAAAGATCCGAAGTAGGGGAAAGAAAGCATTGTAGGTCCTCATACTTCAAATATTAGAAGGCTGGAGGGAGGCAACAACAGGATTAAAGATTGAACTGCCAGAAGAAAGACCGAGTAACAAAAAAAAGCTCTGTGTGGTTTTAAGAGTTTTTTTCCGACCATAGAAGTATGAGATTCCAGGCAGTGTTTGACATATTTGAAAAGAGTGGGTTCCTTGCTGTATGGCTGGGATCAGTTGGTTTTTAAAAAAAAAATCAAGCAACGGTTTCCAGGATTAAAAATGTAGCACTGGGAAGCTGCTCATGCCTGCAAGAGCAATGGCAGGTCAATTAGGATCCTTGGGTCCTTTTCAAAGAACAAAGTGAATCATGGAGTTCCTCTGCAGAGTGGTTTCAGTGCTTTGTATGAGTGAATGAAATATCAAATGACTTGCTCATATTAGTTTTTCTTCGTACAACAGGAAGTCAAACCTTAAAACGTTTAATCTAATCTAATTAAAACTAGTGGCGTTTGCTACCAAATAAACCTGTTGGACTTTAATCTGGTGTTGTGAACTTCTTACTGTGTTTACCCCAGTCCAATGCTGGCATCTCCATATCATGTCATCCAACAAAACCAGGAATCAAAACTTAAGATGACTTGACAAAGATCCTTGAAGTGCATTATTCTCCAAAGCCATTGATCATCGCAGAACAGCTCAGATTCAACCAAAGAAATCAAGTAGCAGACGAAATCATTGCTCAGTTTGTGGCAACATTAAAAAAGCTGATGTAACATTTGAGTTGTTAGAAGATACTTCTAGAGATTTTGTGGTCTCCAAAATGAGGCTATCCAAACAAGATTGCTTACTGAACATGCTTTGACTTTAAAGACGCAGCAGCAATCGCAGTGTTGATGGAACTGGCTGCTGCTAAAGAGGCTTCATTCCTGCACCAAATTGTTAAGATCTGCAAGTTAGGAACCAGCAAGATGTATGAAGTGAGGTATTCAGTGAGTGAATGCTGGAGCAAGGACGGTCAGTGGAAGAATTGTGACAAAACAGGTCACATTGCAAAAGATTGTTGGACTAGACCAGCTTCCCCAGATGATATTCTAATTACAGGGTCCAATGAACAAAAGCACTTGAATAATTTAGAAGCAACATTGGAATGTCTAAGCACATGTTCTGCGTATCAAGAAAGAAAAGTGTGGCTTTTTCCAGATGTCAGTCCAGTATTTGGGTCATATTGACAGTAAGGGACTATATAAAACACCTTGAGAGATGAATGCTATTTTAGAAGCAACATGTCCAATGAATGTGATGTAATCGAGATCCTTTCTCGGATCAGTAAATTATGGCAAATTTGTTCCTCACTTCGTAAATTATACAATGGCTACGCTCTGTAGTTCTAGTTTCACCTACCAATTAATGATGGCTTTATTAATGTAGCTTTGAAAGTGTCATGGGTCTGAACAACAATGTGAGAAAGCAGACAAGAATGTCATGGATGCTTGGCAGAAGTCTGAAATATTAGTTCATTTTAATCCAAAGCTACCATTACTGTTTGCTTGCGATGCTTCACCTTATGGAGTAGGGGCAGTAGTTTCACATATTATACTTTGGGAGAATAACCAATAGATTTTGCTTCACGTCTCTGACTCGTGCTGAAACTAAATAAATATGCTCAGCTAGAAAAAGAAACATTGGGTATCATTTTTGGCATAAGATTTCTTCATTATAGGGTTGCCATTTTTTAGATTACTGACTGACCATTGATCCTTAACAACTAGCTTTGGGGCGGATAAAGGTACATTTATCGTTAGCTGCTAGCTGATTGCAAAGATGGTCACTGATCTTATACACTCCAATCAGAATGCTAATCCAAAGAATCCTTATTGTGCAAAAAAAAAGCCATTCAGCTCATTGAGTCTGAACTACCTCTCCCAGGTATCTTGCCCAGACTTTCCACTCAAGAACATAAGGACTCGGAGTAGGAGTAGGCCATCTGGTCCCTTGAGCCTGCTCCACTATTCAATATTGATTGGCCATGCTAAGAAATTGCCCCTTAGTGTCCAGGGATGTGTAGGTTAGAGGGATTAGTGGGTATAATATGTAGGGATATGGGGATAGGGCATGGGTGGGATTGTGTTTGGTGCAGACTCGATGGGCCGAAGGGCCTCTTTCTGCACTGTAGTGTGCTATGATTCTGTGCTGTAAGATCATGGCTGATCTTTTCACAGACTCAGCTCCACTTACCCACCTGCTCACCATAATCCTTACTTCCTTTACTGTTCAAAAATCTATCCTTACCTTAAAAACATTCAATGTGGTAGCCTCAGCTGCTTCACGGGACAGGGAATTCCACAGATTCATAATCCTTTGGATGAAGTCCCTCCTCAACTCAGTCCTAAATCTGCTCCCCCTTATTTTGAGGCTATGCTCCCTAGTTCTAGTTTCACCCACCAGTGGAAACAACTTCCCTGCTTCTATCTTATTTATTCTCTTCATAATCTCATATGTTTCTATGAGATCTTCTCTCATTCTTCTGAACTCCAATGAGTATAGTCCCAGTCTACTCAGTCTCTCCTCATCAATCAACTCTCTCAACTCTGGAATCAACCTAGTGAATCTAATCATTTCAGTCGTATCCCCATAACTCTGACCATGGCTAATCCACCTAAGCTACACATCTTTGGGCACTATAGACAATTTAGCATGGCCAATTCACCTAACCTGCACATCTTTGGCGTTTCCAGAGCAAACCCACTTAAAAAGGAGAATGCAAACTCTACACAGCTAGTCACCCAAAGCCAGACTAGACCCCAGGTCCCTGGTACTGTGAAGCAGCAGTGCTAATCATTGTGCCACCATGTTGCCCATGACAGGAGGGCAGCAGATTATGCTAGTGCACTATCATGCTCACCTTTACCTATTGAGCAGATCCCACCAACTTGTTTCTCTAATATTCTTTTTTATCGCCAGTAGATCATTTGCATGTGACAGCTTCTCAAGTTCAAAGACATAACATAAAGGATCCCCTGATGGAGAAGGTGTTGGATATAGTAAAGAAAGGAATGATAGCTGAAACACATTATCCACATCCTATTTTGAAACCATGTGTCAGGAAAGCTTGAGTTGACCATCAAAGCTGGATGTGTATTGTGGGTAATTGGGTGATGATTTCTCCTCGTCTGCGCAGAGTTTTTGAACAACTACATGAAGGACACCCTGGTATAATCCAGCTGTAGTAATTAACACATGTTTTCTTTTCGTGGCCAGGTCTGGATGCTCAGATTAAGTAAGAAGTCTCACAACACCAGGTTAAAGTCCAACAGGTTTATTTGGTAGCAAAAGCCACTAGCTTTTGGGAAAAGCTAGTGGCTTTTGCTACCAAATAAATCTGTTAGTCTTTAACCTGGCGTTATGAGACTTCTTACTGTGTTTACCCCAGTTCAATGCTGGTATCTCCTCATTATGCTCAGATTAAAACGGAAGTGGGAGAGTGTCAATCTTATGCTCGACTCGAATAAAAAATACACCACTTGTTGTCTCCTTTACACCATTGGGAACGGTCTAAAATGCAAAGGCAAAGATTACAAGTAGATTTTGCTGGTCAGTTTCAGAATTACATGTTCTTGGTCATAATTGATGCATACTCAGTGGCCAGAAGTTGTTGTCATGAGATCTATTACAACTGAATAAACCATTGAAAAGCTTGATGAAATTTTTGCAAAATCTGGTATGCTGGAACAGATCGTTAATGATAATAGTGTGCAGTTTACTTCACAAGCTTGAGGATTATTTCAAAGGTAAATGGTATTCAATGTAAAAAAAAATCCAGACCTTATCCATCAATCAATCAATTCAGTGAAAAGGTTGTACAATTCTTGATGTTCTTTAAAAGCTTCAAATGAGCAAGATTCATTATGACTGTTCATTATGACTGTGTGAATATCTTTTAGGTATCTTACAGAAACACTACTCATGCAACTACTCAAAGTTCCCCTGCATTACTACTCTTAAAGAAAAAGTTGAGAATTACGTTTGATTTATTGCCTCCAGAAGTAGAGCATCAACAACAATCTCAAATTGCTAGATGCGAAGTAAGGGCACAAGAATGTACATTTCAACAAGGAGATCCAAGTATTAGTGCACAGTTCTACCACAGATGAGACATGGGTACCAGTCATAGTTTTAACAAAAAGAGGCTGAGTTTCTTACAAGGTTCAAACCCAAGATGAACTAGTTCGGGGGTTATTTGTTCTTGGTCATGTTGACTACTTGTCATCTTGAAATTACTTCTCCAAATCATTTCCGGAAGTACCAACTTCTTTGGTCCTAGTATTGTGAATACTACAGAACGCTGAGTTGGATGAGCTGCTTGATGATTGTGTCTCTCCTACTATACCATGTGAAAATGATGTTGAATTAGTTTCAAAAGAAGTGTCTACTGAGGTTCCAAATTACACTTCTGTCAAGAATAGCCAAATTCCAGAACTTCACATAGAACTAAAGAGGAATAGATGATTGACTCGTTGACTGTGTATGATGATTTAATGATGCTTCATCCTGTGTCTAAAGGATTGATCCTATATATAACATTGTAGTAATTTGTTGTCATGACCACAGAGCGAGAGAGGTGTTATATATTTAAGAGGGTTGCAAGGTTGCTTTAAGATTTAAAGGTGATGTCATGAGGGTGTTGCCACAGGCTGCTGTTTTACTTTCAGTTTATACAGAGTTCATCTCTTCCAATAAATCTGTTGTTACTTTGAATCCACATGTGCAAACCATGTTCTTTTACACCAACTTCTAACGTAGTTAGGATATTACAGTAGGGGAAAGAAGTCACTTGTGGGAGTGGTCTACAAACCTCCTAAACAGTCACCACAATACAGGACCAAGTATCCAAGAAGAAATACTGGGTACTAATGATAAAGCAACAGCAATAATCATGGGTGACTTTAATTTACGTATAAATTGGAACAATCAGATTGTCAGTAGTAGCCTGGATGTGGAATTAACAGAATACTTGTGACACGGTTTTTTTTTAGATGGTATATTCTGGAACAAGCCAGAGAGCAGGTTATATTAGACCTGCTATTCTGTAATATGTCAGGGTGTCTTTACTTCAAGGTCATTAATTAATCCTATGTGTCTGATTTGAAGTCTACATCCAGTTTGAATGGCAGAAGAGCACATCCAGAATTAGTATTTTAAACTTAACTAAAAGCAAATATGCGGGCATGAAAACTAAGCTAACTGAAGGCATCCCCACACACAGCCAACACCGATTCAACTCGATACTTGAGATGCTTGATACCATTCTGGACAAAGCAGCCCACTTGATTGGCATCCCATCCACAAACGTCCACTCCCTCTGCCACCGACGCTCAGTAGCAGCAGTGTGTACACGCTACAAGATGCGCTGCAGTAATTCACCAAAAACCCTTAGACAGCACCTTCCAAACCCACAACTACTTCAGTCTAGACTGACAAGGGCAGCAGGTACACGAGAACACCACCACTTCCATGTTCCCCTCCGAGCCACTCACTATCCAGATTTGGAAATATATCACTGTTCCTTCACAGTCGCTGGGTCAAAATCCTGGAATTCTCTCCCTAAAGGCATTGTGGGTCACGTGAATTGCTGTGTTTCAAGAAGGCAGCTCACCACCATCACCTCAAGGGCAACTAGGAATGGGTAATAAATACTGACCAGCCAGTGATGCTATGTCCCACAAACTAATTAAAAAGAATCTCTCCTCAAATACCACTTTTTCTTTTCATTTCCAATTCCATTGCTGTCTGCCTCCTTTGAACTCCACTTTTCCAAAGTATAAAACAAACTTTTGTAGTTTCTTCTCGCCCCTCCACTTTAGGATCAAATAAAATTTAACAAAATTCCCTTGTTTACTTGTGAAACCATTGTAATTTATTAAAGTTCCTTATTCCCCATTGAAATTTAATAGCTTAAAAAAACGAAATCCCTATCTCCAAATTTCAAAACTCTACTTATTTACTTAAAAGTCCACAGATGAGTGCACACACAGATGGATGTACACACAGTGTCTTCTTCATAGAATAATGCAATATTTCCCCCAAAAATATTTTTAAAAAGTAATGTATGGCCTCTCACATAAATAGGATATTTCCTCTTGTGGGCGAGTCCAGAACTAGGGGACACTGTCTTAAAATTAGGGGTCATCCTTTTAGGATGGAGAAGAATTTTTCTCTGAGGCTTGTGCAACTTTGGAACTCTGCCTCAGAAGGTGGTAGATTCGGGGGTCACTGAATATTTTCAAGGCAGAAGTTGAAAGATTCTTTTAGGCAACGACATCATTATTGAGGGTAGATGGGAACGTGGAGCTGAAAACACAAACAGATCAGCCACAATCTTATTAAATGATGAGCAGGGCCAAGGGGCCGAATGGCTTACCTCTGTTCCTGTTGTGTGTTTGCCTATCTGTAATTAGGGGAACAGACTTAATTGGATAGCTCTTTCAATGAGCAGACATCACCTGAATGGGCACAATGGCCTCCTGGGCCGCACAAACTTGAAATGTACAAAATGGAAATATAGTGCAAATATAATGAGGATAAATATAATTTAGCAACAGTGATTTTAGACAGCGGTAATATCAACACAGTGAGTATATTGTTAGATTTTAAGTTTGCCTGTTCCCTTCAGAAGGAAGGGCTGAGCAAACAGTGACGGGAGGAGGAGTCCAGGGTTATAATGTAGAGAGCAAGCAGCTTAAAAAGGCAGCGATATTGGAGAGCAGCCAGAGATATAATCGCCGGCGTTCCGCTGGAGAGTGAATTAACTGTGAATAGGAATCTGTAACAAAGAACTGACCCTGTTGAAGAGTTTAGATATCTGGTATTGTGACATGAAGGAACTTTGTATTCTTTAATCTGTTGCTGGGCCCTTTTTTTTATTTCTTTCTCTCTTTCCCCTCCTCTCTCTGTCTCCCTGTGTTTGTCTGTCTGTCTGTCTGTCTCTCTCTCTCGGCCCTGTAGCATTTGTTGTTAAATGTTTTTTCTTTAATGACATTCTCAGGCCTGTTTTATGTAGTTTTTTTGGTGAATCCGTTTTTAGTATCTTCGAGTCTCAATCTGCAGGTTTAACTTTTAACTTTTTAAATTTTGATTTGGAGAGATGTGGATGTAGGGCTCCCAAGGCCCATTGCAGGTCAGATGCAGTCAGTGTTGGTCAGGAAAGGTAACATGGAGCAGGAAAGTTTGTTGCTTGTCAGGAGAGGGAAAAGACTTTGAGGTCTTGGCGAAGAGTTGTTTATTAACAGGACGCTGTATGGTTGATCTTGATTTCAACGTTGTAAAAGATTTTGAGTGTTGGATAGTATATTCATAGTTTGAGAGAGCAGATGTCAGAGAAACAATGACTGATGTAGCGAGGTTAAGTAAATGTCATTTGGAGCAACAGATTTCAAGCTGAGGTTTTATAGTTTCTGTCTGTTTCTGATGTGCGTCATATCATGTTCATCCATTATCCCCAGTACTCGCTGACTCTCAGCCCCTCGTCCACCAATGGCTTGATGTGTAAAAAATTTTCATCTTGTATTTCAAAACCCCCACCCCTCTGTATCTCTAACTGCCTACAATCCGCCAAGATCTTTGCTCTTCCAATTATGGGCTTTTGCACATTCCCAACTTTTTTTTCCAGAAATATATTTTATTAATTAAAGTTTTTAAAATAACCTTCCCTACCAGTTCAAATTGGGTATTCCCAAAATTGCAATCCAGTTAAAGTTCTTTCCACACAGTGTTTTGCACCCTGAGGTGCCTTGGTACAATTGAAATCATGCACGATATTTACAAGGTACAGTTCATGACAGAGATATCATCTGAGAGATTTTACAGTTTCCAAACCCTCTGTACATTTGCATTTGGATCTTAGATAGTGACATTTCCTCAGAGTTTCTGTGGCAGTTGTGGCAAGCTGTCCCTCTTGATTACCTTAGTGCGTTTAGGGTGAGATGGGAAATATATTTTGAGGGATTTTAAGTAGAGCACACATTGAGAGAAGTTTTTGTGATGCCCTATGTCTATAAATACTTATATTTGTCAGAATAATTTAAAATGCTTTGCATAATATTTGGAGACACAAGTATTTCATTCAGTCCCTAAAGCCAGTTCCAGCACCATACTATTCCATCCTAGTCTCAACTCCAGTGTCCTGCCTTTGCTCCTCATCCCTTGATGCTTTTGCCCAGTAAATTCCATCAATCTTTGCCCTTAAAATTTCAGTTGACCCCTGCATCCCCACAGCCTTTCAGGGTAGTGGTGACAGGATTGAAAGACAGACTCTATAACACTTCACAAACTTGTCAACGCTCCCAAAGCACTTTGGAAGCAGTGAAGTACTTTTGAAGTTTAAACACTGTTGTAGGAAATGCAACAGCCAATTTGTACACAGCAAGCTCCCACAAAACAGCAGCGTCATGGTGACTTTGATCATCTTTTTAGCCGTTTTATTTAAAGGATGAGTATTTGTCCAGACAACAGATTTAACTGTCCTGCTCTGCGAGATGGTGGTCATTGAATCTTTTGCATCCACCTGAGAGGTTTAACATCTAGGCCAAAAGGCAGTAAGCACCTCAAACAGTGTAGCACTCCCTCAGTTTTGTATTGGATTGTCAGCCTAGATTTGTGCCCAAGTCTCTGGAATGTAACTTGAAGTGGAGATGCCGACATTGGGCTGGGGTAAACACAGAAAGAAGTCTCATAACACCAGGTTAAAGTCCAACAAGTAGCAAATGCCACTAGCTTTCGGAACTGGTTGTTTCTTCATCAGGTGGGTGGGATTTCTGATCACAAACAGGGCATATAAAGACACAAACTCAATTTACATGAATAATGATTGGAATGTGAGTCTTTACAGCTAATCAAGTCTTAAAGGTACAGACAATGTGAGTGGAGAAAGCATTAAGCACAGGCTAAAAAGATGTGCATTGTTTCAGACAGGAAAGTTAGTGAGATTTTGCAAGTCCAGGCAAGTTGTGGGGGTTACAGATAGTGTGACATGAACTCAAGATCGTAGTTGAGGCCTTCCTCATGTGCGGAACTTGGCTATTAGTCTCTGCTCAGTGACTCTGCGCTGTCGTAAAGGTCGCCTTTGGAGAACGCTTACCCGAAGATCAGAGGCTGAATGCCCATGACCTATGAAGTGTTCCCCAACAGGAAGAGAACAGTCTTGCCTGGTGATTGTCAAGTGGTGTTTACTCATCTGTTGTCGTAGCATCTTCTTGGTCTCCCCAGTTAAGGTCTACTTTAATTAAGGACCCCGCGCACCCTGGACATTCTCTCTTCCACCTTCTTCCGTCGAGGAAAAAAGTACAAAAGTCTGAGGTCACATACCAACCAACTCAAGAACAGCTTCTTCCCTGCTGCTGTCAGACTTTTGAATGGACTGCCTTGCATTAAACTGATCTTTCTTTGTGCCCTAGCTATGACCACTACATTCTGCACTCCCTCATTTCCTTCTCTATGAACGTTATGTTTTGTTTGTATAGTGTGCAAGAAACAATACTTTTCAGCATATGTTAATACATGTGACAATAATAAATCAAATCAAAATCAAACCATGAACCACCAGCTGAACTGGACCAGCCACTGTGTCTATAGGAGCAAGTTGGGTGCTGACAATTCTGCAGCAAATAACTCACCTCCTGACTCCCCAGAGCCTGTCCACAATCTGAAAGTCACAAGTCAGGGCTGTGATGGAATACTCCCACTTGCCTGGATGAGTGCAGCTCTGACACTCAAGAAGCTCAACACCGACCAGGACAAAGCAGCCCACTTGAAGCATCCCATCGACAAACGTTTACTCCCTCCATTACCAATGCACAGTAGCAGTAGTGTGTCTCATCTATAAGATGCACTTCAGAAACTCGTCAAGGCTCCTTTGGCACCTTCCAAACCCACAACCACAACCATCTGGCAGGACAAGGACAGCAGATACCTGGGAGCACCACCACCTGGAGGTTCCCTTCCAATCTACTCAATATCATGATTTGGAAATATATCGCCGTTCCTTCACTGCTGCAGGTTCAAAATCTTAGAGCGCCCTCCCTAACGTCATTGCATGTCTATCTTAATGTTATTCAAGAAGGCAGCTCACTACCAGCTACTCTTGGGTGATTACGGATGGGCAATAAATGGTGGCCTAGCCAGTGATGGTTACATCAGGTGAAAGAATTTTTAAAAATGCTGTGTTGGAGTGCGGGCTTAAACTGAGCTGAACAACTGGTGAGAGTTTTGAACTAGTAACTGCCCACCTCTGGTAAGTAAGTGTGCTGCCTTTCAGGCTGCAGAAGGAGGGAAAATAACAACAGGACACACAACTGTGTTTCATGGCTGACCACTGAGTTGCATTGGCACCATTAGTGCTCTCAATCTTCAAAAGCACTTACTTTTCTCATAGCCGCCTAATTATATTGTGTAATTACAACCTTCCAGACTCAAGATTGTTTTCAATATCTTCAGATTATACCCATTGTTCTTGCTTTCTTCAGACAGCAGGTAATAATTCTGCTGTAGCCATTTACAGCTCCTCCGGGATCATCTTTTGTTGCTTTACAGTCCCAATACAATAAGAGATTGTATTTATACTGTGTTTTTAACATGATATGACACCCCAAGACACTTCATTGAAGCATTATCAAACAAAATTTGACACCAAACCACACAAGGAGATATTGGATAGATGACAAGTACGCCTTAAAGGAGAGTAGAGGTTTATGGAGGGAATTCCAGAGCTTAGGGCCTCAGCAGCTTAAGGCCTATCTGCCAGTGATAGAGTGATTAAATTTACTTGTGGTCCCCCACAAGGTTGTGTTCTCAGACTCCTAATATACTCCTTTATACACCTCTGACTGTGAGGCCAAATTCCCCTCCAATTTGATTTTCAAGTTTGCTGACGACACCACCGTAGTGGGTCGGATCTCAAACAGTGATGAGACAGAGTACAGGAATGAGATAGAGAATCTGGTGAACTAGTGCGGCAACAATAATTTCCCTCCTAATGTCAACAAAACGAAGGAGATTGTCATTGACTTCAAGAAGCATAAAGGAGAACATGCTGCTGTCTACATCAATGGGGATGAAGTTGAAAGGGTCGAGAGCTTCAGGTTTTTAGGTGTTGAGATAACCAGCAACCTGTGCCCACCACCACCACGCCTGTACTTTCTCAGAAGACTGAGGAAATTTGGCATGTCTGCTACGACTCTGACCAACTTTTACAGATGCACCATAGGAAGCATTCTTTCTGGTTGTATCACAGCTTGGTATTGCTCCTGTCTGCCCAAGTCTGCAAGAAACTATATAAAAGGTTGTGAATGTAGCTCAGTCCATAACACACACCAGCCTCCCATCCATTGATTCTGCCTATACTTCCCGTTGCCTTGGCAAAGCAGCCAACGTAATTAAGGACCCCATGCACCCTGGATGTTCTCTCTTCCATCTTCTTCCATTGGGAATAAGATACAAAAGTCTGAGATCAGGTACTAACTGACTCAAGAACAGCTTCTTCCCTGCTGCCATCAGAGTTTTGAATGGACCTATCTTGCATTAAGTTGATCTTTCTCTACGTCCTAGCTATGACTGTAACACTGCACTCTGCACTCTCATTTCCTTCTCTACGAACGGTGTGCTTTGTATCTATAGCGCACAAGAAGCAATACTTTTCACCGTACGCTAATACATGTGACAATAATAAATCAAATCAAAATCAAATCGGGGATGTACAAGAGACCAGAATTAGAGGATAGATTTGTAGGGCTGGAACAGGTTACAGACATTGGAAAAGGTGAAGGAAGACTTGAAAATGAAGCTGTGAATTTAAATCACGGATTGTCTTAACCAGAAGATCGTGTGGATCAGCGAGCTCAGGTATAATGTGGAAGTGGTGCTGGTTAGGACACAGGCAGTAGGGTTTTGAAGTTTAGAGGCTGGAAACTGGGAGACCAGCCAGCATTGTTGGAGTAGTCAAATTTAGAGTTAATAAAGAGATGGGTGAGGGTTTCAGCTAAGGCAGGGAAAAGTCAGATGATATAACAGAGGTAGAAGTAGATAGTCTTTGCGATTGTGTGGATATGTGGTTAGATGTTCATTGCTGCCATATTTTGTCTTGCACCATTAGCTGGTTAGTTATTAAATCAGTCCTGCCTGTCTCCCTTTCGTAACTTTTTTTTTGTTCTTCCCTCTCCACTCCTCCCCTCCCCGCTCTTCCTGCTTCCTTGTTTAGAGACATTAAGTTTCAAATTTCTTCCAGTTTTGACAGAAGATGCATCCTGGAACGTTAAATCTGTTTCTCTCTCCACAGATGCTGCCAAAACTGCTGACAGTTTCCAGCATTTTCTGTTTTTGCTTTTATTATAACAGTGCAGCTACACAGAACTCCTAATCTTCCTGATCAAAGCACACAGTAAGTGTACAGAAACCAGAGTTGAGATTAGTCTGTTTGTTCAGGGAATTAGGATGTAACCTTCCCTGATGTGGAATATTAGAAACATTCGAATAGGTTGCACTAAAAATCACACTTAAATTAATGGGCTTGGCATTGTTAGCAGTCCCCACTCTGAAGAACATTGTTGAGCTTGTAATTTGGAGCATTCATCCTTTTTTTTTGGCTGGTTTCTGCACACAAAGTATTAGATTTACTGAATTTGATTTCATAATACGAAAATAGTAGTGAGCTGGATACAAAGAGTTTGAAAAGGAAGATGGATAGGTTAAGTGAGTGGGCAAAAAAATTGTGAATAGAGTATAATGTGGAAATGTGATGTTGTCCACTTTAGTAGGAAGAATAGAAAAGCACAATATTAATTAAAGGGAGAGAGACTGCAGAATGTTGCAGTACAGAGGGATGTGGTATCCTTGTAAATGAATCTCAGAAAATCAATATGTAGGTAGAGAGTGATTAGGAACATGAAACGTTGGCTTTTATTACAAGGGGGATGGAGTATAAACTGTGCAAGACATTGGTGAGACCACCTAACAGTCAGACTTGGAGGCATGTACTTGCATTGGAAGCAGTTCAGAGAAGGTTCACCAGGCTGATTACTGGGATGAAGAGTTTGTCATATGAGGAAAAACTAAGCAAATTGGGCCCATACTCATTGGAGTTTAGAAGAATGAGAGATGATCTTATTGGAACACAAGGTTCTGAGAGGGCTTCACAGGGTGGATGCTGAGAGGATGTTTCCCCTCATGGGGGAATCTAGAACTGGGGGCACAGTTTAAAAATAAGGTCTTCTTAAGATTGTTAAAGGAACATGTGTGATTATGGGCGATTTTAATGTGCATATAGATTGGTAGAATCAAATTAGTCACTGTACAATAGAGGAAGAATTTCTGGAGTGTGTACTTGTTTTCTGGAGCAATACATTGAGGAACCAACAAGGGAACAGGCATCGTGGATTCGGTGTTGTGCAATGACAGGATTAGGATCTGGTAGAATTCTGGTAGAAACAAGATGGATCATGATGTTGTTGATTCTGAGACCAGGTCCTGAATCTCAATAAGACTACTATGTAAAGTTAAAGCGCATGGGATTGCAGGTAATGTCTTGAGAGGAATAGAAAGCTGGTAAGCAGATAGGAAGCATAAATGGGCTGCTTTCTGATTGGCAGTCGGTGAATAATGTGGTACCATAGGGATCCATGCTAAGATCCCAATTGTTCACATTATACTTTATCTCTGGGACCAGATGGGATATACCCCAGGATACTGTGGGAGGCGAGGGAAGTGATTGCAGAGCCCCTGGCGATGATCTTTGTGTCGTCAATGGAGACGGGAGAGGTTCCGGAAGATTGGAGGATTGCGGATGTAGTCCCTATTTTCAAGAAAGGGAACAGAGATAGCCCGGGAAATTACCGACCGGTGAGTCTGACCTCAGTGGTTGGTAAGCTGATGGAAAGGCTTCTGAGGGACAAGATTTATGACCATTTGGAGAGGTTTGACATGATCAGGAATAGTCAGCATGGATTTGTCAAGGGCAGGTCGTGCCTTACGGGCCTAGTTGAGTTCTTCGATAATGTGACTGAACACATTGACAAAGGAAGTGCCGTGGACGTGGTGTACATGGACTTCAGCAAGGCGTTTGATAAGGTCCCCCATGCAAGACTTCTTGAGAAGGTGAGAGGGCATGGGATCCGAGGGCCTTTGGCCTTGTGGATCAAGAACTGGCTTGCCTGCAGAAGGCAGAGAGTGGTTGTGGATGGGTCTTTTTCTGAATGGAGGTCAGTCACCAGTGGAGTGCCCCAGGGATCTGTTCTAGGACCCTTGCTGTTTGTCATTTTCATAAATGACCTGGATGAGAAAGTGGAAGGATGGGTAAGTAAGTTCGCTGATGACACGAAGGTCGGTGGTGTTGTGGATGGTCTGGAAGGATGGCAAAAGTTGCAGCAGGACATAAATAGGATGCAGGACTGGGCAGAGAAGTGGCAGATGGACTTCAACGCGGATAAATGCGTAGTCATCCATTTTGGCAGAACCAATGGGATGAATGAGTACACTATCAAGGGCAGGAGTCTTGGTAGTGTTGAGGAGCAGAAGGATCTTGGGGTCCGGGTCCACAGGACTCTTCAATCGGCCTCGCAGGTGGAAGAGGTGGTCAAGAAGGCGTATGGTGTACTGGCCTTCATAAATCGAGGGATTGAGTTTAGGAGTCGGGAGGTAATGCTGCAACTTTATAAGACCCTTGTCAGGCCTCATTTGGAGTACTGTGCACAGTTCTGGTCGCCTCACTATAGGAAAGACGTAGAAGCTATTGAAAGGGTACAGAGGAGATTTACAAGGATGTTGCCTGGACTGGGAGGCATGCCTTATGAAGTTAGGATGAGGGAACTGGGTCTCTTTTCCCTGGAGAGACGTAGGTTGAGAGGCGACCTGATAGAGGTTTATAAAATGTTGAGAGGAATAGATAGGGTGGATTCTCAGAGGCTATTTCCCCGGGTTGAAATGGTCGCTACAAGAGGACACAGGTTTAAGGTGCGGGGAGGAAAGTACAGAAGTGATGTTAGGGGTAAGTTTTTCACTCAGAGGGTGGTGAGTGAATGGAATCGGCTGCCGTCAGTGGTGGTGGAGGCGAACTCGCTGGGGTCTTTTAAAAGACTTCTGGATGAGTATATGGGGTTTTATGGGATTGGGGGTTATAGATAGGTGTTGATGTGATCGGCGCAACTCGTGGGCCGAAGGGCCTGTTTGTGCTGTAGTGTTCTATGTTCTATGTTCTATTAATGATTTTAAGTGGGCAGTTCAGTGGCATAGTGGCTAGCAGTGCTGCTTCACAGCGCCAGGGACCCAGGTTCGATTCCTGGCTTGGGCCACTATCTGTGTGGAGTTTGCATGTTCTCCCCTTGTCAGCGTGGATTTCCTCCCACAGTCTAAAAGATGTGCTGGTTAGGGTGCATTGACCTGAACAGACGCCGGAATGTGACAACTAGGGGAATTTCACAGTAACTTCATTGCAATGTTAATGTGACCCTTACTTGTGACAAATAAATAAAGACATAGGAAGAGGGAAATGAATGTATTATCTTCAGATTTGCAGATAATACCAAATTGGGTGGGATGGTGAGCAGTCAGGAGGATGCAGAGATGCTTTAGCATGGTTTGGACAGATTGAGTGTGTGGGCATCTACATGGCAGATGCAGTATAATGTGGATAAATGTGAGGTAATAGGAAGACATTGTTACCTGAATTAGTGTAACTTGAGAAGGGTGGATATTCAGCGAAACCTTTGTGTCTTCATGCATCAGTTGTTGAAAGTAAGCATGCAGGCAATAAAGAAGGCAAATGGTATGTTGACTTTCATAGTGAGATGATTTGAGTAGAGGGATAGGGTTAGGCAGGGTAGATTCAGAAAGAATGCTCCCGATGTGGGGGAGTCCAGAACTAGGGGTCGTAGTTTGAGGATAAGGGGTAAACCTTTTAGGACTGAGGTGGGGAGAAATTTCTTCACCCAGACGGTGGTAAAGTTGGAATTCACTACCACAAAAAGTAGTTGAGGCCAAAACTTTGTCTGATTTCAAGACAACATATCTATGAAATGTATTTGGAATTCTGCTCCCCAGAGGATAGTGGAGGCTGGTCCAATAGATATAATGAAGGCTGGCTTAGACAGCTTTGATTGACAAAGGAGTCAGGAGTCTGGGGCCAGGCAGCTAAATGGAGTTGAGACCACAATCGGTCAGCCATGGGCCAGAGTTTTCTGGCTGCTCACACAGCGGGATGATATAGTCCCGCCGACGGCATACCCCCACTGTGTATTTCTCGGCAGTGTGGAGTGCAAACCCTGATGACAACAGGGGAACCAGAAGATCCTACTGCCTGCCAATGGCAGGCCACCTCCACCACTGAAAACACGCTGAAGGTTACAAGGAAAATCCTGCCCGTGATTTTATGGAATAGCAGAGTTGACTTAATGAGCTGAATAGCCTTCTCCTGCTCCTATTTCTTGTGTTTTTATGTAACGTCCTTAAGTTAATTTCAGTTTGTTTATTTGATTGGTGTTGAAAGAAATATCACAATGGAATTTAAACATCTGGGGTTTCTAGTCCAGTAATTTACTTGCTGCTCACAGTCAAAACCCTTCATAATTTAAAATAATATTCACTTCAGTCTCCTGTTAGCCTTCTGTCTTGCAATGGAGAATCTGGGGACTGGATAGGGTGGATACTGAAAGAATGTTCCCCTTGTGAGGTAAACTAGGAACTTCGGGAGATAGTTAAAGAATGAGAGGTCTTCCTTTTATGACAGAGATGGAGAGAATTTTTTTTCGTAAGATTATAAGAGCATGGAATTCTCTTCCTCAGTGGGTAATGGGAGCTGGGTTTTTGGATCTCTAACCTAAGGATATTGGGGGTAGACAAGAAAGTGGAGCTGAGACCACAATCAGATCAGCTATGATCTTATTGAAAGTTAGAACAGTTTGAAGGGCTGAACGGCCTACTCTTCCAAAGTCCTGTGTTTTAATGTCCTATGAGTTTCTGTGTCTCAAGTCTTTCTTATCCCTGAACAGTATGCACAGTAAAAATGTGTATAAATGCACATTCCTTGCATAGGGTGTCGCGACCTGCTGACTTTTTCCTTTTCTTTTTGTTTTTTCCTTTTGTATTTGTTGTCTTGCACTCATTGGTTTATTGGCTGGTGTTTTGGGGATTCTAGGATATGGTCGCAAAATGAGAGCCAGATCTTTTGGGATTGAAATTAGAAAATACTTCTCTACACAAAGGCTGGTTTGGAACTCTTTCACAAGTGCTGATTGATTTATGTTGGATCAGTTGTTAATTTCAAAACTAAGAATCAATTGGTTAACAAAAAAAATTATATGGGACATTATAGTATTTGCAGTGAGGTCACAGATCAGTCATGAGCTCACTAAACCGTGGAGAGGCTTGAGAGGCTGAATGGTCATCTCCTGTTCCTATGTTACAACCTACTTCAGATGAGCACTCTGGTGTTATTGCATAAATGTAGGAGAGCCTGAAAGGTAAAGGTGGACATCTTAGTCATATTTATGAAAAACACTCAGATATTTTGACACCTCAAGTGCATATCCATAGGGCCGCAGATCAAAAGCTGGCAGGTGAGATTAGACTGGATAACTTCTTTGGCTAATGAGGACGTAGTGATCCAAACGGCCACGTTCTGTATGATATTATCTAGCTTTCCCTGTGAGCATTTTCTCTCTCCACACTGGGTTCACTAGATTGATTCCAGAGTGAGGGGCTTGTCTTATGAAGAGAAATTAAGCAATTTAAGCCTATGCTCTCTCGAGTTAGAAGAATAAGAGAAGATCCAATTGAGGGATATAAGATGCTAAAGATGATTGACAGGGTAGACGTGGAGAGATGTTTCCTCTTGTAGGGCAACCTAGAACAAATGATATAGGTTTAGGATAATGGGTAGCAGATTTAAACCAGAGATGAGGACTACTTCTCTCAACGGTGGTGAATCTGTGGAATTCACCTACCACAGAGTACGGTGGATGTCGTGACATTGAGTAAATTTAAGGAGGAGTTCAACAGATTTTTAATTAATAATGCGTTTGAAGGATTATGGAGAACGGGCAGGAAAGTAGAGTTGAGGCTGAGATGAGATCAGCCATGATCGTATTGAATGGTGGAGCAGGCTTGAGAGGCTGAATCATAGAAACCCTACAGTACAGAAAGAGGCCATTCGGCCCATTGAGTCTGCAGCAACACAATCCCACCCAAGCCCTAGCCCTATATCCCTACATATTTTACTCACTAATCCCTCTAACCTATGCATCTCAGGACACTAAGGGGCAATTTTAGCATTGCCAATCAACCTAACCCGCACATCTTTGGACTGTGGGAGGAAACCGGAGCACCTGGAAGAAACCCATGCAGACATGAGGAGAACATGCAAAGTCCACACAGACAGTGACCCAAGCCGGGAATCGAACCCAGGTTCCTGGAGCTGTGAAGCAGCAGTGCTAACCACTGTGCTACCATGCCACAGGCCTACTCCTGCTCCTCGTTCTCATGTTACACTTGTTTCATCTGAGCCAGCTTGTCAGTGCCTTTCTATCTGAAAGTAAAAATCAAACCCTGCAGCTTCATGTTGCATTAATTCTCCTCCCATTTTTGTATTTAGGATTCATCTGATTATTTTAACAGTGTAAATAATCTGGAAATTTCTTACTGGAAATAAGGCAAAGCTGAGTATCTACAAAAAAATCTTTTCAAATATGCCCAGAGGGGCGAGGATGTTTGCTGAAACATCAAATTCAAATAAAATGCTGAGTTATTTTAAGACTTTTGCAGTATGGACGTTGTAGAGGGACACTGTGATTTTTGGATGATTTCAATGCACTGATTTCCATACATCTATGGGCCTAATATTCAGAGTGAGGAGGTGAGCAGAGCTTCTCTGAGAACACAAGTAGGATTTGATAATTCGCCTCCTGAAATCTGCTCTGCCACTCACTAAGGTCATAGCTGATCCACCTCAACTCTCCCTTTCTGCATTATTCCCATATTCCCTTACTCCTGTAGTGCCCAAAAAATCAGCCAGTCTCAGTCTTGAGTATATTCAATGATGAAGCATCCACATCTCTCTGTGGTGGAGGATACCAGAGAGAAGAGTTTTTATAAATACATAAAAAGGAAGAGGCTGGCTAGAGTGAACGTTGGACCCTTAGAGGATGAGAGGGGGGACTTAGTGGTAGGGGATGGGGAAATGGCTGAGGCCTTGAATAACTTTTTTGTTTTGGTCTTCACGGAGGAGGACGTGAATAATTCGCCGGGTGTTTGCAATGGAAAGATGGTAGGAGTGGAGGGCCTGAATGACATTATTGTTACTAGAGAGGCAGTGCTCAACATACTGGAGGGACTGATTGTGGACAAGTCCCCAGGACCGGATGGAATGCATCCAAGGGTTCTGAAGGAAATGGCGGAGGTGATAGTGGATGCCTTGGTGATTATTTTCCAAACGTCGCTGGATTCCGGGGAAGTGCCAGAAGATTGGAAAACGGCTAATGTTACGCCGTTGCTTAAGAAGGGTGGCAGGCAAAAGGCAGGGAATTATAGGCCGGTTAGTTTAACGTCTGTTGTAGGAAAAATGTTAGAATCCATGATCAAGGAGAAAATAGCGAGGCATCTTGAGGAGAATTGTTTGGTAGAGCAGACGCAGCACGGCTTCGTTAAGGGGAAGTCGTGTCTGACGAATTTATTGGAGTTCTATGAGGATGTGTCTAGGGCGGTGGATAGAGGAGAGCTGATGGATGTGGTCTTTCTTGATTTTCAGAAGGCGTTTGACAAGGTACCTCACAAGAGGTTATTGCAGAAGGTCAGGAGGCATGGAGTTGGGGGTAGGGTGTTAGCGTGGATAGAGGATTGGCTGTCAAATAGGAGGCAGAGAGTGGGGGTTAATGGGTGCTATTAGGATTGGCGGTTAGTGACTAGTGGAGTGCCCCAGGGGTCGGTGCTGGGGCCTCAGCTATTCACCATCTATATAGATGATCTGGAGGAGGGAACCGAGTGTATGGTGTCGAAATTTGCTGATGACACCAAGATTGGTGGAACAGCAAATTGTGCGGAGGGTGTGGAGAGTCTGCAGAAGGATCTAGATAGGCTGGGCGAATGGGCCAGGAGCTGGCAAATGGAATTTAATGTTGGCAAATGTGAGGTTGTCCACTTTGGTAGGAATAATGGTAGGAAGGACTATTACTTACGTGGCGAAAAACTGCAGCAGGCAACAGTGCAGAGGGACCTCGGGGTTTTTGTGCATGAGTCGCAAAAACCCAGCCTGCAGGTGCAGCAGGTGGTCAGGAAGGCGAATGGGATGCTGGCCTCCATAGCGAGGGGGATTGAATATAAAAGTAGGGAGGTCTTGCTGCAGCTGTATAGGGCATTGGTGAGGCCGCAGCTGGAGTACTGTGTGCAGTTTTGGTCGCCGCACTTATGCAAGGATATTTTGGCCTTGGAAGGAGTGCAGAGGAGGTTTACTAGGCTGATTCCGGAGTTGAGGGGGTTGAATTATGAGGAGAGGCTGAATAAACTGGGCTTGTACTCGTTAGAGTTTAGAAGAATGAGGGGAGATCTCATTGAGACGTATAAGATGTTGAATGGGATGGATAGGATAGAGGTGGAGAGGCTCTTCCTGCTCAAAGGACAGTAGGACTAGAGGGCACAGCCTCAGGATAAAGTGGGGGCGGTTTAGAACGGAGTTGAGGAGGAACTTCTTCACTGAAAGGGTGGTGAATCTGTGGAATTCCCTGCCCGTTGAAGTGGTGGAGGCTGCCTCGCTCAATATTTTTAAGACGCGGCTTGATAGGTTTTTGATAGGCAAGGGTTATGGGGAGAGGGCGGGAATGTGGAACTGAGCCACGACAGATCAGCCATGATCTTATTGAATGGCAGGGCAGGCTCAAGGGGCTAGATGGCCTACTCCTGCTCCTATTTCTTATGCTCTTAAGAAACCTCTCCATCTCAGTCCTAAATACCCTGAGACTGTGACCCCTGAGCTAGGAGGGAGGTGCATAGATACCTCAGAAACGAGGTGCAAAAAAAAACTTGCATTTATATGAAGCACCTTTCACAACTCAGGATGCCCCAAAGCACATTATACCCAATGAAGTTGCAACATTCATAGAAAATGCTGAAAAATCTGAGCAGGTCTGACAGCATCTGTGGAGCGAGAACAAAGCTAACGTTTCTAAACATTTTCACCAAGACCATGGTGAAAGAGGAGGATTTTGATGAGAAGATGCTGCGTAGGCTGTCTGCCTTGATAAGGCACTGAGGCCAGATGAAATGCATCCAAGGATATTGAGGGAAGTGAGACCAGCAATCGTGGAGGTACTGACCATACTTTTTCAGTCTTCCTTGGAATTTGGCCTGGTGCCAGAGAACTTGAGAATTGCAAATATTACATACGTGTTCAAAGAAGGGTGTAATGATAAGCAAAGCAACTGCAGGCCAATCGATTTAACTTTGGTGGTGGAAAAATTCTAGAAAGTATAATCTAGGAAAAAATTAATAATTACATTGACAAATGCAGGAGAAAAATGTGGGAAAGACTGCTTAGATTTTTGAAGGGAATATCTAAAACGTTTGACTTGCTGGAGCCTGTTGAAGGGATAACAGAGAGCTGATGACTGTTCATGTGGTGTACATGGATTTCCAAAAGGCATTTGACACAATGCCATGCAACAGACTTGAGCAAAGTTATTTTCATGAAATAAAAGAGACAGTGATATAGAATTAGCTGAGGGACACGATCAGAGTCCTGGTTAATGGATGTTTTTTGGGCTGGAGGAATGTTTGTAATGGAGTTCCTGAGGTCAGTGTTGGCACCCTCACTTTCCTTAATGTACATTAATGACCTAGAACTTGGTGTACAGGGCATAATTTAAAATTTGTGATTGATATGAAGTTTGGAAGCATAGCGAACCATGGGGAGAACAGTGTAGAACTTCAAAAGGATATAAGCAAGTTGGTGGAATGAGCAGATGATGCAGAGAAATATGAAGTGATTGATTTTGATAGGAAAAAGATGGAGGGACAAAAGAAAATAAAGAGTACAATTCTAAAAGTGGTGCAGGAGCAGAGGGAGAAGGGTGCATACATGTGCGAGTTATTGAAAATGAAAGGGCAGGTTGGCAGAGCAATTAATAAAACATACTACACCCTAGCTATGACTGTAACACTACATTCTGCACTCTTGTTTCTTTCTCTATGAACAGGATGTTTTGTCTGTATAGCGCAAGAAACAATACTTTTTATTGTATGTTATTGTGACAATAATAAATCAAAATACTGTATCATAGGGTTTATTAATTGGGATATTGCATTCAAGAGCATATTGAACTTGTATAAAACACATGTTCTGCCTCAGTTGGAGTATTGTGTCCAGTTCACAAGAATGTGAAGGTATTGGAGAGTGTGCAGAAAAGATTCATGAGTATGGCTCCAGGGATGATGCACTTCAGTTCTGAAGTTAGATTGGAATAGCTTTTATTTTCTCCACAGATGCGGCAAGATTTGCTGAGTCTTTCCAACATTTCCTGTTCTTATTCAAGAAGATGGGATTGTTTTCCTTAAAGAAGAGGCGATTGAGGGGGGATTTCAAAATCGTAAGCGATTTGGACAAATAGGGAAAAACTTCCCAGTCATGAAAGAATTTAGATTGTGTGTGGTGGAGGCAGGTGCAATTGAAGCACTCAAAAGGGAATTAGACTGTTGTCTCAAAAGGAAAGCATGTGCGTGATTAGAGAGCACAGAGAACGGAACTGAGAGAGGGCACAAACATGATGGGCCTAACCACCACCTTTTGCGCTGTACCAATTCTCATAAAATAGTTTTGAAATGTAATTGCTATTCTCGTGTAGCAAACTTCCAGAACTATAATGATGATCTTTTAGGTGATGGTGACTGAGAGATGTATCATTGGCCCAGGGCTAAAAGGGAAAACCAACTCCTCTGTTCTTCCACATAGTGGCTCTGGGCAGATGGGACCTGGGTTAAACATCTCATCCAAAATATGGCATCTGCAGCACTCCCACGGAGTGTTCCTGTTCCAGTATCTGGAGCAGGCTTTGAGTCCTGGCGACCTTACTGAGCCAAGCTTGAGATGGACAGATGGTTTGAGCTGGATGGGGGAAGAGCGAGAGAGAGATGGGGGAAGCAATAAGCGACGTAACAGGAAGTGGAAGCCTTTGCCAGCAGCAGCCGAGAGGATTTATTGTTTTCTTATTTTATACGAAAGTGGCTCTTTTCTGTCCTCCAGCCCCCCTCTAACCAGAGAGAGTACAAAAGGAACCACTTTGTGGGCAGGGGAGGGGCACAAACTTTAATGAAGGAGGAGGATTTGCAGTCGGACGGGACACTTTGTAGCGGTGAGCAGTGTAACCAAAAGGCAGGATTGTTACCTGGAGCGGTGGCTGCCCCAGTCTCTCTCTGTCTGTCTCTCTGCAGCTGCCTCGGGGCCGCCGCACTCCAACCTCCCCAAACCTTGCGTTTATTTATTCATTTGTGAACTTTATTGTTGTAAAAATATCCCCTGGTTTGAAAGAAGCCCGGGCTCTGGGCCCAGCACCAACTCCTATTTGTTTTCTCCCCATTTACATATGAATGCAATTCGATCTTTTAAAAAGAAACCTCCGGCGATTGTATTTTCTCCCTCCTCTCTTTTGTTTTTGTGACTTTTATTTTGTTAAAAGCAATTCTTGCTTCCACTCAGAGTGAGCCTGAAGTCAGGGCCCGTGGAGCAGCTGTTGTTTTCTCTCCATTTTTATGCATGAATGCAATTTGGATTTTCTTTAGAAAGCACTCTGGCAATTTTTCCTTTTTTTTAATTAACCATTGCGCGCACGCATTTCTACACCAGTCTCTCCCCCGCCCCGTCGTGGGCGCAATATTTGACCACACCCTCTTTTAAAATAACAAGAGGGTCTGTCTGCGGCGAGCAGTGAAAGGAATGTGGCTCCTGTGTGGGAGCTGAGCTGAGAAGGTGCTGCCTAACTGTGGTCTCCCCCACCCCCCCGGGCATTGAAACTAACTTTTGTCCTGCCTGCTGGAGACGAGGCCCCTTTCCAGAGTGAATGCTGGAGGCGGGGTCATGTGTCAGACAGGCCTCAGAGTGGCTGCTGCGTTCACACTGGAAGTACTTGCTGTGTCCTTAAACCACCAGTGATGGACAGGGTTCAGTTTTTTTTCCCCCTAGAAGGGCGACTTAGCTTTTTACTTTAATTCTTCAGTTGCGAATATCATTAGCAGCGGTGGCGTTTATTGCCTTTCTGACTAGCAGATTGGACATTTAAGGGGTAGTTAAGAGCCGAGCAGCCAGCTGTAATACTGAAATCACATATAAGCCCCGAGTGGGTAAGAAAAGGTTTCCTTTCCAAACGAACCTTTTGGGTTTTGATAACGTACCTAGCAGCTTCATCATTTTACAGGATTTTAAAAAAATTTCCAATTTAACAAAATACACGTTGAATTCAGAATTAAATTTGAACACAAACTCATTGTGAGATTTGACCTCCCAATCTCTGGATTATTATTGTACTGCGATACATTAGTGCTGTTACGTGTGTGGCCTCTTTCTGTGACGAGGCACCTAGAGCCTTGCAGCACAGAAATAACTTGTATTTGCGTAGTGCCTTAATGACCTGAGGGCATCCCAAAGTGCTTTCCAACTAACTCATTTTGCTGATAATGTACGGTGATTGTTTACATAGTTGGATCTGAGTGTTTGAAGGCTGGGGATGCAACAGCATTTCGGTTGCTTATTTTTTCCCCTCTCCTGCATCACTTCAGTGATATATTGTGGAGCTGATGAGAATTTTTCATAAGCTGGCCTTGGGGAGAAGAGCCTAGGCTGCTTGGTTTCCAATTCACTTAATACTGCACCTCGCTCCTGGCTGCATTTCTTCCATATTCAATGCACCGGGGAAATGCCCAGACGTTTTAAAACAATTCAAGGTTTGAATTAGCTGGTGTTTTCGTGTATCTTCAAAAGGTCATGCTTCGTCCAGATCCTTTCTTTTATTGTTTTTGCTGCCACAGTACCTTCTGAGGTGAGTAGCCTAGTTCTTCTTCAGCCAAAGCAAGTTACTGGGAAAGTTGGCATTGGATGTGTGCCTAAAACAAACAGCAGCTGGTTGGCCTTTAACCAATACAACAACTTGCATTTATGTATTGCCTTTGCTGGATTAAAACATCCCATGATGCTTTGCAGCAGTAATTATCAAACAGAATTTGACACTGCACTTTGAAATAACATTTGATGCGAGGGGATATTAAGGCAGGCGATAAAGTTTGATGAAAGAGGTCAAATTTTAAGGAACATCTTAAAAACAGTCTCTTGGTATTATGGAACTTGAATATTGCTGATGATAGAGCCCTTGCTGAAACTTTGTCTTTTGCTCATCAGGATATGTGCAAGAATATCAAATTTCAAACTATACAAGAATTTTATAATAGAAGAGCTTTTTTCCTTGGCAGTATCTTGACCAATCAGATGATCTGCCAGCCAATCAGCGCTCTTTTCCTCTGGTATAAATTGTTGTGATTGTTTGAAATTTGACTTTTTTGCATTTGTTCTGATGAATGCAAGATGAAAAGCTTTGACAACATATCTCTTTTCACCAATGTTCAAACATCTTAAAGGGGTAGAGAGATGGAGATTATTGGGGAGCGAATTCCTGATTTTGAAGGCAAGGCCACCAAGGTTTATAGTCGTGGATGTTTGAGGTCAGAGTTGAAAGCATACAGAGATTTCAGGAAGGTTTTACGGCCAGTTTGCACCTTTTCACCACATGCAAGGGAATCCTACTGTGTGAAAGATGCAGTAGTGGGAAGGTGAAAGCATTGTACGTCTGCCCCTCTGGTTTATGCCTTTTTTTTATTTCTAGGTGAACTCGTGAGTAAAGCTACAGAATGGCAGTGCACAGGACAAAGGCTGAGGCCTTGGTGAAATGGGTAAGAAATTTGCTCTGTAACATTTGTGGGTTTTTATAGTATATGGCCGTTTAACCCATGTACTTGATTGCATGACCTTTATCCCTTTCTAAAACTGTGTGTTGCTCTCAACTACTCTGCTAACTACGACTTGCATAGAATATAGAGCAAAAAGACAGGCCATTTGACCCATCTCGTCTTTGTTGGTGTTTATATACCACATGAATCCCTTCCCATTCCACCACCTCATCTCATTCTTCCAGCATATTTTTCATTTCTTTTGAAAAAATAACAATCTTTACAGTGCATAAGGATACCATTTGGCCCATTGTTCTGTACTGACTCTCTGAAGGAGTATTCTACCTAGACCTATTCCCCTTTCTTATCCGCATAATCTTGCACAATCTTGCTTTTCAGAAAGCATTCAAATGCCTCGATCAAACCTGCCTCGACCATCCTCTTAGGAAATTCATTCCAGCTTCCAACCATGTCTGTACCCTTCAGGATCTTTAATACTTCTATCAAGCCCGACTCAACTTCAAGGAAAACAACCCCAACCTCTTCATTCTATCCTGAGAACGTCTTATCCCTATAATGATTCTTGTGCATCTCCTCTATTCTCTCCAATATCTTTACATCCTTCCTCAAGTATGACACCCAGAAATGGAAACAGTAGTCTAAATGGGGTTTAACTGATGTCTCATACAAGTTTGACATGGCTCCTTCTTGCACTTAATGCCCCGATTACTAAAGCCGAAGATAACTGTTTTCTCAACTTGCCCTGCCACCTTCAATGACTTTGATGTATATGTACACCCAGGTCTCTCTATCCCTGCAACCTCTTTTAGTGTTTCTCCCTTTATTTTGTATTGTCTCTCCATATTCTTCCTGCCAGAATGAATCACCTCACGCTTCCTTGTATTGAACTGTGAAGGCTGATCCCCTTCTGAGAAGTAACACCGAATTTCCGATAAAGGAATGCCTCATCCTGTATTCTGTTAAGTGTATGGAAAGGTGTGAACTGTCCTTCAGTAACGTTTAGTGGGTAACTAACAGAAATATCTGACACTCATTTTAAAATGAACCCTTAAGTTATTTAGTTAAGTCACAGGGAACTTTAAACAAGTAATATACCAATTAAAGTAAAATTCTAATGGAATGCTGTTCAAATAAATACAATGCCCATTTATTAATTTAAAAAATTTTTTGAATCTGTGTACTTTGCATTTTAAACCTCCAGGCACTGAAACATACACCAGCTTTAAACAGACCACTTAATGTATTTTCCCGCTAGCACTTTTACAATTTTTTACATCTTTACCAACATCAAATTCCAACTTCAAACTCCACTTTGCAGCAACTGCACCTCCTTTTGAAGTTTGAAACTATCTTTCTCATAGTTGACAATGTTTCCAATCTTCGTATAATCTGCAATTTTGAAATAATGCCCTGAACATTAATGACATCTGTCATTTAATATATAACAGGAAGAGCAAGAGCTGATCCCTGGGGAACTGCACTAAAAGCCTTCCTCTAATCTGAAAAACAGTTGTTTATCATGTTCCTGTCACTCCACCAATTTCTTTCCAAGTGCCTATTTTCTGTTTTGTTCCAGGAGCTAGAATTTTGTTCACAAGTCCATACACACCACATCCACAGCATTGTCCTCTGTTACTTCCCCCTCCCAAAAAAATCTCCTGCACGCTAGTTAAACACAATTTTCCCCAAATAATCCATGTTGTCTTTCCTTAACTATCCTGCACCTAAGTTACTATTGATTTTGTCCTGGGGTTTGCACAAATTTCCCTGCCACTGAAGTCAGACTGACCAGTCTATAATTGCTGGCTTTATCCTCACACCCCTTTTTGAATGAGGATGTAATGTTCACAAGTCTTGAGTCTTCTGGCACCACCCCTTTGTCCAAGGAAGATTGGACAGTGGGCCGAAGGGCCTCTTTCTGTGCCGTAAAATTCTCTGACTCTATTCTCAGAGGGGAACATCTTCTTTTATCTTTACATCTGTCCTGTTTGATTTTTTTCACAATTTAAAAGTCCTCTGTCAAGCCGCCTTCTAAAGAAAGAAGCCCAATGTGTTCACCTTACCCCGATAGCTGCAATCTCTGAGCTCTGGTAACATTCTTGTAAATTTCCTTTGCACTCCCTCCAGTACATACATCTGTGCACATCAGTTTTCATCTAGCTTGACCAGAGTCCTGTATAATTTAACATAATCTGTCTCCAAATTTCAAGGTCCCCATTGTTCAGCCGCCATCTTTCATGCTAATATTTGTTCAACTCACTCAACACTGATGCATTCTCATCCCATCAAAATTGGCTTCCCCAATTAATTATCCTTGCTCTGGATTGTTCCTTGTCCTTTTTCATGGCCAACCAAAAGCTTATTATCAGTAGTCATTGTTCCATAAGTGTTCTCGCACTGTTATTTGATCCACTTGGACCCAATAATGCCTGCCCTCTTATTGGACCAGAAACATACTGCTGCAGAAAATGATGTTGACCACTTTCCAGAAACTTTTGCTGTTCTTGTCCCTTTGCACATTCATATCCCAGTTCATGTTTGGATAATTGAAGTCCCCCATTGGAATCACTGTATAATTCTTGCATCTCTTTGTAACTTCTTTGAAAATTTGTTTCTCAACATCCCTGCCGCTCAGTGGTCTATGTACCACTTTGATCATTGCCTATCTCTAGTCAGAGAGATTGTGTCCTTGATCACTCTGGAACATCATCTCTCTTCCACTAGTTGTAGTTTTGTTTTCAATCAATACTGCCACTCTTTCCTCACCACCCCATATCCCTTCGCCCCACTTTTCTTTCTTTCCTGTCTTTCAAATATCCAGTGCCCAGTCCTGCCTTCCCTTGAGCCAGATTATAGCAATAGTATCATACTTGCATTTGTCAACCTACCAGTTTTACTAACCACACTCTGTGCGTTCCCATACATGCCCATTAATCCTGATTTAGGCTTTTATAATTTCCCCCTTACTCTGAATCCATCCAATGACTTATACAACCTGCTCTAATTCTATCAAACTTTCCCTAGTATTCTGTTTACCTTGATACTGCTATCTGGTATGTCAAGTTCATATTTCTGTACATGCCACTGCTACTTAATCTCTTCTCCACTCTGAATTTCCCCTCAGGTTCCCATCCACTTGCCAGAATCATTTCAAACATCTCCTCTTCCTATTTCCATTTGCAGCATCTAAGCTGTTTGTGGTAGCAAGTGCCGCATTCTAACCGCTCCCTGGGCAGAATACATTTTCCTACTGGGTTTCTTGGTAACTATCTTTTATTTCTCAACCCAAGCTTTGGACTTTTTAAGTGTACGAAATTATGAAGCACATAGACAGGGAGAAACTTTTCCCCTTAGCGAAGGGTCAATAACCAGGGGCATAAATTTAAGATAGGGAGCAGGAAACTTATAGGAGATGTGAGGAAAAGCTTTTTCATCCAAAGGGTGGTGGGAATCTGGAACTCACTGACTGATAGGGTGGTAGAGGTGGGAACCCTCACAACGTTTAAGAAGCATTTAAATGAGCATTCAAAATGCCATAGCGTGCAAGACTACGGACCAAGTGCTGGAAAATGGGATTAGAATAGACAGATGCTTGATGGCTGGCACAGACACAATGGGCCAAAGGGCCTGTTTCTGTGCCATAAAATTCTATGACTCTATTCTCTCAGAAGGGAACATCTTTTATCTTTACATCTGTCCTGTTTTTTTTTCACAATTTAAAAGTTCTCCGTCAAGCCACCTTCTAAAGAAAGAAGCCCAATGTGTTCACCTTATCCCGATAGCTGCAATCTCTGAGCTCTGATAACATTCTTGTAAATTTCCTTTGCGCTCCCTCCAGTACATAAGAACATAAGAACATAAGAAATAGGAGCAGGAGTAGGCCATCTGGCCCTTCGAGCCTGCCCCGCCATTCAATAAGATCATGGCTGATCTGTCGTGGCTCAGTTCCACTTTCCCGCCCTCTCCCCATAACCCTTAATCCCCTCTCTTATCAAAAACCCATCAACCCGCTTCTTAAAAATATTTAGCGAGGCAGCCTCCACCACTTCAACGGGCAGAGAATTCCAGAGATTCACCACCCTTTGAGTGAAGAAGTTCCTCCTCAACTCCGTTCTGAACTGCCCCCCCTTTATCTTGAGGCTGTGCCCCCTAGTCCTACTGTCTTTTTTGAGCGGGAAGAGTCTTTCCACCTCTATCCTATCCATCCCATTCATCATCTTATACGTCTCAATGAGATCTCCCCTCATTCTTCTAAACTCTAACGAGTACAAGCCTAGTTTATTCAGCCTCTCCTCATAGCTCAACCCCCTCAACTCCGGTATCAGCCTAGTAAACCTCCTCTGCACTCCCTCCAAGGCCAAAATATCTTTGCGCAGGTGCGGCGCCCAAAACTGCACACAGTACTCCAGCTGCGGCCTCACCAATGCCCTATACAGCTGCAGCAAGACCTCCCTACTTTTATATTCAATCCCCCTCGCTATGAAGGCCAGCATCCCATTCGCCTTCCTGACCACCTGCTGCACCTGCAGGCTGGGTTTTTGCGACTCATGCACAAGGACCCCGAGGTCCCTCTGCACCGTCGCCTGCTGCAGTTTTTCGCCACGTAAGTAATAGTCCTTCCTACCATTCTTCCTACCAAAGTGGACCACCTCACACTTGCCAACATTAAATTCCATTTGCCATTTCCTGGCCCATTCGCCCAGCCTATCTAGATCCTTCTGCAGACTCTCCACACCCTCCGCACAATTTGCCTTTCCCCCAATCTTGGTGTCATCAGCAAATTTCGACACCCTACACTCGGTTCCCTCCTCCAGATCATCTATATAAATGGTAAATAGCTGAGGCCCCAGCACCGACCCCTGGGGCACTCCACTAGTCACCAACCGCCAATCCGAATAGCACCCATTGACCCCCACTCTCTGCCTCCTATTTGACAACCAATCCTCTATCCACGCTAACACCCTACCCCCAACTCCATGTCCTCTGACCTTCTGCAGTAACCTCTTGTGAGGTACCTTATCAAACGCCTTCTGAAAATCCAGAAAGACCACATCCACCGGCTCTCCTCTATCCACCGCCCTAGACACATCCTCATAGAACTCCAGTAAATTTGTCAGACACGACTTCCCTTTAATGAAACCGTGTTGCGTCTGCTCTATCAAGCAATTCCCTTCAAGATGCCTCGCAATTTCCTCCTTAATGACGGATTCTAACATTTTACCTACCACAGACGTTAAACTAACCGGCCTGTAATTCCCCGCCTTTTGCCTGGCACCCTTCTTAAACAACGGCGTAACATTAGCCGTTTTCCAATCCTCCGGCACTTCCCCGGAATCCAGCGACGTCTGGAAAATAACCACCAAGGCATCCACTATCACCTCTGCCATTTCTTTCAGAACCCTCGGATGCATTCCATCCGGTCCTGGGGACTTGTCCACAATCAGCCCCTCCAGTCTGTCGCGCACCACCTCTCTAGTAACAGTAATGTCATTAAGACCCTCCAGTCCTACCACCTTTCCATCGCTAACACCCGGCAAATTATTCACGTCCTCCTCCGTGAAGACAGAAACAAAAAAGTTATTCAAGACCTTAGCCATAACCCCATCCCCTACCACTAGGTCCCCTTTCTCATCCGCTAAGGGACCAACGTTCACCCTAGCCAGCTTCTTCCTTTTTATATATTTATAAAAACTCTTGCTATCCTTTTTTATATTAAGTGCTAGCCCAGCTTCATAGCTTCTTCTACCCTCCTTTATCAACTTTTTTGTCAATCTTTGTTGACATTTAAACCTTTCCCAATCCTCTTCTCGCCCACTGCTCTTAGCTACTCTAAATTCCTCCGCTTTTAATTTAACACTTTCCTTCACCTCCTTCGTTATCCACGGCTTATTACCTCTCTTCCTACTGTCCTTTTTGACCATCGGAATAAATTTCTGCTGAGCACCAAGAAAGATCTCCTTAAAGATCCTCCACTGCTCCTCAGCAGACCTACCTTCCAACGCACTCCCCCAGTCCACATTCGCCAATTCTTCTCTCATCCTACCATACTCCCCTCTATTCAAACAAAGGACACGTGTCCGGGAACCCACTTTCTCCTCCTCCATCTGCAACAGAAACTCCACCATACAATGATCACTCTCTCCAAGAGGATCCTTCACCTCAAGGTCCCTAATTCTACCCGCCTCATTACATAGCACCAGATCCAAGATAGCTCGCTCCCTCGTCGGCTCCAACACACACTGTTCCAGGAAACTATCCCGGCAGCATTCCAAGAACTCCTCCTCGAGCCCACCTCGTCCAACATGGGTCGACCAATCAATATGCAGATTGAAATCCCCCATAACTACTGCCGTCCCATTCCTGCACGCCGCACTTATTTGCGCGTTAACAGCCCGCCCCACCTCCAGATCATTATTCGGGGGCCTATAGACGACACCCACCAGCGTCTTCCTCCCTTTGCTGTTCCTAATCTCCACCCACAACGATTCCACTTTCTGCTCTTTGGCTCCGATATCATCCCTTGCTACCACCTTGATGCTGTCCTTAATCAGCAGAGCTACGCCACCCCCTCTTTCCTCCTGCCTATCCTTCCTAAACACTTGATAGCCCTGTACATTCATCTCCCAGTCCCTGTCACCTTGCAGCCACGTCTCTGTAATGGCCACCAGATCGTATCCATTTGTGTCGATCTGCGCCACCAGCTCATCCACTTTATTCCGAATGCTTCGTGCATTCAGATAAAGCGCTTTCAACCCAGCCTTCTTCTGGACCCTATTTGCCGTAACGCCACCACTTGGGACATCCTCAGCCTCTTCCCTTACCTGTACCCTATCCTTAACTGTAGACCTCCTAACATCACCTACCCTCGCACCCTCCCCCCCCCTAATTAGTTTAAAGCCCTGTCTACAGTTCTCTTTACTCGATTCGCCAGCACTCTGGTCCCAGCACGATTCAGACCAACCCCATCCTGCCCGAACAAGTCCCACCTACCCCAATACTGGTGCCAGTGCCCCATAAATTCGATCCCATTCCTCCCACACCAATCTCTGAGCCACCCATTGACTTCCTTTATCCTGTCAACCCTACGCCCGTCTGCACTCGGTTCAGGCAGTAGCCCAGAGAAGACCACCTTGTCGGTTCTACTTTTTAATTCCATTCCCAGCTTCTCATACTCCCTCCCCAGATCCTCAGTCCGCACTTTGCCTACGTCGCTGGCACCCACATGTACCACCACAACTGGGTTCTCACCCTCCCACTCCAGATTCCTCTGCAGCCCAGCTGTGACATCCTGTACCCGAGCACCAGGCAGACAACACACCCTTCTGTGCACTTTGTCATTGTGACAAAGGACAGTGTCAATACCCTTCACCCCACTATCCCCAATCACTACTACGTTCCTTTTCCCCTTCTCTTTGCCTATGTCCTGCTGCATCACTGTACCGTGTGCAGTTTGCTCACCAACCTCACCTGCCTCGTCCTCTTCCAGACTGGAAGCAAGAACCTCAAACCTGTTATGCAGATTAAGAGGCTGAGGCCTCCGCTCCTCACCCCCCTTCCTCCTCCCAGCAGCCCCCTTTTGTTCCTGACCCTTAGATTTAGACAGTCTAGGGGGGGTGGATGTCACTTGCACCCCATTGACAATGACACCCTCTCTCCCCCTGATGAGCCTCAGTGTCTGTAGCTCAGAGGCCAGCTCATCCACCTTGAGCTGGAGCTCCTCCAGCAACCTGCACTTACTGCAGACATGGCCACTGGGAAGGACCCTGGGGTCCACCAGTTCCCACATCATACAGGAACCGCACATCACATGCCCCTCCATTATTCAATATAATTTGTTGTGGGAAAAAATATTTTCCTTGTTTTTTGCTGTAGTAGTTTTGAAAAAAAAATTTTTTTTTTTTTTCCTTGTTCTTTCCACCTGGCCTTTTTACCTTCCAGCCCTTTTTGATATTAAGCCCTAATAGCTCACTCTGCTTCCCTCTCACTCCGCTGCCCGCTATCTACACCAGGCCTCCTTTTAAACTTGGCGCTGATTTCAAGCTGATGGGCCACAACTGCCTGATAATCACTCCCTCACAATTCTTAAAGCAGTAAATACAATAAGTAAATGCTTTAAACAGTTCTACAAAGAACAAAGTGCTTTAAACTTATTTTAAACAGGTTTTTAACAGGTAAAGTCTTAGCTTTCTCTCTGATGCTCCTTCCTCGTCTGCTCCAGCAAACAATGTAAGGCTTCACCGTGTGGACACTTGATAATTAAAGCTGATGGGCCACAACTGCCTGATAATCACTCCCTCACAATTCTTAAAGCAGTAAATACAATAAGTAAATGCTTTAAACAGTTCTACAAAGAACAAAGTGCTTTAAACTTATTTTAAACAGGTTTTTAACAGGTAAAGTCTTAGCTTTCTCTCTGATGCTCCTTCCTCGTCTGCTCCAGCAAACAATGTACATACATCTGTGCACATCAGTTTTCATCTAGCTTGACCAGAGTCCTATATAATTTAACATAATCTGTCTCCAAATTTTATACTCTTAAAAATTAAAATACTTGCTCACCAGATCAAGCAACATCTTCAGGGCATTTCAACAACTCTTAAGAATTAATCCAAGATCTGTTGCATTTTAAATTGCTGTGCTGAATTGTAATGTTGCTTCTAATGATTTATTATCTGTTGTCCTTAGCTCCCTTTGTGTTTCTACCCCATTCTGCTGCTTATTCTCTGATGTGATAATGTTTCTATTTTTTCTGCCAAATCTCATATTTATCTGTGTTAAAATTAATTTGCCACTTAATGCCTCATCGAAAAGGTTTCTTGTATTACGTTGCATTCTTTTGATGGTATCCTCATCAAATTTTTATATCAGCGAGGTCATTCAGCCTTATCCACACAGAAGTGAAATGCAGTTTCCCTGCTCTGTATCATGGGTTGCAGGGTTTGTCCCACCTCCCTAACCAGATATCCGTCCCATGTGTTGATCACTCTATATGAATATCATCTTGATGCACTTAATCTAATAATCATCTTGAACAATAGCAGCTCATGGTTATTCATTGCACTACTTCCAAGAGTGAAATGCTCCCTTTCTGGGCCCAGTGATTAGAAGTGGGCAAGGTATTCTAGATGTTGCCTGGCCTGAGTGCTGTATTGTTTGACTGTGTTTTTCTTTGCAGTATTACATCAGAAATTACAGTAAAGGAACAGACCATTCACTCCAGTTTTTCTATATTGGTGCTTATGTTCCACGCAAGCTTCCTTCCACCTTCATTGAACCCTATCAGCATATCCTCTTTTCCTTTCTCCCTCATGTTTATCTAGCTTCCTCTTGAATGTGTCTATACTATTCTCGTTAGCGATTCTGTGTGATAGAATTCTCACCATTCTATGGGTTTAAAGATTTCTCGTGAATTGCCTATTAATGATCTTGCATTTAAGGACTCTCGCATTTGTTGAAGCATTGTGTGTGTGTGTATACGTGTGTGTACTCTGTCATAATTTGGAAACCTCTATCAAGTCACTCCTCAGCCTTCCCTTTTATAGACAAAGGAGTCCAGCCTCTTCAGTCTTTCCTGGATAGGTGTAACTTCACAGTTCAGGTATAATTTTAGTAAATTATTCTTGCACCTTTTCCAGTGCCTTGCTATCGTTGTTATAGTATGGAGACTAGGACAGTTCACAGCACTGTGTGGTTTCAGCAAGGTTCTATGCAAGTAACACCTAACGTCTCAACTTTTCAATTCCATCCCTCTACAAATAAACCAAAGTACTCTTGTTTGTGTTTTCTTACAGCCATATCATTACTTGAGTGGTTTGTCTCTTTCTACCACCCAGATTCCATTGATCCTCTACTCCATTTAGATTCTTATTTTAAGAACATAAGAACATAAGAAATAGGAGCAGGAGTAGGCCATCTAGCCCTTCGAGCCTGCCCCGCCATTCAATAAGATCATGGCTGATCTGTCGTGGCTCAGTTCCACATTCCCGCCCTCTCCCCATAACCCTTAATCCCCTCTCTTATCAAGAACCCATCAACCCGCTTCTTAAAAATATTTAGCGAGGCAGCCTCCACCACTTCAACGGGCAGAGAATTCCAGAGATTCACCACCCTTTGAGTGAAGAAGTTCCTCCTCAACTCCGTTCTAAACCGCCTCCCCTTTATCTTGAGGCTGTGCCCCCTAGTCCTACTGTCTTTTTTGAGCGGGAAGAGTCTCTCCACCTCTATCCTATCCATCCCATTCATCATCTTATACGTCTCAATGAGATCTCCCCTCATTCTTCTAAACTCTAACGAGTACAAGCCTAGTTTATTCAGCCTCTCCTCATAGCTCAATCCCCTCAACTCCGGTATCAGCCTAGTAAACCTCCTCTGCACTCCCTCCAGGGCCAAAATATCCTTGCGCAGGTGCGGCGCCCAAAACTGCACACAGTACTCCAGCTGCGGCCTCACCAATGCCCTATACAGCTGCAGCAAGACCTCCCTACTTTTATATTCAATCCCCCTCGCTATGAAGGCCAGCATCCCATTCGCCTTCCTGACCACCTGCTGCACCTGCAAGCTGGGTTTTTGCGACTCATGCACAAGGACCCCGAGGTCCCTCTGCACCGTCGCCTGCTGCAGTTTTTCGCCACGTAAGTAATAGTCCTTCCTACCATTCTTCCTACCAAAGTGGACCACCTCACACTTGCCAACATTAAATTCCATTTGCCATTTCCTGGCCCATTCGCCCAGCCTATCTAGATCCTTCTGCAGACTCTCCACACCTGAAGGGAATTGCTTGATAGGGCGGACGCAACACGGTTTCATTAAAGGGAAGTCGTGTCTGACAAATTTACTGGAGTTCTATGAGGATGTGTCTAGGGCAGTGGATAGAGGAGAGCTGGTGGATGTGGTCTTTCTGGATTTTCAGAAGGCGTTTGACAAGGTACCTCACAAGAGGTTATTGCAGAAGGTCAGGGGACATGGAGTTGGGGGTAGGGTGTTAGCGTGGATAGAGGATTGGTTGTCAAATAGGAGGCAGAGAGTGGGGGTCAATGGGTGCTATTCGGATTGGCGGTTGGTGACTAGTGGGGTGCCCCAGGGGTCGGTGCTGGGGCCTCAGCTATTTACCATTTATATAGATGATCTGGAGGAGGGAACCGAGTGCAGGGTGTCGAAATTTGCTGATGACACCAAGATTGGGGGAAAATTTTACAAGCATTCTGTTGGTTTCTTATTTTTCCTTCAGGGATGTTCTGCCTCACACTTGACTATATTGGTTGAGAAATGAGTCTGGTGATATGCCAAGTTTCTTGAGTATCAATTTGACATCAAATCCTTGGATTGCCCGTTATTTAGATTGGGTTTGGCCCAGTATAACACAGCTTTGGTAAAGGTGAAGGTGGGTGCAATTCATGGTCCCAAGACTATAAGACATAGGAGCAGAATTAGGTCACTCAGTCCATCAAGTCCATTCTGCCATTCAATCATGGCTGATATTTTTCTCATCCCTATTCTCCTGCCTTTTCCCCATTACCCCTGATCCCCTTATTGATCAAGAACCTATCTATCTCTGTCTTAAAGACACTCAATGACCTGGCCTCCACAGCCTTCTGTGGCAAGGAGTTCCACAGATTCACCAGTCTCTGGCTGAAGAAATTCCTCCTCATCTCTATCTTAAAGGATTGTCCCTTTAATGTGTGGTTGTGCCCTCTGGTTCTAGTTTTTCCTACTAGTGGAAACATCCTCTCCATGTCCGTTTTATTCAGGCCTCGCAGATGAAGTCCAGTCTCACTACTGATTAGGTCCCAGCCTGGAATATTGTGCCCAAGTCTAGGGGCCATATGTCTTCAGAATGATGTCAAGGCCTTAGTGAGGGCACAGAAGAGATTTATTAGAATGGCAAGAAGGATGGGGGAATTTTATGGTGAAACTGGAGAAGATGGGTTATTCTTTTGGACAGTAAATAGTCTCACAACACCAGGTTAAAGTCCAACAGGTTTATTTGGCAGCACTAGCTTTCAGAGCCTCAAACTCCTTCTTCAAGTGAGTGAGGACTTGTGTTCACAAACAGGGCACATGAAGACACACCATCAGTTTACAAAAAAATGATTGGAATGTGAGTCTTTTCAGGTAATCAAGTCTTAACGGTGCAGACAATGTGAGTGGAGAGAGGGCCAAGCAGAAGTTAGAGATGTATATTGTTTCCAGCCAGGACAGTTAGTGAGATCTTGCAAGCCCAGACAAGTTGTGGGGGTTACAGATAGTGTGACATGAACCCAAGATCCTGGTTGAGGCCATCCTCATGTGAGGAACTTGGCTGTCAGTTTCTGCTCAGCGACTCTGCGCTGGCGTGTGTTGTGAAGGCTGCCTTGGAGAATGCTTACCTGAAGGTCAGAGGCCGAATGCCCGTGATTGCTGAATTGTTCCCCAGTAGGAAGAGAACGCTCCTGCCTGGTGATTGTTGAGCAGTGTTCATTCATTCATTGCCGTAGCATCTGCATGCTCTCCCCAATGTACATGCCTCGGGACATTCTTTCCTGCAGTGTATCAGGTAGACAGCATTGGCTGAGTCGCAAGAGTTGTCTTTATATGCCCTGTTTGAACACAAGTCCTCACTCACCTGAAGAAGGAGCTTGAGGCTCCGAAAGCTAGTGCTGCCAAATAAATCTGTTGCACTTTAACCTGATGTTGTGAGACTTCTTACTGTGCATACCCCAGTCCAACGCCGGCATCTCCACACCTTGTTCTCTTGGGACAGAGAAGATTGAGAGAGATTTAATAGAGGAGTTCCTCTGTATTATGAGTGGCTTTGCTAAAGTAAATAAGTTCCAGTGGCAGCAGAGCCAATAATTGGAGAATACAGATTGCAGATAACTGACAAAAGATTCCAGGCTAGGGGTGTGCGGTGGTGGGCACACGAGAATTGTGCTTTATGTAGTGAATTGCTGTGATGACCTGTACTGTTGTGCCAGCAAGAACACTGGATTGGGAGCACAGATGTGGAGATGCTGGCGTTGGACTGGGGTAAACACAGTAAGAAGTCTGACAACACCAGGTTTAAGTCCAACTGATTTATTTGATAGTAAACTCACAAGCTTTTGAGGTTTACCTCTTCGTCAGGTGAATGAGACCTGACCGTCATTCGCCTGACGAAGAGGTAAACCTGGAAAGCTTGTGAGTTTACTATCAAATAAATCAGTTGGACTTAAACCTGGTGTTGTCAGACTTCTTATTGGGAGCACCGTGCAGAATGTGAACTTGCTGTGCTTCAGAATGTATTGAAAATAGTTGGTGATGATAATTAATTGCATGACCACTCTCAGCTCTTTGAAGCTCTTTTTGAAGGATTATGATGCCTGCACTCTGGGCGGTTAGTTGGATTGGGTTTAAAGGAATGCCACATGATGACAGATCTAATATTTTTGTTCAGATGTTGTAAAGTGCGGGGGAGCAGAAGGCTAAGGCAGATCTTTCACTTTGAATCAATTTTGAATCTAGCTCCGGGAGGCGCTGGTAACATTAAAATCTCACCAGTGCTGCTCTTACATTGGTAATGGGGCTGATTAATGAAGGAACAGGAGATGGTCATAAGGTCACTCAGCTCTTTGAGAATGTTCCAGCGGTCGGTGAAATGGTGGCTGCTCTGTATCCTAACTCCATCTACCCACCTTGCTTTCAAATCCCTTAATATGCTTGGCTAGAAAAAAATCTATCACCTCAGATTTGCAATAATTAATTGAGCTGGCATTTGCTTTTTCTGGCAGACTGTCCTATCCTTACATCACCCTTTGTGTGAAGATGTGTAAAAGTTGTGACGTGTAAACTTCTCTGGTGCCAGGATGAATCTGTATTTGAGACAAAAAGCCTTGAGTGTGCAATGCAGAGCACGCCAGATTATTCAGAGTTTAGTGATCGTTTGGCCAGGCTGTTTGTAAATTGTGACATGCCTGTTGACTTTGAACATCAGCTCAGAAGTCCTCACCTTTGGAAGATTGTTTCGGGATGTTTCTTCCCCCCACATGACTTTGAATTTGTAGACCTGCTGTTCTTTATTGCCTGGAAGTATAATCTGTAAGTCAAATCACAGAACTTTTTTTTTGCAGCACAGGAGGAGGCCCCTTGGCCCATTATGTCTGCACTGGATCTCCAAACAAACAATTCCCTTAGTGCCATTCTCCCACCTTCTCCCTGTAACCCTGCTCATTCTTCCTTTACAGATAACAGTCTAATTCCCTTTTGAATGCTTCAGTTGAACCTGCCTCCATTGTGCTCTCAGGCAGTACATTCCAGACCTTAACTTTTTTTTTTACACAGCATGATTTTTTTTTCTCCTCGGTCTTTTGCTCCTTTTGCCTCTTAGGTTAAATCAGTACCCTCCAGTTCTCGATACTTTCCACCAATGATAACAGTGTCTCCCTATCTATTCTGTCCAGACTTTGAAGACCTCCTATACGATTAGCCTTCTCTTCTCCAAAGAAATCTGTCCTAACATCTTTTCTGCATTCTCTCTCTAATGCCTTCATATCCTTCTTAAAGTGTGGCACCCAGAACTGGACACACTATTGTGCTGAGGCTGAGCTAGTGTCTTGTACAAGATCAACATCGCCTCCTTGCTTGTATTCAGTGCCCCTATTAAGCAGTACTGTGAGCTTTATTCAGCACTCTCTCAATCATGTAATTGAACTTTTTATTCTGTGAACCATAACTTTTTATTCAAGTCAGTTGGGTGACGCTTTATCAAATTCCTCTTAAAAGTCCATGTAAATACGCCACATGATCAGCATTGCCCTTATCAGTCCTCTCTGTTACCTCTTCAAAAAATAATAGCAAGTTTACACAATATTCCCTTAACAAATCCATGCTGCCTTTCTGAATTAACGTGCATTTATCCATCTGAATGTTCATTTATCGCAAATTATTGTTTCTTGAAGTTTCCACACCACCAAGGTTAAACAGACTGGCCTGTAGCTTTTGGGCTTATCTTTACACACTTTAACAAGGGTATGATATCTGTGTTTAGCAAAGACAGCAGGGTTAACAGTAAGAGGAACATTTATGTGAAAAGTGTTCTAAGTTTTAAAAAGAGGAGGAAACTAAGGCCTAATTTATTTTCTGCTACCTGTGTTGGGTTGGGAATGATCTGAGTAAGTTCCAGAAAAGAAACTTACAGACAGATATCAGGTTACAATTTGGTGTTTATTTCATGTTTATTTTTTGCTGCTTTCCGCCCACAGATTAACAGTCTGAAGTTGTCAGGAGAAATAGAAAATCTGTCGAGTCTCCAGGATGGTGTCATCTTAACCAAAATGGTGTGCAAGATGTAAGTAACCAGCATTCGGGAGTTTTATGTGATGGTAGTGTTTTTTTTCCCCCTGCAGTCCTGGTGTTTGTAGGAGAGATGATGTTGAATTTTTATTTTTTGAATTCGTTTGTGGGGTGTGAGCATCTTGCTGGGCCAGCATTTGTTGTCCGTCCGTAATTGCCCTTGAACTAAGTGGCTTGTTCAGCCATTTCAGAGGGGCAGTTAAGAGTCAACCACACTGCTGTGCGTTTGGAGTCACAAGTGGGCCAGACCGGGTAAGGACGACAGGTTTCTTTCCCAAAAGGACATTAGGGTTTTTATTACAATCAACAATGATTTCATGCTCTTTTAATCCCAGATTCTTGTTCAATTCAAATTTCTGTACCTGCTATGGTGGGATTTGAACCTGGGTCTCTGAATTACTTCTCTATTGACAATACCACCTCTCCACTGTCTCTCCAGAATGATTAAACCCAGGTTTGTGGGGAAGGTGCAACAGCAACTTGTGTTTATAAGAACATAAGAACATAAGAAATAGGAGCAGGAGTAGGCCATCTGGCCCTTCGAGCCTGCCCCGCCATTCAATAAGATCATGGCTGATCTGTCGTGGCTCAGTTCCACTTTCCCGCCCTCTCCCCATAACCCTTAATCCCCTCTCTTATCAAAAACCCATCAACCCGCTTCTTAAAAATATTTAGCGAGGCAGCCTCCACCACTTCAACGGGCAGAGAATTCCAGAGATTCACCACCCTTTGAGTGAAGAAGTTCCTCCTCAACTCCGTTCTGAACCGCCCCCCCTTTATCTTGAGGCTGTGCCCCCTAGTCCTACTGTCTTTTTTGAGCGGGAAGAGTCTTTCCACCTCTATCCTATCCATCCCATTCATCATCTTATACGTCTCAATGAGATCTCCCCTCATTCTTCTAAACTCTAACGAGTACAAGCCTAGTTTATTCAGCCTCTCCTCATAGCTCAACCCCCTCAACTCCGGTATCAGCCTAGTAAACCTCCTCTGCACTCCCTCCAGGGCCAAAATATCCTTGCGCAGGTGCGGCGCCCAAAACTGCACACAGTACTCCAGCTGCGGCCTCACCAATGCCCTATACAGCTGCAGCAAGACCTCCCTACTTTTATATTCAATCCCCCTCGCTATGAAGGCCAGCATCCCATTCGCCTTCCTGACCACCTGCTGCACTTGCAGGCTGGGTTTTTGCGACTCATGCACAAGGACCCCGAGGTCCCTCTGCACCGTCGCCTGCTGCAGTTTTTCGCCCCATAAGTAATAGTCCTTCCTACCATTCTTCCTACCAAAGTGGACCACCTCACACTTGCCAACATTAAATTCCATTTGCCATTTCCTGGCCCATTCGCCCAGCCTATCTAGATCCTTCTGCAGACTCTCCACACCCTCCGCTCAATTTGCCTTTCCCCCAATCTTGGTGTCATCAGCAAATTTCGACACCCTACACTCGGTTCCCTCCTCCAGATCATCTATATAAATGGTAAATAGCTGAGGCCCCAGCACCGACCCCTGGGGCACCCCACTAGTCACCAACCGCCAATCCGAATAGCACCCATTGACCCCCACTCTCTGCCTCCTATTTGACAACCAATCCTCTATCCACGCTAACACCCTACCCCCAACTCCATGTCCTCTGACCTTCTGCAGTAACCTCTTGTGAGGTACCTTATCAAACGCCTTCTGAAAATCCAGAAAGACCACATCCACCGGCTCTCCTCTATCCACCGCCCTAGACACATCCTCATAGAACTCCAGTAAATTTGTCAGACACGACTTCCCTTTAATGAAACCGTGTTGCGTCTGCCCTATCAAGCAATTCCCTTCAAGATGCCTCGCAATTTCCTCCTTAATGACGGATTCTAACATTTTACCTACCACAGACGTTAAACTAACCGGCCTGTAATTCCCCGCCTTTTGCCTGGCACCCTTCTTAAACAACGGCGTAACATTAGCCGTTTTCCAATCCTCCAGCACTTCCCCGGAATCCAGCGACGTCTGGAAAATAGTGCCTTTAAAGCACTGACAGGATCTTCACAGGAGTGTTATCAAAGGTGTTGGCCAAGAGGCCGGAGGGACGGTACCAGCAATGGACCAACACTTTCAGCTGTGCTCAGCAGACAGCACAAGGGCCTGGATTCAAATCCGACTCCAGACATCCAGTGCTGATTTCAGGCTGACTCCCAGTGTTGCACTGGCAGAGGCTGCCATCTTTCACAGGAGCCATTAGACCTCTTTAACAAAAAAAAAACAAGGACAGTCTTCTCAATGTCCCAGCTTGGACTTAACTTTGAACCAAATTCACCAAACAAAAACACAGATTTTCTGGTCACTTAACACGTTTTTTGGGATTTTGCCATGCATAAATTGGCTTCTGCCTTTGCTACATTGCAACAGTTTATTGGCTGTAAAATACTTTGGGACATCCTGAAGTCATGAAAGGCGCTATATAAATGCAATTCCAGTGAAGAAGGGGAAACGGTGGTCACATAGTAGAGTAACTATATCGAGAAGTTTAAGTTTTTGCATGCATTTATTAGTGTCACCAGTTGGCTTATGTTAACATTGCAATGAAGTTACTGTGAAAATCCCCAGTCGCCACACTCCGGCGCCTGTTCGGGTACACTGAGGGAGAATTTAGCGTGGCCAGTGCACCTAACCAGCACATCTCTCAGACTGTGGGCCAGAGCACCCAGAGGAAACTCGCACAGACGCTGGGAGAATGTGCAGAAAGCTGGGCATTGGACCTGGATCCCTGGTGCTGTGAGGTAGCAGTACTAACCACTGTGCCACCATGCCGCCAGTGGTTGTGCAGACAGAGCCATTTTAAATGTAATGTTTAAAACTCTTAATTTTTTTTATTACAGAAGTGGAAAGGAAAATGACGTACAGCTAATCGAGCAATCCGTTGAAGAGAGATTTCAATTTATCTGCAACTTTTTAGAATGTAAGCATGAAAGAAATTGCTGCAAAACTGTTTGGACACTTCAGTTTGAATTTGTTTGGTTCTTTGACCCTAACCCCCTTTTTATTTGCACTGCAAAGAACTTCCCTTTAAACTTCGTTTTTTTTTTAAACCCTTTTTTCCAATTCAATTTAATTACACAAGAATGAAATGATTTGGGAAATGTGATGTGCTTCCCCCTAGTGGCTCAGATGGTAAAGACAGCATTGAACTGAGACACAGGGAGCTGAAGAGTACAGGGCTTGATGCTCTGGTTAGTGCTGAATTCATCAATCTCCACCTACACACTTTGTTCACAGTCAGCTGAGTCAGCTAAAATTCCTGCTCAGTGGCCAGGGGAAACTTGCTCACCTGCCCTTCACAAAGAGAAAAATGACTCATGAAAGATTAGATCTGCTGCTGCCAATTTTGTCTGTTTTCCCGCCGCATATTCATATCCTTGAATTTGCAAGAGAGCAAGGGATTTGCATTGCAGGACTGCGGGGAGCAGGACAAATTAAAACTGCCTTCCAAAGAGCTGCCACAGGCAAGGCAGACAGTGTCGCTGCACGGGTAAAAGGACTGGGGAGAGTGTGATGGTCATGTTACTGATGATGGGGGTGGGGGGGGGGGAGCAGTAAGGAAACCTCCTTTTGGGGGGTTTTAACCTTGAAAAGCTGTAACAACCGGTTGTTCTTGATTCTAACTGAAAAAAGAGGCATTGCCAAAGCTTCTCATGTTGCATTCCACAGGAGAAAAACAGGAATATCATCAATATCCTGATGAGTGCAAGACAAAAAGCTTTAACGTGCATCTCTTTTCAGCAATATTCAAGTTCTGTACATCAAGTGATTTTGTTATTTCATTGTTTTTGCGTTCTGCTAGTATTCGTGCAAAGTTTTCTGATGTGTGCAAGTCCAAGGGTTGACATGCCTCTGTTTTTCAGTTAACTGACCATGTTGAATGGTAGAACAAAGATTTGAAGTGGAATCACTACTTGGAATATTTCTCCCCGCTCCCAATAGTGATTGTACCTTACTGAGTTGGGTAGCCCCAATGTTAGCACTGCTGTTTCACAGCTCCAGGGACCTGGGTTCGATTCCCTGCTTGGGTCACTGTGGAGTTTAAGCATTCTCCTCGTGTCTGCATGGGTTTCTTCCGGGTACTCTGGTTTCCTCCCACAATCCAATGATGTGAGGGTTAGGTTGATTGGCCATGCTAAAAAAGTTGCCCTTAGTGCTCTGAGATGTGTAGGTTAGAGGGATTAGTGGGTAAATATGCAGGGATAGCGGGATAGGGCCTTGGTGGGATTGTGGATGGTGCAGACTCGATGGGCCGAATGGCCTCTTTCTGTACTGTAGGGTTTCTATGATTTCTATAAGTTACTACTTCACTAACATACCCAATTTCCGTCCTTCATTTGTGAAGGGTGTGTGCCAGCGGAGCAGTTTACAGTCGAGCCCATTCCTACCATTTGCACACTTTCCAGCCCATGGAGGGAGGGGCTGGTTCAGAGGATAGTGAGCGGGAACTCGGACATGGGATCAATTGTAATTACTCAATTCCATTGGTCAGGATGAGAGCCATTAACTTGGAATGGGCTAGGAATCAAACCTGGGATCTTGCTGTTCCGTTCTGCTCTGTTCCAGAAATGGTGTTGCTTTTTAACTACTGGTGGACAGCATGCAGTTAACTTAAACAGTGAAATGTTTAATGAGTAGAGCTAGGCTTCTGATCACTCAGTTCCTGCCATCAGCGTGGAATCACTGGTCAAGGCTACATTGTGTTTTATTTTTGCTGCATTGTTTTGGTCAGAGGGACTGTGTGTGCAACAGTCACTCAATAACAAGACATTTTTACCTTTAATTTCTAAAAGACCTGCATGAAGTTCTACTTGAACAACTAACAGTCATGTTCTGTACTTCTAGGTTCTGAAGTCAGGAAGAGTCAATCAGGTAAGAGTTCCTCCAAAAAGGTGGTTGAGGCAGTTCAGCATTGTTGATTTCAGAAGTTGAGACTCATCTGCTCAAAGTGGGTGTGGCCATGTAGTGCTTAATGTTACTACAGTAATAATCCAAAGAATGTGACATCAAGGTTAGAAGCCATGATATGGAGATGCTGGCGTTGGACTGGGGTGGGCACAGTTAGAAGTTGCAACACCAGGTTATGTTACAGCAGGTTTATTTGGAATCACGAGCTTTCGGAGTGCTGTTCCTTCATCAGGTGAATGGAGAATTAGTTTCGTAAACACAACATATATAGACAAAGGCACAATTGCAAGATAATGGTTGGAATGCGAGTCGTTATGGGTAATCAGGTCTTTACAGGTACAGACAGTGGGAGTGGAGAAGGTGATAATCACAGGTTAAAGAGGTGTGAATTGTCTCAAGCTGAGACAGTTAGTAAGATTTTGCAAGCCCAGGCCAAACAGTGGGGCTTATACATAATGTGATGTGAACCCAAAACCCTGGTTGAGGCCATCCTCATGGGTACTATTAGTTTTTGTTCAACAATTCTGCATTATCATATGCCTTGAAGGCCATCTTGGAGAACGTTTACCCGCAGATCGGAGATCGAATGCCCTGGACTACTGAAATGTTCCCCAACAGGAAGAGAACACTCCTGCCTGGTGATTGTTGCGCAGTGTCCATTGTCGTAGTGTTTGCATGATCTTGCCAATGTACCCAAGTCTGACACCAACATGGTTAATTCTTAACTGCCCTCTCAGACACTTGGCTGCAATTCATTAAGTGTTCAGGTTGTGGAGGATAGAACAAGAGACTGAATTTGCATAGTTAGAAGATTTTATTTACAGAGGTACATATCGTAAACGTGCATCCCCAAATCCAACAGCCACTGTTTCACTCTGCCATATATATAAGAACACTAGTGAATCACCAGTCATTGCCGACCATCTGCAAACTATTATAACAAGTAATTTCTAATTCCCAAGAAGATTCACCAGCACATCAGAGTAGCTGTGGATGGACAATAAATGGTGGCCTTACCAAAGGTAATTGAATCCTGAAAATAAGAATATAAACAAAGTTTCACAATCTAAGCAGTGAAAAGTGGCAGCTCAAACTGATTCATGTGAAAGAGCAGGTCGCTAGGTGACTGCCTCCCAGCCTCTTAAAAGCATGGATTTGTTTAAGGTATAATCATCCTTGTCCCCTCCCTCCACATGTTTATATTGGTCATGTAGTGTTAATTGTTTTATAATATAGAACTTTTTTGCTACTGGCATCAGGAAGTGTTGATTATTCTTTTAACTGAGATCAACTGTTTTGTTGAGTATTATCTCCCTGGATAGTAACATTCTCGTTCCTCTTCTTTAACTGCAGAATTGTGCAAGTACAACCCTACTGCTGGAACTGTGGTCTCCTTGCAGAAGATCTTGCACAGAGAGGATGTGGAACTTGAGATGGCGAAGGTGAGCGGGTCTGAACCATTTGTGTGTGCTATCCAAGCTGTGTGTTGTATGTGCTCTTGATGACAGGCATGAGCTTAGACTGTTTTTAACACTCTTCCCAAGTCAGCAGGATAGTTCAGCATGCAACACTACCAACCCTGGAAGGCAAAGCAATTGTGCAGGCCCAGATTTAATCCCTGCTTTTACATTTGCTACGTTACCTGATGGGAATCAGGCAGCGACAAGGGTGCAATCATTGTCCCATTCACCTTAGGGTAAGGGAGAGAAACCTTAACCACTCATTTGGCTTCTGATACCTGCCCAGCAAGCCCTGCTGGGAAGTAACTCTCTCTTTGCCAGGTTGCAATGCCCACCTCAGTGGCATAGTCTGCCAGTATCCGCTGTTTTTACCAGTGTGTTGGGGGTAAGGGAGCGTTGCAGTTTTCCTCAACAGCTTGCCGTACCGGTGGAGTTCCTCGTAAGGTGAAGACTAGGGCGTGTGTGGTGTGCCATAGTCTGACCACTGAAGAGCATCGAAAACAAGACTGGGTTGACTTGGGCATGATGTGCATTGCTGACATGTGCAACTTGGATGAGAAAGTGAGACTTTAACCATTGTCCTTTTGCAGGTGGTTGTTCTTCTGCTTCATCTCCAGACCATGGCTAAGCAAAGCCCCTGGGAGTTTGAGTCTCTTGACATAGATACCCAGGTAAACAACAAAATGTTCCTCCTTTTTGTCTATCCCTCCTTTTTCCCTTCTTGGAAGATGGGAATGCTAATAAGTCCACCTATGAAGGTAATAGTTGGCCTTCTCATTGAACCATTTCAATCCATATAGTGATGGTGCTCCCACATTCGGGATTTCCCAGATATTGATCCATTAGAACAGAATGTGATTGATTTCCCATCACGTGAGGTCCACTGGGGAGGGAAGTGCTGTCGCAGTTGCTGCAGTGGGCCATGTAAATAGCACACGCTATAGCCACAACCATTGGTGAATGGTGTGGCTTTTGGACTTGGTGACCTGGCACCAAACAAGCTGACGTCTTGCCCTGAATGCCATGTGTGGAGACGTGCAGAGCTCAAAACCAATGTGATGGGCAGATCAATTTGTATGTAATCAGTGATGTTTGTTCAGGGATTATTATAGACCCAGGGCATTAATGAGAAGATCAAAGGCTCGGCACTGCCAATGATCAGGGTGGTGTAGGTTGGCTGGCGTCTGGAACTGGAGTCCAGCAAGGGTGGGAAAGTGCCTCTAGAAGGAGTATTCAAGTGGGGATAAATAATATGCTGCAAGTGTGCGCAGAAATCGATTCCTTGTTTCTTGTCCTGTTGTTGAGACACCGTCATCCTTAATGTTCATCACGAAGCATACAACATGAAAGCTGTGTTTAATTCAGATGTAAGAATTTGGAAAATCACGTCCCTGACTTGTAGCATTTTGCACATTTGGTTTATTTATTGTCCTTAAAAGTTGAACCAACTCTTTTTCCATCCCTTCACTTTTCCTTCACAGGGTGAGCTTGTAGGAATGCTTCGCTATGTCCTCAACAATGAAGAAGGGATCTATTTGGATAATAACTTGGCCACCTTCTTGCGGAGCCGAGGTACCCTTTATTATTATTATTTAATTACTTAGTCGGGAGCAGATTTGCCCCAACAGTTAATTGAACGTGTAAATTTTCAAAATTATTTGTCCATTGGGCATTGGTGGGGAAGTCATCAAGGGCTCCCAGCATCCTGGGGGATAGGGGGCAAAATCAAGACCTTGCTTTCAATTCAGGAATCATCTGGGGCAGCATGGTGGCACAGTGGTTAGCACTGCTGCCACCCGGGTTCCATTCTGTGTAAAGTTTGCACATTCTCCCTGTGTCTGTGTTGGATTCCTCCGGGTGCTTCGGTTTCCCCCCACGTTCCAAAGGTGTGCGGGTTAGGTTGACTGGCCATGCTAACTTGCACCCTAGTGTCGGGGCATTGGCAGGGTAAATGTGTGGGGTTGTGTGAGTGGGGCCAGGGTGGGATTGTGGTCAGTGCACGTGGACCAAGTGGCAGCCTCTTGCACTGTCAGGATTCTGCGATCTGATCATGCTCCCCTGTCCCTGGGCAAAGCAGAACCCATTTCTTGATTTATTTCTGGAATAATTTGTTTTTTTAGGAATGTCAGAGGAGCCCATTCATCTGATCTGCATCTTAACTCCCTTTGCCCATCTTCGTTCTGTGGGTGTCTTGCGGGGTTAGGGGATAGGGATGGCGGGTAGAGAAATGGAGCTGCAGCCCAAGATCCTGTTGAATGGTGGAACAGGCTTGACAGGCCTGGTGGTCTAATCCTGCTCCAGTTTTTATGTTTCTGTGACTTTCAATACCCTTGTTCAACAAAAATCTAGTGATCTTGGTTTGAAAATTCTTCCATTGAACTTCTCCCAAGCTCTGTTGTTATTTTTTTAAGAGGAGACTGTTTCTGTTTTCCACTACCCTTTGTGTGAAGAAATGACCCCTTGTCCTTGATCTCCTTACCATTTATCTCTATCTACACTATCAATGCCTTCAAAGGTCTTCAACACCTCCAAAAGGAAGATGATGACCTATGGAAATGACACTAGACTAGTCAAAGAACAAAGAACAAAATCAGCTGGGGAAACAGGCCCTTTGGCCCAACGAGCCCACGCCGCCATCTCAATACCACCAGTCCCCCTCTCCACCCACGACCCCCGTCTAATGTTTTATGGCCATCCAGATTGAGGGAAACTGATTTAGGGATAATTTATTCCTGCCAATCAGCCTAACAGCACATCTTTGGGGTGTGGGAGGAAACCGGAGCACCTGGAGAAAACCCACGCAAGCACGGGGAGAATGCGCAAACTCCCACAGACACCAGCCCAAATCCATGTGTCTGCACAGCAATCAGCGATAGTCACTGAGCTGTCGTCTTGCCCAGTATCTTGTCCAGTTTAGGCACACACTAACGACATGAAGCACTAGGGCAATCTCGAACAACCAAGAGCAGCCCCAGTACAACCCATCGCGTGTATGCCCCTCGTTGGACACGAGGTGGACCGACTTAAAACGTGTGAATGAAAAGAGAAAAACATTATTATCATACCATACCCATTTACATTACCAGGGACACCCCAATGCTAATGACCCTTATTTAAAACAATCTCCTACATCCACCCATCTCCAACTCAGTCATGTGCCTGTCTAAGTTACTCTTAAATGACTCTAGCGTGTTTGCCTCCACCACCTTACTTGGCAGAGCATTCCATACTCCCACTACCCTCTGTGTGAAAAACCTCCCTCTAATATCTGTGTTGTACCTCTTCCCCCCTCACCTTAAGTCCATGGCCCCTTGTCCTACGTGCCTCTATCATAGGAAATAGCTTACCTCTGTTTACTCTATCTATGCCCTTCATAATCTTATATACCTCTATTAGATCCCCCTTCAGTCGGTGTCTTTCAAGGGAAAAGAGCCCCAATTTCTTCAATCTTTCCTCATACCCCAGTCCTTTCATACCAGGCAACATCCTGGTAAACCTCCTCTGCACACTCTCCAGAGTCTCCACATCCTTCCGGTAGTAAGGCGACCAGAACTGTACGCAGTACTCCAAATGCAGCCTAACCAACGTTCTGTACAACTGCAACATTAGACTCCAGCTCTTATATTCTATACCCCTTCCTATAAAGGCTAACATACCATAGGCTTTCTTCACCACACTCTCCACTTGCACTGCCACCTTCAAAGACTTGTGCACTTGCACCCCCAGGTCTCGCTGCGATTCTGTACTCCTTATGGGCTTACCCTGTACCATATAACTCCCCCCTATGTTATTCCGGCCAAAATGCATCACCTCACATTTATCCGGATTAAACTCCATTTGCCGTGTATCTGCCCAATCAACCAGCCTATCAATATCCCGCTGTATTGCCAGACACTGTTCCTCACTGCCCGCCAATCCAGCCATCTTGGTGTCATCAGCAAATTTGCTGATCACACCACTTACTCCCTCTTCCAAATCATTTTATATACACTACGAAGAGAAGAGGTCCCAGTACTGAGCCCTGCGGCACACCACGAGTGACAGACCTCCAGCTAGAAAAAGACCCCTCCACTACTACTCTCTGACTCCTCTTTGCAAGCCAGTTCTCTACTCATCTAGATACCTGACCACATATCCCATGAGCTTTAATCTTCTGTACCAACCTACCATGAGGGACTTTGTCAAACGCCTTACTGAAATCCATACAGACGACATCAACGGCTCGTCCTTCGTCGACTGTTTTTGTCACCTCCTCGAAGAATTCTACCAGATTTGTAAGGCAAGACTTCCCCTTGACAAAGCCATGCTGCGTATCCTTAATCAGATCGCAACGCTGTAAGTGTGCATACATCCTATCCCTAAGAATCCTCTCCATCAACTTGCCTACCACTGACGTTAAGCTCACCGGCCTATAGTTACCCGGGCTACCCCTCCTACCCTTTTTAAACAACGGTACCACGTTCGCTATCCTCCAGTCCTCTGGGGCCTCACCTGTGTCCAAAGAAGAGACAAAGATTCGCGTCAGAGGCCCAGCAATCTCATCCCTCGCCTCTCTAAGCAGCCTAGGATAAATGCAGTCGGCGCCCCGGAGACTTATCGGTTTTAATGCCATCTAAAAACCCTAACACTTCTTCCCTCGTAATCGATAGATCTTGCAATTGGTCTACCGCTCCCTCAATGACCGTACTAGACATCAAGCACCTCTCCTTCGTGAATACCAACGCAAAGTATTCATTCAGGATCTCCCCATTCCCTCTGCCTCTAAGCACAATTCCCCACGTCTGTCCCTGAGAGGACCGATTTTACCCCTAGCCACCCTTTTGTTCTTAAGATAGGAGTAAAACACCTTTGGATTCTCCTTAACCCTACCTGCCAAAGCCATCTCATGCCCCCTCTTTGCTCTCCTAACTCCCCGTTTGATATCCCTCCGACTCTCTCTGTATTCCTCCAACGCTCTCTCCGTTCCCAGCTGCTTAGACCTGACGTACACCTCTCGTTTCTTCCTAACCAGGTCTTCTATATCTCTAGTAATCCACGGTTCCCTAATCCTACCTTTCCCATCCTTTCTCCTAACCGGCACATGCCTTTCCTGCACCCATTGCAGTTTTCCCTTGAAAGACTCCCACATGCCTAACGTGGTCTTGCCTTCCAACAGCCTATCCCAGTCTGTATCCCTAAGCTCCTGCCTAATCTGGCTGTATCTAGCCTTCCCCCGATTTAGCACCCTCCCCTTAGGACAGCTCTCGTCTTTTTCCATTCGTATCCTAAAGTAGACGGAGTTGTGGTCACTATTAGCCACATGTTCGCCTACCGCAACCTCAACCGCCTGACCCGGCTCATTTCCCAGAACTAAATCCAGTATCGCCCCCTGTCTAGTCGGGCTATCTACATACTGTTGCAAGGATCCTTCCAATACACATCTTACGAATTCGTCCCCATCAGACCCCCCAGCTCTAGGCACCTTCCAATCCACCCCAGGGAGATTAAAATCTCCCACTACAACAACCCTGTTCTTCCTACACTTATTCAAAATGTCCCTACATATACCCTCTTCCACTGCCCGTGGGCTATCGGGCAGCCTATAGTTCACTCCTCGCATAGTAATGGCCCCCTTCCTATTCCTCAACTCCACCCACAGAGACTCAATTTCCAACCCCTCCATGTTATCCTCCCTCTGCACCGCTGTGATCCGCTCCCTAACTAAGAGCACCACTCCCCCTCCTCTTTTCCACCCCCCCGCCCATCACACCTGAAACACTTATACCCTGGAATATTTAGCTGCCAGTCCTGTCCCTCCTTTAACCACGTCTTTGTCACTGCCACCACATCTAAATTCCTCGTGAACATCAAGGCCCTAAGTTCATCTGACTTTCCCGTCACACTCCTCGCATTAAAACGCAACACGGTTTCATTAAAGGGAAGTCGTGTCTGACAAATTTACTGGAGTTCTATGAGGATGTGTCTAGGGCGGTGGATAGAGGAGAGCCGGTGGATGTGGTCTTTCTGGATTTTCAGAAGGCGTTTGATAAGGTACCTCACAAGAGGTTACTGCAGAAGGTCAGAGGACATGGAGTTGGGGGTAGGGTGTTAGCGTGGATAGAGGATTGGTTGTCAAATAGGAGGCAGAGAGTGGGGGTCAATGGGTGCTATTCGGATTGGCGGTTGGTGACTAGTGGGGTGCCCCAGGGGTCGGTGCTGGGGCCTCAGCTATTTACCATTTATATAGATGATCTGGAGGAGGGAACCGAGTGTAGGGTGTCGAAATTTGCTGATGACACCAAGATTGGGGGAAAGGCAAATTGAGCGGAGGGTGTGGAGAGTCTGCAGAAGGATCTAGATAGGCTGGGCGAATGGGCCAGGAAATGGCAAATGGAATTTAATGTTGGCAAGTGTGAGGTGGTCCACTTTGGTAGGAAGAATGGTAGGAAGGACTATTACTTACGTGGCGAAAAACTGCAGCAGGCGACGGTGCAGAGGGACCTCGGGGTCCTTGTGCATGAGTCGCAAAAACCCAGCCTGCAAGTGCAGCAGGTGGTCAGGAAGGCGAATGGGATGCTGGCCTTCATAGCGAGGGGGATTGAATATAAAAGTAGGGAGGTCTTGCTGCAGCTGTATAGGGCATTGGTGAGGCCGCAGCTGGAGTACTGTGTGCAGTTTTGGGCGCCGCACCTGCGCAAGGATATTTTGGCCCTGGAGGGAGTGCAGAGGAGGTTTACTAGGCTGATACCGGAGTTGAGGGGGTTGAGCTATGAGGAGAGGCTGAATAAACTAGGCTTGTACTCGTTAGAGTTTAGAAGAATGAGGGGAGATCTCATTGAGACGTATAAGATGATGAATGGGATGGATAGGATAGAGGTGGAAAGACTCTTCCCGCTCAAAAAAGACAGTAGGACTAGGGGGCACAGCCTCAAGATAAAGGGGGGGCGGTTCAGAACGGAGTTGAGGAGGAACTTCTTCACTCAAAGGGTGGTGAATCTCTGGAATTCTCTGCCCGTTGAAGTGGTGGAGGCTGCCTCGCTAAATATTTTTAAGAAGCGGGTTGATGGGTTTTTGATAAGAGAGGGGATTAAGGGTTATGGGGAGAGGGCGGGAAAGTGGAACTGAGCCACGACAGATCAGCCATGATCTTATTGAATGGCGGGGCAGGCTCGAAGGGCCAGATGGCCTACTCCTGCTCCTATTTCTTATGTTCTTATGTTCTTATAAAACAGATGCACCTAAGACCCTCAGGCCCTTTTGGATCCTCCTTCTCCTGGGGGATTTTCCTATCATCTAGACTTACCCTGACCTCCAACTCACTTCCAGTGCCTGAGCTGTCTCTCTCCTCCCCACCCCCCCCCCCCCCCCCCCATACTAGTTTAAACCCTGCCTAAACACTCCAGCCAACCTCCCAGCTAAAATATGTGTCCCCTTCCCATTTAAGTGTTCCCTATCCCTCTTATAGAAGTGCCCTTCCTTTGCAAAGACTTCCCAATGGTCAACAAAACTAAAACCCTCAGTCCTGCACCAATCCCTCAGCCATGCATTCAGCTGCAGGATCTCATTATTCTTATCCCTGCTATTGCTGGGCACTGGCAGCAGCCCAGAGATCACCACCCTGGAGGCCCTACACTTCAGCCAGTCATCCAGAGGACCAGGCTAACATTCTGGGGATGAGCTCAAATCCCACCATGACAGTTGGTCATAAAAACCCATCTCGTTCACTAATGTCCTTGTGGGAAGGAAATCTGCCGTCCTTACCCAGTCTAGCCTACGTGGTGTGGCAAGCCATTGGGTTCAAGGGCAGTTGGGGATGTTGCAGCAAATGCTGGCCTTGCCAGTGACATCCACGTTTCATGAAAATGGTTTTTTAAATCACAAGACTACGAGTATGCAAGCTTAGAAACCCCAACTTGGCTCCATTATGCTGTTTAACGTTTTCTTTCTTTTTATCCCTTTCCAGCCTCGTCTCCAGTCGTCCGTTTATTCAGTGCTAGCTCAGATGAGACTAACTCGCCAACATTCGGTGAGAGAACTGGAGGGCAAAAAACAAAATTCCTGGCATCCAGCGTGTACAGGTTAGTGCCGTGATGTTTCTGGTGATGTGGAAATGCTGGTGTTGGACTGGGGTACACACAGTAAAAAATCTCAACACCAGGTTAAAGTCCAACAGGTTTATTTGGTAGCACAAGCCACTAACTTTGAGTGTTGCCCTTTCATCAGGTGAGTGGAAGTGTTGGACTTTAACCTGGTGTTGTGAGACTTCTTACTGTGTTTTTGGTGTCCAGACGAGTGCACACGCACAAACACACACGCATAACTGCTGTTGTATAATACTTAAAGCAAAAACCATTGCATGTTTACATTAATGTCAAGTTGAAGGTTTCCAGTTACCATAGGAATAGAAATAAAGTCTCGAGTCCATTTCAACATGACTAATTTGTGAGCTAATTCTGTTGCACTTTAGCTTTTAATGTCAGTCCTGATGAAAGGCCATCAGTCAGAAACTTCAACGTATTCCATCTCCACCGATACTGCTTTGTCCGTTTAGTCCTCAGACCCCTAACCAGTGGAAATATCTCTATTTACCTTAACTGTTTCCTTTTATTAATGAAATGTTAATGATCACGTTGAAGTACACAGATAAGGGCATTGATTAACTAAGTACCGGGAGCATGTAGAAGGAGTGACTGCTGGAAAGTGGGTTAGTGGCATTATGTGAATAAGCCTATTATCAAGAAAAATACTGGTGTCTAGTTTCCTACTTTACCAACTGGCTAGGCATCAAGTTAGTAGCCTTTAATATCTTGAAAATTCTGATCGAGTCACCTCTTACTCTTCTAAATTCTGAGGAGTGCAACCATCTTTTCGGTACTAAAACTATCCTTAGAGTTTTACGTCTTTAGTACTCTGCTTATTTGGCCCCAAGTATGTTGTGTTTACTTATTCACATCCTGTTAAGCTGTGCTTGCATGCCAGAATAAAGTAGACATAAAATCACAAAAGCAAAATGCTGTGGTTACTAGAAATCTGAAATAAAAACAGAAAATGCAGGAAAAACACAGGTCAGACAAGATGTGTGGAGAGAGGAAGCAGCACGGTGGCACATTGGTTGGCACTGCTGCTTCACAGTGCCAGGGACCCAGGTTCGATTCCCGGCTTGGGTCACTATGTGGAGTTTGCACGTTCTCCCTATGTCTGCGTGGGTTTCCTCCCACATTCTGAAAGACGTGCTGCTGGGGTGCATTGACCCAAACATGTGCCAGACTGTGACAACCAGGGGAATTTCACTGTAACCTCATTGTAGTGTTAATGTAAGCCTACTTGTGATTAATAAATAAAGTTTATTTTATTTTGGTAAGTAACACCTGCCAAGGTACACTGGATGTATTAAGAGACTGTCATAATATTTTCAAAAGGGAATCCTTTATCAAAAGCTGCAGTGATCTTGGGAGATCATCACCATTTAAAGATTGGCCAAAGGCACGAGAGAGAGAGAACTCTTCACCGTACCAGTGAATTTGTGCCAACCATTGTTCTGCTGCACTAAATGGCTCAAATTTAAAAACTCTGCAGTAAAATGTAGACCACTGGTACATGGAGCAAGTGGCCATTCAGCCCCTCAAACCTGTTCCACTATTCAATCAGATCCTGTTTAGTACTTGCATTGTATGGAGAATAATAAACTTGTCATACAGAAATCTCTTAGTCTTGGTTTTGAAGTTCTCAGTTGACTTCCAGTATCCATGGGAGAGGTTTCTACTCCCCTTTGTGTGAGAAAGTGCTTCCTGGCATCACCCCTAAACAGCCTGGATCTAATAACAAAATTCTGCTGTCTTGACCTGGATTCCTAGAATTTTTCTCTGTCTGTTGACCATTTGCTGTCTTAAATGTGAATTCACTCTAAGTTTTGGGCCCAGTTATCCATATCCTGTTAGGCCCATGTTGGGACTATTATTTTTATTGCACTTCCCTTTTGTTGTCATTGATTCTTCAGCTATTGCCACAGTAGAAGTTCCTCTCTGCAGTTATACATCATCTGCTAACTAGAATTGAAATGATGTTTAAATTGTATGAATGTGATAACCTGGCTATCATTTACAGTGGGCAGTTAGCACTCGCTTTCACACAGGTTTGTTGCCTGAGCCCTGGGGACTGTTCCTATCCTAACATTCTCTGGTTCTGAATGAACACGGCTGAGTAGATATGGACCTTCTCTTGGCAACTTATAGCACAATTATTCCCTATTTTGCAGTTCTGCCGCGTCTAACTCTCCTACATCACCAATGCGGGACTTCATGCAGACCCCGTTAGTCCAGATGCGGCGCATGAAGAAACAGCTGGCGGACTCACGAACGCTTCGTGACGAGTTGGAGATTGAGCTGACAGAAACCCGAAAGCTGATTACTGAGCAAGGTAAAAGATGAGAAACTGCATTCAAACATTGATTGGGTTCTTTGTATATTATTTGTTAATGTTAGTGCAGCGAGAGTTAGGAGGTGACTATTATTACCAAGACATTCTTGTTCTTGTCCCTCGGCATTGGCGATTACATCGCAGGGTTGGGAGTTGTTGCAATGGATCCTGTAGGTGGTGTACGCTTTAACTATTCAATGTAGGTGATGGAGGGCATAGATATTGTGTCCACTAGCAGGGTATGTGGGTGTTGTTAGGAATGTTGGCACTTGTACCCCATCCCTAGTTATTCTGAGAAAGCGATGGCAAGCTACCTTCTTGAACCACTATGGTCGGTATTTGTAACTATTTGATATAACTGAGTCGACTTGCTAGCCAGTTCACAGAGACGTTGAGGGCTAACCACAGATCAATGACTGGGTAAGAATGGCAAGTTTCTTTCCCTCGCAGACATTATTGAACTAGTTATAGAGAATTCCAGGATATTAATATTGAAAGAATGGGGATCCAGACTCAACGTTGGCCCTGTTCTCTCTCCACAGACACTGTCAGACCTGCTGAGATTTTACAGCATTTTTTGTTTTTGTGAAGAGAGATTCAGGATGACCTTGAGAGAAAAAACTCTTGTTGTCTTAAAGTGGGAGGTCCCTTATTTTTAAACCATGTCACCTAGTTTTAATCTCTCCCACAAGGGGAAACGTCCTTTCAGCATCCAGTCAAGTCTCATCAGAGCTTTTATGTTTCAAGTTCTTCTATGTGACTTGGAAGGAAATTTTCAAATGGCAGTGTTCCCCTGCCATTACCTTTCTATGAATTAGGAGCAGGATTAAGCCATTCGGCCCTTCAAGCTGCATGGTAGCACAGTGGTTAGCACTGCTGCTTCACAGCGCTTGGGACCTGGGTTCAGTTGTCTGTGTGGAGTCTGCATGTTCTCCCTGTGCCTGTGTGAGTTTCTTCCGGGTGCTCCGGTTTCCTCCCACAGCCTGAAAGATGTGCTGGTTAGGTACATTGACCCGAACAGGTGCCAGTTTGTGGTGACTAGGGGAGTTTCACATAACTTCATTGCAGTGTGAATACAAGCCTTACTTGTGATAATAAATAAACTTTAACTTTTTAAACTTTACTCTTAAGCCTAATCCACCATCCAGTAAGATCGTGGCTTATCTGCTTGTTACCTCTTCCTCCCCCAATACCCTTTCACCCCATTGCTTATCAAGAATCAGTCTACCGAAGCCTTAAAACTATTCAAATGCTTTGCTGCCACGGCCTTTTGAAGAGGGGACTTCCAAAAACACTGAGAAAAGATTTCTCCTTTAGATTGAGCTGAATCCATATGCCAATAGATTCCCATCCTCTTACCCTGCGCCATCTTTGCCAATAGCTCGGTGTAAAATATTAATGGCAGGAATGCAGACTTTTGCTGAGTTCCAGCAAACTGATTTTAGAGGGTGTTGGACACCTCTCTATTGAGCAATCTCTAATCAATGTATAAAGAAGAAATCTTATCGTTGTGAGGTCTCTTTTCAACTTTTGGAATGTCCCAGACTCTTCAAGTGCACTGAGTTAGCTGGATAAATATGCAGCCAAAGTGTGTGCAGAGAGCAAATGATGTAACTAACCAGCCTGTTTTTGCTGTTGAATGTGGGAGGTATTTTGGCCAAGACACCAGCTCTTTGAGTGTTGCTTTGGGACTATTAACTACTGGCTGAGCTAATTCTTTCTGAAGGTTGATAATCTGTCTCTTACATTAACTAATCAGACTTGGGGTACCAGTTTAGATGGTAACTGTGTTTGTTGTGAATCCCTGGGCAGGGAGAAGAAAATGAATGAATCAGTCTGATCTACTGACCCTCTCTGAGGTGACCTCTCTTACAGGGAATGGTTGCAGGTGAACCTGCTTCTGGTATTGACTGAGTGGCTTTTCACCGTAAAAATTCTCTGCTGAGCTCAGTGAGTAGCGTGCCTGCCTCTGAAGGTCTCGGGTTAATGACCTGTATCAGAGATGGGTGAAGGTTGCTATGTACTGGGAGCTGCAGTTGTTTGGATCAGATTTTTTTTCTGACCACACTGATCCCTTAATGAGGGTGGTCAGTGCTCGTGAAGATGTAGAGAAGATCACCAACATCAGCAGAGCTGATCAGGAAGCAGGTACAAAGAATCATCCTAATGCTTTTCCTCATGATTTCCTTGTTCTCTTTCACTAGAAACACAGATCTCCATCATGCAGCACAAGATTGAGAATCTCACAAAACTGACGGAGAAACAGGCCAGCGAGGAGGAGCCGGATGAACTCGGCAAACTGAGGGATAAATATGAAAGGTATTGCAGTAGTCCCATAACCCCTACTGAAAGCAGGAACACCTAGTACAGGGATCCTGAAACATTGAATGGAAGGGGTAGTAAGTAACAAAATATTTAGAGCAATGGAAGTGGGATATTTATCAGGCACACAAGCTGCCTCCAACCCTGTTTTATCTCATCTTAACAATGTAAGAACATAAGGAATAGGAGCAGGAGTAGGCCATCTAGCCCTTCGAGCCTGCCCCGCCATTCAGTAAGATCATGGCTGATCTGAAGTGGCTCAGTTCCACTTTCCTGCTTTCTCCCCATAACCCTTAATTCCCTTGCCTACCAAAAACCTATCTACCCGTGTCTTAAATATATTTAGCGAGGTAGCCTTCACCACTTCAACGGGCAGAGAATTCCAGAGATTCACCACCCTTTGAGTGAAGAAGTTCCTCCTCAACTCTGTTCTAAACTGCTCCCCCCCCCTTATCTTGAGGCTGTGCTCTCTAGTCCTGCTGTCCTTTCTGAGCGGGAAGAATCTCTCTACCTCTACCCTATCCGTCCCCTTTATTATCTTATACGTCTCTATAAGATCCCCCCTCATCCTTCTAAACTCTAACGAGTGCAGACCCAGTCTATTTAGTCTCTCTTCGTAGTCCAACCCCCCCATCTCCAGTATCAGCCTAGCGAACCTCCTCTGCACTCCCTCCAAGGCCAAAATATCCTTGCGCAAGTGCAGCAACCAAAACTGCACGCAGGACTCCAGCTGTGGCCTCACCAGTGCCTTCTACAGTTGCAGCAATGTACCTTGCAATTCCTTCCTTCATGTGTTTATATAGTTTCTCTTTGAATGCATTTGTGCTATTCCCCTCAATTGATCCATGAGTAATGAGTTGCCACTGTCTGGGTGAAAAACCTCTCCTGGAATCCCTATGAATTTTATTACCCACTAAGGTCTCTTGTTTGGTCTCCAGCATGAGTGGAAGCACTTTCACTGCTTAACTTATTGTGCTAGCGTAGCAGAGCATGCTACGTTGCATTTGAGCGCTTGTCCGAGAGGCTACACGGCAGTTGAGCGACGGTTGACCCCTGGGGAGATGAGGAGTAAGGTGGTTTTTGTCATCCTCCCCTGTATAAAGTTTGGTGCGAATAAATAATTTTGTTGCTTTCACCTGACAAGTAGTTGTTGAGCCTTGCAGTGATTATACTTAACAAACCTTGTCATAATCCAAAAATCACTCTTCCCTTTTCTAACAAAAAAGAGCTCCAGCCTGTTCAACATGATTAGCATAACTGCTTGGGTCTGGTTTCATTCTAATAAGTGACTTTTGCATTTTCTTCAGTGCCTCCAGGTCGTCTTTGTAAAATACAGACAAGAACTGCACCCTCTACGCCATGTTTCTCATCAAAATTCTGCACAGATTTAATGTAATGTCTCTGCTTTTCAATTCTGACCGTCCAGAAATCATATCTGTTGCTTGTTTTTAATTTGTCACCATCGTTACTTTTAGTTTGGTGGCTGTCTGGTGTGGACAAGGCAACAAGAGGCATCTGCAGTTGCTGTCCAAGAAGGTTCCCTCCTTCAGTTCCTCGACTTTCAAAACCCACAGCTTGTGGCATCTGCTCTATATTTCCAGTCTATACCCTGGCATCAACACCAGTGGTGATCTGAGAGAGAGGAGGGTTGCCTCTGCACCACTACCAGTGGCGCAGCTGAGATTCTGTACATCATATCTTGGGTTTTCCAACTCAGTCCATTGTTTGATTTCTACATGCTTTTCTTTTGGCTTCTTCAAAAAGAATCCAAGAGTTCCACCTGTAAATCTTTGTATTGTTGGGAGATGATTTTTTTTCTGAGGCTGGTTGGACCGGAGAATTTTTCTGACTAGTATACATTTATCGGGTATTCTAACCTCTACACGTTATCCACTCTCCCCAGTTTGTTAAACCGACTGCGTGATGTTCAGAAACAGTGCCAGGAATTAAAGACGGATAAAAACCAAACGGAGAGAAAAATTGAAAAACTTGAAGAAGAAAATGGAGATCTTTCGTACAAGGTATAACACTCAGTTAAACCTGTTGCTGTTTGTTGACGCTTGCAGGAGCGAAGCCTTCATGGATAGATGACACTTCATGGCCCATTCCTTAGCGACAGGAGGAAATAAAAATTCTAATGCCTTTACATTCATCTTTCACAACTTGGAACACATCAAAGTGCTTTATTCCCTACTTTAAAAATCTTTTGAAGTGGTATCGTGTGGAAATTATACTGACGTTTAATTGTTGGATCCTTAATTGGGTTGAGAGGTAATGTCAAAAAATGTGCTCAAATCTACCCCTCCTGTAGTACAAGAGTACACATGATGAGATTTGGGAGAGAAATGGTAATGGTCTGGAGTGATGATGAGATCTGCACTCAGAAATGACTTTCAGGCATCAGGATGTTGTAACGTGGATACTCTAGGGTTGGTATTCTCAATCAGATGGACCAAATAACCGTGTTATTCAGAATTTTGATTACAGAGATATCATGTCCATTACATTACTGTGCCTGTTTTATAGAGTTACTATAGGTACAGGATTAAGTAAGATCGCTAACAGGACGTAGGGTTGTGAGGGTGTGGGACACGCTTTCAAGGGTAGAGGTTAAGTCAGTGTCAACATTTAAGATGCAACTGAGGGAAAAGCAAATTGAAGGCAATGAAAACAAGGTGGATAAATGTGATTGGGAAAGATGAACACCTGACAGTTGATTGCAGGTCCTGGCTGTGAATTCTGGCCACAGGAGCAGGACAGGCGCTGGAATTCTGCAGCGAGTATGTCTCCTGCTGACTCCAAAAGGTTTGTCTACCATGACTTTGTTTGCTGCCAACATGGTGCGTAAGCAGTCATGCCATTTTATCCTGTAACGTCATTGCGAGTGATGGAGTAGGCAGCAAAGAGGGGAGATCCCCACAGTTTCTGAATCTCCCAAAAGCCTACGATCGAAAAGAAGCCCAGAGCTGCAAACATAGAATATGGAGTTGGTAATCCAGAATTGCAGTACGCACTGGGTAGATCCGTGACCTTCCGTCGCAATCCTGATCCCTGGAAATTGCAGGGAGGCCGAACCTGATTGCCCACCCACCACCAGGCTGAGCCTGGGTGAATGGCTTCAGGATCCAATTCATGCTATTGACATCATTGGTTTCTGCACACGTACAGACAAATGTGCATGCACAAATAGGTATCCATGGCCACCTTGCACTGGCAGGAGATGCATTATTTACAGGACATAGGAGTGTGATGGAATATGCTCCACTTGCCTAGATGAGCGCAGCTCCAATAACATTCAAGAAGCTCAACACCATCCCGGGCAAAGCCCAATTAATTAGCACCCTATCGACAAACATTCACCCTCTCCACCACTGATGTGCAGCGGCAGCAGTTTGTACCATCTACAAGATGTACTCCAGCAACCCACCGAGCCCCCTTGACAACACCTTCTAAACCTGCGACATCTACTGCCTCAAAGTCAAGGATGGCAGATACATGGGAAGACCATCAGGCGGCGTGGTGGTAGTGTTAGCACTGCTGCCTCTCAGCATCAGGGACCCATTTCAATTCCCGGCTTGATTCTCCCTGTGTCTGCGTAGGTTTCCTCCGAGTGCTCCGGTTCCCCCTCATAGTCCAAAGATGCGCAAGTTAGATTGATTGGCCATGCTAAATTGACCCTTGTTTCGGGAGGATTAGCAGGGTAAGTATGTAGGGTTACGGGAATAGGGTGGGATTGTTGTTGTGCAGGCTCAGTGGGCCAAATGGCCGCCTCCTGTACTGTAGGGATTCTAAGTTCCAGCCTAAGCCACTAACTGTCCCGATTTGGAGATATAATCACTATTCTTTCAGTGTCACTGGATCAAAATCCTGGAATCCCACTGGTAAAGGGATCAAGAATGAGAGAGCACAGATTTAATATGATTTGCAAAAGAAGCAATTGTGCTTTGGGTGTGGAATGAACTGCCTGGAAGTGTGGTGGAGGCAGGTTCAGTCGGGCATTAGATGATTATTTGAACAGAAACACTATATGGGGTTACAGGGAAAAGCCTGGGAATGCCTTAATACTCAATTAGTGAGCCGGTACAGATTTGATGGACCAAATGGCCTCCTGTACTGTAACAACTCTGTGATTTTGAACTCACTTCTGGACAGCACTGAGTCCTCCTAAACTACATGGACTGCAGCACTTTAAGTTGAGGAGGAACTCCTTCACACACAGCTGTGAATCTGTGGAATTCCCTGCCCAGTGAAGCAGTTGAAGCTACCTCATTGAATGTTTTTAAGGCAAGGATAGATAAATTTTTGACCAGTTAAAGGAATTAAGAGTTAAGGTTGAGTGGGCAGGTAAGTGGAGCTGAGTCCATGAAAAGATCAGCTAGAATCTTATTGAATGGCAGAGCAGGCTTAAGGGCCAGATGGCTTACTCCTGCTCCTAGTCCTTATGTTCTTATGTAGCTTTTGTTGAGAGTGGGCAGCAATGTAATGTTGACAGTCCATGAAGAATCAAAGTAAACAGTTTTAAGGTCTGTGCTGCATATCTGGCTACACAGAACCTCATTGCCCTCAGCTTGGTTTAGTTGATGGTTGTCTTGTTCTTTGGCTGAAAGGATTATGGGTTCCATTCCACTCCAAAGACAGAGTTCAGGCAGACACTCCACTGCAGCACTGAAGGAGTGTTGTCAGAAACAGATGAGCTTGTCGTTCACACAATTTGCTGTTTATTGGCCTGTGTTATTGCAGATTGCTTCTAGAGTCTGCCTGCTCCATTGTGAAGATGTAATTAAGCACCAGGTTCAGCCATTTTATATAAATATATATATGTGTGTGTAAGAGACATTCTCTTCCAGTGTCAGCAACCTTACCTTGCAGACAAAACTTGATTGAATGATGGGTTCAACAGTTGATAAGGTTTCATTTGTGGTGATTAGGATTCATTGTGTGCTGAACGGATAATCAGTTTTGTGACCTTGGTCAGTATTCACAATTGCAATGAGTAGGTTTACACTGCTCGTGGTGTTAGGAGGTCTTTGATTTCCATTGCTTTTAAAATATTCAGACGCCACAGACTAGTGGCTACAAATTTACAGTTCTCTATCTTAAACCAGTGCTGAATTGCTACGCAAGCATAATGTTTCCCTTTGGCAGCTATGACCTTGTAGGTCACTTCTGAGAGCTATGGGACAGTTGTTTGTCATTATTTGACCACTCCGTCATCACTTATTGAAACAGAACTCTGGGCAATCAGTCCAGTAAGAAGTCTCACGACACCACGTTAAAGTCCAACAGGATTATTTGGTAGCGCAAGCCACTAGCTTTCGGAGCATGGCCCTTTCATCAGGTGAGTGGGATTTCAGTTCCCAAAAGGGGCATATAAAGACACAAACTCAATTTATATAATAGTGGTTGGAATGCGAGTCATTATAGGTAATCAAGTCTTAAGGTGCAGACAATGTGAGTAGAGAGAGGGTTAATCAGTCCACTGGCAGGAATCAACAATTAGTCATTTGTTAAAGGGTTGATGTTGCTCCTCTCAGTTGTTTAAGCTAATTGCCTTCTTCCCGCCTCCCCCTCCCTCCCTACCTTTGCAGATACTTTGTGACTGTAGTGAAACTCATGTGTCTGTCTTGTACCATAGGTTCGTGACTTGAGCAGTCGCCTGGCCCAGTCCCAGAAGGCACTTGATGAGCTGGCAGACGAGCACGAGGCAGCTGTGCCTCTTTGGGAAGGAAAGCAGAAACAACTGGAGAAGGACCTCCATACCACACTGTCAGAGAAGGTGACAACTTCTCAAGAGAATGTAAACAGAACAGTCTGGGTTAAGAGGAGGAGATTGAGGGTGTGAATAGTTTTTTGTCAGAGTACAATTAAATGGGAGGGTAATATTGTAAATTGGCTTCTGGTGTAAGTAAATTCTGCCCTCCTGCCGCGCATACGCGTGCGCAGAGAGACTGTAGAAGCTGGGAGTTGGTTAAGCAGTGGCTGTTGAGGAGTCTTGTGCTCTTTCTCGCTACCTCTGCACTCATCAAAAAAATCCACTGTCATCCTCCAGAAAGCAAATCAGTCAGTTTTCTACAATGGTCTACACTCCGCATCACACTGCTGGTTTGGTGCCCAGGGAGAGGCAATGCATTTTATGTTGAGATGTTAAATTTGTATCTGCCCGGCTGGAGAAGAAGCACTCGTATTATTGAAGATCATTAGGAGAATTCTCCTGATAGCCAGTACAACAAGAATCAGATTGTGGTCATTCACCTTGCTCATTGTTTTTGCATTCTTGCTGTGCTGGACATTATTTTTACATATTTCAAAAGTGCTTTGTTAAGCGAGTGTTAATTAAAAGTTAGGTTTGAGGTGCAGTTAAACCACAAAGTCCTCCAGTCTTGCAACTCTCAAATTCTGGCCTCTTGCGCATCCCTGTGTTTTCAGCTGCCGAGATCCTCAACTTGAAATTTCCTCCATAAACAGCTCCACCTTTTGTTCCATCTTGGGTGAGCCTTAAAACCTGCCTTTCTGACCAAACGTTGGTCATCAATCCTAATATTTTCTTATGTGCTTCAGTCTGCTTGTGTTTTGACATTGCTCCTGTGTTGTGCTGTGAGATATTTTAATATATTCAAGATGCGGTTCCATGTCTCAGGACTGAATGGCCTGTTTCTGTTCTGATGCAACATGCCGAGGACGTGATAGTCACAGAGTGACACAGTACACAGTGGTTAGCACTGCCTCAACAGTACCAAGGACCCGGGTTTGGTTCCCGACTTGGGTGACTGTGTGGAGTTTGCACGTTCTCCCCATGTCTGTGTCAGTTTCCTCCCACAGTCTAAAGGTGTGCAGATTAGGTGCATTGGCCTTGCTAAATTGCCCCTTAGTGACTCGTGATGCGTAGGTTAGAGTGATTGGTGGGGAAATATATGGGGTTACGTGGATAGGGCCTGTATGGATTCATTGTCAGTGCAGACTCGATGGGCTAAATGGCCTCCTTCTGCACTGTAGGATTTGTGTGGTTTCTGGGGCATGGTATAAATGCGAGTTATTTAAAGAATGGCCTGATTTCAGTTCTAACTTTCTCCTCTGGTTTTTTGAGGTGCACTATTCTCTGCATTTCCTTGGGAGCTCATTTACAGTTTTTAAGTGTGTTTTTGGTTTTTCTGTGGTGTCTGACAGAAATTGATGGAAGAAAAAATACAAATCCTGGAAGGAAAGGTCTCCTTGATGGAGGATCAGCTGAAGGCAGCTGGGGAAAGCTCCAGTGAGATGAAAGGAGAGGTCATGGGTGACATTCTCCAGGTATGTCGTTTGATATCAAATACCTGAGAAATTGTGCTGCTTGAAGAAGTCCGAATAGTTACTGCCTGATTTGCAAAGCAGCCTCAGCTTTCTGGGGAGAGTTCCAGATTTCCACTATCCTTTTGTATGTTTAAAATGCTTTGTGACAATCACTCCTCAATGGTCTTGTTAATGTTGAGATTTCTTGTTCTAGGCTGCCAGAGGAAATAATTTCTCTCTATCTGCTCTGCCTAATTCTTATAAATATCTTGAGCAGATTATCTCTTTGCCCTCATTATTTGAGGGAATATGATTAATTTAAAGCTTTGGCTTGTGTGATTTACTCTCCCTCCTGGTCTCCTGTTGTTGCAGTTGGAAGCTCTCAAAGTGGAAGTGTCACAGCTGAAGGCCAAAGCTGCAGAACTGGAGCAGGAGAGCACGCTTCACAAAGAGGAGAAGAACCAGCTGGCCGAGACTGTCAGCAGCCTCCAGCAGTCCATCAAGGAGCTGGTTGAGCAGAAGGATGTGCTCGAGCAAGCTGCACGGGGCCAGGAGGAAAGGCTGACTGGGCAGCTGGATGCCTTGAACGTGGAGATCATGAAGCTGAACAATTCCTTGATGCAGAAGGACCTGGAACTGGAGGAGGAGAAGAAGCTGAGGCGCCAGCTCGCTGATGATGCACAAAGCAAAGAGAGGGCCGTCCAACAAACCATCCTCGATCTCAGCTCAAAGGTAGAGACCCTCAGTGAGGCCCTGAGGGTAAAAGAGGAGGCAGTGCAGACTCTTGAGAGAGACGTGGGAGCCGAGCGAGAGAGTACATTGAAGCAAATGGCAGCACTGAAAGAGGAATCTGAGCGGCTTTGCAATGAGAAGGCTTCAGTTGTCACACAGTGCGAGACATTGAAGGCCGAGAAGGAGGCTGAACTGGAGTCACTCACCCAACAGATCCAGGCTTTGACAAACAATCAGCTGGACGTGGAAAACCTCAAGAACGAGAGGGACAATCTGGTCCAGAAGGTAGAAACATTGGGCACTGAAATTGCGGAGATGACCTCCAAAAACCAGAGTCTCCAGTCTGCCTGTGAAGCCCACAAGCAGAGCCATTCTGATGAGGTTGCAGCTCTTCAAGCGAAACTACAGGAGGCTGAAGGCACCCTGGAGGAGCACAGGAACAAATTGGCAGGTCTTGACGTCAGCCTTCAGAATGCCAAGACCCTGCAGGAGCAGCTCACTTCCCTGCAGGAGACTGTCGGTGAGCTGGAAAATGAGAAGAAGCTGTGGGAGGAGGGTCACACCGTGGAAACTGAGCGCCTTTCCCAATTAACACAGCAAGTGAAGGGGCTAACAGAGGAGCTTAATCAAGCTAAAGCCCAGTTAGCTGAAGAACTGAAGCACCACGAGGCGGCTGTCGATCAAATGAAGCAGTCTATGAATGAACAGATAGAAAGATCTGCCAAGCTGCAGAGTGAGCTTTCTGATGCATTGAGAATGGTTGGGGAGAAGGAGAAGGAAGAAGAAAAGCTCCATGAAGACATTGCATCATGGAAGAAAAAGTTTGAGGCTGTTCAAGAAAAGCAGGTTAATATGGAAGAGGTTATTGTGGGCTTAAAGGAAGAGCGGGAAAAGGCCCAGGCTGAACTGTTGGAAGAAAAGGCCAAGAGCAATGGGCTTGAGGTCCAGATAAATCAGTTGAATGATGAGGAACAGAGGAAAGCCACAGCGCTACAGAAGGACCTTTGTGACGCACTCTCAAAAATGAAGGAAAAAGAGGCATTGGAGAGCGAGGCCCGAGCTGAAGCGGTGAGCTGGCAAGAGAAGTTTGAAGCTGCTCAGAAAGAAGCATCTCTGCGCCTGTCACAGGTGGAGGAGGAAGCTAGAAGAAATTCAGATGAGCGAGACCACATTCAGAAGGAGCTCTCTGACGCGAGGGCAAAGGCAGCTCGCCTGGAGGAGCAGGTGAACCAGACCGGCAGTGAGCAACAGGAACGATTCTCTGAGCTGGAGGCTAGTCTTGCCAGTGCAAAGCAGGCAGCAAGAGAGGAGGAGGCACGGAGGCTGGAGTTGCGCACAGAGATTGAGACGCTGCGCAGCCAGCTGGCGGAGCTGAGAACAGCCCAGGCTGAGAGCCTGGCTAAGGCGGAGGAAGAACAGCGCAAATTGTTAGAAGAGAAAGATGCAGCCAAGGTTGAACTGGAGGCTGAAAGGGCAAGCAAGCTTGAGATGGAGACCAAGTTGAAGCAATCTCTGAGTGAACAAAAGGAGCACCTTGTGGTGTTGCAACATGAGATCTCCAGTGCTCACACTGCCAGAGAGAAAATGGAGGCAGAGGAGAAACTGATGAGAGGCAATGTTGAGAAGTGGCAGGAGCAGAGCAGGCACCAGCAAGCAAAGATCAATGAACTCCAAACAGAAGTGTCAACCATGAAAAACATGAAGGAGAAGATAGTCAGCCAGGAACGAGAGATGCTGCGTTATGCTGAGGTCCTGAGTAAGAAGGAGAAGGAGCTGCTTGAGCTTGGATCTAAACTGCAAGCGGGCGAAGTAGCTGTCCAACAGCACAAGGAGAGAGTGGATTCCGCTGAAAAGGAACTCTGCAAAGCCCGCAACATCTGCCAAGAAAGGCAGAGCGATATCAAGGCACTTAAGTCACAGGTGGCTGAACTGGAGCAGAAATGTGAAGGCCAACAGTGTGTTATTGCCCAACTGGAGACAGAGAAAACGGCGCAAGGTTCGCACAGTCAAGAGCACTTGACGGTGCTACAGGGTGAGCTGTCGTCACTCCGTGGCTTGCTCAAGGAGAAAGAAGCGATGGAAAGGGCCTTGAAGGAAAAGGTGGCCCTGCATCTGGAGGAACTCACAAAGCAGAAGGAAAAAGTTTCTGCCCTTGAGATGGAAATCCCAACTTGGCAGCAAAAATCTGTGGAGGAGCAGAAGGAAAACGCGAAGCTGCGGGAGAAAGTGGCTGCAGAGGTGGAGACGAGCAGGAAGCTACAGGAAACCATAGAGGCCTTGAGGATGGAGCAGGCCTCTGAGGCACAAAAGAGAGGCTCTGCTGTAGAAGCTGCAAAGCTCCAGAACACAGCCCTTAAAGAGGCGATCGCTGCCCAGAAGCAGGTGGCCGAGAGGCTTCAGGAGGAGCTGGCTACCAGGAAACAGGCAGAGGCGACACTGGAGCGCCAAGTGCAAGCAGACCAAGAGCGATATGCCCACAAAGAGCAGGAGCTGCTCCAGCTGCGTAGTGAGCTGGCAGAGGCCCAGGCTGCAATGCAGGCAGCCGAGTCTCAGCGCAAGGAAGAGCTCAAGCAACAGGAAAGGCTCCTGAGTGAGCTGAAAGCACAAGCTGCACAGCTGCCGGCTCTGAAGGAGCGCTGCCAGAAGCAAGAATGGGAGGTACAGCGACTCCAGCAGAGCAGCAGCCAGCTGAGCTCTGAATCCGGCCTGGCTCGGAGACTGGAGGCAGAGCTGGCCAAGGCCCAGGAAGCACACACCAAAGAGCTGAACCATCTGATGTCCCGCCATGCTGAGCAGGAGGCAGCCTTCAGGGCAAGGGAAGAGGACAGCAGGAAGAGAGCGGAAGAAGCGACCAGCAAGTACGAGAAGGCAAAGCTCATGGTTCTGGACGAGAGGCGCAAATACCTGGATGAACAGCAAAAGCTGAGCACGCAGGTAAATTAATTATTCTGTATTGAACAAAAATCTCTGTATTTGTTCTCAAATCCAGCTCTGTCTCCACAGCCCCTATTTAAGATGTTAGAATTTGTTATATTGCCTTTCCAAAATGCATCACTGAATGTTTTGTGTTGCATGGCTGCATCTACCCATTTCACCCAGTTTGCCTTTGCCCTATTTGAAGTTTCTTATTATTCTCACTGTTCACTACATTCCCAAGGTAACTAGCAGTCAACCTGTCTCCTCTTTGGGTTCACATCAGTGCATTGCAATTAAGCACAATATATTTGATGGGTGAAGTAACGGAGCAAACTTTAGCACAGTTACTGACATAACTATAGAAAACAGCTATCCAGTTTCTCTCGCTCTTGAAAGCCAGGCTGCTTTTAAGCACTTTAATTCACCCACATCAAAGGTATTCAACTCCTCAAAATGTATGTGTTCCCAAATCCAGCTTTGAAGACTGTCTCCTCATGTAAACAATTGTAGTTCTTTATTCTAAAGCATATTTCCCTTTCATAGGACTTTGTGATCAAACTACTCTTAACCTCTTGGAAAGGCAGGCTTTATTAACTGTTCATTATTCACTGGATCCCTTTCTGTGTTTGATACACTGGCCACTGAAGTTATATCTCAGTTGCTCATTGCTGTTACTGTCACTTTTCCCTCTGCCGGAGTCTTTTTCACGAGTGCTCAAGATGCTAAATAAACCAGACTTTCATTTCCGTGCAATGCGTGCCAGTAGGAAGAGGAGAACATCGTTTAGTGCTGAAGCCTAGTTCACCATTTCAAGGATAGCATGGTTGATCTGTGACCAAACTCCACAGGACTGCTTTTTGCCCCATTCTCTTAAAGCTTTTTGTTATCTGAAAGTATTATCAATCTCAGATTTAAAATGAACAATTGATTTAGGATCAGTTGTAATTTGTGGAAGAAAGTTTTAGACTTCACCACCCTTTTGTTTTTGCAGAACTATTTCCCAATTTCATTGCTGAAGAGCTCTGATTTCTAGCCTGCACACTCAGTGCTACACTCCCCAACCAACAGAAATTGTTTCTCTCAATCTACCCATAATATCCCAAAATCCTTGGTCAGATATCCCCTTCTCCCTGTCCCATTATGTATGCCATTAATTAACAAACACACTGCGTAGTTGAGCCCCAACACAATTATTTCCAGACATCACAAGGCATGTTCCGTCAATAAGATCATCTGGTCAATAGCCCTCTTTTCTGTGTCCAACTTGACCAGTTTCCGAACTAAAAGTAATTTGTGAAAGTGCCGCACAACAGACCTGTAGACAAAGTTAGAGCTTATGGAATAAAAGGGCCAGCAGCAACATGGACATCAAATTGACTCGTACAAAACTGGCTGTCTCTGACCAACTGAAAATATTCAGCTGTTCATTCACCTAGGAATTTCCCATCAACAAATGTTTGGCTTAAGTGGTATATAGTTTCCTGGTTTCCCCACTAACCTTAAACAGTGTGGGACATAGGAATAGTCCCTGAATTGAGAACATAGAGTTAAGGCACCTGCCTTAAAGCATTCACATCTATTTTGTTTAAAATCCTTTGGTAGAAACCAATCTGGACTGGGAGGCTTTTCACCCTTCAGTGTCATTCTTTCCATTGTTATTAGTTTCCTTAGGTTAGTTTTGGTGAGTGCAGATTCAGTACTAAAATAGGAATAATTAATCTCTAACACTTCAAGATGTCCAGCTTGTATGTGATTCTCTAGGACTGTCCACGACATCTTGCCTCATCTGCAAGGTTTGAAATTGTGTCCTGTATGCAGAAGTCTACTTAATTAGAAGCAGCAGTGGCACTGCCTGTCTCTGTGCACATTATGTCCTGAATTGTAACTCCTCTCTATTCATGTGGCTAAAAGTTGAGCTCTGCCATCTCTGACTCTGAAACAATTCATTCCCTCTCCTGTGCAGGTTGAAGAGATGCAGAAGAAGCTGGCCACAGAGAACCAGAAGGTAAAAATGTTGCTTTATGCTGGCTGTGCATGACTATGAATGGTGCTCATAACTTGTGCCTTGAGGAACAGCAGAGCAGAAGTCAACCATTTGGCACTTGAGCCTGTTCTGCCATTCAGTTAGGTAACGGCTGATGTGTGCTTCGTTTCCATTTTCCCAGTGATGTCCTTAACCATCAGAAATCCATTAATAACATTCTAGAAAATTTAAATCAATCCTAGTATCCACAACTTTTTGGGTGTCTTCAACAATGCTCAGCAAGCACAGTGGCAGCCATGTGTGCTCTCTACAAGGTGCAAGGCAGCAAGTCGCCAAAGTTCTTTAGACAGCACCTTCCAAAGTTGCAAACTTTACCACCTAGATGCACAAGAAAGCAGACACGTGGGAACATTAGCACCTGCAAATGCCCCTCCAAGCCAGTCACCAACCTGACTTGGAAATATTTCATCGTTCCTTCACTGTCACTGGGTCAAAATCCTGGTCTAGCCAGCCACGCTCCTATCCCATGAAAGAATTCGAAAAGTATTGTCACTGGGTTTGTCCAACAGCTTTTCTGGAAAGTGAGGGAAAGGTGTGTCTCTTTTCCAGGCCTAAAGTAGCATTCAGCAATGAGTAGAGAATTCAATTCTGCTCTGGCTGACAGAAGATAACAAAGGTTTGTGTTTATATAGAGACTTAGATGACCACAGAATATCCAAAAGTGTTTTACAGCCAATGACGCACTTACTGAAATGTAGTCACTATTGTAATGTTGGTAACATGGTAGCCAATTATAGCACAGAAAACTCCCAGGAAAAGCAGTGTGTTTGGATTGTTGGTTGAGGGACAATATTGGCCACGGAATACTGGAAGCTACTCATCTGTTCTTCAAAATAACGGTCGTGGATTTTTCTTGCATCAGTGCAGGAGGGTAGATTGTGATCTCACCTGAAAGTTGACATAATTGATTCCTTAGCAAAGGGTCAAAATATTTTTAGCCTCTCCAATGTCAAATGCAAATGTTGTCAGTGATAGAGGTGGCTCTGTGGGTTGTCACCAACTGTCTTTCAATTTGTGAATGTGTCTACTCAGAGTCTTGAGTTTTTGCCAGGGGTCTTTGTGTGACTGAACAGGCCAATTCCCGACCTGCTAATCTTGCGCATGCTGGGCAGCATGTCCCCCAAGATAGTGGGATCCAGAATGCAGGATTTGCTCCCCTTTCTTTCTGCCAACACTCTGTTTCATCATTAAGGCACCAGATATTTGGGCTCCCAAGTTCATGGCCTTGTTCCTATTACCAATCCTCCATCGCCTTTGGACTTGGCAGTGGACTGTGGTAGAAGCATGCACGTGATTTTCATAGAATCGTAAAATCCCAAAGAGGCCATTCAGTCTGAGCCCGCACCAACGGTAATCCCACCCAGGCCCTATTCCAGTAACTCCATGTATTTACCCTACTAGCCCCCCCGAGACTGAGAGGCAATTTAGCATGGTCAATCAACCTAACTTGCATATCTTTGGACTGTGGGAAGAAACCAGAGCACCCAGAGGAAACCCACACAGACATGGGGGGAAAAGCACAATATAGACAACCCAAGGCTGGAGTCAAATCTGGATCCCTAGTGCTGTGAGGCAGCAGTGCTAACCACCGTGCCGCCACTTTGTTTATTGTGGACGGATGGGTTCACGGTCAGATTTTGAAGATGTATCAAATCATACTGGCCAGCAGCACATTGGCATTGTAGCTTTTTGACGGTCTTTACAGTCTGTGAGGTGCCTAATCTCCCTTTGTTCATTCTGCCACTGAGGACTTTTTGGATCACACTTTTCAGGCACCTCCCCCTGACTTTGCCACCTTGGGTGGCACTACCATGAGCAAGAAGTCTGAATGTATCACTCAATGGATCAATGAGAGAGCACAAGCCTCTCGTCCATGTCAAGTCTACGAAGGGGATTCAGTAGGCAGCATTCTTACAGCCGAGTCAGAATCGTGGGTTAAGCCTCATTCCAAAAGCCAGGGTGAACAATCCAGGCAAACAGCCTTGGTGCAGAGGGAAAGCTGAGCTGTCAAGGTTCTATATTTTTGGAGGAACCTGAGGCCTCACGTGGACATTGAAGATCCCACCATTTTGAAGAAGAGCAGGGGAGTTTTTCCCATTATCCCATTGCTGACTTGTGAGGGCTTTGTGGGAAGATTGGCTACTACATTTCCTACACTACAACCATGGAGGCACATCAGTGACTGTAAAGGTCTTTGGAGGCTGGTCACGAAAAACACTGAAGAAATGTGGGTCTTTATTTCTGCAAAGACCTGGCTTAAGCTGAGTATTCTGTACAGGTCTCAGTTCCCATCTTGCCCCTCCTTCGCATCCTCACGTTGTGAAGTCTGTTGCTGAAGCTCCTTGCTGACTGGCTGCTGGTTGCTCGCAGAGCGTCCAAGTTCTGCTAATGGGAAACTGTTTTATTCCAGGTTGCAGATCTGAATCAGAAGTTAGCCCAGCACGATACAACAGCTAAAAGTAAGCTGCAGAAACTCAAGGTAAGACGCGGGAATGCCGAGTACCTCATAGCTTTGCTTGGGACTACTGGTCAACAATCTCATCATTCTGCCTCCCTATTAAATCTGGGTGTCCATCAGGCTTGTCCAGTACCAATTACTGATTAGCTACACACTGTTCTAGTTATCTGGGCTAATTTAGTAGCAAATACGTACATTAGATCAATGTATATAAGAACATAAGAAATAGGAGCAGGAGTAGGCCATCTAGCCCTTCGAGCCTGCCCCGCCATTCAATAAGATCATGGCTGATCTGTCGTGGCTCAGTTCCACATTCCCGCCCTCTCCCCATAACCCTTAATCCCCTCTCTTATCAAAAACCCATCAACCCGTGTCTTAAAAATATTTAGCGAGGTAGCCTCCACCACTTCAACGGGCAGAGAATTCCAGAGATTCACCACCCTTTGAGTGAAGAAGTTCCTCCTCAACTCCATTCTAAAAACCGCACCCCCCCCTCCCCCTTATCTTGAGGCTGTGCCCCCTAGTCCTACTGCCCTTTCTGAGCGGGAAGAGTCTCTCCACCTCTATCCTATCCATCCCATTCATCATCTTATACGTCTCAATGAGATCTCCCCTCATTCTTCTAAACTCTAATGAGTACAAGCCTAGTTTATTCAGCCTCTCCTCATAGCTCAACCCCCTCAACTCCGGCATCAGCCTAGTAAACCTCCTCTGCACTCCCTCCAAGGCCAAAATATCCTTGCGTAAGTACGGCACCCAAAACTGCACACAGTACTCCAGTTGCGGCCTCACCAATGCCCTATACAGCTGCAGCAAGACCTCCCTACTTTTATATTCAATCCCCCTCGCTATGAAGGCCAGCATCCCATTTGCCTTCCTGACCACCTGCTGCACCTGCAAGCTGGGTTTTTGCGACTCATGCACAAGGACCCTGAGGTCCCTCTGCACCGTCGCCTGCTGCAGTTTTTGTCCACGCAAGTAATAATCCTTCCTACCGTTATTCCTACCAAAGTGGACTACCTCGCACTTGCCAACATTAAATTGCATTTGCCATTTCCTGGCCCATTCGCCCAGCCTATCTAGATCCTTCTGCAATAACAAAAGGCATATGCATTTCTATAGCACTCTTCACAACCTCAGGATACCCGCAAAGTGCTTCATAACGCGCAAGGAAGTTTACAAGCATTGTCACTGTAGGAGGGAATGTGGCAGCCGGTTTATGCACAACAAATTCCCACAAACAGACTAGATAATCTGATTTTGTTGTTTAGGGATAACCATCAGCCAAAGCACCTGCTTGTCAAAATAGTCCATAAAATCCATATAGTGCAGAAGGAGGCCATTTAGTTCATTGAGTCTACACCAATCACAATCCCACCCAGGCCCTATCCCCATAACCCCATGCATTTACCCTGCTCATCCCACTGACTTTAAGGGGCAATTTAGCATGGCCAATCCACCTAACCCACACATCTTTGGACTGTGGGAGGAAACCCATGCAGACACAGGAAAAACATGCAATCTCCAGATAGACAGTGACCCAAACCGGGAATCGAACCCAGATCCCTAGCACTGTGAGGCAGCAATTCTAACCGCTGTGCCACTGTGCGGGATTTTTCACATCCTCCTCAGAAGACAGGGCCTCAGTTTAAGGTCTCATTTGAAAGTATACTACTTTGTCAGTACAGCACTCCCTGAGCTTTGCATTGGAGAGTCAGTATGCATTTTTGTGCACAAGTTTAGAGTGAGGCTTGAGAACAGAATCTTGTGATTGGGGAGGCAAGAGTGCTACTAGTTGTCATGACTGGCGCATTTGTTTTTGTACATACTTTCAAGCCTTTATCACCGTTCAGACAGTGCAAAAGTTGAGATGGGCAGAAAAGTAGCAAATGGAGAGAGACGTGCTGATGTGTTTGGAAAGGTCAAACAAGGCAAAGGATTACCCAATAAATAAGAGGAAGTGTGGGACTTTGGAGTCAATGTCCACAGCTGGTTAAAAAGGCATGTGGATTGCATTCCTTTATTAGCTGAGACAGAGATACCAGGGCAAGGAAGTTATACTGGAACTGTATAAACTCAGCAATCTGGGTGCTGTGTGCACACAGTCACTTCATTACAGAAAGGCTGTAATTGCATTAGAGAGGGTACTGAGGGGATTTATGAGGATGTTGCCAAGATTGGAAAGTCTAGGCCTGGGTTATTCTCATTGGAACAGAGGAGGCTGAGGGGAGATTTGATTCTGATGTACAAAATTGTGAGGGGCCTTGATAGGGTGGATGGGCAGGGCCTGTTTAGCTCAGTAGTGAAGTCAGTGACCACAAGCATAGATTAAAATAGTGTTATAATTCAGGTCAGAAACTCCAAAGTGTTTTATGGAGTCTGCCTGGATCATGAGTTTTGTCATTTGAATTTGGCTAGGGTAAATATGAGATGTTTCACTTAAAGTATGATTCACATGACCCACTAGGGAGCTTTTATCAAACAAAGTTTATTTAAGAATACAGTTAACATTTATGGAAAGAAAATTAGCAATAGCTTTTATCAGTTGCAAACAAAACCAAGCAACCATGATAATGTTGCTTAACAGATCTAAAATATTCCAGTCAGAGGTTTACAGTAGGGAAACAGACCCTTCGGTCCAACTTGTCCATGCTGCCCTTTTTTCAATCAAAAAAAACTTCTCATAAATCAGCCCTTTCCACAGGTTTAAAACATAGAACATTACAGCGCAGAACAGGCCCTTCGGCCCACGATGTTGCGCCGACCAGTTTTTTAAAAAAAAAACACTGACCCACTAATCTAAACCAATCCCTTTTCGTCCATAAACCTGTCCACAGATCTCTTAAACGCCCCCAAACTAGGCGCATTTACAACTGCAGCAGGCAGGGCATTCCAGTCCCTCACCACCCTCTGGGTAAAGAACCAACCCCTGACATCCGTCCTATAACTACCCCGCCTTAATTTAAAGCCATGCCCCCTCGTGCTAGCTTTCTCCATCCGAGGAAAAAGGCTATCACTATCCACCCTGTCTAAACCTCTAATCATCTTATATGTTTCAATAAGATCCCCTCTTAGCCGCCTTCTTTCCAGCGAAAACAACCCCAAATCCCTCAGTCTCTCCTCATTAGGACCTCCCCTCCATACCAGGCAACATCCTGGTAAACGTCCTCTGCACCCTCTCCAAAGCCTCCACATCCTTCCTGTAATGTGTGGACCAGAACTGCACACAGAATTGCAGCAAAGACTGATATTTACATGATACTGGAACTGAGTCCTTTGGTCGGAGAATTGAAACCATGACTTCTCAGCCTTGTAATTTCCAGCAGCCCTCTGGATACACCCAGAACAGCTTCCCAGAACACCAGGGAGACAGAGAAACACTGCTTTCAGTCTGATGTCCACTCCCTTCTAAATTGAACTTAAACTGCAGCCAACAGCCAAACAGAAAATAAAACCTAAATTCACTAGGAAGAAAAAAAACTGGCCAAAACGCATGATCTGCTAACCAGCCTTCCTCGTAACAGTGCAGGGTCATAAAACAATCCCAGAAAGCACCTGAGGCCCAATAGTAAAAATAATTGAAACCCCGTTTAAGCCACTGAAGGAGTAATAAAAGGACTTCTACAGACAACTCAGCAACTAAAGTTTTTTTTAAATAAGCTGAGAGAGCTTCAGAGATCATGATTTTAAAAAAATCTTAAAGGTACACTAATGTTACAGTAGAAAAATTAGAGGGGAAATGAGGAAATGTTTTTCACCTAGAAATTGTGTGGAGTCTGGAACTCTCTGCCTGAAAGGGCAGTAGAGGCAGTAACACTCAACTCATCTAAAAGGTGCCTGGATGTGCACTTCGATTGCCGGAATGTGCAGGGCTGTGGACCAAATGCTGGAAAGTGGGATTAGGCTGGGTGGCTCATTTCTCAGCCGACACAGACACAATGGGCAAAGTAGCCCCTTTCTGTGCCTTAAACCTTCTGTGATTTCAATAACCAAGGAGTTTAACCTTGCAGAGGTTTATGAAATCATGAGAGGCATAGATAGGTGATTAGTCAAAGTTTTTTCCCCAGGGTAGCGGAGTCGAAACCTAGAGAGCATTTCTTTATGGTGGGAGGGGAAAGATTTAAAAGTGACCTGAAGGGCAACTGAGGGTGGTGAATATATGAAATGAGCTGCCAAAGGAGGTGATAGAGGTAGATACAATTACAGCTGTTTAAAAGACATTTGGACAGGTACATGGATGGGAAAGGTGTAGAAGGATATGGGCAAAACAGACAAATAGGACCAGTTCAGTTTGGAAAACCTAGTCGGCATAAGACCATTGGATATCGGAGCAGAATTAGGCCATTTGGCCCATTGAGCCTGCTCTGCTATTCAATCATGACTGATATGTTCCTCAGTCCCATTCTCCTGCTCTTTCCCTGTAACCTTTGAACCCCTTACCAATCAAGAACCTGTCTACTCCTGTCTTAAATACACTCAATGATTTGGTCTACACAACCTTCTGTGGCAATGAATTCCACAGATTCACTAACCTCTGGCAGAAGAAATCCTTCCTCGTCACAGTTCTAAAGGATTGTCCTTTTACTCTGATGTTATGCCGTTGGATTCTAGTCTCTCCTACTAACAGAAGCATCTTCCCCACATCCAGTCAATCCGGGCCTTCAGTGTTCGGCACATTTCTGTGAGGTTCCCCACATCCTTCTAAACTCCATTGAGTAGTGATCCAGAGTCCTCAAACGGTCCTCATATGTCAAGCTTTTCATTTCTGGGATCATTCTTGTGAACTTCCTCTGGACTCTCTCGAGGGCTAGCGCATCCTTCTCTAGAAACAGGGCCTAAAATTGCTGACAATATTCCAAATGCGGTCTGACCAGAGCCTTATAAAGCCTCAGCAGCGCGTCCCTGTTTTTTATTCTAGTCCTCTTGAAATGAATGCTAACATTGTATTTCCCTTCCTTACTACCAACTCAACCTGTAAATTAACCTTGACAGAATCTGAATTAGGACTCCCAAATTCCATAGTGCTTCTGGTTTCTGAATTGTTTCTCCATTTAGAGTCTTTGCAGGCTTCAGTTAAATATTTTTGTTTCTATATTTCAAAATACAACAATGATTACTACACTAGATGGCCAGAAACTCCTGGTGTTGTTGGAAGAGAGAGCTCCATATAGTTCACTCTTATTACTGCTCTTAAGGTGGCTCAGTGGTTATTATTGCTGCTCACAGCGCCAGGAACCGGGGTTCGATTCTGACCTGGGGTCACTGTCTATGTAGAGTCTGCACATTCTCCCCGTGTCTGCGTGTGTTTCCTTCAGGTGCTCTGGGTTTTTTTCCCCCACAGTCCAAAGACGTGCGGGTTATGTTGATTGGCCGTGCTAAATTGCCCCTAATGTTGAGGATTAGCCGAATAAATAAGAGGTATTACAGGAATAGGCATAGTTGAGATTGTGTTCGGTGTAGACTTGATGGGCTGAGTGGCCTCTTTCTGCACTGTCGGGATTCTACTACATTCTCTTGATCCTCATCAGGGGCTGCCATGTTATTCTGCAGCAGTCACTATCTTGTGAGGAACAAAACCAGAAGAAAATTTCCAAATGGGAACAGGATTGAAACACCATCCCTTTCCAATGGAAGAAATATATCCAGTGGTTGGAGACAATTTGCAGGGGTATGGGGAAGTGGGCTGAAGGGCCTGTTTTCATGCTGTATGTCTTTGACTTGGCGGGGGAGCGGGGGGGGAGCAGTTTATCACCTCGTCCGCCACATGGGAATTGTAGCAGGGGGTGGGGGAGTGGGTGGATCATGCAAAGGTCCGATAACCTTGGGCAGGATGTTTTGGGGTGGGCGTGGCCAGAAAATCCTGCCCTGAGACTCTCAGAGCACAATCCACCGTATCTGATCATTATTTTATTACTGTTTGTGACGCCTTGTACACAGATTGGCGCCATTGTTGCCTTACATTGCAGTAGTAGGGCTGTGGGATTAGTTTAGGGTTATAAAGGACCATGGGACATTGGGTTTAAATTGACATCAGCAAAAGCACAATGGGTTGAATGGCCTCCGACATTGTCTATGGCCTGATGATTTCTTCCGTATGTCCAGATTGGATCAGTTACTGAGTGGATCACTCCATTCTAACTTTGTCTAACCACAAATTGCTGCATTTGTAGGCACGTGACAACGAGGCGCAGGAGAGATTGGAGCAGCAAGTGGAGGAGCTCACTGCACAGCTCGAGAAGAAGGAGGAAGTCGTGCAGCATGTCAAGGCCCAGGTTTGTCCATCTGACCAAGTTCAGCCGTAAACCTATGGGAAGATGTTTCATTTGAATGTGCTGATGTGATTCAATGTCCATTACTACCCCCTCTGGGTGAGGGGGAGGGGGTGGTAATGGAGTATCTTAAAGGAGGATAGAGAATTCAGCGTTTAGGCATTGGAAGGCAGAGTCAGCAGTTGGAAATGCTTTAGGGTAGAATTGAGAGATTACAGATTTCTTGGAAGGTTATGGATTTGGGGGAGGTTATCGTGAGAGAGAAGGGTGGGTCATGTAGAGATTTGAGATTGAGAATGCCAATATTAAAATCAAGGTGTTGCTGGTCCACATCGCAGGGGCAGTCTCAGGATTTGGGGGAGGGAGAATGGTTAGTCTTACATTCATTTCTTGTGTTTTATTGAGCCAGTGTTAGTGAGCAAACATGGTAGTGGGGGGGGAATGAGTGAACAGGACATGTTGATCCAAACCTTGGTGCAATAATTTTTCTGGTTATGTTTTGTTATGCTACTCTGTATTTCCATCCCTAAATCCACTGAACTAGCTGGATAAGGCAAAGACTCACTACGATAGCAAGAAGATGCTAAACCTGGAGCTGACACAGAAGTTGGAGGCCACTGGGAAGAATATCTCCACTCTGGAACAGCAGCTTGCCTCTGCGAAACAAGAGTGTGCAGATCTACGCAGTGAGTCTGAGCGACTGCGCAAGGAGCTGCAGCAGTCGGTGAAGGAGTTGAAGGAGGCCACCCAGAAGAACAAGAACCTGTCTGCGCAGGTAGATAACTGGAGCAATTATGTAGGAACCTCTAATAGTAAGAACAAGGGAGGTCCAAAGAGATAGAATCATAGAATCCCTAGAATGCAGAAGAAAGCCATTCAACCCATCAAGTCTGCACCAACCACAATCCCACCTAGGCCCTATCCCCATAACCCCCTGCATTTACTCTAGCTAATCCCTCTGACACTGAGGGGCAATTTATTATGGCCAATCCACCTAATTCACACATCTTTAGAGTGTGGGAGGCACCCGGAGGAAACCCATGCAAACATGGGAATTGTGCGCAAACTCCACACAGTCACCCAAGCCGGGAATCGAACCCGGATCCCTGGCGCTTTGAGGGAGCAGTGTTAACTACTGTGCCATCCTGGAGTCCATGCACAGTGATCGCTAAAGTGTTATAGCCAAGTGTTAAAATGACGTGTAAAAGGCTAATGAGATATTAGTCTTTATATGGTGGAAGGCCGGGGTATTAAAGGAAGGAGAATTTGCTGGAGACGTACAAAATCCTGATCCCTCACATTGACCTGAAGTGGTCTAAAGTTCTAGACGTTACTTCTAAACAAAAGATATATCACAATTGTATCAGGCCGAAGGAGGCCATTCAGCTCATCATGTCTGCACCAGCTGTCCAAATGCACACTATGACTTTGTGCCAATCCCTTGCCTTTGGACTGTACCCCAGCATTTTTCTTTATTCGAGTAATCATCCAAGGTCTTCTTGAATGTCTCAATTGAACTTGTCTCCACCACACTTCCAGGCAGTGCATTTCAGAACCCAATCAATCATTATGTGAGAGTTTTTTTCTCAAAGCACAATTTCTTCTTTTGCAAATTGCTTTAAATCTGTGCCCTCTCCTTTCTTCGAGCAGGAACAGCTTCTGCCTGTCTACTCTGTTTAACTCCTTCACAACTTTTAACATCTCCTCTTAGCCGCCTTCTCTCCAAGGAGAATAGCCCAAACTCTCTCATGTATCCTTGTAACTGAAGTCGTCATCCCTGGAACCATTCTTTAGACCCCTTTTGCACTCTCTCCAACATGTTCATATCCAAAACTGCACGCAATATTACATATTGATCTTTGAAGGAGTGTAGTGCAGATTGTGTGCGCGTGCGTGCATACTGTAGTGAGGCTGTCAGGTGCTGGTCCAGGAACACTACTTCATGCAGTGTGTAGCAGAGGTGTCATTCTCTCCCACAAAACATAGTAGATGCCAGCTCTGTTGTTCTCAAATTTGACTGGAGCCTAGACATGTGGATGGAGTTAGGATGCAGGTCAGCCGTGAGCTAATTATATGTGAAACCTTTGCGTTTAGAAAAGACAGCTATGGGCGAATGATGATGTGAGAAATCTGGTTGTGGCCCTCTCCCCAACTGTGACTGAAATATTTGCTGCTTCTGCGTCTCTGCAATTGTGAGAGTGAAATGATAGTTTTGTGTGCACACGTAACAGGTGGAACTAGCTGACCAACAGCTGAGGGAACTGGAGAAGTCACGTTCAACCACCGGAACTGTGAGATCCCGCGCTGATAACCGCAGGACCTCGTCTCGAGCTGGAGAATCAGAAGCTGATTTCAGCAAGGACAGTATTGAGCTGAGCGACTTGGAGGAGTCGATGTGGGAGAATGCAGGGGGCAGGTAAAAGGAGCTTTACATTTATACAGTTCTTTGCATCACTTCTGAACATCCCAAGGTTTTTTAAGTACACTTATTAATCATAAGTATGGCCTACATTAACTTTGCAATGAAGTTACAATGAAATTCCGAGTACTTTACAACCAATTGAATATATTTTGAAGTGTAGTCACTGTTGTAATGTAGGAAACATAGCGATCAATTTGCAGATAGCAAGCTCTCACAAACCACAATGAGTGCCTGGAGCAACTAGATTTTGAGTAATGCTGGTGGAGGAATAGATATTTGTCAGGAAAAGAAGAAGAACACCCCACCTTCTCTTCCAAAAATTATCATTGAATTCTTTAACACCTACCTGATAGGCCTTTGGTTTAATGTCTCATCCAAAAGAAAGCACTTCCCAACAGTGAAGCACTCCCTCAGTTTTGCCTGGAGTGTCAGTCTGGAATCATGCGCTTAAATGTCTGGAATGTGACATTAACCCACAACTTTCTGACTTGGAGGCAAGAGTGTCACCTACTGACTCAGACTTAAATAAACTAGCTTTAAATATTAAGACTTGCTCTAACTTGTTTTTTTTCTCTGAAGCCTTTTTCCTGGGGATTAAGCTGAGGCCCATGTAATGTTGGGGTTCTGCCTTGTAGTTCTTCAGTGCCAGGATCCAGAACTCCAGAGGGGCAACAAGATGGCACAGTGGTTAGCGCTGCTGCCTCAGCGCCAGTGACTTGGGTCCAATTCCCAACTTGCGTCACTGTCCGTGTGGAATTTGCACTTTCTCCCTATGTCTGCGTGGGTTTCCTCCCACAATCCAAATATTTGAGGGTTAGATGGATTGGCCATGCTAAATTGCCTCTTAGTGTCGGGGGATTAGTTCGGGTACATTCCTGGGGTTACAGGATAGGGCCTGGGTGAGATTTGTGGTTGGTGCAGACTCAATGGGCTGAATGGTCTCCTTCTGCACTGTAGAGATTCCGTGATTGTACATGGTGTGAGTTGTGCCCGTGTGCAAGTCGCGTTCACTACAGTTCAAGTAGGTTATCGTTGCACAGCAATCATACAAAATAATTTAATGCAGGTTTTTTAATCTTGGGGATTTACAGTCTATACGAACAACTGCCTCTTAACCCATGGATATACTAAAAATGAATGAGGTATTATTAATTGTTGAGAATGAATGCATCTCTGAATTTCTAACCGAGCTGTGAATAGAATGCTCGCTAGCACCCAATCTGACAGTGGCCTGGTTTTTCCTTCAGTCGTGTTCTGCTGACCTGTGTCTGCAGTATTTTTTCCTTTTGTGCTAAGGAAGCCCAACATTTTTAACTTCGCTTTATTCCCCAGGAGGGGCAAAGCAGCCTTCAAGACCCCTGTCGCAACTCGAAAGGCAGCTGGATCTCAGGCTGCACAGAAACAGCGTGGCAGTCAAGAATCCCTGGACTCATTGTACTTCACCCCACTGCCCAGCCAGGGCCGGTCCAAATTGGACACCAGCCTCAGCTCCATTGGGGACCTCAGTCTGGACTCGGCCAAGAAAACCCGTTCAGGACGGAGACGCACAACTCAAGTCATCAATATCCTCATGACAAAGGTATGGATAGAAATCTGTCTATTGTGAGGGTGGAGGGTTATGTAAGGGAAAATTTAATTCCAGATTTAATTAAGTTTTTCTTTCTTAATCCAGCCCAGTAGTGGGGGCCATTAGCTACTTGCTCTGTTTATTAATGAAGGCTGGACGGTGTCCAGAGGTGGTCTGCCTTTTCTTGATAACTTAATTACTCCCTGGCAGCCGTGTGTACTATCTTCAAGATGCAGTGCAACAATTCACCAAGATTCTTTGGACAGCACAATCCAAACCCGTGAGCCCTACCATCTAGAAGGACAAGGACAGCAGATGCCTGGGAACACCACCACTTGGAGGTTCCTCTCCAAGTCACTGACTGTCCTGACTTAGAAATATATTGACTGTTCCTACATTGTCACTGGTTCAAAATCCAGGAACTCCCTCCCTCACAGCACTGAGGGTATACCTACACTGCATGGACAGCAGTGGCTTAGGAAGGTGGCCCAGCACCAACATTAATCTTTATTCCTCTTGCCTTCCCCACAGAAGGAAACAGTTGAATACGAGGAAGCTAGCACTTCAAACACTTCATTCTCAGGCATCCAAGCCTCAGCCTCCCACCCTAACCTCGCAGGCAGGCCTTCCCGGAGAGGCCGGAGGAACCGGCCCACCTCCGTCACCTCGCTGCCGAACATTGATCGCTCCCTATCCCAGGACTCGCTGGATAGCAGCAGCAACACCGAGGACTTGGGAGCTGCCACTTTGATGAACCTGCCAGGATACCGGCCATCAACCCGGAGGTCCACCAGGCTATCCACGTTCGGCAGCATCGCCTCAAGTATGTTGTTGTGAGGGGCGGGGGGATGCAGTGGTTATTGTGCAAATGAGAAGCTGGAGTGAGCAAAGGGAGGCAGAACTGGAGAATTGTCAGTTTCTCAAACCAAGGTTGTCATACCCTTAACAAAGGTGGGAGGAAATTTTACTGGAATGGGACTGGCAGTGAGGGATTTCACCTACATGGCAACACTGGAGAAGCTGGGATTGTTCTCCTCAAAGCACCAAGTCAAGAGTAGAATTAATGGAAGTATTCAAAATTGAGCGGTTTTAATAGAATAACAAAGAACAAACTGTTTCCAGTGGTGGGAGTGGAACTGAGTGAGAGCATTTTTACAGAGTTGTTTCAAAATACACAAAAGGATGGTGGAAGCAGATTCAATAGTAACATTCAAGAGGCGATTGGATAAATATTTGTAAGAAGCACCTTTTATAGCAATGGAGGAAGGCAGGGGAGTAGAGTTAATTGGGTCATTGTTTTAGTGCAAGCACTTTGGATCCTTCTGTACTTTGAGTTTATGAATGTATGAAAATTTACCAGTAGCTTATGCAGGGTCAGTATGTGTTTAAGTGTAGATTGTAGGGAAAGTCAGACACAAGAAAAATATTGGGGGAAGAGAGGTGCTTTCACTGATACGTTGTCAGAAAGCATTGCATATGCACACACGCTCAGGTGTACAGTCGCAGACAAGCGATTATTTTGCTAATAAGGCATTGTAGTATTTGTATGGAGGTCAGTAAATTGGATTTTGGGGTTTATTCGATGAAGAAAGTTCATGTGGCTGGAAAGTCGATTAAAAATTTCAAAACTGCATTTGATAAATGGCGGGTTGGAACAGCAGTAGGAGAATGGAGCTGAGGTCCAGATAGCCCTTTTGGAATGGAATGGTATTATCTAGATCGAGGGATCTCTTCTCATGTCCCTGTAAGCAGCTGTTCAAAAGAGGCATGACAGCCATGTATAATTGTTCAGTCCTAAGGATAATGATCTCCTATCTACAGCAAAATGTTTTTATTCAGTAATTTAAGAAAAGTTGCTGGAACAATACGCTGGGTCTGGCAACATCAATGGAGAGAGAAACAGAGTTAATGTGTTATGACTGAGATGGGAAGAGTGCTCAGTTTATCTAGCCCCACTACTCCACAGGTTGTACCATTAGTTTAACTCTCTCGCCAAAATGCCCAATTATTTATCTTTGCTGCTGTTAGACCCAGAATAGAAGAATTTAACCTGGCTTCTTTCAGTAAACTCAGTGATCAATTCATCATAAAACAAAATTTTCTTTGTACAACAATTCTCTCTGTCTCTCATATCTCTATCACATCTCCGTCACACAAAAACAAAAAAGATCTCTTGCGGATGTGGGTGGCTGAAGAAAGTACTTCATAACAAATGATAAAGTTCACAGGTTTTGATACTGTTGATCTAGTGTTCCCTCATGTGATGACAAATTGCTAGTCCCAGTAGCTGTCTGGAGATTCTCGTCAGTATAACTTTAGCATGGAGGAGAATAGAGCCAAATCAATTCTTGTCCAGAATCCAGAATAGAGCCCGATCAATACTACTTGTCTAGAATAGAGTCAAATCAATTCTTTATGTCACAGCCTGTTGGGTTTCCCATTACAGACAAGTTTCACTGAGATGTGGATTCCTAGCTGGATGCTGCCAATAACACTGTGTCAGGCAATGAGAATGCGAGCTGGACAGCCTTTTTCCTTCTTGGTTCATTCCCAACTGAGTTCAAAACAACAAGTGTTTAATTTGAAGCTCATCTCTGTCAGGTGCTTTCCAATAAGTCACTAGGTGCTTTGCCTTTAAGATAGGAAATCTAACAATTAAAGTAATTGTAGTTCAAATATGCAAACATCAGAAGAGCAGTGTTGGTCAGTTGGCAGACGTTGTGTGATTTCTTAGCAAAGGCAGGCTTATTGAAAGCCAGGCTTATTCCCACCTGAAAGTTGGGAATCAAGTAGATAAGGTTGTTAAGAAGGCGTACGGTGTCTTGGCGTTTATTGGTAGGGGGATTGAATTTAGGAGTCGCAGCGTCATGTTGCAACTGTACACAACTCTGGTGCGGCCGCACTTGGAGTACTGTGTGCAGTTCTGGTCCCCACATTACAGGAAGGATGTGGAGGCTTTGGAGAGGGTGCAGAGGAGGTTTACCAGGATGTTGCCTGGTATGCAGGGGAGGTCCTATGAGGAGAGACTGAGGGATTTGGGGTTGTTTTCACTGGAAAGAAGGCGGCTAAGAGGGGATCTTATAGAAACATATAAGATGATTAGAGGTTTAGATAGGGTGGATGGTGATAGCCTGTTTCCTCGGATGGAGAAAGCTAGCACGAGGGGGCATGGCTTTAAATTAAGGGGGGGTAGCTACAGGACGGATGTCAGGGGCAGGTTCTTTACCCAGAGGGTGGTGAGGGACTGGAATGCCCTGCCTGCTGCAGTTGTAAATGCGCCTAGTTTGGGGGCGTTTAAGAGATTGGTGGATAGGTTTATGGACGAAAAGGGATTGGTTTAGATTAGTGGGTCAATGTTTTTTTTTAAAAATAAGACTGGTCGGCGCAACATTGTGGGCCGAAGGGCCTGTTCCGCGCTGTAATGTTCTATGTTCTATGTTCTATTGACAGTCCTAGTTTCAAAAAAAAATCTAGATCAGCTTCCCAAGTGTCCAAATAATTCAACGTCCTTCCACACTTTAAAAGAAAATATAGTTCTTGGAGAGATGGTTCCATTTGGGTTGGAAACATAAGGTCTGCTTCTTGCTCCACAGAAATTGCCAGTTCTGTTGAATAACCAGCGTTTTGTTTTAAGTTCAGATCTGCATCATCTGCAGCATTTTGCACTATTTAATTTATATTCAGTGCATGTCTGTAGTTATGACTGCCTAATCAGCTCATTTATCCTGCTGGGTTTTCTCTCAATCCTATCAATCAGGTACAAACACGTTGTACCCAGGAAGCTGCCAGGATGAGCCTGATCAACTGGAGGACTGGAACCGGATTGCCGAGCTACAGCGACGGAATGGTGTGTGTCCCCCACACCTGAAGACCTCCTACCCCTTGGAATCTAATGTAAGAAAACTGGTTTACTTTAGCCCTTTCCCCAGAAGAAATTCTCTCTCACTCTTGCGTGCTTGCTCGTTTTTGCATTCTCTCTCTGTCTCTGTCTCTCTCTCTCTCTATATTTGTGTAATATAGAGAGTGAAGGTGCCCTTTCAGTCCAGTAGGTCTGTGCTGCCTCTTTGTTGGAAGAAACATAGAAACTAGAAGCAGGAGTAAGCCATTCGGCCCTTCAAGCCTGCTGTACCATTCATTTTGATCACGGCTGATCATCGAATTCAATATCCTGATTCTCCACCCTTTTCCCTATGTTTATTGATCCCTTTACATAACATAAGAAATAGGAGCAGGAGTAGGCCATCTAGCCCTTCGAGCCTGCCCCGCCATTCAATAAGATCATGGTTGATCTGAAGTGGATCAGTTCCACTTTCCCACTTTCTCCCCATCACCCTTAATTCGCCTGTCTATCAGAAACCTATCTACCCGTGACTTAAATATATTCAGCGAGTTAGCCTCTACCACTTCAGTGGGCAGAGAATTCCAGAGACTCACCACCCTTTGAGTGAAGAAGTTCCCCCTCAACTCTGATCTAAACTGCCCCCTGCCTTACCTTCTTGCTCAAGGGCTGGGAGGCAATCACTATGCCACAGCAACCGTTTCCCCATGCCCCCCATTCATTTCTTTTTTAAGATTGTTTATCACCTGTCTAACATAGTTTTGTGCGTTAGGTTGTGTGGCTTGTGTACTGTCTATCCAATGGTCTATTTGATCTTGGGAGGGCACCATATTTGAAGCAGATCCTGTCCATGCCTGGTACTTCTGTTGAGGCTGTTCCTAACAGGATTCAGGAGGCAGCAATGAGGAGCAAGTCCACTTTGTGTCTCCCTCAGTCAGAGATCAGGAGTCTTGCTCTGGCCACTAGGAAACGTTAGAGTGGTGTGATCACTGGCAGGATCAGTAGAGTTAAAATGCGATCAGCTGTGATCTGTTTGAATAGTGGAACAGGCTTGAGCGGACTGAATGATCTCCTGTGAGTGAGCAATAATGCAGCTCTTTCCAGTGCTACACACATCCAGATTTTTAATTCTGCAAATGCCCTTCCCAACTCGCCTTCCTTGATTACTTCATCATCATTCCAACTCTGACTTTCCTGTGCTACACTAGGAAACATCAGGAGATTGCGGTGGGGGGTAATATCAGTGGGAAGTTACTGATTCATCAGTTCTCAACTCGGGGATATGGGCATCACAGGGAGGGCCAGCAGAGAGTTGGTAGTGAGCCTTGAATATAAGTGAGTGACTCGGTCTGCCATTTCGGAAGGCAGTTATGATGCAACCACGTGTTTCTACGGTTTTGGAAACACGTGCTGGCCAGACTGGGTAAGGAAGGCAGATTTCCTCCTGCTACCCTTATCCAGTCTGACCCACATGAGACTCCAGGTCCACAGCATCTGAATTGCCCTCTGTGATGGCCTAGCAAGCCACTCAGTTCAAGGGCAGTTAGGGATGGGCACAAATGTTGGTCTGCCAGTGAGGTCCACATCCCATCAAAGAATAGCAAAAAAAAATGCTGCTCTGGTGAATCATTAGTCTGAGCCTCTGAATTACTATTTCAGGAACATTATTGCTATGATGCCACCCCCCCTTATCTTAAGTACTTCTCTCTAATCTTTGGGAGATGCCAGCAAATGTGCCCCCCACACCACAGACCATCTGGGGAGATACACGGGTTTCTCGAAGGCCGCTTAATAAAACTTGCTGACTTTCCTCCAGTGCAAATAAATCAATAGTGTTTTTTCTTCTCTCCACTATCCCTCTCCAGACTGCTACCAGTGAATCGATGATTACTGAGGATGAGCTGAGGCTGGGAGACCCCGAGGTGACTCTTCGACGGGCCACCCTGCTGCCTCAGCAGATAAAGGAGATGAACCCCAGCCGCCTGAAGAGACTGTCCTCTGACTCGCGTGATTCCAACTGGAAAGGAGTCACCACTCGCCAGCGCAAGCGACTCTCTGAGGAGTCACACCAGGGATCAGGCACCCCCGAGGTAAGGACAGGTGGAGAGTTACAGCCCCTGTTCCCTTTTGTGGGCCAGGGCTCATGTGGACATTGGGACAGATCTGTTGGGCTGAATGGCCTGTTTTCTGTTCTATAGATTTCTATAAAGAAAAATATTAAATTTCCACAGCACCTTTCAATGTCAGAATATCCCAGATACTTCACTGCACATTAAATCCCCCACTCCTCCCACCCAGCAAGTACAGTCAGCATTGTAGGAAAAGCAACAGCTAATACGTGCACAAAATCCCACAAACCCTAATGTGGTAATAATGGTGTTCAAACAAGATCCTGTCTGCCCCCTCAGCTGGCTGTCATAGAAACCATGGCACTATTCCAAAAATCTGGGAGTTCTTCCCCTCTCAGCCTTCACCGAAAAAGATCCCCCAGTCATTTGGATCATTTCAGTTTGTGGGATCTTGCTATACGCTAAGTAGCTGCTGTGTTTTCTGCATTGCTACGGTGATCACACTTCAGAAGTGCAGTGTCAGCTATAGAGTGCTTTGAGGCATCCTGCAATTGGGAAAGGCACTACATAAAAGCAAGTCTTTGATTCTAATTGCCTGGTTTGGGGAGTGACCCTGCCAACTGCCAGCCACTCACTATGGTAGAACTGAGAAGCTACACCTGTCTTTATCCAGATAGTGCTGAGAATATGGAAGTGACTACCTCAGGGAATGGTTGGGGTGAATAGTACAAATATGTTTCAGGGGAATCTGGGTAAAACAGATAAGGGAGAAAAGAATAAAGGGACATACTCATGGAGTGAGATGAAGAGAGGGGTAGAAAGAAGATTGTGCAGAGTATTGACACTGACATAGTCAAGCTAGACCAGATGGCCTGTTGCTATACTGTACATTGCATGTAAATTCTGTAAAGGGAATAGAATCAGGACTGGGTTTTGAAGTTGAGATTGCTTTGAATGAATTGTGTTGTGTGCAGTGGCTGTGATGCTTTGTAAATTTTTCTGCTCTTAAATGTGTTTTTCCTAAATGTGCAGGCCAAGAAGCAGCTGAGCTGTTTTCCACGACCCTTGACCCCAAAGGAGAAACGTGGTCACTCGCTGTTCGAGAACCAATCCAAACGCCTGACTCAGAATAAGGCCAAGAACCAGGTGCATTTCTCCGTTACTGCAACACCATTTTAGATCAGAAAAAAGGACAGACTGGTATTTATAAATATTCTGGCATCTTGGCCAATATTTATCGTCACTATCTCGTCATTGTTTATGGGATCCTAATGCACACATTACAGCTCAATAGTGGCCGTTGTTACAATCTCATATACAGAGAAGTCACTTTTAAAAAGAAATACGAACACTGAGAATTATGGCAAAATACTTCACATTTTAAACTAACTTTTACCATTACTACTAATTTAGTAGTAGCAGCAGCACATTTCACAACCACTTGCAGTTTTAATTTTGGCATTCTCCATTCCAGTTTTATTTCCACCCAGTTGTTTCCCCCATACTTTACAGGATCTGGAGAGCCCTGAATCAGAAACATACCCCACCCCGGTTTCTGCTTCCGGCTTCCCAGCTGCTTTACAGTCTCTGACAGATTCTCCTTGCGTATCTCAGTGGTGCTGCCAGACTAACTCTGTTAATATGAGAAAACACACAGATTAAAAACTCGAAGAAGAACACAAAAGACCTCCTGGAAATTTATCCGCATGGCACACCTGAGATGTCCAGATAGAAGCTTAAAGTAATTATCTCCAATTCCCTAATCTTCTCCTTGTTCTGGAAAACAATATAAATAACATAAATCCTTTATTGAGATGGTTATAGACATCAGCACTCAGAGGCTCGCGGTTATCCATCTTTTATTGCTTTCTCACTTTCATTTCTGGCTTTATTAAATAAAAATAGGCCTCGCTTTGATTTGCAATTACGATAGATTTGTTTACCAACTTCTCAAACCAGGGCGTTTTCATTGATCTTGGCTTTTAAAAATGTTAATTCCTACACTAAAAGTTATACACGTGGAGCATCTGAATCATAAATTAGATATTCCCAACCCTGCACTTTCAGTAACCACTTTGGAATGTCCTGAGGTGGTTGAAGTTGATATACAGATATGTAGATATACAGGTTTGTTTATCTTTGTGTAATCTTCAAACTTGGAAAGAATGTGCTAGATAAGGGCAGCACAGTGGTTAGCTTTGCTGCCTCACAGTACTAGGGACCCGGGTTCGATTCCATCCTTGGGTCGCTGTTTTGTGGATTCTGCATGTTCTCCTCGTGTCTGCGTGGGTTTTCCTGGGTGCTTCAGTTTCCTCCCACTGTCCAAAGGTCTGCGAGTGTTTAGACTAAATTGCCCCTTAGTGTCAGGGGGACTAGATAGAGTAAAAACGTGGGGTTATGGGGATAGGTGGACAGTGCAGACTCGATGGGCTAAATGGCCGCCTTCTGCACTGTAGGATTTTGTGATGTCGGGACGAGAAGGATTTACCATCTGTGTATCCCCTATTACCCTGTGTGGTGCATTTAACTTGCTGTGTCATTGTAGGTAATTTTACATTGGGACCTGAAGCTTTGATCACCTGCCCCACAATACAGACTCTGTGATTCAGTGTCAGGTTGTCTGGATTTTAGTGTGAAGCTCGTGAACCAGTGCATCAGATTGGGATGAGTTCAGTGGTTTGAATTTGTCATTATGTCAGTGTGGTTTGATAGCTGTCAGATCTGACATAGCATATTCATGGAAGGTCAGAGTTCCTTCCCAATGCTGTAGACAACTGAGGGGCTTACAGGGCTGCTCAGAAAGAACCAGTCACCTTCAGAGCCAGACCTAGTAAAGATTTTCTTTCACCAAACGATATTAGTGAAAACAGATGTTGTACGTTATTTTCCAGTTCCCTGTTCAAGAGCCCTTTGATGTGATTTATTAATGCTGGTGGTGGTGTTTAGAGTAATGGTTGGGGATTATCTTTTGTCTTGCTCTGAAGCTCATGGGTGCTTTTCAGTTACATAGCTTGGAACTGTTCTCCCTGGAGAAGAGGGGGATAACACAAGATTTGTTTGAGGTGCTCAAAATCATGAGGGGCATGGACAGAGTAGGTAGGGAAGAACTGTTCCCATTGCTGGAAGGATTGAGAACTAGTGGGCCCAGAATTGACAGAAGAAGCAATGGAGACATGAGAAATGATTAAGGTCTGAAATGCAATGCCTGTGAGTGCGATGGAGGCAACTTCAGTGGAGGCTTTCAAGAGAAAATTGGATTATTGTGTGAAAAGGAGAGTGAACAGGGCGATGGGCAGTGCAATAAATTGCTTATTCAGAGCACCAACGCAGATACCACGGGCCAAATGGTTTCCCTGTATGCCGTAACCATTCTGTGAAATCCAGTTGCTCTCTTCCACAATACCTCATGCTGTAGCATCACCACCTCCACCTGTTGACTGATCTGAAACCTTAGTTGCACCACACTGTCAGAATTGAGCTTCAGTCCTCAGCTGCAGGTTTACAAACTCCCCTGTCATCTCCCATTGGAGAGAAGTTTCAGTCCCCAGTTCCAAAGAGTAGTACAGTACAGGAACTTGTGGAGGGATGGGTTGGTAAGTTTGCCGATGACACGAAGGTTGGTGGTGTTGTGGATAGTCTGGAGGGATGTCAGAAGTTGCAGTGAGACATAGATAGGATGCAAGACTGGGTGGAGAAGTGGCAGATGGACTTCAACACAGATAAATGTGTAGTGGTCCATTTTGGCAGGTCCAATGGGATGAAGGAGTACAATATCAAGGGTAGGACTCTTAGCAGTGTTGAAGAGCAGAAGGACCTTGGGGTCCGTGTCCATAGGACTCTTAATCAGCCTCGCAGGTGGAGGATGTGGTCAAGAAGGCGTATGGTGTGCTAGCCTTCATTGATCGAGGGATTGGGAGGTAATGCTGCAACTTTACAAGACCCTTGTCAGACTCCACTTGGAGTACTGTGCGCAGTTCTGATCACCTCACCACAAGAAGAACGTGGAAGCTATTGAGAGGGTGCAGAGGAGATTTACAAGGATGTTGCCTGGATTGGGAGGCATATGCCTTATGAGGATAGGTTGAGGGAGCTCGGTCTCTTCTCCCTGGAGAGACGAAGGATGAGAGGCGACCTGATAGAGGTTTATAAAATGTTGAGAGGAATAGATAGGGTGGATTCTCGGAGGCTATTTCCCAGGGCTGAAATGGTCGCTACAAGAGGACACAGGTTTAAGGTACTGGGGAGCAGGTACAGAGGAGATGTCAGGGGTAAGTTTTTCACTCGAGGGTGGTGAGTGAGTGGAATCGGCTGCCGTTGGTGGTGGTAGAGGCAAACTCACTGGGGTCTTTTAAGAGACTTCTGGATGAGTATATGGGATCTAATGGGATTGAGAGTTATAGATAGGCCTGGTAGGTATGGATATGATCGGTGCAACTTGTGGGCCGAAGGGCCTGTTTGTGCTGTAGTGTTCTATGTTCGGTCCATCAAGCCTGTGCCAACACATGACGCCTTTCTAAATGAAGGATCTTTTGCCTGTACGTAGTCCGTATCCCTCTGTTCCCTCCCTGTGGATGCCTCTTAAGCGCCCCTTTGTTTACCTTTTTGTTTTCCTTGCTTTTTCCTCCCAGGATGATAGACGCAAATCGATATCTTACACTGTCTTGAATACACCTCGAAGACTGGGCAACACCCTGATGAGGGGCATCAATAAAAGGGCAACTCCCAAGAAAACCCCAAAGAAAACGCCCAAGAAATCTCCCAAAACAAATTCTAAAAAGGTAATTATCTGATTTTTAAAATGCAGGGGTGCAAGTATCAGGAGGTAAACTTGCCCTTTTTGAATACTTGTTGGATTCTGAGTGTTTCTTGCCTATCTCTAGTTTGCTGGAAGTATTGAAAATTCAGCCATTGGTGTGGGGCTGGAGTCACGTGTGGGCCCAGAATGGGTAAGGACTACAGATTTCCCCTCTTAATGGGCACAAGTGAACCAGCTGGGTGTTTGACAACAATCCAGTAACCTTGTGGTCACTTTAATTAATAGCAGCCCAAAATCAGCAGATTTATTCAATGTGAGTGAGTGGGCAATTAAATGACAAATGTATAAACACTTGGATGAACGTGAAGTTATCCTCTACAGACAGAGAAACAAAATGGCAGAGTATTTAACTGGTGGGAGACTGGGAAATGTTGATGTACAAAGGAGCTGAGTGTCCTTGTATACCAGTCACTGAAAGCAAACAGGAAGGCAAATGGTACGTTGGTCTTCATTGCCAAAGGACTTGAGTACAGGAGCAAGGATGTCTTATTACAGCTGAACGGGGCCTTAGTGTATTGTGTGCAGTTTTTCTTTCCCTTTTCTAAGAATGGAAATAATCCCATAGAGGGAGTACAGCGATGGTTCACCAGGCAGATTTCTGGTATGGCTAGATTACCAAACAAGGTGAGTTTGGATCGACTGGGCCTGCATTCACTGAAATTTAGAAGAATGAGATGGGATCTATTTGAAATGTATACAATTCTGACAGTGCTGGACAAACTGGATGCAGGGCTGGCCTCCATTCTCATATCACCATGGTGCCCTGAACCTCAATCTTTGTCCTATCTAGGCCTTGCCGCGGGCAGCTGGCCTAGTGGGTGTCTGTAGGCCATTTCACCATGGGCTCCCTTGCCCATGGGTTAGGGGGTGGGGTCAGTGAGACCAATGAGCTCATGTACAGCCTCCCCTGCCACTATGTGCCACCCAGCCTGCTGGACAACACTGTTGCCTATAACACCATCCCCCAGGAGCTGGTGATATTGGCCGTTGCAGATTGAAACATGAAGCGGGGTGTTCTTTGTGGTGTTTGGTGTCAGCTCGATGGGCTGAATGGCCTCCTTCTGCACTGTAAAGATTCTGTGACTCTTGGACCAATGTTTACTCCTTGGCCAGAGCTAAACTCAGGTGATCTGGGTGTTTCATGATGCCATTTGCTCTGCCCTCTGGCTCACGTTTACCTTTGACTTTTTTTTCCATTTCTGTTTCAGGAAATTGGCACCCGCAAAATGCCCAGGAACGTGAAGATGTGAGTGTTGATTGAAGGGCAATTTGGCAAGACCCTTGAGCAGGAGACTAACCTGTCCAAGGTTGGATGTTTGTGAAGACCTGTTCTGCCTGAAGGAACTCAGGCAAACCGTTGGCTTACTCTTTTATTTTTTTAACGAAACAATTTGCCTTAAGAGTGATTAACGAGGTCAGACTGAATACCAGTCAGCGTAGAGTACGTTAGTATCCAGGAGGGTGAGTTATACCAGTCAGCGTAGAATACATTAGTATCCAGGAGGAGAGTTAATTAACTCCCTATTACACTCCTGCCTCCTAGTTTTAAATGCTCATACTGATTTACTCCAGTATTAGGATCGTGGCTGAAACTTTCTATCAAACTATATTTCTTACGTCCTTTTGCAAGCCTTGCCTGTTGTAAATTTTCCTGTTGGTGCTTTTGAAGCGGTTTTCTTTGATAAGGCTGTACAGTGGCAGCATTTGGCACCTGTCACCTGCAGGGACAGGTCAGTGCGCATAACTTTATAAAGAATACATATTGGGGCCCAACTCCGTGAGCTGGGAGCGGGGACTGAGTTTATCCAACCTCGGGTAGACATTATTCCCTGCTGAGTTTATCCAGCCTTGGATAGACCTTATCTCCCAGGGAGTTCATCCAGCCTCGGGTAGACCTTATCCTCCCGCGCGCGCCCCCACCCCACCCACCCACCCACCCCCAAGCCACCTAGAGCACTTCTTGATCCCATGTTCACACTGGGAGAAGCCAGGACTCCTTGCACCCACGTCCTGCTCTATCCTCAGAACTGAAAGTTGGCACTGCCACTGTACAGCTTGATGGAGTATTCCTGCAGCTAGTTAGATTGTAGCTGTCGAGCATTGTTGCGTTGTGATTATACAGGAGAGGAGGCATAAGAATGGAGACCTGGTCTGCTAACCTGACCCCAAGAAGTATTGCCAATCAGTTGGGTGGAGGTGGCATCAAAACCCAATCCTTTCGATCAGGTTTGATTTTGACAGTTGTATCATTTTATTGCTCTGTCTCTAGGGCTTGTCACTACTTTCAGGTTCATTTGAAATTGCAGCATGTTAGCGAAGAAATATTTTGGATAATTTTGTGCTGTATTTAGGCAAGTGTTGACCACAGTCAGATTTGCACAGCCCTCCCCAGGCCCCAGGCCCCATCCCCGCCCCCTGCCTAGACCTGGCTGACACATTTGCTGCTGATGTTGTGCAGTGTGACTGCAAACCCCACCTTGTTCCCCTGTGTGAGTGTAACCGGCACCAGGCTGTCTCTCCACTCTTGAGAGCGCACCTGATCGTAACTATACTCACCTTTTTCATTACCTGATCCCTCCCAGCTCCAGGTGGAGAGCAGTGGGAGAGATTTGGCTTAGAATAGCCTCAGCTGTGAGACGCATCTCCGTGTGTGTCTGCAGTTAACCAGCGGGACTTTGAATGGATCCTCAACTCAAAACAGTGAAAAATTGCAGAATTGAGAATTCTGGTAAAATTGGAGAGAAAGAGGCAAAATGATCAGATTCAGATTGCAACCTCTTATCCCCCATTCCCCCAACCCAAATGTTGGAGTGAAAAACAGCAATAAACACTGCCTTCTGCCTGGTGAGCTGACTGTAAATCCTTTGGCTCTGTTACCCATAAGACTCACTCACCCAGTTGTCCACTTTATTCTTAAGCAACTTTGAACAAATGAAAGTATTTGTTGTTGATGTTCAGGCAGCTCCTGTATCCAGGATTCTGATGCTGGGAGTCTTAGTGCAGGTCATTCTCTTAGCATTGTCCACCTACCTGCCACTGCTGGAGGGCCCAACTCTTCCAGTGCCACTGTCTGTAGAACACTAAATGAATTTCGGCAGTGTTATCGGACATGTCATTTTAGGTCTCAGCCCTTTGCAAGCTGCCTCCTGTATGCCGCAGTGCTAGGTTATGTATATGTAGACATTATTAATCAGTAATTGTGTGTTTATTATGATAAGCCTGTTTTAAGCTCTTGTAGGTAATAATGAAGTTGAATATTGGACTTTTAAGGACACATGGCTAACTTCAGTCACCACAGCCACAGGGCATCACAAGCTGGTAACGAAGTCCCAGCTGGCTAAGGCACAAATTTATTTAATTTTTAAAATGCCCGATGCCAGTCTGGGAAACACATCCATTTTTTACACTTAAACTGTTGAGGATCTCTGCACTGGTGAACACCAAGGTCTGTGTGGCAGGGGGGTTGTTTGTGTTTGTGTGTGGTGGGGGGGGAGAGGGGAGTATATGCGTCGGGGTGTGTGTGTGTTGGGGGTGGCGGTGTGGTGTGTGTGTCCATCTGGCTGTGTGGTGTTCCATATTTGATTGCTTTGCAGAGAAGTTGGAATGAAACTCAAAGCCGCAGTTAGCGGCAGGTGTTTATGGCTGAGTGTGTTACCCGAGTGCATGCGTGTATTTAGTGTCTCCACTCCGTGCCTCAAGAGATTTTCCAACTGGATCTGCCTTTGTATCAGGTTGAGTGGGAGTGAGTGCCAGAGACTCCCAGAATCCCAATGTGCATTTTCCCCCCCGCCCATGTGAGCCCATGGTCACTATGGAGATGCACTTTTTATAAATAAGTTTCTGAAGCGTGTCTTGCTGCTGGCTGACCGCCATTCAGGCAAATCTGCCACAAACTCCGTCCAGGTCCTGTGTGAAAGCAAGGTGACCCTGCAGGCGCTCTGGGTGAAGAAGGCAGTGCAAACCAAGACATGGAAAAATTTGGCACAAAGCATGCACCTGCCTTTCCCCCTCCTCCCAGTCAGCCTGACCCAGAGATACCTCCTCCCCGTTTAAATTTCGTTTCCAGTGCCCTCTTCATATATTGACGACAGCCAGCATAAGCAGGATCTATCGAGCACTTGTACTGATAGAGAATCTGTCAGGTTCCAGTGACCCCACTGTGTGTTTAGGTTGTGTGAGGTGCGGTCGGTGGTCACTGGAGCAGTTTCCTGGTGGTCCCATCATCTGTCTGCAGACAGTGGGACATTGACTGGGTTCGCGGTGATTTTTATCACTATCTGAAATGATGTACTATTCGCTCTCTCTAAAGCAGGCTTTTAAAAATATTAATTTTTTTATACAAGGTGTTTAGACTCTCTTTTTCTCTCTACAGTGCAGTCCTACCGAATGCACAGTGTAATCCTAAATGTTGTCTTCACTTAATAAAATAAATGTATCTGTTACATACTTTCTGCTTGTAGTTTTTGAAGGGACTGTGTTGCTGTAGTACAGCAGATTTACTCTGAGGCAGACTGGGTGGAGTTAACTCCTTTAAAAAGCTGGAATCTCTCCGTTACTCTGCTGTCTCTGGGGTCTGGGAGCAGACTTGCTGAAAAAGGGGGAGAAAAAAGTCCCACACAGCACCTTCCCAAATAAAATCAAAATGCTGGAAATACGCAGGTCTGGTAGTGTCTATAGAAAGGAAAACCGAATTAACGTTTCATTACAGCTGGGAATATTAGCAATGTAATAGGTTTTGAGCAAGGAGTGGGCAGGGCAAAGACGAAAGGCAGGTCTGTGGTAGAGTGGGAGATGACAGTTTGAATGGCAGTCCCAGGGTCAAAGGGAATGGTGATGGGGCAAGAAAAGAAACGAAAGATGGCTTGTAGTTAGAACGGAGATGTTCTAAAAGTGGCCTCCCAATCTGCATTTGGACTCCTCAGTGGAGAGGGGACAACATTGAGAGCAGCAAATATAGTATAGGCATCTCAGCTGTGGGACATCACTGTCCCTTGGGGTTGTGTCCTTGGCCTAACCATTTGCTGCTTCATCGATGGCCTTCCCTCCATCATAAGGTCAGACGTGGGGATGTTCACGATGTTCAGCACTATTCACGACTCCTCAGATACTGAAGCGGTCTGTGTCCAAATGCAATGAGATCTGGACAATATCCAGGCTTGGGCTGACAAGTGGCAGTAACATTTGTGTCACACAAATGCCAGGTAATGACCATCACCAACAATAGAGAATCTAATCATGTCATCTTGACATTCAATGACATTACCATCACTGAATCCCCCATTATCAACATCCTGAGGGGGTTACCATTGGCCAAAAACTGAACTGGATTAGCCATATAAATACTGTGGCTACCAGAGCAGGTCAAAAGGCTAGGAATCTTGCAGCGAGTAACTCATCTCCAGACTTCCCAGAGCCTGTCCACCTTCTGCAAGGCACATGTCGGGAGCGTGATGGGATACTTTCTACTTCTCTGAATGAGTGCAGCTCCAACAGCGCTCAATACTACCCAGGACAAAGCAGCTTATTTGGTTGGCACCCTATCTACAAACATTCACTCCCTGTGCTCCCAATGAATAGTGGCAGCAATGTGTACCGCCTACAAGATGCACTGCAGCAACTCACCAAGGTTCCTTAGACCTTGCAAGACCACGACCACTACCATCAAGGACAAGAGCAGTAAGTATCTGGGAACGCCGTCGCATGGGGTTTCCCTCCAAGTCACTGAACACCCAGACTTGGAAATATATCGCCGTTCACTGTTGCTGGTTCAAAATCTGGGAATTCCCTCCCTAACAGCAATGTGGGTGTATTCATACCACATGAACTGCAGCTTACCCATCTCAAGGGCAACTCATGGTTAGTACTGCTGCCTCAGTGTCAGGCATGTGTCTGCGTGGGTTTTGTCTGTGTGCTCTATTGAATATAAAAGTAGGGAGGTCTTGCTGTGGCTGTATAGGGCATTGGTGAGGCCGCAGCTGGAGTACTGTGTGCAGTTTTGGGCGCTGTACTTACGCAAGGATATTTTGGCCTTGGAGGGAGTGCAGAGGAGGTTTACTAGGCTGATGCCGGAGTTGAGGGGGTTGAGCTATGAGGAGAGGCTGAATAAACTAGGCTTGTATTCATTAGAGTTTAGAAGAATGAGGGGAGATCTCATTGAGACGTATAAGATGATGAATGGGATGGATAGGATAGAGGTGGAGAGACTCTTCCCGCTCAGAAAGGATAATAGGACTAGGGGGCACAGCCTCAAGATAAGGGGGGGGGGCGGTTTAGAACGGAGTTGAGGAGGAACTTCTTCACTCAAAGGGTGGTGAATCTCTGGAATTCTCTGCCCGTTGAAGTGGTGGAGGCTACCTCGCTAAATATTTTTAAGACGCGGGTTGATGGGTTTTTGATAAGAGAGGGGATTAAGGGTTATGGGGAGAGGGCGGGAATGTGGAACTGAGCCACGACAGATCAGCCATGATCTTATTGAATGGGGGGGCAGGCTCGAAGGGCTAGATGGCCTACTCCTGCTCCTATTTCTTATGTTCTTATGTTCTCTGGTTTCCTCCCACAGTCTGAAAGACGTGCTGGTTTGGTACATTGACCCAAAAATACACCAGAGTATGGCAACTGGGGAAATTTCACAGTAACTTTGTTTGTTGTGTGAATGTAAGTCTTACATGTGACTAATAATAAATAAAAACAATTAGTGATGAACAATAAATGCTGGTCGAGCTGGTGACAGCCACATCCTGTAAATTGTGATTTTTAAGTGTGCTATGCTGAAAGAAGGATGAGTGGATCACTGCTTCACCTGGAAGGAATGTTTTGGGACCTGGATGGTGAGGAGGAGGAATTAAAAAGGCAGGTGTTTCTCCTGGCTTTGTGTGGAAAAGAAACTGCGCATTTGGGTTGATTAAACCAGGGTGTCGTGGGGAGTGGGGGAATGCTGGCAGGGACGATGCTTTTGATGGTAACAAATTGGGGGTGGCAGAAAATAATCAGAAAAGGGCTTCTGGAGGAAGAATGAACCAATAGTGTGTGGAAATGTAACCGAGGTAATTGTGGGAGTTGGTGGCTTATCTTCAGAAACGAAGAGCAGAGAGATGAGGAAGTGAGGAGTCTGGAATGGACGACATGAAACTTAAGAAGAAAATGGAACTTGATGAAATTTTCCAATTCAGGATAAGTGGAGGACCAGGCATCAAGATGGTTATCACTGCCCCAGAAAACAACCAGGGAGAAGGAGCCTGTTTTTGGAATAGTGTCAAATCCACCTGAGGCGGCAGGTAAAAATTCTGTTTAATGCTTCATCTGAAAGACACCCTCTGCCAGTGTGGTGCTCCCCCGGCGATGACCCTCTGCCAGTGCGGCGCTCCCCCGGCGATGACCCTCTGCCAGTGCGGCGCTCCCCCGGCGATGACCCTCTGCCAGTGCGGCGCTCCCCTGGCGATGACCCTCTGCCAGTGCGGCGCTCCCCCGGCGATGACCCTCTGCCAGTGCGGCGCTCCCCCGGCGATGACCCTCTGCCAGTGCGGCGCTCCCCCGGCGATGACCCTCTGCCAGTGCGGCGCTCCCCCGGCGATGACCCTCTGCCAGTGCGGCGCTCCCCCGGCGATGACCCTCTGCCAGTGCGGCGCTCCCCCGGCGATGACCCTCTGCCAGTGCGGCGCTCCCCCGGCGATGACCCTCTGCCAGTGCGGCGCTCCCCCGGCGATGACCCTCTGCCAGTGCGGCGCTCCCCCGGCGATGACCCTCTGCCAGTGCGGCGCTCCCCCGGCGATGACCCTCTGCCAGTGCGGCGCTCCCCCGGCGATGACCCTCTGCCAGAGTGCTGTCCCCTCTGCACTGAGACATGGCTGACAAACAGAGGCAACTCGTGTCCAGTAGCTGAATGAGTTTGTTCCTGCGGTGCAGAGGATTGTGCTCCAGTATCAGAAACTGAAATATTAAAACTTTTCACTGCTATTGCACTCGTACCCTCTCCACCTCTTACCCTTCCTGCACTCTCCACGTAGGCATCAAATATTCCAAAACACCGATACATCCTCCTTCCATGCTGTGTTACGCTGAAGAGACTTCAGGACACCGGGTTAAAGTCCAACAAGTTTATTGGATAGCACAAGCTTTGAGTGTTGCTCCTTCAGGTGAGAAATAGACACAAACTCAAGATAATCTTATCTTGTAAATTGAGTCTGTGCCCATATCTGTGAACACAACTCCTCACTCACCTGAAGGGACATTCCAAAAGCTCGTGTTACCAAATAAACCTGTTGGACTTTAACCTGGTGTTGTGAGACTTCTTACTGTGCAGTCCATCACCAGCATCTCTACATCATCTCTGAAGGGGCCATTTGGCCCATCATATCTATGCTGGCCCTCTGAGAGGGATGTAATTAACCTCACCTCTTTCCATCAATCTGTTATCCTCAAAAACGAAATTCTGTGCAACATTTTTGCACCATAATTAAATAGCAGCTGTAAAAATCTCAGCACAGTAAATGACACTTTAATAGTATCATCAAGGTGTATTCTTATGAAATAGCAAATTCATAGTATGATTTATTGATTTTTAAAAACGTCAAAATTGGTCTGTGCAACATCGAGCACTGAAGGGCCTGTACTGCGCTGTAATGTTCTGTTTTAAAAATTAGATGGTGTTTTTAATCCCAAAGTTATTTTGTTGGAAGTTTTTTTGAGCATACAAACATAATAGTTCCAAATGTAATAGACTATCTTAATGTTGGAATGTTAAAACTTGATTTTATTTATTAGTATAACAAGTAGGTTTGCATTAACTTAGCAATGAAGTTATTATAAAAACACACGAGTCTGGTTTCCTTGTGTAAAGACTTCAATTTCTATAGCGCCTTTCACAACTATGTGACATCCTGAAGCATTTAACAGCCATTGAAATACATCTGCAATGTAGCCACAATTGTTGTTTGGGAAACACAGAAATCTGTGCCCATAGCGAGGATCCACAAACCAACATCTTGGTGCATTTATGGCATTAGTTAAGGGATAACTATCAGCCAGGACATCTGATGGAGAACTCCTTTGCTTTTCCAATAGCGGTTGTGGGAGATCTGAGCTGAAAGCTGGTGCCTATGACAGTGCAGCATGCCCTCAATACTGCACTGGGGGCTTGGGCCTATATTATGGTGTACAGGCCTCCAAAGTGGGACTCAAATCCACAACCTCCTAGGTCAGAGGTAGGAATGTGTCACCAAACAGCCTCAAAATGAGGAGAAAAGCAAAATGGAACAAAAGATGTCCAGGTAGACTGCAAACCAGTTGTGTTTAATTTTCATGGACAGTATAGCTGTGTAGCTGACACTACAGGGCTGTCAGTTCTTAGGATATCTTTCTGTTGTAGTTCTTTGCTTTGGTGCAGAACGCAGTCTTTAGGAGGTTAGCATGTTTGCCGGATTGTCTCCTGTTACATCACAGCACCGAATTTTGTTTGCAGATACATCTCCCACTTCTATTTGTGTTGCTGCTGCAAAATATAAAACAAAACCTCATTGAAAACACAGAGGATACTCAACCCTTCTTGCTTATTAGAGGGAATTATCCTATTAATTCCATTCCCCCTAGAATCCTAAAATTCCCTACGCTTCAGAAGGAGGCCATTCGGCCCATCAAGTCTGTACTGACAACAATCCTACCCAGGCCCTAGCCCCACAACTTCACATATTTACTCTGCTAATCCTTCTAACCTATTCATCCCTGGATATTAAGGGGCAATTTAGCGTGGCCAATCCGCCTAACCTGCACATCTTTGGATTGTGGGAGGAAACCCACACAGATTCGAGGAGGACATGCAAACCACACAGACAGTGACCTGAGCCGGGAATCAAACCCAGGTCCGTGGAGTTGTGAGGCAGCACTGTGCCACTGCCCTGCACCCCCTTGCCACTTTTACTCTGGAGCCTGACACACCGCTCTCTGTTTCCCATTTCCAATTCACGATTAAGTCAGTTTGCACTGTCCTTGATGAGAAACGGTTCACTGTTGTCTCAGATGTTAAGTCTGACTTTGATCTGAACTGCTTGGACTCTTGGCAGTGTGGAAGATCAGAAGGATCTTGGGGCCCGAGGTCATAGGACGCTCAAAGCAGCTGCGCAGGTTGAAGCTGTGGTTAAGAAGGCGTATGGTGTACTGACCTTCCTCAATCGAGGAATTGAGTTTAGGAGTCGAGAGATAATGTTGCAGCTTTATAGGACCCTGGTCAGACCCCACTTGGAGTACTGTGCTCAGTTCTGGTCGCCTCATTACAGGAAGGATGTGGAAGCTATGAAAAGGGTGCAGAGGAGACTTACAAGGATGTTGCCTGGATTGGGGAGCATGTCTTAGGAGGATAGGTTGAGGGAGCCTTTTCTTCTTGGAGAGAGGAAGGATGAGGGGTGACCTGATAGAGGTGTATAAGATGTTGAGAGGTATTGATTGAGTGGATAGTCAGAGGCTTTTCCCCAGGGCTGAAGTGGCTGCCACAAGAGGAGACAGGTTTAAGACGCTGGGGAGTAGATACAGAGGAGATGTTGGGTAAGTTTTTCACAGAGTGGTGGGTGCGTGGAATGGGCTGTAGGCAATGATGGTGGAGGCAGATTCGATAGCGTCTTTTAGGAGACTTTTAAATAAGTACATGGAACTTAGTAAGATAGAGAAGGGTTATAGGTGAGCCTAGTAATCTGTAAGGTAGGGATACGTTTGACACTTTGTGGGCTGAAGGGCCTGTATTATGCTGTAGTTTTTCTATGTTTCTATGCTTCACTGCTGTGACGGGCTGAACCCTGGTTGGAGGGATGCCAGTGTGGAGCAGCAGGAAAGACGGGCACAGATTTGGGATTCAGCAGCACAGTGGGAAAGTAAATGTTTAGTCACAGTGCAGAGAGATTTAGTTCATCTCAAGACAAGCACAGTATGAGGCAGTGGCACAGTGGTAATGTCACTGGTCTAGTAATCCAGGGGCCTGGGTGAATGGTCTGGGGCATGGGTTCAAATCCCACCACATCATTCAATTCAATTTTAAAAATCTGAAATTGAAATCTAGTCCCAGAAACAATGACCATGAAAATGTGGATACTGGAAACCTGAAATAAAACCAGGAAGAGTCGGAAATACTCAGCATATCTGGCTGCCCATTACGCAAACCAGCCTCCCATTCATTGACTCTGTCTACACTTCCCGCTGCCTCTGCAAAGCAGCCAGCATAATTAAGGATCCCACCCACCCAGACATTCTCTCTTCCACTTTCTTTAATTGGGAAAAAGATACAAAAGTCTGAGGTCACGCACCAACCAACTCAAGGACAGCTTCCTCCCTGCTGCTGTCAGACTTTTGAATAGATTTACCTTGCATTAACTTGATCTTTCTCTACACCCTAGCTATAACTGTAACATTACATTCTGCACTCTCTCCTTTCCTTCTTGCCTCTGTACTCTATGAATGGTATGCTTTGTATAGTGTACAAGAAACAATACTTTTCACTGTGTCAATACATTTGACAATCAACATCCGAGTCAGAGTTCAATGAAAACTAGAATTCTTACCAGTTTCATCTGCGTCGCCCAATCTGCGAGAATGAGATCTTTCTCACTGTAATTTAATAACAAGGAGAGAGAGAGAGAACTTTAAACCATGAGGTTTTTATTCAGTTATTACCAGTTGCAGTACAACACTGTTACTGTCACCTCTCCCTCCCTCACATTGACCCATCAGTCAGGATGGCAGGAACTGAGGTGGGGAAAATAAAACTTAAACAACTTGGAATGTGGACATCAGCTCTGGCACGTTCAAACCAGATGTTCATTGTTGCATTTGGCTTTGATACTTCAGTTGAACATGTCCATCCCATTCAGAGCCGCGCCGTCAGAGGGTCGGTGCCGAGGGAGCGCCGCGCCGTCAGGGGGTCGGTGCAGAGGGAGCGCCGCGCCCTCAGGGGGTCGGTGCCGAGGGAGCGCCGCGCCCTCAGGGGGTCGGTGCTGAGGGAGCGCCACACTGTTGTTGTTAAATTCTCCCTCAGTGTACCCTAACAGGTGATGGAGTGTGGCAACTAGGGGATTTTCAGAGTAACTTCATTGCAGTGTTAATGTAAGGCTACTTGTGACACTAATAAATAAAATTTAACTTTAATGATCCCACATTTCCCTAAATTAGATCAGTAAGTATTGTTCATTGGTTTAAAAGCAGTTCAGGACACACTGAGGTGCTTGGAAGATGCTGTCGAGATGCAGGTTTTTTGGTTGGTAACTCAGCCCTCACCGTGAAGCTGCTCCTGATTGTGCAGCAATGCCGCCACCTGCTGTTCACTTACCTAAAGTGATGCTCATCTCTGAGCTCCCAGTGAGACTCATCACAACACACACAAAGTTAGTCTTAAAATCTTCTGGTGTGACCTTGGTGAACTTCAGATGCTTCTGAATTACAGTTTTCCCTTTATCAGTCAGGAACCTATTGGGGATGGATAAAATGGGACATGGTGATTTCCATTGGAAATACTGGCTGACCAACTGGTTCCTGTCCTTCAAGCTCAATGATGTGGAGATGCCAGTGTTGGACTGGGGTAAACACAGTAAGAAGTCACCTGGTGTTGTGAGACTTCTTACTGTCTTCAAGATCAATTGCAGAGAATGCCTTACTGATCCCTGAGGAGGATGTTTACCTCAATTCTCACTTCTCATGACAAATATATAATCATTGTCATGAGCCTCATGTACAACTATCTCTCAAGGTCTCACCTCTTTCCCTCTAACATCTTCCATATCCACAATCCTCATTTCTCTCAGCTCCTCCCACACTGGCCCCTCAATTTTAACCATTCCGCTACTGCGGGCTGTATCGTCAGCTGCCGAGGCCTTAAGGTTGATTCTGAGACCAGGGTCCTGAATCTCAACAGAGGGAACTATGATGGTACGGAGGCATGAATTGGCCAGGATGGACTGGGAAAAGTTATTGGAAGAAAAGACAGTGGGGAATTCCAGAAGTTGTTTATTCTGTTTGGCTCAAGAGTGGTAAGGGAATTGTGATCAAACCATGACTTACAAGGGAAATTAGAGATAGTATCAGATTCAAGGAAGAAGCATACAAATTGGCGAGAAAAAGCAATAGGCCTGAGGATCAGGAGCAGCTTAAAATTCAATGGACGACCCAGGGATTGATTAAGAAGGGAAAAATAGAATATGAAAGTCAGCTAGCTGGGAACATAAAAACTGACTGTAAAAGTTTCCATAGGTATATAAAGAGAAAAAGATTGACAAAAACAAATGTAGGCCCTTACAGTCAAAGACAGGAGAATTCATAATGGGGAATAAAGAAACGGCCGCAGAATTAAATTTATACTTTATTCATGTCTCCCTTTGTGAAGACTGAAGCAATGTACCAGAAGTGCTGAGAGAAACAAGTTTTAGTGAGGAGCTGTAGGAAATCAGCATTGGCAGAAAAGTGGTTTTGGGGAAATTGATGGGATTGAAGGTGGATAAATCTTCAGGTCCTGATGATCTTCATCCCAGAGTACTTAAGGAAATGGCCCTAGAAATAGTAGATCCATTGGTGGTTATCCAAAATTCTTTGGACTCTGAAATAGTTCCTCCAGAGAGTAGCTAATGTAAGCCCAATATTCAAAAAAGAGGGGTGGAGAGAAATCAGGAAACTACAGAGCAGTGAGCCTAACGTTGGTACTGGGGAGGCTGCTGGAGCCCATTATCAAGGATTTCATAACTCGGCATTTGGAAGGCAGTGGGATAATCAGACAAAGTCAGCATGGATTTATAAAAGGGAAATCATTCTTGACAATTCTATTGGAATTCTTTGAGGATGTACCTAGTAGACTTGATCGAGGAGAACCAGTGGATGTGGTTTATTTAGACTTTCAGAAGGCTTTTGGCAAGTCTCACATACAGTAAAGTTAAAGCATATGGGATTGCAGATAATGTCTCGAGACAGATAGAAAGTTGGTTAGCAGATAGGAAGCAAAGAGTTGGCATAAATGGGTCTTTTTCTGATTGGTAGTCAGTGACTAGTGGGATTCTGCCGGGATCTGTGCTGGGACCCCAACTGTTCACATTAATATATTAATGATTTGGACGAGGGAACTGACTGTATTATCTCCAAATTTGCAGATGATACAAAGTTGGGTGTGAGGATGAGCTGTGAGGAGGATGCAGAGATGTTTCAGAGTGAATTGGACAGGCTGAGTGTGTGGGTATCTGCATGGCAGATGCAGTATAATGTGGATAAATGTGAGGTTTACACTTTGGTAACAATAATAGGAAGACAGATTATTATTTGAATGGGTGTAAATTGAGAGAAGTGGATACTCAGCGAGACCTGGAGCCCTCATGCCTCCATTGCTGAAAGTAAGCGCGCAGGTACAGCAGGCAGTAAAGAAGCCAAATGGTATGTTGGCCTTCATAGCGAGGGGATTTGGGTATAGGGATAGGGATGTTTTGTGCAATTGTACAGGGTGTTGGTGAGGCCACACCTGGAATATTGTGTGCATTTTGGTGTCTTTATCTGGGGAAGGATGTCCTTGCTACAGAGGGAATCCAGCAAAGGTTTACCAGGCTGATTCCTGGGATGGCAGATCTGTCATGTGAGGGGAGACTAAGTCGGTTAAGATTATATTCACTGGAGTTTAGAAGAGTGAGAGGGGATCTCATAGAAACTTATAAAATTCTAAACAGGGGTAGACAGGGGAGATTCAGAAAGAACGTTCCCGATGGTGGGGGAGTCCAGAACTAGGGGTCATAGTTTGAAGGGGTAAACCTTTTAGAACTGAGTTGAGGAGAAATTTCTTCACCCAGAGGGTGGTGAATGTGTGGAATTCAATCCCACAGAAAGTAGTTGAGGCCAAAATGTCGTGTGATTGCAAGAAGAAATTAGATATACTCTTGGAGCTAAAGGGATCAAAGAATATTGGGGGGGGGGGGGGGGGTGGAATCAGGATATTGAATTCAATGATCAGCCACAATCAAAATGAATAGCAGGGCAGGCTCGAAGGGCTGAATGGCCACCTCCTGCTTCTAGTTTCTGTTTTTCTATGTTAGGTCTGGAATTCCCCCCCGGAACCTCTGTCTCTCTCTCTCCTCACTTTAAGATGCTCCTTCTGGTCACCTGACCTATTTTTGCCTAATGTGCCTCTGATCTGTCTGTTGTCACTGCCATGGCCCAATCCTGGCGCAGATCGTCTCCCCAACCTGCTCCCGGTCTGCTGCCACCTCCGCTTTGTCCTGAAGGTTTACAGCTCATTCTTCAATATCTGATCCGCATCGCTGTGTGATTGTGGGGGGGGATTGGACAGTAGGTAAAGGAGGGGGGGGGGGGTGGATTGGACAGTAGGTAAAGGAGGGGGTGACCTGGGGATCTTAACCCTGGATTGTTTTCAAAAGTGTGAACTTACTCTTCCTTCCCTTCTTTCACCCTGCCATCCTGGAACAGGTCCTCGATGAATTGCTGATTGGCCAGCCAGTAAATGATTGTGGAGTATTTGTCTGAGCTGCTAGTGAGAGCCCTACAGGTCAGTTGCAGTGACTTTCCTGTGTGAAGATAAAGATAGAGTTTGTAAATGCCGCAACAGTTCAGGGGTAACGTTGATCATAATCAGGATTCAGGTTCGAGGTGTTTCACTGTGCCCCAGTGGGTCCAACTCTCTTCCTAGAGACAGGAAGTTTCAGATTCAAGTTCCATAGTCTTCAATCTTATAAACAAGGCTGACGATCCCAGTGCATTACTGAGGGAGCGCCGCACTGTCAGAGGACCAGTGCCGAGGGAACAATGCAATGACCCTCTGACAGTGTGGAACTCCCTCAGTGCTGAACTGTGTGCGTCAGTCTGGGGTCACATCTGAAACTACAAGTGTAGCTCAGCACAATCTGGCCACACAGCCAGTGTCTCTCACTCTGTCCGACAGTGACATTATCAATTGCATCAACAGTTTACACACCATTGGCTTGTGGACAAATGAAGGATGTACTTACCCAGCTCAGCTCTGACCCGTGTGTCAGTTGGTACGATGATTGCTGGGGGAGCACTTCCTGCAAACCCTGTGAAGACAGAATCAAATCATTTCAACATGACCGAGAGATAACAGGGGCCTGAACACCACACAGTCTACATATTGCAAAGCAGCACAACAAGAGGAGGCCATTCAGCCCATCGAACCTGTACTGCCATTCAATTAGATCATTGCTGATCCGCATTTCACCTCTGTCCAATCACCTTGCTTCCTATCTTTGCCTAACTAAAGGATCTAATTTTGAAATCTCCACTGGAGGCCCAGCCTCAGGGCGGAGTGGGTGGGTGTGGGCAGAGGGGGGTCAGATTCTCACTCCCTTTTGTGTGAGGAAATACTTCCTGACTCCCCCCCCTCTCCCGGTTACAGTTCTGGCTCCTAATTTTAAAGTTCTGTCCCTTTGTAACATCCGAATATATGAATTAGGAGCAGGAGGAGGCCATTTGGCCCCTCAAGCCTAGTCCACCATTCAATAAGATCATGGGTGATCAGATTATATTGCGAATTCCACATCCCCCAACCTACCCGATAACCTTTGGATTCTCTTACACAATAGGATTCTTTGTAATTTAGCCCTTTTACTCCAGTGCCCCTCTCTCAGGACAATACACCCACCCTCAGCTTCTCACTGGTTTGAGGGTGAGAGCTGCTGCCAATCAAACTGTGGGGTATTTCCCCAATTCACCACATGAGGGGCAAAGATAAATAGCTTGGAGCAGGCTAGAAGAGTGTTGTGTTTCCAGTACCAGACTGGTCACCCAGAAAACGAGTTCAAATCCTGCTGGGGAAGTTTGACAATTTGCTTTGGAATAAAAAGCTGGGATCAGCTGGGTGGCACGGTGGGGTAGCACTGCTGCCTTACTGTGCCAGGGTCCCGGGTTCAATTCCAGGCTTAGGTCACTGTCTGTGCAGAGTCTGCACATTCTCCCCACGTCTGTGTGCTTTTCCCTCTGGGTGTTCCGGTTTCCTCCCACAATCCAAAAGGTTACATATACTGGCCGTGCTAAATTCTCCCTCAGTGTACCCGAACAGGCGCAGAAGTGTGGCAACTAGGGGGTTTTCACAGTAACTTCATTGCAGTGTGAACGTAAGCCTACTTGTGACTACTAAATAAAAACTTTAAACTGTTCCAATGTAGGAAATGCAGCAAGATCCCATAAAGAGCAGTATGTTAATGAGCCATTAATCTGGATAAACTGGGATTTTTTCCCTGAAGTGAGGCTGAGGTCTTATAGAGGTCTATAAAATAATGAGGGGCATAGATCACTGGATAGTCAATATCTTTTCCCAAAGGCAGGGGAGTCTAAAGCTAGGGGGCAGCGTAGGTTTAAGGTGAGAGGGGAGAGATACAGAAGTGTTCAGAGGGGCAATTTTTTCACCCAGAGGGTGGTGAGTGTCTGGAACAAGCTGCCAGAGGTAGTAGTAGAGGTGGGTACAACTTTGTCTTTTGAAAAGTGTTTATACACATCTTACTCATGTAACTATCTAGAGGGATATGGGCCAAATGTGGGCAATTGGGACTAGCTTAAGTGTTTAAAAATTGGGTGACCTGGACAAGTTGGACTGAAGGGCCCGTTTTCATGCAGTAAACCTCTATGACTCTAATCTGCTTTTGGGATGTCGACTGAAGGATAAATATAAACCGGCACTGGGCAGAATTCGCCTGCCCTCTTTCAAACTAATTCTTCCACATCCACCTGCACAGGGAGACGGGATCACAGCTTTAGGTCTCATTGGAATCACAGCACCTCCAGCAGCACCCTCCCTCTGCTCTGTACTGGAGAGTCAGCCTTGATCTTTGTGTTCAGGTCCTGGAGTGGAATTTGAACCCAGAACTTGTGATTCAGAAGCCTGGGTGCTGCCAGCAGATCCACAGCCTGTACAAAGTGGGACTTGTGGGACTTGTTTTGGTTGGCTGTTGGGAGTGGGGCTGGAAGCTGACAGGTAATTTCAGGGATTCCCTTTTTCCCTCATTTCCGTTGGATGTTTTTGCTTGTCCCAGGAGATGAGATGGTTGTGGAGCAGTGGGGGAAGGGAATCGGGATCCTCCATCCATTATGAATGCGGCGCTAGCTCGATGCAGTAAAGCTCTTTTCCTCCTATATTTGGATATAAATCTATTCTCCACCCTGTCTGCTCCCTGCTACAGCTCAGCTCACCTCACCACAGCAGAATAGAGCAGTGATTTTCAAGCTAACCATCAGCCAAGCAATGGGTTTCATACTGGGGAGTTTCCAGCTCAATAAACTCACTTGGATTTTTGTTTTCATCTCCTGAAAATTGAGCAGTCACGGATCCGCTGCACAACATCAACAAGGGCATTGCGACAGACCACACTGTACCCTGCCCTGAAATAAAAGAACAAACAGAATTTCAAGAAAATAGCCTAGAATATTTTTTTTAAAAAACACTTATTGTTCAGTTTTAACTCATTGACTCAGTTAATCACATCCTTGTTTCCAAGACACAAGGGTTCAAGTCCCAATCCAGGACGTCGGCACTAAAGAAATCAAGGATGACACTCCAATGCAGTCCTGAGGGAGCGCTGCACCGTCGGGGGGTCAGCGCTCCCTCCGCGCCGTCAAAGATGCCATTTTTTTGGATCAGACGTTAAGGGAATGTCCCATCTTCCTGCCCAGGTGGGTGTAAAGTATCCGTGCGCTATGGAATTCCAAGGAACAGCTACTCTTTAAGATGTTCAACTTACTGTTTGGAAACATTACATTTTCAATATTAAGGAGAAAACTTGCACTAGGTGAAGGGCAGAAAGCAGAGAAACAAATTAATGTAAAAACAAAAAGCGCCGGAAACACTCAGCAGCTCTGGCAGTGTCTGTGGAGAGAGAAACAGATTTAACGTTTCAGACTGATAATCAGAATTGTTTCAAACAAAATTTGGAATTCAGATTCAGCAACTTGGCAGGAATGGGAGAAAATGGATTGTTTTACCAAACAGCCCGAGAAGACGAGATGAACTGAATGAACTCCTTCTGTGCTACAATATTCCATTTGGCCCATTGTGCTGATCCAGCAACATGACAGACCTTTCCAACTTCTACAGATGCGCCATAGAAAGCATTCTTCTTGTTTGTATCACAGCTTGGTCTGGGCTCCTGCTCTGCCCAAGACCGCAAGGAACTACAAAAGGTTGTGAGTATAATCCAATCCATCACGCAAACCAGCCTCCCATCTGTTGACTTTGTCTACACTCCCTGCTGCCTCGGAAAAGCAGCCTGCATAATTAAGGACCCCATGTCCTCTGGACATTCTCTCTTCCACCTTCTTCCTTCAGGAAAAAGATACAAAAGTCTGAAGTCACGTACCAACCGACTCAAGAACAGCTTCTTCCCTGCTGCTTTATAAGACCCTTGTCAGGCCTCATTTGGAGTACTGTGCGCAGTTCTGGTCGCCTCACTATAGGAAAGACGTAGAAGCTATTGAAAGGGTACAGAGGAGATTTACAAGGATGTTGCCTGGACTGGGAGGCATGCCTTATGAAGTTAGGCTGAGGGAGCTGGGTCTCTTTTCCCTGGAGAGACGAAGGTTGAGAGGCGACCTGATAGAAGTTTATAAAATGTTGAGAGGAATAGATAGAGTGGATTCTCAGAGGCTATTTCCCCGGGTTGAAATGGTCGCTACGAGAGGACACAGATTTAAGGTGCGGGGAGGAAAGTACAGAAGTGATGTTAGGGGTAAGTTTTTCACTCAGAGGGTGGTGAGTGAGTGGAATCGGCTGCCATCAGTGGTGGTGGAGGCGAACTCGCTGGGGTCTTTTAAAAGACTTCTGGATGAGTATATGGGGTTTTATGGGATTGGGGGTTATAGATAGGTGTTGATGTGATCGGCGCAACTCGTGGGCCGAAGGGCCTGTTTGTGCTGTAGTGTTCTATGTTCTATGCTGTCAGATTTTTGAATGGGCCAACTTGCACTAAGTTGATCTTTCTTCTATACCCTAGCTATGACTGTAACACTACATTCTGCACCCTCTTGTTTCCTTCTCTATGCACAGTATGTTTTGTCTGTATAGCATGCAAGAAACAATACTTTTCGCTGTATACTAATACGTGTGACAATAATCAATCAACTCAAATTATATCAAATCAAAAACTAATCCTGCTCTCTCACCTGTGACCCCACAGAATAACATTTTCTGAATGTTTCTCCTTTGGAAAGTTCCTATTGATTCTGCTTCCTCTGCCCTTTCAGGCAGTGTCTTCTAGATCACGACAACTCGCTGCATAAAACAGAACGTTCTCCCCTCTCGTTTTTGAGTCAATTACCTCAAATCTGGATCGGTAGGTTCCTAACCTTCCAGTCCTGGGTAATGGTTTATGATTGTCATCCTAACAAAAGTGATTTCAGTAGATGATAAACGGTGGCAGGAGAGTATTTACCAGAACCTGTCCAATATTTATCTATCAAGTTTAATATTTTTATGCTTTCTACCATTTTTAATCATAGAGAGAAAAGTGCGAATCCTCACCAGTCCAGCGCTTCCTGAAGTTCTCGGCCGTCATTGGCAATTGCCTGAATTGTGGAGCTTTGCACAGTTGATGTCAGATCTCCGATCATGTCTGTCAGGCTGTGTGTTTATATCTTTACAAAATCACTTCCTTACCTCGTCATAAACCACATGACTTCCTTCGTTACTTTATTTTCAGTTTGTATTTTCCTGGCGCTGGTTGATGAGCTGTCACTTACTGCTCCTGTCAGTGACGTCAGGGGAATTGTATGGTGCCCAGTCCAGGGCAGCGAGTGACACCCGTGTTTGATAAGGTGCCTCACAAAAGGTTGCTGCAAAAGGTTAGGGTGCACAGAGTTGGGGGTAAGGTGTTAGCGTGGATAGAGGATTAGTTGTCTAATAGGAGGCAGAGAGTTGGTATCAATGGGTGCTATTCTGATTGGTGGTTGGTGACTAGTGGAGTGCCGCAGGGATCGGTGCTGGGGCCTCAGCTATTTACCATTTATATAGATGATCTGGAGGAGGGGGCTGAGTGTAGGGTGATGAAATTTGCTGATGACACGAAGATGAGTGGAAAAGCACATTGCGCAGAGGGTGTGGAAAGTCTGCAGAGGGATCTGAATAGGCTGAGCGAGTGGGCGAGGACCTGGCAGATGGAGTATAACGTTAGCAAATGTGAGGTTATCCACTTTGGTAGAAATAATAGTAGGAGGGATTATTATTTAAAAGGCGAAAAGCTGCAGCATGCTACGGTGCAGAGGGACCTGGGGGTCCTTGTGCATGAGTCGCAAAAACCCAGTCTGCAGGTGCAGCAGGTGATCAAGAAGGCGAATGGGATGCTGGCCTTTATAGTGAGGGGGATAGAGTATAAAAGCAGGGAGGTCTTGCTGCAACTGTACAGGGCACTGGTGAGGCCGCAGCTGGAGTACCGTGTGCAGTTTTGGTCACCGCATTTGCGTAAGGATATTTTGGCCTTGGAGGGAGTGCAGAGGAGGTTCACTAGGCTGATACCGGAGATGAGGGGGTTGGACTATGAGGAGAGATTGAATAGAATGGGTCTGTACTCATTAGAGTTTATAAGATCCCCCCTCAGCCTTCTGGAGACATATAAGATAATGAAGGGGCTAGATAGGGTAGAGGTAGAGAGATTCTTCCTGCTCAGAAAGGATAGCAGGACTAGAGGGCACAGCCTCAAAATAAGTTGGCGGGGGGGGGGGGGGGGGGGACAGTTTAGATCAGAGTTGAGGAGGAACTTCTTCACTCAAAGGGTGGTGAATCTCTGGAATTCTCTGCCCGTTGAAGTGGTGGAGGCTGCCTCGCTAAATATATTTAAATCACGGGTAGATAGATTTCTGACAGACAAGGGAATTAAGGGTTATGGGGAGAGAGCGGGAAAGTGGAACCGATCTACTTCAGATCAGCCATGATCTTATTGAATGGCGGGGCAGGCTCAAAGGGCTAGATGGCCGACTCCTGCTCCTATTTCTTATGTTCTTATGTCGCATGAGTGAATAAAAAATGATTAGTTTTCCAGCTGGACTCACCCCTCCCAGTATCTGGCCACTGAACTCAACTGTAGCTGCCCTCCCCCTGCCCAGTTATCATCAGCTATTGACAGGGCCTAAGGTCTTCCTGCCATACTGGGCAAAGTAACCACAAACTTGGTCAATAAGGTGGGTTTTAAGGAGCAACGTACATATGTCCAAATATACAATTTGGAAGGAGTAGGCCACATGCCGATTCTGCCATTGAATAAGATCTTGGCTCATCTGACTATAACCTCCTGCCTACCCCGATAATCCTGGACTCCCTTATCAATCAAAATTCAATCTATGCCAGGCCGAAAGGATATTCAATGAGCCTGTCCCCACCACTGTCTGTGGAAGAGGATTCCACACACTCACTACTCTGTGAGAAAAACATTCTCCTCACTTTCATCTTTAAACACTGTCTTCCAGGAGGGGAAATTTAAATAACTAAAAGATAAGACAGAGGCAGAAGGGTTTAGGGGTGGGGGTGGGGGCGGGGGACAATGGAGAGAGAGAGCGTAAAGGGGAGGAGAAGCAGAGGGGGAGGAGGGAGGAATTGGCGAGGAGATGAGGGGACAAAGTGAGGGGGAAGAAAGATGGAGGGGGGGGGAAGAGAGGTTGAGGGAGGGAATTCCAGAGTGTAGGGTCGAGGCAACTGAAGTAGAGTCGTCAAGGGGTGGAGTGAATAAAGTCAGCGATGTATCAGAGAGCAGAATTAGAGTGCAGCGAACTCAGAATTGTGGGGCTGGAGGAGATTCCAGAGATTGGAAAGAGTGCGAGGGGTGGCAGAGATTTGAAAACAAGGATGAGAATTTTGGAATTCTTGGGAATTTTTACACGCTGTGGACAACTGCTTAAAATTAGATTAAATTATTAAAAATGAGATTTTGAACAAGTTAACTGGCTGAGAACTGAGGGGGCCACGAGATTCTTTTTATCTGTTGATGGGGTGGGGGTGGGGGGTGTCTCAGAGTGAGTGCTCAGCTCACAGATTGAATATAGATTCACAATTGATGGAGAATTGGCTGTGTATCTGGGTAAGGCCGACATTGCTGCTTTCTGAATAATGTTTATTTATTAGCGTCACAAGTAGGCTTACATTAACACTGCAATGATGTCACTGTGAAAATCCCCTAGACTGTTTGGGTTAGCACTGCTGCTTCACAGCTCCAGGGACCTGGGTTCAATTCCCGGCTCAGATCGCTGTCTGTGTGGAGTTTGCACATTCTCCTCATGTCTGCGTGGGTTCCCTTCAGGTGCTCCAGTTTCCTCCCACAGTCCAAAGACGTGCAGGTTAGGTTGATTGGCCGTGCTAAGAAATTGCCCCTTAGTGTCTTGAGACGCGTAGGTTAGAGGGATTAAGAACAAAAACAGCCCGGGAAACAGGCCCTTCGGCCCAACGAGCCCACGCCACCATTTTAACATTAAGAACATAACATGAGAACATAAGAAATAGGAGCAGGAGTAGGCCATCTAGCCCTTCGAGCCTGCCCCGCCATTCAATAAGATCATGGCTGATCTGTCGTGGCTCAGTTCCACATTCCCGCCCTCTCCCCATAACCCTTAATCCCCTCTCTTATCAAAAACCCATCAACCCGCGTCTTAAAAATATTTAGCGAGGCAGCCTCCACCACTTCAACAGGCAGAGAATTCCAGAGATTCACCACCCTTTGAGTGAAGAAGTTCCTTCTCAACTCCGTACTAGTCCCCGCCTCCATCCATGACCCTTATCTATGATTATGGCCATCCACATTGAGGGAAACTAATTTAGGGACAATTTATTACCTCCAATCAGCCTAATAGCACATTTTTGGGGTGTGGGAGGAAACCGGAGCACCCTGAGAAAACCCACGCACGCACGGGGAGAATGCGCAAACTCCCACAGACACCGGCCCAAATCCATGTGTCTGCACAGCAATCAGTGATAGTCACTGAGCTGTCGTCTTGCCCAGCATCTGGTCCAGTTTAAGCACACACTAACGACATGAAGCACTAGGCCAATCTCGAACAACCAAGAGCAGCCCCAGTACGACCTACCACGTGTATGCCCCTCATTGGACCGACTTAAAACCTGTGAATTAAAAGAGAAGCATTAGTATCATTCCACATCCTTATACATTACCTCCTCTGCACTCTCTCCAAAGTCTCCATGTCCTTCCGGTAGTAAGGCGACCAGAACTGGACGCAGTACTCCAAATGCGGCCTAACCAACATTCTGTACAACTGCAACATTAGACTCCAGCTCTTATACTCTATACCCCTTCCTATAAAGGCTAACATACCATAGGCTTTCTTCACAACCTTCTCCACTTGTACTGCCACCTTCAAAGACTTGTGCACTTGCACCCCCAGGTCTCGCTGCGTTTCTATACTCTGTATAGATTTACCCTTTATCATATAACTCCCCCCTACATTATTCCTGCCAAAATGCATCACCTCACATTTATCCGGATTAAACTCCATTTGCCATATGTCTGCCTGATATACCAGCCTATCTATATCCCGTTGTATTGCCAGACATTGCTCCTCACTGCCCGCCAATCCAGCCATCTTAGTGTCATCTGCAAATTTGCTGATCACACCACTTACTCCCTCTTCCAAGTCATTTATATACACTACAAAGAGAAGAGGTCCCAGTACTGAGCCCTGCGGCACACCACTAGTGACAGACCTCCAGCTAGAAAAGGACGCTTCCACCACTACTCTGTCTCCTTTTAGCAAGCCAGTTCTCCACCCATCGCGATACCTGGCCCTGTATCCCATGAGCCTTAATCTTTTCTACCAACCAGTTTGATGGGCCAGAGGGCCTCTTTCTGCACTGTAGGGTTCTACCAACCTAATATTCACACATCTTTGGACTGTGGGAGGAAACCCACGCAGACGCAGGGAGAATGTGCAGACTCCACACAGTGACTCATGCCAGGAATTGGGTCCCTGATTCTGTGAGGCAGCAATGCTAACCACTGTGTCACTGGTTGGTCCCATTCACCCATCACCCCATGCTCACTGACCCACACTGCCTTCCGCTCTTGCAACAACTCTATTTGGTGGGCAGTGAGGAGCAGTGTCTGGCAATACAGCAGGATATTGATAGGTTGGTTGATTGGGCAGATACGTGGCAAATGGAGTTTAATCTGGATAAATGTGAGGTGATGCATTTTGGCCGGAATAACATAGGGGGGAGTTATATGGTAAAGGGTAAGCCCGTAAGGAGTATAGAATCGTAGCGAGACCTGGGGGTGCAAGTGCACAAGTCTTTGAAGGTGGCAGTGCAAGTGGAGAGTGTGGTGAAGAAAGCCTATGGTATGTTAGCCTTTATAGGAAGGGGTATAGAATATAAGAGCTGGAGTCTAATGTTGCAGTTGTACAGAACGTTGGTTAGGCCGCATTTGGAGTACTGCGTACAGTTCTGGTCGCCTTACTACCAGAAGGACATGGAGATGACTCTGGAGAGAGTGCAGAGGAGGTTTACCAGGATGTTGCCTGGTATGGAAGGACTGGGGTATGAGGAAAGATTGAAGAAATTGGGGCTCTTTTCCCTTGAAAGACGCCGACTGAGGGGGGATCTAATAGAGGTATATAAGATTATGAAGGGTATAGATAGAGTAAACAGAGGTAAGCTATTTCCTATGATGGAGACATGTAGGACAAGGGGCCATGGACTTAAGGTGAGGGGGGGAGAGGTACAACACAGATATTAGAGGGAGGTTTTTCACACAGAGGGTAGTGGGGGTATGGAATACTCTGCCAAGTAAGGTGGTGGAGGCAAACACGCTAGAGTCATTTAAGAGTAACTTAGACAGGCACATGACTGAGTTGGAGATGGGTGGCTATAGGAGATCCTTTTCAATAAGGGTCATTAGCATTGGGGCGTCCCTGGTAATGAAAATGGGTATAGTATGATAATAATGTTTTTTCTCTTTTCATTCACAGGTTTTAAGTCGGTCCACCTCGTGTCTAACGAGGGGCATACACATGATGGGTCGTACCGGGGCTGCTCTTGGTTGTTCGAGATTGGCCTAGTGCTTCATGTCGTTAGTGTGTGCCTAAACTGGACAAGATACTGGGCAAGACGACAGCTCAGTGACTATCGCTGATTGCTGTGCAGACACATGGATTTGGGTCGGTGTCTGTGGGAGTTTGCGCATTCTCCCCGTGCTTGCGTGGGTTTTCGCCAGTTTCCTCCCACACCCCAAAGATGTGCTGTTAGGCTGATTGGCAGGAATAAATTGTCCCAGATCAGTTTCCCTCAATCTGGATGGCCATAAAACATTAGACAGGGGTCATGGAGGAATGGGACGGTGATAATTATGGGGGATTTCAATCTACATATTGATTGGTCAACCCATATTGGACGCGGTGGGCTTGAGGAAGAGTTCTTGGAATGCTGCCGGGATAGTTTCCTTGAACAGTGTGTGTTGGAGCCGACGAGGGAGCGAGCTATCTTGGATCTGGTGCTATGTAATGAGGCGGGTAGAATTAGGGATCTTGTGGTGAAGGATCCTCTTGGGAAGAGTGATCATTGTATGGTGGAGTTTCTGATGCAGATGGAGGAGGAGAAAGTGGGTTCCCGGTCATGTGTCCTCTGTTTGAACAGAGGGGAGTATGGTAGGATGAGAGAGGAATTGGCGAATGTTGATTGGGGGAGTGCGTTGGAAGGTAGGTCTGCTGAGGAACAGTGGAGGATCTTTAAGGAGATCTTTCTTGGTGCTCAGCAGAAATTTATTCCGATGGTTAAAAAGGATCGTAGGAGGAGAGGTAATAAGCCGTGGATAACGAAGGAGGTAAAGGAAAGTGTTAAATTAAAAGCGGAGGCGTTTAAAGTAGCTAAGAGTAGTGGGCGAGAAGAGGATTGGGAGAGGTTTAAATGTCAACAAAGAAGTTGATAAGGGTAGGATAAACTATGAAGCTGGGCTAGCGCTTAATATAAAAAAGGATAGCAAGAGTTTTTATAAATACATAAAAAGGAAGAGGCTGGCTAGGGTGAACGTTGGACCCTTAGAGGATGAGAGGGGGGACTTAGTGGTAGGGGATGGGGAAATGGCTGAGGCCCTGAATAACTTTTTTGTTTCGGTCTTCACAGAGGAGGACGTAAATAATTTTCCGGGTGTTAGCGATGGAAAGATGGTAGGAGTGGAGGGCCTGAATGACATTATTGTTACTAGAGAGGCGGTGCTCGACAGACTGATTGTGGATAAGTCCCCAGGACCGGATGGAATGCATCCGAGGGTTCTGAAAGAAATGGCGGAGGTGATAGTGGATGCCTTGGTGATTATTTTCCAAACGTCGCTGGATTCTGGGGAAGTGCCGGAAGATTGGAAAACGGCTAATGTTACACCGTTGTTTAAGAAGGGTGGCAGGCAAAAGGTGGGGAATTATAGGCCGTTTAGTTTAATGTCTGTTGTAGGAAAAATGTTAGAATCTGTCATCAAGGAGAAAATAGCGAGGGATCTTGAGGAGAATTGTTTGGTAGAGCAGACGCAGCACGGTTTCATTAAGGGGAACTCGTGTCTGACAAATTTATTGGAGGTCTATGAGGATAAGGGCAGGAATGTGGAACTGAGACACGGCCGATCAGCCATGATCTTATTGAATGGCGGGGCAGGCTCGAAGGGCTAGATGGCCGACTCCTGCTCCTATTTCTTATGTGGGTAGAGAGGTGGACTGGTGGTGTTGAGATGGCAGCATGGGCTCGTTGGGCTGAAGGGCCTGTTTCCCAGGCTGATTTTTGTTCTTTATTTGAAAAATTCTTATCCTGGTTTTCAAATACCTCCCACGCCTCATCCTTCCCAATCTCTGGAATCTCATCCAGCTCCACAAATCCCAAGATCTCTGCATTCCTCCGCCTCCAACCTCCTCATCATCATTGTAAATTTCAATCCCTCCACCATTGGTGGTCGTGCCTTCAGCCACCTGGACCCAGAATTCTGTAGAATTCCCTCTGTAAATCTCTCCACTTCTCCCTCTCCTCCTTTAAAATCTGTATCTTAAACTTAGCTTTTGGTCAATAGTCTGAATAGCTCCTGTTGTGGTTGAGAGTCAAATTCTGTTTCACAATCATTCCGTGAAAGGACCCTGGGATGTTCTACATATGCAAGTTTTTCTTGTTGAGAGCATTCTCTGTTTTTTGACTCACACATTAGATTAAACAGCAGTTGGGAAGCATTAAGAGTTACGAGTTTGAGTAACTGATTGAGCAGGATTACATTTTTCCTCCTGTGTCAGATGTTCAGGGATAAACGTGATAAGTGTTAAACATTTTATCAGTTAATTACCAAGGAAGTATATCTTGTTGGGACAGTGCAGTGTTAAATTAAACATTTTATCAGTTAATTACCACAGAAGTATGTCTTGTTGGGACAGTGCAGTGTTACTCTACACTGTATCTAACCCTGTGCTGTCCCTGTCCTGGGAGTGTTTGATGGGGTACAGTGTAGAGGGAGCTTTACTCTGTATCTAACCCCGTGCTGTACCTGTCCTGGGAGTGTTTGATAGGGACAGTGTAGAGGGAGCTTTACTCTGTATCTAACCCCGTGCTGTATCTGTCCTGGGAGTGTTTGATAGTGGGGGACAGTGTAGAGGGAACTTTACTCTGTATCTAACCCTGTGCTGTAATTGTTAGTTATGAAGAATTTTACAAAACTCCCTAGATTCAGGGAAGATCACATCAGATTGAAAGGTAGCAAATGTAACTCCTTTATTCAAAAAGATTAATCACATCACAATGTTGATTCCATTTTCCAAACTGTGATCAGTGAGGATATTAAGGAGTGACCGATCTGAGCAGGAATGGAAGAATCACTCAGAACAAAATGGGACACAGCAGCAACTGTCATTCTTCATGGTTTTATGTCATTGTGGTTACTCTGCATTAGATAACACAATGATTTCAGATGCAATCCAACCCCACCCCAGCACAATACTCACTTGTCACATGACAAAACTTGATGATGTTATCTCACCGCGTAACCCGCTCACCCCGAGTCACAAGGACACGAGTTCAAGTTCCATTCAGCACAAAAAATCCAGTTTCACATTCCCAGTACAGTACTGAGGGAGCACCACATGATCCGGCATGTCTTGCAGAGGTTGCTGTGGCAGGGTTGTGTGGTATTGTGCTACCCAGCCTTCAGGAGAACAGTGACCACAATACCACACAACCCTGCCACAGCAACCTCTGCAAGACATGCCGGATCATCGACATGGATACCATCATCACACGTGAGAATACCATCCACCAGGTACATGGTAAATACTCTTGCAACTCGGCCAACATTGTCTACCTGATACGTTGCAAGAAAGGATGTCCCGAAGCATGGTACACTGGGGAGACCATGCAGACACTACGACAACAGATGAATGAACATCGCTCAACAGTCACCAGGCAAGACTGTTCCCTTCCTGTTGGCGAACACTTCAGTGGTCACGGGCATTCAGCCTCTGACCTTCGGGTAAGCATTCTCCAAGGCAGCCTTCACGACACACGACAGCGCAGAGTCGCTGAACAGAGACTGATAGCCAAGTTCCGCACACATGAGGACGGTCTCAACAGGGATCTTGGGTTCATGTCACACTAACTGTAACCCCCGTGACTTGCCTGGGTTTGCAAAACCTCACTTACTGTACTGTCTGGAGACAATACACATCTCGTTAAACTGTGATCAGTGCTCCTTCCACACACATTATCAGCCACTTCAGGTCTTGAACAGCAGGTTAGGTGTAAGGATTCGCATTCTAATCAGTAATCTCTAAACTGTCTGTGCTTTATATGCTCTGTCTGAGGCCAGAACTCTCCATTCACCTGACGAAGGGGCTAACCCTGAAAGCTTGTGAGTATATTATCAAATAAATAGGTTGGACTAAAACCTGGTGTTGTCAGACTTTTTACAATCCCCGTGGACAGTGAGGACACAAAGATCAAAGCTAAAGGCTCCGCAATCTCATTCTTTGCCTCCCAAATGTATCCCATCTGGCCTAGGGAACTTATTGACCCTCAGATTTTTCAAAATTGCTAATACATCTTCCCTCAGAACATCTACCTCCTCGATCCTATCAGCCTGTATCACACTCGCATCCTCAGAAACATGGCCCCTCTTCTTAGTGAGCACTGAAGAAAAGTATTCATGCAATGCCTCACCCATCTCTTCTGACTCCATGCACAAGTTCCCACTACTATCCTTAACTTACCCTAACCTCACCCTGGTCATTCTTTTATTTGTCACATAAAAGTAAAAAGCCTTGGGGTTTTCCTTTATCCAACCTGCCAAGTCTCAGTCCCCTCCTAGCTCTCCTAACCCTTTTTATACTCATTCCTAGCTACCTTGTAACCCTCAAGTGACCGAACTGAACTTTGTTTTCTCACCCTTACATACACTTCCTTTTTCCTCTTAACAGACATTCAACCTCCTTCGTGAACCATGGTTCTCTCACGCAGCCATTTCCTCCCTGCCTTCCAGGGACATATCTATCAAGGACACGCAGTATTTGTTCCTTGAACAAGCTCCACTTTTCATTTGTGCCCTTACCTTACAGTTTCTGTTCCCATCTTATGCTCCCTAATTCTTGCCAAATTGCATCATCATTACCCCTGCCATGTGACCCTATCCCTCTCCATTGCAATAATGAAGGACACCGAATTGTGGTCACGATCTCCAAAGTGTTCTCCCAAAAACAAATCTAACACTTGGCCCAGTTCATTACCCAGTACCAGGTCTGTCAGCTTATCCACATATTGTGTCAGGAAACTCTCCTGCACACACTGTACGAAAAGTGTCCCATCCAAACTATTTGACCTTGATGTACCTGAACAGGTGCCAAAAAGTGTGGTGACTAGGGGATTTTCACAGTAACTTCATTACAGTGTTATTGCCAGCCTACTTGTGATTAATAAACAAACATTGAACATGCTATGGTCACAGCAATGTGGTTATGATACTGGACAAGCTATTTGATGATTCACTGATAGGCCTCAGAGAAATGAAACATTCTTTTACAACAATCTCGTAGTTTCATAGTCACCATCACCAAGATTAACTTTTTGTTATTTATTTAAACAGCTAAAAATTTAAATTCCCTCATTTGCAGTGGTAGGTTTTGTTTTACTACTTTTCTGATCATTAGCCCAGGTCTCTGGTTTACTCAACACCCCCCCCTTCCCCAATTACCAAATGCCAACTTGAGGGCAATGGGGAGAGAAGATTGAAGCAGTTGCCATGTCTTTTGCCTGCCAGCTCCTGTATTTTGGGGGAAGTTCAACTTTCACTTTTTGACTCCCTTTTGTCTCCACTGTCGATTAACTCTTCCCACTTCCTCAAAGTGATTTCTGAATTTTAACCTTTAGTCACTTTCTCCTCCTGCCACTCTTGCCTCCATTTCTACACTGTCTTAATTGTCCAGGTACAGTTACTATGTTAAAGGTCCTAGACAAACAGAGGTCATCATTACCGTTGATTGTTGTCCTCTCTTCAGTTCAACAAAACAGGGTTACATTAGCTCTTGGGGAGGGCAAACAAAGCAAGGAAAATACTCATTAAACAGGAGAGTATTGTGAGGGGCAGAGGGAGTGAGACACTATGGAAGTACATGTCCTCAGATCCCTGAAGGTCGCACAACAGGTAAATAGGGTGGTAAGAAAGTCAATTAGAATGCTTTTCTTTATTGAACAAGCTATTGAATACATAAATAGGGATATAATGCTGGAACTGTATAAACACTGGTGAGGCCACAGCTGGAATTTTATGGGTAGTTCTGGTCACATTACAGGAAGGACACAATTGCTCTGAAGAAAATGCAGGGGAGATTTACAAGGATGATGCCTGGGGTTGAAAATTGTAGCTATGACAAGAGATTGGACAGGTTTGGGTTTTTTCCCCCCTTAGAACAGACTGAGGGGTGACTTGATGCAAATGTATGAAATTACAAGAAGTTCAATTAGACAGGGAAGACTTGTTTCCCTTAGCCTGGCCGGTGCAGGGGGAGGGGGCGGTGTCAGGTATCTGGGGCATATATTTAAGGTGATTGGTAGAAGGATTAGAGGGGATATAATAGGAAGAAAGTTCTCACCCAGAGGGTGTTGGGTGCCTGAGATTTGCTGCCACATTGGTGGTTGAAGCAAAAAACCTTCAACTCATTTAAAAAGGTGCCTGGATCTACACCTGAAAATGTAAACCTGGAATTAAAATAGGCAGCTGTTTTTTTTAAAGAAACCAGGGTAGACACTATGGGCTGATTGGCCTCTTTTGTCCCATAGCCTTTCGATGGTTCTACATGGGTTATATGGCACAGTAAAAAGTCTAACAACACCTGGTAAACTATCAAATAAAATCGGTTGGACTAAAACCAGGTGTTGTCAGACTTTTTACTGTGTTTACCCCAGTCCAACGCCAGCACATCCACATCATGACTTATATGGCACAGACATAGGCCATTTGGCCCAACCAGTCTATGCCATAATCAAGCCAGTTCCCATTCTTCAGCATCTAAATCTACCACTGTAACCATGACTTGTCTAGTTTCCCCCTTAAATAAATATATATTGTTCACTTCAGCATGCTCTGTGGGAGTTCATTCCACATTCTCACCACTCTTTGGGTTAACTAAATTTCTTCTCAATTTCCTATTGGTTTTCTTGGTAATTATCTTCTTTTGGTGTTCTCTAGTTACGGTCTTCCCTGCAAGAGGAAACATTCTCTCTGCATCCACTTCAAAATGTTTTAAAGACCTTTATTAGTTCACCCCTCAACCGTTTCCGCCCCCCCCCCCCCCCCCCAAAAGAGACTCAGCCTGTCAATCTTTCCATGATATGTAAATCCACAAAATTGCATCCTTGCAAATCTCAAGTTAGTGTATTACTACACTAATAAATTAACTTAATATTAAATTATTACACTAATAAATTAACTTCACAAAATTGCATCCTTGCAAATATTAAGTTAATTTATTAGTGTAATAATTTAATATTAAGTTAATTTATTAGTGTAATAATACAATAACTTGAGATTTGCAAGGATGCAATTTTGTGGATTTACATATCATTACAGGCTTACATTAATACTGCATTGTCACTGAAAATTCCCTTCTCTGCACTCTTTCCAGGCTGTGATGTCTTTTGTATGACGACCAGAAACTACATTCGCTGTAAGTACGGTGTAACCAAGGTTCAATACAGGTTGAGCATAACTGTTCATTTCCATTCAATCCCTCTGGAAATAAAGCCATGTTTGTTTTTGGCCTTACTAACCTGTGGCACAACGTTTAGTGATTGGTGCACTTGTACTCTGCGATCTTTCTGCTCCCTGACCTCACCCAGATATGTACCTTTCAAGTAATGTGTGACCTCCCTGTTCTTTCTAGCAAAGAGAACCACCTCAAATGTGACTGTGTTGACTTTCATTTGTCGATGTTTTGCTCATTGTTAAATTTATTTATGCCCTTAGGAAACTTGTTGCAGGTCTTTTTAAGTATTAACTGTGCCCTCTCCTCAATTTGGCGTCATTCGTAGATTTTTCAAAGTGCTTTTGATTCCAAAATCCAAACCATTAGGGAAATCGTGGACAGCAGTGATTCCAATACTCATCCTGAACATCACTTCCCACTGTCAGCCATTCTAAATAACTACTCTTGGCTGTCCTGAAGCCAGTGAGCAATTCAAGATGCCACTTGTTCCCCAGGGGGAGGCAGTGGCATAGTGGTATTGTCGCTGGGCTAGTAATTCAAAGACCTAGGGTAAGGCTCTGGAGACCCTGGTTCCAATTCCACCATGGCAGATGTGAAATTTAAATTCAATAAAAAAATCTGGAAGTAAAAGTCCACCGATGACCATAAAACCAGTCAATTGTCATAAAAATCCATCTGATTCACTAATATCCTTTAGAGAAGGAAATCTGCTATCCTTACCTGGTCTGGCCCACATGTGACCCCAAACCCATACAATATGGCTGATTCTTAACTGCCCTCAGGAATAGGCAATAAATGCTGGCCCAGCCAGCGACTCCCACAGTCCATGAATGAATAAAAAACTTCAACATTTTCCAACCTTATTCATCAGTCCAAAGACCTTTTGAAAATCCAGATACATGACATCCAATGCATAACCACTATCTACCAAGCTTTGTTATCTTATTGTTTACCCTTTGTTCACTGACCAATCTGATAAAATATCCCTACCTGAAACATGAACTCCTCTTCTCTCTCCCAGACGATGACAAACATGTGCCAAACTCTTCATTTTATGAAACTTTACTGTCTCTTTATTGAGGTGTATTGATTCAATAGCCCAGGCACCACAATGTCTACACCATTTATTGATATGAATTGCACCAGTTTCTTTTTACAGATCCAGAACACCAGAGAAATGGCTGCACGTTTCACCAGTGACAATACTGACCAGATCAGTTTCTTGATGCTGCAGGGTTGTGGGAGAGGCGCAGACATTGCAATGTTGACTGAAAGACCATTTTTCCACCAGCCAATCCTTGTTGGAGGTGCCAATTGAACGCTGGCCAATAAATGACCAGATGACATACAAGAAATAGTTCTAATTACCAGTGGATAGGGTCAGTGACTGCTGCCAATGAATGAACACAGCCATCGCTTGCCAGGCCAAGTGATTTCACTAGGAATGACTTTTCCCCCTCTTTTCCTCCTCCAGTTCCATCCCTCCCCCACCATCTCAAGATCCAGATACACACACATTCCAGTGAGGAGGATCAGGCTGTGGGTCACTGATCAGGAGGCAGCACCTTGGCTTCTTTCACCCACAACAACCAAGTGAACCAACATTCACTGCCACCAAGGTCACTGAATTCAGGGGAGACTGGCCCTTCCTTTACCCACGAGTTGACACCACACTGCAGAGCACATTCCATTGAGGATACCTGCCTCACTCCTTGCAAGAAAACACAGACTGCATTAACTTTACATTGGCAAAACCTTGGGTTCACCCAACAACTTTGGAAAGGCCAGGAGGGTAGACTAGCTGATATACACTTGTCTATTTCTCAAGTCTCCACCCACAAGACCACAAAATGTGGTCAAATGCATTAACTGGCCATTTCTACATTGGTGCAGTGATCCTGGGCTAGGGGAGGGACTGAGCTTGCAATGAGTCCAGTGCATTGCTAACTAAACCCCCTCCCCCCCAATACAATCCAATATAAAAGATCAGAGTGTAAAAATAGGGCTTTTTAAATATATATCTAATATAAAAAGGATGGGTTTTAACCAATTCCTCTTTGAACCTCTGACCTGCTGGTCTCAATCCCTCCCCCACTGCAGTTCCTATTCCCATCCTTAACATATTCTCTCCCTTGCTTCCCCTTTGAAGATAATATTTTAACTCAACATAAACCAATATTCACTGAATGGTGCACAGGATTCAGTGAAATTCATGACCTCCAGGACTAAATGTATCCGTTCCCCAACAAATCTGGTCAGTGAAACCAAGAATTTTATTCACTGACTCCAAATCCAAACCCTATTACAGATCCAATTCCTGTAATGGCTACCTCCATATTGCAGTCAAAGTCATTGTAATGGCTACCCCCATATTACAGACCCAGTCCCTGTAATAGTTACCCCAATATTACAGTCGAAGTGCTTGTAATGGCTACCCCCAAATTACAGCTCCAGTTTCTGTAATGGCTACCCTGATATTCCAACTCACTTATCTGCAGTGCTAAGCCTCGTCTCTCCCCAACCCCCTGGTAAAGTCACTATTTAATGTTAATTTACAAATCTTACGTTGCACTCAAAGGAATAGTCCTGGTTCCCTCTCACTTGTTGAAAACTGTGGTTTTACACACTGAGCAACCACAGAATCATTTATACCAGAAAAATGCAGATTTTCAGGACAATTAGCCAGGTTGGGTCTTCAGAGACAAGGAACGATACAACCCCCAGAACTGTGGATCAAGACTTGCAGAGTAATTACATTTGGAACAAGAGCAGGCCACTTATCTCCCTGAGCTAGTTAGATGGGAACAGAAGATGGCCATTCAGCCCCTTGAGTCTGTTTTACAGGAACAGGATTCATCAATTCCAGTCAACATAGGGGGACAGGTGAGAGAATGTGTCTAATTTGAACATTCACACTCTTTGGGAGGATGGAGTGGAAAATTAAACTGAAGAAAATGATTAATCCATATGCCAACAAGCTCGATTTTGCACTGGTCCAATTGAAGGCTTCTTTCTCTCTCCTCCTCCTCCTGTGGTGGATGTGGGAATCCAACTGAGTTTTAACATCCTGGTTGCTGCATTCCACAGAATTGGAGTTCAGGGAAAGGAGGAGGATCCCGAGGAGTGGGGGGATGGGGGGGGGGGGAGGGGGAGGAAAAAGGGGCAATGTTATTCGAGTCCCAGGCTGTAGTTGATGCCTTGAACCAGTCCGATGATCACAGGTTGCCAAGCAACCAAGTACCGTAGCCAATCCAGCAGCTGACCATACATGACGTGAGGTCGCTCCCAGCTGGGAAAAGGAACGTTAAAGAAAGCACATTTCTGAAACAAGCAAACCGAGAGAAAGGGGAACACACCAACCAACTTCCTGAATCCAAACATACACTGACACCATTAGTGCTGTGCTCAGTGCTGAGAGAGTCAATGCCTCGTGACAAGTCCCAAGCTCCAACACCCAGCAGTCAGTGCTATTTCCAGAGCAAAATAAAAACACCAAGTGACTCAAACACTGGGTAAAAGAACCTTCTAATCACGTCAAAGGAGTAAAGATAGCAGTGTTGAATTACTCATTTATGCAGGTCCCAGTCCAGAGCACGTTAAAATCGGTGAGAACTGAAAATAAATGGATATCGATAATTTCCTCCAATAAAACCAAAATACTGCTAACACTGGAAAAACAGAAAATGCTGGATAAACTCTGCAGATCTGGCAGCATCTGTGGAGAAAGAGAGATATAGTTAATGTCTGGATCTAAATGAACCCTCGACTGACCTGAAGTAGAAATGTAGAGAATGATATAGTGGGAAAGGGAGAGGAGGAATGGGGCAGAACAGAAGAACAGGGATAGGTCAGAGCAAAAGAGCTATGGACAAACTTAGAATCAGAATTTTACAGCACAGCAGGAGGCCATTCAGCACAATGGGTCTGCACCATCTTCTGAAAGAGCTACCCAGCGAGTCCCATCCTCCAGCCCCATCTCCATAGTCCTCTAAATTCATTACTTCCAAATATGGTATCCAGCTCACTTTGAAACTCCTGTGGAAGCCACCTCCACCACTCTCCCAGGTAGCTCACGCCAAATCCTAACAACTGAGTAAAGACATTTCTCCTCGTCTCACTCCTAGCTCTCTTACTGACCATCTCGACATCTGAGCCCTACTCGCAGACATACCAACTAGTGGAAGCAGAATATCATTCTTTACCTTGTCAAAATTACTCAATTTTGTGCTGGACACAAGACAAATGGGAGTGTTAATGGTGCCATTTAAGGATGGAGTGCAAATGGTGACAAGAGAGAACAGAATTGATGACCTCCTCACCTGACATAAACCAAACCAATTTTGCTCTTTACCTGCCAGTGATAATAGTCTGGGTATAGCCTTGATCCCAAAAGGGGGCACCCTGTGTCCACTGGGCCCCTAATGGTTAACTGTATCTTATTCACTTTCCTTTCAATTAATACACATGTCCACACAGGAGAAGGGAACAGGAGGAGATTGTCAAGGCATGGATAGAGGATTGGCTGACTGGTAGAAGGCACAGAGTGGCAACTAGTAACTAGTAGTGTGCCTCAGAGGTCAGTGCTGGGACCATAAGTTTTCACAATGTACATTAACAATTGGGAAGGAGGAACTGATGGCACTGTTGCTAAGTTTGCAGATGATATGTAGAAAGACAGGTAGTATTGAGGAAATGGGGGGCTTCAGATGGACTTGGACCAGTTAGAACAGGAGGCAAAGAAGTGGCAGATGAAGTACAATGTGGAAAGTGTGAGGTTATGCACTCTGGAAGGAGGAATGGAGGCATAGATTATTTTCTAAATGGGAAAATGCTTAGCAAATCAGAAAGAAAGACTTGGGAGTCCTCGTTCAAGCTTCTCTTAAGGTTAACGTGCAGGTTCAGTCGGCAGTTAGGAAGGCAAATGCAATGTTAGCATTCATGTCAAAAGGGCTAGAATACAAGAGCAGGGAGGGACTTCTGAGGCTGTATTAGGTTCTGGTCAGACCCCATTTGGAGTGTTGTGAGCAGTTTCAATGTTCAAAATCAGGAGAAAGTACCTCTTCGCAGAGGATATAGATTTAATTGGCAAAATCAGAAGGAATAGGAAGAGAATTGGACAGCACGGTGGCACAGTGGTTAGCACTGCTGCCTCACAATGTCTGGGACCCGGGTTCGATCCCTAGCTTGCACATTCTCCCCATGTCTGCATGGATTTCCTCTGAGTGATCCAGGTTCCTCCTGCACTCCAAAGACATGCGGGTCAGGTGGATTGACCACGCTAAATTGTCCCTTAGTGTCTTGATGGGCCGAATGACCTCCTTCTGCACTGTAGATTCTATTACAGATAGCTTCTATGATCTGGAATGCACTGGCTGAAAATGGTGGTGGAATAGGAGAAGTAAACTATTCAGCCATCAAGCCTGACTCACTCAATTCTGTATCCAGGACAATATCTAGGCTTGGGCTGATAAGTGCCAAGTTTCATTTGTGCCACACAACTGCCAGGCAATTACCATCTCCAACAAGAGGATTAACCCTTGTCATTCAAGGATTATCATCACTGAATCCTCCACTATAAACATCCTGGGGGTTATCATTGACCAGAAACTGAACTGGAGCCAGCCATATAAATACTGTGGCTACCAGAGCAGGTCAGATGCTGAGAATCCTGAGGTGAGTAACTCGCCTCCTGATTCCCTAAAGTTTATCACCATCAGGAGTGTGATGGAATACTCCTGACATATCTGGGTAGGTTCAGCTCCAACAGCACTCAAGCAGCTTGACGCCATTCAGGACAAAGCAGTCCACTTGATTACCGCATCTACAAACATTCAATCTCTCCACCACCAACGCACAGTAGCAGAGTGTTCCATCTACAAAGATGCACTGCAGCAACTCACCAAGGCTCCTTGAACAGCACCTTCCAAACCTAGTCACAAACGCCCAGAAGGACAAAGGCCGCAGACACACAGGAATACAACCACCTACAACTTCCCCTCCAAATCAAACACCATCCTGATTTGGAAACATATACACTGTTCCTTTACTGTCCAGGGTCAAGTTCCTGGAACTCCCTCCCTAACACTGAGTGCACCTACACCATGTGGACTGCAGCGGCTCAAGAAGTCACTTCCACCTTCTCAAGGCCTAGCTACTGATGCCCACATCCCATGAATGAATACTTGAGAAGGAAAAGGATGTAGAAGGATGGATTAGTAAATTTGCTGACGACACCAAAGTCGGAGGAGATGTAGACAGTGAGGATGGATGTTACAGTTTGCAGATGGACATAGATAAGCTGCAGAGCTGGGCCGAGAGGTGGCAAATGGAGTTTAATACAGAAATGTGTGAGGTGATTCACTTTGGTAAGAATAACAGGAGTACAGAATATAGGGCTAATGGAAGGACTCTTAATAGTGTTGACGAGCAGAGAGATCTCGGAGTACATGTGCATAGCTCCCTGAAATTTGGCACCCAGGTTGATAAGGTTGTTAAGGCGGCGTACGGTGTGTTAGCTTTTATTGGTAGAGGGATTGAATTTCGGAGCCGTGAGGTCATGTTACAACCGTACAAGACTCTGGTGCGGCCACACGGAGTACTGCATACAGTTCTGGTCACCGCATTATAAGAAAGATGTGGAGGCATTGGAAAGGGTGCAGAGGAGGTTTACCAGGATGTTGCCTGGTATGGTGGGAAGGTCTTATGAGGAAAGGCTGAGGGACTTGAGGTTATTTTCATTAGAGAAAATACCTAATTGAGGCATACAAGATGATCAAAGAATTGGATAGGGTGGACAGTGAGAGCCTTTTCCCTCGGATGGTGATGGCTAACATGAGGGGACATAGCTTTAAATTAAGGGGCGGTGGTTATGGGACGGATGTCAGAGGTAGGTTCTTTACTCAGGGGGTAGTAAGGGCGTGGAATGTCCTGCCTGCAGCAGTTGTGGACTCGCCAACTTTAAGGGCATTCAAATGGTCAGTGGATAGGCATATGGATAACATTGGAATAGTTTAGGTTAGAGGGTCTTAGATTGGTTCCACTGGTCGGCGCAACAGAGGGCCGAAGGGCCTGTACTGCGCTGGAATGTTCTATGAAAAAGAAACTTGCAGGTCTATGGGGAAAGCAGGAAAATGAATTGGATGCTGTTGAAAGAGCTGACACGAGCACAAACAGTTGAATGTTCAGTGGCTTGTGGTTGTAGTTTTGGTGAGTAGTTGTCACTATGGAATGTCTCTCCCCCAGTCTTCACATACCGGCTATACAATGTTATGAAAATAAATGATTTCAGCTTTCTTCCATTTGAAACCATCACCATGATTAAATAGACAAAACCTACTCTCAGATCTTACCTAATTTGGCTGCTGCATTGACCAATCTTCCTTCCCTAGGAAGTCCTATTTCTCTGACACTTTCACTGTAATCAGGAATTACGTGCGTGTGTGAGAGGGCTGACCTCCTCAGAACTCAGGTCACACATTAGTCAGGCTGCACTTATTGCACGCAAGCCATTGCGATACCTTTGTGACGTCCAGAAACCAGGCTGTGAAGGGGGAATAATGTTTAAATTGTTCAGCCCTGATCCCGGATTCTTCCAACTTATTCATAACCCCTGAATTAAACTGCTTTGTGAAAATGATTCTCAAAGCAAGTGTTTGAGGATTCTCTGTGGCTAGCTAACATTGAACAAAGAACAACACAGCATGGGAAACAGGCCCTTCGGCCCAACAAGTCTGCGCCACCATTTTAACGTTGAGTGCCCTCTTCTATCTATGTCCTTTGTCTATACCTATTGGGGAAGATTGAGGGAAGGCTAATTTAGGGACAATTTGTTAACACCAGGCTAACAGCATGTTTTTGGGGTGTGGGAGGAAACTGGAGCACCCGGAGAAAACCGACGCAAGCACGGGGAGAACGTGCAAACTCCCACAGACACTGGCCCAAATCTGTGTATCTGCACAGCAAACAGTGATAGTCACTGAGCTGTCATGGTGCCCGTCAGCTGGTCCAGATTAAGTGTACACTAATGACGTGAAGTACTAGGCAACTCTCAAAACAACATCCAAGAGCAGCCCTCGCACGATCCACTGCGTGTATGCCCCTTGTTGGACAAGGCAGACCAAATCACTTGTCTTTTCTTTAAATCCACATCAATAAACATGCACAACTTGTACAAACATTTACAGAAGCTCAGAAGACAAGTGAGCCATAAAATATGCTGGAAGGTCCACAGGAATCAATTGATTCCCAGGGATGTCCCAGTGTGCTTGATCTTTATTTAGAACAGTCTCCTGCATCCCTCCATGTCTAGTCTGCTCATGTGCCTAAGTAAACCTTAAACAACTCCAGCATGCCTACCTCCACCACCATACTTGGCAGTGCATTCCAGGCCCCCACAACCCGCTGTGTGAAAAACCTCCTTCTAACATCCGAATTATACCTTGCTCCCCTCGCCCTAAGTCCGTGGCCCCTCATAATTTTTGTATCCAGCCTAGGAAAAAGCTTACCACTGTTCACTATCTATACCCTTCATGATCTTATACACCTCTATTAGATCTCCCCTCATTCTCCGCTTTTCTAAGGAGATCAGCCCCAATTTGCCCAATCTCTCCTCATAGCTCAGTCCTTACATACGAGGCAGCATCCTGGTAAACCTCCTCTGCACTCTCTCCAGGGTCCCTGCGTCCTTCTGGTAGTAAGATGACCAGAACTGGACGCAGTACTCTAAACGCGGGCGAACCAACGTCCTATACAACTGCAACATTAGATGCCAGCTCTTATACTCTATACCCCTTCCTATAAAGGCAAGCATACCATAGGCCTTCTTCGCCACCTTCTCCACCTGTACTGCCACCTTCAAGGACTTGTGTACTTGCACCCCCAGGTCCCTCTGCGTTTCTATACTCTTAATAGGCCTACCCTTTATCGTGTAACTCCCCCCTACATTATTTCTTCCAAAATGCACACTGAAGTGATCAATGGTTTACAAGAAAGGCTTCACTGTAATTGAAACACAACTGACTTCACTCGATCACTGTCTGGCAGAAGTGTCAGCGTCCATTGAGCTATGAGAGGCTGAACAAACTAGGCTTGTACTCGTTAGAGTTTAGAAGAATGAGGGGAGATCTCATTGAGACGTATATGATGATGAATGGGATGGATAGGATAGAGGTGGAGAGACTCTTCCCGCTCAAAGGACAGTAGGACTAGGGGGCACAGCCTCAAGATAAAGGGGGAGCAGTTTAGAACGGAGTTGAGGAGGAACTTCTTCACTCAAAGGGTGGTGAATCTCTGGAATTCTCTGCCCGTTGAAGTGGTGGAGGCTGCCTTGCTAAATATTTTTAAGACGCGGGTTGATGGGTTTTTGATAGGCAAGGGGATTAAGGGTTATGGGGAGAGGGCGGGAATGTGGAACTGAGCCACGACAGATCAGCCATGATCTTATTGAATGGCGGGGCAGGCTCGAAGGGCTAGATGGCCTACTCCTGCTCCTATTTCTTATGTTCTCATGTTATGTTCTTAATGTTAAAATGGTGGCGTGGGCTCGTTGGGCCGAAGGGCCTGTTTCCCAGGCTGTTTTTGTTCTTAATCCCTCTAACCTACGCGTCTCAAGACACTAAGGGGCAATTTTTTAGCACAGCCAATCAACCTAACCTGCACGTCTTTGGACTGTGGGAGGAAACTGGAGCACCTGAAGGGAACCCACGCAGACATGAGGAGAATGTGCAAACTCCACACAGACAGCGATCTGTCTTATTTGAGTTCTTATTCCAGTACAGCAGCTGGATAAAAAGCATGGGGCTCTTAACACCAACATTTCCCCTTGCGACCTCCAACTGCCCCGGAAAGCCCCAAGGGCAGGACTGGGAACCCCATGACAGCAAAACTCTAGTATCTTGGTGGATGTGGGACCCAGAATTTGTCCTGAAGCAAGATTGTGGGGTGGGACACCATGCCGAAGAAGTGGCCATTCCTGCATCCAATAGCAGCTTTGAAAATTGGAAAAAACACATTGACACGGGAAAGGGAGTGATACTAAGTGGACAGTTGGTCGAGGAAACACACTGCACGTCCTAAGAATGGCCTTTTCCTACTCTGTACTATTAGATGAACAGAATGATCAGAGGAAGTGTCCATCTTTAACGTGTGGGGGAGAAGAGTCCATTGTCAACATGGACTGGGCCACAGAAGAGGATAAACTGGGCAACCGCACAGAAGGCAGGGAGGATTTCGTAACGCTGGACATTATGCAAATTTCATGAACTCTTGGGGGAAAATTTTTCTGTCCCATCCACCACGGAAATCATAACTGACAGGGATGGTGGGGGTGGTGTGTGACTGTGCAAAGATCCGTTGACCTCAGGTGGGATTTTCTAGTTTTGGGGCAAGCATGGCTGGATAATCCCACTCAGGCTGACATGCTTATTTTTACCTACCCCCTGGTGAAGTATCGCACGTGCAGCTTGCAGGATGCAATGGAAAGCAGCAAAGCAGCGAGATGCGAGACAAGTGACAGTGAAATAAACTGATACTGGTCATATTTCTCTGATCTATTGCTGGCAACTCTCACCTAATCACAAAGAGTAGCATGATGGTTATAAAACAGATAGTCATCCAGAGCACTGGGCAAGTTCAAATCTCACCATGGCAGCTGGGAGAATTCATTAAATTATTTTAACATAAATAGGAGGAGTAGGCCATCTAGCCCTTCGAGCCTGCCCCGCCATTCAATAAGATCATGGCTGATCTGAAGTGGATCAGTTCCACTTTCCTGCTTTCTCCCTATAACCCTTAATTCCCTTGTCTACCAGAAACCTATCTACCCGTGACAAATATATTCAGCGAGGTAGCCTCCACCACTTCAACGGGCAGAGAATTCCAGAGATTCAACTCCGATCTAAACTGCACCCCCCCCCCCCGCCACTTATTTTGAGGCCATGCCCTCTAGTCTTGTGGGAAGAATCTCTCTACTTCTACCCTAACCATCGCCTTCATTATCTTATATGTCTACTTTATTATTATTTTAATTAAATAAATCTGGAAAAGGTGGTCTCAGTGATGATAGTAATTAGCTATTTGATTGTCATAAAACCCATCTGGTTCACTAATGTCTTTTACGGACATGTCCTTCTGCAATCTGATCTACATGTGACCCCACAGCCACAGCAATGTGGGTGACTCTGGAAAGCTGTATTCAGGAAGATGGCTCACCACCTTCTCAAAGGCAATTTAGAGATGGGCAATAAATGCTGACCTTGCCAGCAACATTGATACACCATGGCTGAATACAAAATAACTGCACAACACCTCTGCTGACTGGCATTTCACCTCTCTCTGTCCAAGCTTGATGATTTGATTTGTCACATATATTAATACATAGTGAAAAGCATATTTCCCTGCGCGCTATACAGAGCGTACCATTCATGGAGAAGGAGAGTGCGCAAAATGTAGTGTTACAGTCATAGCTAGGATGTAGAGAAAGATCAACTCAATGCAAGTTAGGTCTGATGGCAGCAGGGAAGCAACTTGGGTAGAACCCAGGATTCATGGGCAGAAAATCTTGTGACTTGGAAGTACAGACACAGGTGGACCAGTCCCTGTGGGAACCAACACAAACAAAATGCTGGAAAATCTCAGCAGGTCTGGCAGCATCTGTGGAGAGAAAATACAGCCGTTTCGAGTCTGGATGATTTTGTCTGAGTTGTGGGAACCAAGCCTGGGTAAGCGGTCTCCAGGCAACACATTCTAACAGCTGTCACAGACAGCTCAATCCTCATCTGCTCAATGATAGGTGGAAAGGCATTCACAGCATCACCATTTAGTGTTAACCAATTTCCATATCCTAGGAAGCCAAGTGCCCCTCTTCATACACTGGGGTGTGACAAGGAATCTCATGTCTGGTCCCCTCCCCACACCAGTTCCTTCCCACTACTTGTCCCTGCTCACTGGCACCAATCCACCTCACAGCTTGATCCCCACACTGTAATAACCCTAATGCCGCATTTGGGGCTTCCCCAACAATGTTTTCAAGTTGCAAAGGAATTTTTCACCAAAGTTCCCAGAACTGGTTCGAGGTTCATTTTTGTTGGCCTAGCCTGTGTTTCTGGATTACTAATCCAGTGGCATTACCACTACACCAGGGTCTCTTTTTAAATATATATCCCATGCCTCTGATATTTTATTCCACTGCTTTTTCAGGGAAGCACATTCCAGATAACTGACTGCGTAAAAGGCAATGAGAAGGAACATGCCCTCCTTAGCATAGCCCTGCATATTGGGGAAGGTGGGATGTAAACATTATCAACTGGGACAAATCTGATGAACTGGTACAATGATAATCTCTTCCTCAATGAAAATAAAACAAAAGGAGATAGTCATCAACTTCAGGAAGCGTAGAGGACAACATTCCTCCATCGACAACAACAGGCGACAAAGTGGAAATGCTCGAGAGCTTTAAGTTTCTAGGTGCCCAGATCACTAACAACTTGTCCTAGTCCCTCTCATGCTGACACTAAAGTTAAGAAAGCCCACCAACACCTCTACTTTCTCAGGAGACTAAGGAAATTCAGCAGGTCTGCTACAACTCTCACCAATATTTTCAGATGTGATATAGAAAGCATTCTTTCTGGTTGTATCACAGCTTGGTATGGCTCCTGCTCTGTCCAAGACTGCAAAAACCTACAAAGGGTCATGAACGAAGCCTGGTCCATCACGCAAACCAGCCTCCCATCCATTGGCTGTGTCTATGCTTCCTGCTGCCTTGGAAAAGCAACCAGCATAATTAAGGATCCCACACACAGACACACTCTTCCACCTTCTTCCATCAGGAAAAATATACAAAAGCCCAAGATCACATATCAATCAACTCAAGAACAGCTTCTTCCCTGCTGCCAGACTTTTGAATGGACTTGCTTCTCTATACCTTAATTATCATTGTAACAGTACATTCTGCACCTTCTCCTCTCCTCCTTTATGTCTGGTATGCTTTGTCTATATAGTGCACTAGAAGCAATAATTTTCACTGTATACTCATACGTGACAATAATAAATCAAATCAGCCTTCATATCATGTACAAAGATTCTGTGTGTCATAACCACTGACCTGTGGTGGGGATGGAGGCACTCAGCTCCCCAGTTCCTAGGAGATACCACCCCCAGCTCCATTTAAACTCTGCCTTGATCGCACCCAACGAGTAAGCATCCACAGTGATTTTGACACCCCTTTTAAGTGAAGAAATTTCTCCTGATCATTGTACGGCTTAGCCAGTAAAAATTTAATAATCAGAGAATGAAATAAGACCATAAGACATAGGAGCAGAATTAGGCCACTCGGCCCATCGAATCTGCTCCGCCATTCAATCATGGCTGATATTTTTTTCATCCCCATTCTCCTGCTTTTCCCCTCATTAATCAAGAGCCTATCTCCATCTTAAAGACACTCAATGACCTGGCCTCCACAGCCTTCTGCAGCAAAGAGTTCCACAGATTCACCACTCTCTGAAGAAATTCCTCATCTGTTTTAAAGGATCGTCCCTTTAGCCTGAGGTTGTGCCCTCTGGTTCTAGTTTTTCTTACTAGTGGAAACATCCTCTCCATGTTCACTCTATCCAGGCCTCAGTATCCTGCAAATTTTAGTAAGATCCAGCCCCCTCATCCTTCTAAATTCCAATGAGTGTAGGCCCAGAGTCCTCAACCTTACCTCATACAACAAGCTCTTCATTCCAGGGATCATTCTTGTGAACTTCCTCTGGACCCTATACAAGGCCAGCACATCCTTCCTTAATACGGAGCCCAAAACTGCTCACAATTCTCCAAATAAGGTCCGATCAGAGCCTCATACAGCCTCAGAAGTACATCCCTGCTCTTGTATTCTACCCTCTTGACATGAATGCTAACATTGCATTTGCCTTCCTAACTACCGACTGAACCTGCATGCTAATCTTGAGGATCTTGAACAATGACTCCCAAGTACCTTTGTGTTTGATTGCCTAAGCAGTTCTCCATTTAGAAAATAGTCTATGCCTCCATTCCTCTTTCCAAAGGGCCTAACTTCACACTTTTCCACATTATATTCCATCTGCCACTTTTTTGCCTACTCGCTTAACCTGTCCTTCTAACCGCCTATAATTTCCCATCTGCTGCCTCCCTCCCTTCTTAAACAGCAGTGTTACGTTAGCTACTTTCCAGTCATTCTTGTAAAGCAGAAGCTGTGTCAGCCAGTTCGCAGACACATTCTTACAAACAGCAGAGTGATAAATGATCAGGTCATCTGTTTTTGGTGAAGTTAGTTTTAGATTGAGGTCATCGGGGAAAAACTGCTGGAATGCCACTAGGTAAATTGCTTATTTGGAAAGCTGGTGAGACAAAGTGCTGAACAGCCTCTTTCTGTTGGGTAACAACTCTCTGATTCCTATTTCCTCAATACTACCTGTCCCTCTACATGTCTTTGTATTATGTGCAAACTTAACAACAATGCCTTCAGTTCCTTCCTCCAAATTGTTAATGTATATTGAGAAAAGTTGTGGTCCCAGCACTGACCCCTGAAGCATACCACTAGTCACTGGCTGCCATCCAGAAAAAGACCTCTTTATCCGCACATTCTGCCTTCTGCCAGTCAGCCAATTCTCTATCCATGCCAGGATCTTACCCTTAACACCTGGGCTCAACTAATTTAACAGTCCCGTACGCAGCATCTTGTCAAAGGGCTTCTGGAAATCTAAATCAATCACATCCACTGGGTTCTCCTTTACCTAAATTCTTTGTTACCTCCTCAAAGAACTCTAACAGATTTGTCAGACATGACACCCCCTTGTCAAAGCCATGCCAACTCAGTCCTACTTTATCATTCCAAACGCTCTGCAATCTCATCTTTAATAAATGGACTCTAAAATCTTGTCAATGACTGAAGTCAGGATAACCGCCTATAATTTCCTGTCTGCTGCCTCCCTCCCTTCTTAAACAGCAGTGTTACATTAGCTACTTTCCAGTCATTCTTGTAAAGCAGAAGCTGTGACAGCCAGTTCGCAGACACATTCTTACAAACAGCAGAGTGATAAATGATCAGGTCATCTGTTTTTGGTGAAGTTAGTTTTAGATTGAGGTCATCGGGGAAAAACTGCTGGAATGCCACTAGGTAAATTGCTCATTTGGAAAGCTGGTGAGACAAAGTGCTGAACAGCCTCTTTCTGTTGGGTAACAACTCTCTGATTCTGCTAATCTGCTTTAAGAAAAAAGGATAACTCCCCCGATCCTCTCTGACAAGCAATGGCTAGGGAACTGCATTGGCAGATTCCACAATTTTACCTGAGATGCTTCCTGTGTGTAAGGGTAGAATTCGATGAGTCCATTTCTCTAAACAGGAACGTGGCAGAGTTGTCCATGATAGCTTCATCAAATTGATGCCTTTGTCAACGTGTTTGAGGCACCTGAAGCGTCTGTTCCAGTCATTACTGAACGTGATGCCTCAGTGAGTAGAGCTTTGTCTCAATCAGCTATGGATTTACTCAAATACATAATCTAGGTGGACACATTCCAGTGCAGTCCTGAGGGAGTACTGCACTGGTGCAAGAGTTAGTTTTCAGATGAGAACCAAAACTGATGCTCTTTCAAGAAACTGGTCCTGGCCAGAAAAATGTCAATTACTGGGTTATTTTGAGCAGGGCAGTTCTTCCCAGTATCAATCTCTACTAAAATTAACCAGCCATGATCACAATTGTTTCTTTATTTTTCATGGGATGTGGGCACCACACACAAGGTCAGTGTTTGTTGCCTCATTGAACTAAATGTCTTGCTTGCCCATTTCAGAGGGCAGTTAAGAGTCAACCACATTGCTATGGCTCTGGAGTCACATATAGGCCAAACTGGGTAAGGATGGCAGATTTCCTTCCCTAAAGGACATTAGTGAACCAGATGGGATTTTTATGACAATCACCATTACTGAGGCTAGCATTCAATTCCAGACTTTTTAAATTCCACCAGCTGCCATGGTGGGATTTGAACCCATGTGCTCCAGAGCATTAGCCTGGGGCCTCTGGATTACCAGCCCAGTAACATCACCAATCCTCCCCAACACTGCTGCTTGAGAGAGCTCCCAATGTGTAAAGGTGCTCCTGCATTTTCGATATTACAAGAGCTAAGACTCTTCAAAAAGGACATTTGTTGGAAAGCACTTGGGACACAGAGGACATGGAAGATCCTCTATAAATTCAAATTCTTTACTAATGCATGGGGCTCAATGCACTTTTCTACATTTACTGTTTTTATTTTATTCCAAGTTTCTTGGCTCTCTGCACTTAACACTTTCGCCCAATTTTGGCAAGATGACAGAAAGCACTGGTTTCCTGTCAGCTTTGGAACAAAAATAACCCTGACCACACACTCAGTTGACAGTTTTGCATTCTCCCCCTACACCAGTCTGGGGACTCTTTTTAAACACTCTAGGCTAATTTCTTAGGGGAAGGGCTGCCTGTTCTAATGCTTTTAACGGTAACATTACATTGGAAAACATTGCACTGAACTATACCAAGAAATCCTGGGACTGACCAGACTGATTTAGCTAAACTGTGTTGCCTGACATAGCAATTAAAAATGAGCAAGCCACGACAATGAGGCTGATTCTTCTCCCACTCAAATCTCAGGGTGAATAGTCTGAGTTATTATGGAAGGTCATTGAAACAAACTACCCTAATGTTAAGAGAGACAAGGGACAGAGAGAGGTACAGACAGGTGGGATAAGATCAATTTAAGCCTTCTCATGTCCATCGATCCTTTTCACTCAAATTATCAGCAGCATTCATACCCAACCACCTTAGAAATGGCAGAGAAACAATTCATACATCTAATCCCATGCTGCTCATGCAATGTAGAGGCAGCTTTACTCTGTATCTAACCCCGTGCTGTACCTGTCCTGGGAGTTTTTGATGGGTACAGTGTAGAGGGAGCTTTACTCTGTATCTAACCCTGTGCTGTACCTGTCCTGGGAGTTTTTGATGGGGGAACGGTGTAGAGGGAGATTTACATTGCATTCAAACCTTAAGATTTATTTCCTGGGGAATTGCAGGAAAACCAAAAAAAGTAATTTGTCTGAGAAACAAAAACAAACTGAACATTGTCCTTGCAGCAAGTGAAAGGATACGGGTTGCTGAACATCCTCTTTAGATCCACCTTCTCTTTACAGTACGGACAGGTCTGTTTCTTTCCAACGATGCACCAACCTCGGATGCAAAATTCATGGAACCTGAAGAGCAGTTAAGGAAAATGCAGCACAGACTGGTGAATGAATCTGTAACAATGTAAAGGATTAAACCAGAATCTCACTCAGGTCCACCCTCTATTAAACAGCCCATTTCAACATTTTTATTCTTGTTTTCAAATCTCTGATAGCTGTATCCCCCATGGCAGTACCCAGCCTTCTCTCTATCATCCCTAGCAGTATCCTCCGAGAGCTCTGTACACAGCAGGCTTGGCTTCTTCAGCATCCCCGATTTTAATTGCCTGGCCACGCTTTCAGCTATGGCCTAAACTTCTCCATTCCTCTCCCCTCCTCTAATATTGCCCTGAAACCTACCATTCTGGTAAAGCCTTTGGTCACATATCCCACTCTCTCCTTTATGGTTTAGAACATAGAACATTACAGCGCAGAACAGGCCCTTCGGCCCATGATGTTGCGCCGACCAGTTAAAAAACAATGACCCACTAACCTAAACCAATCCCTTTTCGTCCATAAACCTATCCACAGATCTCTTAAACGCCCCCAAACTAGGCGCATTTACAACTGCAGCAGGCAGGGCATTCCAATCCCTCACCACCCTCTGGGTAAAGAACCTACCCCTGACATCCGTCCTATAACTACCCCCCCTTAATTTAAAGCCATGCCCCCTCTTAACTTTTGTTCGATAATAGTCCTGCGAAACAACCCATATGTTTTTGCTATGTGACAGGGAGTGTTTGATGGGGACAATGTGGAGGGAGCTTTACTCTATCTACCATAGGCTTTCTTCTTGGTTGTTTGAGATTGGCCTAGTGCTTCATGTCGTTACTGTGTGCTTAAACTGGACCAGATACTGGGCAAGATGACAGCTCAGTGACTATCGCTGATTGCTGTGCAGACACGTGGATTTGGGCTGGTGTCTGTGGGAGTTTGCGCATTCTCCCTGTGCTTGCGTGGGTTTTCTCCAGGTGCTCCGGTTTCCTCCCACACCCCAAAGATGTGCTATTAGGCTGACTGGCAGTAATAAATTGTCCCTAAATTAGTTTCCCTCAATATGGATGGCCATAAAACATTGGGTAAGGGTCATGGGTGGAGGGGGGGGACCTGGCGGTGTTAAGATGGCGGCGTGGGCTCGTTGGGCCAAAGGGCCTGTTTCCCGGGCTGTTTTTGTTCTTTGTATCTAACCCCATGCTGCACCTGTCCTGGGAGTGTTTGATGGGGACAGTGTAGAGAGAGCTTTACTCTGTATCTAACCCCGTGCTGCACTTGTCCTGGGAGTGTTTAATGGGTCCAACGCAGTCATCTCCACATCAGTGTTTAATGGGGACAGTGTAGAGGGAGCTTTACTGCAGTGAATACACATGAACTCAGGATTATCTTGGAGTCTGGTTTAATATTTGTTCTTGGGATATGAGTGTCATTGGCAAGGCCAGCATTTGTTACCCATAGCCAATTGCTGAAGAATTAGTTGCTAAGCTGCCTTCCTGACAAGTGTTTTGCTAGACCATTTCAACACAGAGTATGCATGTGGAGATTGGAGGGAGGTGTGGGTAGCTTAGATAATCACTAAGGGGAGACGTAATAAGAATAATGGATGCAAGTCAGGAGAAAATAACAGGAGTTTCCCCAAGAGTCTTGAAGAACAGGATGGATAGAAAAAGTGTGTGAGATAAGAATGGGCAAGGGGATGTGCCAATGAGGCAGATAAGGAAATTTTCCTGCCACGTTTCAAACCTAAGTCTCATATGGATGAAGCATGCAATGTGGCTGGATACACACAATTACCAGCAAAGTGAACAAAATACAACTCTTCTGGGCAACAACTTCAGGGACTTGATGGGGGTTTCTGTCACATCTTCCCAAACACACTCATCTAGAAAAATAAACTACAGCATGACATTATATATGTAAAACAAACGTCATTTTTTTTTTAGGGACTAAAAGCAGAAGCGCAGATAGAGGGAAGACGGAATGTTTATGGAAGTTTCCTTGTAAGGTAACAAAATTCAGCTGCATGATGTTCCTTCTGATGAGGAAATTATGCATTGATGTTAAATCTTGGCCTCGATACAAAATTAGCAGATGAGCCGCAGGCCACAGTCCTGACCAGCACAGCGAAGCACAGAGTTTTAAATCAGCCCCAATTACTCACCACATCCTGCCAAAGAGGAATTGCAATATGTCTCAATCCCTGGAAAGTGGGAAGCAGGAGAAATCCACCAGGATTCCCAGTCCTGACAGGAATCCAGTTGACATCTGTCAGAACAAGGGCATGTTGTGGACATGGGAGTGGTTGGAGGCCATTTAGCCATTTGAACTTGTTCTATCATCCAATTTAGTTTTGTGTGTGTCGTGTCACAAGTCGGCTTACATTAACACTGCAATGAAGTTGTTAAAATCCCCTAGTCTGCAAGTTAGATCATGCCTTTACTCCATTTACCCTCCTGGGTTCTGTAACACCAAATACCATTCCTAACACATTCATTCCTTCCCAAACAGCACTGTAGCTGTATCTACATCATAGAGACCGCAGCAGTTCAAGGCGGTAGCTCACCACCACCGTCTCAAGAGCAGGTCAGAGGCTAGGAATACTGCGGTAACTCAGCTCCTGACTCCCCAAAGCCTGTCCACCATCGACAAAACACAAGTCAGGAATGTGATGGAATACTCCCTGATTATTTGGATGGGTGCAGCTCCAACAACACTCAAGAAACTTGCTAAATGCAGACAATTAGGGCTAGCTTAGTGGTTAAAAAAGGGTGGCATGAATATGTTGGGCAAAGGGCCTTTTTCCATGCCATAAACCTCAATGACTCTCCAAGACAAAGCAGCTCTGCTCAATTGGCACCACATATATAAACATTCACTCCCACTACTCCAATGTTCAGTAGCAGCAGAGTACACCATCTGCAAGATGCACTGCAGCAATTCACCAAAAATCCTGAGACAGCACCTTCTAAACCCATAACCACTTCCATCAAGAAAGAAGAGGGCAGCAGATGCATGGGAACACCACAACCTGCAAGATTCCCTCCAAACCACTCACTATCCTGACTTGGAAATATATCACCATTCCTTCACTGTCACTGGGTCAATATCCTAGAATTCCTTCCTTAACAGCATTGTGGGTCAACCCACAGCATGTGGACTGCAGCGATTCAAGAAGGCAGCTCACCCCCACCTTCATAAGGGCAACTAGAGGTGGGCAATAAATGCTGGCCAGCCAGCAACACCCATATCCCACAAACCAATAAAAAAAGCCAGAGCATGTGACATGGGCACAGAGGAAGGATAGTGAGCAGGGCAAGGGGAACGAATTACTTTTTCTTTGTCCCAGGAGGCGGCATCGGGGGATGCCTGTGCAGGAATCAGTAGCCCAGAGACCAAATGCAGTAACTTGGTCTCACCTGTTGGTGCACCAACTTCAGCCCGTTTTGTATTTCTGAATCATGAAGCACCCACAGAAAAGAAAATGTATCGTTTGGACATACGGCAGTTTTTGCTCTGAGATATTTCTCACTCTGCGAAGGATACACGTGGTTACAGGTCAGCATGTACGTATTTTCTATGATGCCTTCCTCATTGACGTCCACAAAGATTTTTTGTCCACAGACAGCACAGATCTCATTGGAGAGGTGTTTTGTTGGCATCCCAGATGCACTGTAGAACTGAAACAACAAAAACTCTTCAAAAACCGACAAGCGAACTAACTACTTTTTTAAAAAAAGTCCTACGTTTTAGCAATAATGGGCGGGCAGGGTAGCACACTGGTTAGCACTGCTGCTTCACAGCTCCAGGGACCTGGGTTCGATTCCTGGCTCGGGTCACTGTCTGTGTGGAGTTTGCATATTCTCCTTGCGTCTGCATGGGTTTCCTCCGGGTGCTCCGGTTTCCTCCCACAGTCCAAAGATGTGGGGGTTAGGTTGATCGGCTATGCTAAAAATTGCTCATTAGTGCCCAGGGATGCGTAGGTTAGAGGGATTAGTGGGTAAATGTGTAGGGATATGGCCTGGGTGGGATTGTGGTTGGTGCAGACTCGATGGGCCAAAGGGCCTGTATCTGCACTGTGGGGTTCTATGTTCTAATAATTACATGTAAAAGAATTTCACTGAGTGTCAGGCACTTGGAGACAACCTGAGGTCGTGGAAGGTGCTATATAAATGCAATTCTTATTTTTTCCCTTTCTCATTTACTTTTTCACTTATATTTCCAAAATTGCCTGCAATGAGTAATGGGGCAAATGACTAATTATCCCGTTTTTGGCAATGTTGGCATGGGATACCGGCACAGTGGTTAGCACTGCTCTTCATAGCGCCAGGGACACAGGTTCAATTCCCGGCTTGGGTCACTATCTGTATGGAGTCTGCATGTTCTCGTGTCTGTGTGGGTTTCCTCCCATAGTCCAAAGGTGTGCGGGTTAGGTGGATTTGCCATGCTAAATTGCCCCCTAATGTCAAAGGGATTAGCAGGGTAATTATGTGGGATTATGAGTATAAGGCCTGGGTGGGATTGTTGTCAGTGCAGGTTCAATGGGCTGAATGGTCCCCTTCTGCACTGTATGGATTCTATGATTCTACACAGAGTTCCTTACTCTCAAGATCTCTTGGGGCTAAATTAAACAGGGGAGAGGTGGTCGTGTACTGCTCACAAACTGACTAATCCTCAGTGGAAGGAAGTGCTGCCCTTGCCAGCAGTGCAGAGTTCAGTAGTGTAGATGCTGGGACCATAGTGAAGGCAGAGAGATCAAAGGTGGGAACTGTAGCAACTTGAGGCCACTTGATGTGGTTAGAAACAAACTAAAGGACTTGTTGACTAAGGACGATGTACAACGAAGTGTTTAACAGCACAACGTTACAGCTCTACTCCCCACAACGCAGATCCTTCATTTTAATTGCATTTTGGAGCAATTCCTCTACAATTTTCGTGTCAAAATGTAGCAAAACAATGGGCGAGGACAAAAAAAAGGTTCTAATATATCTTGCAAGTTCTGAAATTCCAAGCAGTCATCTGCGCAAATTTACTTTGGGTTTGCTCTCAAGAGTTGGGCCAGCAAACCAGGATAGCAATTCACTCCCAAAGCCAGGATGATCTGGCTAAATAGGCAAAACCAAAAAGTTTACGGAGGACAATGCAATTTGTGCAATTAGGGAAGCAGAAAGTTTAAATATCTTGTGATGGGGTTGGCGGGGAGGGGGGCGGTGGAGATGAGGAGGGGAATGTGCACGGCACAGGGATACCAGAATAACAACAGGATTTAAAGATTTGGAATACGGAGGAGAGGGTGCTTTAAGTTGGTTTGTATTGCCTTGACTTTAGGAGGTGAAGGTGGTGATCCAATCAAAATTGTCTGAAATCATTAATAAATTCAATAGAGCAGGGAGAGAGAAGTTTTATCCTCCCCAGAACCGAGGTGTGTGAGGTGTTGGGATGTCAAGAAGCACTTCCTCACAGAGTGGAGTGGGAATCTGGAACTCCTCCCCAAAACAATATTGCAGCTGGGTGTCAATTAGAGTTTTAAAGGCCAAGGGGCAGGATGTTGGCACAGTAGTTAGCACTGCTGCCTCTCAGCACCAAGGACCCAGGTTCAATTCCCGGCTTGGGTCACTATCCATGTGGAGACTGCACGTTCTCCCCATGTCTGCGTGGGTTTCCTCCGGGTGCTCCGGTCTCCTCCCGCAGTCTGAAAGACGTGGTTAGGTGCACTGACCCAAACAGGTGCTAGAATATGGGGACTAGGAGAGTTTCACAGTAACTTCAATGCAGCGTTAATGTAAGCCTTACTTGTGACTAATAAATAAAACTTTAAACTTCAATATTGAAAGTTTTGTTGGATAATGGTGTCAAGGGACACAGAGAAAAGGCTACAGATACAAGAGCTACAAATTAGCTTAAACTTTGAACCGATTTGAAGAGCTGAATGGGCTTTTCCTGCTCCCCATGAGGAATACAAAGCATGCCCTGGCATCATCTAATCGTACAGAGGGAGGCCATTTCAAAGCAATTGATAGTTATACAATTGGGAATTAGCTGATAAAAGGCTGCTGCCACTGGGCTCACTTTACCCCTATTGTTGATGCCATGTAGTCGGCGCACATTTCTGCAAAGTCACGACTCAACACTCCGTAATACAACCCATAAAACAAAAGTGATACTCCAAAGTCCATTCCATCTTCTGGCTTTATTCTGAGGGGAAAAAGAAGAAATAGAAATTCTGTCAAGTGCAATTCCTGTAAACCGGATAGCTCGTCTGAGTGAAGCTCCAAAGACAGCTGGCACGTTTAAAGCATCAACTGGACACCAAAGCACTTTTCAGACAATTAAATAAGTTTGTATTTCAGTAATGTAAGTTAGCATGTACATGTTAGTTTTATAGTGCGTGAACTTTGTCCCTACAGCGAGGATGTGGATTCCATATCTGTCAAATAGAAACTCTGTCTCTGTGGGCTCCTCTATAGTTTGTTGGGAGATTCTCAAAAATGTTAGATGTTTCCAGGAATCCCTCTCACCAACAGCATACTTTGTCATATTTATGCCTTATGGTAAGCAATCACCATGACCAGGATGGTCAAACATCCAGAGCAACATTGGAATTCCTAAACAAAGGTCATAACCTATCTAGTTTCCCTTCTACCTTCATGAGAGTCACATGATGGAATTGATCACAATGATTGCTCTGACTAGTCAATGACTCAGGCGTGTTGAAATCCCCGTGTGGAAAGCTTTGGGAGCCACAAGTCCAAAGTCACCTGTTCCTCCTAGATGTATGACATACAAAATCCGAGAATGGTACAGGTCATTCAGCCCATCATCCCTGTGCCAGCTCCTTGAAACAGCTATACAATTAGTCTCATTATTGCCCTCGCCCTTTCCTAAATAGCCTGAAAAATTTTCTTTAGTGTTTATCCAATTCATAGAGCCATAGAATCCCAACAGTGCAGAAGGAGACCATTCAGCCCATCGAGTTTGCATCAATTCTCCGAAAGAGCAAAATTGAGAATTCATGCCTCAAATCGCTCACATATCATAATGCAATATTTTTATTTTCTCTTAAAAATCTCATGTAATTTGTATTTGAACGAATCAACACTAACTTCCATCACCTTTCTCAAGGGCCTGTTTCACCGATTAGACCTTCGCGCATTTAAATATCGGATCTGTGGATTAGAATTGGATTTACATCCTTCCATTCGACTTGTGCAAACTGATTTCTGCGCTTCCCAAGTTGGACCTGGGTGGACTTGAAAGACATTTCTAGAGCTTTTGAGATGTACTGAAAGACATTGCAGCCAATTTGTATACTGCAAGTTTCCACAAAGCGATGTGAAATGACCCGATCATCTGTTTTGCAGTAACATTGGTTGAGTGTTAAATATTGGACAAAGACACTAAGAGAACTCTCCTGTTCTTCACTGTATCTCTTGTATTCATCTGACAGGACAGGGCAGTCAAACAGCATTCCCTCAGCACCACACTATCTGCTAAATTCTGTGCTCAATTCTCTGGAGTAAGATTTGAAACCACAACCCTCTGACTCAGTGGTGAGAATACTACCTACCACCTGAGTCCCAGCAAACACAGCTAGGTTTGGCTGGTGAGAGGATGGAAGAATATTCCAAGCGTTGATTACTCTGAAAATCAGAGGTTATTCTGCATTAGTTTGTATCTGCCCTTTTGACTTTTCAGTCCAATTTTGAGAAATCCCCAAAAGGACAAATGGTGAGTGCATTGCAATTTCTCCGTTTCCTTGTGTTTCAAGTCCACTTGTCACTCAGGGCTTTCACCTCCTCAGAGCATCTTTCACAACTTTGAACTGCTCTGGTGGAACCAATTAGTGAGGTGATGGAGATGGGTGGAATGATTTAGAAATAGCAGTACAAAGATTTCTCTCAACCCTCCCAGTAACTAGTGGGGTCTCAGATGTCTCCTTTGTGGGTGTTTCGTTTCTTCTGTAGCAATCTGCCATGTATCAAAGTAAGTTACATCAGGTGAGCTGGGCTTGATAGGGAGAAACAGCTCCATCCACTCGGTATGTGGCTTCATTACAGTTGGAAAAGGATCCGCTCCAAATTACACAATATTTACTAAACAGAAACAGGACATTTGGCACAACAGCTCCATGCTGGCGTTTATGCTCCATACTTCCAGACCCAGTGCCTCTAACACCAGAAAGAGAAAGGGAAGCAGATGCCTGGGAACACCATCACCTGCAAGTTCCCCTCCAAGCCACTCACCATCCTGACTTGGATATATATTGCCGTTCCTTCACTGTCGCTAGGTCAAAATCCTGGAACTCCCTTTGGGACATGGACAACAGCTCACCACCGCCTTCTCAAGGGTAATTACAGTTAGGCAATAATGCTGATCTAGCCAGTGACACCCACATCCCGTGAAGAATACACAAGTTCCCCCATCATTGCACTCCATCAGTGTATCCCTTCCCCCTGACATGCATATCTCGACTTCCTGAAAGTATATCTATGCTTCTCCCTTCAACACTCCATGGTAGCAGGTTCCACATACCCCTGAATTCCTTCTTGGATTTGTCAATGTCTTGTGCTTACATCTGCTATAGGTGGTGCTCAAATTCAGGATTGGCTTGAGGGAAAAGTAAGAAACAGCACCCAGTGGCAGGAGGTTCTGAGATTGAAGGTAAACAGAAAAACCTGTGAGGGATGCAGTGAATTACTACAATCTGGAAGATACTACCTGAAAGGGTGATGGAAACAGATTCAATAATAACTTCAATCGTAAATTGGATAAATGCTTGAAGGCATACAGTCCGATGTTGGAATGGACGGACAAGTGGCAGATGAAATTTAGTATGAAGAGGTGTGAAGTGATTCATTTTGATAGGAAAAATTTGGAGAAACAATATAAAATAAAAGGATCATATCTAGATGGCATGCAGGAACAGAGCTACCTTGGGGTACAAGTGTAGAAATCACTGAAGGACACAAGACAGGTTGAGAAAGCTGATAAAGTTTAAGGCAAATGGGATCCTGAACTTTATAAATACAGCACAAAAGTAACAAAGTTGTAGTGAACCTTTCAAAACACTGGCTCACACTACATCGAAGTATTGTATTCAATTCTGGGCACCGCACTTTAGGAAGGATATGAAAGCTTTAGTGAGGGTGCAGAAAAGATTCACGAGGATAGTTCCAGAGATGAGGGGCTTCAGTTACATGGAATGATTGGAGAAACTGGGAGGAGATTTGAAAGAGGTGTTCAAAAATCAGTAGGAGGCTGAATAGAGCATATAGGGAGAAACTATTCCCACTTTAGAAGGGTTGTGAGCCAGAGGGCATCAGTTTAAGGTGAAAAGCGAAAGAACCAAAGGGACATGGGGAAAACCTTTTTCGGCAGCGAGTGGTTAAGATTTGGAATGCTCTACCCGCAAGTCTAGTAGCAGCAATTTATAATTTTTACTCCTACAGAGTTTGGATGGACATGACAGGCCAAACAGCCTCCTGTGCTATAACCGTTGCATGTATTCAAAGTTCCCACGGAAACGAGGAAATGGCCAAGGCCTTAAACAAGTATTTTTGTGTCGGTCTTCACAGCAGAGGACACAAATAGCATATCAATAACTGACGATCATGGGACTGTAGGGGGCAAGGACCTTAAAACGATCACTATTGCTAAAGCTGGGTAGGCTAATGGGACTAAAGGTAGACAAGTCCCCCAGTTCGGATGGAATGCATCCCAGGGTACTAAAAGAAACTGAAGTAATAGCAGATGCGTTAGTTGTAATTTATCAAAATTTGCTGGACCCTGGGGAGGTGCCAGCTGATTGGAAAACAGTTAATGTAACGCCACTGTTTAAAAAAGGAGGTAGACAAAAGGTGGGTAACTACAGGCCAGTTAGCTTAACGTCCATAGTTGGGAAAATGCTGGAATCCATCACTAAAGGAGGAATAGGACACCTGGGAAAGAATGGTTCAATCAAGCAGACGCAGAATGGATTCATGAAGGGGAAGTCACATTTGACGAATTTACTGGATTTTTATGAAGATGTAACGAGTGCGGTTGACAGAGGGGAACCAGTGGATATGGTGTTTTTAGATTTCCAGAAGGCGTTCGATAAGATTCCTGACAGGAACATACAAACTCCACATTCTCAAAATTTCTCCTTTGAAGGCCTCCCACTTACCAATCACATCCTTGCCAAAGAACAGCCTGTCCCAATCCACACTTTTTAGATCCTCTCATTTTAAATTCTCATCTCATCTTTAAATTTTTCACCTTATTTTACAACTTTTACCGTAAGAAACCAAGTAAAATAAATAAAATTGAAACAATAAACAAGTGAAGGATTTTGGTTCATTCATTTGTGGAACATGGGCAATGTTGGCTGGCCAGCATCTACTACCCCCTGGAGGGGGGAGCAGGGGAGTGCAGTTGGGACTCAGTCACATTGCTATGGCTCTGAAGTCACATGTAGGCCAGACCAGGTAAGGATGGCAGATATCTTTCCCTCAAAAGGACATTAGTGAACCAGATGAGGTTTTCCAATAATCAACAATGGTTTCATGGTCATCAGTAGGTTCTTAATTCTGGATTTTTAAAACTGAATTCAAATTCTACCATGGCAAGATCTGAACCTGGGCTCCCAGAACAGTAGCTGAATTGTGGGATTAGCAGTCTAACAATATTAGCAGTAGGCCATCACCTCAAGGTATTAGACTGGCATTGGAGGCAGTCCAGAGAAGGTTCACTAGGTTGGTCCCAGGGAAGAGATTTTCTTATGGAAGGTTGAGCAGGATGGAGCTGTGCTCATTGGAGTTTAGAAGAATGAGAGGCAACTTCATTGAAATATCAGATTCTCAGGGAATTTGACAGGGTAAGTGCTGAGAGACCATTTCCCCTTGTGGGAGAGTGTAGGACCAGACGGCATAATCTGAGTCAAGGGGTCACTCATTTAACAGACGAGGAAGAATTTCTTCTCTCAGAGAGCTGTGAATTCTTTATGCAGAGAAAGATTAAGTCATTAATTATGTTCAAGGCTGGGATAGACAGATTTTTTAATCAGTAAGGGAATCGAGGGTTATAGGGATAAGGTGGGAAAGTGGAGCGAGGATCATAGCAGATCAGTCATGGTCTAAATGAATGGCAGGGCAAACTCGATGGGCCAAATGGCCGACTTCTGCTCCAACATCTTATAGTCATTACTGTACAGAGTTGCAAACCTTCCTGCTGCGCTCAATCTAAACTCTGAATCACCACAACAAAGTTCTATTCCCTCAAAATTAATATTTTTGGTAAAAGCACAATTCTGCCTCACATGTTCATTGTATAAGTTCAGTCCCTTCATTCAACCTTTTTCAAAGCTTTTTAAGAAGTTAAATATCAACTCTTACCTAAATAATAAGTTTATACCAAAGAGGGTGAACATTACTCCAGCATAGCCCACGATCCCACTGGCATAGCTTAATTTATAGAGTAAGAGAAACCATTTATAAACCAGCCTGCAACAACAGAAAAAAGACAACGTGTGTAAGAACATGTGCAAAAAAGAAAATCAGCGATGGAAATCTGCAAAGAATGCTAAAACTCATGTGAATGAAATGAGCCATCTCAGTTTTCCAGTGGGCACAAAACAAAACTGTTTATTAATTGATTATGTTAATAGCATTTGTGCAAAGTTTATTTATTATTGTCACAAGTAGGCTTACATTAACACTACAATGAAGTTACTATGAAAATCCCCTAGTCACCACACTCCAGTGCCTGTTCGATTACACTAAGGGAGAATTTAGCATGACCAGTGCACCTAACCAGCACATCTTTCAGACTGCGGGAGGAAACCCACACAGACATGGGGAGAACGTGCAGACTCCACACAGACAGTGACCCAAGCCAGAAATCAAACCTGGGTTTGACAGTGAGGAAACCGTGTTAACCACTGTGCCATTCACTGGATAAAGTGCATTCAGCCTAACTGGTCCATGCTGGTGTCTCTGCTCCACGAGCTTCCTCCCATTCTCCTGTTTCTATGCTGTAAATTCAATGTAAATCTATACAACCAGCACTTGGTCAGGAGGGAGAATTGGAAAACCCACAACTACAACAGGTTTATTGCAGGAGCTGATGCCAGTACAGAGTAGAAAATTAAACAAAGGCAGGAGGCTGTAAAGCACCTTAATGACATAATTATGTGAGTGGCTCTTAATGCAATCATGCAACCACTTAAATATATAACAGGAACAGCTTACAAGGTATTTCCCCGGCACTTGGAGAGCAGGTTCTCACAGGCACGAATTCTGCAGAAGTATTTATTTTAATTAACAGAAAAGAAACCTCAAAATGGCATTGGAGCAAGGCGGCTTCTTGCAAGCTGTGCCCAGCATATCTTCTATTTCTATCTTTTATTCTCATTCTATGCTTCTCTTGACCAATGAAGGCCAGCAAGCCGTACGCCTTCTTAACCACCTTGTCCACCTGAGTTGCCATCTTCAGGGAACTGTGGATCTGCATACCTAGATCGCTCTGTATGCTAATATTTCTAAGGGCTCTACCATTTACTATTTATACATATTCCTTCTGCAGTGGACCTTCCAAATCACATTACCTCATATTTGTCCGAGTTAAATTCCATCAGCCATCTTTCAGCCCAGGTCTCCAGCCGATTTATATCCTGTAGTATCCTCTGACAATCCTCCTCACTAAGTGCCACTCCCTCAATTTTTGCATCATCAGCAATTTTACTAATCAGACCCCCTACATTTTCCTCCAGATCATTAATATATATTACAAACATCAGATCCCAACACTCATCCTTGTGGAACACCGATTGTCACAGACCTCCAGTTAGAAAATTACCCTTCCACTGTTACTCTCTACTCTCTATGCCCAAACCAGTTTTGTATCCATCCAAATAGCAAGTATAGAATGGATGTCAGAAAGTATTCTCTCCACACTGCACTGAATTGTTAACTTAGATTAGACACCCAAGCAGAAAGAACTTGCATTTAGAAAATATTTCAGGGTCTCAGCACACCAAAGTAACCATCACACAAGAGTGACCCATGAAGACAACAGGACTACCACTTAAAACCTTTTCTGGACAGCACCCCACAGCACAGTCCCTCGATCGGGCGGCTGTCCCCTCAGCACTAAGAGTTTTAGCCAGGACACAGCTCTGACAAAGGATCATCTGGACTCGAAATGTCAGCTCTTTTCTCCCTTAGATGATGCCAGACCTGCTGAGACTTTCCAGCATTTTCCCTTTTGGTCATGGAGCACATTACCTGGGCGTTGTTCCTTCTAGTGGTTTCCGTGTTGCTCGGAAAGTAATAAAGGCTGTGATTACAGAGAACAGCACCCAGATTACTAGGAACCTCCACCAGTGCAGTTTAGCTGTGAAATACAGAGGCACAACCCACATCTGGAATAGTGTCACGAGCTGCATGAAATCACAAAACACAAGTTTAACATCACATTCCACATTCTCACACTTGACACATGTATGCACAGGAGCCAGAGGAAACCTTTGTTTCTGGAGATACACCGTGTTGAGTCTTTCACCTCATCAATCTAGGCCAGATCCCACTGGCAGTGTCCCAGTGAACTACTGGAAAAGCACTGAAGCTCCTCTCAGCCTGGCACTCAGCTCATTCTATATCTCTGCAGTATCCAACAGATTACTCCATGCCACTGATTAACAACCCCCCCACTTTGAAAGTGTTCTATTTTCTATCTAATCTGAATCTGGTATTTACTGGTTATATTCACAAGATAATTACAGACATTCTGGGACCTTGACGTTTTCATAATTATGCCCACTTGAAATGTGATTAACAATTACAGGCAGCAAGTCTGTTTCGAATCTGGTTAACATTAGGCTGATATGGCAGGTCCAGGTAAACCCCAGAACAATATAAAGGGATATTGCACAAGAGGATCACAGTATTAAGGTGTATTTCACTTGGAATCTTACAGCAGATAAGGAATCCCATTGTGCCTGTGCCAGCTTCCTGAAAGAGCTACCCCATTAGTTTTTCTCTCCTGCTCTTTCCCCATAGCCCTGGAATTTTGCTCCCTTCAAATATCGATCTGATTCCCTTTTGAAAATTACTATTGAATGTACTTGTATTGCCCTTTCAGGCAGTGTATTCCTGATCACATAACTCATTGTAGAAAGATGAATTCACCTCATGCATTTGCTGGTTCTTTTGTCAACTATCTTAAATCTGTACCCTGGTCGGGAAGCGTAAAGGGAGACTACACAATATAGCAAAGATGAATAGGTGTTTCCACAAAAGTGCAACAATCATTCAGTAATACAGAACTTGAGTATTGCTGAAAAAAGAGAGACATATTGTCAAAGCTTTTCATCATGCACTCATCAGGAAAGATTATCAAGTATGTCAACTGTAAAAAGAAAAATTTATACTTCATGAAGTGCGCTGATTGGTTGGCAAATAGGCTCTGAATGCATCAGAGAACAGTATAAATTTTTGTTCCCATAACAACAGGTATTGATGCAAATCTGTCCTAATGAGAGCAAGACAAAACGTTCAACAGTATGTCTTTATTCAGCAATACGGAAGTGCAATTGTTCCACCTCAGATTGGAGATTAACATTAATTGCGTGACAAAACTTAGAAGAAAAATGCTAAAGCAAAAAAAAATGCAAGGCATTGTCATCTTTATTTTCCAATCCCACCACAGACTTGCCCTTCTATATCTCTATAACCCCACAGGGGAGGTGATAGCCAAGCAGTATTATCACTAGACTATTAACCCAGAAACTCAGCTAACATTCTGGGGACCCAGTTCAAATCTTGTCACAGCAGGTGGTGGAATTTGAAATTAAATTTAAAAAAAATCTGGAATTAAAATTCTACTGATGTCTATCAAACCATTGTCAATTGTCGGAAAAACTCATCTGGTTCACTAATGTCCTTTCGGGAAGGAAATCTGCCATCCTTACTTGGTCTGGCCTACGTTTAACTCCAGAGCCACAACAATGTGGTTGACTCTCAACTGCCCTCGGGCAACTAGGGATGGGCAATAAATGCTGACCAGCCAGCGACGGCCATGTCCCATGAATGAATTAAAACCCTTTAAGATATGTGCTCTAACTCTAGCCACTTGTACTTTTTCATTAATGCCTATGCCTTCAGCTGCCTCGGCTCCAAACTCTGGAATTCCCGCATTGCGCCTCTCTGCCTCCCTACCTCAGTTTCCTCCTTTAAGAGGCTCCTTAAAATCTCTCTTTAACCAGGCCTTTGGTCATCTGTCCTAACATCTCAAACATATGAAGGAGTATGCCATTTGCTTTGCCATTAAGAGCAATGCCCATCCTTCATTCCACTTACCCTTGATAACTTTGGCCTCCCTTGTTAGTCAAGAATCTATCTTCCTCTGCCTTAAAAATATTGATTGACCCCAGCTCCACCGTGTGGAGGCTTGGTGTCATTCTTTGTTTTATAACACTGCTCTAAAGTGCCAACTTTCATTATATTAAAGGTGCTATTAAAATACAAGTTGCTGTTGTGGCAAAAAAGCGATTAAATTCCAAGGGAAAAATCCAGAGGAACAGCACAGGACTGGAGAATTGTATCATTAGACTCAAGGGTGAAGACTGAACACCTGGGTCCCTCTTTGCTCCTCCCTGCTACTTTCCCCCAGGTGCTGGCAGCCCATTTTATACCTTGATGGAATCAACCCTATTGGGACCTCCTATTAACACTGCAGCATACGTGTTATTCTCACAACTCTAGATGAGGAACCAATTCAGCCATGTTGAACACATTTGTAAAGATCCTGGATTGATTGTACATTTGTTATGCAGATCTTTCCAGTCACATTGTACAATGCATAGCTTAAATAAACCATCCACCCCTACACTAGACTTCCAAAATTTAGTACTGGGATGTGAGTATCACTGGCCAAGGCTGTCATTTATCGCCCATCACTTAGGAATTTGCTAGAGCACTTCAGATGGTAAATAAGTCAGTGACATTAGTCTGGGGCTGGAAATACTAGTCCAGCCCTTGAGGACAGTAGGTTTCCTTCCTGAAAGGGTTAATCTTGAACCAATAGGGTTTGTGCATCAATCCATCAGCTGCATGGGCAATTTTACTGGAGAACATTCAACCCCTCAAGTCTCTTCCACTATTCAACTAGATCACAGATGAAATGTGTCACTGTGTTATCAATCACATTGTGTTTTTATTACATTAAGGGAAACAGGTGATGGGCATTTGAACAAATGGGGATAGCTGGCACACTGAGGGAGATGAGGAGCTTTGACACTGAAGTCAATAAACATTTTCAGTAGAAAAAGGTCCTCTACCCAACTTACTTCCACATCCATTAATACACTTGCCCAGAGGATGTAGTTTATCTCTATCTAACCTATCAAATTCTTTAATCAACTTAAATATCTCAATTAGATCATCTCACAAATCTTTTAAACTCAAGGAAATGCAAACCTAGATTGGGCAAACTGTCCTTATAATTTAACTGTTATTGTGGTATTGTTCTGGTGAATTTGTATTCCATCTCCTCTATGAGCAATGTATCCTTCTTGAGGTGCAGTGCTCAGAACTGAATATAGTTCATAGAATCCCTACAGTGCAGAAGGTCATTCCACCCATTAAGTCTGCACTGACCTCAATACCACTCAAGCCCTACACCCATAACCATCATATTCATCCTGCTAATCCGCTTGACACTATTTGGCCATGATAAATTATCTCTAATCTAAACCACACATCTTTGGACTGTGGGAAGAAACTGGAGCACCCAGAGGAAACCCACACAGACACAGGGAGAAGATGCAAACTTTATAGAGAGTGACCCAAGCTGGGAATCGAACCTGGGTCCCTTGCGCTGTAAGGCAGCAGTGCTAACCACTGTGCTGCCCCAGTTACTCTAGATGGAAGTCTAACCAGACCTTTATGCAACTAAAGCCTGGCCTCAACCCCTTTGCATACTGGAACACCTCAGGATAAAAAAACTTGAGCACTTGAAACTTGTACATCTGATGTGCTAAGTGTAACTTTACCATACTGTAAAAAAAAACTCAAATTCTCAAACTATCTATAGTGCAAACTGAACGCTCATTCTCTGGATTACTCCTTCAGTAACAACACTTGCCAGGCACAAAATAAATACACCCTTACATTGTAGGACTTGGCATGTCGCTGCTTCCACTGCACTAGAAGAATCTGTGCAACCACCAAGGTAACAATAAGGATGAGGACCATCTCTGCATGCATTGCCTCATGCCCACGATGTTTGGCATGCATCCGCGCATGTTCCACCCTGAAATAAAGCACAGTGTTGTAAATAGGACAAAACTATTGGTGTGTGCCAAGATCTGAAAGGTGATATATAAATTTAAGTTTAGGAGTCGGGAGATAATGCTGCAGCTGTATAAGACCCTGGTCAAACCCCACTTGGAGTACTGTGCTCAGTTCTGGTAGCCTCATTACAGGAAGAATGTGGAAGCCATTACAAAGGGTGCAGAGGAGATTTACAAGGATGTTACCTGGATTGGGTGGCATGCCTTGAGGATAGGTTGAGAGAGCTCAATCTTTTCTCCTTATAGAGAAGGAGGATGAGAGGGGACCTGATAGAGGTGTATAAGATGAGGGGTGTTGATCAGGTGGATTCTCAGAGGCTTTTCCCCAGGGCTGAAATGGCTGCCACAAGAGGACATAGGTTTAAGGTGCTGGGGAGTAGGTACAGAGGAGATGTCGGGGGTAAGTTTTTCACTGAGGGTGGTGGGCGAGTGGAATCAGCTGCTGCCGGTGGTGGTGGAGGCGGCAAAGTCGTTAGGGTCTTTTAACAGACTTCTGGATGAGTATGTGGGACTTAATAGGATTGAAGGTTAAAGGTAAGCCTAGTAGGTAGGGATAAGATCAGCGCAACTTGTGGGCTGAAGGACCTGTTTGTGCTGTAGTTTTTCTATGATTCTAGATGCAAGTTTTCTTTTCATGACCGCAGGTCATCTCAAAGCACTCCACAGTCAAGCAGGTACTTTTCTGAAGCATCATCACTGTTGTAATTACATAAAATCCAAATAACAGGCCATTTAGCCCAAATCGTCTGTGCTGAATTTATGCTTCACTGAAGTCACTCCCCAAACCCCTCAGCCAACTATAGCGGTACATTGCTGAAAAAAAGAGACACTTGGCAAAGCATTTCATCTTTCATTGGGATAATTCTGGTGTGGAGATGCTGGGGTGGATACAGTAAGAAGTCTCACAACACCAGGTTAAAGTCCAACAAGTTTATTTGGTAGCAAGAGCTTTGTGAGCACTATCCCTTCATCAGGTGTGTTATCAACTTATCGGGATAATTCCTAAGAAGGGGAATAACAAATTTCTACTGCATGAAAGAAAACAGTACAGATTGGTTGCCTTCATAGAGACATTTCCATGAATAATGCACAGTTGATGATGACTGACTGTTAACTGCCAAGCACTTTGAAATTTAAACCACGCAGCTCGACTCTGATCAGGCAAGGAATTGCCGTGAGGAATAAACCAGCATATGGCTTTCACTTTTGTTCAGCCTTGAAACAGACACAATGTGTGTATGTGTTCTTTCTGTCTGTAAAGAACAGGGCCCAGTGTATTAATATATGTAGGTTCCAGTACACACAAATATGCCACACTGCAAGCCTGATTCAATCTTAAACTGGTTGTCAGCATAATTCTTAGCACAATGAGAATTATGTAGTAAATGTTGTCCAATCACAGAATTACATCTAATGTTGGACACTGTTTTGTAAGCACAGATTGTGATCACACAAATTAAGAGCAGACCTCTTGGCTTCCCAAGCCTGCTCCAACATTCAATAAGATCACAGCTGATCTAATTTTAAACTTCACATTCCTACCTACCACAATAATCTTTCACCCACTTGCTGACCATGGGTCTAAGTACTTTTAACTTAAAGATATTCAGCCTTAGCCACCTTTTGAGGAAGAGAATTCTAAAATCTCTTAATCCTCCAATGGAGAAATTATTTCCTCATCTCTGCCTTAAATAAGTGAGACTGCTTGTTTTTAAAATAGTGACTCTTAGCTCTAGATTCTAAGAGCATAAGAACTCCCACAAGAGAAAACATCCTCTCCACATCCACCCTGTCAATACTCCTCAGGATCCTGTGTGTCATGGTCATAGAGCCATAGGAGGTTTACAAGCATGGAAACAGACCTTTCTGCCCAACTTATCCATGCCACCCAGTTTTTATCATTAAGCTAGTCCCAATTGCCCGGGTTTGGCCCATATCCCTCTATGCCCATCTTGCCTACGTAACTGTCTAAATGCTTTTTAAAAAACACAAAATTGTGCCCACCTCTACTACTACCTCTAGCAGCTTGTTCCACTCACTCACCACCCTGCGTAAAATAATTGCTCCTCTGGACCTGTTTGTGTCTCTCCCTTTCACCTTAAAGCTATATAATTTTGGGGAAATTATTTCTCACTATTTTATAGATCTCTATATAAAAACACCTCCTAAGCTCCAGGGGAAAAAAAATCCCAGTATATAAGAACATAAGAAATAGGAGTAGGCCATCTAGCCCTTCGAGCCTGCCCCGCCATTCAATAAGATCATGGCTGATCTGAAGTGGATCTATTATTTCTACCAAAGTGGATAACCTCACACTTGCTAACATTGTACTCCATCTGCCAGGTCCTCGCCCATTCGTTCAGTCTATCCAGATCCCTCTGCAGACTTTCCACGCCCTCCGCACAATTTGCTTTTCCACTCATCTTTGTGTCATCAGCAAATTTCGTTACCCTACACTCAGCCCTCTCCTCCAGATCATCTATATAAATGGTAAATAGCTGAGGCCCCAGTACTGATCCCTGCGGCACTCCGATAGTCACCAACCGCCAATCAGAATAACACCCATTGATACCAAATCTCTGCCTATTAGACAACCAATCCTCTATCCATGCTAACACCTTACCCCCAACTCCACGCACCCTAACCTTCTGAAGCAACCTTTTGTGAGGCACCTTATCAAACACCTTTTGAAAATCAGGAAACACCACATCCACCGGTTCCCCTCTGTCTACCACACTAGTCACATCCTCACAGAAATTCAATAAATTCGTCAAACACGACTTCCCCTTAATGAATCCCCTTAATGGGATGCTGGCCTTCATAGTGAGGGGGATTGAATATAAAAGTAGGGAGGTCTTGCTGCAGCTGTATAGGGCATTGGTGAGGCCGCAGCTGGAGTACTGTGTGCAGTTTTGGGCGCCGCACCTGCGCAAGGATATTTTGGCCTTGGAGGGAGTGCAGAGGAGGTTTACTAGGCTGATACCGGAGTTGAGGGGGTTGAGCTATGAGGAGAGGCTGAATAAACTAGGCTTGTACTTGTTAGAGTTTAGAAGAATGAGGGGAGATCTCATTGAGACATATAAGATGATGAATGGGATAGATAGGATAGAGGTGGAGAGACTCTTCCCGCTCAAAAAAGACAGTAGGACTAGGGGGCACAGCCTCAAGATAAAGGGGAGGCGGTTTAGAATGGAGTTGAGGAGGAACTTCTTCACTCAAAGGGTGGTGAATCTCTGGAATTCTCTGCCCGTTGAAGTGGTGGAGGCTGCCTCGCTAAATATTTTTAAGAAGCGGGTTGATGGGTTCTTGATAAGAGAGGGGATTAAGGGTTATGGGGAGAGGGCGGGAAAGTGGAACTGAGCCACGACAGATCAGCCATGATCTTATTGAATGGCGGGGCAGGCTCGAAGGGCTAGATGGCCTACTCCTGCTCCTATTTCTTATGTTCTTATGTATCCATGCTGCGTCTGCTCTATCAAACCATTCCTTTCCAGGTGCCTCGCTATTTCTTCTTTGATGACGGATTCAAGCATTTTTCCAACTACAGACGTTAAACTAACCGGCCTATAATTCCCTGCCTTTTGTCTGCTACCTTTTTTAAACAGCGGTGTAACATTAGCCGTTTTCCAATCTTCCGGCACTTCCCCGGAATCCAGCGAATTTTGGTAAATAATCACTAAGGCATCCACTATTACCTCTGCCATTTCCTTCAGAACCCTGGGGGCTTTCCCTTGCATTGAGATTCTTGTGAATTGCCCCAAGTCCAAGCAGCAATACTCAAGTTCTGTACAATCAAACACTATTTATACCAGCATATTCCACTGTTCCTTTCCCATTACGTAGGTCTAGTTTAAATATAGATGTATATTATTTGCTTCAACCACTTCCTATGGTAGCAAGCTCCATAATCTTACCACTGGGTAAAGTAGTTCCTTCCAGGAACTACAGAAAAGTTACGGTGCAGAAAGAGGCCATTCAGCCCATCACACCTGCACCGATCTTGGAGAAAAGTAAACTATCCACTCATTTTAATCCCATTTTCCAACACCCAGCCTGCAGCCTTGCAGTTTCCAGCATTTCAGATCCAGGCACCTTCTAAATGAGTTTCAGCCTCAATCACCAACTTAGACAGTGAATTCCAGACACCCACCATCCTCCGGGTGAAAAAGGTTTTCATGTCCCCTCTAATCCTTCAGTCTCTGGCCCCTGGTAATTGGTCCACAGCTAGAGGAAACTAATTTTTCCTGTCCTGGCCCCTCAATTACGTCACTCCCTTAACCTCCTCAGTTCTCAGGAAAACAACCCCAGTCTGTCTAATCCCGCCTCATAAGCTGCAATGTGCAAATCCCGGCAACATTCTTGTAAATCTCCTCTGCACTCTCTCCAGAGTGTCCTTCCTTTAATGTTGTGGCCAGAACTGTACACAAACTCCAGCTGTGATATTTTATACAGTTCCATCATTACATCCCTGATTTAGCAATGAATACTTCACCTGATAAAGGAAAATCAATGTTCATTAAATTAAAAAAATTTAAAATTGCAAGAAGATTATTTAAAATATCAATTTAATTTGCTTCAAGAAACCTTGTTTTCCCTAATCTCAGTACACAATTTCTAAAATCTATGTATGGTTGCCATGGCAATTCTCACTTTCTACAGGAACTATCATGTTTACTATGGTAAGAGTATTTCATTGGCAAGCAATTGTCATAACTAAGGGTTCAGATGAGTCCCCTTTAAACAATAAGGTAGACTTCATAACACATTTAGCAATAAGTGTTACGGTTGAGTGGGTTAAACAACCCAGGACCACAGCTCCACACAGCCCTATAGGCCACAGGATCCCTTGTGGTGGCACTGAGTTTTGCTGCTGTTAGCTGGAAGAATACATTGAGACAGTGCGCTTGGACTCGCCTGGGTGAGAGTGGGGTCCTGCTCCTGCCCAGTGTTTATCATCCATTTTGTGAGAATCTTGAGCAAAGCACAGCATTGTGCTGGTACACAATGCCCCACTATGGTCATACACTTTCAAAGGCCATGAATGAAGGAGGTCCCCTTTAGGTGCCTCACAATTAGTTTTTAAAAGCTACCCTCAAAGATGTACCAATATCAGATTTACTATAGATAATGAAACTCTTAAATTTATTTGTGTCTATCATAGTCTTAGACTCTAAAGTGGAAACATTTTATCTCTCTATACCCAATCAAAGCCTTTCATAATTTCAAATACTTCTTCAGATCAACCCTTGGTCTTCTCTTTTCTGGACTACGTACAGTCTGTCATGACAGTCATAACCTCTCAATTCTGGTATCATTCTTGTGGATCTTCTTTGAACTTTGTTTTACAATGTGTAACTCACCTCCATCTTTCCTCTGGTGATAGGTCTGTCAGGTCAATCTGAAAGAGATGGGGAAGGGTATTAGTGACAAAGGCTTGGTTGGTTAAATTGGGTTTACCCCTAGAACTGGCTTCAGTTTTGGATATGACGCTGGCTGCAATAAGCACAGTGATACCAGATGCTGTGAGAATGAACCCACAGGCTGGGCAGCATTTGCAATTCACTGCTGCTAATTACCCCCACCACTAATAATTAAACACCCTCACAAGGTATCAGTGTCTATTCTTCTAGTGAAGATTGAAGCACATCATCTAGAAGCAGGAATAAGCCATTTGGCCCTTCAAGCCTATTCTGCCATTCATTATCATGGCCCATCATCAAATTCAATATCCTGAATTCCACCCCCTCCCTTTCCCTTCATAGCCCCAAGAGCTTTGTCTAATTTCATCCTGAAATCAGATGTTTTAACCTCAACTACATTCTGTGGTAGTGAATTCCACACATTCACCACCCTCTTCTCTTCACCTCAGTTCAAAAAGATTTTCCCCTTATCCTCAAATTATGACCCCCTGTTCTGGACTCCCCCACCACTGGGAACATTCTTTCTGAATCTACCCTGTCTAACCCTGTTAGAATTTTATAAGTTTCTATGAGATCCCTCTCAATTTTAAACTTCAGTGAATATAATCCTAATCAGTTTAATCTCTCCTCATGTGACAGACTGACTGTAAGGAACCTATGTTTATTTTTGTCAAACTTTTTTTCTTTATATACCTATAGAAACTTTTACAGTCAATGTTTATCTTCCCTGCTAGCTTACTATTTTCTCATTCTTAATCAGTTCCTGAAGGGAAAAAGGACACACAACTTTGTCTCAGTTAGAAACAGGAGCTTGTGGGTTCAACCCTTTGCTCTGAAGACCTAAGCATCTCAAGGGCCGGACTGAGGGATTGCAGCACTGTCAGTGATGCTGTTCAACGGGTGACAGGTTAGACCAAGGCCATCTCTAATCAGAGTAGGGAGATTTTGTGTAACCGTTGGTTAAGTGGCCCAGTCAATGTTCAGCCTCTCAAGCAATGCTCCAAACCATTATTTATTCAACTGTAGCATCTTCCTGTATACAAAATGGCTGCTAAATTAGAGTTCTTTGTTCACTCTGGGGACGTAGTCATCACTAACAAGGTCTGGAATTATTGTCCTCTCTTGAGATGGAGATGGCGGGTTACCATCTTTTTAAAAGGATGCTTTTATCAAAGATTTCTCATTTCACCACAAGACCCAAATTCCCAAAATCTAGCAAATACAAAGAAATTATTCCACAAACATACAGAAATGACCAAATACTCAGACAAGTGACTCAAATTATCAATTACAATCCGAATCAGCATCTCCTCTTGTACAGATAGAGGAAGGATAGCAGAAAAAGAGTGGGAGATCCCAGGATAAAACCACAAGCTCATGGCCCCTTGGTGCACACCCTCTCTACAGGATAACAGAGACAGAGCTACACAATATCACTTGAGGGGTAATATACAAACAACCGAGGCCTAACTCAGCATCCCAGGACTTTCATATAACAAAAGAGCAACACAGGAAAAGGGGTAATGTTGGGATACTGTCATTGGTACAAGATGTAGCATGGCAATGTACACATGTACAGAAACCAGTAAGCCAAGGTTTCATAAAGCTCTCCTAGACTCTCAACACAACAGACCTCCCCCCGCTTCTCCAGCTATAACAGAGGCACCGATCAGGGTCCCCATCACCGAAAAATTTAAACCATTTTCCGCCAAGGAAACACTTGGAGCAAGACACCAGCCATAGGGTATCTCAGAGATACAACTCTCCACCTCCCGACAAATTGAGGGAAACCCTCTACGATCAACAGTAACAAATCAGTTCAGGGCCTATACAAACACCCCACCTACCCAAATAAAGGAACCCCAAAGAGAGAGGAGCATCAGGATTATCCAATAAATGCCAGATGTAGTCTTTCAGCATATACTTTTGAGGAAAGGATACCAGGGACAGAACAGCATAACATCACGAGAAACAGGATTCTGTCCCCACCCACACCGCCAGAGGAGCCTAAACATAGAAGTTTCCATACAAGACCATTTGGAGGAAACAACTTTCTCCTCCAACCGGCCTCATCACTAACTGAAGCGAGACTTCAAACAATGTTCCACAGAAGCACGCAGACTTGCACTCAGGCTCCACAGTCAGCACAACACTACATCCCAGGGGAACCAAGTCACAAGAAGGAGAGCAGTCCAAAAACCCCCAGAAGGGACATCTTGGGAAGAACAACTTACTCCCCTGAACAATCCCTCCACCAGACCCAGACAAACACAGCCACTACTGCCCTAAGGAATAAAGGGCCAACAAAAGCACAAGAAATAGAAGCAGAAGTAGGCCACCAGACCCTTCAAGCCTGACCCACCATTCAATGCAATCATGGATGATCTATGCTGGCCTCAACTCCCTTTCTGTGCCATTTCCCCATAGCCCTCTAATCCTTGATCAAGTATTTATTCACCTCCACTTTGAATACTTCTAATGATACAGCCTCCAACCCTTTGGAGAAGAGAATTACAAAAATTCACCACTGAGAAGAAATTTCTATGCACTTCAGTTTTAAGTGACCGGCCCTTTATCTTAGTTATGTCCTCTTGTTTGAGACTTTCTCACCAGTGATAACATTTCGTCATCTGACTACCTTCGCGAATCACTACAGTCCACGTGGTGAAGGCACAACCACAAAATTTCTTATGTTAAAACAGTGGCTTCACTTCTCTGGCTGAGATGGTGAAAAACACTATATTCTTTTACACTGCTGTTAATTAGGGAGTTCATGGATTTTGGCCAAGTGACAATAAAGTGATTAAATTAGACATCCTGAGTGACATGACACTACTACAGTTCCTTGAATCTGGAGTTCACATCTTAAAATACTTTCAATCCATCACTGCAGCATTTCAAAGGGACATGGTTATATCATTTGTGTAGACTTGTAATTCAATAGCACTTTTCATAATTTTAACAGGTCCCACAGCTCTCTACAGCCAAATATTTTTGAAGTGTAGTCATTGTTAAAATGTAGGAAAAGGAGCAGGCAATTGCCATCCCAGGTCCAAATGGTAATGTGATAATGTTTCTAGTGCTGTTGCTTAAGGGATAAATATTGAACCAGGACACTGGGGAGAACTCCCCTCCTCTTCAAACAATTTCATAGGATCTTTAGCATTCACCTGACATGGCAGCCAGGTCCTTGACTGAATGCCTCGTTCACAAGATGGCACCTCAGTGCAGCACTGCCTCAATACTGCATCAGAGTGGCAACCAAGATTTTTGTGCTCCTGTGTCTGAAGAAGGACTTGAACACATAACCCCCTGACTTCAGAGTTGAGAATGCTATCAGCAAAATCAAGGCTGACGTGGAAATCTCACATTGACAGCCATAACACCTTCAATTAAAACTTGAAACCAAGGCCAATGATAGAAGGGATATCAGATTCAGTGCTGACTAATCAGGAAAAACAAACAAACTGCCCTAGCTGTGTACAAGTCAGTGTTATTTGCAAACTTAAGCTGCCTGGAAAGAGTTGCAAATCATCTATTTTTTGCCTCACTTGCATTGGGTCTCAGTTTGTCTCTGGCACCTTTTCTCTGTAGCCCCACTGTATACTCTAGCCTTACTCTGAGCAGATCATCTCAGCTGGCATTACACTACACTGTGAAAGACACAATGTACTATCACAGGGAAAACTGTTTTGCAGATGACAGGGGTCCAGGCAGATGCCACAACATTATTTGAATAGCAGGGCGCTGCAAGAATCCTGACCAACATTCTGCCTCAAACCACACTACAAATGGGTGAAACAATCATTATCTTTTTTCCTTTGTAGGATCTTACTGTGATCAACACGGTTGCCGTTTGATTCCATGGCAACAGGATTACACTGTTACGATCCTAAACTGGAACACAAATTTCTGGCACTATCTTGTCAGGGATCAGTAACTTTTTTTGTTTCAAGTAGACAAGTTTGATCCCAGGTACTTACTAAGAGAATAAAGCCAAAAGGTTTTTAAACAATCACCACAATAAGTCAGAAAAGTAAAACAATTTATAATATCTTCCTTATACTCTAACGTTCAGAATTAACAAGAGGTATATATGACCCAAGAGGCAAACCGTGGTCAAACACAAGACACTGCACAAGAAATGGCAGATGTAGTTAAGACAGGTCCCGTGGATTTCTCAACAATCCAACCAGCCATCAATACCCATAGAATCTCTGCGGTAAGGGAGGCAGCCATTTGGCCCATCAAGTCTGTACCAACTCTCTAAAAGAGCATCTTATCCAGCACCTCCACCCATGCATTTACCATGGCTAATCCATCTAACCTGTACACAGAAAGCATAGAAACCTTACAGTACAGAAGAGGCCATTCGGCCCATCGAGTCTGCACCGACCACAATCCCACTCAGGCCCTACCCCCACCACTAATCCTACATACTTACCCACTAATCCCTCTAACCTACGCATCTCATGATATTGGCCATGCTACAATTGCTGTTAATCAACCTAACCTGCACATCTTGGTCTGTGACAGGAAACCGGAGCACCCGGAGGAAACACCCGCAGACATGAGGAGAATGTGCAAACTCCACATAGACAGTGACCCAAGCCTGGAATTGAATCCAGATCCCAGTAGTGCTAACCACTGTGCTACCGTGCCACCCTTGGATACACAATCTCATTAGAACTCTGTCTCTCATAGGAGGGATTTCCATTCCTCACCTTTGAAGATTTAGCCTCTGAATTACCTCCACTCAGACTGCCTCAACTACTGCTCGCCCGCCAGGATTTCAATTTTGTCTTCCAACACTATGCTCCCCTGGATTCTTGTGTCTGTACTCCAGCACCAATTTCAGAAACTCCAGTTCTTTAGCAGTATACAACATCCTGAGCTTTATCAATCAAGTACAAGAGCAAGTAGTTATGTTAAACGTGTATAAGTCACTAGTTTGGCTTCAAAGTATTTGTCCAGCTCTGGGTGACACACTAGTGAAGGACATGAAGACATTTGAGTGCAGGGAAGATTCACAAGACTAGTTCTAGATATGAGGAGCTTCAGATACATAGACTGGAGAAGAATGCCTTTCTTAGAGAAGAGAAGCCTGGGAGGAGATTTAACACAGAGGTATTCAAAATCATGAATGGCCTGGACATTGTAAGTAGAGAAAAACTGTTCCCAGCCAAGAATGAGAACGCACAGATTTAATGCAATTAGTACAAGTTGCAAAGGTGATACGCCGAGAAACATTTTTAATGGAATCTGCTTGCTGGATGTGGTGTAGGCAGGTTCAACTGAACCATTCAAAAGAGAATTAGACTCCTATTTGTTAAAAGCAATGGGTGGGCTGAAAGGTTAAGGTAGTGTGGCAGGAAACCCACAGCACCTGGAGGAAACCCAGGCACACACAAGGAAAATGTGCAAACGCCACACAGTCATCTGAGGCCGAATTGAACTCCTGTGCTTGACACAGACAGCAGTGCTAACCAGTGTGCCACCCCAAGTGACTTTTTTTATTCACGTGGGCATCATTGGCTAGGCCAGCATTTATTGTCCATCTCTAATTGCCCCCAGGGTGGGCAATAAGTACTAGCCTAGCAAGCAACATTCACATTCCACGAAAGAAAAAGAATTTTCAAAACACTGAGAGTCCCACTTTTGTTGCTAGACAGAATCAAATGCCTCCGATATTGGAACATCCTCGCACAGATCGCCAAAGGTGCTAGTTCTCAGAGCACTCGGGGTGGCGGGAATTGATTCCATGACACTACAAATTCATTAGTTATACAGGAAGCCCTTTGGGATTATTGGAAAGAGCTGACAACGTGTTATGCACTTCCACACACACACACAGACAGATGCATGCACACATACAACCCCACTCCACCTCCCACCCCAGCTTGCACTGCTGGTTGGTATCAACATGATTCACCAACTGTGACAGGAAAACCATCATTAGTTGTACAAATTAAATATTCACCCCAAACACCTGACAGAGGATTCAGAATGGAAGCAGTTGGCTTTTGTACTCAGGTGGAATTATTTAAACATTGAACCTATAAAACAGTCCAGCAAGTTTCAGCTGAGGCTCAGTAACAGCACAGGTTTCTGAATCACAAGACCGCAGATTCAAATCAGAGGTTTGGAGGAGCTGTCTTTCAGATGAGATGTCACTCCTCTTTGTTTGGGATGACCCGAGGTCAAAGTTGCTATAGAAATGCAAGTTTGTTTATTTTTCCCTTTAACTTGCATGCGGCCTTTGTCATACTGGCACAGGTTGATTTCTTCAGAATTAACTGGACTAACCAGTGGCATGCTATGAAGCTCAGGTTTCTGCCTGTTAGATACCTCACTCACTATTAACCAAAAGCAGCCCCTGCCTTCTTGATACTGGTGATTTGTGAACAAATGGCATCCATTTATCAATGTAATTTTAAAAACATAAGAGTGTCTTTGATGCATTATAAATCAGGAAGTTTGTTACTATAATCATTAAATATTGAATTAGCTATCATGCCCAATAGCTTATATTACTTTTTGTAATCAATTGCTATGGCAACAGCAAATGGATAGAAATATTTTCCTGACATTGACACAGACTGTGCAAGATGTAGCTGGAACTTATTTAATTCCCCAGCCCCTGGAAGGTGACCAGGCCTCAGTCCTCTCCACCTGAGTGCTCACTACAGTGGGGCTCCATTGTGCTTTGTCCTGTTGGACTATGAGAAAGAGCTCAGTGGGTGCTGGGCTGCCAGTAGCAAAATAATTTCCCCACATCCCCCTCAATAACCACAAACTGCCTAGTGAGATCCAATTCTCCAGGAAGCACACAGGAATGGCCATTCCAAAATCCTACTCACACTAGATTAGGCAGTTAAGGGTTACTCCTAGGTGACAAACATTAATTCACGTTGCTACACCCACTCCATTTAACAGAAGGGGAGATTTTGTATTTGCATACAGCCAGTCACATTCTCAGGGCACGTTGTCAAGTCAATGAATTGGTTAATGTTACATAGGAACTTAGAAATTAGGAGGAGAAGTAGGCAAATTCAGCCCTACGAGCCTGCTCTGCCAATCAGATCATGGCTGATTAGGTAGATAACTCAAACACACAGTAAGATCCCACAAACTGCAATGAGATAAATTACCAGTTTTGTTTCAGTGGTGTTGGATGAGGATAATTGGAAGGACAGCACCTGAGAGAATGCAGTGTTCCCTCAGTTTGACAATGAGCTTAAGTCTGGATAGCAGCTGGAACTGAAAACATTCTGATTCACAGTGGCTTGGAAAACTGTGCTTGACAATTAAGTACTTGGCAAACATTTAATTAGATTAGCAACTTGCCTGAAGCTGGGGTGGTGTCACATGATGTCAGTGTTGCAAACAAGTGTAATCAGCACAACAGAATCCATATGGTTAAAAAACTTCCAGCAGTGCAACAATATGCTTCATCACTTCAAACATCAGTGATAAATGACCAGCCACAAACTTGACCTTGCCACATACATCACCAAATGGCAGTGATGAGCATTTCCTCAACTCAGCTAGTCACAGTATCACATATCACTTTGCTTTTTGTTATTCATTCGTGTGTGGGCATCATTGGCAAAACCAGCATCTATTATCCATCCTCAAATGTCCTTGAACAAGTTGGTGAGTCACCTTCTTGCCAGCTGAGTAACTTGTTCAGCCACTTCAGAAGACAGTTAAGCATCATAGAACTTGTGCAGAAGATGCCTTTCAGCCCTTTGAGTCTGCACTGACACATTAGAAACACCTGAACTCCCACCCAATCCCATCTGCCAGCACTTGGCCCATAATCCTGAATGTTATGGCATGCCAAGTGCTCATCCAGATACTTCCTAAAATACAAGAGGTAACCTGCGTCTACCACCCTCCCAGGCAGTGCATTCCTGACTGTTACCACCCTCTGATGACCCGTTTGGGTTCCACCACGGTCACTCAGCTCCTGACCTCATCATAACCTTGGTGTAAACATGGACAAAAGAGCTGAATTCCAGAGGCCAGATGACAGCCTTTGATTTTAAGGCTGCATTTGACTGAGTAGCAAGCATAGCCACTGGTTGGCACATAAAGATGGTAGCGGTTTTAGGGGTTCAGTCATCTCAACTCCAGGACATCACTGCAGGAGTTCCTCAGGATAGTATCTGAGGCCCAACCATTTTTACCTTCCCTCTATCGAGGTCAGAAGTGGGGATGTTTGCTGATTATTGCACAATGTTCAACACTAGAGAGTGGTTGTAGATGGGTCTTTTTCTGAATAGAGGTCAGTCACCAGTGGAGTGCCCCAGGGATCTGTTCTAGGACCCTTGCTGTTTGTCATTTTCATAAATGACCCGGATGAGGAAGTGGAAGGATGGGTAAGTAAGTTCGCTGATGACACGAAGGTCGGTGGTGTTGTGGATGGTCTGGAAGGATGGCAAAAGTTGCAGCAGGACATAAATAGGATGCAGGACTGGGCGGAGAAGTGGCAGATGGACTTCAACGCGGATAAATGTGTAGTCGTCCATTTTGGCAGAACCAACGGGATGAACGAGTACACTATCAAGGGCAGGAGTCTTGGTAGTGTTGAGGAGCAGAAGGATCTTGGGGTCCGGGTCCACAGGACTCTTAAATCGGCCTCGCAGGTGGAAGAGGTGGTCAAGAAGGCGTATGGTGTACTGGCCTTCATAAATCGAGGGATTGAGTTTAGGAGTCGGGAGGTAATGCTGCAACTTTATAAGACCCTTGTCAGGCCTCATTTGGAGTACTGTGCGCAGTTCTGGTCACCTCACTATAGGAAAGACGTAGAAGCTATTGAAAGGGTACAGAGGAGATTTACAAGGATGTTGCCTGGACTGGGAGGCATGCCTTATGAAGTTAGGTTGAGGGAACTGGGTCTCTTTTCCCTGGAGAGACGTAGGTTGAGAGGTGACCTGATAGAGGTTTATAAAATGTTGAGAGGAATAGATAGGGTGGATTCTCAGAGGCTATTTCCCCGGGTTGAAATGGTCGCTACGAGAGGACACAGGTTTAAGGTGCGGGGAGGAAAGTACAGAAGTGATGTTAGGGGTAAGTTTTTCACTCAGAGGGTGGTGAGTGAATGGAATCGGCTGCCGTCAGTGGTGGTGGAGGCGAACTCGCTGGGGTCTTTTAAAAGACTTCTGGATGAGTATATGGGGTCTTATGGGATTGGGGGTTATAGATAGGTGTTGATGTGATCGGCACAACTCGTGGGCCGAAGGGCCTGTTTGTGCTGTAGTGTTCTATGTTCTATTTGCAACTCCTCAGATACTGAAGCAGTCCATGTTCAAATACAACAAGATCTGGACAAAACCAGGCTTGGGCTGACAAGTGGCAAGTAACATTCATGCCACACAAATACCGGGCAACAACCATCACCAATAAGAGAATCTAACCATCGCCCCTTCTCGTTCATTGGTGTTACCATCACCGAATCCCCACTGTCAACATCCTTGTATTTTTTAAAACCATCAACATCCTAGGGGTTACCATTTTATAGAAACTCAACAGGGCTCAACACATAAACAGTGGTTATAAGAGCAGATCAGAGGCTAGGAATACTGTGGCGATTCCCTAGTCACCATCCTCGGGCATCTGTTCAGCTACGCTGAGGGAGAATTTAGCATAGCCAATACACCTAACCAACACATCTTTCAGACTGTAGGAGGAAACCTGAGCACCTGGAAGAAACCCAGGCAGAACGCGCAAACTCCACACACAAAGTGATCCAAGCCAGGAATCGAACCCAGGTCTCTGGCACAGTGAGGCTAACCACTATGCCACCTCTCTCCAGTGAGGAAAAGGAGGAAAAGTTTTAGAACTTTGACTATTTTAGAATCATTAGAGCTTACAGTGCAACCAGATGTCATTTGGAACACCAAATTTGTGTGGTCATCAAAGCAACTCACCCAGTTCCACTCTGTCTTTTACCCATAGCCTTGCAAAAACTGCAGGTAATAATGTCCCACAGTTTTTTTCCCCTTTATTCATTCATGTGGTGTACATCACTGGCAAAGTAAGAATCCCAAAAATGCCACTGAAATGAACATGTCAGGAAATAGTTAACAGTAATTCAGTGTCACATGTAGAGCAGACTAGGTAAGGATTTTCTTCTCTGAAGGTCAATAGAGAATCAAGTTGCTCTCACAGCAATCTAATAGCTTCACAATCACAGTTATGAACATACAAAATAGGTGAAATGGGCCATTCTACCCCTCAAGCCTTCTCTATCATTAATATCATAGCTGATCTGTTTGTGATGAGTTCCACGGTCCCTACTATCCCCAATAACCCTTCATTCCCTTGCTCAAGAATCAATGTACTGACCCCCTTACAAATACTCAACAACCCCACCTTTAAGCAGAGTCACACAACTCATAAAAGAACTTCTCATTTTAAGAAAAAAAACGATTTCCGCAGAGTTGGCGAGCCAATGCACACAGTGGACAGGGAGGAACTCATTCTAATTCCTTGCTTGCCCCAAAAACTAATTCAGAAATCAGACTAAATCCAATGCATGGTTCCCACAAGTGAGACATACTAGACCCAAGCTGAGGGTCTGCTTGAGGCAGATAGGCGATTTCTGAGTTTCTCCTCATCTGAGTCCCAAAAAGGGCGACCCCTAAGGTTTAAACAGTGCCCCCCTCTCCTCTCCACCTAGTACTGGGCTCACCGGGGGGGGGGGGGGGGGGTTGGGGGACATACCTTCCCAGGTCCACCCGGGACTAGCTTTCAACTCCAGGTTTTATTGATTGAATTTGAATTGTAAGAGCTGCCGTGGTGGGATCTGAAGAAGCGGCGCCAGGGCCTGAGGCTCTGTGTGCCTGGTTCAGTGACATTCCCCGGCCCGGTGACTGTGAATTGCTGTCAATGGGAGGGGACACTGCCTCTCGCAGTGGGAGGGGGCAGTGAAATGTCCCTGATGCGGAGCTGGGGGTTTGGGGTTCGGGGGGAAGCGGGCTGGTCTCAGCCTTTCCTTACCGGCTCATCCTCGTCCTCCAGCCGGTGCCGGTCTCCGTGCGGCCCAGGCCTGTGCAGCTCCAGCACCGCCGCCATCTTGAGCCTGGTAACCAAGAACGCCACCTCCCATTGGTTCCGCGGACCTACCAAATCAGCGCCCGTGATACTCGCGAGTCCGGGCACAGGGCGGGGTGAGTACGTGTTCACTTCGCCCAGCACCCCGCCCACTCGATGTCTGCCACGCCCACCTAATGTTGGCCCCACCCACTTAGTGACAGTCCTCGGTTGCCAACCCTCCCTGAGTGCTCCCGGAATTGAAGCCTCTATCTTTTTGGATATTGCTGTGCTGGCAGCAAAGCTCAGAGGGAAATGAAATATAACTTTTCAATTTCATGCACTTAACTGCTGTATCCAACTGATGAACACATTAATTTATTAGTCACAAAAATATTGAATAAACACTGTTTTGTCGAGGCGTGGAAACAAGTAGGTCGTGGATTGAAACTTATCTGAATACTTCAAAGTACAGTTGGCAAACCTACTTCACATAATTGCTGCAGTTCAGAAGGAGGCCATTCAACCCATGATGTCTGTGCCAGCTCTCTGAATGAGCAATTAGTTCCACTCTCCCACCTTCTCCCTGTAACCTTGAACACCTAGAAGAAAAAATAGTTTGCACAGTGCTCTTTCTTCACCATTCTATTTTTCTTCTCTCAGAGGGTAGTAAATCTGTGGAATTATTTACCGCAAAGATCTGTAGAGGCTGGATCATTAAGTATGTTCAAGGCTGAAATATGACGTATGGAGATGCCGGCGTTGGACTCTAACCTGGTGTTGTGAGACTTCTTACAGGGCTGAGATAGATAGATCTTTAATCAGGAAGGGAATCCAGGGTTATGGAGATAAGGCAGTCAATCCTGTTGAGAGTCAATCAGGGGTCAGAACCAGGAATGAACAACAGATGCATTGACAATGGCTTTACAGTCACCATTACTGAGCCCGGCTTTTCAACTTCAGATTATTGGTTATATTTAGCTGCTGTGATGGAATCCCCAAAGACTTAGCCCGGGCTTCTGATATTGATTTGATTTCATTTATTATTATCACATATATTGGCATATAGTGAAAAGTATTGTTTCTTGCGCACTATACAGACAAAGCACACCGTTCAGAGAGAAGGAAAGGAGAGACTGCAGAAAGTAGTGCTGCAGTCGTAGCAAGGGTGTAGAGAAAGATCAATTTAATGTGTTGTAAATCCATTCAAAAGTCTGATGGCAGCAGGAAAGAAGCTGTTTTGAATCGGATGATATGTAACCTCAGACTTTGGTTTTTTTTTCCCCAATGGAAGAATGTGGAAGAGCATATATCTGGTACACCGGGTCCTTAATTATGCTGGTTTCTTTTCCGAGGCAGCATAGACAGTGTCAATGCGTTGAAGGCTGGTTTGAGTGATGGACTGGGATTTGTCCAAGACCCTTTGTAGTTTCTTGCAATCTTGGGCAGAGCAGGACCCATATCAAGCATAGAAAGCATTCTTTCTGGTCGTACTCCACACAACCCCAGACATTCTCTCTTCCACATTCTTGCATCAGAAAAAAGATACAAAAGTCTGAAATCACGTACCGACTCAAGAACAGCTACTTTCCTGCTGCAATCAGACTTTTGAATGGACCTACCTTACATTAAGTCCATCTTTCTCTACACCCTAGCTATGACTGAATATTTTCTATGGTGCATTTGTAAAAGTTGGTGAGAATCACAGTGACATGCCAAATTTCCTTAGTCTCCTGAGAAAGTAGAAGTGTTGGTGAGCATCAGCATGGAGGGACCAGAGCAAGTTGTTGGTGATCTGGACACCGAAAAACTTGAAGCTCTCGACCATTTCTACTTCATCCCCATTGATGTGAACAGGGGCATGTTTTCCACTACACTTCCTGAAATCAATGACAATCTCCTTCAATTCTTGACATTGGTAGAGAGGTAATTATTGCTGCACCAGGTCACCAGATTCTCTAGCTCATTCCCGTACTCTGTCACGTCATTATTTGAGATCTGACCCACTACAGTGGTGTCATCAGCAAACTTGAAAATCGAGTTGGAGGGAAATTTGGCCACACATTCATAGGTGTATAAGGAATATAGTAAAAGGCTGAGTGCACAGCCTTGTGGGGCACTGGTGTTCAAGATGATCATGGAGGTGGTGTTGTTGCCTATCCTTACTGATTGTGGTCTGTGGGTTAAGAAGTTCAGGATCCAGTCACAGAAGGAGGAGCCAAGTCCTGAGCCATTAAGTTTGGAGATGAGTTCTGTAGGAATGATGGCATTGAAGGCTGAACTGTAATCTATAATATAGATAGGGCTATAGATAATTCTATGGCCTGGTAGGTAGGGATATGATTGGTGCAATTTGTGGGCCAGAGGGCCTGTTTGTGCTGCAGCGTTTTATGTTCTATAAATAGTAATCTGACATAGGCGTCTTTTTTATATAGGTGTTCCAGGATTGAATGTAGGGCCAGGGAGATGGCATCTGCTGTAGATATGTTGCAGCAATAAGCAAACTGTAGTGGATCCAGACAATCTGAGAGGCCGGAATTGATTTGTCCCATTACTGACCTTTTGAAGCACTTCAGAATGATGCATGTCAGAGCCACTGGATGATAGTCATTAAGGCACGCGGCCTGGCTTTTCTCTGATACCAGGATGATGGCATACAAGTCCAGTGACATTACTGCGACACCACCATCTCCCCTGTTGAAGGGATGAGTTCCATTGGGGTGATAAGGGGAGCACTAAAGTCTGGGATAGCCAGAGCTCTCATTGGATTGTAAGGCTGTACCAACCTCAGCATTGTAGTTTGGTTGCAACCAAGCCAGAGCTCTATGTAGAATAGCTGCCCTCTACTGGAAAATGAGTTAACAATTGATCACCTCAGAGAACTACTTGGAAATAAGGCCAGCTAATTGTATTAATATCATCTTGGGTTTCCTCCGGGTGCTCCAGTTTCCTCCCACAGTCCAGATGTGTGGGTTAGGTTGATTGGTTATGCTAAATTGCTCCTTACTGTCCTGAGATGTATAGGTTAGAGGGATGAGTGAGTAAAATATGTAAGGATAAAGGAGTAGGGCTTCAAGGGATTGTAGTTGGTACAGACTCAAAGGGCCGAATGGCCTCTTTCTGCACTATAGGGTTTCTATGATGATCTTTCATAGAATCTCTACAGTTCATATGGAGGCCATTCGGCCCATCAAGTCTGCATCGACTGTTATCTCTATCATAATAAAATGGCCCAAAGCGCTTCACAGGAAATCTGACATCGAGTCAAGGATATATTTGGAGATGAAATAAGTTGTCTTTTATGTTAAAGGAGGAAAGAGGGGATGACATGGAGGGTCAAGGAAGAAAATTTTAGAATTTAGGGCTCAGTCAACTAACGACATGACAGTGCTGGAGCAATTCAAACCAGGGATGTGGCACAGTGATTGGCACTGCTGCCTAACAGCGCAAGAGGCCTGGGTTCAATTCTGGCCTTGGATGACCGTGTATGGAGTTTGCACGTTCTCCGTGTCTGTGTGATTTCCTCTGGGTGTACAGTTTCCTCCCCATTCCAAAGATGCATAGGTTAGGATTGGCCTTGGTAAATTTGGGAATGCGGTGAGCCTGGGTAACATACTGTCAAACAGTTTGTGCAGACTTAATGGGTAGAATGGCCTCTTTCTGCATTGTGTAACATGATTACAGCAGAATTACAGCTATCTTGGAGGGGTGTGGGTCAAGAGGAGATTGCAGAAATACCGAGGGGTGAGGCCACAGAGGGGCTTGAAACCAAGGCAAGGATTTCCCCTCAGAGAAGGGGGCTCACCATTGGCCACTGGTGGGATCTTCTAGTCTGTCTACAGGTTTTTGCATGGCTCACCTCTCTCCAGTACCAGAGAACCCATCATAAGAACATAAGAACATAAGAAATAGGAGCAGGAGTAGGCCATCTAGCCCTTCGAGCCTGCCCCGCCATTCAATAAGATCATGGCTGATCTGTTGTGGCTCAGTTCCACTTTCCCGCCCTCTCCCCATAACCCTTAATCCCCTCTCTTATCAAGAACCCATCAACCCGCTTCTTAAAAATATTTAGCGAGGCAGCCTCCACCACTTCAACGGGCAGAGAATTCCAGAGATTCACCACCCTTTGAGTGAAGAAGTTCCTCCTCAACTCCGTTCTAAACCGCCTCCCCTTTATCTTGAGACTGTGCCCCCTAGTCCTACTGTCTTTTTTGAGCGGGAAGAGTCTCTCCACCTCTATCCTATCCATCCCATTCATCATCTTATACGTCTCAATGAGATCTCCCCTCATTCTTCTAAACTCTAACGAGTACAAGCCTAGTTTATTCAGCCTCTCCTCATAGCTCAATCCCCTCAACTCCGGTAACAGCCTAGTAAACCTCCTCTGCACTCCCTCCAGGGCCAAAATATCCTTGCGCAGGTGCGGCGCCCAAAACTGCACACAGTACTCCAGCTGCGGCCTCACCAATGCCCTATACAGCTGCAGCAAGACCTCCCTACTTTTATATTCAATCCCCCTCGCTATGAAGGCAGGTGGTCCACTTGGGTGCGACTGGAAAATCCCTGGGGTAAGATGGGGAGGGGTTTGGAGGGATAGGGCAGGATGGAGATTTGGAGGGGAGAGTTAAAATGGTTGGTGGAGTAGGCAGGGGGTTTGGAGGGGTGGGGGGTAAGTAGAGGGCTTTTGGAGGGGTGGGAGTGGGGGTTTTATTTAACTATGAACCCCTTAGTCTTTGTCATCTGGCCTCTTAAATATTGTGTCCCATACAGATACATGAGGACTCCAATACTTCTCACTGTCAGTGAAGACCTATGTTGTTCAGTCATTTCACTTTGTAGTTCAGAAGTAATCTGAGCTTTCTATCCTGAGATAAAGTTTATTTTATTTTTATTAATGTCACAAGTAGGCTTCCATTAACACTGCAATGAAGTTACTGTGATAATCCCCTAGCCGCCACTCTGGCACCTGTTTGGATACACTGAGGGAGAATTTAGCACGGCCGATACACTTAACCAGCACCTCTTTCGGACTGTGGGAGAAAACCAGGGTACTCGGAGGGAACTCATGCAGACGTGGGGAGAACATGCAAACTCCACACAGTGACCCAAGCCAGGAATCAAAGCCAGGTCCCTGGTGCTAAAACGCAGCAGTGCTAACCACGGTGCCACCCTTACTGACAAAACACTTACATCCCTTTTATGAAATAATTATATTGAATAAAATAATGTACGCAGGCAGGAGTGAGTCTTCTAATTCTTCTACAGAATGGAAAAAATCCTGATGCAATTAACCTGGGCAGGAGGTATTGAATCATTTCCCAAATAGGAATTCACTGTACAATATGAACACAGTGACAATGTACAAAAAAGATTAAAGAAGCAATCAGCAAAAAAAAATTTGTCTGCACTGTGTTATACATAATTAACAGGAAGATTTCCTGGCAGCTTAACAATATTGCATGATGCTGATAAAGTAAAACTTTTACTCTCTGGTTTGTTATAGTGGTATTACTAATAGGACATACACAAAACATTGCTACCCTTAACGACCATTGCTGCAGATAAAATGAACAATATTTGTAAGCAAATGCAAACAAAGGTGCTTTCATGTTACAAATAATATCTTTGTGATTGGTGAATTGCTTGGTCAATCTTGAAAGCAGGAAAGTATCATGCGGAAGGCTAATTAAGGGGGGGCAGCACAGTGACAAGCACTGCTACCTCACAGCACCAGGGACCCAGCTTCAATTCCAGGTTTGGGTCACTATCTGTGTGGAGTATGCAGGTTCTCCCGTGTCTGCGTGAGTTTCCTCCAGGTGCTCCGGTTTCCTCCCACTGTTCAAAGATTCGCGGGTTAGTTGGATTGAATATACTCAATTAACCCTTGGTGTCAGGGGATTAGCTAATGTCGGTGCATGGAGTTATGGGGATGGAGGCTGGATGGGATTGTGGTTGATGTAGAATTGATATGCCAAATGGTCTCCTTCTACACTATATAATTCTATGATTCTAATTGGAGGGTTGTGGGGTAAATGTTTGGAGAATGCAGCGTGCACAAACAAGCAGCAGGGCCCATGATTTCTCTCACTGACCCTGTCCTCAATGATCGGGAGGCCCAGTGCATCAAATAAGGCTGAGGCATTTGCAACATCATTAGCCACAAATGTCCAGATGATCCATCACAGCCTCCTTGAAGACCAGTATCACAGATGCCAGTCTTCAAAAAATTCAAATTCATTCCAAGTGATATTAATAAGTGGTTGAAGGCACCAGAGACTGCAAACACTATGGGCCCTGACCATATTCTGGCAATATATTTCAAGTCAGGATGGCATGTGTCTTGGAGGTGACAAGTGTTTCCATGCACCTGCCGGCCTTGTTCTTCTAATCTAGGTGGTAGAAGTTGTGCATCTACAACATGCTGGTCAAGAAGCCTTGGTCAATTGTTGCAGTTCATCTTATAAATGTGACATATAGTTGCCACTATGTATTGGTGGTGGAGGGAATGAATATTGAAAGGGATGGAAGGGCTACCAATCAAGTGGGCTCCTTTCTTCTGAATGGTGACAAATTTCTTGAGTGCAGTTGGACCTGTACTCATCCAATGGAGAGTATTCCATCACACTCCTGATTTGTGCCTTAGTGGACAGGCTTTGTCAACGTGAGATGGTTTGATTCTCTGTTGTTGGAGACAGCCATTGCCCAGTACTTGTGTGGCACAAATGTTACTTGTTATATATTCATGACAGCTTCACACCATTTTTTTTTTAAATCCATGGTAACCCAAGATTGAGTTCCTGGAGCTGGCTCTCTCAGGTAGACAAGGTTCACTGTGGGCTGTGATCAGGATGTCATACGCATTCAGCTATCAATAAGATCAGTTCTCTTGGGTCGGTCGGCAATAGTGTGTCCAAGAGGGTGCAGACATTCCAATGGCCAGTGATGACCACTGTCACTTTTACTTACCTTTTTGAGATTGAATAGTAACTGTGTTGAAGCAAACCCAACCATCTGCAACCTTTTGACAAGGGAAGTGAAGCAGAAAACGTCTTCTTCATATTAGAGATGTGACCAATGTGGCTGTAAAGAATCATCCCACTAGATTGGAAGTTGCCAAACGTTAGATCACTTTTGAGAAAGGAGGGAGAGAAAACAGGGAACTATGTGCTGTTGAGCCCAGCATCAGTTTTTGGGAAAACGCTGGAATCTATTAATAAGAAAATATTGCTGAAAAGCTTTTCATCTTGCACTTGATACCATAATTTGCAAATTTAAAGGGACCAATTTATGGTGATATAAGAGGATGCTGCTTGTTGGCAAGGCAAACTCTGATTGGTGGAGGGATTGCCGTGGGGAATGCAACAGTTAACTGACAGTTAAGAGGTTATTGCAGAAGGTCGAGGGACATGGAGTTGGGGGTAGGGTGTTAGCGTGGATAGAGGCTTGGCTGTCAAATAGGAGGCAGAGAGTGGGGGTCAACGGGTGCTATTCGGATTGGCGGATGGTGACTAGTGGAGTGCCCCAGGGGTCGGTGCTGGGGCCTCAGCTTTTTACCATTTACATAGATGATCTGGAGGAGGGAACCGAGTGTAGGGTGTCGAAATTTGCTGATGACACCAAGATTGGGGGAACGGCAAATTGTGCGGAGGGTGTGGAGAGTCTGAAGAAGGATCTAGATAGGCTGGGCGAATGGGCCAGGAAATGGCAAATGCAATTTAATGTTGGCAAGTGTGAGGTGGTCCACTTTGGTAGGAAGAATGGTAGGAAGGACTATTACTTACGGGGCGAAAAACTGCAGCAGGCGACGGTGCAGAGGGACCTCGGGGTCCTTGTGCATGAGTCGCAAAAACCCAGCTTGCAGGTGCAGCAGGTGGTCAGGAAGGCGAATGGGATGCTGGCCTTCATAGCGAGGGGGATTGAATATAAAAGTAGGGAGGTCTTGCTGCAGCTGTATAGGGCATTGGTGAGGCCGCAGCTGGAGTACTGTGTGCAGTTTTGGGCGCCGCACCTGCGCAAAGATATTTTGGCCTTGGAGGGAGTGCAGAGGAGGTTTACTAGGCTGATACCGGAGTTGAGGGGGTTGAGCTATGAGGAGAGGCTGAATAAACTGGGCTTGTACTCATTAGAGTTTAGAAGAATGAGGGGAGATCTCATTGAGACGTATAAGATGATGAATGGGATGGACAGGATAGAGGTGGAGAGACTCTTCCCGCTCAAAAAAGACAGTAGGACTAGGGGGCACAGCCTCAAGATAAAAGGGGGGCGGTTTAGAACGGAGTTGAGGAGGAACTTCTTCACTCAAAGGGTGGTGAATCTCTGGAATTCTCTGCCCGTTGAAGTGGTGGAGGCTGCCTCGCTAAATATTTTTAAGATGCGGGTTGATGGGTTTTTGGTAAGAGAGGGGATTAAGGGTTATGGGGAGAAAGCGGGAAAGTGGAACTGAGCAGCGACAGATCAGCCATGATCTTATTGAATGGCAGGGCAGGCTCGAAGGGCTAGATGGCCTACTCCTACTCCTATTTCTTATGTTCTTAACTGCCAAGATTTGTTTAAGTTCAGACCAAACAGGTTGATTCTTATTGGTCAAGGCATTCCTAGGGGATGAGCACAATGTGTGTTCACACTCCGTCTGCAAAGAACAGAGCCTTGTAAATTAATACACACAGCTTCTAGCACACACAAGTGCATCAGACTGCAATCCCGAAAGATAAACCTTAAATTACATAGCAACACAAACTAGAAGCAGGAACAGGCATTCAGCCCTTCGAGCCTATTCCATTCCTTTTGGTCATGGCTGATCATCACATTCAATATCTTGATCCCTCTGCGCTCCCCCCCCCCCCCCCCCCCCCCCGCCTCAAATATCCCTTTAGTCCCAATAGCTATATCTAATTTCTTCTTGAAATCACACAATGTTTTGGCAATTACTTTGTGATAGTGAATTCCACACATTCAGCACCTGCTGGGTGAAGAAATTTTTCCTCAACTCAGTTCTAAGTCAGTTAGTATAATTTATCAGGATACTTAGGATTGGTCAGCAAGTGCTGTCTAATCATGGATTATTAGGCAGTGTTAAGTATTGCAAGAACGGGTGGTTGAATGTGGTCCTTCCCTCCTTGCTCCATTGGCTTTCCATAATCTTGTAAATAGGCCTTGAGCCATTTGCTCACCCTGCAAGCTTAATGCTAAAATGAACATCAAAGCTATCCTGCAGAATATTGATTACTCTGGTCAGATCATTCTCACTGTGGAATGTACGTTCTCACAAAGACCATTACTTTTAAGTGTAAAACGTATCCTGTTTACCTTAAGTTACTCTGGAAGGCTAAAGTATCTATTTAAAAATTGAGCAATTGCAACATTAGCGTACTTTCCACTAATAAGACACTGCCATCAAACCAAAAAGGTATTCTGAATAATGTGTTATATGAATTTAGTGCTGGTACACTGCCAGGAACATAGGTTACATATACCAACAAATGGCAATGCATATCAAACACATCCCTTCAGCTGTTACCAAAAGACTGTACTCAACCAAACCCAGCTTGCAAAATTCAGATCATAAATACCCAACATTGCTATGTTGTCCAATTGCAGAATCACATGTAATGTCTCAACCAGAGCTGACTTACCACCAGCACCCTTTTCACATACAATATCAACTACTGCACCCTTTAAAATTTGGCATTCTAGCAGCTGTCCTGACAAATGCAAGCTGAAGTTTTGACAGCATCTTTTTCAGCAACATTAAGATACTTGCATCAGTCTTCACATCACTTTAAGTCGTAAATTTAAATTTGTGCTTTAACAGAAAATACTCACCATATTTAAAATTTTGAGACAAAGCCTCTTCACAAAGTTAAATTTGTGAGAACGCTAATTCCCGTAACATTTGCAAGGTTTTTCGTGCATACTTAATCTTAGAAAGGCAATGGGATGGGACAGCAAGTGGATTCAAATCCCATTCCAGACTTCACCACATGACTATACTTTTGCCACAGTTTTACTGAGGTAGCGCTGCACTTTTCAGATAGGACATTAATTGGAGATTCTGTCTGCCTTCAGATGAATGTAAAGGAGCCATAAAGGAATGTAACGATGGCATAGATTTAAAGCAATTGGTAGAAGGATTGGCAGGGTGATGATTGATTGTAGGGATCTGGAACTCACTGCCTGAAAAGTTAAAGGCAGAAACCCTCCATACATTTAAAAGGTATGTGGAGTCACACCTCATTCTGCAGGACAACAGTCCAAATGCTAGTAAGTTTTATCAGGCTGGCTGACACAGACACAATGGGCTGAGTGGCCTCTTCCCGTGCCACAAGCTTTCTATGCTCCTATGACATGGGTTGGGGAATTCTCCTTGATGCTGAGCCAATACTTATCCCTTAAGCAATGGTATAAAATATTTGGCTTTGCTGCTTCTGGCATCTTGCTGTGTCCAAATTGGTTGCCATATTTCCCTTCAAATATGTATCTAGCCGTAAGGCACTTTGAGATGGATCGTCATGGAAGGTGTTGTATACATGTTTTCTGTCACATTTATTCAAATACATGAAGAGACATCAAAGCTCTTCAAATACTCATAATTCCACTCACTATCTTTCATCAATTGAAGGCCAAGATTTTGCCCCATTACAGACATGTGCACATTTGAAGAGCTTTCATACACAACTGCAGCTTAAGCCAAGGACTTCAACTATCCTTGTCTGCAATAGGACATTTCCAAGTTCACAAAGTATCCTGGTGTTTCCCCAACATGAAAGTAGTCACCTATTCATCCACTGCCTTGTTCTAAGTTCATCTTATTGGTACTTGTGTGTGCAGGGCAGTGGATATCAAAAAAACACGTTCTTGCTCTCCCATTTGGCTGAGTGAAACCCAAGGACGAATAGATTAAGCACTCTGGATGAAGGAGGAACTTAAAGTTGCAAAAATACAGCTCTACAGTTTCTATCCCTCCCCCCCCACCAAAAGTAGTAGCTAGCCTAATTTAGGATTTGCATGCAGGGTTGGTTGGGTAGACAGGAAGTTGATTTTTTAGGATCAATTTTCTTTTGTGAAAACATTGACTGTTTCTGGGGTTTCGCTGGGCACAATCTTCAGGTGTGAACCTGCACTAGTTGCAGCTGCCCCATCTGAAGGACATAATTAATGGAACTCTCCTGACAGATGAAATCTTAAAAATGGGATGTTAAACCAAGGCCATGCTTGTCCTCAGTAAATGTAAAAAGATTCCAGGACCACAATTAGAAAAGCATTATTTTAAACAGCAAAGGAATTTCTGCCAGGATCGATATTTGTCCCTCACCTATCAATAGTTTTGGGTGATCTGTTTGATTCTGCCACAGTGAAGCCCACTTTCACCTTCACCCAACAGTCATGTATTTCAGGAGCCACTATACACTTCACCCACTCTATAGCTCACCAAATTAGTCCAAATGCATGGGCCAGTTTCAATCAAGGAGCTGTCCCGAAGAGACACTGCTGAGACCAATCCCCAGCTCATTACAATCTGGGGCTAATGCAGATTGTGGGATGATTAGACTCGCACCTTACCTGGGAAGTGAACCTAGATCCATTCCAGTCTGACTGAGAATGCCCAAGTAGTCCAGTGCAATATAATCATGTTGTCTCTCTCCCCACTGAAGGTGGGTACAGCTCCAAAGAGTTGACTATTTCATGGTATCTGACACAAGTAGACATTGTCAGCCTGTAGCCAGGATATCACAGGTGAGGTTGACTCTACCCCTCAGCTAACATCCATTCTGCTGTGCAATCACTGTGTAGCGATCAGAAAGGTCAAGCTTGCTCAATTTTCTCCTGCTGTAGCACCGCCACCAGCCCCCCATTCTGGTATACATAACCCAATCCCACCCCTGCAATGGAATTAAGATAAATAAGTGGTTGTTTACAAAGCTTCAGGCATGTGACATAACCAGCATGTGTCAGTGGTGGGAAGCCTGCACTGTATTTCTACATGAGTAGCACGTGATGAATAACTCTATTCCCCAGGGACACATCCTTCTTCCCTCCCAACACCCCCCCATCTAAATACTGCCCTTTGCTGATATCTGAAAACGTATCAGAGTCCACTGAACACTGCTGTCAAACTATTTCACCACCACCATCTCCTCAAAATTGACTTTTCTTTCAATACTCAGGTCAGAATAAAAAGTAATTTTCCCTAACTGAACCAGATAGGCCAGGATCAATGTCCTCAATCCTCACTGCTTTGCCTCTCCTGGGTTGCAATCTCAGGCCTACCTGACTCTTCTGCAAAGCTAAAGATATATAGATATATAAACTATACAGATGCAGGTTTCTGCTCTTGAATTAATTTGGGGAATGCAAAGCAACCTCCCTGGAGAACCCAGTGCTGAAGGGGGTGCAATCAAAACAAGAATATTACCAAAAAGTGTTTTTTTTTCCTTTTTCTTTGCAAGCATGATCCCAGCAGTACAACATAATGTAAAGAAGCAAGCACAAACTCTTATTTCATCTTTTTCTTCTTCCCCAAGGAATCATGCAGCTTGGACACTTCTGGCTCAAACAGATCCATAACCAGGACACCGGACTCATCGAAGAAATACTCAAGGGACTTAGTGAACTCTCTCTCCCGCTCCTGATTGGTTCGTCCATCAATGAAAGTCATTTTCAAGGTGTACTGGTCATCGAACCTGAAGCACAGAATTATTAGGGCAGTCAGTGCTTTGAGGGTTACTGGGACAGAAACACACAATTAATCTTTCAATGGCTGTCCAGGCAAAACAAGCTTATACACTCCTCAGTCTGCACAAATAAGTTAGTGACCAGTTAAAATGTTGGTAGCCTGACCAATCACAGCAGCCTAGCCACCTGAAAGGTTCAGATTTGTTTTCTTACCTCACTAAATTCCATACAAGATATAAGATGATTAGAGGTTTAGACAGGGTAGATAGTGATAGCCTTTTTCCTAGGATGGAGAAAGCTAGCACGAGGGGGCACGACTTTAAATTAAGGGGGGGTAGTTATAGGACTGATGTCAGGGGTAGGTTCTTTACCCAGAGGGTGGTGAGGGACTGGAATGCCCTGCCAGCTGCAGTTGTAAATGCGCCTAGTTTGGGGGCGTTTAAGAGATCTGTGGATAGGTTTATGGACGAAATGGGATTGGTTTAGATTAGTGGGTTAGTGTTGTTTTTTTTTAAAAAGCTGGTCGGCGCAACATCGTGGGCCGAAGGGCCTGTTCTGCGCTGTAATGTTCTATGTTCTATACCCTCAAAGAAATGAGTTGGGACAAATATCAGGACTAGTAGATTAAGTCAGCCCCATCCAGTCCTGCTCAAATAGTGCAAAGGTTTCAATTTTGATGGTATTGGAGGCATGGCATTTATTTCAGTAGTACCCAATCTCTAAAGCCGGGACTTGTGGTTCTCAAGTTATTAGTTGAGCTAATTAAACAGTATATAGTTTTGGAAAGAAGTTACAATTAAACAAAATCATTCAGTACCTCCGTAGAGATGATGAAAGTTGCCAGATGTCTCCGGGATCCAATCCAGCTGGGTCTTTCTGTATAGCAATTAAAAATATGCTTCTCTCTTTGTAAGAGGTATAAAATGTGAGAATCCCCATCATAACAAAATAGGTGCAGGTGTGTTAAAGAAAACTACAGAGTGCACACATGCTTCTTCTCTTACTTTAACTTTCCCCACCCTCTGCTAAGAAATCACACTGAGGAAATAATAAGTTCAGGAAGATCTATCAACTACCCCACTCCCCAAAAACACAGACAGCCAAGTTGTCTGTGTAAAGCTGGGCTGCTTGGTTAACACTGAATTGCCAATCAGTAGGTTTAATGGCAGATGTCACTCACTTTTCAGTCTCCTGCATTGTTCCACAGTCACTTAGTAATACCCAACATGAATACTGCTGAAAATAGTGATGTGTTGTTGAAGCTTTTTGTCTTGTACTCATCAGAACAAACAGGAATGCCAGATTTCAAACATTCACAACTATTTATACCACAGAAGAAAAGGAGAATGCCATGGAGAAAGCAATGAAGAATTACAGATTCCCCGAGCTTCTGGTAATTCAAAAAGACTCGAGGCTTGAACATATTCCTTTTGTCTTCAGAGAACAAGCCCCTTATAAAACTCCAGCCCCCTCTGTCCCTCCACATTTAGAGCTGTACTATTCCCTACATTGCCTGTCCGCATCCCCTCCACCAAAATGAATGATCTCACACTTCTCTATATTTAAATTCTTCAAATAGTAGTTGAAGGATCTTTAACATCCATCCAAAGGGACAGGTTAACAACACACTGCTTCATAATGAGGCAACAGATTATTGCTACACAAAAGGATATGAAAGGACGCAGCCTGCAAGAACACTCTTTGACTCAGGGAAAGGGTGCATATAGTCCCAGATTAGGGCAACTATTGCAAAGACACAGGAGATGGTGCAGATAAGGAGCCGTCCATCAATCAGTCCATAATTCTCCTCATACCCATATTTCTCCAGAAGAACCTAATGAGAAAGAAGAATAAACAGTAAGGTGAGCAAAGATGATACATAAATTATATTAAAGAAATATAAACAGAAAATGTTGGAAAAGCATTCTGCAAATCTGGCAACATCTGCAGAGAGAAGAAGGGAGTTAAAGTTTCAAGACAATGAATTTCCTTCAGAAAGGTATCAAAGTGGCTCATCAAAGAAGCCCATCCAATAGGTCTGTTGAGCAGCACATGCAAAACAGGTCGCCTTACTGTTTTCAAGCCAGCCATACTGATTAGCAGAATGTCACAAGGACCAGTTGTAGACAACAAAGAAGCCACATGGCCAGTCCCTTGGGGTGACACAACAACAGTGGTTAGCACTGCTGTCTCACAGCACCTGTAACCCGGGTTCAATTCCCAGCCTGGTCACTGTGTGTAGAATTTGCACGTTCTCCCCGTGTCTGCATGGGTTTCCACTCACAGTCCAAAAGACGTGCTGATTAGGTGTGTTAGCCATGCTGAATTCTCCCGAATAGTGTACTTGAACAGCTGCCGGAGTGTGGCAACTAGGGGATTTTCACAGCAACCCCACTGCAGTATCAGTGTAAGCCAACTTGCAATACTACTAAACTTAAACTTACCTTTTTGGCAGCATCATCCAAGGCATTTTTTACAGCTGCACCATCCCACTTGTCGATCTTAACTGGCTTGTCATCGATCTTCCACTAGGAAAAATGTAGAAAACCATTTAGCCTATCAGATCAGTGCAGGCTCTGTAAAAAAGCTCTCCATTTAGTCCCATTCACCTGACCTCCTTTCTCATATACTCTTCCCTTCTAAAGATTATACATTCAGCCCTGTCCCACTATCCCTGATGGAATTCATATCTTCACTCTACAAACAAAAATCCAGTTACCAACTCAGTGGGAAACGTTTTTGCTTTTTCACAGTTTAAAAATCTATCCGATCTCCTTTTAACCCTCTCTGAAATGTGGTTTCTCTAATGTCTCATCCAACACTGTGACCTTCTCTTCTGAATCGTCTCCATGGAATCCTCAATGCCTTCAGCTACCGTGGCCCTAAGCTCTGAAATTCCCTCCCCAAACCTCTCCATCTCATATTCCGACTTTTAAGATCCTCCTTAAAAAATGTCTCTGAGGTTGTTTAGTTTGCCATGGTGGGGAGGCAGTGGGGTAGTGGTAATGTCACTGGATTAATAATCCTGAGGTCCAGGCTAACAATCCAGGGACACTTTCAAATCCATTCACAGCAGCTGGTGGAATTAAATTCAACTAATAAATATGGCATTAAAAGCTAGCTGGTGGAATTAAATTCAACTAATAAATATGGCATTAAAAGCTAGCCTAATGACAGATATGAAAAAACCCATCAAGTTTAGGGAAGGAAATCTGCCATCCTTAGCTGGTCTGGCTTATGTGACTCCAGATGCAGTGGTTGACTCCTAAATGCCCTAGAAACTCCATTGTGTGAACTGCTATGAAGTCCTGAGAAATGAAACTGGATAGAGCAAGCACTGGAAATGATAACAATTAACCCACGCCTGTTGAGCCTGCAAACTCTTTCTTGAGTTTGTGCCAAAATTGGGAGATGCCCTGTCGTACTGACGAGTGGTGGCAGCAAAGTGGTACACAGTCAGGAGGGAGTTGCCTTGGGAATCATCAACATAACTTTGGACTCTAATGAAGTTTCATGGCATCAGGTCAAACACGGGCATGGAAATCTCCTGCTGATTAACACGTACCACCCTTCTCAGCTGGTGAATCAGGATATGCTAAACACCACTTGGAGGAAATACTGAGTTGGGCACAGAATGTACTCTGAATGGGGGAATTCAATGTCCAACAAAAATGGTTCGATAGCACCAAAAATGATGAGCTCTAAACAACACAGCTGCTGGATTGGGTCTTTGGCAGGTGGTGAGGAAAAAATGTACTTGACTTTGTCCTCACTTCCTCACTGTCCACTACACCTCCAATCTTTGTATCATCAGCAAATTTGCTGATCCAATTTACCACATTATCATCCAGATCACTGATATAGATGACAAACAACAACGGGCCCAGCACTGATCCCTGTGGCACACCAGTAGTCACAGGCCTCCACTCAGAGAAGCAATTCTCCACTACCACTCGCTGGCTTCTTCCATTGAGCCAATGTCTAATCCAATTTACTACCTCTCCATGTATACCTAGCGACTGGACCTTCCTAACTAACCTCCCATGCGGGACCTTGTCAAAGGCCTTACTGAAGTCCATGTAGACAACATCCACTGCCTTCCCTTCATCCACTTTCCTGGTAACCTTCTCGAAAAACTCTAATAGATTGGTTAAGTATGACCTACCATGCACAAAGCCATATTGACTCTCCCTAATAAGTCCCTGTCCATCCAAGTATTTGTAGATCCTATCTCTTAGTACTCCCTCCAATAATTTATCTACCACCAACAACAAACTTACTGGCCTAAAATTTCCCAGATTAGTTACTGAGCCTTTTTTAAACAACGGAAATAACGTGAGCTATCCTCCAATCATCCGGCACCTCACCCCGGATACCGGCATTTTAAATATATCTGCTAGGGCCCCTGCAATTTCAACATTAGTCTCCTTCAACGTCTGAGGGAATACCCTGCCCGGTCCTGGGATTTATCTACTCGAATTTGCCTCAAGACAGCAAGCACCTCCTCCCCTTTAATCTGTAGAGGTTCCATGATTTCTCTATTTGTTTGCCTTATTTCCGTAGACTCCATGCCAGTTTCCTTAGTTAATACAGGTGCAAAAAACTCATTTAACATCTCCCCCATTTCTTTTGGTTCCATACAAAGCCGACCACTCTGATCTTCAAGAGGACCGATTTTATCCCTTACTATCCTTTTGCTCTTAATATACCTGTATTCAGAATTCAAATTCAGAATTGAATGTGTTTACTATTTTCTTCTGCTTAGTGAATTGTCTGTAGATCTTCACTGTTTTAATGTTTACGTCAACAGCCACAAAAGACTGAGCAGAATTCTGCGTATGAGTGATAATGAGTGTATGCCAACCTATATATCAGTAATGAGCAGATAGAATTAGTGACTCAAGTTTACAACTCTGCATTTAGGCTGTTAAGGATCACACCATCGAAATTGGAAAATGATGGAAATACACAGAGGTTTAAATCAGCATCTGAAAAGAGGTGACAGGTGAATGTTTCAGAGAACCCAAATCAGACGATGTTAAACTGAAACTTATCTTTCCCTTTTCAGAAGCTGGCTTGTCTTTTCCAACATTTTTAATCTCCCATTTTTATCCTGCATTACTGAAAATTTATGCCAGATGGAAGCCACAGAGGGTTAACTAATTAGATTTATACATATGGGTGGCACAGTAGTTAGCACTGCTGCTTCACAGCTCCAGGGACCTGGGTTTGATTCCCGGCTTGGATCACTGTGTGGAGTTTGTGCAAACTCGTGTCTGCATGGGTTTCCTCCAGGTGCTCTGGTTTCCTCCCACAGTCCAAAGATGTGTGGGTTAGGTTGATTGGCCATGCTAAACTTGCCCGCAGTATCCTGAGATGCATAGGTTAGGGGGATTGGTGGGTAAATGTGTGGGGATAGAGCCTGGATGGGATTGTGGTCAGTGCAGACTCGATGGGCCGAATGGCCTCTTTCTGTACTGTAGGGATTCTAAGTAATTCTAAATCATTTATATATATGTTTAATGTGATGAAATATCCAAGGTGCTTCACAACAACATTATAAAACAAAACACACCACTAATCCACATAAGAAGATTTAGCAGAGGATCAAAATGTTGGTCAAAGGGATAAGTTTTAGAAGGGGAGGGGGAGAGATGTGCAGGGAGGGAATGCCAGAGCTTGGGATCTAGGCCACTGAAGACACAGCTACCAATGATGGGGTGACTAAAACTGGGGATGCTCAAGATGCCAGAATTAGAGGAACACAAAGATCTTGAAAGATTCTAAGGCTGGTGTTTACATAGGAGGAGGTCATTGAGGTGTTTAAAAATAACAATGTAAATTTTAAAATGAAAAATCTGCTTGACTGGAGCCAGCGTAGGGCAGCAAGCACAGGGTGAATGACTGGTGAACAGGTATAAATTAAGGCACAAGCAGTTTGGACGACCTCAACCTTTATGGAGGTTAGAGAGTGGGAGACCAGCCTGCAGTATATGCAATAAAAAGCTTCCATTTCAAATAATGATGCTTTTACAAACTATGGGTCATCTTACCACACAAATTGCCAGGTTTTTGTCTATCCTCAAAAACACAAATACTTAAAGTAAATCTTGAACCAGCAGAGCCTTTAAGATTTAGTGCACAGTTTCAGAAGCCCTAACAAAACATCCAGATCACCTGAAGGCAAGCTTGCAATTGTTCAGCCCTGTTTGTACCACAGAAGATCCATAATGATAGGTAATATTGTGCATTGGTGACAGTTTTTAAGTTTTTCACCCTCTGTCTGTGATTTTCCAAGGGGCTACTTGTGACATTTCAACAGTGATTTCACCTGCTGCCATCCTTTATTTCAATTCCTGCTAGGAAGATCTACTCTGCCTTTTTTCAAACGGCAGGATCAGTTACATTCACCTCAGAGAACAGACAGGGTACAAGCATAACATCTCATCCATAACACAGCCTCTCCAATAGTGCAGCACTCCCTTACTTCTGGTGCCAGTCAGTCTGGATTCATGTGCTCAAGTCTCTGGCATTGGATCAGAACCTCCTGGCTGAGAAGCATGAGGCTGAAATAAACCACTGCCTGAGTGGGAAGAAAGATACTATTGCTTAAGATGCGTCGATATGTCTCTCATCAGCTGGAGTTGGAATCAATCATGAGTCCTGAAGGCATCAAACCTCAGTACACATTAACCTTTTTAAGTGGCAAATCTTATCCCAATGAAGTGTGTCTAAATCTGGAAACACTTTAGGTAATAAGGGATTTTCAGAAGAGTAATCAGAATGGTTCTCCCAATAATCATGGGGCACTTCAATATGCAAGTGGACTTGGAAAATCAGGTAGGTAGTAGAGCCCAAGAAAGGGAATTTGTGGAATGTCTTAGAGATGGTTTTTTGGAGCAGCTTGTAACCGAGCCTACTAAGGAACGGGCAATTCTAGATTTGGTGATGTGTAATGAAACAGACTTGATTAGGAAACTTAAGGTGAAAGAATCCTTAGGGAATAGTGACCACAATATGATAGAATTTACCCTGCAGTTTGAGCAGGAGAAGCTGGAATCAGATGTAACAGTATTGTAATTAAATAAATATAACTACAAAGACATGAGGGAGGAGCCAGAGTTACTGGAAAGGGAGCCTAGTAGGGAAGACAGTGGAACAGCAGTGGCAGGTATTTTTGAGTTATTCAAGAGGCACAACAAAAATTCATCCCAAAGAGGAGGAAACATGCTACGGGGAGGACAGGCATCATGACTGACGAGGGAAGTCAAGGATAGCATAAAAGCAAAAGAAAAAACATACAAAGTGGCGAGGATTAGTGGGAAGCTAGGGATTGGGGAGCCTTTAAAAGTGAGCAGCGGATAACTAAAAAAACAACGGAGGAGAAGATTAAACATGAGTGTAAGCTAGCTAGTAGTATAAAAGCTTTTTCTACATATATATATATATATATACATATAAGGTAAGAGAGGCAAAAATAGCCACTGGACCATTGGAAAATGAGGCTGGAGAAGTGATAATAGGAAACAAAGATCTGGCAGATGAACTGAATAGTTTGCATCAATCTTCACGGTGGAAGACATCAGCGGAATGCCAGAGCTCCAGGAGAAGCAGGGGACACAGATGGATGTAGCGGCTATCACTAAGAGAAGGTTCTGGGGAAACTGAAAGGTCTGAAGGTGGTCAAATCACCTGGACTGGATGGACTACACCCCAGGGCTCTAAGAGATAGCTGAGGAAATTGTGGAGGCATGTTGAGCTCATGTTGTTGAGGGCAAGATCCTGGCACAGATAGAGGATTGTCCGACTGGCAGAAGGTAGAGTGGGGGCAAAGGATTCTTTTTCAGGATGACAGCCAGTGACAGGCCTCAAGAGTCAGTGCTGGTACCACAACTTTTCACAATATACATTAACGATTTGGAGGAAGGAACTGAAGACATTGTTGCTAAGTTTGCAGATGATACAAAGATATGCAGAGAGATGGGTAGTATTGAGGAAGCAGAGGAGCTTCAGAAGGACTTGCACAGGTTAGGAGAGTGGGTAAAGAAGTGGCAGATGGAGTACAATGTGGAAAAGTGTGAGGTTATGCACTTTGGAAGGAGGAATGGAGGCATAGACTATTCTCTAAATGAGGAAATGCTTAGAAAATCAGAAACACCAAAGGACTTGGAGAGTCACTGTTCAAGATTCTCTTAGGGTTAACATGCAGGTTCAGTCAGCAGTTAGAAAGGCAAATGCAATGTTAGCATTCATGTCGAGAGGGCTCGAATACAAGAACATGGATGTACTTCTGAGGCTGTATAAGGCTCTGGTCAGACCCCATTTGGAGAACTGAGAGCAGTTTTGGGTCCAAATCTGCTGGCTTTCAAGGCCTGGCTAGAACGGACGTGGAGGGGATGTTTCCACTAGTAGGAAAAACTAGAACCAGAGGGCACAACTTCAGGGTAAAGGGACGATTCTTTAGAACACAGATGAGGAGGAATTTCTTCAGCCAAAGAATAGTGAATCTGTGGAACTCTTTACCACAGAAAGCTGTGGAAGCCAGCCAGGTCATTGAGTGTCTTTAAGACAGAGATAGATGGGTTCTTGATTAATAAGGGGATCAAAGGTTATGGGGAAAAGGCAGGAGAATGTGGGATGAGAAAAATATCAGCCATGATTGAATGGCGGAGCAGATTCAATAGGCCACGTGGCCTAATTCTGCTTCTATGTCTTATGGTTCCAAGGTTGAGGAACTTCAGTTACACAGATAGACTAGAGAAGTTGAGGCTGTTCTTGGAGAAGTTTGAGATTTGACAGAGGCATGCAAAATCTTGAGGACTCTAAGCAGAAGAGAGAGAAAAACATTTCCCACTGGAAGATTCAGGACTTCAAAATATGGTGAATTGCAAATTACACAAGGAGAATCTTTTTACACTGTGAGCCGATTTGATTTGGAACGCACTACCTGAGCCTGTAGGTCAATTCCATTGAGATTTTCTACAGGAATTAGAAGTTGTAGGGCTATTTCCCTTTTTAACACAGTGGTCGGCACTGCTGCCTCACCGCAATAGGGACCCAGGTTCAATTCCAGCCTTGGGTGACTATCTGTGTGGAGCTTGCACATTCTCCCCATATCTGCATGCGTTTCCTCCAGGTGCTCTGGTTTCCTCCCACAATCCCAAGATGTGCACTTTAGGTTGATACACCATGCTAAATTGCCCTATAATATCAGGGGGATTAATAGGGTAAATACACAGGGTCCAAAGATGTGCGGTTTAAGTTGATTAGCCATGCTAAAAAATTGCCTTAGTTGTCTGAGATGCGTAGGTTACAGGGATTAGTGGGTAAAATATGTAGGGATATGGTGGTAGGGCCTGGGTGGGATTGTGTTCGGTGCAGACTCGGTGGTCCGAAGGGCTTCTCTGTACTATAGTGTTCCCTGAGTCTATGAATCTACAGGGATAGGGTTTGGGTGGGACTGTTGATGCAGGCTCGATGGGCCGAATGCCTTCTTCTGTATTGTAGGGATGTTATGATTAGAAGACAGGAAGACACGGACACGATGGGCCGACTGGTCACTTTCTGTGCTATAAACATTCTGTGGTTCCAGTCAATGATCAGCCTCCAAGCTGCGTCACTGACAGGGTAAGGACACGTCGGCCATTAACTGTCCTGGAAAAGCGTCAGCCTGCAACACCGCACCTGGGGGCTGGGGGCTGGGGGTGGGGGGGTGGCGGCGCTTGAAGTTTCCCCCCTCATCCCGCCCGTCGGGCAGAGGCAAAGGCGGTTACCGAGGCTGCACAGTTACCCTCAGGGCGGAAAGACAGGCTCCCCCACCGTCACCGTCACCAAACTCGACTTTTACAACAGATCCCAAAAGGAAAGAATCAAATAGCAATCTCTCATTAGGATGCTACATACAGTAAAGAAAGAGACCCATCAACTCGACTCACTTTGGCTAGAAAACCGTTCTTTCCACTCTTCGTCGCCATCTTGTCTCCTCCAGCTGCTCTGCTCGAGCGCGCTGCGAAACTAGCCAATCACAGGCCGCGCTGCCACGCTAACGTCACAGGCAGGGAGCGGGGCGTGCGTACTAACGTCACGCAGCGTGCCGGCGGTTGGCACCTGCGCCTGGCGAATCGGCCGCCAGCCCGGCGGGGAAAGGCCGAGAAAAACTACAATCTCAGGAGCCTTTGCGCGCCGTAGCCATGCAGCGCGGCCCGGCCGCCGCCCGAGGCATTGTGGGAGCTGTAGTCATGTGCCGGGAGCGGGAGTGTGAAGGTTGTCATTTGAGGATGGCTCTCGCCCTGGCAGACTGCTGGCGTTCCGGTTGCCATGGTTACCCAGCACCAGCAGCGAGGAGGAATGGCATTAAAAACATACCACTCGGGTTAAGCTTCAATCGATCACACAAAGCGAGGAGGGTTAATCCGTACTGGAGAGAACAAAAGCTATCAGCAAGGGCTGGACTGTAACTTTAATTATAGGTATCCTTTCGGTTACTACAGGTAAAGCGGGGTGGGGGGTTGAGGCAGGTGTACCTGGGCTGAGTGAGTAGTGGGCTCTCGTTATGTAGCATAGACCACTACCTCCACCTGCAAGTTGTTGCTGTTTTCCAGCACTTTCTGTTTTTGTTTCAGATTCCAGCATTCCAGTAATTTGCTTTTATCAAGTTACTGCTGTTGTTGTGTGGGAGTGAAGAAAGAGATAGACTCTCTTGGAGTGGTATGAAACCCAGGTCATGCAAGCCTGTATGCCACAGCAGTCTGAAATGCTTGATCTTGGAAGCCAACTAGACTCGGGCTTGATTAATGCATGGATGGGGGACTGCAGATGCAGGAGTAGGCTTTTGCTGTCGATAGAGAATGCTCACGTCAACCACCCTCCACATTCAAATAAAAGCAAAATACTGCGAATGCTGGAAATCCGAAATAAAAACAGAAGCTGATAGATAAACTCAGCAGGTCTAGTGGCATCTATGATGAGAGAAACAATGTTAATGGCTGGAATTTTACCGACACGCCTGCCATGGAAATCAGAGAGAGCAAGGGGGCAGATTGTGGAAAGGTCCATTGACCTCGGGTTTGATTTTACGGTTTTGGGACGAGTGAGGCCGTAAAACCCCGCGCACTGTTTCATGTCCATATGATCATTCTATAGAACTGAAAAGGAATAGCAATGCAATTAATTATATAGTTGCAGAAGGGGTGGGGTAGAACATAACTTCAGGGATATGTTGGTGCTAAGGAGAGATTGACAAAGGTGTCATGAACATAAGACAAAGGGAGTGTTAATGGCATCATTAGGGACTAAAGAAAGCTAATTTTGGAATAAAGATAATATAGCAGAATGTGTTAATAGGAGAACAAAGGTCAGTGCTCAGTGGAGCAAAACTGGTGATCCTGTAGGGGAGAGGTAGGATTGTACTGGGGCAAGCCAAGGGAACCAATAAAAAACAAAAAAGGGTCAAGATGGAGAGAAAGTTCACAGCCTAAAGTTGTTATACTCAATGTGGAGTCCAGAAGGCTGTAACATGCCTAATTGGAGGATGAGGTTCAAATCCACTCTGCCACACAATCAATGGGCAAGGTTTTTCTCGCTCTCTGCAACATTGGCTTTCCCTGGCTTATTTGCTTACAGGGTAAAGATGAGTAGGTCAGGCCATTCAGCTGCTGCAGCCTGCTTGTCCAATTGAATAAATCATAGTAACACCATTTAATGGCCTTTAGTATCTTCAACAGCCAGCTCCTTGTAAATTGAAAGTGCTATATGAAGTTTCTTTCTGCCCCTGGAAGAAGCTCTCTACCAATTCCTCTACAACTGCACTTTTTAAGTTCATAAGAAATAGGAGCAGGAGTAGGCCATTCAGTCCCCTGAGTCTGCTCCACCATTCAGGAAGATCGTTGCTTTTCTGACTGGATTTAATTTCACATTCCTGTCTGTCCTCCATAACCCTTAACCCTCTGATCAATCAAATTCTGTTTAAAACAGACTTAAGCATATTCAATGACACAGCATCCACTGCTTTCTGGAGAAGAAAATTCCAAGATTAACAACCCTTTGAGAGACATGGGAGAAAATAGGGGTGGGCTAGTAGAATTCTGTGTATTCCTTTGATGGGGAGAATTGTATATGTGTAGAGAATCAGATAATACGAATCATACAGTACAACGGGAAATCATTCACACTATACGCCTGTTTCACCTTTATGAACTTGCTGCATAAAAGAAAACCCCCTCTTAGAGACAGATAAATATTTGATCAAAAGCAGGATAAAAGGTTAAGGGGAAAAGGCAAGAAAGTGGAGTTTGGCCATGAGATCGTGTAGAATGGTGGAGCAGGCTCGAAGGTTGAATTGCCCACTCTTGTTTCTAATTCCTATTTTCTTATGCTCATCTCCCCTGTGGCAATTTGCCAATTATTCAAATCTATCTCTTCTGGTGATTGACCCTTTTTACCACGAGAAACAGTTTCCCCATGTTTACTCAGTTAAACCATTCACGTAGAGATGGAGCTCATAAATTGCAAAATGAGGGACTGGTAATTCTCAAATACTTTATGTTCCTCAAAAACCAATCCAAATATATTTACATCCTTTGGAAGTTGAATCACTGTTGTAATCACTGTTTTGGTCACCGCACTTATGCAAGGATATTTTGGCCTTGGAGGCAGTGCAGAGGAGGTTTACTAGGCTGATGCCGGAGTTGAGGGGGTTGAGCTCTGAGGAGAGGCTGAATAAACTAGGCTTGTACTCATTAGAGTTTAGAAGAATGAGGGGAGATCTCATTGAGATGTATAAGATGATGAATGGGATGGATAGGATAGAGGTGGAGAGACTCTTCCCGCTCAGAAAGGACAGTAGGACTAGGGGGCACAGCCTCAAGATAAAGGGGGGGGGGGCGGTTTAGAACGGAGTTGAGGAGGAACTTCTTCACTCAAAGGGTGGTGAATCTCTGGAATTCTCTGCCCATTGAAGTGGTGGAGGCTGCCTCGCTAAATATTTTTAAGACGCGGGTTGATGGGTTTTTGATAAGCGAGGGGATTAAGGGTTATGGGGAGAGGGCGGGAATGTGGAACTGAGCCACGACAGATCAGCCATGATCTTATTGAATGGCGGGGCAGGCTCAAAGGGCTAGATGGCCTACTCCTGCTCCTATTTCTTATGTTCTTATGTAATTATAGGCAATAACAGCAGGATTTGTGCATTTATCCCACATAATTCAATGGTAATATTGAGGGGTGAGGGATGGTAACCCAGAACCTGCTCAACTATAAGACTGTAGTACTGTACTGGAGAGTACTTGTAAAGCACTGTATTGGAGAGTCACCCTAGATTATATTTTCAAATACCCTAGTAAGGAACAGTCTGAGAGTGATAGCAAGAGAATTAAACATGGGAAGAGTAATTTAGTGACATTAAACAATGAAGGTGGGCTACAACAATAACATGTTGCATTGATCTAGCACCTTTAACACAGTAACTCCAAAGACATTTCACAGGAGTGTCATCAAATAAAATTTAACTCTGGGTTGTGTCAGGATCTGGTAGGTAGGATAGGACAGAGAATATTTCAGATCAGAAGCTCATCTCAGAGTCAAAGAATAAATGAACACAATGGAGAAGGAAAAAGAGCTGAGGGATGGAAATTAGAGAGTGTGGGAGAATGGGGTAAATGGGAAGAGATAAAAGACAGGATGATTGAGAAGGTGAGAGTGTGGAGAGAGGAAAAGGAAGACTTGGAAAGGAGAGGAAGAGAAAGAAAGAAGGGGGAATGTATGGAGAGGATTTTTTGATCACTAAAATGTTTATTGAAATTTCAAAGTGTGATAGTTTAAGTATCATAAGTACATGATACATGGTGTACCTCAAACCAGAGATAATCGTTCTGATTAGGAATGATAATGCTGATTTTCAATTATCTAATCGCAAGGTGAGAAGTGTGGCAATCTGGCTGGTCCAATTATTTGCATCCAATTTTAATAAACATTAGATGATCTGGTAAAGATTCTCGAAATAACAAAGTTGTGAAGATTAAGGAGAGTGGATGTCATGGTAAAAGTGCTTCAAAATATGATCATATCTCTGCAACATCTCAATAACTTCACATACAATGAATTAATTTGAAATGCAATGCTTGTTACTGTGAAAACAAATGCAGCAGCTATTTAACATGCAGCAAGAAACCCCTGTGTGGCTATGTGATGACCGTTGTTTTAAGTGATGAAAGGATCTGTGAATCCATTTTGGATGAGCAAGGGGGAGATTACCTTAAGAACTTTCTGTTCTGATTTGAATAAATGCACTTTACCTTTTGGAGAAGAAGATTTAATTTTTTGCTTAGTCCACTCAACACCAGTTGAATGGGATCCTTCTTCCTATAGACTGGGTTTAGTCTCTCAGCTCTCTTGCAGTGATTCTGGGTGCGCAAGTGTCTTGTGATATCTTTCTCCCCATGCCTGGCACAGCTCAAATAGACTTCACACACCTTGCAGTAAAAGTCCTGGCTACACTCTGGAACAGCCTGAACAAATTGGTATTTGATTGCCCATTCGGACTTGAACTGATGGCTGAACTTCTTGTTGCTTTGATACTTCATCTTCTTTTACTGTTTCTCTGCTGAATTTGACATGGGATTGAGGAGAGAAGGGAGTCCAAGAGGCAGACATGGAAGTGGAGTCTTGAGGGACTCTCACACTCCCTGGAGCTCCAGACTTCTCGATTCTTGTATTTTTGAAATTGTAGTGCCAACTGTGTTTCTCGAGCAAAAATATGTCATGATGCTTCAAGTGAGCTTAGTAAGCTGGACAGATATATCTCAGTAACACAGACGTCACAATAACATGCTATGACAGAGCAAGTGTAAAGGCTACCTTATGGTGGTTACATTTTAAATTAGGATAAATTAGTTGATTTCTTTGTCGCCTTTTAAAACTGTGAAGTTTTAAAAATGAAGAAGAGGGAGGTATTGGAAAAACTATCTGTACTTAATAAGGTCCCAGGACTGGGTGAGATGCATCCAAGGATACTGAAGGAATCATAACTGGAAATTGCAGATGCACTGGCCATAATTCAGTCTTTCTTAGACTCATGGACAGTGCCAGAGGACTGGAGAATTATAAATGTTACACCCTTGTTTAAAAAAGGGGGTAAAGATAAGCCTAGCATCTACAAGCCAGCATAGATTTTTAAGGGCAAATTATGTTTAGTCAGCTAGATAGAGTTTTTGATGAGGTTACAAAGAGGGTTGATGAATGTGATACTATTGATGTGGTGTACAAGGACTTCCTAAAGGCGTTTGATGAAATACCGCACCACAGATTTGTGAGTAAAATTAGAGTTCATGGAATAAAAATAATAGTAGCAATATGGATTGGCCAATTGACGGAAACAGAGTAGCAGTTAATGGATGCTTTTGGAACAGGAAGAAGGTTTGTTGTGGAGTATCTTAAGGATTGGTGTTAGGACCTAGACCTTGGTGTGCATGGCACCATTTTGAACTTTGCAGATTATACTAAATTTGAAAGTGTTGTGAACCGTGAGGAGGATGGTGTAGAACTTCAAAAGGACATAGTCAGGTTGGGAGAATGGGCAGACAAGCTGCAGATAAAATTTAATGCAGGAAGTTGTGAAATGATTCATTTTTGTGGAAATGATGTAGAGAGGCAATATAGAATTCTAAAGTGGGTGTACGAACAGAAGGACCTGGGTGTATACCTACATATATCATTGAAGCTGAGAAGACAGTTTGAGAGAGTGGATAACAAAGCATAAGGCATTCTGGGTTTTATCAATAGAGGTATCGAGTATAAGTGTAAGGAAAATATGTTAAATTTGTGTAGAACTGTCGTTTGGCCTCAGTTGGAGTATTGCATTCAGTTCTGAGCTCTACACTTTAGGAAGAATGCGAAGGCGTTAGAGAAAATGCAGAAAAAAGTCATGAGAAGGGTCCTAGAGATGAGGAATTTCAGTTACATAGATAGGCTGGCAAAGCTGGGACAGTTTTCCTTGGAAAGAAGAAGGCAAAAAGGTGAATTAATAAAGGTGTGCAAAATGATGGAGGGTCTGGACAGAGTAGATGGAGACACACTTCCCATTGGTGGAAGAATTGATACCAGAAGATACAGATTTAAAATGAATGGTGAAAGAAGTGGTGGAGACATGATGAAAATCTTTTACACTGTGAATGGTCTGGATCTGGAATACGGTCTGACAGTGTGATGGAATCAAGGTCATTCAAGGCATTCAGAGGGAATTGGATCTAACCCTTATTATCTGAAAAAGAAAACTGTGCAGGTCTGGGGGATGGCACTAGCTGAATTGTTCCTTCGGAAAGCCAACATAGACATGGCAAGCTGAATGGCTTTCTGTGTTGTAAACATTTTGTTTCCACATGCAGCAACATTCCGAGTGTCCATACTTATTTATTTACTGGCGAAAACTCATGCAGACATGGGAAGAATGTGCAAACTCCATACAGTCACCCAAGGATGGAATTGAATCTGGGTTCCTGGTGCTGTGAGACAGCAGTGCTGACCGCTGTGCCGCTGTGTCGATGTGGAGATGCCGGCGTTGGACTGGGGTAAACACAGTAAGAAGTTACACAACAACAGGTTTATTTGGCAACAAACACCACTAGCTTTCGGAGCGCTGCCCCTTTGTCAGGTGAGTGGAAGTTCTGATCACAAACAGTGCATATAAAGGCACACACTCAGTGTATTCCAGCTATCTCTTAACCTTTTCTACCTTGTTCCCTCCTCCCCCAAGCCCAACTCCTACTGAAACTTTGTGTTAATTCTGCTTTTTTTGGACTTCTGTACTGCCAGCAGTGAGTGTTTCCTGATGCAAGTTCTCCTTACTTGAAGTGTTTGAGGTGACAGATGACAGACAAGCCATACTGCACAAAAGATGCCTGCACTTTGTGACAGATATTAACATATCTTCTAATAGCCACCCAAGGGAAGTTGGAACAGTAGACCCAATGATGCAATTGAGATGCATGCACATCTTGCTTACTGTATATTGGATGCTTCATTGGAAGAGTTACAGAGTGACCTCTTGTGATCAAGTCACTAACACATGAGCACAAATAGGAGCAGGTGTAGACTATACAGTCCATCATTCAATAGAATCATTGTTGATCCTGGGTTTTGACTCCACTTTCCTGCCCATTCCCACATCCCTTAATTCCCAAAGGCCCAAAAATCTGTCTACTCTTGTCTATCCCAGCCTTAAATATATTCAACAATGGAGCATCTACAAGTTTAAAGTTTATTTATGTATTAGTCACAATTAAGTCTTACATTAACACTGCAGTGAAGTTACAGTGAAATTGTCCTAGTCGCCACAGTCCAGCATCTGTTTGGGTCAATGCACCCAACCAGTACGTCTTTCAGAATGTGAAAGGAAACTGGAGCACCAGGAGGAAACCCACGCAGATACAGGGAGAATGTGCAAACTCCACATAGACAACTCTTAAGCTGGGAATAGAACCCAGGTCCCTGGCACTGTGAGACAGCAGTGCTAACCACTGTGCCACTGTTAGTGTCTCAAGCAGGCTTACATGAACATTGATTTTTTTGATTTAATTTATTATTGTATATATATTAGTACACAGTGAAAAGTATTGTTTCCTGCGCACAATACAGACAAAGCATTCCGTTCATAGAGAAGGAAACGAGAAAGTGCAGAATGTAGTGTTACAGTCACAGTGTCATGGAGGTTTACAGCAACCTCTTCGGCCCAACTTGTCCATGCCGCTCTTTTTTTTAAAACCCCTAAACTAATCCCAATTGTCCACATTTGGCCCATATCCCTCTATACTCATCATACCCAAGTAACTAAATGTTTTTTAAAAGATAACATTGTACCCGCCTCTACTACTACCTCTGGCAATTTGTTCCAGACACTCCCCACCCTCTGTGTGAAAACATTGCCCCTCTGGACACTTTTGTATCTCTCCCCTCTCACCTTAAACCTATGCCCCCTAGTTTTAGACTCCCCCACTTTGGGAAAAGATATTGACTATCTGTCTTGTCTATGCCCCTCATTATTTTATAGACCTCTATAAGGTCACCCCTCAGCTTCCTACGCTTCAGAGAGAAAAGTCCCAATCTATTCAGCCTCTCCTTATAACTCAATTCATCAAGTCCTGGTAGCATCCTCGAACACCTTATCTGCGCTCTTTCTAGTTTAATAATATCCTTTCTATAATAGGGCAACCAGAATTGCACACAGTATTCCAAGTGTGGCCATACCAATGTCTTGTACAAGTTTAACAAGAGGTCCCAACTCCTGTATTCAATGTTCTGACCGATGAAACCAAGCATGCCAAATGCTTTCTTCACCACTCTGTCCACCTATGACTCCACTTTCAAGGAACTATGAACATGTACCCCGAGATCTCTTTGTTCTGTAACTCTCCCCAACGCCCTACCATTAACTGAGTAAGTCCTGCCCTGGTTCAATCTACCAAAATGCAGCACCTCGCATTTATCTAAATTAAACTCCATCTTCCATTCATCAGCCTGTTGGCCCAATTGATCAAGATCCCGCTGCAATTGGAGATAACCTTCCTCACTGTCCAGCATGCCACCAATCTTGGTGTCATCTGCAAACTTACTAAAAATGTCCCCTATATCCTCATGCAAATCATTAATATAAATGACAAATAACAGTGGACTCAGCACCGATCCCTGAGGCACATCGTTGGTCACAGACCTTCAGTTTGAAGAACAACTCTCTAGAACCACCCTCTGGCATCTGTCAAGAAGCCATTTTTGTATCCTTTTAGATACTCATCCTGGATCCTGTGAGATTTAACTTTATGCAACAACCTACCATGTGGTACCTTGTCAAAGGCCTTGCTAAAGTCCGTGTAGACAACATCAGCTGCACTGCTTTCATCTATCTTCTTGATTACCCCTTCAAAAAACTCAGTTAAATTTGTGAGATACGATTTTCCATTCACAAAGCTATGCTGACTGTCCCTAATCAGTCCTTGCATCTCTACATGCTTGTAGATCCTGTCTCTCAAAATACTTTCCAAAAATTTACCCACCACAGATGTGAGGCTTACTGGCCTGTAGTTCCCAGGCTTTTCCCTGCAGCCCTTTTTAAACAAAGGCCATAGCTAGGGTGTAGAGAAAGATCAAATTAATGCAAGGTAAGTCCATGTAAAAGTCTGATGGCAGCAAAGAAGGAGCTGCTCTTGAGTTGATTGGTACATGATCTCAGACTTTTGTATCTTTTTCCTGACGGAAGAAGGTGAAAGAGAGAATATCCAGGTTGCGAGAGGTCCTTAATTATGCTGGCTGCTTTGCCAAGGCAGTGGGAAGTGTAGACAGAGTCAACGGATGGGAGGCTGGTGTGCTTGATGGATTGGGCTACATTCGTGACCTTTTGTAGTTCCTTGCGGTCTAGGGCAGAGGAGGAGCCATACCAAGCTGTAATACAACCAGTGAATGCTTTCTATGGTGTATCTGTAAAAGTTGGTGAGAGTCTAACTGACATGCCAAATATCCTTAGTCTTCTGAGAAAGTAGAGGTATAGGTGAGGCTCTCTTAACTCTAGTCTCAGCATGGGGGGTCCAGGAAAGGTTGTTGGTGATCTGGACACCTAAAAATATGAAGCGTTCAATCATTTCTACTTTGCACATTCTACATTGCAATGAAGTTACTATGAAAATCTCCTAGTTGCCACACTCCGCCGCCTGTTTGACTACACTGAGGGAGAATTTAGCATGGCCAATGCACCTAACCAGCATATCTTTCAGACTGTGGGAGGAAAACCAAACACCTGGAGGAAACCCATGCAGTCACAGGGAGAACGTGTAGACTCCACATAGACAATGACCCATGCCAGGAATTGAACCCAGGTCCCTGGTGCTGTGATCAGTGTGCTAACTACTGTGACACCATACCACCCTACAACTGTTCTGCTGCAGAGAATCCTCCTGATCTCAGTCTTAAATGATTGACCCTTATCCCGAGAATGTACCTCTGTGTTTTAGGTTCCATGACGAGAGTAAACAACTCCCAGCATCCACCCTATCAAATCCTTTCAGAATACTGTATATTTCAATGAGTTTTTTTAGGGTTCACTTGTGGGATCTGGGCATCCCTGGCTAGGCCAGCATTTATTGCCCATCCCTAATTGCCCATGAGAAGGTGGTGCTGAGTTGTGTTCTTGAGCCACTGCAGTGACGTGAACCCAGGATCTTCTGTCTCAGGCAGCATAGCTAGTTTGGTAAAGGCAATGCCCAATTATATACGGAGCAGGAGATCCCCACTTTAATTCTTGATACCTGTTAACTGAACTCAGCATTTCATGTGGCCTCAATGTCTCTGTTTTTGAGACAAATCAGCCAGCGTTCTTATTCCTGACCAATATCGAGATGTTCTTGCTTCCTAACGGAAATTGCACGTACGTGGTCATTGGATGTAGAAAGTTTTAGTTCAACGATGAAGCTTCCTTAGATGAAGCTACAGTTAGTAACCTGTCAGTGCTCATTGTCTAGGCTTATACATGAATAAAGGCTGCTTGCACCTGAGGGTTATCGGTCCATGGTTCCCATAACCCAGTAAGAATGACCCTTTTCAGGTGATGATAGAAAATTGGGCCAATGAAGATATAGATTACATATACTTGGCCACATAACTCAGACTCGAGCAGAATGATACCTTCCAATGAACACCAGCTACATGCTTGGGTGGCACAGTGGGACAGTGGTTAGCACTGCTGCCTCACAGCTCCAGGGACCCAGGTTCGATTTCCGGCTTGGGTCATTGTCTGTGTGGAGTCTGCACATTCTCCCGGGTGCTCCAGTTTCCTCCCACAGTCCAAAGATGTGCACGTTTGGTGGATTGGCTATGCTAAAATGCCCTTTAGGGTCCCGGGATGTATAGGTTAGCAGGATTAGCAAGGTAACTATGTGGGGTTATGGTGATAGGGCCTGGGTGGGATTGTTGTTGGTGCAGACTCGATGGGTCAAATGGCCTCCTTCTGCACTGTAGGGATTCTATTCTATGCTTTTAAACATCTGATGCTCATTTAATTTGTTTGCGTTTTTCAGGAATGATGTTGCAAAACCAATATAAGATAGATGATCGTGAAAATGCCTCAAAGGACTGTTTTCCAATGAGGAAGATTTTCAAGGGAGGTTATCAAAGTAAGCATTTCCTTTTTATGGCTGGAATATATTAATCGTGGTGATCCCAGGGAAGAGTAATTCATAAAATCCATCCAGGGCATTGTGACATTTGCAAGTGTTTCCCTGGTATTTTAGCCCCAGTCGTGGTGCCATCTCACACTCTGCCACCACCCCCATGCCTCCCCATTCCCAACCTCACATAAAATGTGGCAGAACTCTCCTTAAAAATCTAAACTAACAATAATAATAATAAACTACAATAGAAAACTGAATTTGTACAATGCTTTTAGTTGAATCTCACAGCACAGAAGGAGACCATTTAGCCCAATATGGATGTGTCAGATCTTTGAAAGAGGTCTCCAATTCGTCTCATTCCCCATTGCGCTTTGAATCTTTCCTTTTCAAGTATTTATCCAATTATCTTTCTAAAGTTGCTATTGAATCTATTTCTACTACCCTTTCTGGTCAGAACAACTATAGGAGGGATGTGGAAGCTATTGAGAGGGTGCAGAGGAGATTTACAAGGATGTTGCCTGGATTGGGAGGCATGTCTTATGAAGATAGGTTGAGGGAGCTGGGTCTCTTTTTCCTGGAGAGATGAAGGTTGAGAGGCGACCTGATAGAGGTTTATAAAATGTCGAGAGGAATAGATAGGGTGGATTCTCGGAGGCTATTTCCCAGGGCTGAAATGGTTGCTACGAGAGGACACAGGTTTAAGGTGCTGGGAAGCAAGTACAGAGGAGATGTTAGGGGTAAGGTTTTCACTGAGAGGGTGGTGAGTGAGTAGAATCAGCTGCTGTCGGTGGTGGTAGAGGCAAACTTACTGGGGTATTTTAAAAGACTTCTGGATGAGTATATGGGATTGGGAGTTACAGATACTTCTATGGCTTGGTAGGTATGGATGTGATTGGCGCAACTTGTGGGCCAAAGGGCCTGTTTGTGCTGTAGTGTTCTATGTTCTATGTTCTCCCCCTCTGATTCTTTTGCCAATTATCTTAAAATAGTGCCCTCTGGTTACTGACCCTCCTGCCATTGGAAATAGTTAACCTTATTTATTTCATCAAAACATATCATGATTTTCAACACCTCTCTTAAAACAATCCCTACTTTTCCAGTCTTCAAAAACTGTAGTCCCTCATCCTTGGTACCACTCTGGTAAATCTCCTCTGCATCCTGTCTAAGGCCTTGACATCCTCATAAGGGCCTGCTGATTGGTTGACAAGTGGATTCTGATTGGTAGATGTGTTGCCATGATGAATTCGCCAGGGAACAATTAACTGCCAAACTTTTGTTTAAATTCAAACCAAGCAGGTTGACTCTGATTGGTCAAGGCACTGCCAATGGGGAATGAACCAGGGAATGGCTGTCTCCCAAGCTTTTGTTTAATTGAAAAATGCACAACACGTAGACATGCTCCTTCTGTCTGCTAAGAACAAGCCCTAAGTGTGAACATATGTAGCTTCCAGCACACATAAGTGAGCCACACTTGAGCCCGACCGACAATCTTAAATTGGATGTCAGTGTAAAAGTAATTTCCACTATCAACATCCTGGGGTTAATATTGACCAGAAACTGAACCAGACCAGCCAAATAATTACTGCGCCTATGAGAGCAGGTTGGAGGCTGGGAATTCTGCAGAGACTAACTCACCTCCTGACTCGCCAAAGACTTTACATCATCTACAAGGCACAAGCCATGGGTGTGATAGAATACCATCCACTTGCCTGGGCAAGTGCAGGTCCCAAAGACACTAAAGAAGCTCTAAAACACCCAGGACAAAGATTGGTTGACACTCCATTGATCACCTCCATTGTTTATTGTTTCCGCCACTGGCAGATTGACAGTGGCAGCTGTGTCCAATCTATAAAATACACTGCAGCAACTCACCAAGGCTCCTTCGACAGCATCTTCCAAACGTGTGACCTCTGCCATCCAGAAGGACAAGGGCAACAGACACATGGGAATATCACCACCTGCAAGTTTCTCTCCAAGCCACTCACCATCCTGGCTTCAAAATATATTGCCGTTCCTTCACTTTTACCTGGTCAAAATCCTGGAACTCCCTCTGCAAACAGCATAGTGGGTGTGCTAACACAACATGGACTGCATAGTCCAAAAAGGCAGTTCACCACCTTTCTCAGGGGGCAATTAGGAATGGACAATAAATGCAAGCCTAGCCCATGTCCCATGAGCAAGTACTTTGTGAAAAAACGATCTCCATACAGGCTGGGAAAATCAGTGTCACATTACACAGCCTTTATTCTTTTTGTGTTTTTTTAAGGTGCTGGGCACTGGGTGAAGGCTCAGAAAAGCACCAAGGATCAGGTTTTCCAAGTTGTAATTGGCCCGAAGCCTGTTCAAAACTGGTACCCAAAATCAACACCAGTGGAAGGAGCCCCACCACCTGACAGATCTCCGAAACCCATTAAGGAGAAAGTGTTGGATGGAAGTTACTTGGTGAGTATGTCTGTCCTCTAAGGCATTGGACATATTGCTGCATGTTTCATCACAAGACCTTGTACCACCAAGCACACTGCCACCACGCTTCAGTTGCTTGCCTGATAAGTTCATCCTCATATCATACTGCCTTCCCATGCCCATCATATACCTAACACTGTGCAGTACCTGTCTTGGGAGTATTTGATGGGGACAGTGTAGAAGGAGCTTTACTCTGTATCTAAATCTTTGCAGTACCTGAGCTGGAAGTGTTTGATGGGGGGACAGTGTAGAAGGAGCTTTACTCTGTATCTAATCCCATGCTGTACCTGTCGTGTGAGTGTTTGATGGGGACAGAGGAAGCTTTACTCTGTATCTAACCCCATCTGTGTCTGTCCTAGGAGTGTTTGATGGGGACAATGTAAAGGAGGCTTTCTTCTGTATCTAACCTTGTACTGTACCTGTCCTGGGAGTGTTAGATGAGGACAGTATAGCGATAGCTTTCCTCTGTATCAAATCCCATGCTGTACCTGTCCCGAAAGCTTGCGAGTATATTATCAAATAAATAGGTTGGACTAAAACCTGGTGTTGTCAGACTTTTTACTGTATTTGATAGGAACAGTGTAGAGAGAGCTTTACACTGTATCTAACCTTGTGCTGTACCTGTCCTGGGAGTGTTTGATGGGGACAGTGTAGAGAGAGCTTTCCTCTAGATCTAACTTTGTGCTGTACTTGTCCTGGGAATGTTTGATGGAGACAGTGTAGAGGGGGCTTTACTCTGTATCTAACCCCATGTTGTCCTTGTCCTGGGAGTGTTTGATGGGGACAGTGTAGAGGGAGTTTTACCCTGTATCTAACCCTGTGTTGTCCTTGTCCTGGGAGCGTTTGATGGGGCAGTTGCTACATGGCTGTAAAACCTAGAAGGAACATTATTCACATCCTACAAATTGGAGCAGTATCTATTATCCCTATTTTCTGCTTCCTATCCCCTAGCAATTTCCTACCTGCAGGCTGTACAAATGTCAATGACTGGGATGGAAGAGAGTCAAGAGTTTTACTGGGGACAAAGGCCAGAGATATGGAGGTGACGGAGTGACAGACTGCTATAAAAGTCTTACCACAAACAAAAGGGATATTGGTAGACAATTGGAAGTTTGAAAGTGTAGATGTAAATGACAGGTAGTATTTTTAATGAATAGAAAGAAAAGTTAAGGTGCATGTTCACTTCTGAAGAGTACAGGAGAGTACAGCTTCCTGTATCTCTTTCCAGCATACAATTCGGAAACCAGGATTATTGTCAATTCAACAGAGTGTTAACCATGTGTGCAAGGATTGATGGGGTACACAATCTTGCCATGGGAAAATGCCTTAAACATGGAAGAAGAATGTTTGAAAAAGCCTAAGTGGACCAGTTCGTCATTAAGCAATGACCAGGCTGTCAGCTACAGAACCCACCGGGGTAGCTTCTGGCTTCTCTAATCTTCTCTGTTGTCTTTTTTCACAGATGCATCTGCATTGTGTGGATAGTTACTCCGACCTGTGTGTTGTGAATATTAGCGATCAGGACCTACATTCTGTACGTATGACTAACCTGTGTTCTTGTGCAAAGGGAGTAGGATCATAAAATGATGGGAACATAGGAACAGGAGGCAGCCATTTAACTCCTGGAACCTGTTTCACTAGTCAGTAAAATCATGGCTAAAGTGTGACCTAACTCAGTATACTTGACTTTGTCCCATTCTCCTTTAATACCATTGGTTAACAGAAATCTATCAACCTCAGATTTAAAATTCACAGTTGACCCAGCAATCATTGCCATTCCCAGACAAAAATTCCAAACTTCGACCAAACGTCCTAATGTCACTTCCGGTAGGCCTGGTTCTAATTTTTAGGCTATGACCTCTTATCGTAGATTCCCCAACTGGCTTAAATAATTTCTCTTTATCTACTCAGTCAGTCCCCCTTACTTTAAAACTCCGAACAAACATCTCTTAATATTCTAAATTCCAGGAAATACAGCCCTGTTTGTGTAACTCCTCCGCCTCCTCTTTAATTTAAACCTTGGAGTGCAAGTGTCGTTCCAGTACAGGCTTGTCCACTTGTCCAACCTTTTAATTTGGAGGCTACATCTGTATATTATCCTCACTCAAGAGACAGATGTAAACATTTCAGAAAGATAAAGTTGGCAGAACAATAAACTGAATTTCAATAAAGTTGGGGGTTTTAAGTAAATAATCGATTTCTAAGAAGAAGTAAGGCAATGCAAGGACAATAACTGCTAAGTTAAAAATATAATTTGTAATAAAATTACCAGCATATGAGAGAGTCCGTGTATGTGTGTGGGTGAGTGTGAATGTATGTATGTGTATGGAGTGGTGTGTGCTGCTGAGAGGATGAGAAAACTGACACTGAGCGAAAGGCAAACTCACACGCACTTAGTCTCTCGCACACATTCCTACACACTCATTCAGTGTCTCGCACCTACCCCATACTTCCAATCAATCAGCCTCTCGCACGCACTCCAACACACTCACTTAGTCACTTTCACTCACCCACACTTGCACTCTCACTCTCTCCCTCACACACACACACACACACACACACACACACACACACACACACACACACACACACACACACACACACACACACACACACACACACACACACACAATCTCGCCCACAACACACTTGCAAGCAGATGACCTTGATGTACAATAAACATCTCTTACAAATGAAAACCATTTGATTCAAGGTTTATCTATCTTCTTATAATTTTTTTTCTTCAGGTTAAAGAAGAAGATTTTATGTTGTTTGATTCTGTGGCTTATGTAAATGCAGCAGCAAACCATTTACCCCTTGGTAAGAATCAATTAATTTAAGGGAATATATGTCACCTCAGCAACCCTGGAAAGGAAGGAAAAATCCACCTGAAGTCAATGCTCCTATTTTCAGTTTAACTTGTTTCAAAGTGTGCGTACCGGTGAGAACAGAGTCAGACATGGCAGTGATCTGCTGACAGGGTAACAGCCAGTCAGCACCCCAGTGAGGTTGGCTACTGCATCAAAACCATGGCTGGGACCTAAAGGTTGAGGCAAATAGCACTGATTCCAGGAAAGGTAGATAAGAACATCAGTGAGAAATGAGTAGAATGACATGTTGATGGGATGAGATGATGAGGATAGGAGGAGGTTGAACGGCCAGTTTCTGTGCTGTACATACTATGTTATCCTATGTGATACATGTTCTCCCAAGCCACAGAAATGTCCTAATCTCAGTTGCAGCTGAGAGACTTGGGTATTCCCTATGGGGGTGAGAAAGAATGAGAGACAATCAGAATTAAAGCCATTTACTTTGGGATGTTCTCATCCTCAGCCCAGTTGCTTGGTTTAGAATGGCACTGGCAGCTATGTCCTGCTATTGGCAAGGGAGGCAGTGATGTAGTGATATTGTAACTGGACTAGTAACCCAGATGCCCAGGGACCTGGCAAATGGTGAAATCTGCTGTCCTTACCTGGAATGGCCGACATGTGACTCCAGATCCACAGTAATGGAGTTGACTCTTAAATATTCACAGTTCAGACAATCAGAGATGACAAAAAATGCTGGCTCAGCCAGTGATGCCCACATCTAATGAATAAAAATATCCACAATTACAACAGGGGGGATTCACCTACCTATTCAGATGGCTGGCGGGAATCCCAATGTGGGTATGCCGGCGTTGGACTGGCGTAAACACAGTAAAAAGTCTGACAACACCAGGTTTTAGTCCAACCTATTTATTTGATAATATATTATCAATATATGAGTATATTATCAAATAAATAGGTTGGACTAAAACCTGGTGTTGTCAGACTTTTTACTGGGAATCCCAATGCCCTGCTGAATGGGGTATTGGCCAAAATTCAAGATTCCTGCCAGGCATGAAGCTATTAGGATTCTCCTGACCCTGTCTCTGCTGGCTCTGATCAGGTTCCTGTCCATTGCAGATGTCAACCCAATTATTACGCAAAGACGCTAATTGTAGTACAATTACAGGGTTTGATGGCCCAGTCATTGGTTCCCCACCATTCACCCACTTCCACTTCTCCTGTGGGAAGTGCACGGAGCCGGCAGGTAATGATTAGTTGGAACTTGAGACTCCAGGAAGCATCACTAATCCTCAACAAAGAGGGGCATCCTGCCCCGCACCACTCAAATAATGCCCCACCCTCCCCCCGTACCACCTATCCAACACACACACACACACACACACACACACACACACACACACACACACACAAACACCAGGCAGGTATGAGGGTCTGCAAATGAAAAGGTGAAACCATTCATTCCCTTTGAAGACACCACAGCTATCAATCAGGCTTAGAGTCTTTGTATTGCGGTTAGGAACAATGGGGGTACTTGAGATGCTTCAAGCATGAAGGGAAAAGTGAATAAATACAGCTGACTGGACGCTGATTAGAAATCCATTAAGGCGTGAATGAAAGCAGCTGTAACTTCTGACAGAGAAAAAGACAGTGTGTAATATCATTGCAGCACTCCCTGCTGCAGTGATATTAAACACTGCCAGGTGACCAGGGAGAGGTTAAAATTACCTGGCTACTTCATAATTTTACAGCTGATGGACTGGAATTAAGATGTAAGTCACAGAGCGGCCTAAAATCTGAAAGATGTGCTGGTTAGGTGCATTGACCTGAACAGGCGCCGGATTGTGGCAACAAAGGGAATTTCACAGTAACTTCATTGCAGTGTTGATGTAAGCTTTACTTGTGACTAATAAATAAATTTAAAAAAAAACTTTAAAATCGCCACGCTAGGGGTTATTTCCAGGTCTAGAAAGCATCATGACTTTAGCGAGGCCCACAAGGTGGACCTCTTAGAATATGAGCTCCCTGTTTAAGGCAGTAATGGGTTGGCCTATCAAGGAGCCTTGCCCGTGTATATAATGTGGAGTGTCAGGGTTACTCTGGTAAACTCTGTATGAGGAAGTATCTGTCAAAATAATCAATTATTTTGATTTATTCACCAAAATAAATCCAAGTTTGGGTGAAGGGACTTTGGCCTCTGAGAAGTTATTTCAGAAGGGGCAATCTAGCCATGAGACCCCCATTCAGGGGCAGAGTGTTAAGATCAACCCCTTGCTTTCAGCCCAAGCTCACCAAAATCCACAGACCTTGGGGGACCCTTCCTCTGCAACCTGGCAGCACCAGAGGGTCAAATGGCCACTGGACTTACTTCCTTGAGCCCTCCCTTGAGACCCAAGGCACCAGGCCGTGATGCTAGGGGGTTGTGGGGGTCTGAGGGAAGAGGGGGCCTAAGCGGTGATCCTGAGGGTAGGGGTTGGGTCACCCAAATGCCTGCATGGGGATTGGGGGGGGGGGTCACCCATTATTTCAGTAGTGGGGGAGAATGCCTCTCTTTGCTGAAAGGTTGGTATTTCTCTCCTGGTCAGCAGCTGGGGACGTGAGGGGAGATGGTTATTGACCCCTTCTAAGGAGAAACATTCCTTCCTATCTACTCTATCTATGTCCTTCATCATGTCCCCTCTCAGCCTTCTCTGCTCAAAGGAAAACAACCCCAGCTTAACAAACCTCTGTTCATAGCTGAAATGCTCCAGCCCAGGTAACATCTTGGTGAATCCTCCCTGAGCTCTGTTTAGTGCACTCACATCCTTCTTATAGTCTGGTGAACAGAACTGCACACTCTAACAGTACTCTAACTGTTGCCTAACAAGTGTTTTATACAGGTCCATAATAACCTCCCTGCTCTTATATTCTACGCTTTGGCTAATAAAGACAAAAATCCCATACTCTTCTTCACAACCTCATCTACCTGTCCTGCTGCCTTCTGGGATCTATAGATATGCATCCCAAGGTGTCTCTGGCCCTTTGTACTTCCTAGTGTCCTACCATTCACTTTCTATTCCTTTGCTTTGTTAGTCCTCCCAAATTGCCTCACCTTTGATTTGATTTGATTTATCATTGTCACATGTGTTGGTATACAGTGAAAAGTATTGTTTATTGCGTAGAGAAGGAAAGGAGAGAGTGCAGAATGTAGTGTTACAATCATAGCTAGGGTGTTGAGAAAGATGAATTTAATGCAAGGTAAGTCCATTCAGTGTTGACTGAGGGGTAAATATTGGCCAGGATAATGGGGAGGACCTTCCTCCTCGTTCTTCGAGATTACCATGGGGTCTTTTCTGTCTACCCAAGAGACCAGACAAGCCTGAATTTAATGTCTGATGGGCACTGCTTTTGACACCACTGCACTGATATATATCAGTCTGCATTAAGTTCCCAAAAGTCTGGAATGGAATTTGAAACCGCAGCCTTCTGACTTGAATGCGAGATCTATCATTGAGCAAGGTCTAAATATTGATGATTAAGCAGTTTTTCTAATGTAATGCAGCCCAAAACAAGATGCAAAGGGAATGGGCGATCTGACAATTAATAAATCAGCTGAGACACATGGAGCAATAGTCTTGGAGGATTTATACCTATCTCTCATATTTAAGTGTAGATTTAAACTGCGTAGAATTCAATCTTGCTGGTGATGTTACCTCTTGGACAACAAGAGTAAAGCATTTTAAGGTCAAATAAGCTGATTAGCTAAAATACTGCGTAAGCTAACACATGGAGAACAAGAATGTGTGGATTATAGTATTACTCTACTGAATTAACTCCTCTCAGTAGAGATGACAGCAGTGGGTGTGTGAGTTGACTTCAGTGGCTCTGAATTAAAGAGAACTCAATAAGGTTGCTCATTCCTAACTATTAGCCAGTGGCCCCTGCAGGAAAGTAGGTGTTGCATGAGGACATCTTTTGGTCTGGTCTGATGTCTTCTGAGGTGGAATAGCTCACACTTCTCAGGGTTAAATTTCATTTGATGCTGTTCTGTCCATCTGACTAGCCCATCTATATTGTCCTGTAAGGCTTTCCTCCTCGCTATTTATCATACTATCAATTTTTGTGCCATCTGTGAACTTACTGATCATACTTCCTACTCTCATATCTAGCTTATTAATGTACACAGCAAACAGCAACAAATCCAGCACTGACCCCTGCGGTACACCACTGGACACAGGCTTCCAGTCACAAAAACAATCTTCGACTAACACCCTCTGTCTCCTGACCAATTTTGGATCCAACTGATTAAATTGCCCTGGATCCCAAGGGCTCTTATCTTCTTGATCAGTCTCCCTTGCAGGATCTTGTCAAAAGTCTTACTGAAATCTATGTAGACTATGTGAACTCTACAACTCTCATCTACACATCTATACGTCTTCCCTTTGAAATTTAGCATTCTTACATCTATCCTGATAAGTGCAAGAGGAAAAGCTTCAACAGCAGCCTCTTTTTTTCAGCAATACTCAATCAAGCTGATTAAATACAAATTACTTTTAACAAGTCCATTCTAGCTTTCCTTAATTAATCTGCACATGTCCAAATTATTTTTTTCTTAGAGAAGTAAACTGGCAGGCTTGCACCTATTCCCTGAACTTATCCTCCACACTATAACTGCACATTTGGTTTGCCCAGTGTACAGGATGATTAAAAAAACCCTGTGTAAACTGTATGTGTTTCATCACTTTCTTCTGTTTTTCTCTTAGAACCATTTACAATGTTTCCAGCTATCCGTGAATTGGATCTTAGTGTGAATGGACTGGAGAGTCTGAAGCTGAGCCTAGATGATTTTCCCCACATGGAGGTAAACCATTTAGTTTAGATTGGTCCCAGGTGTCATAGAATTCTACTGTGCAGAATAAGGCCATTCGAGTCTGCACTGACCACAATCCAAACAACGCCCTATCTCCATAACCCCATAACCCCATACATTTACCTGAACTAGCCCCCCACACTAAGGGCCAATTTAGCATGGCCAATCCACCTAACCCGCACATCTTTGGACTGTGAGAGAAAACCAGAGCACCCAATGAAAACCCATGCAGACACGGGACAATGTACAAACTCCACACAGACAGTGACCCAAGCTCGGAATCAAACCAGAGTCCTTAGCGCTGTGAGGCAGCAGCGCTAACCATTGTGCCACCATGCCGCTCATAGGTAGCCTCATGAATGCACATAGAACCTACAATTAAAGAGTTGAATAGTCATTTGGTAGTACAGAACTTGAGTAATGTTGAAGATGTGTTGTCAAAGCATTTCCTCTTGTCAGGACAATCTTAAGTATACCAGTATCAGGGAAGTTACGTGAGAGGTGGACACTGATTGGTTGGCAAGTGGACTCTGAATGGTAGAGGCATTGTCATGGATAATGCACAAGCTAGTGATGACTGACAGTTAACTGCCAAGTACTGTTTGAAAACTTGAACCAGGCAGTTTGACTCCAATTAGTCAAGGCATTGCCCTGAGGAATGAATCAGAGAATGGCAATCGCTTATTTTGTTTAGCTGGAACAGAAATACAAAGATAGATTTAAGGGATTTATATTTGGATGGATAAAACTTTAGAAGGTATAGTTTTAGATAGGTTTTATTTAATATTTCTCAGCCTAGGGGCAAGCTGTGGATAGATTACATGTTGAAAAAATGTTTGGCTATTTGGGGTTAACTTCAGTCCTTGTTGAATTCCAAAGTGATCTTCCCCAACAACAGGTTTGTAAAGCAGTGAGAAAGGGTGGGGCCAGAGCACTCTGTTCTGAAGTGGTGATGAACATGTGGCAGGTGTGTTTTGAGGCTGTGAGGGAGCTGGGGGATAGGGTCTGTCTCTCAGTTCTGCTCAAAATTGGGAAAGACTGTGACAATGAAGTAAGCTAAATAAGCCAGCTACACAGACCCAGAGAACAGTGATAGAAAATAGGCTTCAGAAGTGTTTTGCCTGTCCTAAAACAAACTGTTTGGCATGGATATTCTGATCCTGGGGATGCTTCCTCAACTCAAAATCCTCCACCTGACTGGCAACAATCTGAACACACTTCCCCCAGATCTGACAATACCTTATGACTCCTTAACTGAAGTTAAGTGATAGAGAATAAGGTAAGCTTTAGAAGAAACCAAGGAAGAGAGAAATAAGAGCTTTGAGTTAAAGAAGCCATTAATTAAATGTAGGGTTGGGAGAAGGCTTTCAGTGACAACTGAAAGTTTTGAAGTAGTTCTATTAAAAAGCTATGACTTGAAAACTAAAGCAATTGACAATGAGAAGAAACAGTAGGCTAGTTGAGGCAGTTACTGTTAAACAGCAATTACTGTTAAAAGTGAAATAAACATTTACCTATGAAAATTATCTGGGGAAATTCTGAAGAAGAATGGCCTTCATAGCGAGGGGGATTGAATATAAAAGTAGGGAGGTCTTGCTGCAGCTGTATAGGGCATTGGTGAGGCCGCAGCTGGAGTACTGTGTGCAGTTTTGGGCGCCGCACCTGCGCAAGGATATTTTGGCCCTGGAGGGAGTGCAGAGGAGGTTTACTAGGCTGATACCGGAGTTGAGGGGATTGAGCTATGAGGAGAGGCTGAATAAACTAGGCTTGTACTCGTTAGAGTTTAGAAGAATGAGGGGAGATCTCATTGAGACGTATAAGATGATGAATGGGATGGATAGGATAGAGGTGGAGAGACTCTTCCCGCTCAAAAAAGACAGTAGGACTAGGGGGCACAGCCTCAAGATAAAGGGGAGGCGGTTTAGAACGGAGTTGAGGAGGAACTTCTTCACTCAAAGGGTGGTGAATCTCTGGAATTCTCTGCCCGTTGAAGTGGTGGAGGCTGCCTCGCTAAATATTTTTAAGAAGCGGGTTGATGGGTTCTTGATAAGAGAGGGGATTAAGGGTTATGGGGAGAGGGCGGGAAAGTGGAACTGAGCCACAACAGATCAGCCATGATCTTATTGAATGGCGGGGCAGGCTCGAAGGGCTAGATGGCCTACTCCTGCTCCTATTTCTTATGTTCTTATAAACCACAAACTTGTGTGCTAATTTGATCATTGTAGTTTCAAATGTACTTTGTCATCCATGTTAATCTCAAAACCCTGTTGCAATTGTTAAGCTAAGGGGAGAGGAAAGTGGAATTGTATTACAATCCATTCCTCTGATGTTCAATAAATATTTTCTTTTGTTGCTAAGAATTAATTAGTGGAGTCCTGTGATTCTGTTTCCCCCATGTTTGATTAAAAGGCATAGAAGCCTCAGTGTTTGAACCAGGGTTCCATTCTGGGATCTTGCCATCCAGTTACAGCACCAACAGGCACAGTAAGTAGTCTCACAACACCAGGTTAAAGTCCAACACGTTTATTTGGGGTAGCACGAGCTTTCGGAGCACTGCCACTTCATTAGGTAGGTGCAGGAATTGGTTCACAAACAGGGCATATATAAACACAAACTCAATTACAAGATAATGACTGGAATGCAAATCTGAACAGATAATCAAGTCTTTACAGGTGCAGACCTTGCAGCCCTAAAACATAATGCTATAAATCTCACTATTGAAAAAATCCATCCTTCTTTGTGCAACGTTCTCTGGCTCGTTTGCTAACTTGAAAATATTGCTTGTGTGTTTCAGGTGCTGAATCTGTCCTACAATAAACTGTCTGGCACGGATATTCTGATCCTGGGGATGCTTCCTCAACTCAGAATCCTCCACCTAACTGGCAACAATCTGAACACACTTCCCCCAGATCTAACAATACCTTATGACTCCTCGGATCGGTATGTTTCCAGGCAAAAGTTAAGAGGATGAACTAATTGAGATGTTCAGATTATGATGGGTTTTGAGAGAGTAAACAAGGAGAAACTTATATGGTCTGATATATGCATGGTTCATTGACAATTTCTTCTCACCATGTCTATGCATAGGTTCGAAAACCCTTTGCCGAGGTTTTCTGCACTTGAGGTTCTGATGCTGGATGATAATAAGCTGTCAGACCCCTGTGTGTTTTCAAGCTTGGCCAACCTACAGAGGTAAGGTTGCATTGACTGTTGGCAGTCAACTTTTTCCTTCTATGTTTCACAAAGACATACTTCCTGAAGCACGAGTCCCTTGATAGGGGGACTGGTATTAGTCACAGCGTGGACAATTGACCAATGCCACACAACAGAGTAGCTTTTTGGTTTTCCTGGGCAAGTTTAACCTAACCCCTAGAGGCAGGTCCAAAGGTAAGGGATTTCTGTGATTGGGTGGGAGGCTAAAGGGTGAATATCCTGTCTCCACTGATTAATCCTGGGGTGAAAAGAGAGGCTGGTGAGGATGGGGTTATTTCCCTGAGAAGGCTGAGGGGTGAACTAAATTATGAGGAACATAGATAGACTAGATAGAAAGGAATAAAAGCAAATTACTGTGGATGCTGGAATCTGAAACCAAAAGAGAAAATGCTGGAAAATCTCAGCAGGTCAGGCAGCATCTGTAAAGGGAGAAAACAGCTGACGTTCCGAGTCCAGATGACCCTTTGTCAAAACTCAAAGCTTCCCTGGAGGAGCTTTGGCAAAGGATCATCTAGACTCGAAACGTCAGCTCTTTTCTCTCTTTACAGATGCTGCCAGACTTGCTGAGATTTTCCAATATTTTCTCTTTAGATAGGAAGGAAGTGCTGGACTTGGAAAGGGTCCAGAGGAGGTTGACAAGAATGATCCCTGGAGTGAAGCACTTGTCATGTGAGGAATGGTTGAGGACACTGGGTCTTACTCGTTGGAATTTAGAAGGATGAGATGGGATCTTATTGAAATTTACAGGAAACTGCGAGGCCTGGATAGAGTGAACATGGAGAGGATGTTTTCACTAGTAGGAAAAGCTTGAACCAGAGGGCACAACCTCAGGCTAAAGGATGATCCTTTAAAAAAGAGATGAGGGGGAATTTCTTCAGCCAGAGAGTGGTGAATCTGTGGAACCCTTTGCCGCAGAAGACTATGGAGACCGGGTCATTGAGTGTCTTTAAAGCGGAGATAGGTAAGTTATTGATTGATAAGGAATCGGGGTTATGGGGAAAAGGCAGAAGAAAGGAGATGAGAAAAAAATCAGCCATGATTGAATGGCGGAGCAGAATCGATGGGCTGAGTGGTTTAATTCTGCTCCTCAGTCTTATGGTCTTATAATCCTCCCACAGTTGCATAATTGTCCAGAACCTGTCAGTGGCGTTCAGGTGAGTGTATCTCTCAAGGGGTTGAGGGTCATGCCAGGGGGTCATTGTAGGGGTCAGTACCCACATTGTGCCAGGGGGCAGTACTGGAGTGGTGTTTCATGGGAGCGAGGAGTGTTACATGAAGGGGGCACTGTTTGGGAGCAGGGGATAATATTCTGTTTATAATTTTTTGTATGGGGGTGGCCTGTAAAAAGGCACCCTGATTTTTTTAAAGGCCAAGTTGCTGGTGTAGTGGCCTCAATCAGAGCCTGCCCACCAGTGTTAGATAGTGGGACCTGGATTTTTTTGACTATCAGCTGAATGATGCAGACCAGCAGTCTCCACACGGTTTTATTGTCCCCTGCACCAGCCTGCCAAAAAAATTGGAAAACTCTGCGCTAATTGCGGTGGTGGATAGTTCCCACCGACCAGAATAGTGGGATCCCACACCAGACTCTCTTCAACCCCAGTTGAACTTCGGACCTCTGTTAGGTGGCAGCATGATTCCCACCACTCAGTACTGTCCAGATATATATTGATGTGTGGCATCAGGAGAAGGAGACCCCTGGACTTCCCAACCACTGGCGCAGTACTGAACTGGGACAGTGACACAGGAGGGTCCATGGGTCCAACAACATGGTGTTGTCTATGAGACTAGCTCAGCATGGAGATGGAGGGCAGGAAGCAATCTGCCCTGGCAGAGTGCATCAGGCGCAGCGCTGCACTATTACAGAAAGACTTTGTTGCATTCACCTCAAAGTTTCTGGTGAGCTGAGGACCGCCTTGTGGATGTTTGACAGCGACGTGATTTCTTGCTGGGGTGAAGTGAGATTGAAGGCCTGACAGGATTCCAGCAAGCAGCTGTTTTAATGAGCATTTATAAAATGCAAATATATTTCATTGCCATCTGCCAGCAGGAAGATTAACATGCCATTGGACAATTGCAATTTAATTTGACGCCAACAGGTTTCTGGCTCTTGCCAGGTTTTCCACACCTGCTGTGGACACGTGGCTGGACCAAAATGTACCCTTCGGGCCAAATGCCCACATTAGTATTGAGAGTGCTGCATTGCTCAATGTCCATTCTTTCAGCTGAGGCCCCACCCTCTGGTAAAAGATGCTGTGGCATCATTGGCTTTAAAGCAGAGCCGCGCTCCTTCAGTCCTTTTATTTCAAGGAAAACCAAATTACTATTTTTGCAACAACTAAGCATTGAATTATGTTCCCTTCTCTGGCTGGTATTGACTTGAACTCCTCACTTTTAGCTTCTCAGTAGAATCCTCATCTGACCCCTCCACAACCCCAACCTCACCCTCTAATACACCTGTAATAATGTACCTTACCATTGCCTTCTTTTTCATTGTAAACAGGTTATCGTACTTAAATCTCGACCAAAACAGCTTCATTGGCATCCCTTACCTGCAGCAGATGGAGTCCTCTCTTAAAGAGAAGCCTGAGTGTGATCGGCTGAGCCATTCGATCCTCAGCCAATTCAAACAGCCCATTCAATGTGCAAAAGGGGAGGAAATGGGGACTGATGGGTTTCAGTTTGACTTCAATGTTACAAACACAATGGGAGAAATAACTGAGGAGGAGAAGGTAGGGGAGAAGGTGGAAGAGATGGTGGATGAGAAGATGGATGAGAAGGTAGAGGAGAAGGTGGAAGAGATGGTGGATGAGAAGATGGATGAGAAGGCAGAGGAGAAGGTGGAAGAGATGGTGGATGAGAAGATGGATGAGAAGGTAGAGGAGAAGGTGGAAGAAATGACGGAGGGGACGGAAGAAACGATAGGGACGAGCACGAAAGAGGAGGAGGAAACAGAGGAGATGAAAATAGATGACTTTCTTGAAGGTGAGTTTAATTTTACAATTTGTTTTCCATCCCCTTCTTTACATTTACGGTGGCTGACTTGCTAGTGTGGTATTCAACTTTGAGGGGCAAGTTTACGTGCCCTGGCCCATAGTCTGTAGTCAGAGGATTGGGGGGATGGGGGGGGGGGGGGGTGGGGTCAGTAGTTAACCAGACAGAGGGTGACGTGTGTGACCTTACTATCTTCCCATCTTAATCCAGATTAAGTCTGTGGTGGGAAGGCCCATAGGTGGCCTTTCTTCACCACCATCACCGTGCCCCAGCACCAACTTAATTAAGAAGAGTAGGCCACTCAGCCCACTGAGCTTCCTCCAACATTTAACTAAATCATGGCTAAACTTCTACACAATACCATCTTCCTGCACTATCCCCGCATCCCTTGATGTCATTGGTATCTAGAAATCTATTTGACCTCTCTTTGACATGCTGGGAGAATGACAAACAAGTCTGTGAGGGTTTGTTGGCAATCTTCTGGGAGGGGACCCTCATTCTAAGGTACTCTGAGGGGCCTAGCATCAGAAAGTTGAATGCCTACTCAGAGCCACACACCTGCCTTTTTTGCTGGCCTCCTTCCCACACCACCTCCATCCTCTGCCCTATCCCCTCCTGTGGCCAAGGATCCAGTGGTAATGCCAGGATATGGTTGTATGCTGCTCTGGCATCAGTCACATCTGCGTGGTGACTCTATAGAGCAGCAAGCCTCTGACTGACTGACAGCAGGTGGGTCCTCTGCCTCTGGGTTCCCTGATTCCAGGCAAAGGTCTGTACTGGCCTGTCAAATTCGTCAGTGGAATAAGATGTGGCAGGCCTTCCTGAAAAGAGCTATGTGTCAGTTCCACAAAATTCTACATATGGTGTTCAAAATCTTTGTCTCATTTAAACACTACCTCTCTAATATCTACTAGCCCTGCACATCAGTCTCTGATCTCCACCTTCCATCTACCTGTGTTAAGTTCCTCCTAACACAGAAGAAAAAGTTTCCAGGCATTTTGTTACTCATTTGGGCATCGCTGGCCAACTAGCATTTGTTGTCCTTGAGAAGGTGGTGGTGAGCTGCCTTCTTGAATTGCTGCAGTCCAAGTGCTGTGGGTTGGCCCACAGTGCCATTTGGGAGGGAATTCCAGGATTTTGACCCAGCGGCTGAAGGAATGGCCATATATTTCCAAGTCAGGATGGTGAGTGGCTTCGAGGGGAACTTGCAGGTGGTGGCATTCCCATGTATCTGCTGCCCTTGCCCTTCTAGATGATAGAGATCGTGGGTTTGGAAGGTGCTGCCTAAGACCATAAGATGCAGGAGCAGAATTAGGCAATTTGATCATGGCTGATATGATTCTCATCCCCATTCTCCTGCCTTCTCCCCGTAACCCTTGATCCCTTTATTGATCAAGAACCTACCTATCTCTGTCTTAAAGACGCTCAATGATCTGATCTCCATGGCCCTAACCCTAACCCTAACCCTAACCCCCTCTCTGTACTAAAGAACCATCATAATAACCTCATTACACCATGGGTGCTTCAAAATACTTCAAAAAAGATGCTTAATTGGCTCTAAAATGCTTTTGGACAACCTGTGGTTGTGAACTGTGAGTCTTTTTTTAATGGTTAAAGTGTAACTGTGCATTCAAAAAGTACTTTCTGTTCTCTGCATTTCCATTAGGTACATACTCTCTGATGAGTTCATTGACAAGCACGGTTAATTTATCTGTGGACACCAGTTTGGAGGTAGGATATTCTGTACTGTGTCCTCATGACTTTGAAATGATTGTGGTCTGTCCATAATTTGCCATTTGCAGATGACCCGAAATAGTGAGGAGGAAAGCCTTAGATGACAGGACGATATAGACAGGCTGGTCAGATGGGTGGAACAGCGGCAAATGGAATTTAACCGTGAAAAGTGTGAGGTGATGCATTTTGGGAGGACTAACAAGACAAAGGAATATGCAATGTGTGGTAGGAAGCTAGGAAGTATAGAGGATCAGAGGGACCTGGGGGGACATGTCCACAGATCCCTGAAGACAGGTGGTTAAGAAGTCCTGTGGAATACTTGCCTTTATTAGCCATGGCATTGAATATAAGAGCGGGGCGGTTATGATGGAGCTGTATAAAACACTGGTTAGGCCACAGCCAGAGTACTGTGTGCAGTTCTGGTCAGCACACTATGGGAAGGTTGTGATTACACTGGAAAGGGTGCAGAGGTGATCCACCAGGATGTTTCCTGGGCTGGAGTGTTTCAGCTATGGAGAGAGGCTGGTTAGACTGGGGTTGTTTATCTTAGAGCAGAGGAGGCTGAGGGTGGACCCTGACTGAGGTTTACAAAATTATAAAATACATAGATGTACGGTAGATAGGAAGAAATGCTTCCTCTTAGTAGAGGCTCAATAACCAGGGAGCAAAGATTTATGGTAAGGGGCAGGAGGTTTAGAGAGGATTTGAGGAAAAGCTTTTTCACCCAGAGGGCGGTGAGAATTTGGGACTCACTGCCTGAAACAGTGGGAGAGGCAGGAACCCTCACAGCATTGAAGAAGCATTTAGATGAATACTTGAATCCCATTGAAACAATATGGAGCAAGTGCTGGAAAATAGGATTTGAATAGATAGGTGCTTGATGGCCAGCACAGACAGGGTGAGCCAAAGGGCATCTTTCTGTGATGTGTGGCTCTATGACTCTATCTTCGTAAATCTGTCTTGTGCAATCACATCCTTTCTATAATCCAATTACCCCCCAGAAAGGTAAGCAGTATTCTAGCTGTGGCCTAGTGTTTTATGCAGTTCTAGCATGTCCTCCCTGTTCTTAACCAATTAAGGAAAGTGTACAGTACAGTAAGTTCTGTGCTTACATTTCCAAAAATCACAGCTTTAACTGAGACAACCTTAAGTGATTCATGGGCTCCTCTATGAATTGATGTTAAGATTCTATGAAGTGATCTATATTTGTACTGTTAAATATTAGAAATAAGATATAGCTTTAAATGGATTTAATTTAGCATTTCTGTGCATGGAAGAGTAAACCTATAGTTAAATTTATGCTATGCAAAGATGTCTGTGTGGGGGGATTGGCTTGAGGTCAAACTATGCTCCTACTCTGCTTTGAGAGGGTTATTGCATGAAAAGTAACAAGTTGTGAGGAGTATAAAGTCGCTGCTTAGAAACCAGGGGTACCTTAGGGTAGGAAGGCTGTTTGAGTTTAGTTTTATCTGCATTTATTGCAACTGGCTTCAGAAAGCTAGAGGGTAAAATCTTTCTCTTGGCTTTGTTGGAAGAATAGCCATACCACAGAGAAATGGATTGGCAATAAATGCCCATGTCCCATGACTGACTAAAAAAAAGTGCAAGAAAGTTAAAGAGTGGCTAATTAAGGAAACTAGAGAAATTAAGAGAATTCTCTTAATTTATTGCAACTGGCTTCAGAAAGCTAGAGGGTAAAATCTTTCTCTTGGCTTTGTTGGAAGAATAGCCATACCACAGAGAAATGGATTGGCAATAAATGCCCATGTCCCATGACTGACTAAAAAAAAGTGCAAGAAAGTTAAAGAGTGGCTAATTAAGGAAACTAGAGAAATTAAGAGAATTTTCCAAGTCAAAAGTTAAAAGAACAAAGAAGAACTGCTTGGAAGTAGACTACTGCTTATGAAAGTCAAAGTCATAGCTGGGAAGAGAAGAGATGTTGGGGTTTGCTACAGACATGCCCCATATCTGAAGCAATCATGAAGTTTTGTGTCCATATTTCCAGTATTTGAAGCAATAGCATTCTGTTGGGGACTAAGTACCAGAGTTTGTATTAAAACATTTAAGACAAAGGAAACCTGAAGGGAGAGGTGGAAGATCTGGTGCTGGATCATTGTTATGAAGTCAGTTATAAAGTGGAAGCTTTATTTGACGCGCTTGTTGAAGATCCTGGATTGTTAAAAATGCAAGAAGTCGTTGGAAAACATTATTTGAAAGAAGATTTTAAAGCATGTCTTTTTGGGATTAGCATTTGGAAACCTTTATGTGACAGTAATCTGGGTGGAATGTGCAAGAAATCCATGGAAGATCAGTTGAGAGGCATTGGCCATTTATTTTCAGAGTGTGGTGTTATCTTTGAAAACTGTGTACATTTGCAAAGGTAAGAGAGGAGTAAAAGAGTATTGTATGATTATGCAGTTTATCGTATTTAATAAGTGTTTCTTCTTGTTGTTGAAACTAATTAGCAGTCCTGTGACTCTGACCCTCCACGTTTTGTTAAAAAAGTTTTTTTTTTGAGCTAAGGTTCCATTCTGGAATCTACTGACCCGGTAGTAACACCAACTGGGATTGTAACATTCCAAAATGTCCTGGATTATTGTATCATAAATGCTGTCTGAGTGTTTCTACTACAAAATTTGCATTTAAATAGTACCTTTAACACATTAAAATGTCCCAAAGTGCTTGACAGAAATGTCATCAAACAAAATTTGACACTGAGCCTTTTGCAATCTGTGTATTGGTGGATGAAAACCTCACCCAAATTGCTAAATTTTAATTAATGTCTGAAAGGGGGAGGGGTGGGTGAAGAAGTTTGGAAAGGAGATGCCAGAGCTTAGGGCTTGCTAATGGTGGAGTGATGAAAATCAGGGATTCAGTATTGGAAGAGCATACAGGTCTTGGAGGATTGTAGGAATGGAGGAAGTAGGGAAGGGCCAGGGCATGGAGGCATTGAAAAACAAGGATGAGATTCTGTAAGCAATAAAGACAGTAGCTTTATGAATTCATGAAGGAGTCACTGGTGTCTGAGTTTGCACCTATATCATTTATATTGTGTGTAAGAGATTATTTTTTATTATTTTATTCATCTGATCACTCCAGCACTGATCATGGAGAACAGATTTGACAACCTCTTTGCAGCCTTGATCCTTTCAGAGCTCCTATTAGGAGGGCAGAATTGAGTTTAACTAGTAATTGTTATGCTGATTTTAAGGAAATGTTTGAACTAAATGAAAAATGACTCTTAACTATTGCTCTGTTTCAGAAAGAAGGAACTTTGGAAGAATTGCTGGAGCTCTCCAAACCAAAACCAATGTGTTTTCTGAAACAGAAGAATGAGTTTCTGCCTCCGTTTTCAGAATTGAAACACCTCAGCCTTGCAAAAAATAAGGTAACTAGTTCCACCTCCATCACCTTCTTCTCCATCTCCCTTCATCCTTTTGCTTTCCCACACTTATCAGATTGTATATCTGTGGAATGGAATCAGGTCCATGTTACTGACCAAATAGTGCTGGGCACCAAACCAAGATATGCCCCACTTGCTTCTTCTTTCCAATGATCTCACATACCCCAGATAATGGAAAGATCATCACCTTGTGTCACAGTAGAGCACGTCTGACTTCAGAGCAGAAAGTAAAGCCATCGTTCCACATGACCAGAGACTGCTCTCCCTGTTGAAGAGTGGGAGAGCTGACTGGTGGTGATTTAGCCTGAGGATTACCACACCTCTGGCAAGGGACCAAGTTGAGAAGGAGGGCCTTCATGGATAACCTCAGCTGGTACGGGAATTGACACTGCACTGTTGGTGTCGCTCTGCATCACAAACTAGCATGATTCAAATAGAATCAGGCAAAAAAAAGCCACTTTTTACAAATGTTGGTTTCTTTGTTGATATATTTTCTGTTGCAGATATCGGATGATGAGGAATTGTTAGCCATTTGTCTCTTCCCAGCACTTGTCAAACTGACCATCTACAAAAATCCTGTCGCCTCCTATTCTGGTACTGCATCTTGTTACTTCAGCTATTTACCCTCCTGAATGAATGGGATCTCCACACAGATGCACAGCAAGTACCATGACAGAAATTTCAATCCTTACCCTACCGTCTATAGAGAATCGATATATTTCATAGAAATTACAGCGCTGTCAACCACACAACGACAACAGCAGGGTGGCACAGTGGTCAGCACTGCTGCCTCAAAGCGCCAAGGACCCAGATTCAATTCTAATCTTAGATCATTGTCTGTGTGGAGTCTGCATGTTCTTCCCGTGTCTGCATGGGTTTCCTCCAGGTGCCCCAATTTCCCCCCACAGTCCGAAAGACATGCTGGTTAGGTGCGTTGGCCATGCTAAATTTTCAGTCTACCTGAACAGGTGCCTGAGTGTGGTGACGACAGTAACTTCATTGCAGTGTTAATGTAAGCCTACTTGTGACATTAATAAATAAACTTAAAACTTAAATAATTTTCACATCATTAGAAAAGTTTTTAATCATGCCCTCTATATTTAAATTGAGGTTATTGATATAAATACACCATGAAAAGCGAGGGAACTGGTATTGAACCTGTGGAATCCCACTGAAAGCAGTCTTACAGTCACAAAATCACCCATCCACCATTACCTTTTGCTTCCCATTTCTGAGCCAATTTTGGATCCCTTGCCCTTGAATCCCACGTATTTTTATTTTCTCGTCCATGCTGGATATTTATGCTCCATATCAGTATTCTCCCACCGCTCTTCATCTCAACCACTCACCCTACCCTTCCTTTCCCCTTCACATGGTTATCCAGAGGCGCAGTGAATGTATCTTTCCTAAACCTCAACCGCTGCCTGTGATTCCACATTCTCAACGTGCTGTCAACCATACATCTAATTGTGCCATTAGAATTCTTATTCTGAAGAAAAGAGATCCATGCTGAATTTTCTATTGGATTAATTGTGACTACGTTACATTAATGGCCCTGGTTTTGGATTCATCTGCTCTATTAAATAATTGAGAATACTTTCAAAAGAAATTGATTGGCTGTGAAGCATTTTAGAACATACTGAGTGATGCCCCAGTGCAGAGAGTCCTGAGGGAGTGCCGCACTGTCAGAGGGTCAGTGCTGAGGGAGTGCCGCACTGTCAGAGGGTCAGTGCTGAGGGAGTGCCGCACTGTCAGAGGGTCAGTCCTGAGGGAGTGCTGCACTGTCAGAGGGTCAGTCCTGAGAGAGTGATGCACTGTCAGAGGATCAGTCCTGAGGGAGTGCCGCACTGTCAGAGGGTCAGTGCTGAGGGAGTGCCGCACTGTCAGAGGGTCAGTGCTGAGGGAGTGCCGCACTGTCAGAGGGTCAGTCCTGAGGGAGTGCCGCACTGTCAGAGGGTCAGTCCTGAGGGAGTGCCGCACTGTCAGAGGGTCAGTGCTGAGGGAGTGCGGCACTGTCAGAGGGTCAGTGCTGAGGGAGTGCCGCACTGTCAGAGGGTCAGTCCTGAGAGAGTGATGCACGGTCAGAGGGTCAGTACTGAGGGTGTGACGCATTGTCAGAGGGTCAGTGCTGAGGGAGTGCCGCACTGTCAGAGGGTCAGTGCTGAGGGAGTGCCGCACTGTCAGAGGGTCAGTGCTGAGGGAGTGCGGCACTGTCAGAGGGTCAGTGCTGAGGGAGTGCCGCACTGTCAGAGGGTCAGTCCTGAGAGAGTGATGCACGGTCAGAGGGTCAGTCCTGAGAGAGTGATGCACGGTCAGAGGGTCAGTACTGAGGGTGTGATGCATTGTTAGAGGGTCAGTGCTGAGGGAGTGCCGCACTGTCAGAGGGTCAGTCCTGAGAGAGTGATGCATTGTTAGAGGGTGGGTGCTGAGGGAGCGCCGCACTGTCACAGGGTCAGTCCTGAGGGAGTGCCGCACTGTCAGAGGGTCAGTGCTGAGGGAGTGCCGCACTGTCAGAGGGTCAGTGCTGAGGGAGTGTCGCACTGTCAGAGGGTCAGTGCTGAGGGAGCGCCGCACTGTCAGAGGGTCAGTGCTGAGGGAGTGCTGCACTGTCAGAGGGTCTGTACTGAGGGAGTGCTGCACTGTTTGAGGGTCTGTACTGAGGGAGTGCTGCATTGTCAGAGGGTCAGTACTAAAGGAGTGTTGCACTGTCAGAGGGTCAGTACTGAGTACTTTAACAAGTCCAGGAAGTACACTTCCAAGTAGCTATAAGAATCATAGAATCTACACTACATAATGAGGCCATTCAGCCCATCAAGTCTGCACCGGCCACAATCCTGCCCAGGCCCTATTTCCGTAAACCCCACACATTTACTCTCCTAATCCCTCTGGCGCTGAGGGAGAATTTAGCATGGCCAATCAATCTAACCTGCACATCTTTGGACTGTGGGAGGAAACCAAGGCACCTGATGGAAACCCACACAGACACAGGGAGAATGTGCATACTCCACACAGACAGTGAACCTGGGTCCTGGCGCTGTGAGGCAGCAGTGCTAACCACTGTGCTACCTTGTTTTTAAATAAATTCTCAGTTTTAATGCTTCCTTCCCCCTCTCTGCCATAAAATCCAGTGTTGCAAGTTTCTTAATTTCACACTTCTTCATAGAGTAGGAGAACAGTGAAAGGGTACAGGTCCTCACATGTTACCTGGCACTGGGTGAGGACAGAGGCTAACCACCCTCAACTGGCAAACATCTGGCGCATTGGATGGGGAAAGGCTGGAAAATGAAAGTAAATGAGCAAAAAAACTGCCCAAAGTAAGCTGGGTGTTTCTAAGCAGTAAGATAATAAAGTGCTGATTTGTATTTTGTTGCAGTATTAGTGTTTAACAGCACATGATAAACTTCCTTTATTGCAAGGGAGATTTGAGTACAAAAATTGGGAAGTCTTGTTCCAATTATCCAGGGCTTTGGTGAGACCATACCTAGAATACTGCATGCAGTTTTGGTCTTCATACTTACAGAAGGATGTGCTGCATTTGATGTGGCTTTGCAAAGGTTCACTAAATTAGTTCCTGGGATGAGAGGCTGAGAAAACTGGGCCTGTAACTGGAGTTTAGAAGAATGAGAGGTGATCTCATTGGAACATATAGCATTCTGAAAAGGCTTGACAGTAAACATTGACAGGTTGCTCCCCGTGGCTGGAGAATCTAAAAAACAGGGGCACAATCTCAAGAAGAGGAGACAATTATTTCAAACTGAGGTGAGGAGGAATTTCTTTGTGAATCTTTGAAATGCTCTTCCTGTGAGGCTTGTGGATGCTCCAACACTGACTATTTTCAAGGCTGGCAGAGACAGATTTTTGGGGTGGAATTTTACCACCCAGCCCACCACAGGATTCAGAGCAGGTGAGGGGCAGACCATGGTAAAGTTTGGTGACTTTAGGTGGGATTTTATGGTTTCAGGATGAGCAAGGCCGTAAAATCCCACCCTTGTTCTTAGGGAATTGGGCAAAAAGCTGTAAGACTTTGGTTTGGCCGCATTTGGAGTATTGTTTATAGTTCTGGTCACCACACTATTGGAAGGATGTGCATGCATTGGAAAGGGTGCAGAAGAGGTTTACCAGGATGTTGCCTGGTTTGGAGGATATGGACTATGAAAAAAGGATGAACAAACTTGGATTGTTTTCACTGGAGTGTTGGAGTATGAGGGGGGACCTGATAGAGGTTTACAAGATTATGACCGGCTTGGATAGAGTCTTTTTCTCAGGATCAAAGGGTCAATTACTCGGGGGCATAGATTGAAAATGAAAGGGGGAAAATTTAGAAGAGATGTATGGACCAAAAAGAGTGTGGCGAATGCCTGGAACATGCTGTCGGAGCAGGAAGTGGAAGCAGATTCATTAACAACATTCAGGAGGCATCTGGATAGAGGCAAGAAAATATTAGATTAGAGAGGCATCTGTGTCAGTACAGATTTGGTGGGCCGAAGGGCCTGTTCCTGTGTTGTTCTGTTCTTTGTTCTAAAAGCATCATCAGCAGGGATGAGGAGTTGAAATCAAAGAGGAGCCGTGATCATGTTGAATGGCAGAGCCGCTCAAGGGGCTGTGTGGTCTACTCCTATGTCCAGAGCTGTGTACTGTGTGCTGCGAACTGGACAGTACTTTGGTTGACAAGGAATTCTAAAGCAGGCGGAAGGCTGTGACATTCCTAAGCCACTCTTACCCACAAGGTCCCATGTAGGTCACCGGGGAAGGTTAGAGAACAAAGAGATTTCGGGGCACAGATTTTTAGCTCATTGAACGTGGAGTCACAGGTTAACAGAGTGGTGAAGAAGGCATTCGGCATGCTTTGTTTCATTGGTCAGAACATTGAATACAGATGGAACGTCTTGTTGAAGTTGTACAAGACATTGGTAAGGCTACACTTGGAATACTGTGTCGTAGTCACCCTATTATAGAAAGGATATTATTAAAGTAAAAGAAGTGCAGAAAAAATTTATTAGGATGATTTCGGGACTTAATGGTTTGAGTTATAAGGAGAGATTGGATAGACTAGACTTCTGGAGTTTAGAAGGCTGAGGGGTGATCTTATAGAGGTCTATAAAATAATGAGGGGCATAGATCAGCTGGATAGTCAATATCTTTTCCTAAAGGTATGGGAGTCTAAAACTAGAGGGCATAGATTTACGGTGAGAGAGGAGGTATACAGAAGTGTCCAAAGGGGCAATTTTTTTCACTCAGAGGTCTGTGTCTGGAACAAACTGCCAGAGGTAGTAGTAGAGGTGGGTACAATTTTATCTTTTAAAAAACATTTAGACAGTTACATGGGTAAAATGGGATAGTGGTAAAATGATCATGGGCCAAATACTGGCAATTAGGAACTAGCTTAAGGGTTAAAAAAAAGGGTGGCATAGACAAATTGGGCCAAAGGGCCTGTTTCCATGCTGTAAACCTCTATGACTCTATGTCAGAGCACAGGTCCGTATTAGTTAGCGTTTGTTTGCTGTGGCTTCACCTTATCCCTAGGAAAGGGACTAGAGAAGGAGAGAAATTAGCTCAGATTCCGGTACATGTAATTGGGTGTCAGCTGAGCACAGGACTGGCCTCAGCTGTGATGCCCCCGCATGAGGGGGCATCACAGTAGGAGTGGAGGGCCTGAATGAGATCATTGTTACTAGAGAGGCAGTGCTCGACAGACTAGAGGGACTGATGGTGGGGAAGTCCCCAGGACCGGATGGAATGCATCCCAGGGTTCTGAAGGAAATGGCGGAGGTGATAGTGGATGCCTTGGTGTTTATTTTCCAAACCTCGCTGGATTCTGGGGAAGTGCTGGAAGATTGGAAAATGGCTAATGTTACACCGCTGTTTAAAAAGGGTAGCAGGCAAAAGGCAGGGAATTATAGGCCGGTTGATTTAACGTCTGTTGTAGGAAAAATGCTTGAATCCGTCATCAAAGAAGAAATAGCGAGGCATCTTGAGAAGAATTGTTTAATAGAGCAGACGCAGCACGGATTCGTTAAGAGGAAGTCGTGTCTGACGAATGTATTGGAATTCTATGAGGATGTATCTAGTGTGGTGGATAGAGGGGAACAGGCGGATATGGTGTTTCTCGATTTCCAGAAGGCGTTTGATAAGGTGCCGCACAAAAGGTTGTTACAGAAGGTTAGGGGGCATGGAGTTGGGGGTAAGGTGTTAGCGTGGATCGGGGATTGGCTGTCAAATAGGAGGCAGAGAGTGGGTGTCAATGGGTGCTATTCGGATTGGCGGTTGGTGACTAGTGGAGTGCCCCAGGGATCGGTGCTGAGGCCTCAGCTATTTACATAAGAACATAAGAACATAAGAAATAGGAGCAGGAGTAGGCCAACTAGCCCTTACCATGTATATAGGTGATTTGGAGGAGGGAACCGAGTGTAAGGTGTCAAAATTTGCTGATGACACAAAGATAAGTGGAACAGCAAATTGTGCGGAGGGTGTGGAAAGTCTGCAGAGGGATCTAGATAGGCTGAGCGAGTGGGCGAGGACCTGGCAGATGGAATACAATGTTGGCAAGTGTGAGGTTATCCACTTTGGTAGGAATAATAGTAGGAAGGACTACTACTTACAGGGCGAAAAGCTGCAGCATGCTACGGTGCAGAGGGACCTGGGGGTCCTTGTGCATGAGTCGCAAAAACCCAGCCTACAGGTGCAGCAGGTGGTCAGGAAGGCAAATGGGATGCTGGCCTTCATAGCGAGGGGGATTGAATATAAAAGTAGAGAGGTCTTGCTGCAACTGTACAGGGCACTGGTGAGGCCGCAGCTGGAGTACTGTGTGCAGTTTTGGTCGCCGCACTTGCGCAAGGATATTTTGGCCTTGGAGGGAGTGCAGAGGAGGTTCACTAGGCTGATACCGGAGTTGAGGGGGTTGAGCTATGAAGAGAGGCTGAATAGACTGGGCTTGTACTCGTTAGAGTTTAGAAGGATGAGGGGAGATCTTATTGAGACGTATAAGATGATGAATGGGATGGATAGGATAGAGGTGAAGGGGTTCTTCCCGCTCAGAAAGGACAGCAGGACTACAGGGCACAGCCTCAAGATAAGGGGAGGGCGGTTTAGAACAGAGTTGAGGAGGAACTTCTTCACTCAAAGGGTGGTGAACCTCTGGAATTCTCTGCCCGTTGAAGTGGTGGAGGCTACCTCGCTAAATATATTTAAGATGCGGGTAGATAGGTTTTTGGTAGGCAAGGGAATTAAGGGTTATGGGGAGAAAGCGGAAAAGTGGAACTGAGCAACTTCAGATCAGCCATGATCTTATTGAATGGCGGGGCAGGCTCGAAGCGCTAGATGGCCTACTCCTGTTCCTATTTCTTATGTTCTTATGAGCAGCCTGCAGTTTAACTCTCCTTGGTCATTTTGATGGACAGAGGGGTTAGGGGCTGAGGGGAATTACACTATCTGATATTGTGTGTGAATAAAGGGATGTTTGCACTGATTGTCACGGGGTGGATGTGTATCTCTGGATGACTTGGCTTTGCAGAATCACTTCTCAATGACTATTCTTACCCTGCCCCCTTGGGTTTGTCACACAGGGAAGCACCTGCCGGTGCTCACCATGCTGGAGGACAGACTTGGGATCGAGGTGGTCAGAAAGAAACCTCGGCCTCCTGAGAAACCACAAGTTAGCAGTGTCTTCAATCACAAACGCAAGGTAACTATACACAGATCAGCCATTACTAACTTGTTGTCTGTGAGACTCCAGCTCTCTTGACCCCCCAGACACACACAGAGGGAGGCAGTGGCTCAGTGGTAATCCAGAATACTAGGGTAATCCTCTGGGAACTGTGTTCAAATCCCACCTCAGGAGACTGCAGAACCCTACAGTGCAGAAAGAGGCCCTTCGGCCCATTGAGTCTGAACCGACCACAGTCCCACCCAGGCCCTTCCCCCATATCCCTACACACTTACCCACTAATCCCTCTAACCTACACATCTCAGGACACTAAGGGGCAATTTTAGCACGGCCAATCAACCTAACCCGCACATCTTTGGACTGTGGGAGGAAACCGGAGCACCTGGAGGAAACCCATGCAGACATGAGGAGAATGTGCAAACTCCACACAGGCAGTGACCTGAGCCGGGAATCGAACCCAGGTCCCTGGAGCTATGACGCAGCAGTGCTAACCACTGTGCTACCATGCCACCCATGTTGAAAAAATATTGAATTCAATAAAGTCTAATGGTAACCATGAAACTATTGTCAGCTGTTGTAACCTAATGTCCTTTAGGGAAGGAAATCTGCCATCCTTACCCAGTCTGGCCTACATGTGACTCCAGATCCACAACAATGTCGTTGATTCTGAGGCGCCCTCTGAAATGGCTGAGTGAGATAATCAGTTTAAGGGGCAACTAGAGATGGGCAACAGATGCTAGCCCAGCCAGGGATGTCCACATCCCCTAAATAAATAAAAAACTGTAGGATCTGAGACATTTTAGAAGCTTAAAAGATTTTTAAAAGATAGAAAAAGTGAACAAAAAATACTGGGTAGAGCTGGGTTATTTGGGCAAGTTTAATATAGATGGCAAGAAAAGCTTTTGTAAGCAGCAATTGCATTTACATAGTGCCTTTAACTTTGCAGGAACATTATCAAACAAAATATGATGCTGAGCCTCATAAACAGACATAGAACATAGAACATTCCAGCGCAGTACAGGCCCTTTGGCCCTCGATGTTGCGCCGACCAGTGGAACCAATCTAATGACCCTCTAACCTAAACTATTCCAATGTTACCCATATGCCTATCCACTGACCATTTGAACGCCTTTAAAGTTGGCGAGTCCACAACTGCTGCAGGCAGGGCATTCCACGACCTTACTACCCTCTGAGTAAAGAACCTACCTCTGACATCCGTCCTATAATTACCACCCCTTAATTTAAAGCTATATCCCCTTGTGTTAGCCATCACCATCCGAGAAAAAAGGCTCTCACTGTCCATCCTATCCAATCCTCTGATCATCTTGTATGCCTCAATTAGGTCACCTCGTAACCTTCTTCTCTCTAATGAAAATAACCTCAAATCCCTCAGCCTTTCCTCATAAGACCTTCCCACCATACCAGGCAACATCCTGTTAAACCTCCTCTGCACCCTTTCCAATGCCTCCACATCTTTCTTATAATGCGGTGACCAGAACTGTACGCAATACTCCAAGTGCGGCTGCACCAGAGTTTTGTACAGTTGCAACATGACCTCACGGCTCCGAAATTCAATCCCTCTACCAATAAAAGCTAACACACCATACGCCTTCTTAACAACCTATCAACCTGGGTGCCAACTTTCAGGGAGCTATGCACATGTACACCGAGATCTCTCTGATCGTCGACACTACTAAGAGTCCTTCCATTAGCCCTATATTCTGTACTCCTGTTATTCTTACCAAAGTGAATCACCTCACACTTTTCTGTATTAAACTCCATCTGCCACCTCTCTGCCCAGCTCTGCAGCTTATCTGTGTCCCTCTGCAAACTGTAACATCCATCCTCACTGTCTACAACTCCTCCAACTTTGGTGTTGTCAGCAAATTTACTAATCCATCCTTCTACACCCTCATCTAGGTCATTTATAAAAATGACAAACAGCAGTGGCCCCAAAACAGATCCCTGAGGTACACCACTTGTAACTGAACTCCAGGTTGAATATTTCCCATCAACTACCACCCTCTGTCTTCTATCAGCTAGCCAATTCCTGATCCAAACTGCTAAATCGCCCTCAATCCCATGCATCTGCATTTTCTGCAATAGCCTACCATGGGGAACCTTATCAAACGCTTTACTAAAATCCATATACACCACGTCAACTGCCTTACCCTTATCCACCTCTTTGGTCACCTTTTCAAAAAACTCGATAAGGTTTGTGAGGCACAACCTACTCTTCACAAAACTGTGTTGACTTTCCCTAATCAATTTATTTCTCTCTAGATGATTATAAATCCTATCCCTTATAATTCTTTCCAAAACTTTGCCCACAACAGAAGTAAGGCTCACTGGTCTATAATTCCCAGGATGGTCTCTACTCCCCTTCTTGAACAAGGGGACAACATTTGCTATCCTCCAGTCTTCCAGCACTATACCTGTAGCCAATGACGACATGAAGATCAAAGCCAAAGGCTCTGCAATCTCCTCCCTAGCCTCCCAGAGAATCCTAGGGTAAATTCCATCCAGCCCAGGGGACTTATCTATTTTCATACTCTCAAGAATTGCTAACACCTCCTCCTTATGTACCCCAATCCCGTCTAGTCTACAACCCTGTGTCGCAGTATTCTCCTTGACTACACTGACTTTTTCCTGCGTGAATACTCATGAAAAATACCCATTCAGTGCCTCTCCTATCTCTTCAGGCTCCATGCACAACTTCCCACTGCTGTCTCTGACGGGACAGTTTATGGACAAGTGACCAAAGCTTGGACGAAGTGTTAGATTTAAGGAGTGGAGAGGGTTAGGGAAGGAATTCAAGATCATAGGGACCAGGTGACAGAATAGTTGGCTGCTAATTGTGATGTACAGAAGACCAGAATTGGAGCAGTGCGGACCTTGGAGAGAGAGCTGGAGGAGGTTAGAGAACTAGATAAAATACCCTATCCACTTTCACTGCAACTGAAGTTAGCCACATCTACCTGGCAAAGAAGAGGTGGACAGGCAGGTAAAAATCTGATTGGTGTCTTTGCCACCCAGCTCCCAGCTACCGGCTCCTCAGATTGGGCAGTAAGCGTGCTGTCCTGCAGTATTCAGGCCAGCTGTGATTAACCTGTCCAGGTGGGACCACTGCCTCAGAGCTGAGCCCAATCAGCTCCCTCCAATATCAGTGCCATTTGTAACAGCACCCTGGCCCCAGGGAAGGGAGAGGAGATTGTAGCACTGAGGGTTTCCCAATGGAAGCTCCTTGAGTTGTGCATGTTTACGTTACAAAAGAGTTGCCAATAAGAAAGATAGAAACTCTGCCTTTGAACTTACAAGTCATCAAATCACGTTATAGAGGAGGGCGTTCAGCCCATTGTGTCTGTGCTGGCTCTTTGTAAAACCATCCAATTAATCCCATTCCCTCGTTGCCCTGAAAATTGAGATATTTACATAGAACATAGAACACTACAGCACAAACAGGCCCTTCAGCCCACAAGTTGCGCCGATCACATCTATACCTACCAGGCCATAGAACTATCTGTAACTCCCAATGCCTTTAGGTCCCATATACTCATCCAGAAGTCTTTTAAAAGACCCCAGCGAGTTTGCCTCTACCACCACCGACAGCAGCCGATTCCACTCACTCACCACCCTCTGAGTGAAAAACTTACCCCTAACATCTCCTCTGTACTTGCTTCCCAGCACCTTAAACCTGTGTCCTCTCGTAGCGACCATTTCAGCCCTGGGAAATAGCCTCTGAGAATCCACCCTATCTATACCTCTCAACATTTTATAAACCTCTATCAGGTTGCCTCTCAACCTTCGTCTCTCCAGGGAGAAGAGAACTAGCTCACTCAACTTATCTTCATAAGGCATGCCTCCCAATCCAAGCAACATCCTTGTAAATCTCCTCTGTACCCTCTCAATAGCTTCCACATCCTTCCTGTAGTGAGGCAACCAGAACTGCACACAGTACTCCAAGTGGGGTCTGACAAGGGTCTTATAAAGTTGCAGCATTACCTCCCGACTCCTAAACTCAATCCCTCTATTAATGCCATTAGATCCCACATACTCATCCAGAAGTCCAGATTATTTATCCAATTCCATTTTGAAAATTAGTCTTGAATCTGCATCATGTTCCAACTGACAACAAAATAAATTTTCCCCACCTCCCTGGGTATCTCTGTGCATTAGCATGTAAAATTAAAGTGCTGAGGATTGGGGAATGTATTGAGATGGATAGAAAACTGGTTGGTAGACACGAAACAAAATGTAGCAGTGAACATGTAGCGCAGGAATCTGTACTAGGACCCAGCTATACACAATTTATATTAATGATTTAGATGAGGGAGATCTCCAAATTTGCAGATGACTCAAAGTTGGGTGGGAGAGTGAGCTGTGAGGAGGATGCAGAGATCCTTCAGTTTAACAAACTGAGTATGTGGCAGATGCAGTATAATGTGGATAAATGTGAGGTTATCCATTTGCGAAAACAGGAAGACCAGTTTTTATCCAAATGGTTATAAGTTAGAGGGGAGAGTGGAAGAAGCTCTGGGGGTCACCAGTCACTGAAAGTAAGAGTGCGGGTGCAGCAGACGGTAAAGAAGGCAAATGGTATGCTGTCTTCATAGTGGGAAGATTTGAGTACAGGAGCAGGGATGTCTTTCTGCAACTGTATAGGGCATTGGTGAGGCCACGCCTGGAATATTGTGTGCAGTTTTGGTGTCCTTATCTGGCGAAGGATGTTCTTGCTCTCGAGGGAGTGCAGCGAAGGTTTACCAGGCTGATTCCTGGAATGAGGAGAGGTTGAATGGTTTAGGATTATATTCACTGGAGCTTTGAAGAATGAGAGGGGAGGATCTCATAGAAACCTATAAAATTCTAACAGGACTAGACAGGGTAGGTGCTGGAAGGATGTTCCCGATGGTGGGGGAATCCAGAACCAGGGGTCACAATCTAAGGATTCAGGATAAGCCTCTTAGGACTGAGATGAGAGAGATTTCTTCACTCAAAGAGTGATCAGTCTGTGGAATTTGCTATCACAGGAAGAAATTGAGGCAAAAAAATTGTATGTTTTCAAGAAGGAATTAGATACAGCACTTAGCGGGGAAAGGTGGGAAGGTGGACTCAGGCTGGAGTCGATAATCAGCCATGATCGTGATGAATAATGGAGCAGGCTCAAAGGAGCGAATGGCCTCCTTCTGCTTTTATTTGCTATGACAGTTTGATTACAGGTGGTTTCTGGTGTCATAAAGCACGAGAAAGGTACGCTTTTCTATTTTTGGATTTGCCACTTCTCTCCCTTATTCGTTGCTGGAATAGCTGCTTTAAGGTGATTAAATGTTTCAGATTCCATTTGCCATTCCTTGAAATTCCAGGATTTTGAATCAGTGTTTATGGAATCCATGGAATGCCTCATTTTGTTTGAAATTGTAAATTGGAAGCCAGTCACCTGGTTTCTGACTTCTTGCTGCAGGAGTTCCAGTGTTGGGAGTTTTGCACAGTCAGGATTCCAGGCTGTGCCTCACTTACTGCCAGGTCCAGATTTTCCCAATAATAAGAGATTTGCATTTCCTGTTTGTTATTCCAGGTCAGCAGTCACATTCCGAGGATCCCTAAACAAGTCCTGATGTTGGAAACTGCAGAGCAGCTCCTGGGGATGGACCAGGTTGAAGAACCCAAGAGGCAGTATGAGGAGCCAGAGAGTGAAACACCAGCACTGCCACGAGATATCTGCACGGAGCTCATGTCAACCACATCATATCCTCCAAAACCCTGCACATTACCCGATCGCTCCCATGAAGGGAAATCGCATGTCCTGGATGATGAACTAAAGGAAACAGATGGGTTCTTTATGACTCAGGTCAGTTCCTTCAAAGTTACACAGATGAGTATACAACTTTCTGTTAGAAAGGGGAAGTAATGGCACAGTGGGTGAAGGAATGTACAAAATGTTCCCATTTATTCAACAAGGACAGAGGAAATAAGCAGCACGTCTGTCAGCATCTACCAGGAGAGAAACACAGGTAACATTTCGAGCCAAGGATCCTTTCTTGGAACCAAAAGGAGGGGGAATGTTAGAGTAAAAGAAACACTTTATTATTTATTTTATTAGTATCACAAGAAGGCTTGCATTAACACTGCAATGAAGTCCTGTGAAAATCTCCTAGTTGCCACACTCCAGTTCCTGTTCGGATACACTGAGACAGAATTTAGCACGGCCAATGCACCTAACCAATACGTCTTTCAGATTGTGGGAGGAAACCGGAGCACCTGAGAATACCCATGCAGATGTGGGGAGAATATGCAAACTCCACACAGACAGTGACCCAAGCCTGTAATTGAACCCAGGTCCCTGGCACTGTGAGGCAGCAGTGCTAACCACTGTGCCACCGTGCAACATAAGGCAGCAACTTGAAGAATAAATAGAAGATGGCCTGATGTGAGAGGGTTGTGGGGGGGGTTTGCAGTGAGACAATACATGTATGGAATATTTTTAAAAAACTAAAGGTGGGAGGGAGAAGGGGAGAAGGTGAAGATGAAGGAAAAAGGCCACAATCTAAAGCCTCCGAACTCAGCATTGAGTCCCAAGGCCTGCAAAGTACCCAAGAGGAAGATGAGATGCTGCTCTTCCAGCTTACACCAGGCTTCACTGGAGCAGTGCAACAGGCCAAGGAACGTGGACCATGAGAGCAAGGCGCCATGTTAAAATGGCACGCAAGCAAGGGTGGTGCCATGCTTGCAGACTGAGTGAAAGTGTTCCACAAAGCAGTCACCCATTCTGCTTTTAGTCTCTCCAATACACACACACACACACACACACACACACACACACATGACCCACCTCCTTTCATGACCTCTCTGTTTTTGTAATCTATACCCCATTCCTGTTCCCTTTCTGCCCCCACACTCCTAGCCTGTTGTGTGACACACTGTGCATGTAGATTTTAGCCTCACAGATGCACCACAGTGACTCCAGCTGTCGTTCTAGCTCTGAAATCCAGCCGCCAACCACCTTCTCAAGGGTAATAAAGGATAGGCAATAAATGCTGGCCGAGCTAGTGTCATCCACATCCTGTGAAAGAATAAATGAAATTGGAGCCAGACTGTCCAGGTGTAATGTCAGGAAGCCTCTCCTTCACAGAGGGCAGTGGGAATCTGGGACTCTGAAACTTGGGTGGGTCAATTGAAAATTTCAAAAAGGAAATCAGTAGATGTTTATTTGATAAGTATGTTCAAACTTCTTTTGAAAAAGCAGGTACAGGTCCTTGATTTAATTGGATAGTGGAACAGACTCAAGGGGTTGAGTGGTCTCCTCTTGCTTCTCCAGTAACATGGCTCTGTTGCTGAACTCTTACGAACAGTGAGTTGTCCAACAATCCTCCCTTAAGCATCATCAGCAATATTGCTCATTTTCCCAGGACGATGCTGATACCATATATTCTGTTATCAACTACTCCCTGTGCTCAAAATGTAATGGACTGGATGTTGAAGGCTTTGAAGTGTTTTGAATATGCTGCATTAATAGCTTTGTGTTTATTTGCAATGCTGTGTTGGAAATAGCAAACTGTTTTCCCCCTTTGACGGAACAATACTCACCCAGCATTTTGTGAAATGTGACCCAGTCATTGGGCAGCTTACACAATTAACACACTGACAGAAAAGGCATTGTGATAAAACTACCAAGTTCCTCGAGGATCTCAGCGCTGTGCATTCTCTGAACTCGATAGTGTTCGTGTGAATGTCTTCATTTACCTTGACTGAGGTCTGTACCCAGCCCACTGTCACTCCGCAGTCTCTACACTGCAGTCTGGAGAGACACTGAGCATGTGATCATCTTGTATGTTCTGATACTTATTGCTTCCAATTTTTACTGAAGGTTGATGAAACAGCATTGAGCAGAGAAGATGTGGAAAGCATGGAGGAAAGGCACACAGAAACATCCGTGGCAACAACAATTCTTCCTGAGAAATATAGAGGGTACGAGGAACTTCTGGATGCAAAACCTGACCCTGACTTTGTGGAGCCAATTGGTAAGAGATTCTACCCCATCCGCAGCATCCCACTCCCCATCCCCACACAGGCAGCCAGCTCTTCTCTGAGAGGTCTATATAATTGTACCGTAAAGAGCAGTTTTTGTACAATGAACAGTGCCAATAACACTGCCGAATCAAAATGGACAAAACAAAAATCGAGAATAAAAAGCCACTCAGCCCATCAAGCCTGTTCACTCTACCTCCTCTGACTCACCCAGTCAAGCATCCAGTAAATTCTCCTTATGGCCCAAACTCATTATTGTGAACATCCTTTCAGCAATGTCAGTGTTTCTGAGACCTGTTAGAAATTTATGGTACCCATGTTCTCATAGAATCCTGCATTCAGCCCATCGAGTCTGCACCGACCACAATCTCACCCAGGACCTATCCCCATAAACCCATGTATTTACCCTAGCTAGTCCCCCTAACACTAGGGTCAATTTAGCATGGCCAATCCATCGCACATTTTTGGACTGTGGGAGGAAACCGGAACACCCGGAGGAAACCCACACAGACACAGGGAGAATGTACAAACTCCAGTGACCCAGTGCCGGAATTGAACCCGGGTCCCTAGCGCTGTGAGGCAGCAGTGCCAACCACTGTGCTGCCCCAAATTCTGTTCTAATTGTCTTATTGTATCTCAAATTAATAATGTTCACAGATAAAAGTAAAAAGTTACACGCTGGAAAGAAAAATTATGGCAGGCAGTATAAACTAAATGGTGTGATTGTAATAGAGGGAGGAATGTGGAGACAGAGCTGTCTGAGGGTGTACAGATGCACATCTTTGGAGATGGCTTACACATTGAGAACAATGTTAAACAAAGACATATGGGAACCATTTTTAATTATTTCATAGATTGTGGCATCGCTGACTGGCCAGTATTTATTGCCCATCCCTAATTGCCCTTGAGAAGGTGGTGGTGAGCCATCTCTTGAACCATGCCAATCCATGTGGTGTAGATACATCCACAGTGCTGTTGGGGGGAGTAGAATTGCAGGATTTTGACACAGCAACTAATGAACGGCCAATATATTTCCAAGTCAGGCTTGGAGGGTAGCTTCAGGGTGGTGGTGTTTCCCATGTATCTGCTGCTTTTGTCCTTCTAGATGGTAGAGGTCATGGGTTTGGAAGGGTTTTATCAATAGAGACAAGAGTACAAAACCAAAGAATTTCTGCTGAACATATACAAATCACTGCTTAGGTTATTTGGGGTATTGTGTTCACTTCTGGACAGAATTCTTTAGAAATAATGTCAAGGCCGTAGAGAGGGGAGAGGAGATTTACCAATACCACTAATGAGGAACTTCCATTAAATGGAGAGTCTTGAGATGCTGTGGTTGTTTTACATTTACTTAACAAACATTTCACCCCTTTCAATAACCAAAGAGCTACAATTAACAATAAAAAAAACTTGCTTGCTGTGCTTTACATCTCATTCTGAGGGTACATGCTTGGAGGAGGTTCTCTTGTGGGGGTGTCTAGAATGAGGGGGCATGGTTTCAAAATAATTCTCTCATTTTAGACCGAGATAAGGAGAAATTCTCATGTCCATGTTGTTTGTGTTTGGAAATCTCTTCCCCAGTGAAATGTGGAGACTGGTTTACTGATTCTGTTCAAGGCCAAGTCAGTCAGGTTGTTGGTTGACAAGGGAATCAATGGCTAATGGGGGGGGAATGGTGGGGTGAGGAGAAAACCAGGCAAGGAGGTGCGGTTAAATCACATCAGCTATGACCTTATTGAATGGCAGAGTAGGCTCGATGGGCTGAATGGCCTGCTCTTGTTCTTATTTCTTTTGTTCTTCTGTTTTTTTACCAAACCAAACTGTCACGATAAACCAACTCAGCTTCAACCTGACAGCCAGGCTGATACCAGGATATTCCTCACACAAAGCATAACCACACACGGAATCAAATCCTGGACATTTAAAACCCTGGATTCAGTGAAGGAGCAGATAGATGTAGTGATGGGGAGGGTGTGGGATTGGGAGCTGTGAGATTGTTCAAAACAGATTTAACCAGGTGGCTTTCTGCAGTTTTCTGGATTTACCAGTTTGGTTTCAATATCTGCAGCTGGCAAGAAGCAGCACGCCTTTCGGTCACTCGGAGTCTCCCGATTTTTGTTTGTTTTTTTTCCTCCAGGAATTCAGCAGAATGTTCAACGGTTGGAACGCTCACTTCGGAAACTACAGCTGTACCCAGACCCCTTTGCCAGAGTCAACCTCCAACAGGAACCCTATGTTTCCAAGGAAAGAAAGGTAATTTTCCTCTGGAACCTTCCGGTCACATCACACATCACATTAGATGTGCTCTTAGGCTGATTGGTGTAACAAATTGTCCCTAAATTAGTCTCCCCTCAATCTGGTTTCCAATGTGGAGTGCCATAAGCATAGACAAGGGTCATGGGTGGAAGAGGGAACTCACAATGTTGAAATGGTGGCGCGGGCTGGTTGGGCCGAAGGGCCTGTTTCCCGTGCTGTGTTGTTCTTTGTTCTTTATTCTAAAGTTTAACAGCCAATAAATTATCTTTGGAAATAAAGACTCCCATTTCTGTCACACCTTTCTCCACCTCAGCTTATCCTGCGCTGCAGCCAATGAAGCAACTTCTGAATTGTAACCACTTGTTGTAATGAACCAATCTTTGCAGAGTAAGCTCCAGTAAACAGCAGAGATAACGGCCCAGTAATCTGTTTATGTGATACTGATTGAAGGATAAATATTCCTCCCTCCCAGGACACCAGGGAGAAATCCCCCAGCTCATCTCTGAAGGATGCCATGGGATCTTTTACATCCATTAACACCTCAGTCACTTTTGACAAAGCAGCACTCCCTCGGTACGACACTGAAGTGGCAACTGAGATTATGGGACTCAAGCTTTTGAGGAAGGACTTGAACCAACAACCTTATGATTCAGAGACAGGGACCATTGTACAGTATGGTGATTGCTGTACACAGTAAAAAGTCTGACAACACCAGGTTTTAGTCCAACCGATTTATTTGATGGTAAACTCACTAGCATTTGAGGGGATTCCCTCTTCTTCAGGTGAATGGAGAGTTCTGGCCTCAGACAGAGCATATAAAGCACAGACAGTTTATAGATTACTGATTAGAATGCACATTCTAATCAGTAATTCTAATCAGTAATCTGTAAACTGTCTGTGCTTTATACGCTCTGTCTGAGGCCAGAACTCTCCATTCACCTGAAGAAGAGGGAATCCCCTCGAAAGCTTGTGAGTTTACTATCAAATAAATCAGTTGGACTAAAACCTGGTGTTGTCAGACTTTTTACTGCGTTTACCCCAGTCCAACGCCGGCATATCCACATCATGATTGCTGTACAGACAGGAGTAGAGTCATTTTTCACACAGCACAATCCCAGTACATCACTTATTTGAGTGAATATTTTGATTATTGGTGATGTTGACTGAGAGGAGAGTGTTAGCACAGTCATATTGTTTAACTGGTGCCTGGGATTCTTTACCATATATCGGAGCAGGCAAACAAGCTCTCTGACCAGGCAGCACTCCCTCAATAAGGCATTGGAAGTGAATACCAAGTAACCCTTTAACTCACCCAATTGGTCAGTTGGTGAGATGGTAAAAATCAGGACCGGGATTCTCCCAAAAAAATTCTAAGTGCTGATTGAAGTAAAAATGAAGTAACCCCCGCTGTTTTTTTCAGCTGGTTTTTTCAAAATGTATCTCCCACGCTCTGCAGAGACTCACACTGAAAATCCGAGGGCCGGGGATATTCCTGCTGGAGAGGCCAGCAGCATAGTGCTGAGCAGGCCGATCACTGACTCTCGATTCCCCTCCCCCACCACCGCTGACCCCATGGCAGCACCCACCTTATCCCCAGCCTCCATGGAGACTTCAGCCCCGGACCCACGAACAGGATGCAAATTTGGATTTTAGTATGTAAATCAGCAATGCGCCAATTTCCAGCGTAGAGCTGTCGATGCTGGAAATCCAGCAGTCGGAGCCACGCAGAGGTCCAGCGGGGAGCTCGCTGAATGGTCTCTGCTGATGTCTCTGGGCCTGGTGCACTGCTGGAGTCGTGTCACAGACTGGGAGAATGGCCCCCCATTCCCAAAGGGCCTGTTCCTGGGCTGAATTTCTCTTTAGAAGTTCCCACGTTTGGATCCCAATCTTACTGAGGGTCAAAAGAAAGTTTTTAGGAGAGAAAGGTTATTATGTGCTGACTTGTGCAATTTACTCATTCAGTTTCTGTTGTGCAGCCTCGGACCCTGGCAGAGTTCATGCCTCGCAAAAGCAAAGCTGATAAAATGGAAGAGATTCTGAAGAATATGAAGGAGCAGCAATCTAAGACCATTATTCCATTAGGTATTTGATCAGCATCCAATTTCAATCCACCATGGGCGGCACAGCGGTTAGCACTGCTGCTTCACAGCTCCAGGGTCCTGGGTTCGATTCCCGGCTTGGGTCATTGTCTGTGCAGAGTTTGCATGTTGTCTGCGTGGGTTTCCTCCGGGTGCTCCAGTTTCCTTCCACAGTCCAAAGATGTGCAGGTTAGGGATTCAATGGACCAAATGGTCTCCTTCTGCACCGTAGGTTCTCTATGATTTCTGTGATTCTTTGACCATCTGCAAGGCACAAATCAGGAGTGTGATTAAATACACTCCACTTGCCTGGATGAGTGCAGCTCCAACAACACTCAAAAAGCTCAACACTATCCGGCACAAAGCTACTCCACAAGCACCCCATCCGCCATCTCAAACAATCACTCACTCTACGGCCAGCCCACAGTGATAGGAGTGTGTACCATTTACAGGATGCATTGCAGCATTTCACAAAACCTCCTTCAGCAACACCTTCCAAACCCATGACCACTTCCATCTGGAAGGACAAGGGCGGCAGATACCTGGGAACACCATCACCTGGGAAGATCCCCTCCAAGCCCCTCACCATCCTGACTTAGAAATATATCTCCATTGTATCAGTGTCACTTGGTCAAAATCCTGGAGCGCCTTCCCTAACAGCACTGTGGGTGTACCTACACCTGGAATGCAATGGTTCAAGAAAGCGGCTCGCACCATCTTTTCAAGGGCAATTAGGGATGGGCAAAAAATGCTAGCGTAGTCAGCCATGCCCACATCCCGTGAAAAAAAGCAAAAAAGTCACAAGATTCAGTACAAATGGGGCCCCATTCAGCTCCTTCAAGCCCTCTGTTCCCATCCCCCTGCCCCGGGGGAATGTCAAACTGATTCTTAAAGGAGTCTAGTTATTAGAACAAAGAACAATACAGCACAGGAAGAGGCCCTTCAGCCCTCCAAGCCTGCGCCGCTCATGCACCCAACTGAACTATTCGTTTCTATCCCTCCATTCCCAGTCTGCTCATATGACTATCCAGATAAGTCTTAAATGAACCCAGCGTGTCCGCCTCTACCACCTTGCTTGGCAGCGCATTCCAGGCCCCCACCACCCTCTGTGTTAAATACATCCCTCTGACATCTGTGTTAAACTTTGCCCCCCTCACCTTGAACTTGTGACCCCTTGTGTTCGTCACCTCCAACCTGGGAAAAAGCTTCCCACTGTTCACCCTATCTATAGCCCTTCATAATTTTATACACCTCTATTAGGTCGCCCCTCATCCTCCGTCTTTTCAGGGAGAACAACCCCAGTTTACCCAATCTGTCTTCATACTAAGACCCTCCATACCAGGCAACATCCTGGTAAACCTTTTCTGTACTCTCTCCAAAGCCTCCACGTCTTTCTGGTAGTTTGGCGACCAGAACTGGACGCAGTATTCCAAATGTGGCCTAACCAACACTCTATATAACTGCAACATCATACGCCAACTTTTATACTCTATGCCCCGTCCAATAAAGGCAAGCATAAGAACATAAGAAATAGGAGCAGGAGTAGGCCATCCAGCCCTTCGAGCCTGCCCCGCCATTCAATAAGATCATGGCTGATCTGTCGTGGCTCAGTTCCACTTTCCCGCTTTCTCCCCATAACCCTTAATCCCCTCTCCTATCAAAAACCCATCAACCCACGTCTTAAAAATATTTAGCGAGGCAGCCTCCACCACTTCAACGGGCAGAGAATTCCAGAGATTCACCACCCTTTGAGTGAAGAAGTTCCTCCTCAACTCCGTTCTAAACCGCCCCCCTTTTATCTTGAGGCTGTGCCCCCTAGTCCTATTGTCTTTTTTGAGCGGGAAGAGTCTTTCCACCTCTATCCTATCCATCCCATTCATCATCTTATACGTCTCAATGAGATCTCCTCTCATTCTTCTAAACTCTAACGAGTACAAGCCCAGTTTATTCAGCCTCTCCTCATAGCTCAACCCCCTCAACTCCGGTATCAGCCTAGTAAACCTCCTCTGCACTCCCTCCAAGGCCAAAATATCTTTGCGCAGGTGCGGCGCCCAAAAATGCACACAGTACTCCAGTTGCGGCCTCACCAATGCCCTATACAGCTGCAGCAAGACCTCCCTACTTTTATATTCAATCCCCCTCGCTATGAAGGCCAGCATCCCATTCGCCTTCCTGACCACCTGCTGCACCTGCAAGCTGGGTTTTTGCGACTCATGCACAAGGACCCCGAGGTCCCTCTGCACCGTCGCCTGCTGCAGTTTTTCGCCTCGTAAGTAATAGTCCTTCCTACCATTTTTCCTACCAAAGTGGACCACCTCACACTTGCCAACATTAAATTGCATTTGCCATTTCCTGGCCCATTCGCCCAGCCTATCTAGATCCTTCTGCAGACTCTCCACACCCTCCGCACAATTTGCCATTCCCCCAATCTTGGTGTCATCAGCAAATTTCGACACTCTACACTCGGTTCCCTCCTCCAGATCATCTATATAAATGGTAAAAAGCTGAGGCCCCAGCACCGACCCCTGGGGCACTCCACTAGTCACCATCCACCAATCCGAATAGCACCCGTTGACCCCCACTCTCTGCCTCCTATTTGACAACCAATCCTCTATCCACGCTAACACCCTACCCCCAACTCCATGTCCCTCGACCTTCTGCAATAACCTCTTGTGAGGCACTTTGTCAAACGCTTTCTGAAAATCTAGAAAGACCACATCCACCGGCTCTCCTCTATCCACCGCCCTAGACACATCCTCATAGAACTCCAGTAAATTTGTCAGACACGACTTCCCTTTAATGAAACCGTGCTGCGTCTGCTCTATCAAGCAATTCCCTTCAAGATGCCTCGCAATTTCCTCCTTAATGACAGATTCTAACATTTTACCTACCACAGACGTTAAACTAACCGGCCTATAATTCCCCGCCTTTTGCCTGGCACCCTTCTTAAACAACGGCGTAACATTAGCCGTTTTCCAATCATCCGGCACTTCCCCGGAATCCAGCGACGTTTGGAAAATAACCACCAAGGCATCCACTATCACCTCCGCCATTTCTTTCAGAACCCTCGGATGCATTCCATCCGGTCCTGGGGACTTGTCCACAATCAGCCCCTCCAGTCTGTGAAGCACCGCCTTTCTAGTAACAGTAATGTGATTAAGACCCTCCAGTCCTACCACCTTTCTATCGCTAACACCCGGCAAATTATTCACGTCCTCCTCCATGAAGACAGAAACAAAAACATGCCATATGCCTTCTTCACCACCCTCTCCACCTGTGCTGCCACCTTTAAGGATTTGTGGACCTGCACACTCAGGTCCTTCTGTGTGTCTATACTCCTGAGGGTTCTGCCAGTTATTGTATAGCTCCCCCCTACATTAGATCTACCAAAATGCATCACTTCGCATTTATTTCCTTCTCTGAAGGACATTAGTGAACCAAACGGGTTTTTCCAACAATCAACAATGGTTTCACAGTCATCAGTAGATTCTTAATTCCTGATATTTTTTATTGAATTCAAATTCCACCATCTGCCGTGACAGGATTCGAACCCGGGTCTCTGGAATATTAACTGACTTTCTGGATTAATACTCTGGTGACAATACCACTAGGCCATCACCTCCCCTTCTTGGCATGTTAATTTGAAATACATCAGGGCGAACCCTTTCTGTTTTGTGTCTATAATCTGCCCCCACATTCATCTTCATATCCTCTGAATAATAGTCTCCCACATTTCCTTAGACTTCTATCATCCCTCATTATCTTTACACCCAGGTTGACTTTGTTAACTGTCATCCACCAATCAGTACCTCCTAAAACAGCCCTACTGATCAATCAGTGCTGAGGTATATCACAAGACATCATTCATAAACTTGGCAAAAGTATATTCACTTTCCTCATCCAAGTCATTAACATTTATTGTAACTAATTGCCCCAGCACTGATCCCTGTGATATTTCACTCATTAGAGATTGCCATTCTGAAAATGCCCCTCTTATCCCAACTCCCTGTCTTCGATCAGTTAACCAATCCTCTATCCATACTAATATACTACCTCCAACACCATGGGCTCTTGTCATAGTCAGAGTCATGCAGCAAAGCAAAGGCCCTTCAGCCCATCGAGTCTGTACCGACAAAGGCATGCTAATCCCATTTTCCTGCACTTGTCCCATATCCTTGAATGTTATGATGGTTCAAGTTTCCCACCACATTCTGAGGAATTTCTCTCGCGATCATTATAGTTTTTATTTCTGCTTCCCTTTTTGTTCCTTGTTTATTTAATAATTTTGGAATGTTATTCGTGTCTTCTACTGTGAATACTGTTGCATAGTATTTAACTCCTTTTGTCATTTCCTCGTTCCCCATTATTTCTTCAGTCCATTTTCTAAAGGGCCTATGTTTCCTTTGGCCTCTCACTTCATTTTTATATATTTAAAGATGCTCTTGCTGTCCACTTTTAGATGACTTGTTAGTTTACCCTCACAGTTCATCATTTCCCTATTTATTGTTATTTTTTGGTCATCTTTTGTTGATTTTTAAAACTTTCCCAATCCTCTGGTTTGTTGCTAATCTTTGCCACCCTGCATGTTTTTTCTTTCAGTTTAATACTATCTTTAACTTTCTTCGTTAACCATGTTTATTTATCCCCTTCCTAGAATCTTTCTTCCTCATTTGGATACCTTAATTGTGAGTCATAAACTATTTTCTTAAACACCTCCTATTGCTGATGTTTACTCCAGAGCCACAGCAATGTGGTTGAATCTCAACTGCTCCCAAGGGCAACTAGAACATAAGAAATAGGAGCAGGAGTAGGCCATCTAGCCCTTCGAGCCTGCCCCGCCATTCAACAAGATCATGGCTGATCATGGCTCAGTTCCACATTCCCGCCCTCTCCCCATAACCCTTAATCCCCTTGCCTACCAAAAACCTATCTACCCGCGTCTTAAATATATTTAGCGAGGTAGCCTCCACCACTTCAACGGGCAGAGAATTCCAGAGATTCACCACCCTTTGAGTGAAGAAGTTCCTCCTCAACTCTGTTCTAAACTGCCCCCCCTTTATCTTGAGGCTGTGCCCTCTAGTCCTACTGTCCTTTCTGAGCAGGAAGAACCTCTTCACCTCTACCCTATCCATCCCCTTCATGTCTCAATGAGATCTCCCCTCATCCTTCTAAACTCTAACGAGTACAAGCCCAGTCTATTCAGCCTCTCCTCATAGCTCAACCCCCTCAACTCTGGTATCAGCCTAGTGAACCTCCTCTGCACTCCCTCCAAGGCCAAAATATCCTTGCGCAAGTGCGGCGACCAAAACTGCACACAGTACTCCAGCTGCGGCCTCACCAGTGCCCTGTACAGTTGCAGCAAGACCTCCCTACTTTTATATTCTATCCCCCTCGCTATGAAGGCTAGCATCCCATTTGCCTCCTGCTGCACCTGTAGGCTGGGTTTTCGTGACTCATGCACAAGGACCCCCAGGTCCCTCTGCACCGTAGCATGCTGCAGCTTTTCGCCATGTAAGTAGTAGTCCTTCCTACCATTATTCCTACCAAAGTGGACAACCTCACACTTGCCAACATTGTATTCCATCTATCTGGACAATAAATGCTGGCCAGCCAGCGGCACCCAAGTCTCACAAAGGAATAAAACAAAAGGGGCATTTATGGGTTAATTATATTGCTGTGGGACTGGAGTCACATGTAGACCAGACTGGGTAAGAACATAGAAACATAGAAGATAGGAGCAGGAGGCCCTTCGAGCCTGCTCCACCATTCATTAAGGTAATGGTTGATCATCCAACTCAATAGCCTAATCCTGTTTTTTCCCCATAACCTTTGATCCCATTTGCTCCAAGTGCTGTATCAAAGAACAAAGAACAAAGAACAACACAGCACGGGAAACAGGCCCTTCGGCCCAACGAGCCCGCGCCGCCGTCCTACTATCTCAGTGACCTATTCATGATTTTAGTCTACGCCTAACGTGCGAGGATCAGGGAGGTCCAATTTAGGGACAATTTTAGTACCCAATCAATCAGCCTAAAAGCACATCTTTGGGGGATGTGGGAGGAAACCGGAGCACCCGGAGGAAACCCACGCAACCACGGGGAGAACGTGCAAACTCCCACAGACACAGGCCCAAATCCATGTGTCCGCACAGCAACAGAGATAGTCTCTGAGCTGTCATGTTGCCCTCGAGATGGTCCAGTTTAAGCACACTAACGACATGAAGCAATAGGCAACTCCCGAAGCAACATCCAAGAGCAGCCCACTACAACCTGCCGCCTGCTGCCTCTTGAATACATTCAATGTTTTGGCATTGGACAGCAGATTTCCTTCCCTAAGGGACATTAGTGAACCAGATGAGTCTTTACAAAAATTGACAATTGTTTCATTAGCCTTTTAATTCCAGATTTTTTAGAGTTCAAATTTCATTATTTGCATGGTGGGATTCGAACGCAGGTCTCCAGAGCCTTAGCTGAGTTACTGGAATAGCAATCCGGTGATAATACCACTTCACCGCTGCCTCTGAAAAATAAAACTATTGATGGTGAATTTTGCTGTTACTGACTGACAAATCTTCCCTTTTCTGATTGCGCACAGCTTATGTTTTGCGGGGTAAGGATATCAGCAGGCATGAGTACCAGGAAGCTGTGTATCTACTGAAGGAGCTGCAGCTGAAATACAAGGAGGCCCGCGAGCAGCTGGCTGTTAACTTTAAAAAGCTGCAAGATAACTGTGGGAAGGCTGACAATGAGACAGAACAGTACGTTAGTTCTGAGAATCCAGCTGCTGAGCCAGATCAGAGCAAGTAGTGGTTGGCAGCTTCGGTCAGGCAGATTCCTGAAGATTTACCTTCCATCTGCCACTGCTCAACCCAGCCACAGAACATTGAAACAATATGTGAAAAAATTATTTTAAGTTATAAAGAAAATGAAATAAATAGTACAATTATTTTGATTGCCAGTATGATTGTTTCTTTCAGTTGTGTTTAAGGAAATTAATCCTGGAGATTAGCAACTGTGACAAGAGTGAACAAAATGGTCAAATTAAATAAAAGACTGGAGTGAATAATAATATCTCACTTTATTTGCTCCTATTTCTGAATTCTTTCATGTTTCTCCATTGTTTTGGGGGGTGGGAATTGCCTTCTGTGCAGTTTTGGGCGCCGCACCTGCGCAAGGATATTTTGGCCCTGGAGGGAGTGCAGAGGAGGTTTACTAGGCTGATACCGGAGTTGAGGGGATTGAGCTATGAGGAGAGGCTGAATAAACTAGGCTTGTACTCGTTAGAGTTTAGAAGAATGAGGGGAGATCTCATTGAGACGTATAAGATGATGAATGGGATGGATAGGATAGAGGTGGAGAGACTCTTCCCGCGCAAAAAAGACAGTAGGACTAGGGGGCACAGCCTCAAGATAAAGGGGAGGCGGTTTAGAACGGAGTTGAGGAGGAACTTCTTCACTCAAAGGGTGGTGAATCTCTGGAATTCTCTGCCCGTTGAAGTGGTGGAGGCTGCCTCGCTAAATATTTTTAAGAAGCGGGTTGATGGGTTTTTGATAAGAGAGGGGATTAAGGGTTATGGGGAGAGGGCGGGAAAGTGGAACTGAGCCACGACAGATCAGCCATGATCTTATTGAATGGCGGGGCAGGCTCGAAGGGCTAGATGGCCTACTCCTGCTCCTATTTCTTATGTTCTTATGTTCTTATTCAGCTAAGTTAGGAAGCTGTTTCTTGTAACCAGGCTGCACTGTCAGAACTCCCACTTATCTGACAAAGGAGCAGTGCTCCGAAAGCTACCAAATAAACCTGTTGGACTTTAACCTGGTGTTGTGAGACTCCTCACTGTGTTTACCCCAGCCCAATGCTGGCATCTCCATGCCAGGATGCACCACCAGTGATTCAGAGATAGAGCGGGACAGTTTTCTTGGAGCTCAAATGAGTTTAATTTCCCACATATCGTATTGAAACCATAGAACAAAGAAAGAGGACAGTATAGCACAGGCATAAGCCCTTCAGCCCTCCAAGCCTACGCCAATCACATTGTCCTTTCTAAACCAACTGTCTGTATCCCTCTATTCCCCGTTTGTTCATATGCCAATCAAGGTAAATCTTAAATGTGGCTAATGTTTTTGATTTATTATTGTCACCTGTATTAACATAGTGAAAAGTATCATTTCTTGTGTGCTATACAGACAAAACATACCGTTCATAGAGAAGGAAAGGAAAGCATGCAGAATGCAGTGTTAGTTATAGCTAGAGTGTAGAGAAAGATCAACTTGCAAGGCAAGTCCATTCGAAAGTCTGACAGCAGCAGGGAAGAAGCTGTTCTTGAATCAGTTGGTACGTGACCTCAGACTTTTGTGTCTTTTTCCCGGTGGAAGAGAGAATGTCCGGGGTGCGTGGGGTCCTTAACTATGCTGGCTGCTTTGCTGAGGCAGCGGAAAGTGTAGACAGAGTCAATGGATGGGGGGGCTGGTTTGAAGAAGAGAAGATTTGGATTAGATTTGATAGAAGCGTTTAAAATTATGAGGGGCTTGACAGCCAGGGAAATACTGTCAGATCTGTGTATCTGCCTCAGTTGGCAGTGCATTCCAGGCCCCCACCACCCTCTGTGTAAAAAACCTTCTCCTGCACATCTCCACTGAACTTTCCCCCCCTTATCTTGAACTTGTGCCGCCTTGTAATTGTCGTTTCTGCTCTGGGAAAAAGCTTCCAATTGTTCACCCTATCTATACCCCTCAAAATTTTATAAACTTCTATCAGGTCGCCCCCTCAGCCTCCATCTTTCCAGGGAGAAGAATCCCAGTTTATTCAATCTCTCCTTACAGCTAATACCCTTTGTACCAAACAACATCCTGGTAAACCTTTTCTGTACTCCCTCCAAAGCCTCCATGTCATCCTGGTAGTGTGGTGACCAGAATTCCAAATTTTGTCTAACCAACATTTTATACAAGTGTAACATAATTTGCCAACTTTTATACTCGATGCCCTGTCCAATGAAGGCAAGCGTGCCCATATGCTTTCTTCACCACCTTTTCCACCTGTGCTGCCACTTTTAAGGATGTGGGCCTGTACTTCCAGGTCACTCCGTGTGTCTATGCTGATTGTTCTACTATTTATTTCATAATTCCCACCTGAATTGGATTTACCAAAATGCATCAATTCACATTTGTCTAGATTAAATTCCATTTGCAAATTAGAGTCATAGAGGTTTACAGCATGGAAACAGGTCCTTCATGCTGTCCTTTTTTTTAAACCCCTAAGCTAATCCTAATTGCCCACATTTGGCCCATATTCCTCTATACCATTCTTATAGAGAATGGGATCAATGGGATGAAGGAATACAATATCAAGGGTAGGCGTCTTAGCTGCGTTGAAGAGCAGAGGGATCTTGGGGTCCGGGTCCATAGAACTCTTAAATCGGCCTCGCAGGTGGAGGATGTGGTCAAGAAGGCATATGGTGTACTGGCCTTCATTAATCAAGGGATTGAGTTTAGGAGTCAGGAGGTAATGCTGCAACTTTATAAACCCTTGTCAGACCCCACTTGGAGTACTGTGCGCAGTTCTGGTCACCTCACTATAGGAAGGACGTGGAAGCTATTGAAAGGGTACAGAGGAGATTTACAAGGATGTTGCCTGGATTGGGAGGCATGCCTTATGAAGATAGGTTGAGGGAGCTGGGACTCTTCTCCCTGGAGAGACGAAGGTTGAGAGGTGACCCGATAGAGGTTTATAAGATGTTGAGAGGAATAGATAGGGTGGATTCTCGGAGGCTATTTCCCAGGGCTGAAATGGTCACTACGAGAGGACACAGGTTTAAGGTGCAGGGAAGCAAGTACAGAGAAGATGTTAGGGGTAAGTTTTTCACTCAGAGCGTGGTGAATGAATGGAATCGGCTGCCGTCGGTGGTGGTGGAGGCAAACTCGCTGGGGTCTTTTAAAAGACTTCTGGATGAGTATATGGAATTTAATGGGATTGGGGGTTATAGATAGGTCTATGGCTTAGTAGGTATACAAGTGATCGGCGCAACTAGTGGGCCGAAGGGCCTGTTTGTGCTGTAGTGTTCTATGTTCTATGTTTTATCCATGTAATTGTCTAAATGTTCTTTAAAAGACAGTGCAGCAGGTGGTCAGGAAGGCGAATGGGATGCTGGCCTTCATAGCGAGGGGGATTGAATATAAAAGTAGGGAGGTCTTACTGCAGCTGTATAGGGCATTGGTGAGGCCGCAGCTGGAGTACTGTGTGCAGTTTTGGGCGCCGCACCTGCACAAGGATATTTTGGCCCTGGAGGGAGTGCAGAGGAGGTTTACTAGGCTGATACCGGAGTTGAGGGGATTGAGCTATGAGGAGAGGCTGAATAAACTAGGCTTGTACTCGTTAGAGTTTAGAAGAATGAGGGGAGATCTCATTGAGACGTATAAGATGATGAATGGGATGGATAGGATAGAGGTGGAGAGACTCTTCCCGCTCAAAAAAACAGTAGGACTAGGGGGCACAGCCTCAAGATAAGGGGGAGGCGGTTTAGAACGGAGTTGAGGAGGAACTTCTTCACTCAAAGGGTGGTGAATCTCTGGAATTCTCTGCCCGTTGAAGTGGTGGAGGCTGCCTCGCTAAATATTTTTAAGAAGCGGGTTGATGGGTTCTTGATAAGAGAGGGGATTAAGGGTTATGGGGAGAGGGCGGGAAAGTGGAACTGAGCCACGACAGATCAGCCATGATCTTATTGAATGGCGGGGCAGGCTCGAAGGGCTAGATGGCCTACTCCTGCTCCTATTTCTTATGTTCTTATGTTCTTAAAATGGTATCCACCTCTGTTCCTACCTCTGGCAGCTTGTTCCAGACATTCACCACCCTCTGTGTGAAAAAATTGCCTCCTTTGTATCGCTCCCCTTTCACCTTAAACCTATGCCCTCTAGTTTTAGACTCCCCTACCTTTGGGGAGTCTAAAACTTTGCCCAATTTTCCAGTCTGTCTATATCCTGCTGTATTCTCTGACAATCTTCATCATCATCTGTAACTCCACCAATCTTAGTATCATCCTCAAACTTGCTAATCAGACCAGCTGTGTTTTCTTCCAAGCCATTTATATATATATATATATTACAAACAGCAGATGTCCCAGCACTGATCCCTGTGGAACACCACTAGTAAGAAGTCTGACAACATCAGGTTTAAGTCCAACACCAGCATCTCCACATCATGAACACCACTAGTTGCAGACCTGTATTCAGAAAAACATCCACCGCTACCCCCCTGTCTTCTATGGTCAAACCAGTTCTGAATCCAGTTCTAGCTAGTTCACTCCTGATCCCATAAGATTTAATCTTTTGCACCAGCCTGCCATGGGGGACCTTGTCAAATGCATCACTAAAGTCCATGTAGACAACATCCACAGCCCTCATAGCATTCAGAACAAATGGATCACCATGAAACAAGAACCATCTACACTTCAGAGACAATGCAGAGGTGAACAGATCTCATGACCTTATCTTTGTAAAGACCTCCAACCCGCCTAACACTGCGTTCCTCCAATTTTGGCCTCTTGTGCATCTCAAATTTCCTTAGCTCTACCATTTGTGGCTGTGTTTCAACTTCCCTAAGCTCAAAGCTTTAAGTTCTCTGCCTAAACTTCTGTCTCATTCCTCTTCCAAGGTATTCCTTAACACCTATCTCTGACAAAATCTCGGTCACCTGTTCTAATATCTCCTTTGACCAAGAGTCAAGATTGATCTTGGGCGACACCATGGCACAGTGGTTAACACTGCTGCCTCACAGCACCAGGGACCTGGGTTTGATTCCTAGCTTGGGTCACTGTCTGTACGGAGCCTGCATTTTCTCCCCGTGTCTGCGTGGATTTCCTCCGGTTTCCTCTTTCAGTCTGAAAGACATGCTGGTTAGGTACACTGACCCAAATAAGCACCAAAGTGTGATGACTAGGGAAATTCACAGAGACTTCATTGCAGTGTTAATGTAAGCCTTACTTGTGACTAGTAAATAAATTTTAAACTTCACTTTGATCTGATTATATTCCGTGATAGTATTGTACTAGCCCTCGTCCCTTTCATTAGGGGAACCATCCTCTCAGTATCCATCCTGCCAAGTCCTGTCAGGATCTACTGTTTGAATAAGATCACCACTCATTCTTCTAAATTCCAATGGACACAGGCCCCATTTTTCCACATAAGACAACCCCTTCATCCCAGGGATCAGTCAAGTGTCTTTCTCTGATAAATGCAAGATTATCCACTACAAATACAAGCCTTATTTGAGATTTCTCTCCATGCTCCTGGAGTGGGAGTTGTCAAGGAAGTGGGAAGGAGCATTTAATAGCTTCCTTAGCAGGTCATGATGGTGATTATCAGATGGTAAACCAGACAATATGTAGCAACACTCTCTTGGGTTCAAACCCCATTTCAGCTGCTTCAGTCCATAATCCAAGCTGACATTAAGTGCAATACTGAGGGTCTGCTGTACTGTTAGAGATGCTGTCTTCTGGATGAGACACTAACTTAAAGCTGTGTCTGCCTCTTTCTAAGACAGATGTAAAATATCCCACAATCGCTGGTCCAGTATTTATGCCTCAAAGTCATCAAAACAGATTTTGCTGTTTGTAGGACCTTACTAAGTGTAAATTAGTTGTCCTACAACAGTTCAAAATTTAACAATTCAGAAATACTTAATTGGCTGCAGGTGCTATGGGACATTTCAAAGCAATATAAGAACATAAGAAATAGGAGCAGGAGTAGGCCATCTAGCCCTTCGAGTCTGCCCTGACATTCAATAAGATCATGGCTGATCTGAAGTGGATCAGTTCCACTTTCCTGCTTTCTCCCCATAACCCTTAATTCCCTTGTCTATCAAAAACCTATCTACCTGTGACTTAAATATATTTAGCGAGGTAGCCTCCACCACTTCAACGGGCAGAGAATTCCAGAGATTCACCACCCTTTGAGTGAAGAAGTTCCTCCTCAACTGATCTAAACTGCACCCCCCCCCTTATCTTGAGGCTGTGCCCTCTAGTCCTGCTATCCTTTCTAAGCGGGAAGAATCTCTCTACCTCTATCCTATCTATCCCTTTCATTATCTTATACGTCTCTATAAGATCCCCCCTCATCCTTCTAACATCTAAACGTGTGCTGCATTTCTTTTTACAAGAAACTCACTGGTAGAGCCAAAGTTTCCTGACAGGAAAAAATCAATTGTTTGAAGAACATGATGTGAGCCTGCTTGTCCCCCCTGCTACAGCATATAATTATCTTTAAGGGATTCTGTGGCATAATGGTAATGCTATTGGAATAGCAACTCAGACCTTCACTGACGCTGCAGGGACACAAGTTCAAATCCTACAACTGCAGCCAGTGGAATTTAAATTCAATTAATAAATCCAAAATGCTAGCCTCAATAATGATCATAAAACCCATATGGTTCACTAATGTCCTTCATGGGAGAAAATCAGCAACTCTTAACCTGGTGCGGCCTCGTGTTCAGAACTTGCAATAAAATAAAAATTAAGGAATTTAACCATCGAGAATTTGCTCTGGTGGGTATATGATTAAGAGAACAAGTTATTTTAAAATATAAATTGGGTGGAAGACAGGTTGACTGAGATCAAGGAATTGAAGTCTTTAATATGTGGATTAGCCTAGCACCACTGTAAACAGATGCTTACCAAAGACAAATGGTTAACAATAGGGCATAGAACTTCAGGAATTAAAGCAAAGATCTTACAAGTTCAAAAGAGGTGAGGGTGAATTTCACTTACATGAAGTCATCCTTTGAGAACTTAAGAAATGTAATTAAGAGGAGCCTTTAGGAGTAGTGCAGATAAGATTAAAAAAAATCCATATATCGCTGACACAGTCCATTCTATACAAAGAACTGTTCCAAGATCGCAGCCACATACAGCAGAAAGCTGTGTTCTCTGCAAATAAGCAGGTGCCTGGAGAAATCTTATTTGAGCAGTTATTTTGTCTCTATTGTAAACCAGAAGCAGTCTCTCGGGAGATATAGGTGCCAGGTGTGGTTAACTATTGCTGGATTTTGCTTTGCTTTTAATTTTGAAACTTATGGGATGTTGTTTGGGAAGGTTTAGCTCTGGGATTAGGAAAATAGAGGGATTTGGGATTGGGTCAACTTAACGGTATTGGGTATATTCAATAAGGCAAAGTGTTTTCTTAAAGTCTTTTTTAAACTATTTAATAAACATTTATTTTTGTTTAGAATTATTAGAAGACTGGAACATTCTTCACTGGTTTTACATCATTTCTTACATTATACCAAATTGCAAAAATACAGTAAAGAACCAAAATCCCAGGTTTCCCTTCTGGAATTTAGAATACACTGCACATTGACACAGCAGTTAGCACTGATGCCTCACAGCACCAGAGACCTGGGTTCAATTCCAGCCTTAGGAGACTGTGAGAAGAGTTTCCTCATGTCCGTGTGGGTTTCCTCCGGATGCTCTGGTTTCCTCCCACAGTCCAAAGATGTACAGGTTAGGTGGATTGGTCATGTTAAATTGCCCCTGAGTGTTCAAGGATGCATAGGTTAGGTGGATTAGTTATGGTACATGAGGGGTTACAGGAATAGGGTGGGGGAAGAGGACCTGGTTAAGATACTGAGAGAGTTGGTGTGGACTCAATGGATTGAATGGCCTCTTCTGTACTGTAGGGATTTTATGATTCCTTACTGGCATTTAACATCAACTGGGTTCTTAACATTACATGGCTCCAGACCCATAGTAATGTAGTTGACTCTTAACTGCCCTCTGAAATGGCTGAGTGAGCCATGTAATTGTATAGCTCAAGAGCGATTAAGGATGACAATACAATAAGTAGTAGGGCATGTCACCCTTCAAGTCTGCTCTGTCATTCAATATGATCTTGGCCAATCTTGGGTTCAACTCCATTTTTCCACCTGGTCCCCATATCTCTTAATTGCTGAGAGATCAAAACTCTTGTCTACCCCACAGACTTAAACATATTCAATGATGGAGCATCCAAAAGCATACAGGGTAGAGAATTCCAAAGATCCGCAATCCTTTGAATGAAGAATTTTCTCACTTCTGTTCTTATCCTAAGACTGTTCCCCCATGTTTTACATACGCCACCCAGCAGAAACAATCTTTTTTTCCTTAAGTGCAGATTTGGCCAATCGTGTCTGCACCGACCCTCCAACAGAGCATCCTACCCAGGCCCTATCCCTGTAACCTCTTATTTACCCTGTTAATCCCCCTAACCCACACAACTTGGGACAGTAGGCAGCAATTTACCACAGCCAATCCACCTGATTTGCACATCTTTAGACAGTGGGAGGAAACCAGAGCACCTGGGGAAAACCCACGCAGACATTGGGAGAACATGCAGACTCCATACAGTTACTCAAGGCCAGAATTGAACCTGGATCTCTGGAGCTGAGGTAGCAGTGCTAACCACTGTGCCACCATGTCACCCTTTTAGCATATACCCTATCATAAGCAGCAGTAGGCCATTCAGCCCATCGAGCCTGCTCTGCCATTCAATATGATCATGGCTGATCTCATCTTGGCCTCAGCTTCACTTTCCTGCCCATTCTCCATAATCCTTCAACCCCATTACTAATTAAAAATCTGTCTATCTCCTCCTTAAATTTACTCAATGTCCCGCCATCCACCCCGTTCTGGGACAGTGAATTCCAGATTTGCCACTCTTTGGGAAAAATGTTTTAAATCTGCCATCCATTATCCTAAAACTATGACCTCTTGTTCTAGATTGCCCCACAAGAGGAAACATCCTCCCCACGTCCACTTTGTCAAACCCTTTATCATATTGTGCACTATCAAACCCCTGCAGAATTTTATAGATTTCAATGTAATCACCTCCCATTCTTCTAAACTGCAGAGAATATAAACCCAATTTACTCAGCCTCTCATCATTGGACACCGCCCCCCCCCCCCCCCCCCCCAGGGGCCGATTTAATGAACCTTCACTGTAACCCCCCAAATGCTAGTTTCAAGTTTATCCTTTCTGAAATGTGGAGGTCTAAACTTCACACAGGTTTGCAGATGTGGTTTCACCAAAACCCTGTACAATTGCAGCAAAACTTCTTTATTCTTGTGCTCCAGTCCCTTCACAATAAAGGCCAACATGCTGTTTGTCTACCCAATTGCTTGCTGTTACCTGCATGTACAAGCACATTCAAGTCTTGTTGAACATAAACACTTACAAGTTTTTTCTAAAAAATATATTTTATTCTTAAGACCAAAGTGAATAGTTTCACACTTCCCTATGTTGTACTCTACTTGCTATTGTGTTGCCCACTCATTTAACCTGTCCAGAACTCTTTGCAGTCTCACTCTGACCTTCCCACCACCTTGGTATCATTAGCAAATTTTCTTACATTATTCTCTGACCAAATCAGCATACTCACACCCAAGAACAAATGGGAAAAATGTGACAATCTGTAGAGCATCATCATTGAGTATCTTTAGACAAGGACTGAATTATCAGAGCTATCACAGGATTGATATCTAACTGTGACAAATCTGAGTTATGCCTCATCAAAGTATTGTACATATTTACACAAACTGGCAGCCTCCAGCACAGAAAACGTGCATTTGTAAAGCACCATGTCATATCCTAGTGTTTATCAACAGAAAACTTCCAAATTAAATTTGACACAATTTATGTACGGACACTGCAAAATTCAACGGAGGTGGGTGATGGTTTAAGCTGCTTACTGGTGGTGCTGATCGACAGGGGTACACTGGTACCCTATCAGAATGTCCTGTTCAAAGATTTAAGGTTAATATGCAGGTTCAGTTGGCAGTTAGGAAGGCAAATGCAATGTTAGCATTTATATTGAGAGGGCCAGAACAGAAGAGCAGGGATGTATTTCTGGGGCTGTACAAGGCCCTGGTCAGACCCCATTTGGAGTATTGCGAGCAGTTTTGAGCCCATATCTAAGGATGTACTAGCCTTGGAAAGGATCCAGAGGAGGTTCACAAGCACGATCCCTGGAGTAAAGAACTTGTCGTATGAAGAACGGTTGAGGACTCTGGGTCTGTACTCGTTGTTGTTTAGAAGGATGTGGGGGGGTGGTTCTTATTGAAACTTACAGGATACTGCAAGGCCTGGGTAGAGTGGAGAGGATGTTTCCACTAGTAGGAAAAACTAGAACCAGAGGGCACAACCTCAGGCTAGAGGGACAATTCTTTAAAACAGAGATGAGGAGGAATTTCTTCAGCCAGAGTGGTGAATCTATGGAACTCTTTGCCACAGAAGGCTGTGGAGGCCAGGTCATTGAGTGTCTTTAAGACAGAGATAGATAGGTTCTTGATTAATAAGGGGATCAAGGGTTATGGGAAAGGGCTGGAGAATGGAGATGAGAAAAATATCAACCATGATTGAATGGTGGAGCAGACTCAATGGGCCAAGTGGCCTAATTTTGTTTCTATGTCTTATGAAATTGAAGAAACAGGTTTAATGTTCCTCCAAAAGATGACACTTGCTAACTATCAATTGAAGTACAGGCAGGTGAACTGCACTGAACGGCACATGATGTGAGCATAAACAGACACTTACTGACAGGGTTGGTTAAATCAGTGATTAAAAACTGATTCTGGTTCCTTCATCAATGGCAAACAAAACTCCCCAGATAATTAAACTGGGTGTGTCAGCCTTAACTAAATGCCCAAGTCTCTGGAGTGGGACCTGAACCCACAGCCTCTGAGGTTTGGGCTGGCAGTCATTGTTTCTTTTTATTTGTTGTCCATTTTGCAGATCCATTGGCAGGTCTGTCATTTGAAGAGAGGCTAAATTGTTTAGGTTATAGTCATTGAAAGAGTGAGAGGGAATCTCACAGAAACTTATAAAATTCTAACAGGGTTAGACAGGGTCGATTCAGAAAGAATGTTCCTGACGGGTGGGGGAGTCCAGAACTAGGGGGTAGTTTGAGGATAAGGGGGTAAACCTTTTAGAACTGAGGTGAGGGGAAATGTCTTCACCCAGAGGGTGGGGAATGTGTGGAATTCACTCCCACAGAAAGTAGTTGGGGCCAAAATGTTGTGTCTGATTTCAAGAAGAAATTAGATTTAGCTCTTGGGGCTAAAGGGATCGAGGAAGGGGGGCAGAAATCAGGATATTGAATTTGATAGTTAGCAAGTGTCATCTTTTGGAGGAACATTAAACCTGTTTCTTCAATTTCATAAGACATAGAAACAAAATTAGGCCACTTGGCCCATTGAGTCTGCTCCACCATTCAATCATGGCTGATATTTTTCTCATCTCCATTCTCCAGCCCCTTCCCCTAACCCCTGATCCCCTTATTAATCAAGAACCTATCTATCTCTGTTTTAAAGACACTCAATGACCCGGCCTCCACATCCTTCTGTGGCAAAGAGTCCCACCAATTCCCCACTCTCTGCATGATCAAGATGAATGGTGCAGCAGACTCTCCTGCTTCTATTTTCCAATTTTGACACCTTTAAAATGCCAAATTCCAGACTGGTAACAATGTTAACCTCAATATTCCTATCCCCAGTACTTTAATAGCAATAATTATCCATTTGGGATGCCACTGGTGTTAAAATAAGAGATTAAAACCTCAAGTATTTTAACTTTGCCAGTGCTTCTGAAGCTCAGAAACACTAGGGCTGGGATTCTCAGGGTGAGGTTTCACTGTCCAGCCTTCTCCAAAATCAAGATTTACCATCTTTGTATTATTAATACAGACGAAAGCAGATTAATAACTTCACGCAGTGGAAATAAATTCAGTTACAATGGAACCTCCCACTCCAACTACCTGCTAGGACACAGAACCTGTCACAGGTAACAAGTGATCAACTCCCAACTTGTGATATCTGGGAGGTGTGGGGGGAAGTTAATGAAGTTTCACTTTTTTTGCCACAGAACAATGGAGACAGACACCAGAAAAAGCAAACAAGATAGACTGGACAGTCTTTTTCTTTATATACGCACACACAGAGATCCCTCAGACCAACTCCTTTTGGCACTAATTTGTCAAGTTTCAGCATAAAATTTCACTCTGTGCAAACATCGCTTATGTAACTGCGTTCTCCTTTCCTGAAAATTCTTTCACAAACTCTTCTCCTTAACATTTTTTTTATATCTCTCTTTGGCAAATATTTCTCCTCTAAAGAATTTAAACGGATTAAGAGGAGACTAAGTGCTTTACTGGATTTTGTATAAAGTATATTAACAAAATATCCACTTGTTCCATTAGTCCAATATTGGTTTCATACACAAAATGTCTTCATACTTTCCACATCATTACAAAAATAGTTAGCCCTTGTTTTAATTTCCCATTCCAGTTTAGGAGCCAATACAGGAAGTAATTTAATCGACAGGGTTTAAAGAATGAATTGCCATAGTACAACAAACACTAGTGTGAACAAAACACACATCTGACAGGCAGACGGGAAGGAATGGAGTCGGGGGGGGGGGAAAGACTTATGTGTGGGGTGTGAACACTGGTATTAACCTGTGGCACCAAATGGTCTGTGCTGTACATGCGAAATTAACTCATGAGAATATGCAACGCATTCTGGCACCTGGTTAACCTGGCTTCCAGCGGGTTCCACTGTGATCTCTTTCTGACGACCTGCATTCCAAGCTCACCCATTAACACATTTCGCTCTGGACAGCGTGTAGAGCAAAGCAGTGAGTACGAGGATCTCAGGAGTCACTGCATTAGCTACCAGAGCAAAGATTGACAAGGGTCCATCGATTTTTTTTTTGAATGGTCAGATCCTCAAGTTGCTCCTCACTGATTTCTCGCTTTAGAGTGCACTCACATTCAGCACTGTGACACCACGTCAAGCAGAGAGAGCAAGGACTTCTCGCTAAGGAATCCCCTTGTTCCTCACCCTGCAATGGAATCAGCTTGCAGCTAACTCCGACTTGCCCTCTTCATGAGAGGAGCTTGCAGGAATTGGAGAGGGTGGCACACGGCAAGGACAGTGGCTCACAAGTTCAGAGAATCAGAGGAAGTCGAGGTCCACACTGATGTGTCCAGAACCCAGAGATTACAGTGTGGTTAATGTGTGCAGGCTGCTCAATACGTACACCAGGTTATTTTACCTGCAGGTTTCACAGAGGCACAATGTTTTAAAAGAAATATTCAAAAGAATACTGGTGACTTTCTATAAGCGTAGCAAGTACCGATTACACTGCTAGACCTAAAGCATTGAATAGCACGGAGAAGGTGAACTGGGCTATGTTTACCTGCAGGTTTGGAGGAATTTCTGAAAAGTACAAATTTTTAAACAATGTAAAGAAAATAAACTCTTCTCTCAAGATGGTGATTTAACAACCTTCAGTAGAATGAAAGTGTTCAGGGGGATTTCTGGGTGCCGGCGGGGTAAGCTGCTGTCACCATACCAAAGGGGTGTTTCTCGTTTACCATCAGTTATTCCGTTGGCTTCACAGCAGCTCTGCTGCAGCCTCACCCACCTTCCACAGGCAAAGTGGCACATCGATCAGATACATCCACCTGCGGGAGAGTTCTTGGAACACACATAAAGGGTTACAGGTGTACTGTGCGCTAGGGGCAGTTTCCTATTCAATCGGAATCAACAAGGGCAACAAAACATTCAGTCGTCATTCATAGATGGAATTCCTGGGCCACTTAATAGGAGCTTGGGAAATGATGCCACACTTTCCACTATCTTGCACACTGGCTCTCCCTCAGATTATGAAGTGGTGGGGGAGGGGGAATGTTTAAATCATGACCCTCTGGCCCAGCGATATTGCTGGGTCAGGGAAGAGGGGGGGCCTTATGGAACTGCTGATCATTTCCTGCCAGTTAGACCAGGAGAGAGACAGATGCTCAAACCCTGACCAACTCTGATGCATTGCTTCAGGCAGGGGTACGTGCTGACAGCATTAAATACCCCTCCCAACATGATATGGAAATAGGATTAGTGAAGGAAACGGAAACCAGGAGGAGGGATCAGAAACACAAATCCTCCTTTTGCAACCCCAGAGAATTGATCCCCTTTTTAAAAAAAAATCACTCTCAATTATGACAAGGTCATTTGCAGGCACAGAGCCTGTGATGTGCAATATTCTACAGTCCACAATGTCCCCTCTCCCCAAACCTTACTCCAACAACACAACCCCAGTACTACCCCCCCCAGGGTAGGGATGGGGAGTGACATCCTCAGCCTGGGTGGCTTCTGCTCCATTGTGTCCAATTAGATATTTTAATACCAGCAGCAGATTGGCCTGTGGAAAAAGGAATCAGGAGTATGAATCTTCAACAATCACATCCATCACTTCTCTGATTACACAGGGCATTTGGGTTCCACCCAACCACACAGGGCTGGAGCTGGAAGCTCAAAACCTTGGGTGATCCATTGTTTAGATTGCTCTAGGGTTGAGGGAGATGGGGGAAGAAAGTCAAACAGTGAAATTACAGTCAGTAATTCTGCAGCAACAACAAGAAGGACCAAAAAAAACTGTGTGAAGTGAAAGACTGTATTATTCCTGTACGGGCTGCAGATCACACAGACTGGAAGGCAGAGAGCGCGAGGCAGAGCAGAGGGGATACACCATCCCAGTCCAGCTACTTCGCTCTGAAGTTGGTTTTTGTCCGTAGTGGATAACCATCCTGGCTGCCTTTCTGACGGTTAACAGCAGTCCGCTCCAAATTGTAGCGTCTCTGCAGCCTGACTGCCATCTTCCGGTCCTCTTCCTCTTGTCGCACGCTAGTGAAAGATACCTGGGCGTTAATGCTGCTGTTCCCCTCCGGGTTCCGCTTTTCCCGTTTGATTTTGGATGCTGCTGTGTGCTTGGTCTTATGGTGTCTTTTCCTGCCGCGTTGTGGCTGGGAGGACTCATTCAATCCACTTCCACTGCCGACCAGTCCTTTGCTTTGCTTTGAGCCAGTGCGTGCAGGAATCGAGCCGCTGGAACCGTGGTGAGGCCCATTCGCCTGCTTCGCAGCCTCTCGCCAGACAGGACTCAGCTCCGCACTGCTGTTCCACACCTGGGAATGCTCAAGGCTGGGCTCAGGAAGCTCACCAGATTCCGAGTAGTCCATGAGCCGAAGGGTGCTCTGCGAGTCTAAACATCCAAGCCCCCTGGGGGAGCAGGAGGCTGAAGTCAGTTCCATCCCAGTGAGCTCGTCCACTGTCTCCAGCTTGGGAACAGCACCTTCGTCGTCGTCCTCCTCCTCCTCCAAGGTCAGAGTACTTTTTGAAGCCATCTTCGCCTCATGGCGGTCCTGCAGGATCTGGCCCCATTTCTCCAGGAGATTGGGGTTCAGGTCATACGAGGTGGTGGTTGTTGGTTTGTGGAAGCCACAGCCCAGGTTCCGGGGGGTCGATTTGACAATTTGGGGTTTCATCACTCTTCCATCTGGCAGTTTCTTGGGAGGGGTACAGGGTGAGCAGATGATAGGCTTGAAGTGGTTAAACTCCCCAGAGATGCTGTCGTTGCTGTCAGGGCTGGCTGACCGCTCCCTCTTGCACGGTCCCGATACTGTTGGGTCACTAGGGGACCGCTTCTCTGAGCTCAGGTTGGGGGCAGAGTTGGAACGGCTGTTTTCAGAGGAGGCCAGGATATTGACTGCATTGTTGGTGCCGAGTGAATGGGCGGAAACCGAAACTGTCTAAAAACAAAAGGGAGAAAGATTGGAGAGGAACCATCATAGATAAAATCATGGTCTTGAACAGCTGGAAACCGTTGGACACTTGTGAAACTCACCATCACATGAATATGAGAATCATTATCTGTCACAGAAGAGGAAGCTAGCTGAGCAAAACAGCAAAAGAAGGATAGACACTAGGGTAAAGGGAAAAGGAGTGGGGAGACAGTTGTGCGGAGCATAAAAAGCAGCAGGGACCTGATGGGCTGAACAATCATCTCAGCATCACCTGTATTAATTCTCCTCAGAATCTCATGTTTCAGTAAGATCAACTCTCATTCTTCTGAACTCCAGTGAGTGTAGGCTTAACCTTCCCACGCAAGATAAACCCCTTCATCCCAGGAATCAACCTAGTGAATCTTCGCTGAACTGCCTCTTCTGCAAATGTCTTAAATAAGGAGACCACAACTGTAAAGTACTGGCAGAACTGAAAACTTCACTCAGTACTGGTGACCATGAAACTATCATCGATTATCCAACTGGTTCACTAATGTCCTTTAGAGAAGGAAATCCTTACCTGGTCTGGCCTACATGTGACACCAGAGCCACAGCAATGTGGTCAAGTCTTACCTGCCCTCTGAAATGGCCGAGTGAGGCACTCAGTTCAAGGGCAATTAGGGATGGGGTAACAAATGCTGGCCCAACCAGTGACACCCACATCCCCTGAAAGAATAAAGGAAATTGGAGAAAGCAGACAAAGGAAGGCTCTTGTGCCCACTATTGGAACAGCATCACCCATATTTCCAAACAATAGGCAAATTACATTACCACCTAGCAAGGTGCAGCAAACCTCACTATGGCAATGCCATTCCTGCTGTAGTCATGGGTACCTTGGTTCTGCTGTCGTTGCGAGGGGTTGGTCTTCGGCTCTGGTTATTTTCCACTGGCGTGCTCCAGCTCCGGTTCTCCTCCGAGTTGACACTCAGCGTACTGCAATAAGGAGCCAAGAGTGAGGGAGAGGCAGCTTCATTCCTGGCCATTTCAGCAACAACCTGTATTTATATACAGCCCTGAACGTCGCAAAGTCACACAAGGTGTTTCACAGAAATCATTACTGATAGAAATTGACACTAAGCCATAGGAGACGATATTAGGGACACATGGTCAGAAACTTGCTCAAATACGTGAGTTTTATTCAGCGTATTAAAAGACAGAAAGAGACGCGGGGAGATTTCGGAAGTGAATTCCAGCCCAGGCGGCTGAAGGCGCAGTTGCCGATGGTGGACTGTACAATGAAGCTGTACTATTTATATACGTTATGTTAAGGAGGGACTACTTTAAGATTCAGTGTTTTGTTACAAGCAGTTGGTTTGTCTGGCAGGCGTACAGCAGACGCTGGAAAGCAGGATAATTACTGATTTTGGCCATCTAAGTGTTTATTTAGCAGAAGGCTTAATGAGTTTGTTTACAAAGGAAGAGGACCCTTGGGGTGTTTTCTTGGCTAATGTAATGGAGAGTTAGGTATATAGGATCATTTAGTCATGTGATACTCGAAATGGAATGAGCTAGGTTTGCAGCTGAGAAAAAGTTTTCTGAGTTTAGTTGCCGGAGAGGATTGCTTAAAAATAGCAGCCTACAAACATCGCGCTCTCTCCAAATTCACTCTGGGAGCTCCAAGGCTGTTAACACAAGTCAAAGCAAGTCTGCCTGAATTTGCCGATTATTTTCAAACAGGGGTTAAAGTCTAGAAGAGAAATATTGCTCAACTGGAACGGAATAGTAAGAAGAAGTTAAGAGTTTGTTTCTTGTTCAATGTTTTAAGAGTTAAACTGATTCATTTTGTTAGAGGTCTATTTAAACTGTGTTATGGATGAAGCTTGTTTTGATAAAATAATTCCTAATTCATCAGTGGAATTACTCCCAAGGTGAAGCATCCTTTCCTCACACCAATGCTGGAATAGAAGATTTGTTGGAGTGTAATTTTGATATACATTATACTTGTGATTTCCAATCTGACACCCTGACAATTTATGAAGATTAAGATTCCCTTGGAATCCAAAACTGGAAGTTAGCAGTGATGTCAGAAGGTCACAGGGCTTTAGGATTTTACAGAGATTGGGAGAGGGAGGAGGGCCCTGGAGGGATTTGAACACGCAGATGAGAATTGTCAGACTGTGGTGTTGCTGGAGCAGCAGCCAATGTAGATCAGCCAGCAGAAGGGGCAATGGGTCAACACAGCTTGGTGTGAGTTGGGGCACAGCCAGCAGAGTTTCCGTTCAGAGGATTGTTGTTTCATTACAGCCGCACGATACACCAAGAGGTCAGGACTCGGGTTACCTTGCAAACCGACCAGAATTGTTGGCATTCAGCCTGTTGTTGGCTCCTGATCCCCACTGTCGGGTAGACATGCGTTTGACTGGTTCCTCGTTCTCTGAATCCGACATATTATCTATAGCCTGTGGGAAAAAAATCTAATATATCATCTCATATCTGAGTAAACAAACTGAAACTTCCTCCATTAAAATAACCTGATGACACTTACTGAGTAGCACATGCACCAAAGAACAAACAAAATTACAGCACAGGGACAGGCCCTTTGGCCCTCCAAGCCTGCACCGACCATGCTGCCCAACTGAACAAAAATCTCCTACCGTTCCAGGGACCATATCCCTCTATTCCCATGCCATTCATGTATTTGTCAAGACGCCCCTTAAAAGTCACTACTGCATTCGCTTCCACCACCTCCCCTGGCAACAGGTTCCAGGCATCCACTACTCTCTATGTAAAAAATCTGCCTCGTACATCTCCTTTAAACCTCACCCCTTGCACCTTAAGCCTGTGCGACCAGAAGATGGTTTCACTGGTAAATTAGTTTGGTTGGTACTACTTTATCCTCACATCACCACAAGTTCAGCAATAAGCCAGGCGTCACTCAGGGGGTCAGTGCTGAGGGAGCGCCGCACTGTCAGGGGGTCAGTGCTGAGGGAGCGCCGCACTGTCAGGGGGTCAGTGCTGAGGGAGCGCCGCACTGTCAGGGGGTCAGTGCTGAGGGAGCGCCGCACTGTCAGGGGGTCAGTGCTGAGGGAGCGCCGCACTGTCAGGGGGTCAGTGCTGAGGGAGCGCCGCACTGTCAGGGGGTCAGTGCTGAGGGAGCGCCGCACTGTCAGGGGGTCAGTGCTGAGGGAGCGCCGCACTGTCAGGGGGTCAGTGCTGAGGGAGCGCCGCACTGTCAGGGGGTCAGTGCTGAGGGAGCGCCGCACTGTCAGTTCTGCTTTCTCTGGGTGTACAGACCACAACCTACATTAGGAATCAGCGAATTTGCCTCAATGTCCTGGGCCAATATCACTAAAGTCGGACGTGCCTGTCACAGCGTTTCAGTTTCCCAGTACAAAAGGAGACAAGCTTGGCCTTTTAACCTACATTCCCCCTCGAGCAGCATCAAACCAGATGAACTGGTTCCTCATTTCCTCCTAGTTGTGCTGCTATGATTTGTCCTCTCCTGTTCTGATGTAGTGACATGGCTCCTTGCGCCTGGGATGTGTTTTCAGACATTCTAACTATCCCTCATCCCCAACTCCCTCTGTCTTGAAACGGTATTCACATTGGTATAGTCATTCCATCATCATTTGCAGGTCTAACATTCAGGGAGAGGGCAAGGGAGAACAAGGGAAAGGGAAAGATATGAGAGGAACTTAAAAACTCACAAACTCGCGGTTCCATTTCCTCGCCAGCTCCTCATCCCTTTTCACCTGCTCCATTATTGTTTTCTTTTTCTCCACTTGTTGTTTCTCTTGTTCCCCCTCAGCCAGAATAATCTGAATTATTTCCGCTGTGACCGAGTCATCATCTTCCTTCAAGCTCTCCTTCTCTGCCTCGTACTGGAAGGAGAAAAGGTTATAATCTGTAGCCACTCTGCACTCAACCCTGTCCCACCCAACCCCATCCTGCAGGGAACTTGGAAAGGGATGGATGGGGAAGAAATGTGTGTGATTCGGAGAGGTGAGTATGTACTGCTACTATTAACAAATCTGCTTCAACATGAATCTATCATTTCAACAGCATGAGTGTGACCATTTGACAATGAGTCAGATGAGGAGATATTCAGACCAGTGACCAAAAGCTTAAATCAATAAAGGCAGAGAGGTTTAGGGAGGGAATTCTAGAGTTTAGGACCCCAGCAGCTGAAGGCACACCCACCAATAACGGAACAATTAAAACCTGGAATTCTCAAGAGGTGGAGATGCCGGCGTTGGACTGGGGTAAACACAGTAAGAAGTCTCACAACACCAGGCTAAAGTCCAACAGGTTTATTTGGTAGCAAAAGCCACAAGCTTTCGGAGCACTGTTCCTTCGTCAGTTAAGTGGGATACGCTGCAGGAAAGGACGTCCAGAGGCATGGTACACTGGGGAGACCATGCAGACGCTACGTCAATGGATGAATGAAAACCGCTCAACAATCACCAGGCAAGAGTGTTCTCTTCCTGTTGGGGAACACTTCAGCGGTCACGGACATTCGGCCTCTGATCTTCGGGTAAGCGTTCTCTAAGGTGGCCTCCATGACACACGACAGCGCAGAGTCGCTGAGCAGAGACTGATAGCCAAGTTCCGCACACATGACGATGACCTCAACCAGGATCTTGGGTTCATGTCACACTATCTGTAACCCCCCCCAACAACTTGCCTGGGCTTGCAAAATCTCACTAACTATCCTGGCTGGAGACAATACATATCTCTTTAATCTGTGCTTAACGCTCTCTCCAGTCACATTGTCTCTACCTTTAAGCCTTGATTACCTGTAAAGACTCACATTCTAACCATTATTTTGTAAATTGAGTTTGTGTCTTTATATGCCCTGTTTGTGAACAGAATTCCCACTCACCTGACGAAGGAGCAACGCTCCTAAAGCTAGTGGCTTATTCTACCAAATAGATTTTTTGGACTTTAACCAGGTGTTGTGAGACTTCTTACTGAATTCTCAAGAGCCAGAACTGGAGGAGGAGTGAGCTCTCAGAGAGTCGTGTGCAATGTACTTTTGAATTGTTTCTGAGTTGGCAGGTGATTTACCACGGCGGTGTCAATCCGAAGGAATTAACCTGGGGCTGGCCTGTGAGGGAACTCTGAGGATGTGCTGGGGCTGTGTTTGTTTAGAGGTAATATTAGTTGTGGGATTGAAAACTGGAGATAGAAGGGAGTGAGGCCATGGATTTAACCCCACAAAACATAGCAATATGAAATCTATTGGCTCTCTGCAGCCTCAGTCACTGGGCGTTTGCTCCATCCTTTTCTGTTTTCTCACTTTGTTCCTCTCGCTGACTTTACTATTGTAGAAAGACAAACCTGAAACATTAATAGCAGAATCTAGGAGTGCATCATCTTGGCAGGCACTCCAGTACAGAGAGGATACAGTGCTGGAGTTTGAATGAGGTGTTAACCTAAGAGCTTTGCCTGAGAGTTTGGATGGATATAAAAGATCTCAAAACATGCAGGATAGATACAGCAGACAGTATTACCTGGGCCGTGCACTTCCCTTATCTATGCCCACACACAAAATCATTCAACTGATCACCTCATTGTTGTTGGTGGGATCTTGCTGTCTGGAGAATGGCTGCAGCATTTTACTGAATAACAGTCCACCACCTACAAGATGCACTTCAGCAAGTTCCTCCCCAAGTCACACACCATCCTGTAATTATATCACAGTTCCTTCAGTGTGTCACAATCCTGAAACGCTCTTCCGAACAGCAGTGTAGGTTGTACTGACACCACATGGACTGCAGCAGCTCAAAAAGGTAGTGGCATAATGGTGTTGTCGCTATACTAGTAATCCAGGCACCCAGGGTCAAATCCCACCACGACAGGTGGTGGAATATGAATTAAACATCTATCGATGACCATGAAAACCACATAGTTCACCTAATGTCCTTTAGGGAAGGAAATCTGTGGTCCTTACCCAGTCTGGCCTACATGTGACTCCAGTCCCACAGCAATGTGGTTGATTCTTAACCGCCCCTCTGAAGTGGCCGAGCGAGACACTCAGTTATATCAAGCCTCTAAAAAGTCTCAAAGGAATGAAATCGGGTGGACCATCCACCCACCATTGACCGAGGCACCAGAACCAACAGCAGAAAATCCAATCCAGTCAACCTTGCAAAGTCTTTCTAACTAACACTGGGGGCTTGTGCCAGAATTGGGAGAGCTGTCTCATAGACTAGTCAAACAACAGCCTGACAAAGTCATCTTCATATAACTATACCTTACAGACAATGCCCCAGACACCACCATCACTATCCCTGGGTATGTCTTGTCATAGTAAGAAGTCTGACAACACCAGGTTTAAGTCCAACCAATTTATTTGATAGTAAACTCACAAGCTTTTGGGGTTTGCCCCTTCATCAAACCCCAGTGTTTACCCCAGTCCAACGCTGGCATCTCCACATTATGTCTGTCACGCCAGCAGGACAGGCCCAGCAAAAATGGCAGTACACTGGTGTACAGTTGAGAGGGAATTGCCTTAGGAGTCCTCAACTTCAACTCCAGACCCATGAAGTCCCATGGCATCAGGTCTAACATGGGCAAGAGGACTCGCTGATTACCACAAATCGCACCCCTTTCCTCTGGGCTGAATGCACCATGTGTGACAAGGGTATAGAATGTACTCTTGGTGGGGGACATTAGTGTCCATCACCATGTGTGGCTTGGTAGCACCACTGCAGCATATCAGTGCAAAAGATAAGGCCGAAGCGTTTGCAACAATCTTCAGCCAGAAATGCTGAGTAGATTATCCATCTCAGACACCTCCAGCGTTACAGAATTCAATCTTCGGCCAATTCAATTCACTTCACATGATATCAAGAAACAGCTGAAGCTACTGGATGCTGCAAAGGCAGTGGGCCCTGACAATATTCCAGCAATAGCACTGAAGATTTATGCTCCAGAACTTGCTGCCCACCTAGCCAAGCTCTTTTAGTGCATCTACCCAACAATTGCCCAGGTATATCCTGTACAAAAAGCAGGACAAATCCAACCCGGCCAATTACCGCCCAGTCTACTCTCGATCATCAGTAAAGTGGTCATCAACAGTGCTATCAAGCAGCGACTGCTCAACAATAACCTGCTCAGTGACGCCCAGTTTGGATTCTGCCAGGGTCACTTAGCTCCTGACCTCATTACAGCCTTGGTTCAAACATGGACGAAAGAGCTGAATTCCAGAGGGGAGGTGAGAGTGACAGCTTTTGACACAAAGGCAGCATTTGACCGAGTAAAACTGGAATCAATGAGAATCAGTTGAAAAACTCTGTGCTGGTTGGAGTCATACCTGGCATAAAGGAAGATGGTTGTGGTGGTTGGAGGTCAATCATCTCAGCTCCAGAACATCTCTGCAGGAGTCCCTCAGGGTAGTGTCTTAGGCCCAACCATCTTCAGCTGCTTCATCAATAACCTTCCTTCCATCATAAATTCAAAAGTGGGGATGTTCGCTGATGACTCCTCAAATACTGAAGCAATTCATGTCCAAGTGCAAGCAAGACCTGGACAATATTCAGGCTTGGGCTGAGAACTAGCAAGTAACATTTGTGCCACAGAAGTGCACAACAGTGACCATCTCCAACAAGACAGAGTATAAGCATTGCACTTTGACATCCAATGGCATTACCATTGCTGAACCCCCACAAACATCTGGAGGCTACCACTGACCAAAAACTGGACCAGCAATATAAATACTATGGCTACAAGGGCAGGCCAGATGTTGGGAATCCTGTGGTGAGTAACTCACCTCTTGACTCCCCAAAGCCTGTCCACAATCTACAAGGCACAAGTTAGAAGTGTGGTGGAATACACCCCATGAGGATGCTACCGGGACTTGATGGTTTGATTTATAAGGAGAGGCTAGATAGAGTGGGACTTTTCCCCTGGAGTGTAGAAGGCATAGGAGTGATTTTATATGGAGATCTGTAAAATATTGAGGGGCATAGATGAGGTAGATAGTCAACATCTTTCCCCAAAGGTAGGAGAGTTTAAAACTAGAGAGCATTGTTTAAGATAAGAGGAGAGAGATACAAAAGGGCAATTTTTTCACACAGAGGGTGGTGAGTGTCTGAACAAGCTGCCAGAGATAGTAGTAGAGGCGGGTACAAATTTGTCTTTTAAAAAGCATTTAGACAGTTTCAGAAGTAAGATGGATATAGAGCGACATGGGCCAAACGTAGGCAATTGGAACTAGCTTAGTGGTTTAAAAAGAAAGGTGGCATGGACAAGTTGGGTCGAAGGCTCTGTTTCCATGCTGTAAACCTCTATGACTATGACACTTGCCTGGATGGGTGCAGCTCCAACAACACTCAAGAAGCTCAACACCATCCAGGACAAAGCAGCCCACTTGATTGGCAGCCCATTGACAAACATTCATTCCCTCCACCATCGATAAACAGTGGTAGGTGTGTGTACCATCTACAAGGTTCATTACAGCTACTCACCAAAGTTCTCTAGACAGCACCTTCCAAACCCATGACCATCTAGACTGGGACAAGAACAACAGATATCCGGGAACACTACCACCTGCAAGTTCCCCTCCAAGTCACTCACCATCCTGACTTGGAAATATATCACTGTTCCTTCACTGTCGCTGGGCCAAAATCCTGGAGCTCCCTTCCTCTGGGTGTACCTATACCTCAGGAACTGCAGCAGTTCAAGAAGGCAGCTCACTACCACCTTCTCAAGAGTAATTAGGGACAGGCATAAAGATGGCCTAGCCAGCGAGGCCTACATCCGATGAATTAATTTAAAAAATTGCACATTCCTATCCACTGCCTGCATTTGGACTTGACAAAAGACAAAAACTGCACAAATATTAGGGGTGCTGGGGAAAGAGGGAGGTTTCTTCAAACAACACAGCAAGAAGCAGTCTAAACTCATATACAAACCTGTGACGAAGATTCAGCTCTTTGGCATAATAAGCAGAATGGAAGCTTCAAAATGCTAAATGATTTGACACAGAGAAAGTTCTGTTGTGCAGACGTCTGGGTTTATTCTGAATAGAGCCCAGTTCCTGGCTCCCTTCCCAGCTCTCCTCCCTATACAGCTCAAAAGCTTTGGCCTGACTCCCAGGGTGTCAGGAACATGCACAGACTTGTTTCCATAAGATAACAGCTGGACTCTCCGTCCAGTTAAAAATCCAGTAATAGCATCGGGACAGTTCATGAAGATACCATGATCCTCAAAGTTTCCAGATCGGTGCCAATGGAGGAGGCCATTCAGCCCCTCAAACCGTTTTTAATTAGATAACAGAGATCTGTAATTCAACTCCATTTACCTGTAGCTCCACATCCCATAGTATTCATCACCAAAACATCTAGCAAGCTCAGGCAGCAAATTTCAATTAACCCTCAACAGTTTTGGGGGGGGGGGAAGGGGTAGAAACTTTGTGCTACGAAGTCTGTTCTGATATCTCCCCTGAACAACCTGGCAAGAATTTTAAAGTCCCCCCTTATTGTGGACTCTCCCCACCCCAATCAAATTCTTTAATCATCTTAAACACCTCAGCTAGATCCAACCTCCTGAACTCAAGGGAATTCAAGCAGAGATTATGCAAGCTGACCTTGTAAATTAATCCTGCAAAGACCAGATGAACTTGTGCTGCACCGATACACTTCCTGAGGTTGAACAAAACTCAACACAGTCACTCTGGGTGCTTTATTCAAATGATCAATACTTTCTTCTCTTTATTCCAGGCCCATCAACGGCCTTCATTATATTAGTATTTTTGAATCTGACTAATTTCTAGTGATCTTGATCTTAGTTGGGCAGCAACAGGATTATTCAGGATCCCTAACCAATGACTCTCCCTGGCAAAGGGCTGGGTAGAGCGTATGCAAACTGGACTGGCCATAATGTTCCTCACTCAACAGCTTATCCTGAGTCACACATGAAGAGATGGCAACTGGTTAAGAGGATTTTTTAAATATATTAGTTCACAGGGTGCTTTTTTTAAATTAAGTCATGGGACATGGCCATCACTGGCTGGCCAGCATTTATTGCCCTTCCCTAGTTGCCTGAGGACAGTTGAGAGCCAACCATATTGCTGTGGCTCTGGAGTCACATGTAGGCCAGACCAGGAAAGGATGGCAGATTTCCTTCCCTGAATGACATTAGTGAACCAGATGGGTTTTTCCAACAATCGACAATGGTTTCATGGTTATCAATAGATTCTTAAATCCAGATTTTTTTTTTCATTGAATTCAAATTCCACATTTGCCGTGGCAGGATTCAAAACAGGGTCCCCAGAACATTAACCGAGTTTCTGGATTAATAGTCTCTTGAGAATACCATTAGGCCATCGCCTTCCCTAATTGCCCTAAATAGAGGTGGTGGTAAGTTGCCTTATTGAACCTCTGCACTCCATGAGGTGTGGGTACACAGAGTGTTGTTAGGGAGGGAATTCCAGGATTTTGTCCAGTGAAGGAACAGCAATTGATTTTCAAGTCAGGGTGGTGAGTGACTCGGAAGGGAACCATTTGTCTGCTGCTTCTAGAAAGTAGTGGTCATGGATTTGGAAAGTGCCTTTGGAGGAGCCTTGGTGAATGCATAAAGAACAAAGAAAAGCACAGCACAGGAACAGGTCCACTGGTCCAAGCCCATACCAATCACGATGCCCAAATTAAAAAAAACCTTCTGCCCTTACTCGGTCGATACCTCTTAAATGTTTCTAGATACCCAGATACCTCTTAAATGTTTCTAGTGTGCCTACTTCCACCACCTCCTCTAGCAGCGTGTTCCAGTCACCGCTCTGCATGAGAAACTTCCCCTGCACGAGAAACTTCCCCTGCACATCTCCCTTAAACTTTTCCCCTCTCACCTTGAACTTGTGTCCCCTATTAATTGATACTTCCATCCTGAGAAAAAGCCGCTGACTATCCACTACGTCTATGTCTCTCATAATTTTGTAGACCTCTGTCAGGTCTCTCCTCAGCCTCCGTCTTTCCAGTGAAAACAGTCCTAGTTTATTCAACCTCTCCTCATAGTCAACACCCTCGTGACTGGGCAACATCCTGGTGAACCTTCGTTGCACCTCCACGTCTGATAATATGGTGACCAGAACTGCACACAATACTCTAAATGTGGCCAAACCAAGGTTTTCTATAGCTGCAACATGATTCCCCAACTCCTGTACTCAATGCCCTGATTAATGAAGGCAAGTATGCCATGTGCCTTCTTAATCATCTTGGCAACCTGTGTTGCCACTTCTAGGGAAACGTGGACCTGCACACCCAGATCCCTCCATATGTTAATGTTCCTAAGAGTTCTGCCATTACAGCATAACTCAGGCATAAATTTATCCTGTCCCTCAGTATCTTCTCCATAAGCTTTCCCATCACTGATATCAGCCTCACCGGCCTATAATTTCCTGGATTATCCCTGCTTCCTTTCTTAAACAAGGGAACAACATTGGCTCATCTCCAGTTCTCTAGGATCTTGCCTGTAGTCAAAGGGGATGTGAAGATATCTGTTAAAGCCCCAGCTATTTCTCCCCTTGCCTCCCGCAGTAATCTGGGATAGATCCCATCCGGCCCTGGGGACTTGTCTGCCTTGATGCAATTTGGGATACTCAACACTTCATTCTTCAATATATTCTGTTGAATGTTCATATACCTATCCCTGACCTCAACATCATGTCCTTCTCCTTGGTGAATACCGATACAAAGCAGTCATTAAGGATTTCACCCACTTCCTGTGGCTCCACACATAACTTCCCTCCATTGTCCTTGAGTGGGCGTACTCTTACTGTTACTACCCTCTTGCTCCTAATATATACATGAAAAGCCTCGAGATTCTCCTTGACCCTGTTTGTTAAAGACATTTCATGGCGCCTTTTAGCCCTCCTGATTTCACGTTTAAGTTCCTCCCTACTTTCACTGTGCTCCTCAAGAGCTTTGTCAGTTTTTAGGTGCCTGGACCGAGCAAATGCTTCCTTTTCCCTTTTGGCTAGGCTTACAATTTCCCTTGTTATCCATGGTTCCCGAATCCTGCCATTCCTATCCTTCATTTTTATGGGAACATACCAGTCCTGCACTTCAATCAACCGGCCTTTAGAAGCCTCCCACATGCCAGATGTGGATTTGCCCTCAAGTAGCTGCTCCCAATCCACATTCCTCAGTGCTGCCTAATTTGGATGTTATTGGCCCTCGCCCAATTAAGCACCCTCACCCGAGGTCCACTCTTGTCTGTATCCATGAAGACCCAAAATCTTATGGAATTATGGTCACTAAGCCCAAAATGCTTCCCCTTTGAAACATCAATCCCCTGGCCTGCTCATTCTCCAATACCAAATCTAGTATGGCCCCTCCCTGGTTGGAGTGTCAACGTATTGCATCTTGCATATCAGTTGTCACTGTGATTTTGTGGTGAAGGAAGTGAATGTTTTAAGTGGAGGAAAGGATGCAAATTAAGTGAGCTGCTTTGTCCAAGATGGTGTCAAGCTTCTGGAGTGTTGTTGCAGCTGCACTCATCCAGGAAAGTGGGGAGTATTCCATTACGTTCTCTGACTTGTAACTTGTAGATGGCGGACAGGAGACTGAATTCTCAGCCTCTGATCTGCCCTTGAAACAACAGTATGTATATAGCTGGTTCAGTTCAGTTTCTGATCAATGGCAGCCCCCAGGATGTTAACAGTGGGGGATTCAGTGATGGTAATGCTGAAGGCTGTGACTTCAGGAAGTGGACTGTTAGGAGGGGAATTGGAAGAGGGGAGCAAAAACTCAAAGCTCAACTTGTCAACAGAGCTCAGAGAAAACAGAGGCTAGTGAATCATACATCTTCTCAATGCAGTCTTCCTCTTTAGTAAATACAGCAGAAATTGCCATGCAGTCACGTGATGCTTAACAGAATTAAACAGGGTGCAAACCATCATCTAATGAGAGAGCTGATGGGCGCTGTGCTGCCCAGAGGCGGTGGTTCCACTGCTGGAGATGCTCGTGTGCCGCACAGGGACACTTGCTGCCTGGCACTCCTGTGACATGAATGTTACTTGCCACTTATCGACCCAAACCTAAATGAACCCAGAAATCATCAGTAACAAATGGCAACAGTTCAACTTATTCAAGGTTGACAGGGAGAGCGTGTGAAAGCCTTTCTCCACCTCACCAATCCCTGTCCCATTCCCCTCCTGCTTTCCTCCTCGTTCTGTAAACAGTCGACTGGAATAATTGAAGTGGCAGAGGACAGTACCTGTCGGAGTTGGTTCTCAAACCCCTCCCGGACATCGCCTGCTTTACTCAGCACCAGGGGAGCACGGAACACAGGTTCTGCAAGCACAAAAAAAGGCAAACTCAACTCAGGACAAACCCAACTCCCTTGTTATGAGGCACCTGAAGTGACCATTATCCTTTCCCCATTTAAGCACAATAATCATGGCATCACAGCATAGTGAGGGGTCATATAATCCATTGTATGTGACTCTTCATCAGAGTGGGTTAATTGACCCCACTCTAATGCCCTTACCCCACTGCCCTGAAAACCCCCCCATTCAGGCATTTATCCAATTCCTTTTTAAAAGTCATCACCAAAGCTGTTTCCATATCTTATTTCCCGTCCTCTGCTTCTTTTACCAGTTATCTTTAACCTGTGTGCTCTGGTTACTGACACTTCTGCCAGTGGGAACACTGTTACTCCCAACCTTCCTGTAAAAATCCCTCGTCATTTTGAACACAGATAAGGTTCTATAAATAAACCAAAGCCTGCCCTTCACAGCAGATTGTGGGCACTCTGAGGAAAAGAGGAAACAATCTCTGTCCTGATAGTGCAGAGATCAAAGAGTCACTCCTGGGAATGTGGCACAGGGAGGAATCGGGAGCAGCATCTACTGTAATAGGACGTCCCATGTGATTCCCCTGGAGTGGTAGCGGACAACATTTGATACTGAGCCACAGAGGGGGATATTAGGACAGCTACCAAAAGTTTTAACAAAGTAGTGGTTCTAAGGAGTGTCTTGACAGATGAAGGAGAGATAGAGGGGTTTTGGAAGGCAATTCCAGAGCTTAGGGTTTCTGCAGCTGAAGGCACAGCTACCAACAGGAGGATGATGAAAATTGGAGAGATGTTGAAGAAGTAGAGGAGGGCTGATTCCATGAGGTGTCAGGGAGCTGGAGAGGATTGCAGAGTTAGGGAGGGGGCAAAGCCATGGAGAAATTTGAAAACAAGGTTCAGAATTGTGAATTCCAGGCACTGCCAAACTGGGAGAGTCCAGAACTTTTCAGACCATTCAGGAGGAATGTCAAGAAGCACTTCCCCACACAAAGGAGAGTGTAAATCATGCTTCTAATTCAATATTTCATACAATGTGGAAGACACTGGAAAGGCCTAGCATTTATTGCCCATCCCTAATTGCCCTCGAACTGAGTGTTTTGCTCAGCCATTTCAGAGGGTGGTTAAGGGTCATCCACATTAGCGCAGATCTGGAGTCAACAGGTAGATTAGTTCAGGTAAGGACAGCAGATTTCCTTCCTTGTAGGACATTTGTGATCTGGATGGGCTTTTACAACAACATTCTATGACAAGCTTTTAATTCCACATTTTATTGAATTTAAATTCCAACAACTGCCATGATTGGATGTGGATTAATGTTCCCAGAGCACTACCCTGGGCACCTGAATCACTAGGCCAGTGACATTACCACATCATCATCCCCTCTCAAATAATATGCTGGGGACTGATGGAAGTTTAAAACTGAGACTGACAGATTTGTGTTCAGTAAAAGTATTAAGTGTTATGAAAGCCAGGCAAGTCAATGTAGTTAAGATAAAGATCAACTATGATTCAACTGAATGGCAGAACAGAGTTAAGGGGCTGAATAGCCACTTCCTACTGCCACGTTCTTCACAAAGACAACAGATTACATAAATATTTCCTCGATAAACACACCTGAACAAGAGGCCCTAACTAACCAATTAGAAAACTAATACACTTGAAGGACATGTGAGTTCAACAGCTTTCCCAACACTTCTTATGGGGTTGACACTTTGTACAAAATCATTAATTAACAGCTTCTAGTACTGCTTTCCGTGTTCAATTTACACACACACACAGGTTCTAAAGTGCTACACAATAGCTATGTTTTTGAAGCACAGTCACTGTCAATAGTTAAGAAATACAGCAGCCAAACACAGCAAGATCAAACAATGAGTAATGGCCAAGTAATCTGTTTACGTGGGGTTGATTGGCTGATAAATAATGGTTGGGATATTGGGGAAGAACTCTCCTGTTCCGGGACAACATAAAAATCAAGGCTGGCACTGTCAGTGCAGCGCTGAGGGGGCACCGCACTGTTGGTGCAGTACTGTAGGAGTGCTGCACTGTCAGAAATGCCATTTTTGGATGAGACCTTAAAGCAACTCTCTTAAGTGAATGTAAAAGACTCCAAAGAGGAGCAGTGAAATTCTTCCGTGCCCCAGCCAATATTAACCCTCTCAAATAAGAACATAGGAACATAAGAAATAGGAGCAGGAGTAGGCCATCTAGCCCCTCGAGCCTACCCCACCATTCAATAAGATCATGGCTGATCTGTCGTGGCTCAGTTCCACATTCCCGCCCTCTCCCCATAACCCTTAATCCTCTTGTCGATCAAAAACCTATCAACCCGCGTCTTAAAAATATTTAGCGAGGCAGCCTCCACCACTTCAACCGGCAGAGAATTCCAGAGATTCACCACCCTTTGAGTGAAGAAGTTCCTCCTCAACTCCGTTCTAAACCGCCCCCCCCCCCCCTTTATCTTGAGGCTGTGCCCTCTAGTCCTACTGTCCTTTCTGAGCAGGAAGAGCCTCTCCACCTCTATCCTATCCATCCCATTCATCATCTTATACATCTCAATGAGATCTCCCCTCATTCTTCTAAACTCTAACGAGTACAAGCCTAGTTTATTCAGCCTCTCCTCATAGTTCAACCCCCTCAACTCCGGAATCAGCCTAGTAAACCTCCTCTGCACTCCCTCCAAGGCCAAAATATCCTTGCGCAAGTGCGGCAAACAAAACTGCACACAGTACTCCAGCTGCGGCCTCACCAATGCCCTATACAGCTGCAGCAAGACCTCCCTACTTTTATACTCAATCCCCCTCGCTATGAAGGCCAGCATCCCATTCGCCTTCCTGACCACCTGCTGCACCTGCAGGCTGGGTTTTTGCGACTCATGCACAAGGACCCCGAGGTCCCTCTGCACCGTCGCCTGCTGCAGTTTTTCGCCACGTAAGTAATAGTCCTTCCTACCATTATTCCTACCAAAGTGGACCACCTCGCATTTGCCAACATTAAATTCCATTTGCCAGTTCCTGGCCCATTCGCCCAGCCTATCTAGATCCTTCTGCAGACTCTCCACACCCTCCGCACAATTTGCCGTTCCACCAATCTTGGTGTCATCAGCAAATTTCAACACCATACACTCAGTTCCCTCCTCCAGATCATCTATATAAATGGTAAATAGCTGAGGCCCCAGCACCGACCCTTGGGGCACTCCACTAGTCACCAACCGCCAATCCGAATAGCACCCATTGACCCCCACTCTCTGCCTCCTATTTGACAGCCAATCCCCTATCCACGCTAACACCCTACCCCCAACTCCATGCCCCCTGACCTTCTGTAATAACCTCTTGTGAGGGACCTTGTCAAACGCCTTCTGAAAATCAAGAAACACCACATCCACCGGCTCTCCTCTATCCACCGCCCTAGACACATCATAACTTAACTTAACAATACATAACATAACAATAACATAACTTAAATGGATTATCTCGTTATCGTAATGCTGATGTGGGATCTTGCTGTGTGCAAATTGACTAGCACATTTCCTATATTAGAGCAGTGATTACATTTCAGATGTTACTTCACTACTGGCAAAGCATTTTGGACTCAAGTGTTTTGAGATTGTAAAATGAGTTGTTCATAAATGAAAGCCCTTTTTCCAACGGTGACATTCACCAGCGAGAGCATCTCATCCAGAACACAGCATCTCCAACCGTGCAGCACTCCCTCAGCATCAGATCTGGACGAATTAGTGTAGCTAAAGTACTCAGGGCTCTGGAGTGGGGCTTAAATCTGCGATCGCCTGACTCTGAGGAGAGGGTGCTACCAGCCGAACACCAGCCAGCAAATTTGAGACAGCTAGTAGTGGTCTGGGACTGTGCTCTAGATAATTATCACACTCACTAGGGTCTCAGGTTTGTGCTTCCCATGGAGACTACACAACAGACTTCACAGGCAGAGCCTGTCACACTCTGTTTCTGAACTGCACTGTAAGGATTCTATGATTCTAGAGACATGGCACGCTGGGTTGCAGGGACAATTCCCTCATTTAAAAACAATCCTGTATAATATTCAGCACTGTTTCAAGGCACTTATTAGCAGAAACATCCAAACTTTCAGTCTTCCAAACAAGTTCTGAGAAAGAATGAGGAAAACATTAACTGTCTCTCTCTCTCTCCATAGATGCGGCCTACCTGATGAGTTTCAGCATTTCCTGTTCTTATTTAAGCTTTCAGTCTTTACTGGGTTACCCAAGGGTGTATGAGGCAGTCAAACAAAGTTTGCAAAGTCTTGTTTGAGTACCACATCACCTTACAGCAGAAGGGGTGGCCATTTAGCACCATGTGCCAGTAACAGGTCTCCAAAATTATTCCTACTCTCGCCACTCTTTCACCATTGCCCTGCATTTTTTTGAGTATTTATCCATTTCTCTTTTGAAAGCTATTACTGAATCTGCTTCTAATGCCCTTGCAGGCAGCGCCTTCCAGATCACAACAAGTCAGTGTGAAAAAATTCTTACCACCAATTCTTTTGCAAATTGTCTTCAATCTGTGCCACTCTGGTTAGTGACCCTTCTCCCATTGCAAACAGTTTTGATTTACTCTTACCAAAACCTTTTATAATATCATAGGATTGAGCACAAACGTAATGCTGAACCTATACAAATCATCAGTTACAATACAGCATAGAGATTTCAGTGCTTTACTTCAGAAAAGTTGTCAAACCATGGGGAAAAAGGGAGATTGACTAAGATGATACGAGGAGACTTGGGGAAACAGGTGCCCTTTTCATTCTAATAGAGACTCAAATTTTGAGAGATTTTGGTAACACAAAACAAAAAAAAACATTTTTCCAGGTTGGCAAGTCTGTAACATCAGGGCATTTTTAAAAATCATCACTAAAAAGTACAAAAGTAATAGCAGAAATAATTTTTAAAGAAACATGCTGTCAGGATGGGCAATGTCTTGTGAGAATCAGTGGTAGAAACAGAATCTAAACTGACTCTTCAAAGTAAGTGAAAAGATTTACTGTGTGGGAAAATTAAGAGGATGTGGTATCAGGGGCGGAGGTGTCGCTTTTTCATAAGGCCAGCAGAAATGTGATGGACCAAATGGTCTCTTCCTGTGCTGCAGCATTGCATACATCAACTTTAACCCAACCAGAGTAAAGATAGTTACATGCTTAGTCAAGTCCTGTGTGAGGGAACTCACATACAAACAGAACTAGTCTATGATTCAGCTCTGCAAGCCAATTGTCAAGTGATTTTGAGTCACATTTAAAGTAAACAGTTTAGGTCATTCAGAAAATCTACTCTATCAAATTCTCAGCTCACATCCCCTTTCTGTGTTCCCCACAAAACTCCTCCAGGGTCATCCTTTCCCTCTGACCCCATCCCTCTCATTCCTTTAAATGATGCAAGATTGCCCTTTTCTCTCATTCTCCTTCATTCCATCGCTTCTCACCTAACCATTCTACCTATTCACTTGGTCTCCCTCCCTTTCCATGACCCCATTCCAAGCAGCAATCCCTAATGTTACCCCAACATAACCTCTTCTCTCCTCACTCTGCACCTAAGCCTTTTTAGAATCACAGAATCTCTACAGTATAGAAAGACACCATTCGGCCCATCAAGTCTGCACCGGCCATAATCCTATCCAGGCCCTTTTCCCTTAACCCCACAAATTGACCCTGCTAATCCCCCTGACACTAGGGTTTAGGCTAACCTGCACATCTTTGGACTGTGGGAGGAGACCCACACAGACACAGGGAGAATGTGCAAACTCCTAGGCTGGAATTGAACCTAGGTCCTTGGCACTGTGAGGCAGCAATGCTAACCACTATGCCACCGTGCTGCTCATTGAACAAAGAAAAGTAAAGCACAGGGACAGGCCCTTCGGCCCTCCAAGCCTGTGTCGATCATGATGCCCTTTGGTCCATATTCTTCTATTCCCTCCCTATTCATGTACCCATTCAGATGCTTAAATGTTGCTAATGTGCCTGCTTCCACCACCTCCTCTGGCAGCGTGTTCCAGGCACCCACCACTCTGTGTGAAAAACTTCCCCCCGCACATCTCCCTTAAACTTTCCCCCTCTCACCTTGAACCTATGCCTCCTTGTAATTGACACTTGCACCCTGGGAAAAAGCCTCTGACTATCCATCCTGTTTTTGCCTCTCATAATTCTTTAGACCTCTATCAGGTCTCCCCTCAGCCTCGGTTTTTCCAGTGAAAACAATCAAGTTCAAAATCAGAATATCCTTCCTGATGTCAGCCTAATACCCCAATTTCTTGGTAAACACCACCTTCCCCAGCCCCTTTCTTCCCAAAGAAAAACAGAAAATGCTGGAAAATCTCAACAGGCTGACAGCATCTGTGAGGCGAGAACAGAGCCAATGTTTTGAGTATAGATGACCCTTCATCAGAGCCACTTTCTTCCCACATTTTTAGATTTCAGAGCCACTGCCACTTTCCGCATGCTGATATTCTTCTCTTCACTTCTCTCTGGACTCTATCAGGGATCAACTGGGATCTATCATGGACTTGCTGGGATCAACTTGGGGGTCCACTGAGGTTTATTGGAAATTCAGTAGAATTTATCAAGATTAAATGTGGGATCCACTTTGGGTTTATTGGGGACCCCTGGGGTCTATCAGGAATCAAATTTGGCTTTACTGAGGATTCACCAGGCATACATTTGGTTTATCAGGGATCCGCAGGATCCATTACGGATCCACTGGGTCTGTTAGAGACTCACTGGGGTCTATTGGGGAACCACAGTATTTATTACTGATCTACTCGTTGGATTATGGGTCCATTGGGTCTTTAGAGACCCACTGGAGTCAACTGGGGATCCAGAGCATTTATTGCGGGTCCACATATTGGAGTATGGATCCAATGGGTCTATTATAGATACATTGGGTCTGTTAGAGACCCATTGGGGTCTACTGGTGAGGAGTCAAAGGGTTTACCGCAGAGTCACTATATTGTAGATCCACTGGGGGAGGTCCGTCGGGGACCCGGTGGGGGAGGGAGTAAATCAGGGATCCACTGGGGGTGCTATCACAGATCCACTGGGGGCCCTAAGGACCCATTGTGGGAAGGGGATATCAGGGACCCACTGGAGGGAGGATTGTCAGGGACACATTTGAAGATGGCCTGTCAGGGATCCACTGGGGAGTATGCCAGGGATCCACTTTGGATCTACCATGGATCCACTTGGGAGCTATCGGGGATCCACTTGGAAGCCTACCCGGGATCCACTGGGAGGGGGTCAAGCAGGAATCCACCTGGTGAAGGGGTCAGTTGTGGATCCACTGTGCGACTTCAGGGATCCTCTGGGGAGGTATGTTGGGGGGTACACGTGGGATGGGATGCTATCAGGGATCCATTGGGGGCCTATCAGGGATCTACAGGGGGAGGCCGGGTGGGGATCCACTGGAGGTGGGGGGTCTGTCAGGGATCCACTATGGGGTCAGGGATCCAGTGAGGGGAGGGGTGAGCTTGTCATGCATCCACTGGAGCAGGGTATGTCAGGGATCCACTGGGGGGTCCAAAGATGTGCAGGTTGGGTTGATTGGCTGGGCTAAATAAAATGCTCCTTAGTGATCTGGGATGTGTAGAATAGAGGGATTAGGGGGTAAAATATGTAGGGATAAGGGGTAGGGCCTCGCTAGGATTGTGTTCCGTGCAGACTTGATGGGCCGAAGGGCCTCTTTCTGCACACTATGGTCTGTCAGAGATCCACTGGGGGGATCTGTCAGGGGTCCACTGGGGGTCTGTCAGGAATCCATGGTGGGGGGTGGGCTGTCAGGGATCCACCACAGTGGATTTAGCAAGGATCCACTGGGGAGAATCTGTCAGGGATCCTCTAGTGGGATCTGTCGGAGATCCACTGGGGGGTGAGTCTGTCAGGGATCCACTGTGTCTATCAGGGATCCACGGTCGGTCCACTTAGTGATTCACTCGGATATACGGGGATCCACTGGATCGCTGCCCCCTCCCCAGGCCCAGTCTGGCAGAGGCCCTGCCGCTCTCACCGGGTTCCAGCCGCTGCTCCGCCGCCTCCTCTCGCTGCCTCCAGCGGCTCTGCTGCTTCCTCCTGCGGCCTCGCTGCTGCCAGAGCGGCGCCCCGGTGGCCCGGCTGCTGTCGGTGTCGGTGCGGCGGCAGAGCGGGCAGGCGAGGCCCAGGCTGAGGCCTATCCCGGCCTCGGGCCCCGCGCGGCTCAGGCAGCCCCGGCAGAGGCCGCTGTCCCCGGCCTGGCCCGGAGTCTGGAGCCGGGCTCCCTGCCGCCCTCTCCGGGCCCGCTCCCCGCTGCCGCTCCCGCTCCGGCTCCGGCCCGCCATCTTGTGACGGAGCAGCCCCGCCCCCCGGGAGCGCGCGGGGGGCGCGCGGGGGCGCGCGGTGGGAGCGCGCGGCGGGGCGCGGAAAGCGGGAGCGCGCCCTGATCCAGCCTCTAAACTAACTCCTAATCAAACTAACCGGCTCTAACCCAAATCTAACCCCTAACTAATCCAGCAATGTTCCCCCTAACTAACCCCGGTCCACTCTAACTATAACTATTCTCTAACTAACCCCTAATATACCTTCTCTTTTTAATTTTAACTAGCCCCTAATCTACTCTAACTAACGAGAACCATTCTCTAACTAACCACTAATATACCATCTCTCTTAACTTTAACTAGCCCCTAATCTACTCTAACTAACTGATCTCTTCACTAACCTCATTCTAACCAACTGATTAACCTAACTAACTTCTATGCCAATCAAACTAGCTGTTCTCTCTAACTAGTCCCTTATCTACTCTTCTCTAACCTATCTCTAACTCACGCCTAATATAGCAACTCTTTTTTAACTTTAACCAGCTCCTAATCTACTCTAGCTAACTGATCTTTAATTTAACTCTAACTAACTGATTAATCTATTCTACTTTAATATAAAAGCAACATACTGCGAATGCTGGAATCTGAAACAGAAGCAGAAAGTGCTGGAAAACCTCAGCAGGTCTGACAGCCTCTGTGGGGAGAGAATGGAGCTCCCAGCTCTGAGGAAGGGTCATCCAGACTGGAGCTCTCCTCTCTCTCCACGGATGCTGTCAGACCTGCTGAGATTTTCCAGCACTTTCTGGTTTTGTCCCTATGCTACTCTAACTGGCTGGTCCTTGTTCTAAAATTAACCCTTAATTTACTCCCTTTTCTAATTCCGGCCAAAAGAAAAATAGAAAGGCAAATTATTACCTAAATGGAAAGCAGATTCAAAATGCATCCTGGCAGAGGGATCTGGGTGTCTGTGTTCATGAATCGCAGAAACTCGATAAGCAGATGCAGCACACAATAAAAAGGCCAATGGGATGTTAGCATTTATTGCAAAAGGACTGGAGTATAAAAGTGGGGAAGTGTTGTTGCAGTCGTGTAGGGTGTCGGTGAGGCCACATCTGGAGTATTGTGCCCAGTTTTGGTCTCCTTATTTGAGGGAGGATGTGGTAGCATTGGAGGCAGTTCAGAGGAGGTTCACCAGATTGATTCTGGGGATGAAAGGGTTGGCGTATGCGGGGAATTTGGTTTTGTATTCACGTTTAGAAGGATGAGAGGGGACCTGTTTGAGATATATAAAACACTGAAAGGGATTGATAAAGTAAGCATACAGCAAATGTTTTCCCTTGTATGGCAATCTAAAACAAGAGGTCACAGGTTTGGTTGAGAGGCGTTTGAGTTAAAACTGAGTTGAGGAGGAACTACTTCCCGCAGAGGGTGGTGAATTGATGGAACTCGCTGTCCCATTACGTGGTGGAATCTGAATCACTGAATGGTTTCAAGAAGGAGATAGATATATTTATGTTTAAAAAGCAGTTAAAGGGGTATGGGGAACAGGTGGGGAGGTGGATTTGAGACCAGGGAGAGATCAGCCATGATCTGATTGAATGGTGGAACTGGTTTGAAAGGCTGAAATGCGTACTTCTGTTTCTAATTCCTGAGTCAAATCAAATATTTGACTGGGCATCCATTTTCCTTTTTACACCAGCACCAGCCCCTCTCCTGGCTGCATCTACAGGACATTTCTGTACAGTACACTCACCAAGCAAAGGCAAGTTGCTGAGTATCTGTTGCTGAATCTTCTGCGAATACCCAGTCCATACAAGCGCAGTATTTTCCAACTCTGTGTTTCCACCTGGAAATGTTGGATAAATGCAGCCGAGGGGCAGATGCCCTGGAACAGCTTTTCACTTACATTTTACTCTGAGTCACACAGTGGCATCTCCCCTCCATCCCAAACCAGCCCTCCAGCCCCTACACCCCCCACCCCCTCCCCCGCCCCCCCACGCACCTATTCATGATGTCACTGGGGTGGAACATTGTACAGTCAGAATGAAGGGGGAGTTTTATTAAATTGTGAGACATAACTAAGAGCCTGCAGTGCATCACTGGAAACCATTGAAGAGAAGGTATAACAGATCAACCTAGAGTGATAGCATGGCAGTTATGTTAGTGGATTCGTAATGCTGACGCCTGGATTAATGATCTAGAGACATGGTTTCAAGTCTCACCATGACGCTGGAGAGAAATTTAAATTCAGTTTATTACTTATTCCTTGAAGGAAAAAGTTGGTACTGGTAATGGTGACCATGATACAACTAGATTGTTGTAAAAATTTACCAAAATTCGCTGGATTCCAGGGAAGTGCCAGAAGATTGGAAAACAGCTAATGTTACGCTGCTGTTTAAAAAAGGTAGCAGACAAAAGGCAGGGAATTATAGGCTGGTTAGTTTAACGTCTGTAGTTGGAAAAATGCTTGAATCCGTCATCAAAGAATAGCAAGGCACCTAGAAAGGAATGGTTCGATAGAGCAGACGCAGCATGGATTCGTTAAGGGGAACTCAGGTTTGACGAATTTATTGGATTCCTATGAGGATGTGACTAGTGCGGTAGACAGAGGGGAACCGGTGGATGTGGTGTTTCTAGATTTTCAAAAGGCGTCTGATAAGGTGCCTCACAAAAGGTTGCTTCAGAAGGTTAGGGTGCATGGAGTTGGGGGTAAGGTGTTAGCGTGGATAGAGGATTGGTTGTCAAATAGGAGGCAGAGAGTGGGGGTCAATGGGTGCTATTCGGATTGGCGGATGGTGACTAGTGGAGTGCCCCAGGGGTCGGTGCTGGGGCCTCAGCTTTTTACCATTTATATAGATGATCTGGAGGAGGGGGCTGAGTGTAGGGTGATGAAATTTGCTGATGACACGAAGATGAGTGGAAAAGCAAATTGCGCGGAGGGCGTGGAAAGTCTGCATATTAACAAGTGTGAGGTTATCCACTTTGGCAGAAATAATAGTAGGAGGGATTACTATTTAAAGGGCGAAAAGCTGCAGCATGCTACGGTGCAGAGGGACCTGGGGGTCCTTGTGCATGAGTCGCAAAAACCCAGTCTGCAGGTGCAGCAGGTGATCAAGAAGGCAAATGGTATGCTGGCCTTTATAGCGAGGGGGATAGAATATAAAAGTAGGGAGGTCTTGCTGCGACTGTACAGGGCATTGGTGAGGCCGCAGCTGGAGTACTGTGTGCAGTTTTGGTTGCTGCACTTGCGCAAGGATATTTTGGCCTTGGAGGCAGTGCAGAGGAGGTTCACTAGGCTGATAGTGGAGATTAGGGGGTTGGACTATGAAGAGAGACTAAATAGACTATGTCTGTACTCGTTGGAGTTTAGAAGGATGATGGGGGATCTTATAGAGATGTATAAGATAATGAAAGGGATGGATAGGATGGATAGGATGGATAGGGCAGAGGTAGAGAGATTCTTCCCGCTTAGAAAGGATAGCAGGACTAGAGGGCACAGCCTCAAGGAGGGTGCAGTTTAGATCGGAGTTGAGGAGGAACTTCTTCACTCAAAGGGTGGTGAATCTCTGGAATTCTCTGCCTGTTGAAGTGGTGGAGGCTACCTCGCTAAATATATTTAAATCATGGGTAGATAGGTTTTTGACAGACAAGGGAATTAAGGGTTATGGGGAGAAAGCAGGAAAGTGGAACTGATCCACTTCAGATCAGCCATGATCTTATTGAATGGCAGGGCAGTCTCGAAGGGCTAGATGGCCTACTCCTGCTCCTATTTCTTATGTTCTTAAAACCTCTTTAGTTCACTAATGCCCTTTAGCAATAAAAGCCTGCTACCCTCACTCAGTATGGCATACGTGATTCCAGACCTGTAGAAATAGTTGACTCTTAACTGCCTCCCAAATAGCTAAGAAAATTGCTCAGATGATGGCTCACCTTCTGAGGGGCATTTGGGAATGGGCAATAAGTGCAGGCCTAGCCAGTGACATCCACATCCTTTCAATTATGTTTTAAATTAATGCCAAGATTAGGCTGGATATCATGGAAGCTGGAGATTGTGGTGAAGTGGAGAAGTTCCAGACACTAGGAAACAGTCAGTTAAGGGTAAGAAATTATACCCCATTAGTGCAATTTCAAATCAATGGGTAGGAATCAGAAAGCTTTTCAATTAAATCTGGCATCAGGCAGGGCTCCACTCACTCTCTCATCCTGTTTGTGTGTTGAATCGAACATTTTGCCAAGTCCATCAGCAAGGATTCAGGCATAAGAGGAGGCTCTGGAGGAAAAGGAGATGGTGGATCCTGCCAGATAGTTCCCCGAGCAGACTACGAAAATCATTTGGCAGAATGCTTCATCATCAGAACTTTCAAAATTTAGTGTCACAAGTAGGCTTACATTAACACTGCAATGAAGTTACTATGAAAATACCCTAGTTGCCTGTTCAGGTATACTGAGGGAGAATTTAGCACGGCCAATGCACCTAACCAGCACGTCTTTCAGACAGTGGGAGGAAACTGGAACACCCAGAGGAAACCCACGCAGACACGGGGAGAACATGCAAACACCACACAGTGACCCAAGCTGGGAATTGAATCCAAGTCCCTTGAGCTGTGAGGCAGCAGTGCTAACTAACCACTGTGTCACAGTGCCGTAAAGGTCTGGAGAGAAATGAGATGGTTTTTGTCAAGGTACATTCCTCGATGCAGGACTCTGCTTCTCAGGACACACACCCCAAGACAAACATCAGTTGTTGCTGGAGGCTCATCAACTTGGTGAAAGATGCTCTTTGGTCTGCTTGAAACCTGTTGCTCTTCTGGGGTAGAGAGCTATCCTCAACTGGGTGTTGCAGGCTGGTACATTCCAAAGCCCAGGACTACAGCTGAGGGGGGCACTGAAACGTGGGGCAAATGTCACTATCTAAAACCTTCAACTATAGTGAAATGAGGGGAGATAAACTGTATAGAACCCCCTTAAGCTGAATGACTCAGTGAATGGATACAGTGAATATTACATGCATCACAATCATAGAAGCACCTGAGAGTGCAACTTAATGATGTAAACAACTTAAATACCTTTGTACCTTTTGCAATGACCATTTTGAATTTTTTTTGACTGCACTGAAGCATCCAACTACAACATAATGTACATAGAGAACCTGAATATGATTGCACGGTGTGATGGCCACTTTGAAATATTTGCATGATATTTTATGAATGAAGCATACTTTTGCAAACAAAAAAACGTCCCTTCACAGAGTGGCAGGTCCAATAGAGCAGAGATGGAGAGGTTCAGGAGCCAACTGCAGGTGAGATTAAAGGGATGAGTTTAGAGGAGGTTTTGAAGTGAAAAGAGAGGCAGTGAAGAATGAGAAGGCTTTGGCAACTGGATACTGTTGTTGGGGCACTTGAGCATTACCAGAGAGGGACTCAAGATGAGTTTAGGATGCAGGTGCCAGAGTTTTGGAAGGATTATGTGAGGAAATCATTGTTAAAATTGAGCTTGGAGATGACAAGAGTTTTAGCAGCAGCAGATAAGGAAGGATGACAGTCACTCAGACAAGGGCAATATGCTGTGTTCAAGATCCACTCCAGTACGTAACAGAATGTAACACAATGTGTTACGTTCACACTGAAATGCATATCTATGTCAAAACACAAGTGCTTTGGAGTGAAAACTCACACAGATTTACAATGAGCAATTTTAGCTTTTTTTTAGAAAAACGTTTATTCACATATAAACTTTAAACAGAAAATGGTTCATTGGGTTACTCAAATCTAGAACTTCCTCCCAAACCCAGCCCACCATCAACACTCACCCCTTACCCTGAACTAGCCCAGTTCTGTTTACGAGGCCTGAAATGTAAATGAAATGAATTCTTAGTTGTTTACCCATTGCACTTAAGAGTCCCTATGGATTTCTGAACTCTTTCTTAGGCTGACAAATCCTCCACAGAAACTGCCTCCTCAGAGAGACAAGTACTGGGGACATTAGGCAGAGCTTGTAAAAATATCAAACATTCAGCACTGGATATTTCTGTCTGTTGACGGTCTGGAGAGGGACAGGTGTTGCAGAACTGTGCAAGGTTGTAAGTAAGGCTGGTTATTTGCACAAATTTAATATCACACTGTCTACACCTGGTCCTGGAGGAACATGAAAAATAAACAGGAAATATCCCCGAGAATTACTCATTGCACCCTCCTTGTCTGGGCCACGTCCAGTTTCTAGAATTTCCATCGTCACTTCTTGGTTACTGAGACTTCAGGTGAGTTGACGATCAGTTTCAGTCCACTGTTTTCCAGCCCAGCACAGACCTAATCAAGTCAGGATGAATTCCTTTCATTTGGACAGTTCACTACGCCAAGTTGAGGACTCAAACCTAACTTCTCATGAATAAAAGATGTCTGCAGTTGTCTGAATACAGTCAAAATGCATTTAAAAACATTCCTTATAGCTCAATACATCAATGCAACCATCTGGTGCAGACATGGGAGTGGTACAATCTCAGCATGCTGGCGTAAGGGTGGGAATAGTGGTGGTTAGCTTATTATTTGGGGCAGTGAGTGGGGTGAGTGTAGTGCCTAATGAAGGGGAATGAAATCACATCAACCGTGCCTAGACTCGCACTCACTGTCCAATGACGTGTGCAAATTGCACAACACTGAGATGCCTTATATAGTCTGTAGACAATCACTACCTCTGCTCACAGAGGGGGAAGATAGCCGTGGGTCATTGAGTGACCGCAGCTGTACCCAGTGTTGAATCTGGTGGTAGGAATATTCCTGAAATAATTGTTAAAAGCAGGTGCAGTATTTTGTCTGATGACCTGCTCCTCGGATTTTCCAGGGCTAATGAGGATGTTCCACAATGACACAAAAGCATGCAAGACAGCAGACTACACAGTAATACATATTGTAACAGCACAGAGCCCCATACGGCAAGCAGAGTAAAGAAGCTTATACTTCCGAATGATGAGATTTCGACCTTACTGAAACATTTCACAAACTGGAGTTACTTTATCAAAAAAAAACCCGACACTTTGATTCTGATTAAAAACCAGGAGAGAAGAAAACAAACATTATCCTTGTCAGTTTTTAACAGCCTCAGCCAGTGAGATGGTTGAAGCTCAGTGTCACGATCCTGTAACTATCACGTGTACCAGGATTGCATCTGAAATGCTATTTATGGACAATCACCTCAGTGAATTGGAGAGAGTCTAGTTAGTACAGATTACCCCCATGAGAGGGCAAGAAGTGTTCAGAATAAAATTTGAAGATTGATTATTCCTGGACACATAAAGACACCTAATGATACATAAACTTCTAATGTGCAATGTGAAACAATCCCTAAAGATAACTTCACTCCGATTCAAACAGCACTCGAGGTATATGAACTGCAGCTCTCGGTCTAAGGTGACCTTTCCCAAACATCAGCACCAAGTTTACTTTACATCATTCACCATCAATTTATATTTGAAGTACTTTTGAGTCTTAGTTTTTTTGGACTCCAGTTCAGATCTCAATGTCCGACCACGATGATCGATGAGGCACTTTTGACACGGAGTGAGAGACCCCGAGTCAACATGACAGGAGTAGGATGCTGGAACTAGGTGGCCTTTTTGAAGAATCCCATGATGGATGCTTGCTTGCCTGCCCTGCTGGTGGCTACTGCTTTCTTCTCCTTCTGCTCCTTTGGCTGCTCTTTCCCTCCTGCAGTGCTCTTCATGCCGGTCAGTTTGGGTCCAGTGAGATTTTTTGACTCTTGTTTGGCTGTTAATTCGCTCTCGCTGTCAGTGCATGACTCACTCTGGTAAACCTTCTCTGTCACTAGTGTAGGATGTGGGCAGGAGGGGAACAGAATGAGACAATCCAGATGGTTACAATGTCCTATTCACACATTGGGGAACATACTTTAAACTTCATCCCCTCCCTCAATCCATCCACTGTGTGTGTCCAACATTCAGCCATGGATAAGCTTATTAGGATGACCTAAGCCATTGCTGTGTTCACACTGCCAACTCCCACAACTCCATGTTCCACCCACTGACTCCACTCCTTTCTCAGGCCAGTTACAGGCTGAACAAAGACTTCCTTAACCCTCAGTGAGTTCCAGGTCTCAGACTCTCTTCACTTTGAATTCCCAAACTATCCATAAGGAGAATGACCCAACCCACCTTCTCCAAGAGGACCCCCTAATCCTCCATAGCCTCTTCACCCAGGAGGATACCAATGTTGATAAACTCTCCATCATGTGGACCTCTCCACCATCCCCTTTTCCCAAGCCCTTTCCGAGGAGGAAGTCCCATCTCCATGCCCTCTCCCAGGAGCACCCAATAACAATGTGTGGATTCCCAATTACTGAGAAAACGGTATAAAGGTGAAGAAGGATGCAGCAATTGGTAAATCTTACCCATAGAACCCTCTTCATCCAGAAAGGTCTTGGACTTGAGAACTCGCCTTCGCTTCCTTCGTTTCACTCCCACTGTCTTCTAAGGATGGTGGAGGAGGGAGGGGAGGGGGGAATAGAACAAGATGAGGTGAGGTTATAACACTGAACCATCTCTCCCATTCCAGTTGGTGCCTGACCACCCATATTTCCTGCTTTTGTTTCTCATGTTAGCACATTTCACCTTGTGTTACACCTGGAGCCTCAACACATCTCACAGAGAAACTGTTTCCAGTGGCAGTAACCAGTGGATGGCGGTGTGGTGGTAATATTACTGGACCAGTAACCAAAGGCCCTGACTAAATGCTCTAGGGACCTAGGTTCAAATCCCACCATGGTAATGGATGAAATTTAAAGCAACCTTCTGGAATTGAAAGTTAGTCTTGGTAATGCTGATCGTGAAACTAGCAACTGTTATAAAAATCCAGGTAGTTTACTAATGTCCTTTAGGGAAGGAAATCTGCTGTCCTCACCCGGTCTGGCCTACATGTGACTCCAGACCCACAACAGTATGGTTGACTCGCAAATGCCCTCTGAAATGCCTAATAAATCAGGAATGGGCAACAAATATTGGTCTTGCCAGTGACACTCAGATCCCATGAAAGAATTTGTAAAAATTCCTCCACACTAGATGATTAATTCTCCACCATTTGGAAGAAGCATGTTGACATTACTGCAATTTATCCAACTTGAGTCAATCGCCAGCCACTGCCATCTCTGTTGGCTCTACTGGTTCCTAAAACACAAACTAGATAAGGGACACAAGAACTGAGAGAAAATTATATATCCTGACTTGGTGGGGAGTGATGCAGCAAGGAGTTGAGTAATATTTTTAAAAAAATAGCTGAACTTTCCAACTGGCTGCAGTCATGGGGTGCAGTCCAGTCTGACAGCATTAAATCATAGAATCCCTACAGTGCAGGAGGCGGCCATTTGGCCCATTGAGGCTGCACCGACCACAATCCCACCCAGGCCCTATCCCCATGTATTTACCCCACTAATCCTTCTTACACTAAGGAGCAATTTACCATGGCCAATCTTGCTGCAGCTGTATAGGGCATTGGTGAGGCCGCAGCTGGAGTACTGTGTGCAGTTTTAGGCGCCGCACCTGCGCAAAGATATTTTGGCCTTGGAGGGAGTGCAGAGGAGGTTTACTAGGCTGATACCGGAGTTGAGGGGGTTGAGCTATGAGGAGAGGCTGAATAAACTAGGCTTGTACTTGTTAGAGTTTAGAAGAATGAGGGGAGATCTCATTGAGACATATAAGATGTTGAATGGGATGGATAGGATAGAGGTGGAGAGACTCTTCCCGCTCAAAAAAGACAGTAGGACTAGGGGGCACAGCCTCAAGATAAAAGGGGGGGCGGTTTAGAACGGAGTTGAGGAGGAACTTCTTCACTCAAAGGGTGGTGAATCTCTGGAATTCTCCGCCCGTTGAAGTGGTGGAGGCTGCCTCACTGAATATTTTTAAGACGCGGGTTGATGGGTTTTTGATAAGAGAGGGGATTAAGGGTTATGGGGAGAGGGCGGGAAAGTGGAACTGAGCCACGCCAGATCAGCCATGATCTTATTGAATGGCGGGGCAGGCTCGAAGGGCTGGATGGCCTACTCCTGCTCCTATTTCTTGTGTTCTTGTGTTCAATCAACCTAATCACATCTTTGAAGTGAAATGATTAAGAATGGCCTTGGGTCTGTTCTCACTTGGAGGGAATCTGGCTTGGATAGAGTCACAGAGGTTTACAGCATGGAAACAGGCCCTTTGGCCCAACTTGTCCATGCCGTCCCCTTTTTTAAACTCCTAAGCTAGTCCTAATTGCCCACATTTGGCCCGTGTCCCTCTATACCCATCCTACCCATGTAATTGGCTAAACGTAGTGGACACGTTCCTTGTCCTTTAGGAATTTATTAGATAAATTTCTGTTTTTTTTGCCCTTCCCACGAAGTTGGAATGGGAGGCAGTTGGAAGGGTTGGCGAATGGGTGTGAATCAAAGGGCAAGTCAAATACACAAGGGCTCAATGACCTTTCTCCATGGTGATTTTTTGAATGTTATAGCAAGGAATTGGGCAATTTTCGAGATGTGAAAGGAACAAAATGAGCTACTGTAGTCAAATCAGTCTTTAAGCTTGCATCTGGTCCTGTTGATCTGAGTGACTCATTCTGGCTTCGTACCATTAAATATGGTTCATTATTGGCAAATGAAATCATAATGTACAACAACAAACTGCATTTTTCTAGCACCATAAACTCAGAAACCCATTTTGTAGCATTTCATAGGTAATCAAGCAAAATGTGATACCAAGCCACATGGCAATGATTAAAGTTTCAAGGAGTGTCTTAACAGAGAAAACTACGGAGGGAATTCAGAGCTCTTATTTTCATTCATTTGTTCAGTATGGGTGTCGCTGGCTAGGCTTGGATTTGTTGCCCATCCCTAATTATCTTTGAGAAGTTGGCGGTGAGCAACATTCCTCAATATAACTTGAGTTGTTTGCTATGCCATTATCAAAGGGTATTTTAGTCAATTTCTGTGGATCTGGAGTTCTATGTAGGTCAGACCATGTAAGAAAGGCAAATTTCCTTCCCTAAAGGAAACAAGATGGGTTTGAAACAATCTGTTATCTTCGTGGTCACCATTACTGAGACGAGCTTTATATTCCCGATTTGATTTAATTAACCAAATTTAAATTGCTCAGTTTACACAGTGTGGTTTGAACTCATGTCTCTGGATTATTAATTCAAGCATCTGGATTACTAATCTGTTTGTTTGATCTATACTTAGGTAGCTGAAAGCACAGCCACTTGTAGCAATAAAAATCCTGGGTGATCTTGGAGGGTTGTCGGGCTGGAAGATGGCGGGGAGGGGGGAGGATGGTGTGGTGAGGTCATGGAAGGATTTGAAAAACAGAATGAAAATTTTAACTGTGAGCACTACTGTACAGGGAGCCAGAGTCTGCTTGACCAATCAAATCTGCAGTAAATCAATTCACTAAACTGTCAACTTGTCCTCTTGCTTTCATCTCTGTATCTCCCTCCCCTTCAGAGAGTTGGCTATTCTTCACAATGAAAGATATGGTGCTACCCATACTGATCACATTTTGCTTGATCACTTTCTTATGAAATGCTACAAAATGGGTTCCTGAGTTTATGGTGCTAGAAAAATGCAGTTTGTTGTTGTACATTATGGTTTCATTTGCCAATAATGAACCATACTTAATGGTATGAAGCCAGAATGAGTCACTCAGATCAACAGGACCACATGCAAGCTTAAAGACTGATTTGACCACAGTAGCTCATTTTGTTTTTTTCACATCTAGAAAATTGCCCAATTCCTTGCTAGAACATTCATAAAATCAGAATCCTACAGTGCAGAAGGCCATTCAGCCCATCGAGTCTGCACTGACCACAATCCCACCCAGGCCCAATCCCCATGCATTTACCTTAGCTAGTCCCCCTGACACTAAGGGACAATTTAGCATGTCCAATCCACCTAATCTGCACATCTTTGGACTGTGTGAGGAAACTGGAGCACCTGGAGGAAATCCACACAGACATGGGGAGAACACGCAGACTCCACACAGTGACCCAAGCAGAGAATCGAACCCAGATCCCTGGCACTATGAGGCACAATAAGTAGTCTCACAACACCAGGTTAAAGTCCAATAGGTTTATTTGGTAGCATGAGCTTTTGGAGCACTGCTCCTTCATCAGGTGAGTGCCAACAGCACCGTGCCACCCGGATCACAGTCTGTGTGGAGTTTTCACATTCTCCCTATATCTGCATGGGTTTCCTCCGGATGCTCCAGTTTCCTTCCACAGTCCAAAGGTGTGTGGGTTAGGTTGATTGGCCATGCTAAATTGACCCTTAGTGTCAGGGGATTAGCGGGGTAAATATGTGGCGTTATGGGGACAGGGCCTGTGTGGGATTGTGGTCGGTGCAGACTCCATAGGTTGAATGACCTCCTGCAGGGTTTCAATGATCCTTTGTACCATTTGCTGCAAAATGTCCTCTGCATAAACCAGTTGAACAATCCTTACTGGTGAAGACTTCATGCTGGAGGAACTGCTCATTACCTCAACTTCATCTGGACTTCCCCAGCATGGTGGCTTAACCTCAACATCTGAAAGGCACTGAGGTGAAGTATCCTCTTCCTTGATTGGCTCGTCACGGGGTGGTGATGGAGTCTTTATATCACAAGCTTCAGGAGAGTCGGGGATTACTAGAAGAGGGTAAATCATGGTCAGAATTGTTTAGACTGGAGAGCAACCAAAACCTTCCCTGACTCCCCCACAAACCTCCTCTGAAAATACTCTGCACTTGCCATCAACACCACACTCTGAGCTATATGAAACCTTGGGCACTGTTCTTAATGCACAGCTTAGTTTTTAATTCTGCATCCTATATCTATTGCCAAGATCACCTCCCTTGCCCTTGTTAACATTTCTCACTGAAACCAACTCCTTCCAATGCTGCCTCTGTCCGTCATCAAAACTCTGTAGTCTCAAATTCAACAAGGCCCTTTGCGCCAACTCTTTAATTCTGTTGATGTTAACAAACTGCTCTTAAAATGGATATGGTGGTTATATCACTGAATTGACAAGCCAGAGTTAGATTGTGAAAAGACAGGGAATCATTATGCATCATGACAGTTTTTTGGTTTATAAATATCCTGTAGGTTTCTGCAGTAGATGCCCAGGTGCCAATAACTGGTCAGCTTCATCAATCAAATCTCTGGATGTGGGTACTGCTGGCACACCAATTATCCATTCCTTGTATCACTGGAGTAGATGGGTGATGGGCCACATTTTTCAATCAGTGCAGACCCTGTGGTGATGGTGCTCTCACAATAGTGCCCAGGGCTTTGACCCAGCAACGAAGAAGGGACAGCAACATAACACAGAATCCCTACCTTGCAGGAGGCCATTTGGCCCATCAAGTCAGCACTGACTCTCCAACAGAGTGTCTTACCCAGGTGCTATCCCTGTATAACCCCATACATTTACTCTGCTAATCCTCCTGACCTATACATCAAGGGGCAATTTAGCATGGCCAATCCACCTAACACACACATCTTTGGACTGTGGGAGGAAACTGGAGCATCCCGAGGAAACCTACGCAGACGTGGGAAGAACGTGTAAACTCCAAGTGACCCAAGGCAGGAATTGGCCAGGTCCCAGGCGCTGTGCTAACTCCTATGCCACCATGCCGACCAAGTCAGAATGGTTTGCGGCTTGCGAGATGGTGTTCTTGTGAAATAAGCTATTAAAAAACGCAAAGTTATATTTAAGAATTTCCTTCTTGCCAGCGAAGGTTATGGGAGGGGGTGAATGAATGAAACAAGCATTCAGAACTGCTGTGCATTCCATAGGTCAGGAGTTCTCAAACTGGAGTCTGCAGAGACTTTCTAGGGGTCCACAGCGGGCCTTGCTTTACATGTAAGCGACCACCCAGGGTGCCACAGAGTCAAGAGAAGGCAAATAACCAGTGACCAGAAGCAAGTTGGACAGACTCAGAACATGGGGGCACAGTAGGGAGTGGGTGGGGCAGCCTGGCTGTCCTGCATAAGAGGGGAATGCACAAAGAAGAGAAATGTAAGAACCCCAAGGTAGACCAGCAATTACCAAGGCTGGCTTGAGTGAGTTCAGAGTTATTCAATAAGGCAGAGCTTTAAAAATAACAATAACTGAAGTACTATATATAAAATTCCAGTTTGTCGAGTGGGTTAGGTTGCATGGGCTGTTGAGTAATTATCCAAACAGATGCCACAGCGATAACTTTCTGGATTTGTACCCGTGTCAAAAATTAAAACCTAGTGAAAATTCATTCACGTGTTCTTTTTAAACTTATCCTCTGGTACAAAAAGGATTAAAACTAAATAACAAGCATATATCTCACACTCGTCATCGCTGCTGTCTGACTGAGGCTGTCTGATTCTCCGGCGTCGCTTGTTACAGGGCTCCTCTGCTTCACTGGCCAGTGCTGTGTTACGCTTGGTTTTCTTGCCGCTGTCCAGGCAAAAGCGGATAAAAGGAAATTTTAGTCACCGCTGTATCCATGACAGACTATCAGACAAACAAAAAGTGTGCAGCTAATCTGCTGTGAGCCCATCACATTAAAAGGTGCTATATAAATGTAAGTTGTTATCACGAGGACACATGAGAGCAGGAGTAGTCTATCTAGCTCCTTGAGCCAGCTCTTTTGACAATCATGGCTGATCTTGGCCCGCTCCCTTAGTTTCCTGGGAGGCCAAATAACTGTCTATCCCAGCATTAATTATATTCAATGATGGAGCATCCACAAACCTCTGGGGGAGAGAATTCCAAAGATTCACCAAAGTACGAAATTTATGAAGAAATTCCAAAATAAGAAATTTATGGTCATCTCAATCCTAAACCTCTTATCCTGAGATTGGTGTCTGTGTTTTAGCTTCCCAATCCTGTACGTTCCACTGAGGTCACCTTTCATTCTTCTAAACTCAAGAGAACATGAACTCAATTTACTCACAGACCCTTTGTTAGAACAGAGAGGAGGGAGAATGTTGGAGCAAAAGAAACTGTAACAAAAGTTACAAACAGTCTGGTCCGAGAGGGGGAGAGCGTGGTTTGCATTGAGGCAGACCAGCTGAGCTTTTCCAGTTTCCTCTGTTCTTGTCATCCTTCCTTAAATGCGGAGACTAAAACTGCAGACAGGATTCCAGTTGTGGTCTCACCAAACCCTGTACGTGGACAGAGTGGTGAAGAAGGCATTCGGCATGCTTAGTTTCATTGGTCAGAACATTGAGTACAGGAGTCGGGACATCTTGAAGTTGTACAAGACATTGGTAAGGCCACACTTGGAATGTTGTGTACAATTCTGGTCACCCTTTTATAGAAAGGATATTATTAAACTAGAAAGAGGGCAGAAAAGATTTACTAGGACTTGATGGTTTGAGTTATAAGGAGAGACTGGATAGACTGGGAGTTTTTTCTCTGGAGCATAGAAGGCTGAGGGGTGATCTTATAGAGGTCTATAAAATAATGAGGGGCACAGATCAACTTGATAGTCAATATCTTTTCCCAAAGGTAGGGGAGTCTAAAACCAGAGGGCATAGGTTTAACGTGAGAGGGAGAGATACAAAAGTGTCCAGAGGGGCAATTTTTTCACACAGAGGGTGGTGAGCTTTTGGAACAAGCTGCCAGAGGTAGAGGTAGAGGCAGGTACAATTTTGTCTTTTAAAAAGCAGTCAGTTACATGGGTAAGATTGGTATAGCAGGATATGGGCCAAATGCGGGCAATTGGGATTTGATTAGGGGTTTAAAAAAAGGGCAGCATGGACAAGTTGGGTTGAAGGGCCTGTTTCCATGCTGCAAACCTCCATAACTCTAACTGTAGCAAGACTTCTTTATTCCTGTACGCCAATCCTCTTGCAATAAAAGTCAACAATAAAAGGCCTTCCTAACTGCTTGCTACAATTGTATGTTAGCATTCTCAATATTATTCTCCTGAAACTAGAAAGGCAGCAGTTAGTTAACAGACTAAAAGAAAGTCAGCGTTTAGATAGCTTCTTACACAGCATCAGGATATCTCGTGCTCAGGTCTCTGGAGTTGAGCTTGAACCTCTGATGCAGGAGAGAAGGGTGATAACTTAATGAGCCACAGCTAACACCCAGTCAGGCAATCCATCTGCCTGCCCTCCCCCCACACCCTCCACATAAGACACCCTCATCCACACTCTGCACTGACCTCTGTCCGTCTTTTTGCTGTTTTTTGCCAACTGCTTCTTTCTTTTCTTGGGGTTTCTCCTTCAGCGCCTCAGCCTGCGGCTTCTGCCCCGTAACCATGTTTGCAGGAACTGTCTCTTCATCTCCCTCTTTCTCTGAAGCAGCTTTGACATTGCAGCCTCCCCTCTCAGGGGGTTCCCCTTTCTCTGGGGACTCTGCCATGGATTTGGTCGGAGGGTCCTCTTCCTTGGTTGCTTGACTGGAGGGAGGCGAACCTTTCTCTGAGGGTTTTGAAACAGTTAGTTCTGGGTGCTGACAACCGGCACAATTAGGTTTATATTTCCTTACATAACAACCGCTCTTCTTTAACACACAGAACTGAGCTGTGTAATAGCCATGTTAAGCTGCTGCATTCATGCAAAGCTTTACATTCAGGATCAAAAAATTATCTAAAGGAAAAGAGAATTCCAAATATGCAAATACAGCAAATTGCCTGAATGGGGCTAAGGAATGATGTGGAGATTTGTTTTATTCTCTCGCAGAATGTGGGCATTGCTGATATGACCCACATTTATTGCCAACTCCTAATTTCCCTGGAGATGGTGAGCCACCTTCTTGGACCAATGCTGGCCATGCGTTAGGAGGTCCATCAGACGGAACGAGTAAAGAAATGATTACTGGATCACACAGGGACAGTGATGGAATTTACCACAATAAAAACATACATTTATATTATAAGAAGCATTCACAAAGTGCTTCACAAGGGCGATTATCAGAACAAAATTTGACGTCAATCCACATATGGAGACATAGTGCTCAAAAGCTTGACGCTGCAGGGGAAAGAATCCCAGTGTATCCAGCCGCTCCTTATAACTCTAACCATCAAATACCAGTAGCATCCTAGTAAATCTCTAAGTAAATGTGGGCAACTGGGATTAGCTGAGGGGTTTAAAAAAAAAGGCGGCGTGGTCAGGTTGGACTGGAGGACTTGTTTCCATACTGTAAACCTCTATGACTCAGTAAGATAGATTTTAAACATTTAAAAAGGCGAGTCAGGCAGGTTTAGGGGGGAAATTGCAGCCTAAGAGCACAGGTACAGCCACTAACGGATTTTACTTACTCGCACTGGCTTTCAGGAAGAAGTTGCTGAAGCTGTTTCCTTTGCTGGTTGTTTTACTGCCTGAAGGAGCCTGGAAGGGAAGAGGGTGGAAATTCACTATATCGTTGTGAAACAACTCTTCAAAAAAAAAACTTTGTCCTCGTTCAGGACTGATGTCAGGAAGTTCTTCACTTCAGACAACATCATATACCACAAAGCAATCTCAGGGTAGGGGAATAGGAGGAGGAGAATGTGAACGCGCAGTAGCGAAATAAATGTTCTCATCCTATCCTCACTATCCCCTCAAATTTTATGCCCCACCTCAGAGAGTGGAATCAAAATCCAGGCTCCAATCCAGTGCAGCATTGAGGGAGAGCGGAAATATCGGAGGCGTTGAAATGAGACCTGTTTTTACCCTGTCTAGTGAATGCAAAACATATGCCAGATACTCAGAGTCATAGAGGTCTACAGCATGGAAACAGGCCCTTTGGCCCAACTTGTCCATGCTGCCCTTTTTTCAAAAAAAACACTAAGCTAATTCCCAATTGCCCACATTTGGTCCATATCCTTCTATACCCATTTTATCCATGTAACTGTCTAAACGCTTTTTAAAAGACAAAATTGTACCTCCCTCTATTACTATCCCTGGCAGCTCATTGCAGACACTCACCACCCTCTATGAGAAACATTTGCCTCTTTGAAACTTTTTGTATCTCTCCTCCCTCACCATAAACCTATGCCCTCTAGTTTTAGACTCCCCTACCTTTGGGAAAAGATATTGACTATCTAGCTGATCTGTGCCCCCACATTATTTTATAGACATCTATAAGATCACCCCTCAGCCTTCTACGCACCAGAAAAAAGTCCCAGTCTATCCAGCCTCTCCTTATAATGCAATGCATCAAGTCCTGGTAGCATCCTAGTAAATCTTTTCTGCGCTCTGCCTAGCTAAATAATATCCTTTCTATAATAGAGTGACCAGAACTGAACACAGTATTCCAAGTGTGGCCTTATCAATGTCTTGTACAATTTCAACAAGACAACTCGACTCCTCTCACATTAGCCTGCAATTGTTTCCCTGTCGCTTCACTTCACATCTGATGGCCATTCTTTCAGCGAACTTATGTGTGTCCTCACCTCCTCCCCGTCTGCCACAAGCCCTTTGAATCAGCATTTCTACATCCAACCCCGAGGACGAACTGGGGAGCACTTAAAGCCTTAGTCAAATTTGATCACAGGTTGAGCTCATTGTCCTTTCAGACACTTACAGCACTCTCCCCGTCTTTCGCCAGGACCGGCTCTCCTTTCACTTCTTTGTCCTGCGACTTGGCAGAGGGTTTGTTGGAGAACATCCCCATGATTCCCTTGGGCTGGGGTGACACATGTTTGGGGGCAGCGGGCACATTGCCGTTCACGACAGGCTTGCTGGTGCTCGTTGCTTCACTTGAGCTCTGAGAGGGCTGCTGCACTGACTTCTGCAGCCGCGCTAACTCCTCTGCTGACCGGGGAACAGCATCTGCACATCGAATAGCGCTGTACCTGCAGTCGGAAAGAGAAAGCTTCTCAGTAATCTTGGAAAAGTGATGAGAAAAAGAGTAACAAGGTACGATCTAATCCAGGGATTCAGAGAGTCAACACATCTCAAACAAGTCTAAAATGTCAGCCGTCGCTTGGTGGGTCAGAAGTCATGGGTTTGAGTCCTTCTCCAGAACCTCAAACATAAGGCTCCTAATACAGAATTATTATAAGGAGGACGGAGGCCATTTGGCCCATTGAGTCTGCGCTAGCTTTCTGAAAGGGCATTCTACCTGGTCTGACTCCCCTGCCTTATCCCATGACCTTGCACATTTTTATTTTCAGATAGCAATCCAATTCCCTTTTGAATACCTCGGTCAAACCTGTCTCTGCCACTTTCTCAGGAAGTTTGTTTCAGGCTCCAATCATCCTCTGGGTGAAAATACTTGTCCTCACAGTACAGCACAGAGCTGAGAGGGCGATGCACCAAGTGCTAACTCATGAATGAAACATTAAACTGAGACCCTGTTTGTCCTCTTGGGGTAGATGTAAATGACGCCCTGGCACTACATTCAGGAGCAGCGAGTTCTCACTGGTGATGTGGCTAATATTCATCCCTGAACCAACACTACCGAAACGGATTATCTCCAATAAGGAGGATCCAACCATCACCTTCTGACATTACCATCACTGAATCCCCCACTATCAACATCTTGGGGGTTACCATTGACTAGAAACTGAACGAGACAAGCCAGATAAATACAGTGGCTACCAGAGCAGGGCAGTGGTTGGGACTTCTACAGACAGCAATTCACTTCTTGACTCCCTGTCTATCCTGCCTACCATCTACAAGGCACAAGTTAGGAGTGTGATGGAATACTCTCCACATGCCTGGTCAAATGAAGTTCTAATTCAAGAAGTTTGGCACCATCCAGGACAATTCAACCTGCTTGATTTGCACCCCATCCACCATCTTCAATATTCACTCTCTCTCCCAGTGTGCAGTAACAGCAGTGCACAATCTATAAGGTAACAGCAGTGTGCACCATCTACAATGTACACTGCAGCAACTCAACAAGCCTCCTTCAACAGCAGCTCCCAAACCTGTGAACTCTTCCACCTGGAAAGATAAGGGCAGTAGATGCATAAGAAGACTACAACATGCAAATCCTCCCCAATCTACACATCTGACTTGAAACCATATTGCCATTTCTTCACTGTCATTTGGTTAAAATCCTGGAACTGCCTCCCTACCAACAGCATACAGCACAATGGTTCAAGAAGATAGTTCACCATCTCATTCTCAGGGCATTTATGGATGGGCAATAAACAACGGCCTAACGACAAAGAGGAGTAAATAGATATAATAATTTTTATATTATAATTTTAAAAACAAATAATTAAAAAGATACTTTATCCAGAGTGGTGAGAATGTGAAACAATGTGTGGCTGAGGCAAGAAAGTTGATAGGGTGAGATGAAGAAGAGTGGGAGGAGGCTGGTCTGGAGCATAAACACCACCATGGACCAAGTGGCCTGTTTCTCTATTATAACTGACACTTGTGCTCTGATAACTTGTTCCAGCAGCTTTTCTACTGTTGGGAGCTGTGAAAACCATTTCTGTAAGCAGTCACAGTAAGAAGTCTCACAACACCAGGTTAAAGTCCAACAGGTTTATTTTGTAGCACGAGCTTTTGGAGCGCTGCTCCTTCATCAGATGAGTGTAGAGTTGGGTTCGCAAACAGGGCATATATAGACAGAGACTCAATTACAAGATGATGGTTGGAACATGAGTCTTGTTACTTGTTAAGCAGTCATGTTACTTACTTGTTACTGTTCTGCAGGTTTTCCTTGACTGCTTCGTAATCAGTGTTGAAGAGGGGGCTGCTATCTTTCAGCATTGCTTTTTGAATGCTGTAAACGTGGACACTCGCGGTCACTAGCATCTTCAGCTTCAGTGCTGTGAATACATGAACATTCAGAGAATGTAACACCATGAACAACTGGTTTGTAAGGATTTATTTATATTGATATCTCTCTTTCCTCTGAAGCCACAGTCCCACGTGACCTCATCACTCCAAACATTCCACATCTCAGTCTGTAACATGCTTGATGAACCTCAGGCCAGGGGTCACGGCTTGGGGGCAGAGGGCAAGGTTGGTGGTGCTTAAATAATTTATACTTGTGTGTATTAGGAATAAAGAGGAAGTTTAATCTGTGTTTCTGTATTACTGTATAAAGAAAGAGTTAAAAGTTTAGATTAGCTTCATGTTAAATATAGGTATCAGCAAGTCTATGGCTTTTAGTTTCATTTTAAACTTTGCCTGCTTTATAATTAAGGATTTATGACAGAAAAGCAATTACAGGGTTAAAAAAAACTAAGCTGTTGCTTAACAACCAGAAGCTCACACTAAAAGCAGAAGCATTTGAGTTCAGTTGCAACCAGGTAACTGAGAAGCAGGAAGCTTTCCCCAGAAACTACCAGTACAGACTGGACAATGAAGTGAGGAGCAGAAAGCTAGTCCCAGAAGCTAAAGAAAAGAAAGTTTGAAAAACTAGGGAATGAGAAAGAGTCCCAAGACGACTGAAGTCAAAGGGACAAAGAACCAGATTCTGAACAAAGTAATGTACACTGAAGTTAGAGGGACAGAGAGAGGCTTCCAGTTAAAGCTGCCATAAGACCATGAGACATAGGAGCAGAATTAGGCCACTCAGCCCATTGGGTCTGCTCTGCTGTTCAATCATGGCTGATATTTTTCTCATCCCCATTCTCCTGACTTTTCCCCATAACCCCTGATCCCCTTATTAATCAAGAACCTATCTATCTCTGTCTTAAAGACACTCAATAACCTGGCTTCCACATCCTTCTGCAGCAAAGAGTTCACCAGATTCACCACTCTCTGGCTGAAGAAATTCCTTCTCATCTCAGTTTTAAAGGACTGTCCCTTTCATCTAAGGTTGTGGCCGCTGGTTTTAGTTTATCCTACTAGTTGGAACATCCTTTCCAAGTCCACTCTATCCAAGCCTGTAAGTTTCAATAAGATCCCCCCCTCATCCTTCTAAACGCCAAGAAGTACAGACCCAGAATCCTCAACTGTTCCTCATACAACAAGCTCTTTATTCCAGGGATTTTTGTGAACCTCCTCTGGACCCTTTCCAAGACCAGCACAGCCTTCCTTACAAATGGGGCCCAAAACTGGTCACAACACTCTAAATGGGGTCTGACCAGAGCCTTATACAGCCTCAGGAGTAAATCAGTGCTCTTGTATTCTGGCCCTCTCGACATGAATGCTAACCTAGCGAAGGCGGCCAGCAAGGAGCCAGACATCTGAGATGGAAAGGATTGTTAACATCTTAATGCAGTCTGTGAAGTAGTGATTTTCTGTTGACACTGCTGGGTACACAAGGTAATTTATAAATCTCAAGATCCTATATGCTTTGCTAACCACTCCTTCAATATGTCCTGCTACCTTTGAAGCTTATGCACATCACAACCACCAGATACCTATGTATCCTGCTAATACAAGTGACAATAAATCAAACTCCCTGAAATTGTCATCTATATTGCCTCTCCCTATCCCTTTATCCAAAAATGTACCCCTCACGCTTCTTAGTATTAAATTCCATCTGCCACTTGCTATCCATTCTAGCAGCTTATGTGCTACAGCAGTCAATTGACATCATCCTTACTGTCCCTGCCACACCTCCAGATTTGTACCATAGGCAAATTTTTATTCCAATATCAAGTCATTGACCTCAAAAGAATATTAACACACAGCCATATAAGTAAGTATTAAGACAAATGACCAAAAGCTCAGTCAGAGGTAGAGATCTTAAGGTGCATCTTAAATGAAAATAGAGGTAGAGAACAAGGAATTCCACAGATAATGACCTTGCCAGCTGAAGACATAGCTACCAATGCTGGAGTAATTCAATTCAGGGATATACAAAAGGCCAGAATTGGACGAGTGCAGAGATACAGGGGGTTGCAGGGCTGAAGAAGATTAGAGAAAAAGGGAGAACTTTGAAAACAAAGACGGGAGTTCTAAAAATGGAGGGCTGCTTCACTGGGAACCAATGTAGGCTCGCGGGCACAAAGCTGAGGGTGAAATCTTCCTTTAACTTTCTCTGCTATAAAGAGAACAATCTAGTTTCTCTGTTCTTTTCATATAATGTCATCTATCCAAGCGTCCAAACTCAACAGGCAGTGCCAGGTGTTACAAAAAGGCAATCGTCGCCCACCACAACATACAACTAACCAAAGATTTGACAGTATACAGACAGGGATAATTTGTGTCAACTGCAGATGCCTGCTCTTACCTTCCAACTGATCCTCCCTCACCACTGCTATCTTGTGACACTGGAACGAAGAAAACGGCAGTTAACTAGAGGCCAGCAAGGCAGCACACCCTGCACCACATCCCCACCGCTTTCTAACTGAGGAGAATGCCAGTTACCTGACCATCTGTTGGCACCTTGCCCCGGACCACCAACTCTGTTTAAGAAAGCCTCTTTGATGATGTGATGCCAGTTTCAAACTCTTATCAACTATATGTGCCTATTTTCCCAGTGGGTATTGACGGAGAGTGATTAGAAACCAGGTCTCTCCCCGAACCCAGTGGTACTGAACCTATAGCATTCAAATCTGTCCTGGCTGAGTTCAGCCAGTTCAGTGCAGAGCAAGCTAGGAACCTGAACCTTCCTGCTCCGTGCAACACAGCACCATATCAGGGAAAGGTGAGTCTGCTTGGGTACGTATTTTAAAGAAAGAGAAGTGGATTAAATACACTATTGAAGTAAAATCTATCAATTCATTCAAGAATCCTAGTGTAGAAGAGGCCCTTTGGCCCATCGAGTCTGCACCAAGAAACCTGATCTCCCACCTAACCCCATTTACTAACACTTAGCCAATAGCCTTGAATGTTATGACATTCCCATTATTGCAATAGGAATTGAATAATTGTTTAAATATTAGGGGCTGATTCTGGGGCTGTTGTGTTATGGAACATAGAAGATAGAAGCAGGAGGAAGCCATTCGACCCTTCAAGTCTGCTCTGCCATTCATTATGATCATGGCTAATCATCCAACTCAATAGCCTAATCCTGCTTTCTTCCTATAACCTATAGAAAATGTGCAGCAGGTTAGGTCTATACTCACTGGAATTGGAACAATGAGGGGTGATCTTATTGAAACATGAGATTCTGATGGTTGGATGCTGAGCAGATGTGCCCTTAAGAATCTAAAACTCAAGGACACAGTTCCAAAATAAGGACACCCCCCATTTAAAATGGAGATGAGAAGGAATTTCTTCTCTCAGAGGGTTGCTAGTTTTGGATTCTCTCCCACAGGGATGGTTCTGGACCCTGAACAGATCATGGACGTACCGAAGTTCCATTTTCAACTGCTTTTCCAGACACGAGATAGGTCACATGGAGCTGGGCTCCTGAATTTTCCTTCCGCTTTCGTTCTACGTAGTAATAAAGCATCCTTGCAAACATACAAAAGAAAGAACAATACAGTTACCGAGGTACAAACTCCTTGTGACAACCCAACCTTTAAACAAACCTCTCAACTTGGAGATGGAGAACCTGTACAATTTCTAGAGCAGCTTCCTGACTTGAGGGACCGGATAGAAATCTCAAGAGACCTGGGAACAGCCAGAAAGCTGTGGGGCAGCCAGCTTATTGCACTGACTGAACTGGCATCAAACTCAAAAGAAAAATCCAGACCCCTCTACCCCCACCCACAAGACTCAACAACATACATCTAAAGTCCATGCTTAACACAGCAAAACATTCCAAGGAAGTTCATATCATTTGAGTTTCATCAAACAAAATTTGACAGAGCCATGTACATATGAGTTAGGAGCAGGATTGGACCATTTGGCCCTTTCAACCTGCTCTACCATTCAATAAGATTGTGGCTGATGTAATGGTAACATCCATCTACTCCCAATAATCCTTCACCCTTATGTTAATCAAGAATCTAGCCAGCTCTGCCTTAACAATATTCGAAGGTTATTTCCACCGCCTTTTGAAGAAGAGTTCCAGAGACTCACAACCCTCAGAGAAAAAAAAATTCACATCTGGCTAAATGAGCAAACTCCTTATTTTTAATACCACTGTGAGTAGTAGGTTTGGGCTATACAGCACGCAGGAAACAATAATTCACATTGTATCCCAATGCATATGACAAAAATAAATCAAATTAAAATTAGTGAGCCCTAATTATAGATTCTACCACAAGAGAAAGCATCTTCTCGACATCCATTCTGTCAAGATTTTTCGATACAAGTTTCAATCAAGTCACCTCTTTACTAAACTCCAGCGGATGTGAGCTTAGCCTGTCTAATCTTGTCTCATAAAACAATCTAATTCCAGGCATTAGTCCAGTAAACCTTCTGAATTGCTTCCAATCCATTTACACCCTTCCTGAAATAAGATCAATACTGTACACAGTACTCTGGATGTGGTGTGGTTTCACCAGTGCCTTATACAACTGTTAAATCCTTTTATTTTCAATTCCCCTTGCAATAAATGATAACACTCTTTGAGCTTTCCTAATTACCTGTTACACTTACATATTAGCCTTTTGTGATTCATGCACTAAGATACCCAATTTCCTCTGCACCTGAGCTCAACAATCTCTCGCCATGCTTCCTTTTTGTGCTTCCTGCCAAAATGGACAATTTCACATTTTCCCACATTATAATCCATTGGTCAGATCTTTGTCCACTCACTTAGCTCCATCTTTTTGTGGTCTCGTGCCCCCTTCACAACTCATTTTCCTACCTTTCTCTGTACCATTGGCAAATTTAGCAATCATAAGTTCAGTCCGTTCATCCAAGTAATTTATATAAATTGTAAAAAAATTGAGACCCCAGCACTGATCCCTGTGGCACACTATTTGTCATGTCCTGTCAACCAGAAAAAGACCCATTTATGACTACCCTCTTATTTCCTGTTAACCAACCAACCTTACAGATGGTTTGGTACCTTGTTGTGCAAATAAGTTGCCATAATTCTTAATAAGAACATAAGAAATAGGAGCAGGAGTAGGCCATCCAGCCCTTCGAGCCTGCCCCGCCATTCAATAAGATCATGGCTGATCTGTCGCTGCTCAGTTCCACTTTCCCGCCCTCTCCCCATAACCCTTAATCCCCTCTCCTATCAAAAACCCATCAACCCGCGTCTTAAAAATATTTAGCGAGGCAGCCTCCACAATGATTGACCAGACTTCATAAGTACTTCATTGATTATAAATCCCTTTTCACAACCATCCAATGTTGTGAAAGATACCAAAACAGAAAATGCTGGAAAATCTCAACAGGTCTGGCAGCCTCTGTAAGGAGAGAAAAGAGCTGACGTTTTGAGTCCATATGACCCTTTGTCAAAGCTGTGAAAGACACTATTTGAATGCATTGTTTTTTTTTTCGAGTGAATATTCTCCACCCACTAGCATAAGACTATTTGACCAGGACAGGCATCACCCAAAAACTAACAGTACCCCTGGCTAATGTATACAACATACAGACCCTTCCCACTGCCTGCAAATCCAGGGCAAGTACCCAAGGCTGATCTATTTTCCATTTGCTCCCATCACAGGCTGCTAAGACCAGCTTCATTAAGGACACTATATAAATGCAATTTATTGTTGATTCCCACACACAACAGTACAACACAGCCCTCACCGTCCTCATTTCCCCCTTTCCTGCAAATAGTGCTTCATGTCAGATGCCCGCTCCCAGATATTCCCTTCCCCAAAACCCCCAGTATGTAATCCTTAAACCCATACTGATTGATGGCAGGCTTGAAGTCACCAAACTCACTGTTTCGCCTGGTTGACATGGATGCCCAGGAACTGGCTCAGCATCTTGTAGGTGACCTGGAGAAAACGAGTTAGATATAATCACAGATTAACACTAAAACAGATTTTTAAAAAAACCACTACATCACAAGAACTGGCCACTTGTGGAGGTGGATGGTAACAACGAGGCAAAGTGGAAGGAGGAAGATTCAACCCTCCATCCTTCAGGTTTATGACCTCCACAATATTTCCCATTCCACCCCCAGGTGGTCCCCTTTCCCCTGGTCAATCCCCATTCCACCCCCTCTCCCCCTGGTCAATCCCCGTTCCACCTCCTCTCCCCCTGGTCAATCCCCGTTCCACCCCCTCTCCCCCTGGTCAATGCCCGTTCCACCCCCTCTCCCTCTGGTCAATCCCCGTTCCACCCCCTCTCCCCCTGGTCAATCCCCGTTCCACCCCCCTCCCTCTGGTCAATCCCCGTTCGACCCCCTCTCCCTCTGGTCAATGCCCGTTCCACCCCCTCTCCCTCTGGTCAATGCCCGTTCCACCCCCTCTCCCTCTGGTCAATCCCTGTTCCACCCCCTCTCCCTCTGGTCAATGCCCGTTCCACCCCCTCTCCCTCTGGTCAATGCCCGTTCCACCCCCTTTCCCCTGGTCAATGCCCGTTCCACCCCCCTCCCCTGGTCAATCCCCGTTCCACCCCCCTCCCTCTGGTCAATCCCCGTTCCACCCCCTCTCCCCCTGGTCAATCCCCGTTCCACCCCCTCTCCCCCTGGTCAATCCCCGTTCCATCCCCTCTCCCCCTGGTCAATCCACGTTCCACCCCCTCTCCCCCTGGTCAATCCCCGTTCCACCCCCTTTCCCCCTGGTCAATCCCCGTTCCACCTCCTCTCCCTCTGGTCAATGCCCGTTCCACCCCCTTTCCCCTGGTCAATCCCCGTTCCACCCCCCTCCCCTGGTCAATCCCCGTTCCACCCCCCTCCCCTGGTCAATCCCCGTTCCACCCCCCTCCCCTGGTCAATCCCCGTTCCACCCCCCTCCCTCTGGTCAATCCCCGTTCCACCCCCCTCCCCTGGTCAATCCCCGTTCCACCCCCTCTCCCCCTGGTCAATCCCCGTTCCACCCCCCTCCCCTGGTCAATCCCCGTTCCACCCCCCTCCCTCTGGTCAATCCCCGTTCCACCCCCCTCCCCTGGTCAATCCCCGTTCCACCCCCCTCCCCTGGTCAATCCCCGTTCCACCTCCTCTCCCCCTGGTCAATCCCCGTTCCGCCCCCTCTCCCCCGAGTGGATCCCCATTCCCTCCCCGAGTGGATCCCCGCTCACAATCCGGTTCTCATCCGCCACCAGCTCCTCGATGTTCTCCACCAGCAGCTCCAGCTCCTCCATGGTGGCGGCGGTGGCGCGAACACGAGGTCAGGGGTCACAGGGAGGAGGGGCGCGCGGCCCCCGGGGGTGAGAGTTCATCCCGCGGAGAGGGGCGGGGCCTAGCCGTTACCCTGGTAACCAGGCCCAGCGTCCAGCCAGGCCTCAGAGCCCCGGCTCGCCTCCTCCCGCAAAAAAAACACCGGACAACAAAATTATTCTTTGTTGGCTCCGGGAGATTTATTGTGATAAAAAACTCGACATGCATGGAATGAAAAGGTTTAAACGTTTAAGAATTGGGAAGGGTCAAAGGTTATAAAGATGGTGGCGCCCACGGTTTGAGGTTTAACACTTCACAGCAGGTAAGTGGCAGCTTAATATCCACCATAAATCTACAATATATCCGGTACACCAGAAACATAATACGGTATAAAGTTCCACCCAAACTGCACTAAATCTCACTATCTCCTATCCCTCATATAACAACAACTATTTATATAACTCATTTAATGATGTAAATTTGCAGTTACGTAAAGAGGTTGGAGAAGTAGGGATTATTTTCCTTGAAGAAGAGAAAATTTGGAGCAGATTTGATAGAAGCGTTTGAAATTATGGGAGGCTTGACAGAGTAGACAGGGTGACACTGTTCCCACTGGTGGAAGGATGGAGAATGAGAGGGCACACCTTTAAGGTCACTGGCAAAAGTAGTAATGGACACTTGAGAAACTTTTACGCAGTGAATGGTTAGGATCTGGAATGCAATGTCTGAGAGTATATTGGAGGCTGGGTCAACTGGGATTCTCAAGGGAATTAAGTTATTATCCAAAAAGGAATAAGAACATAAGAAATAGGAGCAGGAGTAGGCCATCTAGCCCTTTGAGCCTGCCCCGCCATTCAATAAGATCATGGCTGATCTGTCGTGGCTCATTTCCACATTCCCGCCCTCTCCCCATAACCCTTAATCCCCTCGCTTATCAAAAACCCATCAACCCGCGTCTTAAAAATATTGAGCGAGGCAGCCTCCACCACTTCAATGGGCAGAGAATTCCAGAGATTCACCACCCTTTGAGTGAAGAAGTTTCTCCTCAACTCTGTTCCAAACCGCCCCCTCGTTATCTTGAGGCTGTGCCCTCTAGTCCTACTGTCCTTCCTGAGCGGGAAGAGTCTCTCCACCTCTATCCTATCCATCCCATTCATCATCTTATACGTCTCTGAGATCTCCCCTCGTTCTTCTAAACTCTAACGAGTACAAGCCTAGTTTATTCAGCCTCTCCTCATAGCTCAACCCCCTCAACTCCGATATAAGAACATAAGAAATAGGAGCAGGAGTAGGCCATCTAGCCCTTCGAGCCTGCCCCGCCATTCAATAAGATCATGGCTGATCTGTCGTGGCTCAGTTCCACTTTCCCGCCCTCTCCCCATAACCCTTAATCCCCTCTCTTATCAAGAACCCATCAACCCGCTTCTTAAAAATATTTAGCGAGGCAGCCTCCACCACTTCAACGGGCAGAGAATTCCAGAGATTCACCACCCTTTGAGTGAAGAAGTTCCTCCTCAACTCCGTTCTAAACCGCCTCCCCTTTATCTTGAGGCTGTGCCCCCTAGTCCGACTGTCTTTTTTGAGCGGGAAGAGTCTCTCCACCTCTACCCTATCCATCCCATTCATCATCTTATACGTCTCAATGAGATCTCCCCTCATTCTTCTAAACTCTAACGAGTACAAGCCTAGTTTATTCAACCTCTCCTCATAGCTCAATCCCCTCAACTCCGGTATCAGCCTAGTAAACCTCCTCTGCACTCCCTCCAGGGCCAAAATATCCTTGCGCAGGTGCGGCGCCCAAAACTGCACACAGTACTCCAGCTGCGGCCTCACCAATGCCCTATACAGCTGCAGCAAGACCTCCCTACTTTTATATTCAATCCCCCTCGCTATGAAGGCCAGCATCCCATTAGCCTTCCTGACCACCTGCTGAACCTGCAGGCTGGGTTTTTGCGACTCGTGCACAAGGACCCCGAGGTCCCTCTGCACCGTCGCCTGCTGCAGTTTTTCGCCACGTAAGTAATAGTCCTTCCTACCATTATTCCTACCAAAGTGGACCACCTCGCACTTGCCAACATTAAATTCCATTTGCCATTTCCTGGCCCATTCGCCCAGCCTATCTAGATCCTTCTGCAGACTCTCCACACCCTCCGCGCAATTTGCCATTCCACCAATCTTGGTGTCATCAGCAAATTTCGACACCATACACTCAGTTCCCTCCTCCAGATCATCTATATAAATGGTAAATAGCTGAGGCCCCAGCACCGACCCCTGGGGCACTCCACTAGTCACCAACCGCCAATCCGAATAGCACCCATTAACCCCCACTCTCTGCCTCCTATTTGACAACCAATCCTCTATCCACGCTAACACCCTACCCCCAACTCCATGCCCCCTTACCTTCTGCAATAACCTCTTGTGAGGTACCTTGTCAAACGCCTTCTGAAAATCAAGAAAGACCACATCCACCAGCTCTCCTCTATCCACTGCCCTAGACACATCCTCATAGAACTCCAATAAATTTGTCAGACGCGACTTCCCCTTAACGAAACCGTGCTGCGTCTGCTCAATCAAGCAATTCCCCTCAAGATGCCTCGCTATTTCCTCCTTGATGACGGATTCTAACATTTTACCTACAACAGACGTTAAACTAACCGGCCTATAATTCCCTGCCTTTTGCCTGCCACCCTTCTTAAACAACGGCGTAACATTAGCCGTTTTCCAATCTTCCGGCACTTCCCCGGAATCCAGCGACGTTTGGAAAATAACCACCAAGGCATCCACTATCACCTCCGCCATTTCTTTCAGAACCCTCGGATGCATTCCATCCGGTCCTGGGGACTTGTCCACAATCAGTCCCTCCAGTCTGTCGAGCACCGCCTCTCTAGTAACAATAATGTCATTGAGACCCTCCAGTCCTACCACCTTTCCATCTCTAACACCCGGCAAATTATTCACGTCCTCCTCCGTGAAGACTGAAACAAAAAAGTTATTCAAGACCTCAGCCATTTCCCCATCCACTACCATCAAGTCCCCCCTCTCATCCTCTACAGGTCCAACGTTCACCCTAGCCAGCCTCTTCCTTTTAATAAAGTCAGGGCTACGGGAAAAAAACAGGAGAGAGATTAGGTTAACAGAGAAAAGTACAGCATAGGAATGAGGATTGACCAGCCCTCCAAGTCTGTGCTGACCATGATGGTCTAACTTAAAAAAAAGTGAAGCTGTCTTTCAGAGACTGGCACAGACCTGACAGTGAATGGCAGCCTTCTGTACTGTAACTGTTCTGTAACTCCAAAGCATCCTAAGGCACTTCACAAACATTTATGAAACAAAATTTGACTGAATCACATAAGTATAATATTAGGTTAAGTGAGGAAAATCCTGGACAAAGTGGCGGGTGTATTCACTACATAAGAACATAACATAAGAAATAGGAGCAGGAGTAGGCCATCTAGCCCTTGGAGCCTGCCCCGCCATTCAATAAGATCATGGCTGATCTGTCGTGGCTCAGTTCCACATTCCCGCCCTCTCCCCATAACCCTTGATCCCCTTGCCTATCAAAAACCTATCAACCCGTGTCTTAAAAATATTGAGCGAGGCAGCCTCCACCACTTCAATGGGCAGAGAATTCCAGAGATTCACCACCCTTTGAGTGAAGAAGTTTCTCCTCAACTCCGTTCTAAACCGCCCCCCCCCCCTTTATCTTGAGGCTGTGCCCTCTAGTCCTACTGTCCTTTCTGAGCAGGAAGAGCCTCTCCACCTCTATCCTATCCATCCCATTCATCATCTTATACATCTCAATGAGATCTCCCCTCATTCTTCTAAACTCTAACGAGTACAAGCCTAGTTTATTCAGCCTCTCCTCATAGTTCAACCCCCTCAACTCCGGAATCAGCCTAGTCTTTTTACATTTGTCTTTCTTGTGGTCCTTTTTCTGTTTTTTTCTCACATTATGATTGGAGTTGCGAGTTTACTCTCATCTGAGATAATAATGGTAGCTATGAAGCAGAGACTCTGGTGGGACAGACTTGACTCTTGAGATCTCATGGTTTACATATACATGTTTTCTTCTTGCTGTGGTTCGCAATGTGTTTCTTAAGAAAATGCACTCAGAATCCCAGGATTGCAAAAAGATTGTAGAAGAAAACTTTGCCCAAACCACCCACTCCTGCTCTCAGAACGTCACCTTGTTGTGTTGCCTGATCAAAATTTTTCAGTATCCAAATTGGTCTTCACAGTTTCCCTAGGAATACCTTAAAATTTAAGTGTATTAAAGGAGGCAAGAGAGGCAGAGATATTTAAAGTTAGTTAATGCTCAAGAGGCCAGTAGTAGAGGAGTGCAGAGATCTATGAGGTTTGTAGAGCAGGAGATTACAGAGATAGGGAGAGATATCATGATTAATTGAGATAGAGATTGAATTACTAATAATGAGGTTCCAGGGGATGTAAGGAATTGAGAATTCCTTTTAGGTATAAAGCTGTACTCTGGACATAACAGGAATGAGTCACTATAACAAGTAACGTGTTAAAGCAGCAATTTTATTGAATAATAATTAGAATTGATCAATTCTGGGTCACTGTCTGTGTGGGGTTTGAACATTCTCCTTGTGTCTGTGTGGATTTCCTCCAGGTGCTCCGGTTTCCTCCCACAGTCCAAAGATGTGTGGTTAGGTTGATTGGCCATGCTAAATTAACTCTTGTGCCAGGGTGATTAATAGGGTAAATATGAGAGGTTATGGGGATAAGGTCTGGGTGGGATTGTGGTCAGTGCAGACTTGATGGATCGAATGGCCTCCTTCTGCACTGTAGGGATTCGGTAATTTAGATAAAAAGGAAGAAAGATAACTTTATTGAAAAGAGAAAACATTTTGTATGTATCTGTAGAAAAGATGGACCGGTGTTTATTTAAACACAAACAATAATCCCCAATTTGATCTGTTCATGACATCTCCCCAAATTGATATACATATTACCGTCCCCTTGGTACCGACATTAACAAGTTTAGGATATAGAACCGTAGAATCCTACAATGCAGAAGGAGACCATTCGGCCCATCAAATCTGCATCAACCACAATCAACATAACGTGCACATCTTTGGAGTGTGGGAGGAAACTGGAGCACCAGGAGGAAACCCTTGCAGATATGGGGACAATGTGCGAATTCTACATAGGCAATGACCTGAGACTGGAATTGAACCTGGGCCCTGATGCTGTGGGGCAGCAGTGCTAATCACAGTGCCATCCCACTGAGTAACCCTAATGGTGAGCATTACAGTGAGGCACTCCATTCCTGTTTCTTCCTCCTGGCTGACTATTCCACTTGACTGCAGCTCCAAATCTCCAAAACATTTCCCTTTAAGCTTCATTCTGGTCTCTGGAAGCCTGGTACACAGTCTTTCCCAAAACAAATTTCAGCTGTTATCGCTTCTTCTCACAGGAGCCTCAAGGATAAGTAATATCCATATTGTGTACTTGATGGTGTCTCCTCATCTGCCAGGTGTATGTTCATCAATTAAGCTTCATCTTTTGATGCTGCAGGTGCCCACACTAGATAAAATTACTCAGCGTTTTGGTCTGTAGTCCAAGGTTACAGACTGCTGTAGAATAGTACCTTGATCTTATTTTGGTATTCTAGCTTAAAGTGAAAAACAAAAACTTCATGTAAACAACAGCTGAGCTAGCCAGTTATGAGAGCAAACTAGGAGTAGAAAAACAGGTCGCTACTGATTATTATTGATAATTAAACAAAGCACAATCATAGCTGGGTTACCATCAGTGTAAGTGAGAAAATACAAAATGATTTTAAATATTAAAAATCAAAGCAGAGCAGAAATAAAATGCAAAATACAAAATTGCTAAAATTAGTGGCTGCAGACCATAGGCTTACAGGACGCTGTTGTTGTGGTGATGTTATTGGATCAGTAATCCAGAGACCCTCCATGCTAATGACCTGGGGTTCAATCCCTAGCATGGCAGTGATAGAATTTAAAATTGAATTAATACATTCAACTAGTTACTCAAAAAAAAACTGGTATTAAAAGATAATCTCAGTAATGGTGACCATTACTTGGCAATTGTCAAAAAAACTCATCTGGTTCACTAATGTTCTTCATAGAAGGAAATCTGCCTTCCTTACCCAGTCTGACCTACATGTGATTCCAGACCTACAGCAATGTAGGTGACTCTTAACTGGCATCAAAGTGCAATTAGAGATGGGCAACAAATGTTGGCATTTCTAGCACATTCCATGTAAGAATTCTTTAAAAAGGAGAGAGGAAAATAATGAAGAATATCTCATTGATAAAATGTAGGAAATAGATCCCCTTATTTGCGAAAGGATATATTGGCCTTGGAGGGAGTACAGAGAAGGTTCACCAGGCTGAAACTGGAGATGAGGGGGTTAGCTTATTGAAGAGAGATTAACGAGTACAGGCTCAGTCTATTCAGAGTTTAGAAGGCTGAGGGGGGATCTTATAGAAACTTACAAGATAATGAAGGGGCTAGATAGGGTAGAGATAGAGAGATTCTTTCCGCTTAGAAAGGAAAACAGAACTAGAGGGCACAGCCTCAAAATAAGGGGGGGGGAACAGTTTAGAACGGAGTTGAGGAGGAACTTCTTCACTCAAAGGGTGGTGAATCTCTGGAATTCTCTGCCCATTGAAGTGGTGGAGGCTACCCCGTTGAATATATTTAAGTCACGGGTAGATAGATTTCTGATAGACAGGGGAATTAAGGGTTATGGGGAAAAAGTGGGAAAGTGGAACTGATCCACTTCAGATCAGCCATGATCTTATTGAATGGCGGGGCAGGCGCGAAGGGCTAGATGGCCTACTCCTGCTCCTATTTCTTATGTTCTTAGATGCATAGCATATGTGGTCCCATGAACAGCCATGTGATAATAATTAGATCATTTGTTTCTTGTGATATTGGTTAAATATTAAATATTGGTCAGGATACTCCCCTGTTCTTCCTTGGAATAGTGGCCATGGGATCTTTTACATCCTGTGAGAAGGCCCTCAGTTTACCAATATTGTAACAGCTCCTCTGAATGGTGCACGTACTTCAATATTACACTGAAGACATCAGCCTGGATCATGGAGCGAAACTTAAACCTATAACCATCTGACCTAGAGGGTACGCTGAGGGAACTGGGACTATAAAACAGGCTGTGTAGAGTTGGCAGGTTTCTTTCCATGAAGATCATTAGAAAACCAGGAGTTTTGCAATGTTTGAACAGCTTTAGTAGGCATATAATCATAGAACCACAGAATCCTTACAGTGCAGAAGGAGGTCATTAGGCTCATCGAGTCTGCACTAAGTCTCTGAACAAACACCTTACTCAGGCCCAGTCCCCACTACCATGTGCATCTATCATGGTCAATTCACCTAACTAACACATCTTTGGACTGTGGGAGGAAATAGGAGCACCTGGATTAAACCCACGCAGACATAGGATGAATGTGCAACTCCACGCAGACACCTAAGGCTGGAATTGAACCTAGGTCCCTGGCGCTTTGAGGCAACAATGCTAATCGCTGTGCCACCATTTATCTGGCATTTGTTCACAAATCACTAGATTAATTGAACTTGGTTTTGCAATGGGTTTGGGTGGGACTTGGTCTGATGATTTCTTAGGTTGCTATTTGAAAATCTGAGCCAGTGATTATTCATAGATTGTGGCTAGTTTTCCAGAAGCAGGTCTGAAATTTGATCCTTTTGTCATTTTTCCCAGATCAGTGGGATGACCGAAGATGAGCTCCTTTACTTTGTAAACTGTCTGGGTGTGCTGGTCTTTCTACTTGCTGTTCTCTACCACTGGGTCGACACTGTGCACTCTCAATCCCCAACCTTCTCTGAAAATTTCTATGATGCTCGGCCAACGAGAAGCTTTCACAGCCAGTGCCGAAGGCGGGTGTACACACGGAGCATCTCGATGAATAACTTAGACTTCTCAGGAGACGCGTAACATTGCAACAGCCATGTTGAACTAAAATCCTGATGTGTCCAGAACAAAAAGGAAAGGCAAAACAATATCATGGGGAGGTTGTTAAGTAAGGATTGACAGGGGCCTACCACTTCAAGGACAAATGTGCATGTGAAGTGTTAATCCTTTCAACTTGGTTGAGAATCTTAGCATGTGGTCCAGAGTGCGACTCCTGAGTGAACGCTGCCCCATTGATTGTCTTTAAGTAGAAAAGGCCTCAATTGCCTCTGTCGGCAGCTCATCTTTCTTCCTCGGCCAATATCACTTAAAACTATTCTAACTGTTCACTTGTCATGTTGCTTTTTGTGGGATCCTGACTTAAACAGAATAATTGTTTGTTTAAATCGCTAACAATGCCTAAGCTTCAAATTTTGCACCGGGCACTTTGAGATGGATGTGATGGAATGTTATGCATTCTGTCCTCTGTTTGCAGCAAAATAATGTAAAGGAAATGTAAACTGTGGGAACATTGGATAACATTGTACAGTTTGGTCCCTCAGAAATACAAATCTTTCTGATGGATTGAGCAGCTTCTACTGGTGTGATCTGAAAGTCAGAAAGGCCACAATCTGCTTTTTCCAAATCCCAAATCCTGCCGTTTCCCAAAGGGACAAAATCTTACTCAACTCCTGACAAATTGGACAGATTGTTTAAGGGTTGGCCAGATTTGTTTTTTTTGGTTTGAGGATTAGAAGTTATGGAACTGGCGAATATTTATCCCTCAATGTGATCAGTGCTGTTGGTGGGATCTTGCTGTGTGCGATAGGGCTGCTGTGGTTCCAACGTGATAACAGTGACTGCACTCTGAAAGTCCCTCATTGAATGTAAAATGCTTTGAGTAGTCCTGAGTCTGTGAAAGGTGCTATATAAATGCAAGTGTTTCTTATTCTGTACTCCCCGCAGTGTGGGTTTTGTTACCATGCCCTTACTGAAGCCTGTGATTGAAGTGGTGAACCTGGGCAGGATTTCATATGGAGAAGGTCTGCAAGCACAGCAAAGGTTCATCCGGCGTCACCTCAATGCCCTGTCTCAGCCCGCCACCACCGAATCCCCAGTTAATGCCCTGCTGCTCTGTGAGCATCAACCTGTCTACACGATCGGGATCAGGACAGCACAGTATCCCATTGCGGAGGAAGAGCGACTGAAGCGGTTGGGGGCAGAATTCTACCGGGCTGACCGAGGGGGGCTGATCACCTTCCACGGTCCTGGGCAGCTGGTCTGTTACCCCATCCTCAACCTGGCTCACTTCAGGAAGAGTGTGCGATGGTACGTGGGTGAGTTAGAGAGGACAGTCATCCAGCTGTGCCACAGGTTTGGGATCACTGCCGAGACATCACCTGACACAGGAGTGTGGGTTAGAGATGAGAAGGTCTGTGCTATTGGTAAGTGATGTCACAATCTCTGGAGGTGGGCAAAATCTCCAATCAGGCCTTGGTAGCAAGGGAAGGCTGCAGCACGTGGCTCCTCCATAATGGGGATATTTGTGGATTCTCCTCCAGTGAGCTGTTTAATTGTCCACCACTTTCCAAAGTTGGATATGGCTGGACTGCAGATCTTGGATCTGACCTGTTGGTTGTGAGATTGCTTAGCTCTATCACTTGCTGCTTGTGATGTTTGGCACGTAACTAGTTCTGTGATGCAGCTTCACCAGGTTAACACCTCATTTTCAAATATGCCTGTTGCTCCTGGCATGCTCTCCTGCACTCATCATTGAATCAGGCTTAATCCGCTGGTTTGATGGTAAATGCTGGGGGATTTGCTGAGGTTAGAAATAGTGATAGAGTACAATTCTGCTGCTGTTGATTACCCATGGTGCCTCATGGATGACCAATCTGGGGTTGCTAGAACTATTCAAAATCTCAACCATGGCAGTGCCATACAACATGCTGGAGGACATCCCCTCAATGTAAAGGTGGACTTTGTCTCCACAAGAACTGTGCGGTGGTCACTCTTACCGATGCTATTATGGACAGGTGCATCTGCAGTAGGCAGATTGGTGAGACATAGATATAGAAGATTAGAGCAGGAGGAGGCTATTTGGCCCTTCGATCCTGCTCCGCCATTCAATAAGATCCTGGCTGATTGTCCAACTCAGTAGTTTAATCCTGCTTTCTCCCCATAACCTTTGATCCCATTCGCCCCAAGTGCTATATCCAGCTGCCTCTTGAATACATTCAATGTTTTGGCATCAACTACTTCCTTTGGTAATGAATTCCACAGGCTCACCACTCTTTGGGGAAGAAATATCTCCTCACCTCCGTCCTAAATGGTCTACCCCGAATCCTCAGACTGTGACCCCTAAATCTGGACTTCCTGCCATCAGGAATATCCTCCCTGCATCTACCCTATCTAGTCCTGTTAGAATTGTCAAGTGTATTTTCCCCTTTTGCTTCCCTCACTACCTGCTGCAGACCCAGTCTTGCAGCTGTGTCCCTTAAGATTCAACCAACTCAGTCCGTAGTGGTTCCACTGAGCCACCCTTGGCGATGGACATTGAAGCCTCCAAAGAACCAAGAAAATTACAGCTCAAGAACAGGCCCTTCGACCCTCCAAACCTGCGCCAACCATTCTGCCTGACTGAACTAAAATCCCCTACCGTTCCGGGGACTGTTTCCCTCTATTCCCGTCCAATTCATGTATTTGTCAAGTTGCCCCTTAAAAGTCACCATCATATCTGCTTCCATTACCTCTCCCAGCAACGAGTTCCAGGCACCCACCACTCTGTGTGAAAAAATCTTGCCTCGTACATCTCCTTTAAACCTTGCCCCTCACACCTTAAACCTATGCCTCCTAGTAATTGACTCTTCCACCCTGCGAAAAAGCTTCTGAGTATCAACTCTGTCCATACTCAACATAATCTTGTAGACCTTTATCAGGTGTTCTGGAAGTTGAGGGGTGACCTGATAGAATTCTACCACCAAGAGTACATTCTGTGTCTTTGCCACCCTCAGTGCTTCCTGCAAATGGTGCTCAATATGCAAGAGTACGAATTCATCAGCTGAGGAGGGAACGGCAGGAGGCTTCCTTGCCCATGTTTGTCCTGGTGTGAGAGCTCTGGAGTCAATGTGGAGCGCTTGGTGTAGGAAAAACAATCTTAACATTGACAGATGACACAGAGGGTGGATGTTTGTCCTATATTGAGTAAAATATCAAAGATTTTTAGGGACACAGATAAGATTGCAGAGCCCATTTAATGTGGATACAATTTGGGAGGAATGAATAGAACTGGGAGTAAACAGCATGAAAAGAAACTGGTGACTGGGAATGAGTAAGATCAAGATGTTCAAAAATAGCATTCCCTGAATATTATAAGTAGAGAACATGATTACAAAAAAGCTGCATTTTCAGATTCATAGATTCAGTTTAAGTGGACAGAGGGAGCTTTACTCCGTATCTAACCCCGTGCTGTAGCTGTACTGGGAGTGTTTGATGGGGACAGTGTAGAGGGAGCTTTACTCTATCTAACCCTGTGCTGTACCTGTCCTGGGAGTGTTTAATGGGGACAGTGTACAGGGAGCTTTACTCTGTATCTAACCCCGTGCTGTGCCTGTCTTGGAAATGTTTGATGGGGACAGTGTAGAGGGAGCTTCATTCTGTATCTAACCCCATGCCGTATCTGTCCTGGGAGTTTATACTCACCTTCTCTCTTCCTCTCTCTGTGCTTTAGAACATGGGAATGAAGGTGCCACTTTTAACCTGAGCTAAGTTGGCTGGGCTTTGCTTCAGTCGTATTAAAGATGCTAAATTAGCCCCAGTGACCAGTTACACCAGGAAGGGATCAGACTGAGATGCATCTCTCAATCATTAACCAATAAGCTCTGAGTTGTCTAATGAGCTAGTGAGGACAGCGTTGCAATGCATTCCATGGTCAAATATGCGATAGTGCCCCGAGTTGCCCATGAAGAATGGACAATTGGGTTCGGTGCTGGACGTAGCAGGCCATGGTATGTGCATTCTGTGCACCAGTAACAATGGAGAGTGTTTAATATCAGTGGGATTGGGCAGCTGAAGAAGGGGGATTGCGGGATAGTGAAGATGAATCATTTTTTCCAGAGGAATTTCCAGAATTGTGATCTTTAATCCCTGCATCTTGTTCACTTTTCAGGGATTCACTGTGGCAGATACATCACCTCTCATGGGCTAGCACTGAACTGCAACAATGATCTTCACTGGTTTTCTCACATTACCCCCTGCGGCATTGAGGGGAAAGGGGTCACATCCCTGAGCCGGACATTGAAGAGGGAGGTGACTGTTCCAGAGGCTATGGAGCCTTTCCTTGAGACATTTGCTGAGCAGTTTAACTGCATGCTGAGATGTTAGTAACTTAACGATTCCCTAACTGGTATTCCACACAGATCACTGCCCAGCCAATGTAACTGTCCTGGTGCATAGAGATGGCAGAGATTTACAGGGCATTGTGAGGAGGGGGGTTGATTTTAATACTTTATTATATCCATTGAAGGAAGCTAAACATGGGAATAATGCTGCCCTCTGAGATGCTGAACTAGACAGATATTAGTAACTGATAGGTTCTGTTTGATGGATGTTAAATACCCAGTAGTTTGAGGTAATAAAGTGAACAAATGTTTGTATTCATTATTTAATTATACCCGAATAAAGGAAGAGTTGGCCAGCATTGGGTGACTGGTGTTGAAGTGGAGGTGTAAGCTCAGTGGCAAGCAATAAACAGTCTCCACCAACACATCCTAGTCTCAGTGTCTTTACAATCAGTTGGGGGAATTCCACTGACACCATAGGAGGAAATGTGAAACAAAAACAGAAAATGCTAGAAAATCTCAGCAGGTCTGACAGCGTCTGTGGGGAGAAAATGGAGCCAACGTTTTGAGCCCAGATGACCCAGAGCTCTGATGAAGGGTCATCCAGAATCAAAATGCTGCCTCCATTCCTCCCCACAGAAGCTGTCAGACCTGCTGAGATTTTCCAGCATTGCCTGTTTTTGTTTCAGATTTCAGCATCTGCAGTATTTTGCTTCTATTATAGGAGGAGATGTCCCAGGTTCAAGCCCTGAGCTGTGCTGATCTGAGCAAGAAATTCTGTAAAATTGGTGAGTGATGAGTATTAATTGGGACTTCTGCATTTGTATCAGCATTTGTTGCCCATCCCTAATTGCTCTCGAGAAGGTGGTGGGGAGCTACTGAGCTGCTGCTGTCCATATGTTGCAGGTACACCCATAGTGCAAGAGAGTTGCAGAATTTTGATTTGGTGGCAGTGAAGGGATGGCAATATATTTTCAAGTGAAGATAGTGAGAAGCTTGGAGTGGCTTTCCCATGTCTTTGCTACCCTTGCCCTTCTAGGTATTAGTGATCGTAGTTTGAGAATAACCTAAAATAACCTTGTTGAATTACTGCAGTGTATCTAGAATATGATGCACTGCAGTTCCTGTGTGTCAGTGGTGGAGGGAGTGATTGTTGAAGGTGGTTGATGTGGTGCTGATCAAGTGGGGTTCTTTGACCTTGATGGTGTTGAGATTTTTGGGTGGTGTTGGAGCTGCACCCATCCTGATAGGCAGAGAGAATTCTATCAGACTCCTGACCTGTGAACAGACTTTGGGATGTCAGGAGTTGAGTTGCTCACTGCAGAATTCCCAGTGAGCCTGGCTGCCTGGAGCTCATAGTGTGGGGGGTGGTGGTGGGGAAAGAGGACAGTGCTGCACACTGTGCTTAAGTCTATTTGATGAGATTCATTCGCAGATGAAGAATGTCAACTTGTGTTCTGCATAAGCCAGCTGCAGGGGAAAAGATGAGAAATTCTTATAGTTCTGAAAAGAATTAAATCATGTCTTCCATTAAAGTAAGATTTCCAGAGTGTATTTTTTGTATTTATGTTCATGAAAAATTACCTCACAGTTGCACATGTCTCACCATACCAGCTGGAAATCAAAGCTGGTTGATTTTGTGATTTTCTTTGTGGAGAAAGGAATCATTGTGTTTTCTGCTGGGGATGACCTTGGATCTTTTGTTGAGGTTATAATGTGATAAGCTAACATTTAGTTCTGAAAAATAACCTTGCAATTTTATAAGCAGTTTAATACCTGAATAGTTGGCATTCCTGAACCTCCAAGTTTACATGCATGTGCACACACACACCCCTCCCCTCCCCCACCATTGTATTTGCCCATAGCATACATTCCACAGCTCCAAATCCCAAGCCACTCTTGTGTCACATTAGTCCAAGACTCCAGCTTCGTCTGCCTGTCAGTTTCATTTACTTTTCCCTCTGTCTCACTTTTGTTTTATGTTCTCTCACATTCAAAGATGTGCAGGTTAGGTGGATTGGCCATGCTAAATTGCTGGAGTGCGCTTGGGTGAGATGTTCTATTGGAGAGTTAATGCAGACTTGATGGGCTGAATGGCCTCCTCCTGCACTGTAGCAATTCTATAACTTCGCTTTTGTTCACATTCTTAGTCTTAGGGGTTTACAACATGGAAACAGGCCCTTTGGCCCAAATTATCCATGCTGCCCAGTTTTACCATAAAGCAAGTTTCAATTGCCCATGTATGGCCCATATCTCTCTATATCAGTCTTATTGATGTAACTGTAAATGCTTTTTAAAAGACAAAATTGTACCTGCCTCTACTACTAGCTCTGGCAGCTCGTTCTAGACAGTCACTACTCTCTGTGTGAAACAAATGCCCCTCTGGACACTTTTGTATCTCTCCACTCTCACCGTAAACCTATGCCCACTAGTTTTAGACTCCCCTACCTTTGAGAAAAGATATTAACTATCCAGTTGATCTATGCATCTCATTATTTTGGAGACCTCTGTAGGATCATCCCAAAGCCTTCTATGCTCCAGGGGAAAAAGTCCTAGTCTATGCAGCCTCTCCTTATAATTCAAAACATCAAGTCCTGGTAGCATCCTAGTAAATCTTTTCTGCGCTCTTTCTCGTTTAATAATATCCCTTCCATAATAGGGTGACCAGAATTTTACACAGTATTCCAAATGTGGCCTTACCAATGTCTTGTACAACTTCAATAAGACGTTCCAATTCCTGTATTCAATGGTCTGACCGATGAAACCAAGAATGTCGAATGCCTTCTTCTCCACCCTGTCCACCTGAGACTCCACTTTCAAGGAGCTATGAACCTGTACCCCTCAATCTCTTAGAACATAGAACATTACAGCGCAGAACAGGCCCTTCGGCCCACGATGTTGCGCCAACCAATTAAAAAGCAATGACCCTCTAACCTAAACCAATCCCTTTCCATCCATAAACCTATCCACGGATCTCTTAAACGCCCCCAAACTAGGCGCATTTACAATTGCAGCAGGCAGGGCATTCCAATCCCTCACCATCCTCTGGGTGAAGAACCTACCTCTGACATCCGTCCTATAACTACCACCCCTTAATTTAAAGCTATGCCCCCTCGTGCTAGCTTTCTCCATCCGAGGAAAAAGGCTATCACTGTCCACCCTATCTAAACCTCTAATCATCTTATATGTTTCAATAAGGTCCCCTCTTAGCCGCCTTCTTTCTAACGAAAACAACCTCAAATCCCTCAGTCTCTCCTCATAGGACCTTCCCTCCATACCAGGCAACATCCTGGTAAACCTCCTCTGCACCCTCTCCAAAGCCTCCACATCCTTCCTATAATGTGGGGACCAGAACTGCACACAATACTCCAAGTGCGGCCGCACCAGAGTTTTGTACAGTTGCAACATGACGCTGCGGCTCCTAAATTCAATCCCCCTACCAATAAACGCCAAGACACCGTATGCCTTCCTAACAACCTTATCTACTTGATTCCCAACTTTCAGGGATCTATGTACACATACACCTAGATCCCTCTGTTCATCAACACTATTCAGAGTCCTACCGTTAGCCCTATACTCTACACATCTGTTATTCCTGCCAAAGTGAATTACCTCACACTTTTCCGCATTAAACTCCATCCGCCACCTCTCGGCCCAGCTCTGCAACTTGTCCAAGTCTCTCTGTAAACTATGACACCCTTCCTCACTATCTACCACACCTCTGACTTTGGTGTCATCAGCAAATTTACTAATCCACCCAACTATACCCTCATCCAGATCATTTATAAAAATTACAAACAGCAGTGGCCCCAAAACAGATCCCTGAGGCACACCACTTGTAACTGAACTCCATGACGAACACTTACCATCAACCACCACCCTCTGTCTCCTATCTGCCAGCCAATTCCTGATCCAATTACCTAAATCACCCTCAATCCCATCTGCATTTTCTGCAGAAGCCTTCCATGGTGAACCTTATCAAACGCCTTACTAAAGTCCATATATACCACGTCAACTGCCTTACCCCCATCCACCTCTTTGGTCACTTTCTCAAAAAACTCAATAAGGTTAGTAAGGCACGACCTACCCTCCACAAAACCATGCTGACTATCTCCAATCAATTCATTACTCTCTAAATAACTATAAATCCTATCCCTAATAATTTTTTCTAAAACCTTGCCCACAACAGAAGTAAGACTCACTGGTCTATAATTCACGGGGAAGTCTCTGCTCCCCTTCTTAAACAATGGGACAACATTCGCTATCCTCCAATCTTCTGGCACTATACCTGTGACCAACGACGACCTGAAGATCAGAGCCAGAGGCTCTGCAATCGCCTCTCTTGCCTCCCAGAGAATCCTAGGGTAAATCCCGTCCGGCCCAGGGGACTTATCTTTTTTCAAACCCTCAAGAATATCTAGCACATCCTCCTTATCAACTGCAATACTGTCCAGTTTACAACCCTGTAACCCAGTGTTCTCCACAGCTACATTTATGTCCCCCTGTTAGTTCTATAACTCTCCCCAGTGCCCTACCATTAACTGAGTAAGTCCTGCCCTGGTTCAATCTACCAAAATGCATCACTTCACATTTATCTAAATTTAAGTTAAATTGGTTAGGTGTGTTGAACTGAACAGGTGCCGGACTGTGGCAACTAGGGGAATTTCACAGTAGCTTTATTGCAGTGTTAATGTAAGCCTTATTTGTGACAAAGAAATAAACTTTTTAAAAATACATCTGCCATTCATCAGCCTATTGGCCCTATTGATCAAAATTCCATTGCAATCCTTGATAAATTTCTTCACTGTCCACTATGCCATCAATCTTAGTATCATCTGCAAACTTACTAACCATGCTTCCTAAATTCTTGTCCAAATCATTAATAAATGACAAATAACAGTGTCTCAGATCCCTGAGACACACTGCTGGTCACAGGCCTCCAGTTTAAAAAACAACCCTCTATAACCACCCTCTGTCTTCTGTCATCAAGCCAGACTACCTCACCCTGTATCCTGTGAGATTTAACCTTATGCAACAACTTATCATGCGCTCCTTGTTGAAGGCCTTGCTAAAGTCCATGTAGACAACGTTGACTGCATTGCCCTACTTTACCTTGTTGGTTACCCTTTCAAAAAACTCAATCAAATTTGTGAGATATGATTTTCCAGTTACAAAGCCATGATATTGACCCTACCTCTCTAACTGCCTGTAGATCCTGTTTCTCAGAATATCTTCTAACAACTTACTCATCACAGACGTTAGGCTGGAAATGCCCAGCAGACCAGGCAGCATTTGTGGAGAGAGGAACAGATTTAAGGTGCGAGGTTCTCCCTTTTCCTATTTCCCCTTCTCCCTCTTGCACACACTATTTGTCTCCTCTCTATCGCTCACCCTTTCTCTTTGAGCCTGTCCATCACTGCACACACCAGTCGGTCTCTGGTTGAACAGTGGTTGGGATAGAGTGGGAGGCGGTACCTGTGCTCCGATTGCAGTCTTTATTCCAATGCTTTCTTCATCTGACTTCACAAATACCAACCTCTGTGAACTTCAAAAACTCTACTTTGCCTGTTTCCCTTGTGTTTGTTGACCTAAATTGGTTGTCAGTCTGGCATTTCCTTGAATGAATTTAAAAAATATAAATGCAGTTCATTGCTATTAGTGTTTCGAGAGCCTGGAGATTTGGCAGCATTTTTGTCTCTTTGGATAATTATTAAAATCAGAAAAACAGATCTTTCGGTATCTACAAGTTGATGGGACTGTATATTTAAACTTTTTATACAGAACCCACAGAGCTTTTCAAAGTAGCTTTTGGAAGCAAAAACCTTGGACGCTTGTATAGTTGATACAAGGAATGATTACTGGAGCACCATAAAGGTAAGAAGTCTCACAACACCAGGTTTAAGAGACTTCTTACTATGTTTGCCTCAGTCCAACACTGGCATCTCTACATCATGAGCACCATTTAGATGCCAGAAGGTGGCAGTATCTGACCACATTGAATTGTGCACTTTTGCAAGTACAGAATGTAGTGCACAGGAGGAGGCTATTTGGCCCATTGTATCTGTGCCAGATCCCACTCCACCGCTTGATGTCTGTGACCCTATACTTTTTACCCCTTAAGGATTTATCCAGTTCTCTTTGGAAAGGTTTTTAATTAGTCTGCTTCATGGCTGCCATTCCAGATAAAAGCAATTTGCTTTCTCAAGTTATTCCCTCATTCCTCATGATTCTTTTGCCAGTCACTTAAACGTGTGTTACCAATCCTTCTGCACCACAAACAATATGTTATTTACTCTAGTAAAACCCCTTAGATTTTAAACATCTCAATTCACTCTCCCCTTAACCTTCTCTGCTCTAAGAAAATTCCTATCTTCTCCAGTCTCTCTGGATAACTGATGCCCCTTGTACTAAGAAGTATCACAACACCAGGTTAAAGTCCAACAGGTTTATTTATAATCATGGGCCTTTGGAGTGCTGCTCCTTCATCACTCACCTGGTGAAGGAGCAGCACTCTGAAAGTTCATGATTCCAAATAACACTAGGTAAAGTCCAACAGGTTTATGAGATTTCTTATCGTGTCTACCCCAGTCCAATGCCGGCATCTGCACATTCTCATACTAAAGAGCATTTTAGTAAAATGTGGTTGCTGGAAAGCTGAAACATAAACAAAAAAATGCTGGAAATGCCTAGCAGACCAGGCAGCATTTGTGGAGAGAGGAACAGATTTAAAAGAGGGAGAAAAAGTACAAAAGGACATATCTGATTAGGTGATAGGCAGGTAAGTTTAAATGGCAAAAGAGGAGATGGTATTAGGAAAAGGGAGATGGTAATGGGATCACTGACATATAAAACTGAGACTGGGAGGGGAGCTTGGATGGGTGAGGGGAGGTTGGAAAGGGGGCTGAGTTATTCCAGAATTTTCAGACTTCCAATATTGTCAGTGTTTTGCTTTTTTCATCAAGGGTTTCCTGGGCTTCCAGAAAGCATGCTCTGATACTTAGCCTTTTCAATGCATAGGATATCTAAAAAAACAACCAACGCTTTATCTTGCACATCCTGTCTTTATTAGGATAATTGAGTCCTCTGTTATCATTGTTCTGTACTTTGCTCCTTATTATATTAACTATACCAAACTCTGCTTAGACCACACCTGGCGAATTGAGTGTCTCTGGGCACCACACCTTTAGAAGGATATATTGGCTTTGGCAGGATCTCAGTGTAAATTTAGCATAATGATATCTGAATTCTAAAGGTTATAAAAGGATCACACAAAATGGAATTATATTCTCTGGAATTTAGAAGAGGTGACTTGATTAAGGTTTCAAGATATTAAGGGAAGTTCTCGATCTACCCTATTTCCACTGCTTTGAGAGTCTAGGACTAGTGGGCATAGAGTAAAATTAGAGCCAAACGTTTCAGGATTGAAATTACGAAACACGTTTTCACACAAGGGTAGTAGAAGTGTTTGGATCTCTAACCTTATATCCAAAAATTGTCCCTAATCCTCTGCTCCTGTGAGCTGGCTCTGTGAGAACAGTGGTATCTCAAGATATTTCACAGAAGCATTTAAACCAGAGGAAAATATATTAGAACAGATGGCTAAAAGCTTGGTCAAAAAGGTATGTTAGAATGCTGTGGGGCATCCATCTGAATATGGATTCCATGATGCAGACTTAATCATATTTATCATTGCACTCCTGACAAACTGCAAAGCAACATAGGCTGAAATTCAAAGACTGTGTTGATGAAACCTCTCTGTAATGCATCCAAATGCAAGTTTATCATAGAATCATAGGGGTTACAGCATGGAAACAGGCCCTTTGGCCCAACATGTCTATGCTGCCTTTTTTTTAAAACCCCTAAGCTAATCCCAATTGCCCACATTTGGTCTATATCCCTCTATACCTATCTCACCCATGTAACTGTCTAAAAGCTTTTTGAAAGACAAAATTATACCTGCCTCTACCACTACCTCTGGCAGCATATTCCAGACACTCACCACCCTCTGTGTGAAAAAATTGCCCCTCTGGACACTTTTATATCTCTCCCCTCTCACATTAAACCTATGCCCTCTAGTTTTAGACTCCCCTACCTTTGGGAAAAGATATTGACTATCAAGCTGATCTGTGCCCCTCATTATTTTATAGACCTCTATCAGCCTTCTACGTTCTAGAGCAAAAAGTCCTGGTCTATCCAGCCTCTCCTTATAACTCAATCCATCAAGTCCGGGTAGCATCCTAGTAAATCTTTTCTGCACTCTTTCTAGTTTAATAATATCCTTTCTAAAATAGGGTGACCAGAATTGTACACAGTATTCCAAGTGTGGCTTTACCAATGTCTTGTACAACGTCAACAAGACATCCCAACTCCTGTATTCAATGTTCTGACTGATGAAACTAAGCATGTCAAATGCCTTCATCACCACATGAATACAAAATTGGCTTCTTAACAGAAGCCAGAGGGTGGTTGTGGAGAGCTGCTCTTCAAGCTAGAGGCCTGTGACCAGCGGTGTGCCTCAGGGATCAGTGCCGGGCCCACTGTTATTTGTCATTTATATTAATGATTTGGATGAGAATATAGGAGGCATGATTACTCTGTAAGGGAGCGATCCTGTAGGTCTGCCGGGATGCTCCGTGCGTTTTTAAAGTACGAGAGGTTACGCCAGCTAGGCTTGGTTTTCCCTGGAAGTTGCACGGTTAAGGAGGTGACGTGGAAGGATGCCAATGCATTGGAAGCAGTCGGGAGAAGGTTTGCCGGACTAATATCTGGGAAAGTCGGGTTGTCTTGTGAGGAAAGGTTGGGACAGGCAGGACTTGTATCAAAGAAAATTCCAGCACAGGAACAGGCCCTTCGGCCCCTCCCGCACCGACCATGCTGCCCCGACTGAACTAAAACCCCCTACCCTTCCGGGGACCGTATCCCTCTATTCCCATCCTATTCATGGATTTGTCCAGACGCCCCTTAAAACTCACTCCGTATCCGCTTCCACTCCCTCCCCCGGCAGCGAGTTCCAGGCACCCACCACCCTCTGTATAAAAAAATCTGCCTCGTACATCTCCTTTAAACCTTGCCCCTCGCACCTTAAACCTGTGCCCCTAGATATTGACTTTTCCACCCTGGGGAAAAAGCTTCTGACTATCCACTCTGTCCGCTGAACTTTGAGTAAGAGGCGACTTGATTGAAACGTACAATGGGTAGCATTTTGGTTAGCACTGCTGCCTCGCGGCGCCTGAGACCCGGGTTCAATTCCAGCCTCGGGTGACTGTGTGACATCTGCACTTCCTTGTCGTGTCTGCGTGGGTTTCCTCCAGTTGCTCTGGTTTATTCCCACAGTCCAACGACACTTAGATTAAGTGGATTGGCCATGCTAAATTGTTGATGAGTGTCCAAAAATATGCAGCTAGGTAATTGGCCATGCTAAGTTGCCCCTTAGTGTCCAAAGATGTGCAGGTTAGGTGGATTGGCCGTAGGAAATGTTTGGGGTTGCAGTGATAGGGCCTGGGTAAGATAGTCTGTCAGGAGTCAGTGCAGACTCAATGGCCCAAATGGCCTCATCTACGCTGTAGGGATTCAATGATCTTGAGGGGTTTGACAAGGTGGATGTGTAGAGAATGTTTCCTCTTGTGGGAGGGGGGAGTTGTCACTGATTTAAAAATAAGGGTGGTAAGTTTGCACCCACGGAGTCCCCCATTTAAATCTGTGTTTTCCCCACGGATTGCTGCCAAACCTGTGAGATTTTCCAGCATTTCCTGCTCTCGATTCCACTTGTCTTCCCCAAACTCCCACTGTAGCTGCGGACTAACTTTTCCTGATCCATGTCCCGGGGCGCCCAGATCCCTCTGTACCTCAAGAGTTCCGCAATCTCCATTCCCGTCAGCCACTGCCTTGCTGTTCTTCCTGCCAGAGTGGACGCGTTTCCCCCGCGTTGTACTCCAACTGACAGATTATTCCCCGCTTGGCACAGTGGGTTAGCACTGCTGCCTCAGGGATCTGGGTTCGATTCCCAGTTTGGGTCACTGTCTGCGTGGAGTCTGCACGTTCTCCCCCTCATGTCTGTGTGGATTTCCTCCGGGTGGTCCGGCTTCCTCCCACAGTCCGAAAGACATGCAGGTTAGGGTGCATTGGCCGTGCAAAATTGACCCAGCTGTCAGGGGGATTAGCTAGAAGAAATGTGTGAGGTTATAGGTAAAGGGCCTGGGTGAGAGGACAGTGGGTACAGACTTGATGGGCCAAATGGCCGCCTTTGTAGGGATTCTATCTGTAGATTCTCCCTCCCCTGCCTCAGGAGGAACTATCTGAGTCTTAGAAGCACGAACACACACACACACACACTCCTTTGAAAAAGTCACACCCTATTTATTTTCCAGCGCTCGATTCTGTTCCTGGGGAATGATTGCTCGAGTGAGAGAGTGTTCCACTCTGCTGCACTTTGTACCCCTAGCTGTTTATGGTTCCTGGATACTGGGGTGTGTCAGGACACTCTGAACATGGGTGTCTGTCCATCCGTGACACAATAGCGACAGGCCGCATGGGGGGAGGGAGATGGCTACCTCGCTTTTGTGAGCCTTCTCCGAGAAATTTAACTCTGCGTTTGATCCAGTTTAATTACATTTCCCATGGTGATACTTGGAGACGTTCCCCCTCCCACACCCCCCTCCGTTGAGGTGGGCCATATTTGTCTCAAATCTGTCTGCCAGCAGAATTTTCCAGCACTGATCAACAGCAGGAATGAACTGAACCTCCTGGAGATGTGTTTCTGTTATGGAAACAGTGCCAAGAATTGTCAGAGGGGACTGATCAGCCTTGATATTCACAGCAGGTGTTGACAACAGACTCCCTTTTGAGTCTCTCAGCCCCTAGGGTTAGATACAGAGTACAGCTCCCTCTACACTGTCCCCCATCAAACGCTCCCAGGACAGGTACAGCACAGGGTTAGATACAGAGGAGAGCTCCCCCTACACTGTCAGACACTCCTGTGTTGCTGTGGTTGATGGGTTCTTGATAAGAGAGGGGATTAAGGGTTATGGGGAGAGGGCGGGAATGTGGAACTGAGCCACAACAGATCAGCCATGATCTTATTGAATGGCGGGGCAGGCTCGAAGGGCTAGATGGCCTACTCCTGCTCCTATTTCTTATGTTCTTATGTTCTTATGTTCTAAGTGTGCAGATGACACCAAGATTGGTAGCATAGTGGACTGTGAAGAAACTTATCTCCAATTGCAATGGGATCTTGGTCAATTGGGCCAACGGGCTGACGAATGGCTGATGGAGTTTAATTTAGACAAATGTGAAGTAATGCATTTTGGTAAATTGAACCAGGACAGAACTGAGTTAATGATAGAGCGTTGGGGAGGGTTACAGAACAAAGAGATCTAGGGGCACATGTTTATAGCTCCTTGAAAGTAGAGTCACAGGTGGACAGAGTGTTGAAGGTGGTGTTCGGCATGCTTGGTTTCGTTGGTCAGAACATTGAATACAGGAGTTGGGACGTCTTGTTGAAAACGTACAAGACATTGGTAAGCCACACTTGGAATACCGTGTGTAATTCTGGTCATCCTATTACAGGAAGGATATTATTGAACTAAAAAGAGTGCAGAAAAGATTTACCCCAGTCCAACGCCGGCATATCCACATCATAACGCAGCTTCATAGGAACTTCAACTCCCACGTCCTGCAGGCAGCCACGAAATTGAGCACGCAGACATATTAGCGAAAGGGGCGGGTAGTTCGCGGACGTGTTGCGCAATGCATCCTGGGTGTTGTAGTCCCGAAGCGGTCTTCTTTTCAGCTGGATTGGCGATATAAAACTACAACTCCCGAAAGGCATCGCGGCAACATTCTCCTCCCCCCGGCACGCCTCACGTCGTTCCCTAGGTGATGGCCTGGCGCTTACCGCGCGATGCCTGCTGGTAGTTGTAGTTCCCCCTGCCTGTCACCCCGGCTGTTGCCCAGGCGGAAAAACTACAAAGGTGGCGACCAGAGCGCCGAGCAGGCGCAGATTGAAATATTAGGGGGCGGCAACAAAAAAATACAACGCCGGCGGCAGCAGCAGCCGGATAGCGATGAAGAGCCGGTGTTGTTGTAATTGAAGAACCGTGTGACACGCGGGGGGAGGCGTGGAGCCCTTATTTAGCATTGTGTTAGCGGTATCTGTCTTGTGTGGCGATGGGAGACGGTGTTCAGGATATGAACGCGAACCCGTTGAAAGGGGATATCCATCGTGATGGAGACCAGGAGCTGGAGCGGGCTCTGTACCAGTGGCTGCTGTGGGACCAGGTCAGGCTGATCTTTCCTCTCTGTCCCCACACACAGGCGCACGTAGTTTTTTTTTAGGTCAGGATCCAGTCTCCATTTTTCTTCCAAAATTCGTTCTGCAAACTATTTTAGTTCAATGTCTACGTTGAGTGATAACCCCTCCCTCGGCACAGTGCTGCTTGTTTGGCTGCTGCACGCGGCCGGGTGGTTGGTATTTGAACGCGTTGCTATTGGCAACACCCTGGTGGGTACCGACTGACTTGAGGGAGTAAATGCAATGGGCAATTGGTAATAACCCCTATTGGGGATGGGGTTGATGTAATGGACAATTGGTGGTACCCCTACTAGGAAAGGGTAAAGGGGGTTGATGCAATGGGCAATTGCAGGTAGCCTTACCTAGGAGGGGGTTGATGCAATGGGCAGTTGATGGTACCCCTATTGGGAAAGGGTAGAGGGGTTTGATACAATGGGCAATTGGAGATACCCCTAGTGTGGAAGGGGTTTGACACAATGGGCAATTGGAGATACCCCTTCTGGGGGGAAGGGGTAGAGGGGGTTGATGTAATGGTTAATTGGAGATGTTCTGGTTGAAGAGCTGTAGGAGAGTTAATATACAGGGCAAATGGAGGTACATAGAACAGCACAGGAACAGACCCTTCAGCCCACAATGTTGTGCTGAACATGATGGCAAATTAAACTAATCCATTCTGTCTGCCCTTGGCCCATATTCCCCTAATCCTTGCATATCCATGTGCTTATCCAAAAGACCCTTAAACACCCCTGTTGTATCTGCCTGCACCACCAGCCCTGGAAGCACATTCCAGACACGTTCCACACTCTGTATTTAAAAAAAAACTTGCCCCTTGTATCTCCTTTGTACTTTCTCCTTCTCGCCTTAAGTGCATGCCCTTTAGTATTAGACTTTATAATGCTAGGGAAAAATATTCTGACTGTCAACCTTACCTATGTATAAATTTAAAAATGAGAGCAAGACCATTTAAAGCAAAATGAGATACATTTTCATGGGCTAATGGAAAGCTGGGATTTCTCCCTAATGTTGTGGTTGTTTTGACACTTGGATTTTCAACAGTGATATTAACAGACATTTTTTAAGTTAATGTAGCAAAGAATATTGAACAAAGTCAGCAGGAAGTGGATGCAGATTGACTAATCTAATTGAATGGCTTTAGGGGCTGAACAACATGCTTCTTTTCCTATTTAATGGGGCCAAATCATCGATGTAGGCTCCATGATGGATAGTGATGCTGTTTCATGCTCCAGAAATCATGGGGCAAAGAGATAGTGGTTGGGTTGGTTAGTTTGAGGATAATAATTAGTTCCTACCCTTTTGATTTTATTTCATTACATATACTTATAATTTAAAATTATAAGCTTCTACTTCTGACATCTCTTCTAATGTGAAGATCAATTTTAAAATAAAATTGGCGTCACACTGCGGATTCTGGAATCTGAAACAAAAACAGTAAAATGCTGGAAAATCTCAGCAGGTCTGACAGCATCTGTGGAGAGTGAGTAGAACCAACAATTTTCTGTTTTTGATCACGATTGAATTGATAGGGGTCAGTGAGGCTGCTGCAATGCCATGTGTGTGGACAACCCTGTTACATTCGGATAGGGAAAGATCATTTGCAGTCTTAAAGCAAATTTAAAATACACTAGTTTTCTTGTATCCACAGAAAGCATTTCCTCTGATTAACTCTAGATGGAAACAAAATTGACTTTCTGGTCAGACCCTAAACTTGAGGGAGGGGTAGGCAGGAATATGGGGTTGAGGTTACAATCAGATCAGCCATGATTGTATCAAATGGTAGAGCAGGCTTGAAGAGTTGGGTGGATAAAAATTACTCTAGCAAGAATACAGCATGCACTTCCTCCATTTAACTTCAACACTGCATTTGTATAGTGATTATTATTATGTTTGAGGTCTGATATTGAAGACTAATAAAGATCACTCAATGATAAACTAACGGGACAGTTTATTACACATCTATCTCCTAGCACAGGCAAGCTCCATCCAAGTTGAGAATCGTGAGTGTTCTCTTAAAGAGGCATGTCCCTACACACACACACTCATCCCCTCTTACTTAAAGCCCCCCAATATAATATTTTTAACACACTTGTATAGATACACAATTTAACTATATACTAAACATGAACATCAACTGTGAAAGGCAACGTCCATTATGAGGCCTGCAAAGACATAAACAGTCTATCTGGAGGACAGTGGTTCCTGTACGACCATCTTGTTTCCATTTTGCTGCTCTTGGGTATTCTTTCCTGCATTTCTCGAAGCTCTCAATCTTCCTCTCTAATCTAGCTACTGTCATCAGGAGCTTCTGCCGATGTTTCCTCTCTAGTCAGAACTCCCTTAGTTTCAGGAACACAAGACTGAGTTGGTTCATCTTAGAACAATCCTGTGTCAGGGACTTCCCTGCTTTGATGTGGAGCAGCCACTAACTGATCTGTGTGTTCTCCCCAGAGCTGGTTGCCCTGTGTCCGAACAGTATATGACACGGGCCCTATCTGAGCCACCGTTGTTTCAGGACAAACATTTTAACTAAGCAGCTTCTGAGGCTATGAAATGCAGTGCTTGAATTGGTGATTTAAAGCAGAGACCAAACTGAGTTACGTAAGTGGTTCATGAACAAGGAAATGAAGAGAAATGGCAGCACAATGACTACATGGGAATAGGGCAATTGTTCATCTGTAAGATAGAGATAGACTGGACCAAATAGCCTGTTTCTGTACTTCTGTTTATTACCTGACCTCTGCCATGGCATCATAATGACTTGGAGGATAAAAGAGAAATGCAATTGGCCCACTTTTGTAAATATTAAACATGGATGTTGTTGCACTCTGGTAATGTCTGCCATGAAGGAAGATGTGGGTCATCTTGAAAACAGACTTCTTATTGACCTGGGGTGTTTTTGGGTTCATAGTATCAGTGAAATCTTTCAATGGTATGGTTCATTATCTTTTGGGAAGGGAGGAAATTACAGGGCAGTGTAAAGCCCATTTCAGGATACATTGGGCATATATTGATAGGGATTTCTCCAAACAATTATTAATTACTTACTATATTGAAATATAGAAAATGGAAGCAGAGTAGGCCATTCAGCCCTTTGGGCTGATTCTGCCATTCATTTTCATTATTGCTGATCATTGAATTCAATATCCTGATTCCCCTGCCCCTTCCCCATTTAGTCCCAAGAGCCATATCTTAATTCTTTCTTATAATTGGACAACATTTTGGCCTTAATTATATTCTGTGGTAGTGAATTACGCACATTTGCCTCTCTCTGGGTGATGAAATTTCTCCTTGCCTCAGCTCTAAAAGGTTTACCCTTTATCCTCAAACTGTGACCCCTAGTTCTGGACTTCCCCCACCATCCGGAACCTTCTTTCTGAACGCACACTGTCTAATTTGGAGTGTTTTTTTTTCTGATTCTATGCCAGAATGGTTTCTGATATTTAAGGTGCTACCTAAATGCCAGCTGAGGGGATGTATGACAACAGCTTTTGTTTCCGCAGAAGCTTTAACATAATAAACATTAAGGAGCTCTCGGGGAACTGTTTTCAAACAAAGTTTGACGCTGAGCTGCTTAAGGAAATATTAGCACAGATGACAAGAAGTTTGACCAGGGAAGTAGATTTGAAGGGACAACTTAAAGGAGGGAGAGAGGCTAGAATAGAAATCACTGAGGTTGGGGTCTAGGCAGCGGAAGGCACAGCTGGCTGTGGTGGAGTGATTAATACTCAGACATGTTCAAGAGGCCTGAAATAGAAGAATCCAGGTATGAGGATTGTAGGTTGGAGGAGATTACAGAGATAAGGAGGGGGCTGAGGGCATGGAGGGATTTGAGAACAAGCTTGAGAATTTTAAAAGTGGGGTGTTGGTTAACTGGTAATGATTGAAGGTCAGTGAGCACAGTGGTGATAACAACAGAGTTGGAACACCCAGCAGGGTACCAGGTTTGAGAAACGTGGAAGATTAGAGGCTGATCTGGACAGAATTGAAACAACAGTCAACTCTTTCCAGCTTGTGCCCTTTAGTAATCCACATGTTCTCCAATAAGGGTTCTATTACACTGATTTGTTGTATTGTACAGTCAGATCAGACAGGGTCTGAGGTTAATATTCAATCTGTGCTGCGTTCGCTGCTTTTGGCCAGACTCATGACTGGGATGGTGACCCTATCTAAGCCCATATGTGGTGAAGACCTGAGAAGGGAAGTGAAGGAAGAATAAAAATCAAATTGGGGTGGAGTGTATGTAGTGGTGGGAGAAGGGGAGGGGAAAGCAGTAAACCCTCAAAATAAAAGCAGGTCTCTAAAGGATGTCATCATATTTCTAATAAGGCACCAACTCGCACTGGGGTTTGATTTTTTTTTTCCCTGTCCTGTTAAAGATGTTTTGATGTAAATTTTCATCACAGCATTAGGCTTTGGTTGTGATAAGCTCAACAGCTCATCTTCAGTAACAAGAATCTTTGTGCTGCAGCTGAGTCTTTGGCTTTGCAAGGCAATGTTTATTTTCCAAGATCATTGCCTTTTCAGACACTGTACATTGGCTAGGATCCATCACCCATTTATAACCTTTTGGTTCAAGGACCTTGTCACATAAATTGCTTTTTAATGTACTGATTTTTAAAAAGAGTTCTGTGGTTCCTTTTCAAGGCATGCTTGTTCAAACTGAAATGTGGAGCTATGCTTGTGTGTAAATACTTAAATGTTCTGACAGGCAATTAGAGCTTTATTATTATGGGACCTGTAATGACCAGCCAAACTTTGAATGAATAGTAATGACTTGAGTTGCACTGCCAACAATTGACGAAACAAAGATCTTTGAATCAAATGTTTGAGGTTGGGGATGAGATGGGCATTTGAAGTGTAATTTAGCAATTTTAAATAAATATCTTTTACTTGTTTGTGGGATGTGGAATCACTGGCGAGGCCAATTTTTATTGCTAATTTGCAGTGCAATGAACTGTCTTCCTAAACTGCTGTCACCTGAGTAATATTGGAATTCACACCGAGGTTGATAGTTCAGAATTTAACTCGATGAAGGAATACCAAGTCAATGATGGTGTGTGACTTGTAAAGGAGCCCATGAGGTGTTTTTTAAATTCATTTTTGAGATGTGGCTGGACCAGCATTTATTGTCCATTCCTAACTGCTCTCCATTTCCAAGAGCATTTGAGTCACAGGTATGCCAGACAGGATGGCAGATTTCCTTCTCTAAAGAAAATTAGTGAACCGGATGGGGTTTTTTTTTGCAACAGCCAACATTAGGTTTTTTAATTCCAGATTTTTGAATTCACCATCTGTCGTGGTGGGGTTTGAATCTGGGTACCCAGATCATTATCTGGGTCTGTAGAATGCTGGTACGATGGTAATTCCACCATGCCATTGCCTCCCCTCTTGAATCCTTCATCTCTCTAGTGACAGAGGCCATAGATTTGGAAGATGCTGTTAAAGAGGCTGTGGCGAATTATTGCAATGCACCTTGTAGATTGTACACATTGCGGTCACAGTGAACTGCTGATAAAGGGAGTGTTTATTTAAGGTGGTAGATGCGGTGCCAGTCACGCAGATTGCTTTTCTTGTGTGTTGTTAGTGGCACGTATCCAGAACTAGGGGTCATGGTTTGAGGATAGGGGGTAATTCTGTTAAAACTGAGATGAGGAGAAATTTCTTCACCCAGAGGGTGAAGAATGTGTGGAATTCACCCCCACAGAAAGTAGTTGAGGCCAAAACATTGTCTGATTTCAAGAAGAAATTAAATATAGCCCTAGGGGCTAAAGGGATCAAGGGATATGGGAGGAAGGGGGGATCAGGATATTGAATCTGATGATCAGCCATGATGAAACCGAATGGTAGAGCAGGCTCAAAGGGCCTAATGGCTACCTCCTGTTTCTAGTTTCTGTATCTGTATTCAGGTAAGTGGTGGGTATTGTATCACACTCCTGACATGTATGTTTGTAAATGGCTGAAAGATATTTTGGAAGTCAGGAGATGAATCATTTGCTGCAGAATTGCCAGCATCTGAGCTGCTTTTGTATCCACATTGTTCGTAGAATCCCTACAGTACAGAAGGAGACCATTCAGCCCATCAAGTCTGCAGTGACTCTGATGGAATGTCTTACTCGGACTCTATCGCTGTAACCCCGCACATTCACCATGGCTAACCATCTAGCCTAAACATACTGGGACACCAACGGGCAATTTAGCATGGCCAATCCACCTAAACTGCACATCTTTGGACTGTGGGAGGAAATGAGAGCACCCAAAGGAAACCCACACAGTCACCTGAGGTTGGAATCAAACCTTGGCCCTTGGCACTATGAGGCAGCACTACTAACCGCTGTGTCACCGCTTTGTATAAGTTTCTGGTCAAAGAACAATAGAGCACAGGAACAGGCCCTTTGGCCCTCCAAGCCTACACCGATCATGTGTTCCTAACTAGATCATCCGTTTGTATCTCTCTATTCTGTCTGTTCATGTGGCTATCTGGATAAGTCTTAAATGATCCTAGTGTCTGCCTCAACCACTTTGCTTGGTAGTGCATTCCAGGCCCTCACCACCCTTTGGATAAAATACGTTCCCCGCATATCTGTATTGAACCTTGCCCCCGTCCCTTATCTTGAACTTGTGACCCCATGTCAATAGTGACTCCCTGGATGTGGAAGTGAGTTTTGATTATGATAATTCCATTGAATATCAAGAAGGTTTTCCCTTTTTAAAGATGGTAATTTACTGGCGCTTTTGTGACATGAATGTTATTTACAACTTATCAACCCAAGCCTGAATATTGTCCAGGTCATGCTGCATGCTTCATTATCTGAGGACTGCAAATGGAACTGAAACTGCAATCATCAGTGAACACCCCTTGTGTTAGTGAAGCAGCTGAAGATAGTACATTGCCCTGAGGTATTCCTGCAGTGATGTCCAAGGACTTGGTTGATTGCTTCCAACAACCACAGCCATCTTCCTTTTGTATTCAGCATAACTCCAGGCCCCCCCCAGGGTGTTCAATTTCCCTCCCTCAGAACCCAGTGATTTGGTAATAATGACAATCAAGCAGTTTCACTGTCACCATTACTGAGACTGGCTTTTCATTCCAAATTTATTTAATTAATTGAATACAAATTCTCCAGCTCTTGTGGTGGGGTTTAGACACATGATTCCAGATCATTCGACTAAGTCTCCTGGACTATGAATTCTGTAAAGTAATCTGTATGCTAGTGTATATTTTTCCCTTCTATCTGCAAAGATCAGTCATTTTTATTTCTCTCTCCTGCTATGAAGATAGTTACTTATCCTGATTCAAGTAATTCTCCACTTCTGCGGTGCAATGTCTCAGATAGTGAAGATTGGCCGGCAGCTTGATGGGCCAGAATCTCACCATTGCCTGGCACAACTGGTTTATCTTTCCTGTTCCCTTCGTACTTAGGGCAGTTGAATCTACTCCATGATCGTTGTTGAGAAGCTAATTAAATCAAGTATCAAAACCGGGACATGCTGTTCTTTTCAGGATTTAGTGACGGGAGAGAAAAGTTTGTTTTCATGTGGTTTGCACATCAGAGAATTAACAAGTTGGGTTAGTGCCTTAAATTCATTCGGATAATATGTACGATTGTACAGTACAAACGTGATGGTAAAATTTCTTCAAACCTTGCAAGAGAAATTAGTGATAGCACAGATGGCATCTATTCAGTCCTGCTTACCTACCTTAAAGTTCTGCTGGATGCTTAGCAGAAAAAAGGATTACCTTTAGAATTACCTTGAAAACATTCACTTCTGCAACACAGAGCGATTATTTCTATTATGTGGATAATGTTGCATTATGTATTTGCTCATACTTTTTAAAGACAATTAATTAATCCTTATCAATTATACATGCCAATTTTACATACTTTCCTGTTCATTTAACAAAAATTCTACAGCAATTGCTGTGTAGCTAGTAAACTTGTGCATGATATAGTGTGTGTGTCTTTTAAAACACAGATCATTTATTGCCTGAAAATGCAGAACAAGTTCAGTCTTCTGTTGATCTGATACAGTAAATAGCTAGCAGGATATTCAGTGCCATTTTCTCTATAGTTTCTTTTGCTCCTGTTCTTGCTAGGATATAGCTTCATGGAAATTTACCAATGTTATTTCCAACTGCTGCATGTTAATTGTCTTCGTATTCCTCTGATATCTTAGCAAATTACCAAACCTGAACAATGAGACCTTGCAACATATTCACTCATCTAGCCATCACATCCTGATTTCTTCATATCTCTCCACACAAGCATTTGCCAACATAGTCCTTGCTCATGTCATTATTTTGTACTATCAGAGATTTTACTCCACTTGCCTCTGCTCGGATACAGTGAGGCTATGTTAGCTGAAAAAGTTACAGACCGGAGCGGCACAGTGATTAGCATTGCTGTCTCATGGCACCAGAGACCTGGGTTTAATTCCGGCCCCGGGTCATTGTCTGTATGGAGTTCGCACATTTTCCCCGTGTCTGCATAGGTTTACTCCGGGTGCTCCGGTTCCTTCCACAGTCCAAAGATGTATGGGTTAGGTTGATAGGTCATGCTAAATTGCCCTTAGTGTCAGGGGTACTAAGAAGGTAAATATGTGGGGTTACAGGGATAGGGTGTGGGTGGAACTGTTATTGGTGCAGACTTGATGGGCTGAATGGCCTCCTTCTGCACTGTAGGGATTCTATGAAACTCTTTAGGCATATGTCAGATATAAAGATTGCAATTGTCATTCCTATGCGCTCTGCAACGCCACCAACATTTGCCCCGATAATGGGTAACATCGCAGAATATCTATGGGCGGCATGTTGCAGAATCTTTTGAAGTAGATAGTTGAAAAGAATTCTTGAAGTCTTGTATTCTTCTTGCAAAGTCTGTCAATGTTATTTTAGTGCTGAGCAATCCTGAAGTTCCTCCCCCTGGAACCAGCAATGCTTTGTATTTAAAAATATCTTTATCGTGTTAAAGTCTCATAGAGCTTCCCAGGCTTGTTGATTAAAAAAACAAAACATAGAGAAACTACAGCACGAACAGGCCCTTCGGCCCACAAGTTGCACCAATGATATCCATACCTACTAGGCTTACCTATAACCCTCAATTCTGTTAAGTTCCATGTACTCATCCAGAAGTCTCTTGAAAGACCCTATCGAATTTGCCTCCACCCCCACCAACGGCAGCGGATTCCACTCACCCACCACCCTCTGAGTGAAAAACTTACCCCTCATATCTCCTCTGTACCTACTCCCCAGTGCCTTAAACCAGTGTCCTCTCATAGCAACCATTCCAGCCCTTGGAAAAAGCCTCTGAGAATCCATCCAGTCTATACCTCTCAACATCTTATACACTTCTATCAGGTCACCTCTCATCCTTTGTCTCTTTAAGGAGAAAAGACCGAGCTCCTTCAACCTATCCTCATAAGGCATGCCACTCAATTCAGGCAACATCCTTGTAAATCTCCTCTGCACCCTTTCAATAGCTTCCATGTCCTCCCTGTAATGAGGTGACCAGAACTGAGCACAGTACTCCAAGTGGGGTCTGACTAGGGTCTTATAAAGCTGCAACGTTATCTCCCGACTCCTAAACTCAATCCCTCGATTGATGAAGGCCAGTACACCATACGCTTTCTTAACCACATCCTCTACCTGCGAGGCTGATTTAAGAGTCCTGTGGACCCGGACCCCAAGGTCCTTCTGATCCTCTACACTGCCAAGAGTCTTACCTTTAATGTTATACTCCTTCATCCCATTGGACCTAAGTGCATGTTTGCTGTGACTGTGTTTTGAGGACTTTACTCTACTTCCAGTATTTCCAGTCTCCAACTTTTTTCGATAAGCTACACTCTTATTGGGATGGGCTTGTTCTTGATCTGAGTTTTTATCAATTACTGTCTATGAATAGAGATGTTTTGGCAATTACATTTGCCAGAGTGCCAAAGATGCTAAACAAAACATGCTGGGATACTTTGACCAATTTGAGCCATTTTGTTTTTAAAAGATCAACCAACATGTGTTTTTGTTATCCCATGAACTATCAGTGAGCTATAATTGGGTACACTTGTGCAACTGTAGTAATGAGGCAAAGAAACTAGTTTATTAACTATTCTTGGGCAAGTGATAAACCACCAACAGGCCTTTTTGCTATTTTGCACATATCAGTGAGTTGATTTGAAAATATATTTTCTTGTCCCCAGAATCCTAAGACTAAAGCTGAGATTGAGAAGTTGCTGAGTGATGGGAAGAAGAAGGAACTGCGTGATCGTCTGTGCTGCAGAATGAAGTTTGGTACCGCAGGGCTGCGTTCTGCCATGGGTGCAGGTTTCTCCTGCATTAATGACCTGACAATCATACAGTCCAGTCAGGTGAGGCTGTGAATACTTGACTGGCTTTGGTGATTCCATATAAGAAAGAGCAGGGGAGTGGTACTAATTGACTGGATGGGGAAAAGAGATGTCATAATTGTGCATGATTATGTTTTGCAGCAAGAGACTCTGAATAGTTAATTGTAAGGAGCAGAAACTATCATTTCACCCCTTTCCCTAAAAAAAAACTTCATTTGTAAAATTTCTAAAAGTACATTGCGGTACAATTTAGATGTGGCTTTTCACATAGTGCTACTAAACGCATTAATTTAGGTTAAACGTAGTACATGATATTTGAGAGTGCCTCATTCCACTTAAGATAAATAATGCACCTGCATTTACCTTTGTATCTAAACATTTTTTGATAATACACTCAGGAATTGTTGCAATTCCTTGGTATACAAGGGTAGGAGGGCCAGTCACATTGAACCTTGGCATTAACTGCACCAAACTTCAGTAGATCTCTGCGCTGTAGTTCGGGACCTTTGTGTCAGTCTGCAATACTTGATCATGGACATTGTCTTGCGGGAATGTCATGGAATACTCTCCACTTGCTTGGATGGGTGTGGCTCCAACAACATTCAAGAAGCTCAACACCATTCAGGACAATTCAGCCTGCTTTATTGCTTCCACAAACAATCAATCCCTCCACCACCAAGCAGTGGCAGCCGTGTGTACCACCTACGAGAAGCACTGCAGGAACTCACCAAGGCTCCTTACGCAGCACCTTCCAAATCCATGACCGTCACTATTTAGAAGGCCAAGAATAGCAGGTGCCTGGGAACACCACCACTTGGAGGTTCACTTCCAAGTCACTCATCATTCTGACTTGGAAATATATTGGCTGTTCCTTCACTGTCACTGGGTCAAAATCCTGGGACTCTCTCCCTAACGTCTCTGTGGGGTTTACCTACACCTCAGGAACGGCAGTGGTTCAAGAAGGCAGCTCGCTACCACATTGTAAAAGCCAACTAGAGATGGGCAATAAATGCTGGCCTAGCCAGCAAGGCCCATGTCCCACAAGAACGAATAAAAAAAGAATAAACTCAACACTAACAAGTTTCAGGCAGCTTTCACCAAGTTAGTGGCTTTTAAGTAATGTTAACATTTGTCTTTGGGCATAGAACTTTGTTTCTTGGCACTAATTGATGTATCAAAATGGTCTGCTTGTGCAAACTAATTCAGGATAGATCATGAATCAAGCTGTGGCCTTTTGTGGTTAATAAGGCTTTGGAGAAGGCCTGTTTCATGCTTCATTTAAGATATTTATAGTAAAATTGTTTTCCATATTTTACTAAATTCTTGATTCAACTTCATTGCAAATAACGAACGTAGGAAACCCTTGACTCCACCTGAATAGAAATTCATTATTTTATGGGTTTTAGAACTGGTGTGTCTTGGTTGTTAATCTGGCATCACTCTTCTTTTGTTGCATACAAGTCTTCCCGAACTGAATGCCATTCTGGTGTTTTTCTCAGTTTCTGTAAACTTGAGCTCTGATGTCAGGATCCTAACTTACACCAAGTCCCATTTCTCATCACCCCTGTGCTTGTTGATCTACACTGACTCCCAGTGCAGCACTGTCTCAATTTTTAGTGTTTTATTCTTCTGTTCAAATCCCTACGTAGTTTTGCCTTAATTCTGTAATCTTCTCCAGCTCAACAGTCTTCTTGTGATCTCTGCACTCTTCCTATTCTGCTCACTTGGGCATTCTTGATTTTAATTCCCCACAATTGGTGTGTATGCCTTCAGCTGCCAGGGCCCCAAATACTGGACTTTCCTCACAAACCTCTCCCTCTCAGTTTTGTTATCTTGCTCAAATAAAAGCAAATGACTGTGGATGCAGCTTTGGCAAAGCGTCACCTGGACTTGAAACATCAACTCTTTTCTCTCCTTACAGATGCTGCCAGATCTGCTGAGATTTTCCAGCTTTTTCTCTTTTGGTTGTCACCTTGCTCATTCACTCCCTCTTGCTCTCCTTTAAAACATTTCTTACTATCTACCTCTTTGACTAAGCTTTTGGTTTACTGTACTAATATTTCATTGTATCTCACAGGTCATTCTCTCAATAGTTGGCATTCACTCCTGCGTCAGAGGTTCGTAGGTTCAGGTCCCATTGCAGGACTTGAGCACAAATATCAAGGCTTACGTGCTGATGTAGTACTGAGGAAGCACTACTTTTCACATGAAATGCTGTACTTTTCTCCTCCTAGAGTGGATGCAAAAGATCCAATTCATTTTTAAAAGAAGATCAATAAATGTCCTGACCAATATTTACCCCTTCATCAACATCAAAACAGATTCATAGGAGCTTATTATGTGCAATTTGGTTGCTATGTTTCCTATGTTACAACTGTAACTACACAAAAAAGAACTGACTTCCTTAGTGAGCATGCAGAATTCTGTGTGCTAAGGAAGCACATCTGTTTGTTTCCCAACCAGAAACCATAGGTGAACAAAGGATATCCACTGCTTGCTGAAGTTCAGATCTGAGGCATTCAAGTCATGTGGCCCTCACCTATATAGGAAATCCAGATATGATTCATGGAGATCTATCAAAAATGCAAAAAGACAATACTGGGCCAAGCTAGAGCCCCAGGCTAGCCACACAGACTCCCACCAAATATGGCAAGGTCTGCAAGACATAACGGGGTACAAAATGAAGGCAGGTAGAATGGCTGGCACCAAAGCACCCCCTCCCTGAGGAGCTCAATGCATTGTATGTCTGTTGTCAGCAAGAGCATGCTCCCAGAAGCCTTGACTGAACCTGTATCCAAGGTCACCATTGCAGAGGTCAGAGCAGTCTTCTTGAAAGTCACCCCATTGAAAGCAACTGGCCAGGATGGGGCACCTGGATGGGCATTTGGATCCTGCGCTGACCAGCTGGTAGGGGTATTCACAGACATCTTTAATCTCTCTTTCCAACAATCTGAGGCCTCTATCTGCTTCAAGAAGGTGCTCATCGTCCTGGTACCAAAGAAAAGCCAAGTAGCGTGCCTTAATGACTGTCATCCAGATGCTCTGATATCCATCATTATGAAGTGCTTTGTAAAGTTAGTCATGGCACAAATTGATTCTGGCTCCCCAGATTGCCTTGGTCCATGACAGTTTATCTATCACCACAACAGATGCCATCTCTCAGGCCCTACACTCAACCCTGGAACATCTAGACAACAAAGACACCTATATCACACTCCTATTTATTGACTACAGCTCAGCCTTCAACACCATTATTCCTACAAAACTCATTTCCAAACTCCGTTGCCTGGGGCTGAGCTCCTCCCTCTGCAATTGGATCTAGACTTCCTAACCCACAGACTGCAATCAGGAGGGATAGGCAACAACACCACCTCCACAATCATCCTCAACACTGGTGCCCCACAAGGCTGTGTTCTGAGCCCCTTACCATGCTCTTGATGCACTATGACTTTGTGGCCAAATTCATCTCCAACTCGATTTTCAAGTTTGCTGATAACACCATCTTGGTGGGTCAGATTTCAAACAATGACGAAACGGAGTACAGGAATGAGATGAAGAATCTGGTGAACTAGTGCAATGTTGATAATTTTTCCTTTTAATGTCAACAAAACAAAGCAGATAGTCACTGCCTTCAGAAGATCATGCCCCTGTCTACATCAATGGGGACAAAGTGGAAATGGCCAAGAGCTTCAAGTTTCTACATGGCTAGATCACCAACTTGTCCTAGTTCCTCCATGTTAATGCTATAATTGAAGCCCACCAACGCCTCTACTTTCTCAGAGGGCTAAGGAAATTTGACATGTCCATTATGACTCTCACCAGCTTTCACAGATGCACTTTAGAAAGCATTCTCTCTGGTTGTATCACAGCTTGCTATGGCTCCTGTTCTGTCGAAGACTGCAAAAAAACTACAAAGCGTTGTGAATGTAGCCCAGTCCATCGCATCTATTAACTCTGTCTCCGCTTCCCATTGACTCGGGAAAGCAGCCAGTATAATCAAGGAACCCATGCATCCCGGACATTCTCTCTTCCACCTTCTTCTGTCAGGAAAAAGATATAAAATTCTGAGGACACATACCAATCGACTCAAGAACAGCTGCTTTGCTGCCATCAGATTTTTGAATGGACCTACCTCGTATTAAATTGATCTTCCTTTAGATCTTAGCTATGACTGTAACACTGCATTCTGCACTCGCTCCTTTCCTTCTCTATGTACAGTATGTTTTATCTGTGTGGCACACAAGAAACAATACTTTTCACGATAAACATATGTGACAATAAATCAAATCAAATTCAATAGCCAAGACATACAGGGATTGTGATAGGCACAACATAAGTGCAAGTCTGTATTTTACGTGCACAGGTGTCAGTTTTTCGTTTTGATAACACATTGGGACATCTAAGATTTAACAATGTCACTTGCTGTCGTTTGAATTGTTGCTGCTGCCGCCTCTACCTAATATACTGAGTGACTCCACCTTTTTTAAATGCTGTTGGGGGCTGTGCATTGCTAATTCATTCAAACCAGGCAGCCCCAGGTTCAGTTCTGATTTATGTTGAATTAACTGGACTGGCAGTACGAATGATAATTGACCTCAAATTTTAGATGAAGGTACGAAAATATCCTGCACTTTTCCTGCTGCTGAACTACACACTTTCAGCTAGCAAATGCAGACAAGACAAAACTTGGTTGTGTTATGTCTAAAATTCGGATTGCTATTGTCCAGGCTTGTGCATAAAGAATAGGTGAGATTCTGCAAAACACCATGGAACTGCACCACAGAACTACATGAGGAGTGGGGAATTTAAAAAAAGTCTTTATTTGTATTGCAGATTTTTTAAATGTAAATCACCTGAATTTCACTGTCACCTTAAGAAGTGAGCCCTATTGATTAGGTTACTTTGCTTTTTCTCCTTCACTTCCCTGGTATAATCACATTTGCTTACAATATATTGCTTTTGCTGTGAGTCTTTACGTTGATATCAAGTAATAGGTAGGATCTTAGCCTCTAAGTAACTTGTGGTTATGCGACTACAAAACAAGGCAGATGATCCCATGATGTTTGTTTTTAGTTGATGGGCAGTTGGTAGCAGATAACTTCATTGGGTTCTTGGTCAATTTGGAGGAATCAAACTCCAGACAATTTACTGCATTCAGACTTTTTCATGAAAATGTCCAGAGTTGTCTGTGGTGGTTTCAATCATAACGACATCAATCTGACTAGATTTAATGGGGATTTGTAGCGCTGTAGCAGAGGAAGTATTGGAACAGCTTGCTTGTAGGTTGTGTCATCTTGTGAGCCCTTATCTTTTGCAGGGGGCACGGTAGCATAGTGGTTAGCAAAGCTGCTTCACAGCTCCGGGGACTCGGGTCCGAAACCCAGCTTGGGTCAATGTCTATGTGGAGTTTTGCACATTCTCCTCATGTCTGCGTGGATTTCCTCCAGGTGCTGCAGTTTCCTCCCTTAGTCCAAAGATGTTAGGTTGATTGGCCATGCTAAAATTGCCCCTTAATGTCCTGAGATGTGTAGGTTAGAGGGATTAGTGGTAAATATGTAGGGTTATGGGGGTAGGGCCTGGGTGGGATTGTGGTTGGTGCAGACTTGATGGGCCAAATGGCCTGTCTCTGCACTGTAGGGTATCAATCTAATATGAGCGCTTTAGTGAGTTTAATGAAAGAGGAAGTAAATTGAGAGAAAAGTCACTTTAATGTGGCTGCATTGGGGAAGTACATTGACTCCAACTTTGTTTGAAAATATTAACTACAAACATTGAAATTCTGCATGTGGTCATGTTAATCTCTGGTAATATGAACTTCCTTTTGTGCAGTTTCCTGTTTGAAAAAAAGACTTGCTCGTGCTTTGTGTGTGACTGGAGTGTGATCAGCAGTTGATATGCCGTCTAACCAATCAATGTTTGTTTGCCTGCAAACGATTTGGGCAATGTCAATCTATTGGCAGACAGCAGTGCTGCTGTGACAGACGCTATGAGAAGCAAAGTTCAATGAATTCACAAAAGAAAATTGCATGTGTTTATGCTGTATCCAGAAATGCTCAAATTAATATCAAAATGAAATGTAATGTAGAACATTGTCAACAAAATGGACAGCACTGGGGAGTCATCTTGCCAGTTCCAAAGGGGCGGGGGGTGGGTGCGGAGGGAATGTTTGAGGTTTCCTTGAATAGAGCAATGAAAAGATATCGCCAGAATTTTAATTATGAGGACTTAAGGGGAAAATTCAGCGGTGCTTGAAAAGAGGATAGAGATCACTATATGATTAACTTGTGCCCATTTGTTTCTGGAGCATGCCATCTGCACACTTCAATGATTGTAGCCAGCATTAAGCATTCTGTTGAATGCTGAGATTTGCAGCCACTTGGTGCAAAATTGTGACATTAAAAGCATGGGTTTAAGCTAATCTGTGTTCCTTAATACCAGCCTGCAAGTGGAGTGGCATTTTAACTAGAGCAGGTGCTAGAAGTCAGTTTTGACCTGAGAAGGATCCAGGAATGTCATAACAAGGAGGGAGGTGACTCCAGAGTTTTCCAGTGCAGTATTAGAAGCTTTGGTGCAGGAGTGGACAATAGGAAAGAGGTCTTCTATCCATAACGGTTAGAAGTCTCTCAAAACACACTCCCAAGAGGGCAGTGAAACATAAGAGGAGGAGGTCATTTTGTTTCTTAAGCCTGTTCCCTGATTCCAGGAGAAAATGGCTGATTTGTGACCTAACATCATATGGCCACGTTCCCTAATAATGCTGGCTTAAAAAGAAAATCTTATCAGTCTGATTTTAAGACTAACAATTCATCTAGCAGTGCAGAGGTCCTGACTATTATCTACCAATTCTCCTTAAATACAGAGATGGTGAGCTGCCAGAGAAGTGGAAAATTGATAGTATTGCCCCCAATTCAAAGAAAGGTACAGGGATTGTTATGACCAGGATGAGTGGAGTGTGCAATTTATCTAGCCCTACTAGGATTCACCATAAGTGTAAATGTTTAAATCACTCTCCAAAGTGGCCAATTGTGTACTTTCACCATTTAACTGTTGCTGAAAGAAGACATTTTGTCAAAGCTTTTTATCATGCACTCATCAGGACAGTCATAAGTGTATCAATTTCAGGGGAAATAATTTTATACTATATGAAAAGAGAAAGAATGCTGATTCGTTGGCAAGTGACTCCAAATAAAAAGGTATATGGAGTTAGACCATAGATCAGCTATGATCTTGTTAAATACTGAAACAGGCTGAGTGGCATGCTCCTGTTCTTATGTTCCTATTCCTATGACTGAAAGTTAACTGCCAAGCATTATTTGAAAATTTAAACCTGGCAGCTTAGCCTGGATCGCTAAGGCCTTGACCAATGAATGACTATTATTTATTTAGTTTAGCTGAAACCGGCACAATATGTGTGGAAACAAACAGGGCTCTCTGCATTAAAATATGTACTTCCAGTACATGCAAATGTGCCTCATTGTGAGGCCAACTGAAAAGTGTAAATTATTTTCACATAAGACACCTGCAGGATAATGGCTACTCTGCGCTGATTAGTTAGCCCAGGATTAAATATATTTCAGTCAGGCATCTTTCAATGAATTCAGAACAGTTGGTTTATTATGAAACAAAACTTTAAAACAGAAACAAGCTGCAAAGGACCACAGACAGACACGTGCACACAGACAGAGGTGCACACGCACACACCCCTGCAGTGGTTGGCCAGTAAGGACACGGGATGGAAAAGGTTAATGTTCGAACGCTTTTGCTGCTGTCGATCCGTTGTTTTGGCATGCAGAGAGCTTTGGTGTGGAAAACGGAGTACAATCACTCCTTGGGAGCTCTCTCTTGTCCCAACGTCCCAGGTTTCCAAAAAGGGAAGTGTTCTACTGAGATATGAGTTTTCTGGCTAGACGTTTATAACTCCACACACACTTTTCAGGTAAGGCAGGGAGAAGAATTGCTTGGAAGCTTCCTTTTCAGTTTATTCCCCAATACACACACAGTTCAAAAAACATGTTCAAACAGAAAGCAGGGCTCGGGTCAGGTGTTTTCCAGAAAGTCAGCAGGGCAGCCCTACAGCCTTAAAACAAACACCAGCTTTTTTTTCCTCCAACTATTAGGACCACTGCTTTTCTTGATCTATGTTAATGATCTAGAATTGGGTGTACAGGGCACCATATTTATTGATGAAACTTAGAAGTATTGTGAACTATGTAGAACATAGTGAGAGACTTTCAAGAACGCATAGACAGATTGGTGAATGGGCAGATGAGCAGCGCTTGAAATTTGATAATCAGAATGGGGCAAGACAATATAAATGATGCAGTCCTAGAGGGCTTGCAGGGGTAGAGAACATGAGAATGCCATCTTGCCCATCAAGCCTGCCCAGCCAATCAATAAGATCATGGCTGACTTGATAGTGGTTCAGTTCCACTTACCCGCCTGCTCCCCATAACCCTTAATTCCCTTATTGGTCAAAAATTGATCTACCTGTGACTTAAACACACTTAACGAGGTAGCCTCCGCTGCTTCAATGTGCAGAGAATCCCAAAGATTCACTACCCTCTGGGAGAAGAAGTTCCTTCTCAACTCTGTTCTAAATTGACTCACCCTTATTTTGAGGCTGTGCCCTCTAGTTCTTGTTTCCATTCTAAGTGGAAATAATCTTTCTGCTTCTACCCTAACCAGCCCCTTCATTATCTTATATGTCTCTATAAGATCTCCCCTCAGCCTTCTAAACTCCAATGAGTACAGGCCCAGTCTACTCAATCTCTCCTCATAAGCTAACCCCCTCATCTCCGGAATCAACCTGGTGAACCTTCTCTGCACTCCCTCTAAAGCCAATATATCCTTTTGCAAATAAGGGGACCAAAATTACATGCAGTACTCTAAGAGGGGAGATCTCATAAGAACATAAGATCTCATAAGAAATAGGAGCAGGAGTAGGCCATCCAGCCCTTCGAACCTGCCCCGCCATTCAATAAGATCATGGCTGATCTGTCGCGGTTCAGTTCCACCTTCCCGCCCTCTCCCCACAACCCTTAATCCCCTCTCTTATCAAAAACCCATCAACCCGCGTCTTAAAAATATTTAGCAAGGCAGCCTCCACCACTTCAACGGGCAGAGAATTCCAGAGATTCACCACCCTTTGAGTGAAGAATTTCCTCCTCAACTCCGTTTTAAACTGCCCCCCCTTTATCTTGAGGCTGTGCCCCCTAGTCCTACTGTCTTTTTTTTTGAGCGGGAAGAGTCTCTCCACCTCTATCCTATCCATCCCATTCATCATCATATACGTCTCAATGAGATCTCCCTTCATTCTTCTAAACTCTAACGAGTACAAGCCTAGTTTATTCAGCCTCTCCTCATAGCTCAACCCCCTCAACTCCGGTATCAGCCTAGTAAACCTCCTCTGCGCTCCCTCCAAGGCCAAAATATCTTTATAAGATAATGAAGGGGCTAGACAAGGTAGAAGCAGAGATTATTTCCACTTAGAATGGAAACAAGAACTAGAGGGCACAGCCTCAAAATAAGGGGGAGTTGATTTTGAACAGAGTTGAGGAGGAACTTCTTCTCCCAGAGGGTAGTGAATCTTTGGAATTCTCTGCACATTGAAGCAGTGGAGGCTACCTTGTTAAATGTGCTTAAGTCACAGGTAGATCGATTTTTGACTAATAAGGGAATTAAGGGTTATGGGGAACAGGTGGGTAAGTGGAACGGAACTCTAGATGCGGCCTCACCAGTACCTTATACAATTGCAGCAAGACCTCCCTGCTTTTATACTCCATCCCTCTCGCAATAAAGGCCAACATTCCATTTGCCTTCTTGATCACCAGTTGCGCCTGCAAACTGAGTTTTTGTGATTCATGCACAAGGACCCCCAGGTCCCTCTGCACAGTAGCATGTTGTAATTTTTCACCATTTAAATAATAGTCCATTTTGCTATTATTACTTCCAAAGTGGATAACCTCACACTTGCCAACATTATTCTCCATCTGCCAGATCCTTGCCCACTCACTTAGCCTGTCCAAATTTCTCTGCAGACTTTCTATGTCCTCCATGCAATTTGCTTTCCCACTCATCTTTGTGTCATCCACAAACTTTGTTACCCTATGTATACGGTAAACAGTTGAGGCCCCAGCACTGACCCCTGCGGCACACCAGTAGTCACCAACTGCCAATCGGAAAAGCACCCATTTATTCCAACTCTCTGCTTTCTGTTAGATAGCCAATCCTCAATCCATGCTAATACTTTAGCCCCAACTCCGTGTACCTTAACCTTATGCAGCAACCTATTGTGAGGCACCTTTTCGAATATCTTCTGGAAATCTAAAAACACCATATTCACCGGTTCCCCTCTGTCAACCGCACTCATTACATCTTCATAAAAAGCCAGTAAATTCATCAAACGTGACTTTCTCTTCATGAATCCATGCTGCGTCTGCAAGATTGAACCATTCTTTTCCAGGTGTCCTGCTATTTCTTCTTTAACGATAGATTCCAGCATTTCCCCAACTACAGATGCTGAGCTAACTGGTCTTAGTTTCCCGCCTTTCGTCTACCTCCTTTTTTAAGTAGTGGCGTTACATTAGCTGTTTTCCAATCAGCTGGCACCTCCAGAGTCCAGCGAATTTTGATAAATTACAACTAATGCATCTGCTGTTACTTCCGTTTTTTTTAGTACCCTGGGATGCATTCCATCCAAACCTGGGGACTTGTCTACCTTTAGTCCCATTAGCCTACTCAGCACTACCTCTTTAGTAATAGTGATCGTTTTAAGGTCCTCACCCCCTACAGTCCCATGACTGTCAATTATCGGTATGCTATTTGTGTCCTCTGCTGTGAAGACCGACACAAAAAACTTGTTTAAGGCCTTGGCCATTTCCTCTTCCCATTATTAAATCCCCTTCTCATCTTCTAAGGGTCCAACTTTTACTCTAGCCACTCTTTTCCGTTTTATATATTTGTAAAAACTTTTACGATCAGTTTTTATATTTTGTGCTAGATTACTTTCATAATCGATCTTTCCTTTCTTTATTGCTTTCTTAGTAGTTCTTTATTTTTTAAAGCTTTCCCAATCTTCTAGTTCCCCACTAATTTTGGCCACTCTGTATGCATTGGTTTTTAATTTGATACTGTCCTTTTGTTTCCTTAGTTATCATAAGAACATAAGAAATAGGAGCAGGAGTAGGCCATCCAGCCCCTCGAGCATGCCCCGCCATTCAATAAGATCATGGCTGATCTGTCGTGATCCACAGCTGGTTATCCCTTTTCTTACATTCCTCCTTTTTCACTGGAATATATTTTTGCTGAGTACTGAGAAAAATCTCCTTAAACATCCTCTACTGTTCCTCAGCTGTCCTACCAACTAGTCTGTGCTCTCAGTCTACATTAGCGAACTCCGCCCTCATCCTATCGTACTCCCCTTTGTTCAAGCAGAGGACACTGGTTTGGGACCCTACTTTCTCACCCTCCATCTGTATTAGAAATTCAACTGTATATATAAAAAGGAAGAGGCTGGCTAGGGTGAACGTTGGTCCTTTAGAGGATGAGAAAGGGGACCTAGTGGTAGGGGATGGGGAAATGGCTAAGGTCTTGAATAACTTTTTTGTTTCTGTCTTCACGGAGGAGGACGTGAATAATTTGCCGGGTGTTAGCGATGGAAAGGTGGTAGGACTGGAGGGTCTTAATGACATTACTGTTACTAGAGAGGTGGTGCTCGACAGACTGGAGGGGCTGATTGTGGACAAGTCGCCAGGACCGGATGGAATGCATCCGAGGGTTCTGAAAGAAATGGCGGAGGTTATAGTGGATGCCTTGGTGGTTATTTTCCAGACGTCGCTGGATTCCGGGGAAGTGCCGGAAGATTGGAAAACGGCTAATGTTACGCCGTTGTTTAAGAAGGGTGCCAGGCAAAAGGCGGGGAATTATAGGCCGGTTAGTTTAACGTCTGTGGTAGGTAAAATGTTAGAATCCGTCATTAAGGAGGAAATTGCGAGGCATCTTGAAGGGAATTGCTTGATAGGGCAGACGCAACACGGTTTCATTAAAGGGAAGTCGTGTCTGACAAATTTACTGGAGTTCTATGAGGATGTGTCTAGGGCGGTGGATAGAGGAGAGCTGGTGGATGTGGTCTTTCTGGATTTTCAGAAGGCGTTTGACAAAGTACCTCACAAGAGGTTATTGCAGAAGGTCAGGGGACATGGAGTTGGGGGTAGGGTGTTAGCGTGGATAGAGGATTGGTTGTCAAATAGGAGGCAGAGAGTGGGGGTCAATGGGTGCTATTCGGATTGGCGGTTGGTGACTAGTGGGGTGCCCCAGGGGTCGGTGCTGGGGCCTCAGCTATTTACCATTTATATAGATGATCTGGAGGAGGGAACCGAGTGCAGGGTGTCGAAATTTGCTGATGACACCAAGATTGGGGGAAAGGCAAATTGTGCGGAGGGTGTGGAGAGTCTGCAGAAGGATCTAGATAGGCTGGGCGAATGGGCCAGGAAATGGCAAATGGAATTTAATGTTGGCAAGTGCGAGGTGGTCCACTTTGGTAGGAAGAATGGTAGGAAGGACTATTCCTTACGTGGCGAAAAACTGCAGCAGGCGACGGTGCAGAGGGACCTCGGGGTCCTTGTGCATGAGTCGCAAAAACCCAGCTTGCAGGTGCAGCAGGTGGTCAGGAAGGCGAATGGAATGCTGGCCTTCATAGCGAGGGGGATTGAATATAAAAGTAGGGAGGTCTTGCTGCAGCTGTATAGGGCATTGGTGAGGCCGCAGCTGGAGTACTGTGTGCAGTTTTGGGCGCCGCACCTGCGCAAGGATATTTTGGCCCTGGAGGGAGTGCAGAGGAGGTTTACTAGGCTGATACCGGAGTTGAGGGGATTGTGCTATGAGGAGAGGCTGAATAAACTAGGCTTGTACTCGTTAGAGTTTAGAAGAATGAGGGGAGATCTCATTGAGACGTATAAGATGATGAATGGGATGGATAGGGTAGAGGTGGAGAGACTCTTCCCGCTCAAAAAAGACAGTAGGACTAGGGGGCACAGCCTCAAGATAAAGGGGAGGCGGTTTAGAACGGAGTTGAGGAGGAACTTCTTCACTCAAAGGGTGGTGAATCTCTGGAATTCTCTGCCCGTTGAAGTGGTGGAGGCTGCCTCACTAAATATTTTTAAGAAGCGGGTTGATGGGTTCTTGATAACAGAGGGGATTAAGGGTTATGGGGAGAGGGCGGGAAAGTGGAACTGAGCCACGACAGATCAGCCATGATCTTATTGAATGGCGGGGCAGGCTCGAAGGGCTAGATGGCCTACTCCTGCTCCTATTTCTTATGTTCTTATTGTGATCACTCATTCCAAGAGGATCCCTCACAAGAAGATCCCTAATTCTACCTGTCTCATTACACAGGACCAAGATAGCTTGCTCCCTCATAGGTTCTGTGACATGCTGTTCGAGGAAACAATCTCAACAGTATTCTAAGAACTCTTCCTCAAGTCCACCGCATCTGACTTGAGTTGACCAATCAATATGTAGGTTAAAATCCCCCATGATTATTACTGTTCTGTTTTTAAACGCATCTGTTATTTGCTTGTTTATAGCCCGCCCCACCTCGAAGTTATTATTTGAGAGCCTATAGACCACGCCCACCAGTGACTTTTTTCCCCTTACTATTCCTTGTCTCCACCCACGTTGACTCCACGTTTTGCTTCTTAGAGCCTGTATCGTCTCTCACTACCACCCTGATGTTGTCCTTAATTAACAGAGCTACGCCGCCTCCTTTTTCTTCCTGTCTATCCTTCCGAAATGTATGATACCCCTGGATATTCAGTTCCCAGTCCTGGTCACCCCGCAACCACGTTTCTGCAACGGCCACTAGATCATACCCATTTGTACTGATTTGTGCCATGACATGCATTCAGGTAAAGTGTCATTATGTTAGCCTTTCTTATCTGGACCTGATTTGTTAGTGCATTCTTTTGTTTGTACGCTGTGTCCCTTCCTGTCGCAGACTGGTTATCTTTCCTCAGACCATCTCCCTGCACTGCGTTGACCACCTCCCTTCTCATGCTTGTCACCTTTTTTACTCTTCCTGAGGTTAGATTCCTGCCACCTTCTATACTCTCTGTCCTATTACGTGGTCTGGAAACGTTAGTAACCTCTCCTGAGCCCTCGACTCTTTAGTTGAAAGGGAGGGACCTGGGTGCACAAATTGTTGATGGTGGCATGACAGGTTGAGGAAAACAACGGCATCTGGATTTCTGAGCTCTGTAGGCAGAGGCACAAGGTCTCTGGGATAAGGATCCAGTGAAATGGAATGGTGGAGAGCTGGTTTGGAATGGTTTCCTGATGCTGTCCCATTGGCTTAGATACAAAGGTGGGTAGAGTGTGGGTTGACTGCTCCAACCCATGGTTGCCAATTTGCATAATAAACGACTCCAATTAGGGGCTGTTAAAGAGTAAGATGGCCTCCCTGTGACTAGAGAAGCTCCATGGCCCAAAGAAAACAGTAATAGGCAGGGTAGGCAACCCCTGCATCTCCCCCACACTACCCTGCTGGAGGAATTATCCCTTACTCTCTGCCCTCTGATTTAGTAATTTACTCTGATGGCACCCTGAAGATTTCAGAGTGACTCAGTTGTGCCCACCTCTCCAGGTTGTCAATGCTGATGTTTAAAAGCTGCCAATCCTCTGATTGGAGGACTAGCTCCAGAAACTATCCTTGGATTTTGCTAGCAAGTTTCATACCATCACCATTCCCTGGCTAAAGATGTTTCTCTGGATTTTCTATTACTGACTATCTTGTAATCATGGCCTCTAGTTTGGACTCCTTACAAGTTTAAACAATTTCTACTTCATCTACCATATCAATCATTTTCATAATTTTAAAAACCAGTGTTGACTCATCCTTTTGGTGATGTAATCATTGGCAATGGAATCTGATCCTTTTTCTGTCCTTTGTTTATGTTAATGTGTAGACCTGGTGGCTTCTGTTACATAGCCTAGCAAAATATAAGCTTGTTACAGTAGCCTTTAGAATCCTACGCAGTCAGCGTACTAGGTTGATTGTGTGAAACTGAATATTGGTGGGAATGAACTTCTGAACTGTTGGTGGACAGCATGACTTTTCCACTGATCTTTTATTGTCTGGCATTTTTTTTTGCAGTAATGTCACTTCCATAGCAAGCAGACTTCCAAGTTTCCCCCCTTGTGACATTTTCGCTTTCCTGTTTTCTTGTGAAAGGTTTTTTTGAAATGCTGAAGCAAGCTAGACTAATTTGGCAGGGGAGATGGGACTGTTCGACCTTCTGGTGTTACAGTATATCCAGCTACACTGGAATGGTCACAGTTGTTTTTGCATGTTGCTGATGAAATTTACATGCTTTGGGATTGTGGTTCACTTTGCTACAGAACACAACCTGTTTCCTCTTCCTGTTAACAATACACACAGATATATTCTCAGTAAATTAGTGATGAATTATGAATGAATAGCTAACTGAATTTAGCATTTTAATGTTTCCTTTTACACTCCAGTTTGCACAGGCACTTGCCTCCAGTTATGATACTGAGCATGGGGGAGAGACAGCAATTCTCCTGACTATAATCTCTATGACGAGAAGTGCATTTGAACAAGAGGCATTCTATTCAATTTTAAACAAGTGGCATGAATAGAATCTGGTCAAGTTGAACATATTCAGAAATACTGAGGGAATCTAAAGAGAAATCATGAAAGATAATGGCACATTATCAAATGCCTTTTGGGAATCCAAGTACACCTCATTCACAGCTTCCTCTTTAACCACGTTGCTTGTTACTTTCTCAAAGAAATCTAAAAAATTAGTTGAACATGATTTCACAGAATTGTGATGGTGCAGGAGGTGGCCATTCAACATATTATGTCTGTATCAGCTTCTGAATGAGCTTGTGCCACTTTTTGCCTTTTTCCCCATAACCCACTCAAAACCTTTTGTGATCCCAGTTGATACTACAACTGGACGGGAAGATTTCAGAGTGGAACGCTGGCTCAAAAGAATGGAACTTCTACATTTTTTTTAGAAAATGTAGAGGAACTGAGTCTCAGGACTAATTAGTTTTAACAACAAGGAAAAACATCATTTAAATATTAAAAATTTGATTATAATACCTTTCCTCCCTCCCTTAGTTTTGCAAATATACAAAAGTTTTAAGATTAACACAGATTGCAAAGCGTATCTTAAGCTACAGTGGCCTCAATATTACAAAGTCCCTTTAAACACATAAATTGGCTCCACTCAGAACCCAAGTTAGTGTCTGGAGTTCTCTTCCAAATCCATCCCCAAAACCGCCCCCCCACCCCCCAAATGATTGTCATATGAGAGTTTCCAAACTCCACTCCCAGAAAACACGCTTTAAAACTCTCCTTTGCAACATTGCTTTCCATCAGTGGGTTGCATTATGAAATGTAGTCCAATTGACTCTTTTAAGCAAAGCTTCTGTTTCACTTGTAACAAAGAATCCAGCATTTGGGTTTTGCCACTTCCCATTCAGGATTTCTTTTGTCTTGGCAAGGTGAGGTGAGAGTGACAGTCTTTGACATCAGGCTGCATTCAACTGAATGTGGCATCAAGGAGCCCGAGCAAAACTGGAATCAATGTATTAGGGGTCAAACTCTGCTGGTTGGAGTTGTACCTGGTACATAGGAAGACTGTTGTGGAGGGTCAGTCATCTCCATTCCAGGACATCTCTGCAGGAGTCCCTCAGGGTAGTGTCCTATGCCCAACAATCTCCAGCTGCTTCTTCAATGACCTCCCCTTCATCAGAAGTGGTCAGAAGGTCAGAAGTGGGGATGTTTGTGGATGATTGCACCATATAAGCACATAAGAAATAGGAACAGGAGTAGGCCATCCAGCCCCTCGAGCCTGCCCCGCCATTCAACAAGATCATGGCTGATCTGAAGTGGCTCAGTTCCACTTTCCCGTTTTTTCCCCATAACCCTTAATTCCCTTGTCTGTCAAAAACCTATCTACCCGTGTCTTAAATGTATTTAGCGAGGTAGCCTCCACCACTTCAATGGGCAGAGAATTCCAGAGATTCACTGTCCTTTGAGTGAAGAAGTTCCTCCTCAACTCTGTTCTAAACTGTGCCCCCCCCCCCCCCTTTTTTTACCTTGAGGTTGTGCCCTCTAGTCCTGCTGTCTTTTCTGAGCAGGAAGAATCTTTCTACCTCTACCCTATCCATCCCTTTCATTATCTTATACGTCTCCATAAGATCCCCCCTCATCCTTCTAAACTCCGAGTGCAGACCCAGTCTATTTAGTCTCTCTTCATAGTCTAACCCCCTCATCTGCGGTATCAGCCTAGTGAACCTCCTCTGCACTCACTCCAAGGCCAAAATATCCATGTGCAAGTGCGGCAACCAAAACTGCACACACTACTCCAGCTGCAGCCTCACCAGTGCCCTGTACAGTTGCAGCAAGACCTCCCTGCTTTTATATTCTATCCCCCTCGCTATAAAGGCCAGCATTCCATTCGCCTTCTTGATCACCTGCTGCACCTGCAGACTGGGTTATTGTGACTCATGCACAAGAACCCCCAGGTCCCACTGCACCGTAGCATGCTGCACCTATTCGCCCTTTAAATAGTAATCCCTCCTACTACTATTTCTGCCAAAGTGGATAACCTCACACTTGCTAACATTGTACTCCATCTGTCAGGTCCTCACCCACTCGCTCAGCCTATCCAGATCCCTCTGCAGACTTTCCGCACCCTCCACGCAATTTGCTTTTCCACTCATCTTCGTGTCATCAGCAAATTTCATCACCCTACACTCAGCCCCCTCCTCCAGATCATCTATATAAATGGTAAATAGCTGAGGCCCTAGCACTGATCCCTGCAGCACTCCACTAGTCACCAACCACCAATCAGAATAGCACCCATTGATACCAACTCTCTGCCTCCTATTAGACAACCAATCCTCTATCCACGCTACTTACCCCCAGTAGGACTAGGGGGCACAGCCTCAAGATAAAGGGGAGGCGGTTTAGAACGGAGTTGAGGAGGAACTTCTTCACTCAAAGGGTGGTGAATCTCTGGAATTCTCTGCCCGTTGAAGTGGTGGAGGCTGCCTCGCTAAATATTTTTAAGAAGCGGGTTGATGGGTTCTTGATAAGAGAGGGGATTAAGGGTTATGGGGAGAGGGCGGGAAAGTGGAACTGAGCCACAACAGATCAGCCATGATCTTATTGAATGGCGGGGCAGGCTCGAAGGGCTAGATGGCCTACTCCTGCTCCTATTTCTTATGTTCTTAACTCCATGCCCCCTAACCTTCTGAAGCAACCTTTTGTGCGGCACCTTATCAAACGCCTTTTGAAAATCTAGAAACACCACATCCACTGGTTCCCTTCTGTCTACCACACTAGTCACATCCTCGTAGAAATCCAATAAATTTGTCAAACACAGCGTCCCCTTAACGAATCCGTGCTGCATCTGCTCTATCAAACCATTCCTTTCCAGGTGCCTCGCTATTTCTTCTTTGACGGATTCAAGCATTTTTCCAACTACAGACGTTAAACTAACCAGCCTATAATTCCCTGCCTTTTGCCTGCTACCTTTTTTAAACAGCGGCATAACATTAGCTGTTTTCCAATCTTCTGGCACTTTCCCGGAATCCAGCAAAGTTTGGTAAATAATCAGTAAGGCATCTACTATCACCTCTGCCATTTCCTTCAGAACCTTGGGATGCATTCCATCCAGTCCTGGGAACTTGTCCACCATCAGTCCCGCTAGTCTATCAAGCACTACCTCTCTAGTGACAGTAATCGCATTCAGGCCCTCAACTCCTACCATCCTTTTATCTTTAATATCCAGGAAACTATTCGCGTCCTCCTCCGTGAAGACCGAGGCAAAAAACTTATTTAAGGCCTCAGCCATTTTCTCATCTCCTACCACTAAATCCCCCCCTCTCATCCTCTAAGGGTCCAACATTCACCCTAGCCAGCCTCCTCCTCTTTATATATTTGTAAAAACTTTTACTGTCCTTTTTTATATTTAGTGCTGGTTTAGCTTCATAGTCTATCCTTCCTTTATCAACTTCTTAGTCATTCTTTGTTGATTTTTGAACCTCTCCCAATCTTCTACTCGCCCACTACTTTTAGCCACTCTAAAAGCATCAGCTTTTAATTTAACACTCTCCTTTATTTCCTTCGTTAACCACGGCTGATTATCCCTTCTCCTACATTCCTTCTTTGCCATCGGAATATATTTCTGCTGAGCACCGAAGAAGATCTCCTTAAAGATCCTCCAGTGTTCCTCAGTCGTCCTACCGACCAATCTGCGCCCCCAATCTACATTAGCCAATTCCTCTCTCATCCTATCGTACTCCCCTCTGTTCAAACAGAGGACACAGGTTCGGGACCCTACTTTCTCATCCTCCATCTGCATCAAAAACTCAACTGTACAATGATCGCTCGTCCCAAGAGGATCCCTCACAACAAGATCCCTAATTCTTCCTGCCTTGTTACACAACACCAGATCTAAGATAGCTCACTCCCTCGTTGGTTCCGTCACACACTGTTCAAGGAAACTATCCCTACAACATTCCAAGAACTCTTTCTCAAGCCCACCGCGTCTGACTTGGGTCAACCAATCAATGTGCAGATTGAAATCCCCCATAATTATCGCCGCTCCATTTCTGCACGCATCATTTATTTGCTTGTTTATAGCCTGCCCCACCTCCAAGTTGTTATTTGGGAGCCTATAGACCACACCCACCAGCATCTTCCTCCCTTTACTGTTCCTTATCTCCACCCACCATTCGCGACTCCTCAGGTACTGAAGCAGTCCATGTTCAAATGCAACAAGATCTGGACAATATCCAGGCTTGGGCTGATAAATGGCAAGTAACATTTGTGCCACACAAATGCCAGGCAATGACCACCACCAATAAGAGACACTCAAATCACTGCCCCTTGACATTCAATGGTGTAACCGTCACTGAATCCTTCACGGTCAACATCCTTGGGGTCACCATTGACCAGAAACTCAACTGGACTCACCACCATAAACACAGTGGCTACAAGAGCAGGTCAGAGGCTAGGAATATGCAGCAAGTAACTTGCATCCTGACTCCTTAAAGCCTATCCATCATCTACAAGGCACAAGTCTGGAGTGTGATGGAATACTCGCCACTTGCCTAGATGGGTGCAGCTCCAACAACACTCAAGAAGCTTGACCCCATCCAGGACAAAGCAGCCCACTTTATTGGCACCACATCTACAAACATTCAATCCCTCCACCACTGGTGTTCAAAAGCAGCAGTGGATACTATCTACAAGATGCACTGCAGCATTTCACCAAAAATCCTGAAATAGCAATTTCCAAACCCACGATTAGAAAGACAAGGGCAGCAGATAAATGTGAACACCACCACCTGCAAGTTCCCCTCCAAGCCACTCACCATCCTGACTTGGAAATTTAACACCATTCTTTTGCAGCTGCTGGGTCAAAATCCTGGAATTCCCTCCCTAAAAGCATTGTGAGTGAACCCACAGAACATGAACTGCAGTGATTCAAGAAGGCAGCTCACCACCACCTTCTCAAGGGTAACTAGAGATGGGCAATAAATGCTAGCCAATCAGCGATGCCCATGTCACACGAATGAATAAAAAATAAACAAACTGTTCGTAATAGCTTTGATGATCAGCCATGATCATGATGAATGATGACGCAGGCTTGAAGGGCAAATGGCCTCCCTCCTTCTGCTGCTATCTTCTATGTTTCTATGCTTTAACGCTCAATACCCCTACTCAATTAAGATGGCTTCAAACTTTTAATTTACCTCTGAAGCCTGCTTTCCACTTTAACTGAAACGTTAACTCTGTTTCTGTCCATAGATGTTTCCTCAACTGCATGTTTCCAACATTTCCAGCATCCTCAATTTGCTTTTGAACTTGAGAGGTACAATTTGATTGGGAAAAAGTAAATGTTGCATTGTTCACTCAGGGAATCATGGTTGTTGTGACAACATGGACTTTAATTTATGTTGTAGTTTGAAATTATGGATGGTGATGGTAGAGGTTTCCTTCATATAGCTGATCAGGAATCTGCTTTTACTGCTACCACTGGTATGTGTTAATCTCAACTTGTGTAGCTGCATTATGTGTGCATCTTTCAAGGCCATCAAGTATTGGAGCTGAATCAAAACTGGAACATCTGGCTGAGAGTCAACATGCTACTCTTTGTGCCAAAAGACTTCCTGTTGATTTAGTGTCTGTTCAAAAAGGACAAAGCTAGCACTAATAAATACAGATCGTTAGGTTGACCTTCATCCATATAAGATAATGGAATTGATCATCTGCAGTTCACACAAAGATCATCTAAAAGTCAATAAACCAGTTAACAGCAATCAACATGCAATCAGATGGAATGACCCTGCTTGACCAACTTTTACAGTGCACCATAGAAAACATTCTTTCTGGTGTAACACAGCTTGCTATGGCTCCTGCTCTGCCCAAAATCGCAAGAAACTACAAAAGGTTGTGAATGTAGTCCAATCCATCATGCAAACCAGCCTCCCATTCATTGATTCTGTCTACACTTCCTGCTGCCTCAGCAAAGCAGCCAGCATAATCAAGGACGCCATACACCCCAGACATTCTCTCTTTCACCTTCTTCCTTCAGGAAAAAGATACAAAAGTCTGAGGTCACATACCAACTGACTCAAGAACAACTTCTTCCCTGCTGTGTCAGACTTCTGAATGGACTTACCTTGCATTAAGTTGATCTTTCTCTACACCCTAGCTATGACTGTAATACATTCTGCACTCTCCCATTTCCTTCTCTATAAACGGTATGTTTTGTCAGTACAGCGTGCAAGAAACAATACTTTTCACTGTATGTTAATACATGTGACAATAAATCAAATCAATGTCTAATGAAGTTTGAAAATAAGTGATTGGCTCATTAAGGAAATATATCTTATATATATTTATATCTTTGGATATGTGCTGTCATAATTAAATAATCTTTACATTGTGTGTCAACTATGTCTTTAATGGAAGCACTCTCGAGCCAGAAGGTTCTGGGTTCATGATCCACTTCAGGCCTTAAGCATAAAAATCAAAGTGACATTCCAATGCAGTAGTGGGGGAGTGCCACACTGTTGAAATTGCTGTGTTTTGCATAGAAACTAGAAGCAGGAATAGACCATTCGGCCCTTCAAGTCTGCCCCGCAATTCATTTTGATCATGGTTGATCATCAAATTCAATATCCTGATTTCCCCCCCTCCCCCCCCCCCCATCCCTTTTATGCCAAGAGCTATATCTAATTTCTTCCTAAAATCAGGCAATGTTTTGGCCCTACATTCCATGGTAATTAATTCTTTGTATTCACCACCCTCTGGGGGAAGAAATTTCTCTTCACCTCAGTTCTAAAAGAGTTACCCTCTATCCTTAAATATGACCCCTAGTTCTGAACTTTCCCACCACTGGGAACATTCTTTCTGAATCTACCCAGTCTAACTCTGTTAGAATTTTATACGTTTTTATGAGGTCCCCTCTAACATTTCTAAACTTCACTGAATATAATCCGAACTGACTTTAGTCTCTCCTCATATGACAGACGTGCCATCCCAGGAATTAGCCTTGTAAACCCATGCGGTCATCCCTCTTAAGCATGGACATCTTTCCTCAGATGGATGGAATGTTAAAATAAAGTTCCATTGTCCATCTATGATTGACTCAGAAGATCCATAGCACTTATTTTGAAGAACAGGCGCTTTATCCTTGGTGTCCTGGCCTATATTTATCTCTCAATCAACAAAGCACATTGGTTCTATCATGTTGCCATTCGTGGGAGTTTGCTGCTTGCAAATTAGCTGCCACTTTTCCTGTGTTATAACAGTGACTATACTTCAAAATACTTGTTGTAAAGTGCTTTGACCAGTCCAATGCTTGTGAAAAGTGCCATATAAACACAAGTATTTGTATTGCCTTGTATGAACAGGCCAAATAGTGGGGAGGAAGTTCCATTCCCTTCCTGAAAGAAGTGAATCAGTTGGGTTTCAGGACTATTGGGTAATTCATAAATTATAAGATTTTATTGAATTAAATTTTACATTCTGCTACTTGGAAGAAGTTTGTTTCAAAGTATTTTGTTGTTCTTTTGCAGGGTTTATTCAAGTATCTTGAGAAGTGCTTCACAAACCTAAAGCAAAGGGGTGTTGTGATTGGATATGATACTCGAGGTCAAGAGACTAGCAGCTGTAGTAGCAAGAGGTGAGTTCTGTTCAAAGCTGGGGAAACTTGCAATGTCTTGCTTTCCTTTCAAGCTGATGCAAAAGTGATCAAAATACAAAAATTACTATAACCTGCTTAATTGCTTTCCAAGAGGCCATGTCTTTTTTACTGTGGGAGAGACAGCTACTATTAAGGCAAATTTAATTCCATTCATATTCATTACATGAACTTCCAATGGTTGTGACCCGTCTGTCTACCTAGGAAAGAAATGGGTCTTTTGACCCCTGGATCCTGTTCAGCCTATTTAATGAGATGATGGCTACTTGCCATTGACGTAATTTCCTTAATACCTTAGTGCTACCATCCCATAATTCTTTAATACTGCCACCACCTTCCCTGCATATGTCCTGTCCCACTGGCAGAACAGACTCTGAGGTGGCCAATACAGTGGTATACAGTTAGGAGGAAGTTGCCTTGTCCTCAATGTCAATTCTGAATCAGTATTTCTTCACGTTGAATACCATGGAGGAAGCACTTGGGGTGGCAAGTGCAGAAAATGTACTCTGGGTGGGGGACTTCAATGTCCATCACCAAAAGTGACTCAGTAGCACCACTTCTGACCAAGCTAATAGAACCCCAAAGGACATGGCTGCTGGACTGGACTAATAGCAGATGGTGAGGGAACCAGCAAGAAGGAAAAACATATTTGTCCTCATCCTCACCAATCTGCCTGCTGCAGATGCATCTGCCCATGTCAGTATCGGTAGGAGTGACCACCACATAGTCCTTGTGGAAATTATGTCCTGTCATCACATTGAGTATGCCCTCTGTCATGTTGTGTGGCACTATCATAGTGCTAAATGGGATAGATTCTGAACAGATCTAGCAACTCAAGACTGGGCAACCATGAGGTGCTCTGGGCCATCGGCTGCAGCAGAATTGGCCTGGTATATATCCCGTTCTATCATTACTGGCAGCCAAGAGATCAACCCTGGTTCAATGAAGAGGGCAGGACCTGGGGTAGCACCAGGGTATACCTAAGATAAGGTGTCAACCTGGTGAATCTTCAAATCTTCAAAAGGATAGCAAGAGTTTTTATAAATATATAAAAAGGAAGAGGCTGGCTAGGGTGAATGTTGGTCCTTTAGAGGATGAGAAAGGGGACCTAGTGGTAGGGGATGAGGATATGGCTAAGGTATTGAATAACTTTTTTGTTTCTGTCTTCACGGAGGAGGACGTGAATAATTTGCCGGGTGTTAGCGACGGAAAGGTGGTAGGACTGGAGGGTCTTAATGACATTACTGTTACTAGAGAGGCGGTGCTCGACAGACTGGAGGGGCTGATTGTGGACAAGTCCCCAGGACCAGATGGAATGCATCCGAGGGTTCTGAAAGAAATGGCGGAGGTTATAGTGGATGCCTTGGTGGTTATTTTCCAGACGTCGCTGGATTCCGGGGAAGTGCCGGATGATTGGAAAACAGCTAATGTTACGCCGTTGTTTAAGAAGGGTGCCAGGCAAAAGACGGGGAATTATAGCCGGTTAGTTTAACGTCTGTGGTGGGTAAAATGTTAGAATCTGTCATTAAGGAGGAAATTGCGAGACATCTTGAAGGGAATTGCTTGATAGAGCAGACGCAGCACGGTTTCATTAAAGGGAAGTCGTGTCTGACAAATTTACTGGAGTTCTATGAGGATGTGTCTAGGGCGGTGGATAGAGGAGAGCCGGTGGATGTGGTCTTTCTAGATTTTCAGAAGGCGTTTGACAAAGTACCTCACAAGAGGTTATTGCAGAAGGTCGAGGGACATGGAGTTGGGGGTAGGGTGTTAGCGTGGATAGAGGATTGGTTGTCAAATAGGAGGCAGAGAGTGGGGGTCAACGGGTGCTATTCGGATTGGCGGATGGTGACTAGTGGAGTGCCTCAGGGGTCGGTGCTGGGGCCTCAGCTTTTTACCATTTATATAGATGATCTGGAGGAGGGAACCGAGTGTAGGGTGTTGAAATTTGCTGATGACACCAAGATTGGGGGAACGGCAAATTGTGCGGAGGGTGTGGAGAGTCTGCAGAAGGATCTAGATAGGCTGGGCAAATGGGCCAGGAAATGGCAAATGCAATTTAATGTTGGCAAGTGTGAGGTGGTCCACTTTGGTAGGAATAATGGTAGGAAGGACTATTACTTACGTGGCGAAAAACTGCAGCAGGCGACGGTGCGGAGGGACCTCGGGGTCCTTGTGCATGAGTCGCAAAAACCTAGCTTGCAGGTGCAGCAGGTGGTCAGGAAGGCGAATGGGATGCTGGCCTTCATAGCGAGGGGGATTGAATATAAAAGTAGGGAGGTCTTGCTGCAGCTGTATAGGGCATTGGTGAGGCCGCAGCTGGAGTACTGTGTGCAGTTTTGGGCGCCGCACCTGCGCAAAGATATTTTGGCCTTGGAGGGAGTGCAGAGGAGGTTTACTAGGCTGATACCGGAGTTGAGGGGGTTGAGCTATGAGGAGAGGCTGAATAAACTGGGCTTGTACTCGTTAGAGTTTAGAAGAATGAGGGGAGATCTCATTGAGACGTATAAGATGATGAATGGGATGGATAGGATAGAGGTGGAGAGACTCTTCCCACTCAAAAAAGACAGTAGGACTAGGGGGCACAGCCTCAAGATAAAAGGGGGACGGTTTAGAACGGAGTTGAGGAAGAACTTCTTCACTCAAAGGGTGGTGAATCTCTGGAATTCTCTGCCCGTTGAAGTGGTGGAGGCTGCCTCGCTAAATATTTTTAAGACGCGGGTTGATGGGTTTTTGATAAGAGAGGGGATTAAGGGCTATGGGGAGAAAGCGGGAAAGTGGAACTGAGCAGCGACAGATCAGCCATGATCTTATTGAATGGCGGGGCAGGCTCGAAGGGCTAGATGGCCTACTCCTGCTCCTATTTCTTATGTTCTTATGTAAATCAGCACTGTTTGCATGCCAAGCTGTGGATGCGCCGGCATTGGACTGGGGTAAACACAGTAAAATGTCTGACAACACCAGGTTTAAGTCCAACCGATTTATTTGATAGCTAGTGAGTGTACTATCAAATAAATCGGTTGGACTTAAACCTGGTGTTGTCAGACTTTTTACTGCATGCCAAGCAGCAAGGGATAAAGCTAAACAATCTAGTGGATAATACCCAAGACCAGTTATGAATGGTGGTGGACAATTAAACAATTTACTGGTGGAAGAGGCTCCACAATTATTCCCATATTCAGTGACTGGAATGATCCATCTGGCCTTCTCCTGAGGTTCCCAGTATCATAGATAGTGTTTTCAGTCAATTCAGTTTACTTTGTGTGATATCAAGAAAGGCTGAAGGCACTGGATATTGCATAGGCATGGGCCTTGACAATAGTACAGAAGATGTGCTCCTTGCCAAGCTGTTCCAGTACAACTACAACACTGGCACTTACCCAACAATGTGGAAAATTGTCTAGGTATGTTTTGGTCACAAAAAGCAGGACAAGTCATCCCAGCCAATTACTGCCCCATCAGTGTACTCACCATCATCAGTAAAGTGATGGAAGGAATCATTAGCAGCGTTGGCAAATGGCACTTGCTTTAGCAATAACCTGCTACCTGACATTCGGCAGGGCCACACAGCTTCTGGCCTCATTGCAGCCTTGGTTTAAACATGGTCAATAACTGACTGCCCTTGACATCTATTTGGCCGAGTGTGGTATCAAGGAACCCTGGCAAAATTGGAATCAATGGGAATCAAACAGGGGAAATCTCAACTGGTTGGAGTTATACCTAAATTCCTTTGTGTTATGGTTGTTCGAGGTCAGTCATATTGGCTCCAATCATCACTGCAGGAGTTCCTCAGGATACTGTCCCAGACCCAGCCATTTCCAGCTGCTTTGTCAATTACCTCCCTCCCATCATAAGATCAGATGTAGTATTTCATTTCATTCATATTGAAGCAATTTATGTCCAAATGCAGCAATACCTGGACAATATCCAGGCTTGGGCCGACAAGTGGCAAGAAACATTCGTGCCACACAATAACCATCCCTTACAAGAGAGAATGTAAATATCCCTTTGTGACATTATCACTGCTGAATCCCCATTATCAACATCCTGGGGGTTACCATTGACCAGTGTGGAGTTTGCACACTATCCCCGTGTCAGCATGGGTTTCCTCCGGGTGCTCTGGTTTCCTCCCAAAGTTCAAAGATGTCTGGTTAGGTTGACTGGCCATGCTAAATTGACTCTAGTGTCAGGGGAATAGCAGGGTAAATATGTGGGGTTAAGGGAATAGGGCCAGGGAGGGATTATGGTTTGTGCAACTTGATAGGCTGAATGGCCTCCTTCTGCACTGTAGGGATTCTTTGATTCTAAGAAACTGAACTGGATGAAGATCAGTGGCTAGGAATCCTGCAGGGAGTAACTCACCTCCTGATTCCTAAAATCCTGTCCACCATCTACAAGCCAGGAGTATGATGGAATCCTCTCCCCTTTCTTGAATAAGTGAAGCCCCAACAACACTCAAGAAGCTCGACCCATCTAGGACAAAGCAGCCCACTTGATTGACACTCCCTCCACCACTGATGAATAGTGGCAGCAGTGTATGTCATCTGCAGGAACTCACCAAGGGTCCTCAGACAGCACCTTCCAAACTCATGACCACTTCTACCTAGAAGGACAAGGGCAGCAGATACATGGGAATGTCACCTGAAAGATCCTCTTGTAAGTCACTTGCTACCCTGATTTGGAAATATATTGCCTTTCCTTTACTGTCACCAGGTCAAAATTCTGGAAGCCCATCCCTACAGCACAATATTTACGCCATATGGATTACAGTGGTTCAAGAAGGTGACCCACCACCACCACCTCGAGGGCAGTTAGGAATGGGCAATAAATGCTGGTCGAGGCAGCAAAGCCCAGTTACTGTGAATGAATTTAATCAATACTGGCCAAGTATCTGCTTTTAAGATAACTTAACTCAATCCAACCTGAACCTTTCTGGCATGGAAAGTATCATGACTAGCTGAATCTTGTTGAGCTTTAGGTTTTCTAATATTAATATAGTGTAATCTGATGATTAAAAAGATAGAAACTATTTTCTTACTGTTTGATGCAGGCTTGCTCAGTTGACTGCTGCTGTCTTCCTTGGAAAGGATATACCTGTGTACCTGTTTTCTACATATGTGCCAACACCATTTGTGGTAAGAATTGGCTGTGATTCTGAATATGAAATCCTCATGCATGCATGAGCAGAAAGGACTTCTCATAAATCTAATATAAAATTCTGGGGAAAAGGTTTCAAGTTTGGAATTTGTAGGAGTTTGACTTTTTATTGCTGGGATATTGGATCATAACTAACCCATGTTATGAAGAAGATTGTCTCCTCTGACTCACCTGATATTACCTTGAACAGTTTGATCCAGTTTTTAGGGGAGGTGAAGCCACAGCATGAAGCTGCCCCCTAAATTGTTAGTGACTAACATTCAGCTAGCAATCTCATTCGAGGTGACTGATTTTGAAAGTGGAAAATTGTTGTACAGACTATGTTCTGCAGCCAAGCCATGCTGGAGTAGTGTATGGGGATCTTTATTCTGCATCTGATTAATTAAACTGATCTTGGAATGCTTTGGTGTGTTTGAGCTTTTATTCGGGGCTACATACAGCTCTGCCATCTTTCTAAAAACACTTTTTAATGGTTTCTGCACACAGAATGCACTGCACACTAACAGACCATTCAACCAACTAGTTTATGTCAGTGTTTATGCTTCATGAACACCTTTCACCCCTCTTCATCTCACCCAATCAACAAGGAGCAACTTTTTTCAGAGGGTGGTATGTGTGTGGAATGAGCTGCTGGAGGAAAAGGTTGAGGCAGGGATATTGACAATATTTCAAAGGCTTTTGGACAGATACATGGATGGGGAAGGTTTAGAGGGATATGCGCCAAATGTCAGCAAATGGGGTTAGCTTAGATGGGCATTTTGGCCAGCATGGACGAGTTTGGGCCAAAGGGCCTATCTCCATATCGTTGATTCTATGCTAATCTTTATTCCTTTCTCCCTATTTTACCTTTCTCCGTACTTAACTAGTTTTCCTTTAAGTTCCTTTTATGCCATTCACAACTATTCCTGTGGAAGTGAATTCCATATTATCACGACTTTCTTAATTGTACTGTTCAATATTTTTTCTTTTTTTGGAGGAAATGAAGGAACTCGCTGTTCTTTAAAGCAAGGGATTAATAGATGGTGGGAGACATGAATAGTCCATGATAGAATAACCATGTACTGACTTGACTTTGGGCAATCTTGATAAATCAAATGGAATTTTTTCACCTGGGACTTGCAGAATCTTTGGAGAGTTCAGACTGGTATTGAAAACAGGAGCTCTTCCTATCTAAACTCACACTACTGCCAGGCATTCTCTACACTAATCCAAATCACTACAGCAGATGCCAGCATGGGCACATAGTCACAACCAGAATACTTTCAAAGCTCAAGTTTAAAATACTATGAATACTGGAAATCTGAAACTTAAAATGGACAATTCTGGAAATACTCAGCAGGTTAGGCAGCATTTGTGGAGAAGGAAACAGACTTGGAGGGAGATTCTCCCAGCCTGTTGCACTGCTCTGGGTTGGGGAAATCAGGGTGGTCAAGGGGTGTGAAGGTAGCTGGCCCAGAGATGCCTGGGAGGTCAGCAATCTTGGGGGGATTGGAGGGGCAGTGGTGGAAGGTTGCTGTGCTGACCGGCAATCAGGGACTGGCAATGCTGGGCTACTGCGCGTGCACTGATCTCCGCTCTGACAGGTTGGTGCATGCACAGTGGCCCACCCAGCGCTATGCTGCTGGTCACTCCTGTACAAATAGGCCCCAGCCCTAGATTTTCAGTGTGAATCTCCCTGAGGCACTTTGCAGCACAGAGTATGGGAGACCATTTTGAAAATTCCACTTTTAAAAAAAACCAGCGGGAGTTACTGTGTTTATGCAAATTCAGCACTTAGATTTTTTTTTGGGAGAATCCCAGCCCTGATGTTTTGGGGCAATGATTTTTATTTGGAGTTCAACTTTGATAATTAGTTCTGTAATACTGCTTTTTACAAATATCTAATTTCTTTTGATAAAGGCAGGAAGAATGGAAGATGGGAAAACAGTTGGTAAAGTCAGTGAACTATTTATGAACAGTGACCTGAATTCTTTTTTCTTCCAGCCATATGCTGTTAAACAGCTTGATGTTGCTGCTGGTGTGATGATTACTGCATCGCATAATCCGAAACAAGACAATGGTTATAAGGTATGGTCCAGTGCTGATCAGTTCGCAAACTGCTCTGTGCATGATATGGGAGTGGTTGCATATATAGTATTTTGAGCACCTTCAAAATACAGAAGTAAAAGGTCAGAATTCAGATCTTGCTTCAAGTGGTTGATGTAATCCGGGAAAGAATTAGATAATATAATTTTAGTCTTGTTGACGAAGTGCATCTGAAAGATGTCGAGTCGAGCATTCCGCATGCAGTTAGTTTTGCTGTCTCCCTGCCTGAGATTAACTTTCTGTATTACCCCCATTCTAAACCCATCCAAGGCGGGAGAGAAAATTCAGGTTGTAGGTACAGAGTAATGTTTTAGTGTACTTGACAATATTTCCATAACTTTCAGTATTTTTCTGCTCTCATGCAGAAAGATGTCTTGGATTCAAAATTTTGCTGGGCTTCTCCTGTGTTATGTGCTCCATCACCACTGCAGTGAGAACGGAGAATTTGGCACTCAGCTAAATCTCCATTCATTGCAGTGGGACCCGAGAATCCCAGTTGCAGGCGAGGTTTAGAATTCTGCCTTTGATGTTTTGCAGCGTGTGCTGTTCCTCTTTTTGAAATCAACTCACTCTCTTCTCTTTCCACCCTGCTGAACTGGCTGGTCTCATGGCTTTGCCGCCAGTGGGCTGATGCTCTTTGAGCTTTGTTGCGATTGGAGCACTTGGAGGAAACCCACGCAGACATTGGTCGTCTTCTTACATTTTTATTCTTTTTGTTTCTCTTTCCTTCCAACCTGCCCACCTTTATTTTTCACTGTACGTAATCTTCTATTCTTTGGCCATTTTTGTTTGTATTTAATGTGTACTGCTTGATTCCATCAATTTTATCTGAATCTTTTTTAAATCCTGTTTTAACTCTTGTGCATGCAAATGGAACAGTGGATTGTTTTTGGCATTTTGAATGACTGCATGTCTGCAGTATGCACTTGTACATCTTCCTGTGGAAGTGGGCAGTGGTTTGACAATTCTAGAAATGGGTATGCTACAACATTAAATTTAATTTCAGTGATGGACTTGCTTTCCCAGATAATGTGAATGTTTGACGCTATGACATGTTTTCAAGTTATATGTGCTATTTACACTGGCTCCTTGTTGAGGTGTAATTGTATCTTTCCAATTTCACAAAATACATTCCATATTGAAATTGGGACAGATTGTATTAGAACGTTGTAACAGTCAGTTACTTCTGAGGGGAGGAGAAAGGAGTGAATGAAAGAGAAAACAGGAACAAAATTTCAATTAAGAAAGATTTTAATCGGTTCAATTACGACTCAACTGTTAGAGAAATAAAAAGATGAGGGTGAGTTCTGTCTGTCTTAACTTTTCCCTGCCTGCTATCCTGCTAAGCTGAACATGACACTTGATCTTCTTTGAAATTCAATCATGGCAAATAGTTTTTCTCTCTCATTTTTTGCCAAAAGTGAGCATAAATAAAATGTGGTTATACCACAACCTAGACCAGGGTTTTTGCAACAATGGTTATTCAGATTTTGGGTTGCAGTCCACTTGTGATTCACTGAGGCATGTATATAGTTTTAAGGTTTGAAATGTTATGACTGTAATTTGTATAGAACTGTAAAAAGTTTTAATTCTGCACTGTTTTGCAATTCAAAAACATGTAGATTTGCAATGGTTTGTCTGAGATCTTTATGAATGAAGTATATTTTTGGGAAAAAAAATTTTTCTTAATTGCTTCTTGACCTTTTGGCTAAGATCAAGTGTAGTTTTGCTGTGCTGCACTTGGTTGAAGTCATGAGGTTACACAGCGGCTTCATTTGAAGCAATTTTTTAAAGCAGCATCTAGTCCTTTTGGCTAAGATGCAAATGAGACCAAGCCTTGGAGGAGGTGCAATGCCTGCTCCAATCAGCTTGGATCATGTAGCTCAGCCCAAGACAGGAAGCAGCCAGCCTGTCTTGTCAGCTTGGACCGTGAATGTCTCAATTGTTGAGACTTTGAATTGGATATAAACAAAAAAAAGTTTTTCTTAATTGTCATTCTTGTAAAAGTAGGAATTTGTCTAGATCATGTTTGATTTTGTAATGGACTGACTAAATTATTATTAAACTGTCTGAAATCTCTAAAATGATAATTAAGCTGGTATGAAAAGGCACTTAAACATCAATCTTTTTCTGAATAAAAGCTTTTATAATTAGTTGTTGAAGTTTTTAATAATTATTCATCAGCAGGAAACCAAACTTTTGGGTTTGATCTATGGTCTGAACTCACATCACTCGTGTCTTGTTCAGCCTTTATCAAAAGTGTGCTAAGAAAGTTGATGGGGCAGAAAAGAAATTAAAACTGTATGTTAAATCAAGATTAATTTTGTGCCTTTTACTCTGTGAACTCTGAATTTAAATTTAACAATGTAATGTTACTTCCGGTTAATTCTATCAGGTTTACTGGGAAAATGGAGCTCAGATTGGCTCTCCTCATGATAAGAAAATCTTGGAGTGTATTGAAGAAAGCTTGGAACCCTGGCAAGACTCATGGAATGTGAACTTGGCCGATATTAGTCCTTTGCGGCAGGACCCTCTGAATGAAGTCTGTATGCTCTACATGGAGGATCTGAAAACATTGTGCTTCCACAGGTTAGAGCTTTCATACTTTCAGCTTTGTATAGGGCACATTTGCTAAACCAGGCAAAAAGAAACAAATTTATTAATGCATAATAATACAGTAATCCTTATCTTTTTATTTGTCTAACATTTGAATTGTAATTGAACCTGATTAAAAATCTTTCTTAATTGAAATTTTGCTCCTGTTTTCCTCTTTCATTCACTTCTTTCTCCTTCCCTCAGAAGTAGCTGACTGTTACAATGTTCAATTCTACTGGTTTGATGGCCTTTCAGTACTTTAGTCATGACACACTCTTGCCAGTGGCTATGTGTCAGTAGGCCACTTATCATTCTTGGAGGGGCATCACATTAGAGCCCAGTTCCTTTTCACCTATATCTTGTGGACATGTTTTTCTGTAGTGTTCATAGGATAGTGATCAGAAACAGGAAATATAGTCAGATATGTTTTCTTCCTCTTCAAAGCACAGAGGAAATGTAACACACCAACTAATTCATTTTCCTGTTCATTCACAGGGTGTGACATTGTTGGCAAAGCTAGAATTTATTGTCCATCTTTAATTAGAGAATATGGTGGTCACCTTCTGGAATAAAATGAATGGTTTGCTTAGTCCAATTTTTCACCTATTTCATGATCTTACCAGCTCGCCCCGCCCATTGACTGACAGGACGTGAAGGTAAGATCGGCCCCATAGAGTTTTAGAGCGCATAAGGAGGCCCTTTTGTCCAGTGTATCTGTGCCAGCCATGAAGCACCTATCTATTATAATCCCATTTTCCAGCACTTCGTCTGTAACATTTCATATACTCACCTAACTGCTCCTTTAAATGTTGTGAGGGTTCCCCCCTCTACCGCTTGATTCTGGATGGCAGGTGCAATAATTTCATTTTTGATCTAAATATTGCAACTTCCTGAATTTATTCCTGAAATGTTTGTCCTCTATTCCTGGCCAAGATGTCATGAACCAATGTGCAAGTGTTCTACTGATGCTATTCTTTCTGCTTGATTTTTATTTTCCCCTCTGGTTACCTCCCACAGCCTGGGATTGAGAACATTTTGTGTAAATGGTCTATTTTTATTTATTTACTGCATCTCTATATTAAGCTAAGTGCTATATAATAGATTTAGAATGATCAAGAAAGCCATATTTATTTGGAAATGCAAAAGGGAAGAACTTTTGGATGTCCCAAAGCACTTCACAGTCAATGATTTTTTTTGAAGTGTTGCCATTGTTGTGGTGTTGAAAATGCAGCAGCCAAATTGTAAATTAATCTCACAAGTAGCAGTGAGATAAATTACTTAATCTGTTTTTTGTGATGTTGGTTGTTGGCTGTGTTGACTGGAACACTGAGGAGACATCTCTGACTAACATTTCTCTGTTGAACGTTTGGTGCAGTATGGTGGCACAGTGGATAGCACTGCTGCCTCATAGCACCATGGACCTGGGTTTGATTCCAAACTTGTGTGATTGTGCAGAAATCTGCACGTTCTCCCCATGTCTGCGTGAGTTTCCTTCCATGTCTGCTCCAGTTTCCTCCCACAGTCCAAAGATGTGCAGGTTAGGTGGATTGGCCACGCTAAATTTCCTCTTAGTGTCCAAAGATGAGTAGGTTGGGAGAATTAGCAGGGCAAATGCATGGTGTTATGAGGACAGGGCAGGTGCTGGGCCTGAGAAAGATGGTTTGTTGGAGAGTTGGTGCAGACTTGATGGGCCAAATGGCCTCCTTCTGCACTCTAGTGATTCTCTGATCTCCCCCAATTGATACTACTACAGACAGTGCTGTGCACCCTCAGTATTGCACGAGGATGGCAGCATTGATGATAAGATTGTTATGAGTAGGCCAACACCCTATTAATTTTCAAGACTGGCAACTGTGACACTAGTGTGCCTTTAAGAAATGTATGTTTTTTAACATAAGAACATAAGAAATAGGAGCAGGAGTAGGCCATCTGGCCCTTCGAGCCTGCCCCGCCATTCAATAAGATCATGGCTGATCTGTCGTGGCTCAGTTCCACATTCCCGCCCTCTCCCCATAAGCCTTAATCCCCTCTCTTATCAAAAACCTATCAACCCGCGTCTTAAAAATATTTAGTGAGGTAGCCTCCACCACTTCAACGGGCAGAGAATTCCAGAGATTCACCACCCTTTGAGTGAAGAAGTTCTTCCTCAACTCCGTTCTAAACCGCCCCCCCCCCCCCCTTTATCTTGAGGCTGTGCCCCCTAGTCCTACTGTCCTTTCTGAGCTTGAAGAGTCTCTCCACCTCTACCCTATCCATCCCATTCATCATCTTATATGTCTCAATGAGATCTCCCCTCATTCTTCTAAACTCTAGCGAGTATAAGCCTAGTTTATTCAGCCTCTCCTCATAGCTCAACCCCCTCAACTCCGGCATCAGCCTAGTAAACCTCCTCTGCACTCCCTCCAAGGCCAAAATGTCCTTGCGTAAGTACGGTGACCAAAACTGCACACAGTACTCCAGCTGCGGCCTCACCAATGCCCTATACAGCCGCAGCAAGACCTCCCTACTTTTATATTCAATCCCCCTCGCTATGAAGGCCAGCATCCCATTTGCCTTCCTGACCACCTGCTGCACCTGCAAGCTAGGTTTTTGCGACTCATGCACAAGGACCCCAAGGTCCCTCTGCACCGTCGCCTGCTGCAGTTTTTCTCCACGTAAGTAATAATCCTTCCTACCATTATTCCTACCAAAGTGGTCCACCTCGCACTTGCCAACATTAAATTCCATTTGCCATTTCCTGGCCCATTCACCCAGCCTATCTAGATCCTTCCGCAGACTCTCCACACCCTCCGCGCAATTTGCCGTTCCACCAATCTTGGTGTCATCAGCAAATTTCGACACCATACACTCGGTTTCCTCCTCCAGATCATCTATATAAATGGTAAATTGCTGAGGCCCCAGCACCGACCCCTGAGGCATAAGAACATAACATAAGAACATAAGAAATAGGAGCAGGAGTAGGCCATCCAGCCCTTCGAGCCTGCCCCGCCATTCAATAAGATCATGGCTGATCTGTCGCTGCTCAGTTCCACTTTCCCGCTTTCTCCCCATAACCCTTAATCCCCTCTCTTATCAAAAACCCATCAACCCGCGTCTTAAAAATATTTAGCGAGGCAGCCTCCACCACTTCAATGGGCAGAGAATTCCAGAGATTCACCACCCTTTGAGTGAAGAAGTTCCTCCTCAACTCCGTTCTAAACTGCCCCCCTTTTATCTTGAGGCTGTGCCCCCTAGTCCTGCTGTCTTTTTTGAGCGGGAAGAGTCTCTCCGCCTCTATCCTATCCATCCCATTCATCATCTTATACGTCTCAATGAGATCTCCCCTCATTCTTCTAAACTCTAACGAGTACAAGCCTAGTTTATTCAGCCTCTCCTCATAGCTCAACCCCCTCAACTCCGGTATTAGCCTAGTAAACCTCCTCTGCACTCCCTCCAAGGCCAAAATATCTTTGCGCAGGTGCGGCGCCCAAAACTGCACACAGTACTCCAGCTGCGGCCTCACCAATGCCCTATACAGCTGCAGCAAGACCTCCCTACTTTTATATTCAATCCTCCTCGCCATGAAGGCCAGCATCCCATTTGCCTTCCTGACCACCTGCTGCACCTGCAAGCTGGGTTTTTGCGACTCATGCACAAGGACCCCGATGTCCCTCTGCACCGTCGCCTGCTGCAGTTTTTCGCCCCATAAGTAATAGTCCTTCCTACCATTCTTCCTACCAAAGTGGACCACCTCACACTTGCCAACATTAAATTGCATTTGCCATTTCCTGGCCCATTCGCCCAGCCTATCTAGATCCTTCTGCAGACTCTCCACACCCTCCGCGTAATTTGCCGTTCCCCCAATCTTGGTGTCATCAGCAAATTTCGACACCCTACACTCGGTTCCCTCCTCCAGATCATCTATATAAATGGTAAAAAGCTGAGGCCCCAGCACTGACCCCTGGGGCACTCCACTAGTCACCATCCGCCAATCCGAATAGCACCCGTTGACCCCCACTCTCTGCCTCCTATTTGACAACCAATCCTCTATCCACGCTAACACCCTACCCCCAACTCCATGTCCCTCGACCTTCTGCAATAACCTCTTGTGAGGTACTTTGTCAAACGCCTTCTGAAAATCTAGAAAGACCACATCCACCGGCTCTCCTCTATCCACCGCCCTAGACACATCCTCATAGAACTCCAGTAAATTTGTCAGACACGACTTCCCTTTAATGAAACCGTGCTGCGTCTGCTCTATCAAGCAATTCCCTTCAAGATGTCTCGCAATTTCCTCCTTAATGACAGATTCTAACATTTTACCTACCACAGACGTTAAACTAACCGGCCTATAATTCCCCGCCTTTTGCCTGGCACCCTTCTTAAACAACGGCATAACATTAGCTGTTTTCCAATCATCCGGCACTTCCCTGGAATCCAGCGACGTCTGGAAAATAACCACCAAGGCATCCACTATAACCTCCGCCATTTCTTTCAGAACCCTCGGATGCATTCCATCCGGTCCTGGGGACTTGTCCACAATCAGCCCCTCCAGTCTGTCGAGCACCGCCTCTCTAGTAACAGTAATGTCATTAAGACCCTCCAGTCCTACCACCTTTCCGTCGCTAACACCCGGCAAATTATTCACGTCCTCCTCCGTGAAGACCAAAACAAAAAAGTTATTCAATACCTTAGCCATTTCCCCATCCCCTACCACTAGGTCCCCTTTCTCATCCTCTAAAGGACCAACATTCACCCTAGCCAGCCTCTTCCTTTTTATATATTTATAAAAACTCTTGCTATCCTTTTTTATATTAAGCGCTAGCCCAGCTTCATAGTTTCTCCTACCCTTCTTTATCAACTTCTTTGTCAATCTTTGTTGACATTTAAACCTCTCCCAATCCTCTTCTCGCCCACTACTCTTAGCTACTCTAAATTCCTCCGCTTTTAATTTAACACTTTCCTTCACCACCTCCGTTATCCACGGCTTATTACCTCTCTTCCTAAGGTCCTTTTTGACCATCGGAATAAATTTCCGCTGAGCACCAAGAAAGATCTCCTTAAAGATCCTCCACTGCTCCTCAACAGACCCTCCCTCCAACGCGCTCCCCCAGTCCACATTCGCCAATTCTTCTCTCATCCTACCGTACTCTCCTCTATTCAAACAGAGGACGCGTGTCCGGGAACCCACTTTCTCCTCCTCCATCTGCACCAGAAACTCCACCATACAATGATCACTCTCCCCAAGAGGATCCTTCACCACAAGGTCCCTAATTCTACCTGTCTCATTACATAGCACCAGAGAGGCGCTCCACTAGTCACCAACCGCCAATCCGAATAGCACCCATTGACCCCCACTCTCTGCCTCCTATTTGACAACCAGTCCTCTATCCATGCTAACACCCTACCCCCAACTCCATGCCCTCTGACCTTCTGCAATAACCTCTTGGGAGGTACCTTGTCAAACGCCTTCTGAAAATCAAGAAAGACCACATCCACCGGCTCTCCTCTATCCACCGCCCTAGACACATCCTCATAGAACTCCAGTAAATTATGTTCTCTGCAGTTAAACAACTTTGACGTTTTTTTTAATTGTTGCTGAGCTGTTTGTTAAAAGTCCTTTTATTGCTGCTTCAGTGGTTTAAATGAAATCTTGGTTTATTTTTACTCTGGGCTGCAGGAATTTTCTGGGATTTTTTTATGGCCCTGCATTGTTAGGGGGAAGAATAATTGACAGGTCAGGTGACAGGAACTTTTTCATTTTCAGTTTTGAGCTGCTGTTTTAGTTTAGGTATTGGGACACCAGACTGAAAAGCAGTGCTTCTGTCTATGCTTGGCATTGTGAATTCTGCTGGCTAGTTGGAAGCAGGTCTCCTGGCCTTCCTGGAGTGAAAGTTCTGCTGTTAGTGGTTTGCTAGTTAGTACCTAGAGCCACACTCTCTCTCCCTGGTGTTTTGGGAAGCTGTTCTGACTTCAGGCTTGTCTGTGTGTGTATCAAGAGGCTGTTGGAAGTTACGAAGTTGGGAAGTCAGAGTTTCAATTCTTCAACCAAGGGACTAATTTCCAGCGTCACTTGAGTTTTTGTGCTAAACTTATAGCAAAGGCTATATTTATGGAATTCGTTTGGTTGCAACGATATTTAGCTGCTTTGGTTTGTGGTTGTTTTTTTCCTTGTTGTAATTGGTAAAAGTTGACATAATTGGCCTTTATAAATCGGAGCATCGAGTATAAAAGTTGGAGTGTTATGGTAAGGTTGTATAAGGCATTGGTGAGTCCGAATTTAGAGTATTGTGTACGGTCTTTTGGTCTCCCTAGTTACCCTAGGGAGGGTCTGTTGAGGAGCAGTGGAGGATCTTTAAGGAGATCTTTGTTGGTGCTCAGCGGAAATTTATTCCGATGGTCAAAAAGGACCTTAGGAAGAGAGGTAATAAGCCGTGGATAACGAAGGAGGTGAAGGTAAGTGTTAAATTAAAAGCGGAGGAATTTACAGTAGCTAAGAATAGTGGGCGAGAAGAGGATTGGGAGAGGTTTAAATGTCAACAAAGATTGACAAAGAAGTTGATAAAGAAGGGTAGGAGAAACTATGAAGCTGGGCTAGCGCTTAATATAAAAAAGGATAGCAAGGTTGAAAGAGTGCAAAGAAGGTTCACAAGGATGTTGCTGGGACTTGAGAAGCCGAGTTACAGAGAGAGATTGAATAGATTAGGGCTTTATTCGCTGGAGCGTAGAAGAATGAGGGGAGTTTTGATAGAGGTGTATAAGGTTTTGATGGGTATAGATAGAGTGAATGCAAGCAGGCTTTTTCCACTGAGGCTAGGGGAGAAAAAAACCAGAAGGCATGGGTTAAGGGTGAAAAGAGAAAAGTTTAAAGGGAATATTTGGAGGGGATTCTTCACGCAGAGAGTGGTGGGAGTGTGGAATGAGCTGCTGGATAAAGTGGTAAATGCGGGGTCACTTTTAAGAAAAACTTGGACGGGTTCATGGATGAGAGGGGTGTGGAGAGGTATGGTCCAAGTGCAGGTCAGTGGGACTAGGTAAAATATGGCTTGGCACAGACAAGTAGGGCCAAAAGGCCTATTTCTGAGCTGAAGTTTCTATGGTTCTATTCTTAAAAAAAAACTTTGATCAAAACCTCCTATTGGGTCATTTGAGTCATACCTGAAGTGAAACACCTCGTTCTCACCCTAGCCAAATTCAAACTACAAAACTTACGATCCAGGCAGACTTCATAGAACACTTTGGAGTTTCTGACCTGGATTATAACAAAACCTATGTTCATATAATGCATTTCGCATTATTATGTCTATGCAACTAAGGAGGAATTGAAAGAACTACTAAATGTAAATGTTCAAGTTGTATTACAAAGAATGGTTGCCGCGCAGAAGGAAGCCATTTAGCCTGTTATATCTGTGCTGTCTTCTGAAGGTGCAGTTTATTTAGTGCTGCACTCCTGCCTTTTTCCCCATACCCCTGCAAATGTTTCCTTTTCTGATAATCCAATTCCCTTTCGAAAGCTTCAATTGACCCTGTCTTCACACACTCAGGCAGCGCACAAATAACTTGAAACTACCTCCCACCCCTTCCTTGCCTAAAATCTCTTTTTTATCTAATTATCTAAAGCAACAAGATAATCTGTATTTTAAATTTTTGTGAACAAGTCAATAATATCCTGTTGATTCAACTCTGCAGTTCCTTTGTTACTGGACAAACTTCATAAAAATGCAGATAAATCCTTTGTCTGTCTCTTCCAAAGAGAAAGGATGAAGACTTTTCAGGATTACTTTATCAATTGAAGGCCTGATTTATGGTGGAAAATAGTCCAAGCTTCAAAGACGGTGGAATGAAAAAACATAGGAGTAGGCCATTCACATCACCAAAATCAGTACTGTGACTACAAGAGCAGGGCAGAAACTGAGTTCTGTGGCATATAACTCACCGCCCAAGCCCCAAAACTTTGTCCACTATGTATGACATAAAAGTCAGGAGTGTAATAGAATACTCTGTCTCCACTTCCAACAACACTCAAGAAGCTTGACATCATCCAGGACAAAGCAGCTCCACTTGATTGGCACCCCCATCACCAGCTTCAACATTCACGCCCTCCGCCACTGATGCACAGTGGGAGCAGTGTGTACCATCTACAAGGTGCACTGCTGCAACATGCCAATGCTGTTTTGATGGCACCTTCCAAACCCATGGTTTTGACCACTGAGAAGGAAAATGGTAGCAGACACATGGGAACACCATCACTTGCAAGTTCCCCTCTGAGGGACGTGCCATCCCAACATGGAACAATATCACTCTTTCTTCATTGTTGCTGGTTAAAATCCTTCAACTCCTTTCCTAACGGCACTCTGGGTGTAGTTAAAGTGCAGGCACTGCTGCAGTTCAAGCAGGCAGCTCGCCATCACTTCGAGGTCATGGTTGTAAATGCAAGCGTATTCAGTGATGCCACATCCATTGAAAGAATACTTTTTAAAAAAAAAGTATGCCTCAGTACCTTAGGGCTCCCTATGAGCATATGGAATAAGGTGGGTGAACTTGCAGCCTGGATTGATACCTGGGACTTCAATGTTGTGGCCATTTCGGTGACATGGATAGAGCAAGGACAGGAATGGTTGTTGCAGGTTCCGGGGTTTAGATGTTTCAGTCAGAGCAGGGAAGGTGGTAAAAGAGGGGGAGGCGTAGCATTGTTAGTCAAGGACAGTATTGCGGTGGCAGAAAGGACGTTTGATGCGGGCTCGTCTACTGAGGTAGTATGGGCTGAGATTAGAAACAGGAAAGGAGAGGTCACCCTGCTGGGAGTTTTTTATAGGCCTCTAAAAAGTTCCAGAGATGTAGAGGAAAGGATTGCAAAGATGATTCTGGATAGGAGCGAAAGTAACAGGGTAGTTGTTATAGGGGACTTTAACTTTACAAATATTGATTGGAAAAGCTATAATTTGAGTACGTTAGAGGGGTCAGTTTTTGTCCAATGTGTGCAGGAAGGTTTCCTGACACAGTATGTAAATAGGCCAACAAGATGCAAAGCCACTTTGGATTTGGTACTGGGTAATGAACCAGACCAGGTGTTAGACTTGGAGTTGGTGAGCACTTTGGTGATAGTAACCACACTTCGGTTACGTTTACCTTAGTGATGGAAAGGGATAGGTATATACTGAAGGGCAGAAGTTATAGCTGGGGGAAAGGAAATTATAAGGCGATTAGGCCAGATTTAGGATACATAGGTTGGAGAAGGAAACTGCAGGGGATGGGAACAATTGAAATGTGGAGCTTGTTCAAGGAACAGCTACTGCGAGTCCTTGAGAAATATGTACCTGTCAAGCAGGGAGGAAGTGGTCGAGCGAGGGAACTGTGGTTTACTAAGGAAGTTGAATCTCTGGTGAAAAGGAAGAAGGAGACTTATGTAAAGATGAGACGTGAAGGCTCAGTTAGGGCACTGGAGAGTTACAAATTAGCCAGGAAGGAACTAAAGGGAGAGTTAAGAAGAGCCAGAAGAGGACGTGAGAAGACTTTGGCAGGTAGGATCAAGGAGAACCCTAAAGCTTTCTATAGGTATGTCAGGAATAAAAGAATGATTAGGGCAAGATTAGGGCCAGGCAGGGACAGTAGTGGGAAGTTGTGCGTGGAGCCTGAAGAGATAGGAGAGGCACTAAATGAATACTTTTCGTCAGTATTCATGCAGGGAAAAGTCAGTGTAGTTGAGGAGAATACTGAGATACAGGCTTTTAGACTAGACGGGATTGAGGTGCACAAGGAGGAGGTGTTAGCAATTCTTGAGAGTATGAAAATAGATAAGTCCCCTGGGCCGGATGGGATTTATCCTATGATTCTCTGGGAGATATATTTTAATCCCATTTTCCAGCACCTGATCTGTAGCCTTGCAAGTTACAACACTTCAGACACAAATCCAGGTACCTTTGTCAAATGACAAAAACAGAAACACTGGAAGAGAAAATAGGTTAATGTTTTGAATCTGTGTGACTCCTTCAGAGTCAAAGAGAGGTGGTGGATTATATACTGTGTAAGAGGTGGTATAGCAACTGAAACATTGTCAAAGATCAGTGATTGGTGGGAACTCGAGATCACAACAGAGATCTGTAGGTGACAAGACTGAGGAAGCATTAGTGGAGAAGGTACTAGTAGATACATAAAGGTAAGATATCAGAACATGTTAATGGGAAAACAAAGGTCAATGCTCTGTGAAAGCAAAATTAAAAAAACAAGTGACAGATAGGAGGGTGGTGGGTTCAGAGATTTGCATCAGGAAAAAAATGTTTTGCGTATATAAAATCAACCATTACCCTTTCTTTCCTGTCACTAAGCCAAGTTTGCATCTAACCTGCCTACTTTTTCCCCTGTATTCCATGAGATCTCACTTTTCTGACCGATCTGTCATGTTGGACTTTGTCAAATGCCTCACTGAAATCCATGTAGACAACATCCACTGCATTACCCGCGTCAATCCTCCTTGTTACTTCCTCAAAAGAATTCTATGAAGTTAGTAGACATGATCTTACCCTAACAAAACTATGCTGACTGTCCCTGATCAATCCATGCCTTTCGAAATGACAGTTCATCCTGGGTCTCAGAATTGCTTCCAGTAATTTGCCTACCACTGAGGTCTGACTGACTGGTGTATAGGCAAGAAAACTATCACCCACTCCCTTTGTATGTAATTGTACATCATTCGCAGACCTCCAGTCCTCTGATACCTCACCTGTATCCAGTGAGAATCAGGAAGTGATCCTTAGAGCATCCGCTATTTCCTCATTGGCATCCTTCAACACCCTGGAATACAATCTACCTGGTCCTGGTGATTTATCCATCTTTGTGAATGCCAGTCCCTTCAGTACTTCCTCTCTCACTATGCTCATTGTATCTAGTATTTCACACTTTCTCTCTTTATCAGAAATGTCTGAATGATCCCTCTCTTTAGGGTTTGATAAAGTATTCATTGAGAATCCTGCCCACATCTTCTGAATCAACACACAGAACAAAAAAAGTCCAGGAAACTGGCTGTTTGGTCCAATGAGCCTGCGCCGCCATTTTGACATTACCAGTCCCCCCTCCACCCATGACCCTTATCTATGCTTTGGCATTCCACATTGAGGGAAACTAATTTAGGGACAATTTATTACCTCCAATCAGCCTAATAGCACATCTTTGGGGTGTGGGAGGAAACCAGAGTACCCGGAGAAAACCACGCAAGCACGGGGAGAATGCGCAAACTCCCACAGACACTGGCCCAAATCCATGTGTCTGCACAGCAAACGGTGATAGTCACTGAGCTGTCGTCTTGCCCAGCATCAGGTCCAGTTTAAGCACACACTAACGACATGAAGCGCTAGGCTATTCTCGAACATCCAAGAGCAGCCCTAGTACGACCCATCGTGTGTATGCCCCTCGTTGGGCAACAAGGCGGACCGACTTAAAACCTGTGAATTAAAAGAGAAAAACATTAGTATCATTCCACATCCTTCTACATTACTAGGGACGTCCCAATGCTAATGAACCTTATTTAAAACAATCTCCTATATCCTCCCATCTCCAGCCCACTCATGTGCCTAAGTAACTCTTAAACAACTCCAGAGTGCCCACCTCCACCAACTTGCTTGGCAGAGCATTCCATACCCCCACTACCCTCTGTGTGAAAAACCTCCCTCTAATATCAGTGTTATACCTCTCCCCCCTCACCCTAAGCCCGTGGCCCCTCGTACTGTGCGTCTCTAACATAGGAAATAGCTTACCTCTGTTTACTCTATCTATACCCTTCATAATCTTATATACCTCTATTAGATCCCCCCTTAGTCGCCGTCTTTCAAGGGAAAACAGCCCCAGTTTGCTCAATCTTTCCTCATAACCCAGTCCTTCCATACCAGGCAACATCCTGGTAAACCTCCTCTGCAGTCTCTCCAGAGTCTCCATGTCCTTCCGGTAGTAAGGCGACCAGAACTGGACGCAGTACTCCAAATGCGGCCTAACCAACGTTCTATACAACTGCAACATTAGACTCCAGCTCTTATACTCTATACCCCTTCCTATAAAGGCTAACATACCATAAGCTTTCTTCACAACCTTCTCCACTTGTACTGCCACCTTCAAAGACTTGTGCACTTGCACCCCCAGGTCCCGCTGCGTTTCTATACTCTGTATAGGTTTATCCTTTATCATATAACTCCCCCCTACATTATTCTGGCCAAAATGCATCACCTCACGTTTATCTAGATTAAACTCCATTTGCCATATGTCTGCCTGATATACCAGCCTATCTATATCCCATTGTATTGCCAGACATTGCTCCTCACTGCCCGCCAATCCAGCCATCTTAGTGTCATCTGAAAATTTGCTGATCACACCACTTACTCCCTCTTCCAAGTCATTTATATACACTACAAAGAGAAGAGGTCCCAGTACTGAGCCCTGCCGCACACCACTAGTGACAGACCTCCAGCTAGAAAAGGACCCTTCCACTACTACTCTCTGTCTCCTCTTAGCAAGCCAGTTCTCAACCCATCTAGATACCTGGCCCTGTATCCCATAAGCCTTAATCTTTTCTGCCAACCTACCATGAGGGACTTTGTCAAACGCCTTACTGAAATCCATATAGACGACATCAACGGCTCATCCTTCGTCGACCGTTTTTGTCACCTCCTCAAAAAATTCTACCAGATTCGTAAGGCAAGGCTTCCCCTTTACAAAGCCATGCTGCGTATCCTTAATCAGATCGCAACGCTCTAAGTGCTCATACATCCTATCCCTAAGAATCCTCTCCATCAACTTGCCTACCACTGACGTCAAACTCACCGGCCTATAGTTACCAGGGTTATCCCTCCTACCCTTTTTAAACAACGGTATCACGTTCGCTATCCTCTAGTCCTCTGGGACCTCACCTGTGTCCAAAGAAGAGACAAAGATTTGCGTCAGAGGCCCAGCAATTTCATCTCTCGCCTCCCTAAGCAGTCTGGGATAAATGCCATCGGGCCCCGGAGATTTATCAGTTTTAATGTTACCTAAAAGCCCTAACACTTCTTCCCTCGTAATGGATAGTTCCTTCAATTGGTCTAAAGCTCCCTCGAAGACAGTACCAGACATCAAGCCCGTCTCCTTCGTGAATACCGACGCAAAGCATTCATTCAGGAAGTCCCCCATTCCCTTGGACTCTAAGCACAATTCCTCTTCTCTGTCCCTAAGGGGACCGATTTTTTCCTGTAGCCATTTTGTTCCTAACATAGGAGTAAAATGCCTTTGGATTTTCCTTAATCCTACCTGCCAAAGCCATTTTATGCCCCCTTTTTGCCCTCCTAATTCCCCTTTTGAGATCCCTCCTACTCTCTTTGTATTCCTCCACCGCTCTCTCTGTTCCCCATTGCTTAGACCTAACATACACCTCTTGTTTCTTCCTGACCAAGTCCTCAATATCTCTAGTAATCCACGGCTCTCTAATCCTACCTTTCCCATCCTTCCTCTTAACAGGCACATGCCTTTCCTGCACCCATTTCAGTTTTCCCTTGAAAGACTCCCACATGCCTAATGTGGACTTACCCTCCAACAGCCTATCCCAGTCTGTATCCCTAAGCTCCTGCCTAATCCGCCTGTATCTAGCCTTCCCCCAATTTAGCACCCTCCCCTTAGGACAGCACTCATCTTTTTCCATTAGTATCCTAAAGTAGACAGAGTTGTGGTCACTATTAGCTACTGCAACCTCAACCACCTGACCCGGCTCATTGCCCAGAACTAAATCCAGTATAGCCCCCTGCCTAGTCGGGCTATCTACATACTGCTCCAAGGACCCTTCCAATACACATCTTACGAATTCCTCCCCATCCCCCCAGCTCTAGGCACCTTCCAGTCCATCCCAGGGAGATTAAAATCTCCCACTACAACAACCCTGTTCTTCCTACACTTATCCAAAATGTCTCTACATATACCCTCTTCCATTGCCCGTGGGCTGTCGGGCGGTCTGTAGTACACCCCTAGCATAGTAATCGCTCCCTTCCTATTCCTCAACTCCACCCTCAGAGACTCAATTCCTAACCCCTCTATATTATCCTCCCTCTGCATCGCTGTGATGTGCTCCCTAACTAACAGCACCACTCCCCCTCCTCTTTTCGACCTTCCCCTGTCATGCCTAAAACACTTATACCCAGGAATGTTTAGCTGCCAGTCCTGCCCTTCCTTTAACCACGTCTCTGTCACTGCCACCACATCTAAATTCCTCGCAAACATTAAGGCCTTAGATTCATCCATTTTACCTGTCACACTCCTCGCATTAAAACAGATGCACTGAAGGCCTACAGACCCACTCGGATCCTCCTTCTCCTGGAAGATTTTCCTCTCATCTAGACTTACCCTGTCACCCAACTCGCTCCCAATCCCAGTGCCTACTGAGCTATCTGTCTCCTCCCCACCCCCCTTTTTGCATGTACACGTTTTGCATGTACATCTCTGATCAGCCCTACTTTTCCCTGAGTTATTTTCTTGCTCTTAATGTGTTGGTAAATCATCTTAGAATTGTGCCTGCCAGTGTTTTTTTTGTATCCTGTCTTTGCTTTACCAATTTCCTCTTTTACTTCATTTCGGTACTTTCTATACTCCTATAGGCATTTTGGGAGGACTAACAAGATAGAGGAATACATAATGGATAGTAGAATGCTAGGAAATAGAGAGGACCAGAGATGCCTTTTGGGTGCATGTCCAAAGATCACTGAAGTCAGCTAGATATGGTGGTTAAGAAGTCATATAGGATGTGATAGCACTAGAGGGGGTACCGAGGAGGTTCACCAGGGTGTGCCTGGGATGGAGCACTTGAGTTTTAAGGAAAGACTAGATAGGCTTGGATTGTTTTCTTTAGAGCAGAGAAGGCTAAGGGGGAATATGACTGAGATGTATCAGATCATGAGGGATATGGACAGGGTGAGTGAGGAGCAGCTGCTCTCCTTGGTTGAAGGTTCTATAATGAGTGGCATAGTTTTAGGGTAAGAGGCAGGAGATTCAGGGGTTTGAGAAGAAAATTTTCACCCAGCGGTAGTGGGAACCTGTGGAATGTACTGCCTGGGAAGGTATTGGAGGCTGGAAACCTTATAGCTTTTAAAAATTTTGCTCCTCACTCACACTGTCCATATCGCTCATGATGCCACACCTTGAGTATTGTGTGCAGTTTTGGTCTCCTAGTCTGAGGAAGGATATTCTTGCTATTGAGGGAGTCCAGTGAAGATTCACCAATCTGATTCCTGGAAAGATAGGACTGACATTTGAAGAGAGACTGAATCGACTGGGCTTGTACTCACTGGAATTTAGAAGAATGTGAGAGAGTCTCGTAGAAACATATAAAATCCTGATGACACTGGACTGACTAGACGTGGGAAGAATTTTCCCAATGTTGGGGAAGTGCTGAATTAAGGGTCACGGTCTCAAAATAAGGGGTAAGCCATTCAGGACTGAGATAAAGAAGAACTTCTTTACTCAGAGTTGTGAATCTTTGGAATGCTGTACCACAGAAAGCTATTGGGGCCAGTTCATTAGATATATTCAAGAGAGAGCCGATGTGGCCCCTGTGGCTAAAGGAATCAAGAGGTATGGTGAGAGAGTGGGATACTGAAAGTGCATGATTAGCCATGCATGCTCTAAGGGCCAAATAGCCTACTCCTGCACCTATTTTCTATGTTTCTATATTTTTAGGGTCAAGAAGAGCCAGATTCTACAATATCCAATACAATCAAAGAGGAATAGATGTCCAACTGATTGTATAAGTCAAAAAGAAAGTCAATGATAAAGATGAGTTGTACTGTCAAGCAGATTATTGATTCTATGTATAACGTTGTAGTAATTTGTTATCATGATTGTGAAGTAAGGGGGGAAAGGATTGTAGATGGCCTTCAGTTATGATTTTTTCAGCTGCTGCTTTAGATATTTCGAACATATTTCTGGAATAAAGCAATCTGTGTATTAGTTGTATATTTAGAAGGGTTGCAGGTTGCTATAAGAACTGATCATATGATTTGATAGTGATGTTATTAGGATGTTACTACAGGCTGCTGTTTTGCTTTTGATTTGTACTCTGTGCAGAGTACAGTGCAGCTCTTCAATAAATCTGTTGTTACTTTGAATCCATATGTGTAAACCATTTCTTTTGTTAAAACCCACAACTCTTAACATAATTAGAGTATTATATTGTAGTTCCTGACCGTTAATCTCTGTCACATGTCTGCAGAGTTAACACATTTGGTGCCCGAGCAATAGCAACTGACAATGATTGTTCAGTTAATATTTTACAAGGAAAGGTAACTAAGCTGTTTTAAAGAAGCTGAAAACTTTTTACCCGTATCCACTGTTTATAAAAGAGTCACATAGTGGTTTAAGGCTTTGGATAAACCACAGATGAGGCAAGGGCAGAGGAGATTTACCAAAGTGTTGCCTGGCCTGGAGAGGTTTAGTTGTGAAGTGAGATTGGATAGATTGGGATTGTTTTCCTTGGAGCAGAGGAAACTGAGTGGGGACATGAAATGTTTTGAGATGTATAAGACTATGAGGCACATAGACAGAGGAGACAGAGAGAAACTTTTTCCTTTGGTGGAAGGAAACAATGACTAAGGGGCAGGAGGTTGAGAGGGGCTGTGAGGAATTATTTTTTCACCCATAGGGTGATGGGAGTCTGGAACTCACTGTGGAGATAAGAACATAAGAAATAGGAGCAGGAGTAGGCCAACTAGCCCTTCGAGCCTGCCCTGCCATTCAATAAGATCATGGCTGATCTGTTGTGGCTCAGTTCCACATTCCTGCCCTCTCCCCATAACCCTTAATCCTCTCTCTTATCAAAAACCCATCAACCCGCGTCTTAAAAATATTTAGCGAGGTAGCCTCCACCACTTCAACGGGCAGAGAATTCCAGAGATTCACCACCCTTTGAGTGAAGAAGTTCGTCCTCAACTCCGTTCTAAACCGCCCCCCCTTTATCTTGAGGCTGTGCCCCCTAGTCCTACTATCCTTTCTGAGCGGGAAGAGTCTCTCCACCTCTATCCTATCCATCCCATTCATCATCTTATACGTCTCAATGAGATCTCCCCTCATTCTTCTAAACTCTAACGAGTACAAGCCTAATTTATTCAGCCTCTCCTCATAGCTCAACCCCCTCAACTCTGGCATCATCCTAGTAAACCTCCTCTGCACTCCCTCCAAGGCCAAAATATCCTTGCGTAAGTACGGCGCCCAAAACTGCACACAGTACTCCAGCTGCGGCCTCACCAATGCCCTATACAGCCGCAGCAAGACCTCCCTACTTTTATATTCAATCCCCCTCGCTATGAAGGCCAGCATCCCATTCGCCTTCCTGACCACCTGCTGCACCTGCAAGCTGGGTTTTTGCGACTCATGCACAAGGACCCCGAGGTCCCTCTGCACCGTCGCCTGCTGCAGTTTTTCTCCACGCAAGTAATAGTCCTTCCTACCATTATTCCTACCAAAGTGGACCACCTCACACTTGCCAACATTTAAATTCCATTTGCCATTTCCTGGCCCATTTGCCCAGCCTATCTAGATCCTTCTGCAGACTCTCCACACCCTCCGCACAATTTGCCTTTCCACCAATCTTGGTGTCATCAGCAAATTTCGACACCCTACACTCGGTTCCCTCCTCCAGATCATCCTCATAACATTTAAGAAATTATGCACTTATGATGTCAAGGCATATAAGACTATGGACCAAATGCTGCAAAATGGAATTAGAATAGTTAGGTGGTTTGTCTTTTGACTGGTGCAGATGGGCTGAAGGGCATTTTTACTGTGCTATAGAGATCTATGACTATGACTCCCCCAAATTGAGCTCAAATAGTCTCCTTTGTTCAATATCGCACTTGAGAAACCAAGATCTGGTGATTTCATATTACTGAAACATGGTTCATTCTTAAACAATGAAGAAAAACAAGAACAAATCCTTCGGCCGTCCAAGCCTGAACCAACAATGTTGTCCGACTGAACAAAAACCCCCCACTCTTCCGGGGACCATATCCCTCTCTTCCATCCTATCCATGTATTTATCCAGACGCCCTTAAAAGTCACTATCGTGTCTGCTTCTACTACTTCCCCCAGGCACCCACCATCTCCTGTTTTAAAAAAAAACTTGCTTCGTATATCTCCTTTAAACCTTGCCCCTCGCATCTTAAATCTATGCCTCCTAGTAATTGACTCTTCCACCCTAGGAAAAAGCTTCTGACTATCTACACAGTCCATACCCCTCATGATCTTGTAGACTTCTATCGGGTCGCCTCAGCTTTTTACCATTTATATAGATGATCTGGAGGAGGGAACCGAGTGTATGGTGTCGAAATTTGCTGATGACACCAAGATAGGGGGAACGGCAAATTGTGCGGAGGGTGTGGAGAGTCTGCAGAAGGATCTAGATAGGCTGGGCGAATGGGCCAGGAAATGGCAAATGGAATTTAATGTTGGCAAGTGTGAGGTGGTCCACTTTGGTAGGAAGAATGGTAGGAAGGACTATTACTTACGTGGCGAAAAACTGCAGCAGGCGACGGTGCAGAGGGACCTCGGGGTCCTTGTGCATGAGTTGCAAAAACCCAGCTTGCAGGTGCAGCAGGTTGTCAGGAAGGCGAATGGGATGCTGGCCTTCATAGCGAGGGGGATTGAATATAAAAGTAGGGAGGTCTTGCTGCAGCTGTATAGGGCATTGGTGAGGCCGCAGCTGGAGTACTGTGTGCAGTTTTGGGCACCGCACCTGCGCAAAGATATTTTGGCCTTGGAGGGAGTGCAGAGGAGGTTTACTAGGCTGATACCGGAGTTAAGGGGGTTGAGCTATGAGGAGAGGCTGAATAAACTGGGCTTGTACTTGTTAGAGTTTAGAAGAATGAGGGGCGATCTCATTGAGACTTATAAGATGATGAATGGGATGGATAGGATAGAGGTGGAGAGACTCTTCCCGCTCAAAAAAGACAATAGGACTAGGGGGCACAGCCTCAAGATAAAAGGGGGGCGGTTTAGAACAGAGTTGAGGAGGAACTTCTTCACTCAAAGGGTGGTGAATCTCTGGAATTCTTTGCCCGTTGAAGTGGTGGAGGCTGCCTCGCTAAATATTTTTAAGACGCGGGTTGATGGGTTTTTGATAAGAGAGGGGATTAAGGGTTATGGGGAGAAAGCGGGAAAGTGGAACTGAGCAGCGACAGATCAGCCATGATCTTATTGAATGGCGGGGCAGGCTCGAAGGGCTGGATGGCCTACTCCTGCTCCTATTTCTTATGTTCTTATGTTCTTATGTTCACCCATCAACGTCCTTTGTTCCAATGAGAACAAACCAAGTTTCTTCAAACTCTCCTCGTAATGCCCTCCATTACCAGGCAGCATCCTGGTAAATCTTCTCTATACCCTCTCCAAAGCCTCCACGTCCTTCTGGTAGTGTGGCGATCAGAATTGAACACCATATTCCAAGTGTGGCCTAACTAAGGTTCAAGAAAGCTGCAACATGATTTGCCACTTTTTAAACTCAGTGCCCCGGCCAATGAAGGCAAGCATGCCGTATGCTGCCTCGACTACCCATCTCCACCTGCATTGCCACTGTCAGTGATCTGTGTACCTGTACACCCAGATCCCTCTGCCTATCAATACTCTTAAGGGCTCTGCCATTTACTGTGTATTTCCCATGTTTAGTAGACCTTACAAAATGCATTACCTCACATTTGTCCGTATTAAACTCCATTTGCCATCTCCCTACTCAAGTCTCCAATTGATCTCTATCCTCTGACGGTCTCCATCACTATCTGCAGTTCCACCAAGGTTTGTGTTGGCTGCTAATTTACGAATCAAAACCAGTTACATTTTCCTCCAAATAATTTATATATATGATAAACAGCAAAGGTCCCAGCACTGATCCCTGAGGATCGCCACTTGTCACAACCCTCCATTCAGAAATGCACCCTTCCATTGCTACCCTCTATCTTCTATGACCGAGCCAGTTTTGTATCCATCTTGCCAACTCACCCCTGATCCTGTGCGACTTCAGCTTCTTTACTAATCTGCTATGAGGGGCCTTGTCACAGTCCATGTAGACATCATCCACTGCTTACCTTCGTCAATCATCTTCATCACTTCCTCAAAAAACTCGATCAGGTTAATGAGACACGACCTCCTCTTCACAAAATCATGTCGCCTCTTGCTAATACGTCCACTTATTTCCAAGTGGGAATAAATCCTGTCTCGAAGAATCCTCTCCAATAATTTCCCTACCACTGACGAAAGGTTCACCGGCCTGTAATTACCTGGGTTATTCTTGCTACCCTCCTGAAACAAAGGAATAACATTGGCTATTCTCGAATCTTCTGGGACCTCCCCTGTAGCCAGTGAGATATTGAAGCCTAACAAGTGGCTGCAGAGTTCCTTTCTACAGATCTGTGTTTAACCAAATATTGGCCACAGAATCAAATACTGGCCATGTTTAAATGTCTGTAGTCACATGTTTTATTACATTAGTTTATGGCTACTTTCATAAAGTATAACATCCATAATATCAACATCCTCACACTTGCATTGAATGTAACTAATTGCTACCTAACCCGAGTATTTCCAGTAGTTTTTATCATTAATTTTAGTCTGTTAAATGGTAGGAAGGGGGAAACACTTAACCAGTCTCTTTGTTTTAAATACATACTTAAAATATAAAGCGTAGTCTGCAGAAAATTCTGAAAAACCATTAAAATGTTGTGTTTCTTTAATCCTAAACCCTAATATACTGTACAGTGCAGATTAGAGATGGCTGACAGAAATACAAAGCAGTATTCCTGACAGTACTCTGAACCAAAAAGCTCCAGTGTCATTTAACAATCTCTGAACTCCAAACTTTGCAATATTGCCTTGATTAAATTACCAGTTAACTCTTGTCATTTGTAATACAACCACTGGTTTCATTTTGAAACTTGTTTTAATAAACTTTTCAAATACATGGAGCACAAAAGCTGTGGTGTACTGTAGTTAAATGATGTAGGATTTAAGATGTGTTGCGGCAGAACATGTCAACTCCTTTATAAGGCATGGTAATATTTAGGCTTTTTCTCAACCACATTTGACTGAAGTACAATATAAACAGTATGTTAAGTCACACATTATAATGTAATATTTGTATTTTACAATGGATAGTTGAAGCCTAGCCTGACTTGGCATTAAGAATTATTATTGTCAGAATTTTAATCATTTTCAAAATGAGGGGAAAACTGACACAGCACTCCACATGGAGTTTTACCAATATGTTGCAGGCATTCAAAACAGCAAACTTTGGATTGTAGGTAGATGCCTTCAAGTTGAATTATAGCCTTTGACTTCCCTTATTGACTGCTTTATGATGTACTCTTAATGGGAGACCAGCACTTACTTCCATCTATCCTCTAATTTTCATCTCTTAATGGACACTTAAGTACTCTGAGGCAACTCGCATGATACTTCCATCTTCAATTTGTCCAATTCCGTCTCCAGTTTGTCCAATCTCTATAGGTATTGCCTGGCAACCTAATCCAGTCAGCTACTTTTTCTAAGTTCCTCAAGTCTGCTTCCTTTCAGAAATATGGCACTATGAGAAGCCTTTTCTTACCAACTATTGGACTCCTCAGTTTTTTTGCCCAGCCTTCTGCATAAGATCATTAGCATTTTATCTATATTTCCCAACTTGGTTCTTTATCCCTCTTACTTTCAGCACCATTTTGTACTGTTGCTCTTGAATTGGTTTCTCAATTCTAAAGAAACTTGATTTGAGCAGCTTTTTTAAAAAACGTTGTTGCCTACATACTATTTATGCACTAATTTAGTTCCACTTAAAAGAATTCTGTGAATTTTCACTTTTTGACGTGTTGCTTTTGTTATTTCCATGCTGGATTCCTTTATGTTAATGTTACAAAATGTCCTGTAAAATATCATGAGTCATTTTGTCCATTTTTGATTCAGCACTGATTGACTTATAGTCCTGATAGTCTGCTCCCTGGGATTAGAGTACCTGACGCTGAAATGCCACCCCTACTTCTTACCGTGGGAATTCACCTCTGCTATCCTGACAGAAGTTTATATCCACCCCAATGCGATGTGAAAACTGCATTTGATGAAATATATATCACTACTAAAAGCCTAGAGACAAAACATCCTAAGGCCTTGTTCATCATTGTCAGTGACTTCAACCAGGCTAAGCTCAAGAGTGGCGTACCAAAATACCATCAACATGTCTCCTGTCCCACCAAAGGCACAAACGTCCTCGACCACTGCTACACAAAAATCAAACATGCCTATGCTTTATTTTCCACCCATTACGTGCTCCTGCTCCCAGCTTACAATCAAAAGCTGAAACACAAGAATCCAATGAAGAAAGTCATACAGTGTTTTTCTGAGGAATCAGATGATCTCCTTTGGGACTGCTTCGAGTTGGTGGACAAGTCAATTTTCAAGAACTCAGCAACGAACCTAAATGAATACACCACTACAGTAAGTGTGTAGAAGAATGTATGCCAAAGAAGCCAATCTGAGTGTTTCCCAACCAGAATCCATGGATGAACAGGGGCATCCACTCCTACTGAAGTCCAGATCGGAAACGTTCAAGTCAGTTGACCTGGACCTATAGAAGAAATCCAGTTACAACTCACGGAGAACCATTTATTTATTTTAAAGTTTATTTACTGGTGTCAGTAGTATGCTTATATTAATTAATGCTGCAATTAAGTTACTGTGAAAATCCCCTAGTTGCCACACTCCAGCGTCTGTTTAGATACACTGAGGGAGAATTTAGCGTGGCTGATGCACCTAACCAGCATGCCTTTTGGAGTGAGTGGAAACCGGAGCACCTGGAGGAAACCCACGCAGACACTAGGAGTCTGCACAGATGGTGACCCAAGCGGGATTTGAACCGAGATCCCTGGTGCTGTGAGACAGCAGTGCTAACCACCTTGCCGCCCCATGAGAGATGCCAAGAGACAATACCAGTCCAACAGTAGAGTCTCAGGCTAGCCGAACACCCATTGATTGTGCCAAGGTCTTCATGACAAGGTTACAAGGTGAAGACAAGTAGACTCACTGGCAACAATGTATCCCTCTCTGCCGAGCTCAATGCATTCTGTTTTGAGCAAGTGGTGAGCGAAAGGACTCACCAGCCCTGACATCTTTGGTTGAACTGGTATCCGAGGTCACCATTGCAGACGTCAGACTGGCTGCCTTGAAAGTCTATCCAAGGAAAGTGACTAACCCGGATGTAGTTCGTGGATGAACACTCAGATCCTGTGCAGACCAGCTGGCGGGGTATTCACAGACATCTTTAACCTCTCCTTACTCCGATTTGAGGTTCTTATCTGCTTCAAGAAGATGAACATCGTTCCTATACCAAAGAAAAGTCAGACAGTGTGCCTTAATGACTACTGCCCAGTGACTCTGACATCCAAATGCTTCGAAAGGTTAGTCATGGTGCACGCCAACTCCAGTCTCCCAGATTGCCTGGACCCAGTACAGTTCGCCTATTGCCTCAACAGGTCCACAGCAGATGCCACTTCCTAGCAGTCAGAAGTCGAAATTCTGGTTGTTTCCACACTCTCTTCATCCTTTTTTACTGCACATGTCTCCCTCTCACTAGCTTAGAAGGCTGCAATCAATTGTACTTGCTCGAAAATTATATAATGCCCAAGCGAGGATTAATCCTGGTCTGTATGCTACCTTGATGTTTTAACCCATTGGTCACTTAACTACTAGAGCTAACCCATTTATTTTGATCCTTTTGCTGCTATTTTCTACTTCACACTTTTTTAAAACTAATTAAGTTTTGATTCATATCTAAGTTTTTAAACAAAAAGTACTTCTACTTTTTACAATTGTGTTGATTACAATCATGTTCATATTATAGCTGCAACATTTGGCGTTCTAAGTTGTTCTAGAGGAATCAATAATTGTTGGATTTTCCTTGTTCGTTGAATAATTGGCATGTGTTTGGTTTGTTCCTAGATCACTCCTTCATTTTTATCCGTTCTCTCCCAGTTCCTCTTCTCCCACCACCACCTTCCTTCAAAAAAATGTCAATTAATGAAAATCCTTTTTATTTATTACAATGCCAATGGTTAGCTGCTGATGCCCTGTACATCATTCTTGTTTTGAAGCTTGAGTTCTAATCTGTTTCTTTAACTTATGCAATTCAGTCAATAAACAGCATTTGTCTAACTAATAATTCTAGCCTGTTCCCATCCCTAACATGAGTGCTGTGTTAACTCGCTACCTCCACAATGTTGGACACTGAGGTGCTTGTTTCCTACCATTTAGAGAACTTAACAGAAAGACATCGCTCAAGTTCGTGCACACTTCCTTTCATGGTGTTGGGCACGAGTATGTGCAGTCAGCTTTCAAGGCATTTGACTTTGCTCCACCCATTCCAGTTCCAGAACAGAAGGATCCAGATCCAGAGTTTTCAACTGTCAAATGTCCTAATCCAGAGGAGGGCGAATGCGTACTGGTAATAAATTTTTCATGCTATTTCAAACAAGCTACCATTTCCTTGAACTTTTGTATATATTAGTGTAGATTTTGACTTTGAGCAATAGTGGCAAACAAATGGTTGTGAATCAACAGCTTTCCATTTCCCCTGTTCCTGATTAACGTCAATTAATATAAACAAGGAAAGATTTAAAGCAAAATGCCAACTTGCTGTCTCTCATTAGCAAGAGAGATTATAACATCTCTCTCCTTTTGTATTCATCAAAAGACAGCAAACTTCACCAATAATGCTATGTTGGGCACGATTTTCCAGCAACTCTCTCCAAGGGCGGAAATTCCCACCTGAGGTCAACAGACCTTTGCATGATCCTGTTCCGCCTTCTGTGATTCCCATGGCAGGGGAATGGGAAAATTCTGCTGATGGAATCACAGAATGGTTAGGTCACAGATAAAGACCTTTTGGCATGTCATGTCTGTTGGTTCATCCTCCATTCACCTTAAATTATTGTCACTTGATCTTAACCTTCCAGCCATGGGATCAGTTTCTACTTTGTGATTTTGAATGCATCAATCAAATTTCCTCTCAGCTTCTCTTAGAAAACATGCATTTTTTATTCATTCTTTCATGGGATGTGAGCACCACTGGATGGACCAGCATTTCTTACGCATCCTTAGTTGCCCTTAAGAAGGTTACGGTGAGCAGAAGCAACAGTCCTTCTAATTCATGAGGAATATTATAAAATAAAGCCCCTACTTTAAGTAGATAAAACCCCATTTCCATCTCCCTGACAGGATTTTTCAGTGCTTGGAAATAGGCATGGCGATTTTAAAATTTAAATTGGGCTGCCAGTTGAGCTATGGTAGTTTGATTTAAGTATGTCAATGTGGGCACAACTGAAAAGAAGTCACTGTCTGTTGAGAGAATATTGATAGTGAAGTTTAGGGGTCAAGATTTCTGCTGCATCTTCAAACCCCCAATATTGATTTTAAAATGGAGAAAAATTATAGAATAATATTTCCATAGTTGGTATTGTAAATATTATCAGATATGTCATTCTCCTTCATTCCCTACATATTTCTTACAATTGGAGAATGAGGAGTATGAGCACTGGTCTGCCGAGAAAGAAATGAGGGGCAACCACTGAACATGATATATAAACTGGATTATGAGAATTTGTTTGTTTTCAATGCCATTCTATCCCCACAAAACTGCTGCATCATATCAGTTTCAAAAGTTGCATTCAGTTTCATTGTTACTTCTCATTTTTGGGATGTGTGCATTGCTTTTTCTTAAAGTTTATTTATTAGTGTCACAAATAGACTTACAATATTGAAGTTACTGTGAAAATCCCCTACTCGCCACACTCCGGCGCCTGTTCAGGTACACTAAGGGAGAATTTAGCATGTCCAATTCAACTAACCAGCATGTCTTTCAGACTGTGGGATGAAACCAGAGCACCCAGATGAAACACATGCAGACACGGGGAGAACATGCAGACTCCACACAGACAGTGATCCAAACTGGGAATTAAACCCAGGTCCCTGGTATTGTGACGCAGCATCGCTAAACACTAGTTTAGCTTATCCCTAGTTTCCCTGAGAAACCGGTGCTGGATCTTCTGAATGACTCGATTTGTTAGGCCGCCTCAGGGGACAGTTAATAGTGTAGTGGCCTGCCTGGATGTACTACAGTTCGCCTACTGCTGCAACAGATCCACAGCACTCAACCCTAGAACACCTAGATAACAAAGACACCTATGTCAGACTCCTATTTGTTGACTACACCTCAGCCTTCAACACCATTATTCTTACGAAATTCCTCTCCGAACTCCTGGCCTGGGCCTTGGCTCCTCCCTCTGTGACTGGATCCTGAACTTCTTAACCCACAGACCACAATCAGTAAAGATAGGCAGCAATACCTCCTCCACAATCATCCTTAACACCAGTGCCCCACAAGGCTATGTTTTCAGCCCCCTACTATACTCCTTACGACTGTGTGGCCAATTTTCCCTCCAACTCAATTTTTAAGTTTGCTGATGGCGCCACCGTAGTGGGCCGGATCTCAAACAATAACGAGACAGATTACAGAAATGAGACAGAGAGAATCTGGTGAACTGGAGTGGCAACAGTAATCTCTCCCTCAGTGTTAACAAAATTAAGGAGATTATCATCATCTTCAGGAAGCGTAGTGGAGAACATGCCTCTGTCTACACCAACGGGGGACAAAGTAATAATAGTCGAAAGCTTCATGTTTTTAGGTGTCTCAATCACCAACAAGCTGTCCTGGTCTCCCCATGCTGACATTATAGTTAAGAAAGTCCACCAATGCCTCTACTTTCTCAGAAGACTAAGGAAATTTGGCATATCAGCTACGACTCTCACCCACTTTTACAGATGCACCGTAGAAAGCATTCTTTCTGGTTGTATTATAGTTTCGTATGGCTCCTGCTCTGCCCAAGACTGCAAGAAACAACAAAGGGTCATGAATGTAGCTCAATCCATTACTCAAACCAGCCTCCCATTCATTGACTCTGTCTACACTTCCGGCTGCCTCAGCAAAGCAGCCAGCGTAATTAAGGACCCCATGCAACCTGGACGTTCTCTTTTCCGCCACCTTCCGTCAGGAAAATAATGCAAAAGTCTGAGGTCACGCACCAACCGACTCGAGAACAGTTTCTTCCCTGCTGCCATTAGACTTTTGAATGGATCTACCTTGCATTAAGATGATCTTTCTCTACGCCCTAGCTATGACTGTAACACTACATTCTGCACTCTCGCTTTCTTCTCTGTGAACGTATGCTTTGCCTGTACAGCATGCAAGAAACAATACTTTTCACTGTATACATGTGACAATAATAAATCAAGTCAAGGTCACTCAACTAGTAATCCAGAAACTCAGGCTATTGATCTGAGAACATGGGTTTAAATCCCACCACAGCAGCTGGTAGTTTTAAGTTCTATTAATAAATCTGGAATTAAAAGCTATTCTCAGTAATGATGGCCATCATTGATTATTGTTAAAAACCCATCTGATTCACCAATGCCTTTACCTTTTCCAGCCATTACAGCCTTGCCAAAAACAGGGACTAAAGGTTTATTTCAATATTGCATATCATCCTGTCTTGGAAACATCTTGCTGTTCCTTTATTGTAACAGGGCCAAAACCCTGGAGCTCCCTTGCTAACAGCACTCTGGGTTTATCTACACTGTAAGTCTGCAGCAATTGAAGAAGGTGGCTTGCCATCACCTTTTCAAGAGCAATTAGAGGTGGTCATTAAATCGTGACATGAATTATTTAAGGACAGTGTTATACAAGAACATAAACTTTATAAGACCCTTGTCAGACCCCACTTGGAGTACTGTGCGCAGTTCTGGTCACCTCACTATAGGAAGGATGTGGAAACTGTTGAAAGGGTGCAGAGGAGATTTACAAGGATGTTGCCTGGATTGGGAGGCATGCCTTATGAAGATAGGTTGAGGGAACTGGGACTCTTCTCCCTGGAGAGATGAAGGTTGAGAGGCGACCTGATAGAGGTTTATAAGATGTTGAGAGGAATAGATAGGGTGGATTCTCAGAGGCTAATTCCCCGGGCTGAAATGGTCGCTACGAGAGGACACAGATTTAAGGTGCAGGGAAGCAAGTACAGAGGAGATGTTAGGGGTAAGTTTTTCACACTGAGGGTGGTGAGTGAATGGAATCAGCTGCCATCGGTGGTGGTAGAGGTGAACTCGCTGGGGTCTTTTAAAAGATTTCTGGATGAGTATATGGGATCTGATGGGATTGGGGGTTATAGATAGGTCTATGGCTTAGTAGGTATAGATGTGATCGGCGCAACTTGTGGTCTGAAGGGCCTGTTTGTGCTGTAGTGTTCTATGTTCTAAAAGTATAGTATAGTTTATTTATTAGTCACAAGTAAGGTTTACATTAATACTGCAATGAAGTTACTGTGAAATTCCCCTAGTCACCACATTCTGGCACCTGTTTGGGTCAATGCACCTAATCAGCACATCTTTCAGATTACGGGAGGAAATCGGAGCACCCAGAGAAAACCCACGCAGACACGTGGAGAACATGCAGACTCCACATACTAACCCAAGCCAGGAATCGAACCTGGTCCCTGGCGCTGTGAAGTAGCAGTGCTAACTAGTGTGCTACTGTGCCACCCCGATTTGGAATAAAAATTTGGAGCAGCAGTAGATCATCTGGCCTGTTGAGCCTGCCCCGCCATTCAGTACGATCTTGGCCTTCAACTGTACTTTCCTGCCCATTCCATATATCCCTTGATTCCCTGAGACAAAAACCTGTCTATCCCAGCCTTGATTGTATTCAACCATGGAGTATCCACAATCCTTGGGGCAAAGAATTCCAAAGGTTCACAACTCTCAGTCTTAAATGATCAGCCAGTTACCCTGCAACTGTGTCCCTGTGTCTTTGATTCCCTGACCAGCAAAAACAATCTCTGTGTCCATCCAAATGAGCCCCTTCAGAATTTTGTACAATTCAATGAGATCGTCTCTCATTCTTCTAAACACCAGTGAAAAAGACCCATTCTGCTCAGCTCTCACATAAGATAATCTCCTTATCCCAGAGATCAATCTGGTGAGCCTCAAATGCAAGTATTTATCAATCAAATGGCCCATTCTGTGGTCTGGTAATGTTTAACCTGGTTGTATGCAGAAATTGAAGAATGTTCAACTGATCTTTTTTCTTATGTTCTCAATCTTTTGTTTTATAATCAAGGATGTGCAGCTATTTCACTTTGAAATAAGTGTATTTAACACATACTTAAACATAGAAGATAGGAACAGGAGAGGGCTATTAGATCCTTCGAGCCTGCTCCACCATTCATTACGATCATATTTCATGTGAGGGACTATAGACTACAGCCCGCTTGCTGCTTCATCTCCTCTACACTGCTGTTTTTCTTTCTCTTGTATGATCTTGAATAGCACACTTGTGTGTATGTGATGCTGTATTTCAGTTGTATCCATCTAAATCATATTTATACATTAAATGATTAATTTCTGAATTATGGTGACTGACAAATGGAGTTTTCCGAAATTCAATCCCTTTCCAGTGCCAGCTAAGACCTTTTTTAAATGTCACAGGTCTGGCAGACTAGGGAGCAGTTGCTTTGGCTTGTTGCCCTGCCTGAGGAAGCAGACAGTAGTGGAGATCAGGGGCTGAACCTTCATCTGGATTCCAGAAAACCTGTGCACTTTCATGGCTCAAACTGCAACCTAACTTCATATGCCATTTTAATCTTTTCATTGTCCATTTTTTCTAATTTTGTAGTGATCTTTTGATCCCTTCTAACACCTGGTCACTAATAACACATGTCCTGGCACGTAGCACATAAGAAATTCATGACCTTTTGAAAGTTCATGTTTACTATATCCAATGTATTACCTTTTATATAAATGGCTAAATTACTGCACTAAAAATTCTATCAATGAGAGCTGAAATCCCACCATAACAGTTTAAGAATTTGAAGTCGATTTAAAAGACAGAAACCTAGAATTATGCCATTGATTTCAGTGAAAGTGACCATGAAATTACTGGAATGTTACCTGTTGTTTTTATTAGTTAAGTAATGTAATTTAAAGAAGAATGCTACCATCCTTGCCTGACCTGAAACTATATGTAACTCCAGTCCCTCATTGACATAATTGGCTTTTAACTGTGCTCTGAACTGACCTTCCTTGTATCATAAGAACACAAGAAGTAGGAGCAGGAGTAGGCCATTTAGCCCTTCGAGCCTGCCCCGCCATTCAACAAGATCATGGCTGATCTGAAGTGGATCAGTTCCACTTTCCCGCTTTCTCCCCATAACCCTTAATTCCCTTGTCTGTCAAAAACTTGTCTACCCGTGACTTAAATATATTCAGTGAGGTAGCCTCCACCACTTCAATGGGCAGAGAATTCCAGAGACTCACCACCCTTTGAGTGAAGAAGTTCCTCCTCAACTCTGATCTAAACTGGCCCCCCTGCCTTACTTTGAGGCTGTGCCCTCTAGTTCTGCTATCCTTTCTAAGCAGGAAGAATCTCTCTACCTCTACCCTATCTAGCCCCTTCATTATCTTATATGTCTCTATAAGATCCCCCCTCAGCCTTCTAAACTCCAACGAGTACAGACCCAGTCTATTCAATCCCTTCTCATAGTCCAACTCCCTCATCTCCGGTATCAGTCTAGTGAACCTCCTCTGCACTCCCTCCAAGGCCAATATATCATTTCGCAAATGTGGCGACCAAAACTGCACACACTACTCCAGTTGTGGCCTCACCAGTGCCCTGTACAGTTGCAGCAAGACCTCCCTGCTTTTATATTCTATCCCCCTCGCTATAAAGGCCAGCATTCCATTTGCCTTCTTGATCACCTGCTGCACCTGCAGACTGGGTTTTTGCGATTTGTGCGCAAGGACCCCCCGGTCCCTCTGCACCGTAGCATATTGCAGCTTTTCGCCCTTTAAATAATAATCCCTCCTACTATTATTTCTATCATTATACTCCATCTGCCAGGTCCTCACCCACTCACAGCCTATCCAGATCTCTCGGCAGACTTTCCACGCCATCCACGCAATTTGCTTTTCCACTCATCTTCGTGTCATCAGCAAATTTCATTACCCTACACTCAGCCCCTCCTCCAGATCGTCTATATAAATGGTAAACAGTTGAGGCCCCAGCACCGATCCCTGTATCAGACTCTGGCAATAGAATATTGTTGGCTGACTTTCCAGTGATGCCTACATCTCAAGAAAAAAAAATTCCATGATGCTTTTATGTGTTTATTCAGTTTCTCCCGTTTCTGGATTAACACACACATTCATGGCATATGAATGCTGCTGGGATGGCCAGCACTTTTTGACCATCCCTAATTGCCCTTGAGAAGATAGTGGTGAACTTCTTCTTGAACCACTGCACGATGAGATGAAAGTACTTTATTTCCACCGTGCATTTTAGGGGGCAGTTCCAGGATTTTGATCCAGTGACAGTGAAGGAACAGTGATATAGTTCCAAATCTGGATTGAGAGAGATTTGGGAAGAGAAGATTTGCAGATGGTGGTGTTCCCATGCATCTCCTGCCTTTGCCCTTTTAAGTGGTAGAAGCAGTGGGTTTGCAAGATAATGCCAAAGGAATCTTGGTGAGTTACTGCAATGCATCTTGTATATGGGTGCACAGTGGTGGAGAGAGTGAATGTTTAAGTAGCTGATGGTGTGCTAATCAAGTGCTCTGCTTCGTCCTGGGTGATGTTGAGCTTAGTGTTGTAGGAACTGCACTCAGCCAGGCAAATGGAGAGTATTCCATCACACTCCTGACTTATGCCTTGTAGATGGTGGACAGGCTTCAGGGAGTTCAGCGGAATTTGTCTGTATTTGGAAATCTGAGAAATTGACTCAAAAAAGACTAATCCAGTTTTATTTTCCTCCATGCTGAAGCTCCATTGGTGAGAACCTCCAGGCCTCGACTGGGACTTAAAAAAAAGTCACATGAGGATGCTCAAGCGACCAAAACCATCATTAATTTATTAAAATAAGCTTGGTAAAATTTGCTTTTATTCTGGGTCTAACAGTTGCGAGGGTAATTAATTGCTCAATTTGGTGAATGAATTAAGCTTCTAAACTAATGATGTGGCCTGTGGAATTGTTGTTAAACTGCACACTCTGCCTTCTCAGTCATAACAGTTTTGTGTCCAGTTTTGATGTCCTCTAAGAAAGGATATACTTGCAATGGAAGACGTACAATGGAGGTTCACCAGACTAATCTCTGGGATGATGGAATTGTTTTAGAGTCAGAGAGGTTTACAGCATGGAAACAGGCCCCTTGGCCCAACTTGTCCATGCTGCCTCTTTTTTTAACTCCTAAGCTGGTTTTCTGAGGAGGGACTGAAGAAATTAGAAAGATGATCTGCTTGAAAGTTACAAAACAAGTTAGTTATATATCAGAGATACCCCCTGGCTGGTGAGTATGGAACCAGTGGACCTAATCTCAGAATAAGGGTTAGGCTATTTAAGACGGAGACAAGGAGATTTTTTTTCCAACCAGAACGTGGTGAATCTTTGAAGTTTTCTGCCCCAGAATGTTAGGAAAGCTGAATTTTCAGGCATGTTCAGGAAAGGAATTGAACTAATTCTGGATACTAATGACATCAAGCAATGTGGAGATAGTGGGAAAAATGGCGCAAGAGGTATATGATCAGCCATGATCTGTTTGAATGGCAGAGCAAATTTGACAAGATAAATGGCTGCCTTCTGCTCCTATTTCCTCTGACACCATAATTGATCAAAAGCTGGTATCTATGGTCCACTTTGGTAGGAATAATGGTAGGAAGGACTATTACTTACATGGCGAAAAACAGCATGCGACGGTGCAGAGGGACCTCGGGGTCCTTGTGCATGAGTCGCAAAAACCCAGCCTGCAGGTGCAGCAGTTGGTCAGGAAGGCTAATGGGATGCTGGCCTTCATAGCGAGGGGGATTGAATATAAGAGTAGGGAGGTCTTGCTGCGGCTGTATAGGGCATTGGGGAGGCCGCAGCTGGAGTACTGTGTGCAGTTTTGGTTGCCGTACTTACGCAAGGATATTTTGGCCTTGGAGGGAGTGCAGAGGAGGTTTACTAGGCTGATGCCAGAGTTGAAGGGGTTGAGCTATGAGGAGAGGCTGAATAAACTAGGCTTGTACTCATTAGAGTTTAGAAGAATGAGGGGAGATCTCATTGAGACGTATATGATGATGAATGGGATGGATAGGATAGAGGTGGAGAGACTCTTCCCGCTCAGAAAGGACAGTAGGACTAGGGGGCACAGTCACAAATAAAGGGGGGGCGGTTTAGAACGGAGTTGAGGAGGCAGTTGACGTGGTATACATGGATTTTAGTAAGGCGTTCGATAAGGTTCACCATGGTAGGCTTCTGCAGAAAATGCAGATGTATGGGATTGTGGGTAATCTAGGAAGTTGGATCAGGAATTGGCTATCAGATAGGAGACAGAGGGTGGTGGTGGATGGTAAATATTCATCATGGAGTGCAGTTACGAGTGGTGTGCCTCAGGGATCTGTTTTGGGGCCACTGTTGTTTGTAATTTTTATTAATGATCTGGATGAGGGTATAGTTGGGTGGATTAGTAAATTTGCTGATGACACCAAAGTTGGAGGTGTGGTAGATTGTGAGGAAGGGTGTCATAGTCTGCAGGGAGACTTAGATAGGTTGCAGAGCTGGGCCGAGAGGTGGCGGATGGAATTTAATGCGGAGAAGTGTGAGGTAATTCACTTTGGTAGGAGCAACAGATGTGTCGAGTATAGGGCTAACGGGAGGACTTTGAATAGTGTGGATGAACAGAGGGATCTAGGTGTGTGTGTACATAGATCCCTGAAAGTTGGGAATCAAGTAGATAAGGTTGTCAAGAAGGCGTACGGTGTCTTGGCGTTTATTGGTAGGGGGATTGAATTTAGGAGTCGCAGTGTAATGTTGCAACTGTACACTACTCTAGTGCGGCCGCACTTGGAGTACTGTGTGCAGTTCTGGTCCCCGCATTACAAGAAGGATGTGGAGGCGTTGGAGAGGGTGCAGAGGAGGTTTACTAGGATGTTGCCTGGTATGGTGGGGAGGTCCTATGAGGAGAGACTGAGGGATCTAGGGTTGTTTTCGTTGGAAAGAAGGCGGCTAAGAGGGGATCTTATTGAAACATATAAGATGATTAGAGGTTTAGATAGGGTGGATAGTGATAGCCTTTTTCCTCGGATGGAGAAAGCTAGCACGAGGGGGCATGGCTTTAAATTAAGGGGGGGTAGCTACAGGACGGATGTCAGGGGTAGGTTCTTTACCCAGCGGGTGGTGAGGGATTGGAATGCCCTGCCTGCTGCAGTTGTAAATGCGTCTAGTTTGGGGGCGTTTAAGAGATCTCTGGATAGGTTTATGGACGAAAAGGGATTGGTATAGGCTAGTGGGTCATTGTTTTTGTAACTGGTCGGCGCAACATCGTGGGCCGAAGGGCCTGTTCTGCGCTGTAATGTTCTATGTTCTATGTTCTATGAACTTCTTCACTCAAAGGGTGGTGAATCTCTGGAATTCTCTGCCCGTTGAGGTGGTGGAGGCTACCTCGCTAAATATTTTTAAGATGCGGGTTGATGGGTTTTTGATAAGCGAGGGGATTAAGGGCTATGGGGAGAGGGCGGGAATGTGGATCTGAGCCACGACAGATCAGCCATGATCTTATTGAATGGCAGAACATAAGAACATAAGAAATAGGAGCAGGAGTAGGCCATCTAGCCCTTCGAGCCTGCCCCGCCATTCAATAAGATCATGGCTGATCTGTCGTGGCTCAGTTCCACATTCCCGCCCTCTCCCCATAACCCTTAATCCCCCCTCTTATCAAAAACCCATCAACCCGCGTCTTAAAAATATTTAGCGAGGCAGCCTCCACCACTTCAACGGGCAGAGAATTCCAGAGATTCACCACCCTTTGAGTGAAGAAGTTCTTCCTCAACTCCGTTCTAAACCGCCTCCCCTTTATCTTGAGGCTGTGCCCCCTAGTCCTACTGTCCTTTCTGAGCGGGAAGAGTCTCTCCACCTCTATCCTATCCATCCCATTCATCATCATATACGTCTCAATGAGATCTCCCCTCATTCTTCTAAACTCTAATGAGTACAAACCTAGTTTATTCAGCCTCTCCTCATAGCTCAACCCCTTCAACTCTGGCATCAGCCTAGTAAACCTCCTCTGCACTCCCTCCAAGGCCAAAATATCCTTGCATAAGTACGGCGCCCAAAACTGCACACAGTACTCCAGCTGCGGCCTCCCCAATGCCCTATACAGCCGCAGCAAGACCTCCCTACTCTTATATTCAATCCCCCTCGCTATGAAGGCCAGCATCCCATTCACCTTCCTGACCACCTGCTGCACCTGCAGGCTGGGTTTTTGCGACTCATGCACAAGGACCCCTAGGTCCCTCTGCACCGTCGCCTGCTGCAGTTTTTCGCCACATAAGTAATAATCCTTCCTACCATTCTTCCTACCAAAGTGGACCACCTCGCACTTGCCAACATTAAATTCCATTTGCCAGTTCCTGGCCCATTTGCCCAGCTTATCTAGATCCTTCTGTAGACTCTCCACACCCTCCGCGCAATTTGCCATTCCACCAATCTTGGTGTCATCAGCAAATTTCGACACGATACACTCGGTTCCCTCCTCCAGATCATCTATATAAATGGTAAAAAGCTGAGGCCCCAGCACCAACCCCTGGGGCACTCCACTAGTCATCATCCGCCAATCCGAATAGCACCCATTGACCCCCACTCTCTGCCTCCTATTTGACAACCAATCCTCTATCCATGCTAACACCCTACTTCCCTGACCTTCTGCAATAACCTCTTGTGAGGTACCTTGTCGAACACCTTCTGAAAATCTAGAAAGACCACATCCACCGGCTCTCCTCTATCCACCGCCCTAGACACATCCTCATAGCACTCCAGTAAATTTCTCAGATATGACTTCCCCTTAACGAAACCGTGCTGCGTCTGCTCTATCAAGCAATTCCGCTCAAGATGCCTCGCTATTTCCCCCTTGATGACGGATTCTAACATTTTACCTACAACAGACGTTAAACTAACCGGCCTATAATTCCTTGCCTTTTGCCTGGCACCCTTCTTAAACAACAGTATAACATTAGCCGTTTTCCAATCTTCCGGCACTTCCCCGGAATCCAGCGACGTTTGGAAAATAACCACCAAGGCATCCACTATCACCTCCGCCATTTCTTTCAGAACCCTCGGATGCATTCCATCTGGTCCTGGGGACTTGTCCACAATCAGCCTCTCCAGTCTGTCGAGCACCGCCTCTCTAGTAACAATAATGTCATTGAGACCTGCCAGTCCTACCACCTTTCCATCTCTAACACCCGGCAAAGTATTCACATCCTCCTCCGTGAAGACCGAAACAAAAAAGTTATTCAAGACCTCAGCCATTTCCCCATCCCCTACCACTAAGTCCCCCTTCTCATCCTCTAAGGGTCCAACGTTCACCCTAGCCAGCCTCTTCCTTTTTATATATTATAAAAACTCTTGCTATCCTTTTTTATATTAAGCGCTAGCCCAGCTTCATAGTTTCTCCTACCCTTCTTTATCAACTTCTTTGTCAATCTTTGTTGACATTTAAACCTCTCCCAATCCTCTTCTCGCCCACTACTCTTAGCTACTCTAAATTCCTCCGCTTTTAATTTAACACTTTCCTTCACCTCCTTTGTTATCCACGGCTTATTACCTCTCCTCCTACGGTCCTTTTTGGCCATCGGAATAAATTTCTGCTGAGCACCAAGAAAGATCTCCTTAAAGATCCTCCACTGCTCCTCAGCAGACCTACCTTCCAACACGCTCCCCCAGTCTACATTCACCAATTCTTCTCTCATCCTACTGTACTCCCCTCTGTTCAAACAAAGGATGTGTGTCCAGGAACCCACTTTCTCCTCCTCCATCTGCACCAGAAACTCCACCATACAATGATCACTCTCCCCAAGAGGATCCTTCACCGCAAGGTCCCTAATTCTACCCGCCTCATTACATAACACCAGATCCAAGATTGCTCGCTCCCTCGTCGGCTCCAACACACACTGTTCAAGGAAATTATCCCGGCAGCATTCCAAGAACTCCTCCTCGAGCCCACCGCGTCCAACATGGGTTGACCAATCAATATGCAGATTGAAATCCCCCATAATTACAGCCGTCCCATTTCTGCACGCCGCACTTATTTGCGCGTTAACAGCCCGCCCCACCTCTAGATCATTATTCGGGGGCCTATAGACGACACCCACCAGCGTCTTCCTCCCTTTGCTGTTCCTAATCTCCACCCACAACGATTCCACTTTCTGATCTTTGGCTCCAATATGATCCCTTGCTACCACCCTGATGCTATCCTTAATCAGCAGAGCTACGCACCCCCCTTTTTCCTCCCACCTATCCTTCCTAAACACTTGATACCCCTGTACATTCAGCTCCCAGTCCCTGTCACCTTGCAGCCACGTCTCTGTAATGGCCACCAGATCATATCCATTTGTGCTGATCTGCGCCACCAGCTCATCCACTTTATTCCGAATGCTTCGTGCATTCAGATAAAGTGCCTTCATCCCAGCCTTCACCTGGACCCTATTTGCCGGTACGCCACCAACCATACTCATGCCCCCTACTCCCTTTATTATTGGGACATCCTCGGCCTCTTCCCTTACCTGTACCATCTCCTTAACTTTAGGCCTCGTAATGTCACCTACCCTCGCACCCTCCCCCCCACTAATTAGTTTAAAGCCCTGTCTACAGTCCTCTTTACACGATTCGCCAGCACTCTGGTCCCAGCACGGTTCAGACCAACCCCATCCCGCCCGAACAGGTCCCACCTACCCCAATACTGATGCCAATGCCCCATAAATTCAAACCCATTCCTTCCACACCAATCCCTGAGCCACCCATTCACTCCCTTAATCCTATCAACCCTACGCCCGTCTGCAGGGCAGGCTCGAAGGGCTAGATGGCCTACTCCTGCTCCTATTTCTTATGTTATGTTATATCCAGTAGAAGAGCAGTCACTCTGCCCTCACTTCTGAATTTTAACTCCTTTGCCTATGTTTGAATCAAGACTGTAATAAGGCCGGTAATATGAATCATTATCTTTGCTAAATACCATTAAATAGCATTGTCAGACACCTTCCATTACTTTGCTAATGGTTAAAATTACATTGATAGGATGATAATTTGCTCGATAAAAGCAAATTACTGCGGATGCTGGAATCTGAAACGAAAAGAGAAAATGCTGGAAAGTCTGGCAGCATCTGTGAGGAGAGAAATGAGCTGACATTTCGAGTTCAGAGGACCTTTTGTAAAAGCCCAGAGCTTACAAGTCCAGATGACAAAGGGTCATCTGGACTTGAAACGTAAGCTTTTTTGTCTCCTTACAAATGCTACCAGCATTTTCTCTTTTGATAACTGGCTAGATTTGACTTATGGACTGCTGCTTGAGGACAGGGCATATCTAAGCCACTTCTACATTATCACAACAACTTGACTAGGGACTCAACTTGTTCTGGAGCAGAAATTTTCATTACTGCAGACAGATGCAAAGCCATATTCAGTAGGCTCGTGATATCAAGTAGAGTGAATTATATTTACTGACGATTGATATCTGTGATAGTGCTGACCTCAGGAAGAAGCCAAGATGGATTATTCAGTTGGCATTTCTGGTTGAAAATATTTGCAGAAGTTTCAGTAATGTTTTCTGCAGCAGATGCTTGGACCTGCTACCATTGAGTATGGGGATATGCACGGAGTCCCCTCCTGCTCCACCCATCAGTTGTTCACTACTATTTACAGAATGGTGGCAAAAGCGACAGGAACTTTCCAGCTCTCTCTGAACACAGGATTAGTTCTGGGGAACTAATGGATTGCAAATGTAATGCCATTGTTTAAGAAAGGGGCAAAGGATAACCAAGGAAACTACATATCTGTCAGCTTGACATCAATAGTGGGAAAACTGATGGAGGTCATAATACAGGATAAGTATATATTTAAGAGAAAAATAAATTAATACTAAACAGCCAAAACATAGATTTGTCAAGGGCAGGTCATTCTGACAAATTTAATTGAGTTCTTTGATGAGGTGACACATGCATTTGATGAGGGCAGTGCTGTGGATGTTGTAAACTTGGACTTTCTGAAAGCATTTGATATGGTGCAACGTGGCAGTTTGGTTAGCAAATGAGAAATATTTGGGATTGATGGGCCCTTGACAGCATGGATTAGAAATTGGTTTAACAGATAGGAAACAGAGGGTAGGTGTAGATGGGCTGGAGATGAGTTGAAAGTGGTATTCCCCAGAAATCAGTGTTGGGATTCATGAATATTTGTGGATGAGTTACCAATCAAGTGAACTGTTTTGTTCTGGATGGTGTCAAGCTACTTCAGTATTGTTGGAACTGCACTTGGCCAGGCAAGTGGAAAGTATTCCATCACACTCCAACTTGAATATTTTTCAGTTGTTTTCAAGTAAGTCTGCTTTTCTCAGTGTGAAAGTTCATAAATGAAGGAAATACTGTGAGCAGCATCTTACCAATAATGGTAATGTGATTCCTGGGTCTGCCTGTGTGAACAAAGTCCCTTAGTTGAGGGAAGATCTTGCAATCTAGATTTGCACAGTGTCACTTCACCTGAGCGAGATTAGAATTTATTTGTGTGCACATTTTTGAGGTTGGGTATCGAACAGTGGGCCATCTCACCAAGGACGAGAAGAAGCCTTCTGGTTGTTTGGCAACAACCACAATTTGGAATGAGCTGATCAGGGATCAGAAGCTCTCTTAATTAGACAGGGCCCTCACATAACTTGGACATGTTTTGGAGCACCTTAGCCCTGTGGCCTGTTCCAGAATCCTTCCCACCCAAAGCCTGTGCTGTTAAGTGGGCTAACCATCTGATGGAAAAATATTCAAGGATAGATGATCAACCCTGAGAAATTACAGCTGTTCTTCATGCATAGATACAAAAGGTTCTTGTCTCGTAGGGCGGCAGAGTGACACAGTGGCTAACATCACTGCCTCATAGCATCAGGGACAATTCTGCCATCGGGTAACTGTGTGGAGTTTGCTTGTTGTCCCCATGTTTGTGTATGTTTTCCTCCCATGCACCAAGACATGCGGCTTAGGTGGATTGGTCACGCTCAGTTGCCCCTTAGGGTCAGGGAGATTAGCAAGGTAAATATGTGGGGTTACAGGGATGGGGCCTGGGTAGGGTTGTTGTCGGTGCAGGCTCAATGGGCCAAATGATCTGTTCTGCACTGTAAGGATTCTATGAAACTCCAACCCTTTCTAAGTAAACAAACCTGTTAATATTGTTGCCAAATAATTTGAGGAAAGCATGTATGTAATCCAATGTAACTCAATGCTGCAGATACTAAACAGGACGAGCATCATCATTGGATGATGAAACAGTGGAGTAAATGCTTCAGTGTGCTCATCTTTCATCAGAACTGGACAAAGTACTAAACAAATTATCGAACCAGGGAGAAATAGGATATAGGGCCTGAACAATTAATAGAAACTAGCAAATTTGAATGGTCATTGGGAAAACTTGCCAAATGGAGAATGCTCCAATTGTCCAGAAATGTTACAGATAAAGGTGAGTAAGCCTGGAGTATGCTGAGTAGCCCTTTGGCAGTGCATAGAGAGGGAAATCACCAACCCAAATATCAAACCGCATCTACTTTGCTCCCAGTGGCTCTGGTTTAGCTACATATCATTCGCTGAACATCCCTACAAGGAATTCCTGATTATATCTTAAAAGTTGTAAGACACCAATGGGCAGGAAACAGTGTGACTAATCAGAAACCCATTGTTGTTTCTCATTGTACTTAAAAGTGGAATAGTATATATGGAACTCAGGGAGGCTGTGTTTGGCCAGTTCCGGCTTTCCTGATGAGCAATTGCAGTCAGTGGCCTGGGCCATTTCACTCTTGCAGGTCCTGCTAATAAATTTGGAAGGACGCGTCTAGGGCAGTGGTTTTCAATTGGCACACTGGTTGAAAACCACTGCCCTAGATGATTACATGGTTATGTTTCACACTCTGAAGAGCTTCTTGTCATCAGCTTCTGGGATGAAGGTTGACCTGTAGTCAGTGCAAAACAATTCTTGTGTTTAGCACGAATGAAGTGCAGAATTGGCCTAATTCAGTCTCAACAGCTGGTATTTTTAACATAATAAAACCTGCTAGGACAATTCACAAGGAAAATTGTAAAACAAAACTTGGCATTGAGCCACATGGAGATATTGTCAGGGAGAGATGAGAAAGTGTTTCAAAGCTTCAAAGAATCCGTACAGTGCAGAAGGAGGCCATTCAACCCATTGAGTCAGTGCCAGCTCTCTGACAGAGCATCCTACCTAGCCCTATCCCTGTAGCCCCACATATTTACCCAGATAATCCCCCTTACCCACACATCCCAGGACACTAAAGGGCAATTTAGCATGGCCAATCCACCTAACTGGCACATCTTTGGACTGTGGGGGGAACCTGGTGCACCCAGAGAAAAACTATGCAGTTGCAGGATAACAACTCAAACAGTGGTGGGAGTTGGTAGAGCGATTAAAATCTGGGGAGTTCACGATGCCAGAACCTTAATTTCCCAAATAGCACCTGTGGAAAACAATGCAGCAGTTACGGTGTAAATGTAATTTGAGACAGTTTCCTTTCGGTTTAGAACTTTAACGTGTACTATAATTGCTTGACCAAGCCACATTATGGCATACAGTGTAATCTGCATTACAGTGGCACTAAATATCTTTGCGGGGGGTTTGCCAGACTCCTGTTGTAATTCTGAAATTGACTAAAAAATTACAGGATTTCTCAGTTGGCCTTATAGATAAGACTGTTCACCACTAATAGCCAATGATGTGTGATGGTATTGGTACCTCTACAGAGATTGCAATTGAGTTTACAGATTTTTGGGCCCATTTATTTATTTCACACTGTAAAAATACAAGTCTCCTGTGTATGTAGGATTTAAAGCTGGATCTCTCTCTCTCTCTCTCTCTCTCTCTCTCACACACACATATGCTGTCTGCATGCCAAAGATGATTGCTTAACTATGTATTGAATCCTCACTGTAAATAGGACACTGACTGGTCTGACCTTTCCCTGCTATCTCTTACTAGATTCTTGCAATCAACTTGGCTGAGAAAGAAGGTGCTCGAGTTGTATTGGCTACAGACCCTGATGCAGACAGACTGGCTGTTGCAGAACAACAAGAGGAGTAAGTATGACTAAATGCATTTTATAAGACAGCTGTGATATACTTGAGAAATTCTAAATGAAACAGCTACTGTTCACAGCAGGGTATGTGCTTTAATTCCCCCCGTGAGGTATTATTCATAGAACCATAGATCATAAAACCCCCACAGCACAGAAGGAGGTCATTCGGCCCATCAAGTCTGCACTGACCACAATCCTACCCAGGCCTACACTTGCAACACCTCACATTTACCCTGTTAGTCCCCCTGACACTAAGGAGCAATTTTAGTATGTCCAATCAACCTAACCCACCCATCTTTGGACCGTGAGATGAAACCAGAGCACCCAGAGGAAACCCACGCAGAAATGGGGTGAACGTGCAAACTCTGCAGACTGTGACCCAAGCCGGGAATCAAACCTGGGTCCCTGGCATTGTAAGGCAGCAGTGCTAACCACTGCACCACCGTGCTGCCTCAGTATGCTTTTTAACTGCTTTGTCCACCTATCCTGGCAACTTCAGTGATCTCTGTGCATAGATACCAGAACCATCTGCTCCTGCACCCTTTTAAGAACATTACCGCTTATTTTATATTTTCTCTCTATGTTCTCCCTATCAAAGTGCATCACCTCAGACTTCTCCATATTGAACTTCATCTGTCACCTATCTGCCCACTCCACCAACTTGTCTATGTCTTTTAAAGTTCTATACTGTCCTCGTCACAGTTTACAATGCTTCCAAGTTTTGTGTCATCCACAGACTTTGAAATTGTCCTCTGCACAAAGGTCTAGATAATTAATATACATCAGGAAAAGCAACAATCCCAATATCAATCCCTGGGAACACCACGGCAAACATCCCTCTAACCCGAAAGATCTCCATTGACTATTACTCTCTGCTTTCTATTTTTCAGCCAATTTTGCATCCATGTTGCTACCAAAGTTCATTTATTAGTCACAAGTAAAGCTTACGTTAACACTGCAATGAAGTTACTCTGAAATTCCCTTTTATTGTCCCTCATTCCATGGGCTATAACTTGTTTCCCCCAAGTTTGTTGTATGGCACTGCATCTAATACCTTCAAAAGTCCATGTAAATCACTTTAAGACATGAAGATTATTCAGGGTCATGCAGCACCATGTGTGTAGGCAAGAAAAAAAAGGTCATTGAGGTAAACAGCACAGGAAGAGGCTCTTCAACCTATCATGTTTGCATCGATCAAAGACAAACCTTGTAACTATCCTAATCCCATTTGCCAGCACCTTGTATGCCAGTGTCCTTTCACATCCCCTTTTTGCTCTCCTAATTTCCTTTTTAAGTTCCCTCTTGCACATTGTATAATCTTCTAGAGTTTCTGCTGTTTTCAGCCCACGATATCTGCCAAAAGCCTCCACTTTTCTCCTTATCCAACGCTGTATATTCCTCGATGTCCAGGGTTCACTGCATTTGTTGTATTCTCCCTATCTCCTTCTTGATTGTGTCCCACTGTTCTGCTACCAGTCCATTCTGTTTTAAAGTGATAATTTCAGATTTATACTTGTTAGGGGTTAGATCAGAAACTCCAAGGTATATTGTGAAGTTAGCCTAGACCCCCAACTTTATTTTATTTCGGCATTAGAGCAAACAGAAGGATTTTTGCTTCAGATTCTATTGACCTACTAGGAAGATTTTATTAAAATAATCTTTATTTAACAACACAGTTAAAATATAACAAAAAGAATTAACATATAACAGAAAGATTTACCAATTGAAATACTTAAACATGACAAGTTATAATTCTTTGGGCGGGATGGGGTTGGTCTGAACCGTGCTGGGACCAGAGTGCTGGCGAATCGAGTAAAGAGGACTGTAGACAGGGCTTTAAACTAATTGAGGGGGGGAGGGTGCGAGGGTAGGTGATGTTACGAGGTCTAAAGTTAAGGAGAGGATACAGGTAAGGGAAGAGGCCGAGGATGTCCCAATAATAGAGGGAGTAGGGGGCGTGAGTATGGTTGGTGGCGTTACGGCAGATAAGGTCCAGGTGAAGGCTGGGATGAAAGCGCTTTATCTGAATGCACGAAGCATTCGGAATAAAGTGGATGAGCTGGTGGCGCAGATCGACACAAATGGATATGATCTGGTGGCCATTACAGAGACGTGGCTGCAGGGTGACAGGGACTGGGAGCTGAATGTACAGGGCTATCAAGTGTTTAGGAAGGATAGGCAGGAGGGAAAAGCGGGGGGCGTAGCTCTGCTGATTAAGGATAGCATCACGGTGGTAGCAAGGGATGATATTGGAGCCAAGGAGCAGATCGTGGAATCGTTGTGGGTAGAGATTAGGAACAGCAAAGGGAGGAAGACGCTGGTGGGTGTCGTCTATAGGCCCCCGAATAATGATCTGGAGGTGGGGCGGGCTGTTAACGCGCAAATAAGTGCGGCGTGCCGGAATGGGACAGCCGTAGTTATGGGGGATTTCAATCTGCATATTGATTGGTCGACCCTTGTTGGACGCGGAGGGCTCGAGGAGGAGTTCTTGGAATGCTGCCGGGATGGTTTCCTGGAACAGTGTGTGTTGGAGCCGACGAGGGAGCGAGCTATCTTGGATCTGGTGTTATGTAATGAGGCGGGTAGAAATAGGGACCTTGCGGTGAAGGATCCTCTTGGGGAGAGTGATCATTGTATGGTGGAGTTTCTGGTGCAGATGGAGGAGGAGAAAGTGGGTTCCCGGACACGCGTCCTTTGTTTGAATAGAGGGGAGTACGGTAGGATGAGAGAAGAATTGGCGAACGTGGACTGGGGGAGCGCATTGGAGGGAGGGTCTGCTGAGGAGCAGTGGAGGATCTTTAAGGAGATCTTTCTTGGTGCTCAGCGGAAATTTATTCCGATGGTCAAAAAGGACCGTAGGAGGAGAGGTAATAAGCCGTGGCTAACGAAGGAGGTGAAGGAAAGTGTTAAATTAAAAGCGGAGGAATTTAGAGTAGCTAAGAGTAGTGGGCGAGAAGAGGATTGGGAGAGGTTTAAATGTCAACAAAGATTGACAAAGAAGTTGATAAAGAAGGGTAGGAGAAACTATGAAGCTGGGCTAGCGCTTAATATAAAAAAGGATAGCAAGAGTTTTTATAATATATAAAAAGGAAGAGGCTGGCTAGGGTGAACGTTGGTCCTTTAGAGGATGAGAAAGGGGACCTAGTGGTAGGGGATGGGGAAATGGCTAAGGTATTGAATAACTTTTTTGTTTCTGTCTTCACGGAGGAGGACGTGAATAATTTGCCGGGTGTTAGCGATGGAAAGGTGGTAGGACTGGAGGGTCTTAATGACATTACTGTTACGAGAGAGGCGGTGCTCGACAGACTGGAGGGACTGATTGTGGACAAGTCCCCAGGACCGGATAGAATGCATCCGAGGGTTCTGAAAGAAATGGCGGAGGTGATAGTGGATGCCTTGGTGGTTATTTTCCAGACGTCGCTGGATTCCGGGGAAGTGCCGGATGATTGGAAAACGGCTAATGTTACGCCGTTGTTTAAGAAGGGTGCCAGGCAAAAGGCGGGGAATTATAGGCCGGTTAGTTTAACGTCTGTGGTAGGTAAAATGTTAGAATCTGTCATTAAGGAGGAAATTGCGAGGCATCTTGAAGGGAATTGCTTCATAGAGCAGACGCAGCACGGTTTCATTAAAGGGAAGTCGTGTCTGACAAATTTACTGGAGTTCTATGAGGATGTGTCTAGGGCGGTGGATAGAGGAGAGCCGGTGGATGTGGTCTTTCTAGATTTTCAGAAGGCGTTTGACAAAGTACCTCACAAGAGGTTATTGCAGAAGGTCGAGGGACATGGAGTTGGGGGTAGGGTGTTAGCGTGGATAGAGGATTGGTTGTCAAATAGGAGGCAGAGAGTGGGGGTCAACGGGTGCTATTCGGATTGGCGGATGGTGACTAGTGGAGTGCCTCAGGGGTCGGTGCTGGGGCCTCAGCTTTTTACCATTTATATAGATGATCTGGAGGAGGGAACCGAGTGTAGGGTGTTGAAATTTGCTGATGACACCAAGATTGGGGGAACGGCAAATTGTGCGGAGGGTGTGGAGAGTCTGCAGAAGGATCTAGATAGGCTGGGCGAATGGGCCAGGAAATGGCAAATGGAATTTTATGTTGGCAAGTGTGAGGTGGTCCACTTTGGTAGGAAGAATGGTAGGAAGGATTATTACTTACGTGGAGAAAAACTGCAGCAGGCGACGGTGCAGAGGGACCTAGGGGTCCTTGTGCATGAGTCGCAAAAACCCAGCTTGCAGGTGCAGCAGGTGGTCAGGAAGGCGAATGGGTTGCTGGCCTTCATAGCGAGGGGGATTGAATATAAAAGTAGGGAGGTCTTGCTGCAGCTGTATAGGGCATTGGTGAGGCCGCAGCTGGAGTACTGTGTGCAGTTTTGGGCGCCGCACCTGCGCAAAGATATTTTGGCCTTGGAGGGAGTGCAGAGGAGGTTTACTAGGCTGATACTGGAGTTGAGGGGGTTGAGCTATGAGGAGAGGCTGAATAAACTAGGCTTGTACTCGTTAGAGTTTAGAAGAATGAGGGGAGATCTCATTGAGACGTATAAGATGATGAATGGGATGGATAGGATAGAGGTGGAGAGACTCTTCCCGCTCAGAAAGGACAGTAGGACTAGGGGGCACAGCCTCAAGATAAAGGGGGGGCGGTTTAGAACGGAGTTGAGGACGAACTTCTTCACTCAAAGGGTGGTGAATCTCTGGAATTCTCTGCCCGTTGAAGTGGTGGAGGCTGCCTCGCTAAATATTTTTAAGACGCGGGTTGATGGGTTTTTGATAAGAGAGGGGATTAAGGGTTATGGGGAGAGGGCGGGAAAGTGGAACTGAGCCACGACAGATCAGCCATGATCTTATTGAATGGTGGGGCAGGCTCGAAGGGCTAGATGGCCTACTCCTGCTCCTATTTCTTATGTTCTTATGTTAACAGCTACCTATTTCTATGGTTCCATTTTAAGCAATATCTCTATAGACATAAACTCCTCTTCAGAATCAGTTAACATTAAAAAATCATAGAAACTCAGGCGGGTGCTATGTTTTCAGCCATTTACCCCTCTGGACAAAGATACAAAAATCTAAAGGCAAAATACTGCGGATGCAGGAATCTGAAACAAAAACAAAAAATGCTGGAAAATCTCAGTACATCTGACAGCATCTGTGGAGAGCAAATGTTGAGAGTCTGGATGACCTTCTGTCAGAAATGTTCTGATGAACAGTCATCCAGACTTGTTTAAAATTAAAATTACATGAGTAAATTGTATGCAGCATTGTCTGCCTTCAAGTTGATTCTTTTTCTCTGTAAATGAGGTGACGTGACAAATGGGAGCATACACATTCTTCAAGAATGAAGAATGGAGGCCATTCTTCAAGGCCGCCTCGTGATGTGGTAAGATGGAAAAGATAATGTTGCTACAGGAATTCCCAAGCATAAATATTAGCTCAAAAACTGCAACCACAAGAAGATTTGTAATAATGGACTTATTTTTTTCAGGTTTCTTTTTGTTTGGATTTGGTAGATTTATTTAAAACTTTCAAGAAATGACTTCCTGGCCTCTTATGACAATGAGCGGAAAATTCTCAGGTTTAATCCCAGCTCCATGTAAGATCATCTCAGAGATAAAACATAATTAGTTGTGAGCTGGGCTTGGCAAGAGAAGTGGAAAAATAGGAATCGGTGGGTCTGCTTGCTTCTGAACTCTTCTGTCATACTGGAGAGCATGAGTGTGGGGGTTTTGGGTAAAGATAGATTCAGGCTCTGTACTGATACCTCCACAGTTGAATATTCTACTAATGACCACTGTTCAAACTTGTTAATACGGTGGTGGCTCATTAGCCGTACAACTGGGAGAGGAGACCCACTTCTGTTCTTAAAAGAAAGCTGGAAATAATCAGCAGGTCTGGCAGCATCTGTGGGGAGAGAAACATAACGCTTCAGGGCTGTAACCTTTCATCAAAACTAAAGAGAACATTCTGTCTTGTTTTTGCAATCCCACCAAAATATACACGTTCAGAATAATCTTAATAATTTAAAAGACTGAAATAGATTTTGTATGAATTATTCTGATCACACCTTTATATCATGAGCTCTAACTTGTTGGTTCCCTGAAGGCTCATTTAGTACTTTCAGTATCCGAGGCTGCATGGGGCCAAGAAGGCAACCCACATCCCCTTCTCGAGGGTAACCAGGAATGGGCCATTAATGTCCACACCCCAAGATTGAATACTTCACAATATAATTACCGTTTGACTATATTATCGGCCTTTTGGCTCTCTGGGGTCAACAGTAAGGGTTTACCACGGTTGGACGACCGTGAAATCCTTCTTAGTTTCCCACCAGAGCGATGGAGACTCAATCAAGGGCCACATCAAGAGGTTCTTCATCCGCAAAGAGGTTCAAAAGGCCAGGGAGAGACAGGGGGAAATGTCCCAACTCCAGAAAAGCATGCAGGAGCTACTCCAACTGCAGTTGAAGGAGGTTGATGTCAAGGAGCATCTCTGGGAGGTGAAGAGCCAGCAAGCCTCGCTCTTTGCCTCGGAGGCCTCCAAGGCTATCTTCCATTCCAGGGTCCGCTCCGTGGAGCAGGACAAAAAGTGCTCATGTTCCTTCTTCCACGTGTACAAAGAAACCTCTGTGATCAGCAGCCTGAAGGAAGAAGATGGCTGTGTAAGGTCCTCGCAGTCTGACATTCTCAGGATCTGCAAATCCTTCTATGCCGGACTGTATGACTTGAAGCCAACAGACAGCACTGCCTCCCAGTCTTCCCTGTCGTCTATCACGCAGGTCTTAGACGACGACCAGTGGGAGAGCCTGGACAGACTGGTATCTCTGGATGAGCTGACAAAGGCCATCGAGCCCTTTCAGAAGGGTAAAACTCCCAGAAGTGACGGCTTACCAGCTGAGTTTTACTCGGCTTGTGGGACTTGACAGTTTATTGTAAACTTTAGGATAATAATGGAAAAAGATGAGTGTTGCTGAATTGGGGAAAGGCTAACTATAGCCAGATTAGGCAGGAATTGGTGGCTGTTGATTGGGAGAGGCTGTTTGAGGGTAAATCCACATCTGACATGTGGGAGTCTTTTAAGGAGCAGTTGATAGGGCTGTAAGACAGGCATGTGCCTGTAAAAAGGAAGGATAGGAAAGGTAGGATTCGAGAGCCGTGGATAACCAGGGAAATTGAGGGTCTGTTCAAAAAGAAAAGAGAGGCATACGATAGCTAAAAACAGATGGAGCGCTGGAGGAATACAGAGAAAGTAGGAAAGAACTCAAACAGGGAGTTAGAAGGGCAAAAAGGGGTCATGAAATGTCCTTGGCAGACAGGATTAAGGAGAATCCTAAGGCATTTTATTCATACGTTAGGAACAAGAGAGTTGTCAGGGAAAAAATCGGACCTGTCAGGGACAAAGGAAGGGAGCCCAAGGAAGTAGGTGAGATCCTAAATGAATACTTTTCATCAGTACTCACAAAGGAGAGAGACGTGTTGACTGGGAGTCTCTCAGAGGGATGTGTTGTCCCATTAGAGAAAATCTCAATTACAAAGGAGGAAGTGTTAGGTTTTCTAGGGAACATTAAGACAGACAAATCCCCATGGCCTGATGGTATCTATCCTAGTCTGCTCAGGGAGACAAGAGATGAAATTGCTGGGCCTCTAACAGAAATCTTTGTCTCTTCAGTGGACACAGGTGAGGTCCCAGAAGATTGGAGGATAGCAAATGTGGCCCCGTTATTTAAGAAGGGTAGCAAGGATAACTTGGGTAATTATAGGCCGGTGAGCTTGACATCTGTGGTAGGGAAATTCTTGGAGAGGATCCTTAGAGATAGGATGTATGCACATTTAGAACGGAATAATCTCATTAGCGATAGACAGCATGGTTTTGTAAGAAGGGGGTCATGCCCCACAAATTTGGTTGAGTTTTTTGAGGAGGTGACAAAAACGATTGATGAGGGAAGGGCCGTGGATGTCGTCTATATGGATCTGCCTCATGGCAGATTGGTGCAAAAGGTTAAATCTCACGGGATAAAAGGAGAGCTAGCTAGATGGGTGGAGAACTGACCTGGCCATAGAAGAGGGTAGCAGTGGAAGGGTCTTTTTCTGGCCGGAGGTCTGTGACTAGTGTCGTCCCGCAGGGCTCTTTACTGGGACCTCTGCTGTTCGTGATGTATATAAATGATTTGGAAGAAGGTGTAACTGCTGTGATCAGTAAGTTTGCGGACGACACAAAGATGGCTAGACTTGCGGATAGCGATGACCATTGTCAGAGAATACAGCAGGATATAGGCTGGAAAATTGGGCAGAGAAATGGCAGATGAAATTTAATCCAGATAAATGCAAAGTGATGCATTTTGGTAGAACTAATGTAGGGGGGAGCTATACAATAATTGGCAGAACCATCAAGAGTATAGACACACAGAGGGACCTGGGTGTGAAGGTCCACAAATCCTTAAAGGTGGCAGCACAGGTGGAGAAGGTGGTGAAGAAGGCATATGGCATGCTTGCCTTTATAGGACAGGGCATAGAGTAAAAAAGTTGGCGTATGATGTTGCAGCTATATAGAATGTTGGTTAGGCCACATTTGTAATTCTGCGTCCAGTTCTGATCGCCACACTACCAGAAGGATGTGGAGGCTTTGGAGAGAGTACAGAAAAGGTTTACCAGGATGTTGCCTGATATGGAGGGTCTTAGCTATGAGGAAAGATTGGATACACTGGGGTTGTTCTCCCTGGAAAGACGAAGGATGAGGGGCGACCTAATAGAAGTGTATAAAATTATGAAGGGCATAGATAGGGTGAACAGTGAGAAACTTTTTCCCAGGTCAGAGGTGACGAACACAAGGGGCCACAGGTTCAAGATGAGAGGGGCAAGGTTTAACACAGATGTCAGAGGGACGTATTTTACACAGAGGGTGGTGGGGCCCTGGAATGCACTGCCAAGCAAGGTGGTAAAGGCGGACACGCTGGAATCGTTTAAGACCTTTCTGGATAGCCACATGAACAGACTCGGAATGGTGGGATAGAAACGAATAGTCTAGTTGGAAGCATGAGCGGCACATAAGAAATAGAAGCAGGAGTAGGCCATCTAGCCCTTCGAGCCTGCCCCGCCATTCAATAAGATCATGACTGATCTGAAGTGGATCAGTTCCACTTTCCCGCTGACTCCCCATAACCCTTAATTCCCTTGTCTGTCAAAAATCTATCTACCCGTGACTTAAATATATTTAGCGAGGTAGCCTCCACCACTTCAACAGGCAGAGAATTCCAGAGATTCACCACCCTTTGAGTGAAGAAGTTCCTCCTCAACTCCAATCTAAACTGCACCCCCCCCTTATCTTGAGGCTGTGCCCTCTAGTCCTGCTATCCTTTCTAAGCAGGAAGAATCTCTCTACCTCTACCCTATCCACCCCTTTCATTATCTTATACGTCTCTATGAGATCCCCCTTCATCCTTCTAAACTCCAACGAGTACAGACCCAGTCTATTTAGTCTCTCTTCATAGTCCAACCCCCTCATCTCCGCTATCAGCCTAATGAACCTCCTCTGCACTCCCTCCAAGGCCAAAATATCCTTGCGCAAGTGTGGCGACCAAAACTGCACACAGTACTCCAGCTGTGGTCTCACCAGTGCCCTGTACAGTTGCAGTAAGACCTCCCTGCTTTTATATTCTATCCCCCTCGCTATAAAGGCCAGCATCCCATTCGCCTTCTTGATCACCTGCTGCACCTGCAGACTGGGTTTTTGCGACTCATGCACAAGGACCCCCAGGTCCCTCTGCACCGTAGCATGCTGCAGCTTTTCATCCTTTAAATAGTAATCCCTCCTACTATTATTTCTGCCAAAGTGGATAACCTCACACTTGCTAACATTATACTCCATCTGCCAGGTCCTTGCCCACTCACTCAGCCTATCTAGATCCCTCTGCAGACTTTCCGCACCCTCCGCGCAATTTGCTTTTCCACTCCTCTTCGTGTCATCAGCAAATTTCGTCACCCTACACACAGTCCCCTCCTCCAGATCATCTATATAAATGGTAAGTAGCTGAGGCCCCAGCACCGATCCCTGCGGCACTCCACTAGTCACCAACCGCCAATCAGAATAGCACCCATTGATACCAACTCTCTGCCTCCTATTAGACAACCAATCCTCTATCCACGCTAACACCTTACCCCCAACTCTGTGCACCCTAACCTTCTGAAGCAACCTTTTGTGAGGCACCTTATCAAATGCCTTTTGAAAATCTAGAAACACCACATCCACCGGTTCCCCTCTGTTTACCACTTGGAGGCCTGAAGGGCCTGTTTCCTGTGCTGTATTGTTCTTTGTTCTTGACAGGCTTTGTTCTTGGAAGTATACAAGAGTATGCTTCTGGAAGGCAGCATCTCAGAATCCATGAGGAAAGGCATCATTACCCTCATCAACAAGCAGAAGGGGAAAAGGGAAGAAATTAGAAATTGGTGACCCATTTACTATTGAACGTGGACTATAAAATTCTGGCCAAGGTCATTGCCAACTGGGTCAGTGGTCCATCCTGATCAAACCTGTGCTGTACCCGGCAGGAAGATCTCTGATAGCCTCGTGCTACTCAAGGATATGATCGCCTACGTGCAGGACAGGCAGATGGATATATGTGCCTCATCAGCCTAAACCAGGAGAAAGTGTTTGACGGAATACCGCACAGATACATGATGGATGTGCTCTCCAAAATGGGCTTTGGGGAGGGAATCCACAATTGGATCCGAATTGCCCTACACAGACATCAGTAGCGCAGTTTCAATCAACAGGTGGGAATCAGAGAGGTTTCAGGTCAGGTCTGGAGTCAGGCAGGGCTGCCCTCTCTCCTCCGTCCTTTTCGTGTGTTGCATTGAACCCTTTGCCGAGGTCCTCAGAAGCGACTCAGGCATCAAAGGGGTTACAATCCCAGGCAGCAGAGACACGCAGGTCAAAGCCTCCCTGTACATGGATGACATGGCTGTCTTCTGCTCGGACCCCTCGTCTGTTCGCAGGCTCCTCCAAGTCTGTGAGCAGTTTGAGCTGGCCTCGGGAGCCAAAGTCAACCAGGGCAAGAGTGAGGCCATGTTCTTTGGGAACTGGGCTGACAGATCCTTTGTCCCCTTCACCGTCAGGGCAGATTACTTAAAGGTGTTGGGGATATGGTTTGGAGCGGCCTGGGCATGCGCCAAAATGTGGGACGAGCACATCGCCAAAGCCAGACAAAAATTGAGCTTGTGGGAGCAACACTCCCTCTCCATCACCAGGAAAAACCTGATGATCCGATGCAAGGTGCTGTCTGTGTTGTGCGTGGCACAGGTCTGGCCTATTCCCAAATCCTGTGCAGCAGCAATGACCCAGGCCATCTTCAAATTTAACTGGAGATCAAAGATGGATTGCATCCAGAGGGAAGTAATGCACAAATCTCCAGAGAACAGAGGGAAAAACGTTCCCAACGTCACACTCATCCTGATGGCCACCTTTGTGTGTGGCCGCATCAAGCTGTGTGTAGATCCTCGATACACTAACAGCAAGTGCCACTACTTTTTGAGGTTCTACCTGTCCCAAGTGTTGTGGAGGATGGGTCTGGCCACACTGCCGCAAAATGCTCCCAAGTAGTTGGACCGTACTGCAGCACCTGTCCTACGGGGAGAAATTTTTCCGCAAACACACCTTCGACCACATGGCGATGAAGCAGTGGTCAGCGCGTAATGTCCTCGAGGCCCTGAGTGAATGCCTCATCACCAGAACTCTCAAACAAGCACCAAGACCTGGCTTGGCTGGTGGTGAGAAGAGCACTCCCCATCAGATCCTTTACGCATGCTTGAGGTCTCAAGATCACCGCACGCTGCCCTTGAAGTGGCTGCGGGGGATGATGAGATGATCGCACACCTCCTTGTGGAATGTGTCTTTACAAAGAAGGTCTGGAGTGAGATGCGGTGGTATTCGTCGAGGTTTGTCCCGAGCAGCATGGGACTCTGCTCTATGGGCTATTTCCATAGACAAATATCAACTGCTGCTGGGGGTCATCAACTTGGTGAAAGATGCACTTTGGTCCACCCGAAACTTGCTGATCTTCCAGTTGAAAGAATTGTCCTCGATCGAGTGTTGCAGACTGGTACTTTCCAAGGTCCAGGACTACATGCTGAGGGACGTGCTGAAGCTTGGGGCAGCCGCCGCAAAACCACAATGGGGAAAGACCACAACGTAAAGCTTTTCAACTGAGGCAGACCGAGGGCCTGTGTAACTGTGTGCCAATCTGAAAAATAACATCACATAATAAAATCTAAGGCACGTGTATAGTTTTAAGCAATGAAATGAAATGAATGTAATGTCGTGTAAATAAGCCTAGTATTGTACTGGAAAAATGATTTTTTTTGCACTGTTTGTAATTTTTGGATCTATTGTTTTGCAATAGCTTATTTGAGAGTTTTTTTATGAATATATATTTTTGGAATATTAAAAAATCGACCTTTTGGCTAAGATCAAGTGTAGTATCGACATGCTGTGCTTGGTTGAAGTCATTAGGTTACATTTCAGCTTCATTTGCTGCATTTTTTAATAGCGGCATCTCGGCCTTTTGGCTAAGATGCAAATGCTAACTCCAATCAGCTTGGATCATGTAGATCAAGCCCACGGCAGGAGGCGAGAATCACGTCTTGTCAGCTTGGATTGGGTATGTCTCAACTTGTTGTGTCTCTGAATTGGACTTGATTTGATTGAATTGGAATAAAAACAAAAAAAAATGAAGGAGGGACAAAATAGGGTGAAATGTTTCATCCTATTTCTGTTTCGGTTTTAAAAGTTGAATCATAAGAACATAAGAAATAGGAGCAGGAGTAGGCCATCTAGCCCTTCGAGCCTGCCCCGCCATTCAATAAGATCATGGCTGATCTGTCGTGGCTCAGATCCACATTCCCACCCTCTCCCCATAACTCTTAATCCCCTGTCTTATCAAACACCCATCAACCCGCGTCTTAAAAATATTTAGCGAGGTAGCCTCCACCACTTCAACTGGCAGAGAATTCCAGAGATTCACCACCCTTTGAGTGAAGAAGTTCTTCCTCAACTCCGTTCTAAACCGCCCCCCCTTTATCTTGAGGCTGTGCCCCCTAGTCCTACTGTCTTTTTTGAGCGGGAAGAGTCTCTTCACCTCTATCCTATCCATCCCATTCATCATCTTATATGTCTCAATGAGATCTCCCCTCATTCTTCTAAACTCTAACGAGTACAAGCCTAGTTTATTCAGCCTCTCCTCATAGCTCAACCCCCTCAACTCCAGCATCAGCCTAGTAAAACTCCGCTGCACTCCCTCCAAGGCCAAAATATCCTTGCATAAGTACGGCGCCCAAAACTGCACACAGTACTCCAGCTGCGGCCTCACCAATGCCCTATACAGCCGCAGCAAGACCTCCCTACTTTTATATTCAATCCCCCTCGCTATGAAGGCCAGCATCCCATTAGCCTTCCTGACCACCTGCTGCACCTGCAAGCTGGGTTTTTGCAACTCATGCACAAGGACCCCAAGGTCCATTTGCACCGTCGCCTGCTGCAGTTTTTCTCCACGTAAGTAATAATCCTTCCTACCATTATTCCTACCAAAGTGGACCACCTCGCACTTGCCAACATTAAGCTCCATTTGCCAGTTCCTGGCCCATTCGCCCAGCCTATCTAGATCCTTCTGTAGACTCTCCACACCCTCCGCGCAATTTGCCGTTCCACCAATCTTGGTGTCATCAGCAAATTTCGACACCATACACTCGGTTCCCTCCTCCAGATCATCTATATAAATGGTAAATAAACAGCAAATTGTGCGGAGGGTGTGGAGAGTCTGCAGAAGGATCTAGATAGGCTGGGCAAATGGGCCAGGAAATGGCAAATGCAATTTAATGTTGGCAAGTGTGAGGTGGTCCACTTTGGTAGGAAGAATGGTAGGAAGGACTATTACTTACGGGGCGAAAAACTGCAGCAGGTGACGGTGCAGAGGGACCTCGGGGTCCTTGTGCATGAGTCGCAAAAACCCAGCTTGCAGGTGCAGCAGGTGGTCAGGAAGGCGAATGGGATGCTGGCCTTCATAGCGAGGGGGATTGAATATAAAAGTAGGGAGGTCTTGCTGCAGCTGTATAGGGCATTGGTGAGGCCGCAGCTGGAGTACTGTGTGCAGTTTTGGGCGCCGCACCTGCGCAAAGATATTTTGGCCTTGGAGGGAGTGCAGAGGAGGTTTACTAGGCTGATACCGGAGTTGAGGGGGTTGAGCTATGAGGAGAGGCTGAATAAACTAGGCTTGTACTCGTTAGAGTTTAGAAGAATGAGGGGAGATCTCATTGAGACGTATAAGATGATGAATGGGATGGATAGGATAGAGGTGGAGAGACTCTTCCCGCTCAAAAAAGACAGTAGGACTAGGGGGCACAGCCTCAAGATAAAAGGGGGACGGTTTAGAACGGAGTCGAGGAGCAACTTCTTCACTCAAAGGGTGGTGAATCTCTGGAATTCTCTGCCCGTTGAAGTGGTGGAGGCTGCCTCGCTAAATATTTTTAAGACGCAGGTTGATGGGTTTTTGATAAGAGAGGGGATTAAGGGTTATGGGGAGAAAGCGGGAAAGTGGAACTGAGCAGCGACAGATCAGCCATGATCTTATTGAATGGCGGGGCAGGCTCGAAGGGCTAGATGGCCTACTCCTGCTCCTATTTCTTATGTTCTTATGTTATGTAAATAGCTGAGGCCCCAGCACCGACCCCTGGGCTACTCCACTAGTCACCAACCGCCAATCCGAATAGCACCCATTGACCCCCACTCTCTGCCTCCTATTTGACAGCCAATCCTCTATCCATGCTAACACCCTACCCCCAACTCCATGTCCCCTGACCTTCTGCAATAACCTCTTGTGAGGTACCTTGTCAAACGCCTTCTGAAAATCAAGAAAGACCACATCCAGCTGCTCTCTATCCACCGCCCTAGACACGTCCTCATAGAACTCCAGTAAATTTGTCAGACACGACTTCCCCTTAACGAAACTGTGCTGCGTCTGCTCTATGAAGCAATTCCCCTTAAGATGCCTCGCTATTTCCTCCTTGATGACGGATTCTAACATTTTACCTACAACAGACGTTAAACTAACCGGCCTATAATTCCTTGCCTTTTGCCTGTCACCCTTCTTAAACAACGGCGTAACATTAGCCGTTTTCCAATCTTCCGGCACTTCCCCGGAATCCAGCGACGTTTGGAAAATAACCACCAAGGCATCCACTATCACCTCCGCCATTTCTTTCAGAACCCTCGGATGCATTCCATCCGGTCCTGGGGACTTGTCCACAATCAGTCCCTCCAGTCTGTCGAGCACCGCCTCTCTAGTAACAATAATGTCATTGAGACCCTCCAGTCCTACCACCTTTCCATCTCTAACACCCGGCAAAGTATTCACATCCTCCTCCGTGAAGACCAAAACAAAAAAGTTATTCAAGACCTGAGCCATTTCCCCATCCCCTACCACTAAGTCCCCCTTCTCATCCTCTAAGGGTCCAACGTTCACCCTAGCCAGCCTCTTCCTTTTTATATATTTATAAAAACTCTTGCTATCCTTTTTTATATTAAGCGCTAGCCCAGCTTCATAGTTTCTCCTACCCTTCTTTATCAACTTCTTTGTCAATCTTTGTTGACATTTAAACCTCTCCCAATCCTCTTCTCGCCCACTACTCTTAGCTACTCTAAATGCCTCCGCTTTTAATTTAACACTTTCCTTCACCTCCTTTGTTATCCACGGCTTATTACCTCTCCTCCTACGGTCCTTTTTGACCATCGGAATAAATTTCTGCTGAGCACCAAGAAAGATCTCCTTAAAGATCCTCCACTGCTCCTCAGCAGACCCACCTTCCAACGCGCTCTCCCAGTCCACATTCGCCAATTCTTCTCTCATCCTACCGTACTCCCTTCTGTTCAAACAAAGGACGTGTGTCCGGGAACCCACTTTCTCCTCCCCCGTCTGCACCAGAAACTCCACCATACAATGATCACTCTCCCCAAGAGGATCCTTCACCGCAAGGTCCCTAATTCTACCCGCCTCATTACATAACACCAGATCCAAGATAGCTCGCTCCCTCATTGGCTCCAGCACACACTGTTCAAGGAAACTATCCCGGCAGCATTCCAAGAACTCCTCCATGAGCCCACCATGTCCAACATGGGTTGACCAATCAATATGCAGATTGAAATCCCCCATAACTACGGCCGTCCCATTTCTGCACGCTGCACTTATTTGCGCGTTAACAGCCCACCCCACCTCCAGATCATTATTCGGGGGCCTATAGACGACACCCACCAGCGTCTTCCTCCCTTTGCTGTTCCTAATCTCCACCCACAACGATTCCACTTTCTGCTCTTTGGCTCCAATATCATCCCTTGCTACCACCCTGATGCTATCCTTAATCAGCAGAGCTACACCCCCCCCTTTTTCCTCCCGCCTATCCTTCCTAAACACTTGATACCCCTGTACATTCAGCTCCCAGTCCCTGTCACCTTGCAGCCACGTTTCACCTCATCCCACAGGTCATGGTAATTGATCACTCAGAACATTTAGCTCACCCAGTGGCTTAATGACTGAAAGAGTTACGTTTGCACACAGGATGTAGGGATTGCTGACTAGACCAGTATTTACTGCCCTTGAGAAGGTGGTGTGCTGCTTCCTTAAACCACTGCAGTCCATGTGGTGTAGAGACATCCACAGTGCTGTTAGGGGGGAGTTCTAGAATTTTCCTGATGACAGTGGAGGAATATGATATAGTTCCAAGTGAAGAGTGTGTGTGACTTGGAGGGAAACTGGAGGGTTAGAGGGTTTGTGTTTAGAAGGTGCTATTGAAGGAGCCTTGCTACAGTGCATTTTGTAAATGGTACACACTGCTGCCATGGTGCTTTGGTGGTGAGGGAGCAAATGTTTATAGGTGGGGTACCAATCAAATAGATGTCCTTGTTCTGGATATATAGATTGTTGTTGGAGCTGCACTCATTCAGGCAAGTGGAAGATATTTCAACACACTCCTGATTTGTGTCTTGTAGGTGGTGGACAGGCTTTGGCTGCTGTCAGGAAGCAAGATACTCGCTGCAGGATTGCTAGTTTCTGATCTGCTCTAGGAGCCACAGTATTTATGTGGCTAGTCCATTTAAGTTTCTGCTCAATTGTAACCCGCAGGATGTTGATAGCGGGTGATTCCGTGATGATAATGTCATTGAATTTCATGGGAAGTTGTTTAGATTTCCTTTGTTGGAGGTGGTCATTGCCTGGCACTTGTGTGGCACAAATATTACTTGCCACTTTCATCCCAGGCCTGAATATTGACCAGGTTTTGCTGCATATAAAAATGGATTGATTCAGTATCTAAGGAGCCGTAAATGGTGCTGAACATTGTAAAATCATCTCCACTTCTGACTTTTTGATGGAGGGAAGGATATTGATGAATAGTTGGGCTTAGGATACTATCCTGAGGATCTTGTGCTGTGATGTCCTAATTCAGAAATGATTAACTTCCAACAATCACGACCATCTTCCTTTGTCTAAAGGTATGACCCCAACTAGTGGCAAGTTTCTCCACTGATTCCCATTGACTTCAGTTTTGCTAGAGTTTTTTGATACCAGACTTGGTCAAATGCTGCCTTAATGTCAAGGACAGGTACTCTCACTTCATCTCTTGAGGTTTTGAATATTATCACCCTAACACTAAGCCACATCATCCAGTTATGTACTAAGTTGGCTTATGAAGGCTGGAGTTTTTTTTAAATTTGTTCATGGGATATGGTGCCGCTGGCTGGGCCAGCGTTTATTGCCATCGGGCTTGATGTTTTTGAGCTGGAGGCATTTTCAAAAAAGATGTCAATAAATGGCTGGCGTTCCTCTCTGTTGAAATTGTAGACTGGTTTAACTTTACAGTAAGATAGCCTATGTATTTTAAGAGGGGCCACTTGAATGAATATTGGAGGACCCATAAAGCTTTACCCCAGCAAGAGTCAGCACTTCAGTGTAGGGGGAAAAAAGGAAGCTAATCTTAAAGTACATATATGGTACAGCTCCAAGGAGTATGGGAAACAAGTGTCTGTCTCGCAATGTCCCATACCTCTAAACAGCCATGGTGCATCTTCATGAAGACCATGCTGACGTTTATTTCATTCTTTCAGCACCCCTCATCTCAAAATGCACAAAGATTGACTCAGAAATGTTACCAAAAGATATATGACAATGTAATATTACCTGTTTTTTGTGTCTTATTGTAGTGGCAGTTGGAAGGTGTTCTCTGGCAATGAGCTAGGAGCTGTCCTGGGGTGGTGGATGTTTAAGTGTTGGAAGGACAAACATCCAGACCCAAATGATGTGAAGAATGTGTATATGCTGGCAACTACAGTGTCCTCCAAAATCCTCCAAGCACTTGCAATTAATGAAGGCTTTCACTTTGAGGTGAGAAACAGGCTTACAACAATTCATAAATTTTGATATTTTCAATAAAAATAATAATGAAAATAAAAAGTTCTCCATTCACTGCTAGTCAGTAACTTTCTGTAGGAAAGTGCGGAGTTAGCAGTAGGGATGTGGTTGTGAAATTGTTAATCCTGTCCTTACTTCTTTCTCATCTCACATGATGCTTAGGTGCTTAATATCAATAAAATCATTCCAGTAAATGTCAGTAATTTTAGGGCAATGTTGTACATCAACAACAAGCCATGTGGTGCTAATTGGGAATCTGGATGTGATTCATTGCATTTCTGATTAGTAAACATATAAGATGCAGCCCTATGACAGTGATACATGTTTTTTGTGCATCTGTTGGGAAACAGTAAAATGAAAAGCAGAGTTTGAGAGTGTTTTTTTTTTAAGTTTATTTATTAGTCACAAGTAAGGCTTACATTAACACTGCAATGAAGTTGCTGTGCAAATCTCCTAGTCGCCACACTCCGGTGCCTGTTCGATTACACTGAGGGAAAATTTAGCATGGCCAATCCACCTAATCAGCACATCTTTTGGATTGTGGGAGGAAACCAACCACCCAGAGAAAACCCACACAGACACGGGGAAACGTGCAAACTCCACACATTGTCCCAAGCTGGGAATTGAACCTGGGTCCATGGCACTGTGAGGCAGTACTGCTAACCATTGTGCTACCATTGCTGCTTCTGCACAAAGCATTAGTGAAACTGCACTTAAAATATTGTGTACAGTTTTGGTTCCGTTACTTCAGGAGGGATGTAGTCGCAACGGAGGCAGTTCAGAGGATTACTGTGAATGTTTTACTTGATTGCTTATTGGTGGGAGATTTTCTTAAATAAATTTGTGTGTTGGATTAAGATGCTTTTTAAAATTAATGCATGTGGCTAAAATAGTGTTGCAGTGTAACCACCTGTGGCTAGCAAGTTAATTCGACAATCCAAGTCAACAGTGCTTTTGAGAAGTACCAGCCTTGTGCAGGCTCCCTGCAGCCTTTATGACAAAAGTGTTCGCAACTATAATCTTAGTTTCTATTCTGTGTAGTCTGGTGGTTCCTTCACCCCCCAGGGATACTGTATTGATTTTTACCAGTAGCATTATCTCATTTTCCACGTCAAAGTACCAAGCGAATTATGTTCAACCTGACAATTTGTAATCTGCAAGCACTTCCTTGTAATGTGCTCCTTGTACCTGGAAAAACCAACAGGGATTAAGCCACTTCTGACGCAGCAGCTGAAAGCAGCCCTCAGGATCTACAAAATGTCATGTCCATAATGAATAGATACCAAGTTTAGGTCTGGAGGGAGTGGGGGAAGTCTTTCTTGTCTTTCTAATGAAGTCTGGGAGCGCAGACTGGTTGGTAGGACAGCTGAGGGACAGTGGGGGATTTTTAAGGAGACTTTTTTCAGTACTCAGCAAAAATATATTCCAGTGACAAAGAAGGACTGTAAGAAAAGGGATAACCAGCCGTGGATAACGAAGGAAATAAAGGAGAGTATTAAATTAAAAACCGATGCATACAGAATGGCCAAAAATAGTGGGGAATTAGAAGATTGGGAAAGCTATAAAAAAAAACAAAGGACGACTAAGAAAGCAATAAAGAAAGGAAAGATAGATTATGAAACTAAACTAGCTCAAAATATAAAAAATGATCGTAAAAGTTTTTACAAATACATAAGGAAGAGAGTGGCTAGAGTGAATGTTGGACCCTTGGAGGATGAGAGGGGGGATTTAATAGTGGAAAAAGAGGATATGGTTTTTTGTGTCGGTCTTCACGGTGGAGGACACAAACAGCTTACCGAATATTAACGATCGAGGGTTGGTAGGAGGTGAGGTCCTTAATACAATTACTGTTACTAAAGAGGTAGTGCTTGGTAGACAAGTCCACGGGCCCGGATGGAATACACCCCAGGGTACTGAAGGAAATGGCAGAAGTAATAGCAGATGCGTTGGTGGTTATTTATCAAAATTCGCTGGACTCTGGGGAAGTGCCGGCTGATTGGAAAACAGCTACTGTTACACCGCTGTTTAAAAAAGTAGACAAAAGGCGGGTAACTACAGGCCAGTTAGCTTAATGTCCATAGTAGGGAAAATGTTGGAATCCATCATTAAAGAAGAAATAGCAGGACACCTGGAAAGGAATGGTTCGATCAAGCAGACGCAGCATGGAGTCGTGAAGGGGAAGTCGTGTTTGACGAACTTACTGGATTTTTATGAAGATGTGACTAGTGCAGTTGACAGAGGAGAACCAGTCGATGTGGTGTTTTTAAATTTTCAGAAGGCGTTCGATAAGGTCCCTCACAAAAAGTTGCTGCAGAAGGTTAGGGTACACGGAGTTGGGGGTAAAGTGTTAGTGTGGGTTGAGGATTGGCTATCTAACTGAAAGCAGAGAGTTGGAATAAATGGGTGCTTTTCTGGTCGGCAGTTGGAGACTAGTGGAGTGCCACAGGGATCGGTGCTGGGGCCTCAACTGTTTACCATTTGTATAGACGATCTGGAGAAGGGGACTGAGTGTAGGGTAACAAAGTTTGCTGATGATGCAAAGATGAGTGGAAAAGCGAATTGCGTGGAGGATGCAGAAAATCTGCAGAGAGATTTGAATAGGCTAAGTGAGTGGGTGAGGATCTGGCAGATGGAGGGCTTCTGGAAGGTCTTGCTGCAACTGTACAAGGCACTGGTCAGGCAGCAACTAGAGTACTGTGTGCAATTTTGGTCCCCTTATTTGTGAAAGGATATATTGGCCTTGGAGGGAGTACAGAGAAGGTTCACCAGGTTGACACTGGAGATGAGGGGGTTAGCTTATGAGGCGAGATTGTGTAGATTGGGCCTGTACTCGTTGGAGTTTAGAAGGCTGAGGGGTGATCTTATGGAGACATATAGTGAAGAGGCTAGATAAGATAGAGGTAGAGAGATTCTTTCCACTTAGAAAGGAATCCAGAACTAGAGGGCAGAGCCTCAAAATAAGTTGCGGGGGGTCAGTTTAGAACAGAGTTGAGGAGGAACTTCTTCTCGCAGAGGGTAGTGAACCTCTGGAATTCTCTGCCCATTGAAGTGATGGGAGGCTACCTCGTTGAATATGTTTAAGTCATGGATAGATAGATTTCTGATCGATAAGGGAATTAAGAGTTATGGGGAGCAGGCGGGTAAGTGGAACTGATCCACGTCAGATCAGCCATGATCTTATTAAATGGCTGGGCAGGCTTGAGGGGCTAGATGGCCTACTCCTGCTCCTATTTCTAATGTTCTTGAGTTCCATGCCATTATGGAGTCTCGAGGAGGAAAGTACTGATTTAAAAATAAATATGAGGTGTCTGGTTGACACTGCAAGTGCACAAAATGACAGCTCTTGGAATTAGATTTTGTAAATTGATTAAACAGTTCACTAAAAATCAAACTTGTAAATTCTTAAAATATTCAATCTCAGAATACCCAAGACTCTGAAGCAGTCAGTGGAAATAAGTGGTGACAAAGTGCTTGTATTTTGGTGAAGACCAAAATTAGCTGGTATATCATCTCTCCTACATATGACAAGCAACAAGCATATTAGATGGTGAATTCTGAGTTCAGAAACATGGTGTTGGGTATATGGACTATGCCAATCATCACAGCATTTGTTTTCCTTTCCCCTGTTTACAGAATGAGGGAAAATGAGACACTGGCAATAGAGTAACTATAATAGCCCTCTGTTTCAGCCTTATTATTTTTCCTAGGCCCAACCATCACCAATTGTTTAATCAATGACCTTCCCTCTAACATGGGATGGGTTGGATGGGGTTGAGAGTTCTGTCAACCACAGTGGATGAAAAACCACATTGAGGAAGAAGGAAGACATAACGGCAACACTATTTTAGAAAGTAGCATCATCAGAACAGATGCAGCGGAGGTAAAGAAACTGAGAGAATGGGATGGAGTCCTTTATAGGATGTGGGATGTGAAGAGCTGTAGTCAAGGTAGTTGTGGGAGTCAGTGGTCTTGTAATGGATACCGGTGGACAGTTTATTACAATAAGAAGTCTCACAATACCAGGTTAAAGTCCAACAGGTTTATTTGTTAGCACAAGCTTTTGGAGTACTGCCCCTTCATCAGGTGAGTGGGAGTTGTGTTCACAAACAGGGCATATATAAACACAAACTCAATTTACAAGATAATGGTTGGAATATGAGTCTTTACAGGTAATCAAGTCTTAAAGGTATGGACAATGTGAGTGGAGAGAGGTTTAAGCACACATTAAAGAGATGTGTATTGTCTTCAGCCAATGAGATTTTGCAAGCCCAGGCAAATCGTGGCAGTTACAGATAGTGTGACATGAACCCAAGATCCCAGTTGAGGCCATCCTCATGTATGTGAAACTTGGCTATCAGTTTCTGCTCAGCAATTTCTGCATTGCGTGTCGTGAAGGCCACCTTGGAGAACGCTTACCCGAAGATCAGAGACTGAATGCCTGTGACTGCTGAAGTGTTCCCCAACAGGAAGAGAATACTCCTGCCTCATGATTGTCGTAGCATCTGCATGGTCTCCCCAATGTACCATGCCTCGGGACATCCTTTCCTACAGCATATCAGGTAGACAATGTTGGCCGAGTCGCAAGAGTATGTACCGTGTACCCGGTGGATGGTGTTCTCACGTGAGATGATGCATCCATGTCGATGATCCAGCATGCCTTGCAGAGGTTGCTGTGGCAGGGTTGTGTGGTGTCATGGTCACTGTTCTCCTGAAAGCTGGGTAGTTTGCTGCAGACGATGGTCTGTTTGAGGTTGTGCAGTTGTTTGAAGGCAAGGAGTGGGGATGGCCTTGATGCCAAGGAAATTGGAAGCCATATTGATAAATTTTTCCAGGTCCAAATAAGATAAAGGAGTTATGGGCAGGGGTCGTAGTAGGACTGGGACAAGGAATGCTTCATATAACCTATAAAGACACGCACATAACTGGGACTCATGCAGGTGTCTATAGCTGCACCTTTTGTTTGGAGGAAATGATGCGTGTTTAAAGAGGAGAGTGGTGGTGGATGGGGATTATTCGGACCACTGTTTGAGGAAGAAGCAAAGAGCTTTGGGAAATGGAGGTGTAAAGGGATTGGGCACCCATGGTGAGGAGGAAGCATTTGGGTCAGGGAAGCGGAAATTGTTGATATGGCATAGGGCATCGAGGAATCCGCGGATATTGGTGGGAAGGGACTGGACAAGAGGAGAGAGAATGAAAGAACTGGTACAGATATGATAGACTGACTGACTTTCTATACTGTATCATTCTCTGATTGCAAGTCTTAATAACCCATGTTAAAGAAACAGGAATATGATCACTTTTCAAAGTTTTTACTAAAGCGTGATATTAAAGGTTGCACAGGACATCCAGCATTGACCAAGTAAAAAGGAAAGACACCAGCCCTTGCTATTCATGTCTGTTATACTCTCAATCCACCGCAGCTTTTTTAATACATTTAGCTGCTAACTGTAATACATACATGTTCTGTTTCAGGAAACTTTGCCAGGGTTTAAATGGATTGGAAATCGAATTGATGAGCTCCTGCAAAGTGGGAAAGAAGTGCTCTTTTCATTTGAAGAATCCATTGGTATGCAATGCTCTGTACTTTTCTCTCTCTTCTGGTTTGGCCTTATGTTAGAGGGAAGACTCATTGTTTCCAGACTTGCTGCAATTAAATACAAGTGAGTTAGAAGGCTAGGATGCATAGAATCCCTACAGTACAGAAAGAGTCATTCAGCCCATCGAGTCTGTACTGATCACTATCCCACCCAGGCCCTATTCCCCCCAGGCCCTATCCCCATAACCCCATGCATTTACCCTAGCTAGTCCCCCTTACACTAAGGGGCAATTTAGCATGGCCAATCCACCTAATCCGCACATCTTTAGAGTATGAGGAGAACCCGGAGGAAACCCACAGAGATACGGGGTGAATGTGCAGACTCCGCACAGATAGTGACCCAAGCCAGAATCGAACCTGGGTCCCTGACGCTGTGAAGCAGCAGTGCTAACCACTGTGCCACCGTGCCACCCCACATTCAGTTCTGCAGAAGCAATCATGTGCAAAAGAAGAGATATTATAAACAGCAGCTAAGCTTCAGGATTATGTCACTGCCGTGAAAGTGCTGCTGACCATTATAAATGTATGTGGTCTGACTGAAAATTTTTGCATTTAAACTCATCCCTTGCCCCTATGCATGTGCCCCTTGCCTCCACATCAGTAAGGATGAGGGGTTCCCTTCCCTAAAGGACATTATTCCTTTACAAAAACTGAAGATGCTGGAAAATCTCAGCAGGTCTGACAACATCTGTAGAAAGAAGAGAGCCAATGTTTCGAGTCAGGGTGACCCTTCATCAGACTTTTTTTTAAGGTGCAGGTCTCTGGCGAAGGGTCATCTAGACTCAACATTGGCTCTATTCTCTCTCCACTGATGCTGTCAGACCTGCTGAGATTTTTCAGCATTTTCTGTTCTTGTTTCAGATTCCAACATCCACAGTATTTTGCTGTTATTACTTTACATTCAGGTTCACTCGAGTACAATTCATGAGAGGGCGCAGGAGGAGATGGACCTCAGTATATATCTGCATAAATTATTGAAAGTGGCAGGACAGGTTGAGAGAACAGTTAATAAGTCGTACAATTTCCTAGGCTTTATTAATAGAGGCATAGAGTGCAAGAGCAAGGAGATTATTTTAAATTTGTTTAAAAATTGGGTTGTCCTCAGCTGGAGTACTGCTTCCAGTTTGGAACTGTTTTCCTTGGCGGGTAGAAGGTTAAAAGGCAAATTGATAGAGGTGTCCAAAATAATGAGGGATCTGGACACTGTAGATGGGAGAAACTGTTCCCACTGATGGAAGGATCTAGAACTAGAGGCCATAGATTTAAGGTAATTGGCAAAAGAAGCAATGGAGACTTGAGGAAAGATTTTACACTCAGTGAATAGTTAAGAAATAGAATGCCCTCCCTAAGATTTTAGTGGAGATGGATTCAACTAAGGCTTTCAAGAGACAATTAGATTATTACAGTATCTGAAAAGGCCATGATGTGGAGTTGGACTGGGGTGGGCACAGTAAGTAGTCTCACAACACCAGGTTAAAGTCCAACAGGTTTATTTGGTAGCACGAGCGTTCGGTGCACTGCTCCTTCATCAGGTAGCTCGTGCTACCAAATAAACCTGTTGGACTTTAACTTGGTGTTGTGAGACTACTAACAGTATCTGAAAAGGAGGAGTGTGCAGGGTTGCAGAAATGCAGGAAACGGCACTAGGTAAATTGCTCATTGAGATCTGGAGCCAACACAATGGGCAGAAAGGTCTAACAATTCTGAGATGCAGTGATTACTTAGGGTTTTACAAAAATCAAATAGCTTTGTGGCCACTTTTACTGATTCCAGCTTTTTATTTCTAATTTTTAAAAACTAAATTTAAATTCAATGATCAAACATGGTGGGAATTGAACTTGATTGTCTGTGGATTATTAGTCCATTAACATAAGCGTCACACTACTGTACCATTAAATGTCAGATATAGATAAACAATTATGAAATAATAACGTCCCTTTCAGAGCTTTTAATGTCATTGATGTTGGACGTAGAATGTAATGTGATGATACTGTGCTTTTAAGAAATGTATTTTAATCATATTTCCTTGCAGGTTTTTTTCAAGCAGCTCTCAGCATTTTATTTTGGCATTGTTTTGTCTGTAACCGCTGTCCTGTGAAGGTCACTGAAGCAACAAAATAGACATAATGTGTATTTTTAATCTGGCCTAATGCAGTGACCTGGATTTTATGATTCTTTTGGAATTGCTTGATGGAGCATAGTTGACAGGTCAGGGGATGCCTGGGGACAGTTTTTCCTTCAAAGTCCAAGGTTTTAGTTACATTTTTCTCAGGTGTGTTTGGACATGATACAGAAAGCACTGTCTCTTATTTCTCCTCTCTCCAGAGTTGGAAAATTCTGCTGTCTGTGAGTTGCTGTTAGAAACTGGTGGAGGCAGACAGTGTCTCTGTCTCCCTTCAAGTGTTTTTGAAAGGTCCCAGAACTGGGAAGCCTCAGGGTTTTAATCCAGTGTTCAAAGGACCAATTCGCAGCAGGTGTTTAAAAAGCTGCAAAATCTAGCGTAACGTGAGCGCACTTGCTTTTTGTGCCAAGTCTAGAATGGGGTGTATGTTTGTGGGATTTGATTTTTGAAATTGGTAGAAGTTATGCTCAGTGTTTTTATATTTTAACTATGATCTTAAATAAACTTTGTTTGATAGAGGCTTCCTGGTGGGTCACCTAAATCATACCTGTAGTGAAACACCTTATGCTCACCAATGCCAAATTCTGGCCTTGATCTTGACAGTAAGCCTAGCTCAGATGAGCAATTCTTCATTCCTATTCATAGCAAGTTTACAGCATAGAAACAGGCCCTTTGGCTCAACTTGTCCATACTGCTCAGTTCTTACCATTAAACTAGTTCTAATTGCCACATTTGGCCTATATTACTCTATACCAATCTACCCATCCATGTAAATGTCTAAATGCTTTTTGAAAGACAAAATAGTGCTCGCCTCGGCTACTATCTCTGGCAGCTCACTCCAGACACACACCACCCTCTGTGTGAAAAAATTGCCTCTCTGGACTCTTTTGTATCTCTCCCATCTCACCTTAAACCTATGCTGTATAGTTTCAGACTCCCCTACCTTTGGGAAAAGATGCAGACTGTCTACTTTATCTATATCTCTCATTATTTTATAGACCTCTTTAAGATCACCCCTAAGTTTCCTATGCTCCAGGGAAAAAAATCCCAGTCTATCCAGCCTCTCTCCATATAACTTAAACCATCAAGTCCCGGTAGCATTCTAATAAATCTTTTTTGCACTCTTTCTAATTTAATAATATCCTTTCTATAATAAGGCGACCAGAACTGTACAAATATTCCAAGTGTGGCCTTACCAATGTCTTGTACAACTTCAACAAGGTGTCCCAACTCCTGTATTCAACGTTCTGAACAATGAAACCAAGCATGCCAAATGCTTTCTTCACCATCTTGTCCACCTATGACTCCAATTTCAAGGAGTCACAGATGAACAAGGTGAATGTTGCCAATGTTGTTCCTTTGTTTAAGGAGGGTAGCAAGAATAATTCAAGTAATTACAGGCCAGTAAGCCTTACATCAGTAGTAGGGAAATTACTGGAGAGGATTCTTTGAGACAGGATTTATTCCCGTTTGGAAATAACAGGACGTATTAGTGAGAGGCAACATAGTTTTGGGAAGTGATGGTCATGTCTCACTAACTTGATCAAGTTTTTTGAGGAAGTGACGAAGATGATTGAGGACAGGGCAGTAGATCATGTCTACATGGACTTCAGTAAGGCGTTTGACAAGGTCTGTCATGGTGGACTGGTACAGAAGGTGAAGTCGCATGGGATCAGAGGTGAGCTGACAAGGTGGATACTAAACTGACTTGGTCAAAGAAGACAGAGGATAGCAGTGGAACGGTACATTTCTGAATGGAGAGCTGTGACAAGTGGCGTTCCTCAGGGATCAGTGCTGGGGCCTTTGCAATATATATGTAAATGATTTAGAGGAAAATGTAACTATTAAGTTTGTGGATAACACAAAGGTTGGTGGATTTGCAAATAGCGATGAGGACCATCAGAGGATACAGCAGGATATAGATCAGTTGGAGACTTGGGCAGAGAGGTGGCAGATGGAGTTTAATCTAGACAAATGTGAGGTAATGCATCGGAAGGTCCAATACAGATAGGAAATATTCAGTAAATGGCAGAACCCTTAAGAGTATTGATAGGCAAAGGGATCTGGGTGTATAGGTACACAGATCACTGAAAGTGGCAATGCAGGTGGAGAAGGTAGTCAAGAAGGCATATGACATGTTTGCCTTCTTCAGCTGGGGCATTGAGTTTAAAAATTGGCAAGCAATGTTGCAGCTTTATAGAACCTTAGTTAGGCTGCAGCTGGAATATGGTGTTCAATTCTGGAGAGGGAACAGAAAAGATTTACCAGGAAGTTGCCTGGTTTGGAGGGCATCAGCTATGAGGAGAGGTTGGAGAAACTTGGTTTGTTCTCACTGGAACGACAGAGGTTGAAGGGTGACCTGATAGAAGTCTACAAGATTGAGAGGCAAGGCCAGAGTGGATAGTCAAAAACTTTCTCCCAGGGTGGAAAAGTCAATTACTAGGGGGCGTAGGTTTAAGGTACGAGGGGCAAGGTTTAAAGGAGATACACGAGGCAGATTTTTTACACAGAGGGTGGTGGGTGCTTGGAACTCTTTGCCAGGGGAGTTAGTGGAAGCAGATATGATAGTGACTTTTAAAGGGAATCTTGACAAATACATGAATGGGATGGGAATAGAGGGATATGGTCTCGGGAAGGGTAGGGAGTTTTAGTTAAGGCGGGCAACATCTTTGGTGCAGGTTTGGAGGGCCGAAGGACCTGTTCCTGTGCTGTAATTTTCTTTGTTCTTCGAGCTATGAACCTGTACCCCTAGATCTCTTTGTTCTATAAATTTCCTCAATGCCTGATCATTAATTGAGTTAGTCCTGCCCTGATTCGATCTACGAAAATGCATCACCTCGCATTTATCTAAATTAAACTCCATCTGCCATTCATCAGTCCATTGGCCCAATCGATCAAGATCCATTTGCAATTCTAGATAACCTTCTTCACTGTCCATCATGCCACCAATCTTGGTGTCATCTGCAAACTTACTAACCATGCCTCCTAAATTCTCATCCAAATCATGAATATAAAAGACAAGTAACAGTGGACCCAGCTCCGATCTTTGAGGCACATCGCTGGTCATAGGCCTCCAGCTGAAAAACAACCCTCTACAACCATCCTCTGTCTTCTGTCATCAAGCTAATTTTGCTTCCAATTGGCTACCTCACCCAGGATCCCATGAGATTTAACCTTGTGCAACAACCTACTAGGCAGTACCTTGTCAAAGACCTTGCTAAAGTCCATATGGACAAAGCTGACTGCACTGCCCTCATCTACCTCCTTGAAGGGGTAACCCTTCAAGAAATTCAATCAAATTTCTGAGATATGATTTTCCACTCACAAAGCCATGCTGACTGTTTCTAATCAGATCTTACTTCTCTAAATGCCTGTAGATCCTGTCTCAGAATAACTTATAACAACTTACCCACCACTCACTAACCTGTAGTTCCTGGTCTTTTCCCTGCAGCCCTTCTTAAACAAAAGCACAACATTTGCCACCCTCCAATCTTCAGGCACCTCACCTGTGGTTATTAATGATTCAAATATCTCTGCTTGGGGACTCACAAATTCCTTCCTAGCCTCCCACAACGTCCTGGGATATACTTCTTCAGGTCCCGGGGATTTATCTACCTTGATGCACTTCAAGACTTCCCAACACCACCACCTCTAATTTGGAGACACCTCAAGACATCACAATTTATTTCCCCAAGTTCCCTAACATCTATGCATTTCTCAACAGTAAATACTGAGGAGAAATATTCATTTAGGATCTCGCCCATCTCTTGTGAATCTGCACATAGATGACCTTGTTGATTCTTAAGAGGCCCCACTCTCTCCCTAGTTACTCTTCTGCTTTTTTATGTATTATGTATTTAATCTTGTTGCTTATCATTTAATTTGGATTTATGTACAGGTTGTCAAGTTTAGAATCTTCATGTGTTTGCTATGATTCCACCTAGAATCATAAATGCTTACAGCACGGAAAGAGGCTGTTGGACCACCAGTGGGAACATTTTCTTTCTATATACTCTGTCCACGCCACATATGATTTGAATATCTCTATCAAAGCTCCTCTCAACCTTCTGTCCTTCAAGGAGAACAGCCCCAGCTTCTCCAAACTATCTTCATAATTGTAATTCCTCAACTTGGAGCCATTCTTGTGAATCATTTCTGGCTGCTAATGCCTTCATGTCCTTCCTAAAGCATGGCACCCAGAACTGGACACAGTACTCCAGCTGAGGCTGAAGTAGTGTTTTATATAACTTCTCTACTTTTATACTCTATGCCTTTATTGATAATACCACTTACTTTATTAATCGCACTGTCATCTTCAATGATTTTTGCACAAATATACCCAGGTCCCTGTGCTTCTTCCACCGTCTGTAGAATTAGTTCCTTGTTTCATATTGTCTGTCTGCATTTTTCTGAAAAATGAATAATTTTATTCTTTTCTGCATTAAATTTCATGGGTAGCATTGGCCTGTCACTTTCTCTGATTGTTACTGGACGTGCTTTTTTTCTGCTTTCTCAGCCTGTGTTTCAGATTTGCATCATTCATACTTTTGATAAGTTTTTTTTGCTCTCAATCCCTCAGGATTTCTGTGTGGTACACTGTTGTTTGATAAGGATGGGGTGAGTGCTGCAGTAATAGTGGCAGAAATAGCAGCATATCTGGAAACCAGAGGCCTCACCATAACAGATCAACTGAACAACATTTACAGAACGTGAGTAGTACTTAATTGGTATTGAAGGAATGTGTGCTCTATGACCGAGGCCTTTTTTGTAACTGGGAGTTTTATGGTCCTTGACTCTTATCTGTGGGGGGTCTGCTAAATCAAGATCTGTGGTTTTATTGTGGTCATCCCTGTGTAATTGAGTTTAGCTGTTTGCAGCTTACGTGTTTTGCAAACTTGTGTGGTTATTAACCCTTTCATCAGTTCTTAACACACCTGTCTCTTACCATTTACAGGGTGTGGTGTTGCTGGCTAGACCAGCATTTATTGCCCATTCCAAATTGCCTTTGAGAAGTTAGTGGTGAACTGCCTTCTTGAACCACTGCAATTCCTGAGGTATAGGTACTGACTGTGCTGTGAGGGAAGACGTTCCAGGATCTTGTCCCAGCAACAAAAAAGGAACAGCAATTATGATTTCAAGTTAGAATGGTGAATGACTTAGAGGGGAGCTTCCAGTGATGGTGTTCCCAGGTATCTGCTGCTCTTGTCCTGCTAGAATAGATGATAATAGTCATGGATTTGGCAGGTGCTGCCTAAATTCCTGCAGTGCATCATGTAGATGGTACACACGGCTGCTTTTGTTTATCACTGGTGGAAGGAGTTAATGTTTGTGGAAGGAGTTAATGTTTGTGGAAGGGCTACCAGTCAAGAAGGCTGTTTTGCCCTGGATGATGGTGAGTTGAGTGTTGCTGGAGCTGCACTCATCCAGGCAAGTGAAGAGTATTCTATCATAGTCCTGACTTGTGCCTTGTAGATTGTGGATAGGGTTTGGGGAGTCATGAGGTGAGTTACTCACTAAAGGAGTCCTAGCCTTTGACCTGCATGGGGGGGGGGGGTCTTTTCGGGTCAAACCAAGTAAACAAACTCAGATTACATTAGGACAAGAAAAAGGGGGCGGCTCCCCAAAAGGAGGGGGAAACGGCCCGAACAGAAACAAAAAGTACAAAGGAAACTTAAGACACGTCAAATCAAAATGTGATTGTCAGGGTCTATAACACACCTCAGCCCCTGCGGTGCCCAACGGGCACGGAAGGCGCCGACTGTGCCCACAGACACCGCATGCTCCCTCTCCAGGGACACCCGGCTGCGAACGTAGCCGCGGTAGAGGGGCAGACAGTCGGGACAGATGGCCCCCCCCCGATCGCCTGCTGCCTGGACCTGTTGATGGCGCGTCTCGCCAGGCCCGGGAGCAGGTTCACGAGGAGATCGGCTTCCTTACCCTCCCCTCTCCGCACTGGGTATCTGACCTGCTTGGGTAATCAGAGTATTTATATAGCATTATAGAATCCTGCAGTGCAAAAGAAGGCCATTTGGCCCATTAAATCTGCACCAATCTCTGATAGAACATCTTATCCAGGCTCTATCACCATAACTTCATGTATTTATCCTGCTAATCCCCCTAACCTACACATCTTGGAACACCTAAGGAGCAATTTAGCATGGCCAATCAACCTAACCTGCGCATCTTTTGATTGTGAGAGGAAACCAGAGCACCCAAAGGAAACCTGTGCAGACATGGGGAGAATGTGCAAACTCTTCAGTCACCTAAAGTTGGAATTGAACCCAGATCCCTGACGCTCTGAGGCAGCAGTGCTAACACAGTGCCGTCCAGTTCTGTTTCAGATCAATGGTAACCTGCATGATATAAATAGTGGGGGATTCAGTAATGGTAATGCTACGGAATTTCAAGGCGTGATGGTTAGGTACCCTTTTAATGAAGATAGTCATTACCTGCACTTGTGTGGTGTGAATGTTACTTGCCACTTGTCAGCCCAGGCCCAGATGTTGTCCTGGTCTTACTGTATTTGGGGCACGGACAGCTTCAATATCTGGGTAGTGATGGACATTGTGTAGTCATCAGCGAACATCCCCACTTCTGTCCATACAATGGAAGGAAGATCTGATGAAGCAGCCAAAGATGTTTGGGCCAAGGACTGGTTTGTCTGTTGCCTTCACACTACATTGCTTTTGGAAACTCTGGCCTTTCATTCCAGCACCAACCCAGACTGATAGGATGAATGTTCTTCTGTCTGCTGGCTAGAAGGATCCCACCTGAAATAAGTGGGGTTCAATTTCCAGTGCAACGCAGCTGCACTGTTAAATCTTCCTTGGGTTCAACAATGATTTGTGCTGAAGTATGCTGGTTTGGAGAAAGCACCAGATCGAGGGAGGTGAAATATATAACAGCGAGGGAGATAGAATATACAACACTGGTAAAGTAGGAAGTGCTCTGATGGGGATAAAACAGATTCGTATGTAAAGTGGAGAAGGAGCAGGGCTTTTTTTTTTGAGGGTACATATTGTGGATTCTGGATGCCTGTCGTAGAGAGTGTTCCAAACCCAATACCAAAATGAAATCAAGAAAGTGGGTACATAAAAGCTGTTATTACAGGTTTGTTACTTGCACTCTGAAGGCATTTAAGTTGCTAACTGAATGTTGGAATTCGCTGCCCTGTATTTAGGTATGGTTATCACATCTCAAAGACTTCCTACTTTAAATGCTACGACCCTGCTACAATTAAGAAAATATTTGATCGACTTCGAAACTATGAAAAAGAAAGTCAGTATCCGGATCACTGTGGATCATTTGAAATTTTGCACATAAGAGATGTAACTACTGGATACGACAGCAGCCAGCCAAACAGGAAGTCGGTAAGTTTAAACATTGATTTTTCCTTCACCTATGAACTGTTTAAAAGCAGGAATTTAAATTAGCATTAAATTGTTCAAGATAGGATGGCACATAATCCCAAAGGCCCAGGATGACATTGAGCTACAGTTCCATTGGTACTGGCAGCTCGATGGTACCTTACATTTGTATGAATTTAAATCAGCGAGACGAGAGATCTCTAGAATGATGTGAATGTTTTACTTTGTTTTTAGCCTGGTATACTTCATTAATTTTACTAAATCATGGCAATAACAGAATGGATTGCTAGCTAGCTACGAAACAAAAAATGGGGGAAATGGCAGAAGGAGGGCAGTGGTGTTCTACAAGTTTCACTGCTGGGACCAAGCTCATTATTAAGCTTATTTGTTAATGGTTTAAAGTTTACTTATTAGTGTCACAAGTAGCTTTACATTAACAATGAAGTTACTCTGAAAATCCTCTAGTCGCCACACTCTAGCACACGTTTGGGTACACTGAGGGAGAATTTAGCATGATCGATGCACCTAACCAGCACATCTTTGGGCTGTGGGAGGAATATGGAGCACCCATAGGGAACCCATGGGTAGAACGTACAAACTCCAGAGAGACAGTGACCCAAGCTGAATATCAAACCCAGGTCCCTGGTGCTGTTAGGCAGCAGTGCTAACCACTATGCCACCATGCCGCTCCTTTGACTTTGGAAACAAAAACATAATGTGTAATTTACATCACATGATGGGTCCAGCAGTTGATAGGCAACACCAACGAGGGCTTCGATTAAAAATACTCATTACTAAACTTGCAGAATAATTGTGAGGGGATTATGTTTTGGTCAAAATAACAAAGAGGTCACATATTCTGTGAAAAATAAGTATCTTAAAGGAGCAAAGGGATTTGGGAGTGCAAATGGACAAATCATTAGAAGTGATGAAGCACGTTAATAAGGATGTTTTAAAAGCAAACTAACACTGCTTTCAGGATGGTACGGAAAAGTAGCCTTGATTGGACCACACAAATGTACTGTTCTTCTTGCCATAGAAAGAATACAGAAGGACTGGGAAGGATTGAGAAAAGATTTTTGAGGATAAAACCAGAACTACAAGGTCAGGAAAGATTGGAACAGATTAAGTCTGCTATTTTCCCTTTTTAAAGTGAAAGCTGTGAGGGTGACCTAATAGCGGTTTTAAAAGTTATGACAGTTTTTGATAGAATGGAAAGGTTTAAAAATCAACAAAGAATGACTAAGAAGTTGATAAAGAAAGGAAGGATAGACTATGAAGCTAAACTAGCACTAAATATAAAAAAGGACAGTAAGAGTTTTTACAAATATATAAAGAGGAGGAGGCTGGCTAGGGTGAATGTTGGACCCTTAGAGGATGAAGGGGGGATTTAGTGGTGGGAGATGAGGAAATGGCTGAGGCTTTAAATAAATTTTTTGCCTCGGTCTTCACGGAGAAGGACGCGAATAGTTTGCCGGATATTAAAAATAGAAGGATAGTAGGAGTTGAGGGCCTGAATGCGATTACTGTCACTAGAGAGGTAGTGCTTGATAGACTAACGGGACTGATGGTGGACAAGTCCCCAGGACCGGATGGAATGCATCCCAGGGTTCTGAAGGAAATGGCAGAGGTGATAGTGGATGCCTTAGTGATTATTTACCAAAATTCGCTGGATTCCGGGGACGTGCCGGAAGATTGGAAAACGGCTAATGTTATGCCGCTGTTTAAAAAAGGTAGCAGACAAAAGGCAGGTAATTATATGCCGGTTAGTTTAACGTCTGTAGTTGGAAAAATGCTTGAATCTGTCATCAAAGAAGAAATAGCGAGGCACCTGGAAAGGAAAGGTTTGATAGAACAGATGCAGCACAGATTCGTTAAGGGGAGGTTGTGTTTGACGAATTTATTGGATATCTATGAGGATGTGATTAGTGCGGTAGACAGAGGGGAACCGGTGGATGTGGTGTTTTTAGATTTTCAAAAGGCCTTTGATAAGGTGCCTCACAAAAGGCTGCTACAGATGGTTAGGGTGCATGGAGTTGGGGGTAAGGTGTTAGCATGGATAGAGGATTAGTTGTCTAATAGGAGGCAGAGAGTTGGTATCAATGGGTGCTATTCTGATTGGCAGTTGGTGACTAGTGGAGTGCCGCAGGGATCGGTGCTGGGGCCTCAACTATTTACCATTTATATAAATGATCTGGAGGAGGGGGCTGAGTGTAGGGTGACGAAATTTGCTGATGACACGAAGATGAGTGGCAAAGCAAATTGCGTGGAGGGTGTGGAAAGTCTGCAGAGGGATCTGGATAGGCTGAGCGAATGGGTGAGGACCTGGCAGATGGAGTACAATGTTAGCAAGTGTGAGGTTATCCACTTTGGCAGAAATGATAGTTGGAGGGATTACTATTTAAAGGGTGAAAAGCTGCAGCATGCTACGGTGCAGAGGGACCTGGGGGTCCTTGTGCATGAGTCGCAAAAACCCAGTCTGCAGGTGCAGCAGGTGATCAAGAAGGCGAATGGAATGCTGGCCTTTATAGCGAGGGGGATAGAATATAAAAGCAGGGAGGTCTTGCTGCAACTGTACAGGGCACTGGTGAGGCCACAGCTGGAGTACTGTGTGCAGTTTTGGTCGCCGCGCTTGCGCAAGGATATTTTGGCCTTGGAGGGAGTGCAGAGGATGTTCGCTAGGCTGATACCAGAGATGAGGGGGTTGGACTATGAAGAGAGACTAAACAGACTGGTTCTGTACTCGTTGGAGTTTAGAAGGATGAGGGGGGGATCTTATAGAGACGTATAAGATAATGAAGGGGATGGATAGAGTAGAGGTAGAGAGATTCTTCCCGCTTAGAAAGGATAGCAGGACTAGAGGGCACAGCCTCAAGATAAGTGGGGGTGCAGTTTAGATCGGAGTTGAGGAGGAACTTCTTCACTCAAAGGGTGGTGAATCTCTGGAATTCTCTGCCCGTTGAAGTGGTGGAGGCTACCTCGCTAAATATATTTAAGTCACGGGTAGATAGGTTTTTGACAGACAGGGGAATTAAGGGTTATGGGGAGAAAGCGGGAAAGTGGAACTAATCCACTTCAGATCAGCCATGATCTTACTGAATGGCGGGGCAGGCTCGAAGGGCTAGATGGCCTACTCCTGCTCCTATTTCTTATGTTCTTATAAGTGTGTTTCTAATGTGAGAAACTGCAATAGGCCATCAATATAAGATAATCACCAAGAAATCTTGGTCTCCTTCTGATGCCAGTGTTCAGCCAATATGGTTCACACCATGTGAAATCAAGAAATGGCTGGAGATAATAGATCCTGCAAAATCTATGGACCCTGGCAATATTCTGGCAATAGTACTGAAGACTTGCTGCGTCCCTAGACAAGCTGTTCCAGTACAGCTACAACATCAGCATCTTCCCAGCAATGTGAAAAATTGTCCAAGGTATGTCCTTGCACACAAGAAACAGGACAAATCCAAACTGGCCAATCACCGCCCTATCAGTTCACTCTCGATTGTCAGTAAGATGATGGAAGGGGTCATCAACAGTGCTATCATGCAGCACTTACTCAGCAATAACTGATGCTCAGTTTGGATTCTGCCAAGGTCACTCAGTTCCTGACCTCATTATAACCATGATTCACACATGGACAGAAGAGCTAAAGTCAAGAGGTAAAGTGTGAGTGACTGCCCTTGACATCAAGGCAGCATTTGACTAAGTATAGAACAAAATTGCTCTGGCAAAATTGGAATCTATGGGAATCAGAGGGAAAACTCCATTTGTTGGTGTCATACCAAGCAGAAAGGAAGATGGTTGTCATTGTTACAGGTCAATCATGTCAGTTCCAGGACTCTCTGCAGAAGTTCCTTAGGACCATCTTCACCTTCCTTCCATCATAAGATCAGAGATAGGGATTGTGCATTCATCAGCAAATATGTTAGCACCATTCATGACTTGTCAGATACTGAAGCAGCCCATGCCCAAATATAAAAAAGCCTCTGAAATATCCATGCTTGGGCTGACAAGCAACAAATAACATTCATACCACATATGTGCCAAGCAATGACCATCTCCAAGATGAGAGAATCTAACCAATACCCCTTGACATTCAATGGCATTATCATTGCTGAATATCCCAGTATCAACATCCTGGGGTTCCACTGACCAGAAACTTAAATGGACTAGCCCTGTAAGTACTGTGGTTATCAGAGCAGGTCACAAACTAGGAGTCCTGCAGCGAGTATGAGTGCAGCTCCAACAATATTCAAGAACCTTGACTCAATCCAAGACAAAGCAGACCACTGGATTGGCACCACATTCACTCCCTCCACCACCGATGCACGGTGGTAGCAGTGTGTACCATCTAGAAGATGCATTGTAAGAACTCCACAAGTCTCCTTAGGCAGCACCTTCAGCCCATGGCTGCTACTATCTAGAAGAACAAGGACAGCAGATATGTGGGAATGCCCCTAACAGCACTGTCAGAGTTCCTACACTATGTGAACTGTAGCAGTTCAATAAGTTTACCTCGCCATCTCCTCTCAAGAGCAAATAGGAATGGGCAATACCCACATCCTGTGAACAAATACTTTTAAAAATCCAATGGAGAATGTAGAACAAAGCTCTTTTGGTAAAGAGTAGTTAGAATGTGGCAGATAATATAATATATAAATATATAATATATATAATATATATATTATATATATAATATATAATAAATATAATATATATATAAATAGATAATAAATATATAAAAAGGAAGAGGCTGGCTAGGGTGAATGTTGGTCCTTTAGAGGATAAGAAAGGGGACCTAGTGGTAGGGGATGGGGATATGGCTAAGGTATTGAATAACTTTTTTGTTTCTGTCTTCACGGAGGAGGACGTGAATAATTTGCCGGGTGTTAGCGATGGAAAGGTGGTAGGACTGGAGGGTCTTAATGACATTACTGTTACTAGAGAGGCGGTGCTCGACAGGCTGGAGGGGCTGATTGTGGACAAGTCGCCAGGACCGGATAGAATGCATCCGCGGGTTCTGAAAGAAATGGCAGAGGTGATAGTGGATGCCTTGGTGGTTATTTTCCAGACGTCGCTGGATTCCGGGGAAGTGCCGGATGATTGGAAAACGGCTAATGTTACGCCGTTGTTTAAGAAGGGTGCCAGGCAAAAGGCGGGGAATTATAGGCCGGTTAGTTTAACGTCTGTGGTAGGTAAAATGTTAGAATCTGTCATTAAGGAGGAAATTGCGAGGCATCTTGAAGGGAATTGCTTGATAGAGCAGACGCAGCACGGTTTCATTAAAGGGAAGTCGTGTCTGACAAATTTACTGGAGTTCTATGAGGATGTGTCTAGGGTGGTGGATAGAGGAGAGCTGGTGGATGTGGTCTTTCTAGATTTTCAGAAGGCATTTGACAAAGTGCCTCACAAGAGGTTATTGCAGAAGGTCGAGGGACATGGAGTTGGGGGTAGGGTGTTAGCGTGGATAGATGATTGGTTGTCAAATAGGAGGCAGAGAGTGGGGGTCAACGGGTGCTATTCGGATTGGCGGATGGTGACTAGTGGAGTGCCCCAGGGGTCGGTGCTGGGGCCTCAGCTTTTTACCATTTATATAGATGATCTGGAGGAGGGAACCGAGTGTAGAGTGTCGAAATTTGCTGATGACACCAAGATTGGGGGAATGGCAAATTGTGCGGAGGGTGTGGAGAGTCTGCAGAAGGATCTATATAGGCTGGGCAAATGGGCCAGGAAATGGCAAATGGAATTTAATGTTGGCAAGTGTGAGGTGGTCCACTTTGGTAGGAAGAATGGTAGGAAGGACTATTACTTACGGGGCGAAAAACTGCAGCAGGCGACAGTGCAGAGGGACCTCGGGGTCCTTGTGCATGAGTCACAAAAACCCAGCTTGCAGGTGCAGCAGGTGGTCAGGAAGGCAAATGGGATGCTGGCCTTCATAGCGAAAGGGATTAAATATAAAAGTAGGGAGGTCTTGCTGCGGCTATATAGGGCATTGGTGAGGCCGCAGCTGGAGTACTGTGTGCAGTTTTGGGCGCCGCACCTGCGCAAAGATATTTTGGCCTTGGAGGGAGTGCAGAGGAGGTTTACTAGGCTGATACCGGAGTTGAGGGGGTTGAGCTATGAGGAGAGGCTGAATAAACTGGGCTTGTACTCATTAGAGTTTAGAAGAATGAGGGGAGATCTCATTGAGACGTATAAGATGATGAATGGGATGGATAGGATAGAGGTGGAAAGACTCTTCCCGCTCAAAAAAGACAGTAGGACTAAGGGGCACAGCCTCAAGATAAAAGGGGGGCGGTTTAGAACGGAGTTGAGGAGGAACTTCTTCACTCAAAGGGTGGTGAATCTCTGGAATTCTCTGCCCGTTGAAGTGGTGGAGGCTGCCTCGCTAAATATTTTTAAGACGCGGGTTGATGGGTTTTTGATAAGAGAGGGGATTAAGGGTTATGGGGAGAGGGCGGGAAAGTGGAACTGAGCAGCGACAGATCAGCCATGATCTTATTGAATGGTGGGGCAGGCTCGAAGGGCTGGATGGCCTACTCCTGCTCCTATTTCTTATGTTCTTATGTTCTTATAATCTGGATTCATTTAAGGGGAGGGATAGAGGAAGGGGGATCAGAATTAGGCTGTTAAAGAGAGGAAAGAAAGGATGGGAGGAGCTTCAAGTGGAGCATGTGGCCTGTTTCTGTGCCATATCTTATTCTATAAAGTTTATAGATCCCTGGTTCTGCCAAACTAAAAGGTATTCTTTTCCCTATGACAGGTGCTGCCTATAAGTAGAAACAGTCAAATGATCACCTTCACCTTCCTGAATGGGTGCGTGGCCACTCTTCGGGTCAGTGGCACGGAGCCAAAGATCAAATACTACGCTGAGTTCTGTGCACCACCAGGTCAGAGGTTAGTGACACTGTGTTTGTGGTCTTGACTTGATCAGAACGATTGCCCTCATTTTTATTTTCTCATGACTCCCAACATAGGTTAAAATGCTGTATAAAACCTATTGGAATTTCCATAGAATCCCTGCAGTGCAGAAGGAGGCCATTTGGCCCATCGACTTTGCACCGACAACAATCCTACCCAGGTCCTAGCCCTGTAATCCCACATATTTACCTGGCTAATCCCTCTAGCCTACACATCCCAGGATACTAAGGGGCAATTTCGCATAGCCATGCACCTAACCCCCCCCCATCTTTGCACTGTGGGAGGAAACCAGAGCACCCGGAGGAAACCAACTCAGACACTGGGAGAACATGCAAATGGTGACCCAAGCCGGGAAACAAACCCAGGTCTCTGAAGCTGTGAAGCAGCAGTGCTAACCACTGTGCCATGGTGCCAGCAGAGTGGTTAGCACTGCTTCCTCACAATGCCAGGGACCGAGACTCACTTCTGGCTTCAGGTTACTGTGTTAATTCCACCCAGGGATTCTCCCATGTCTGCGTGGGTTTCTTCTAGGCGCTCTGGTTTCCTTCCACAATCCAAAGATGGGTGGTTAGGTGCATTGGCCATGCTAAATTACCCTTGATGTCCTGGAATGAGTAGCTTAGAGGAATTAGTAGGGTAAATATGTGGGGTTACGGGGATAGAGCCAAGGTGGGATTGTTGTCGGTACAGTCTCGATAGTCTAAATGGCCTCCTGCACTGTAGGGACTCTATGATGATTTCCAGGAATGGAGTGATGAGTGTTTACATAAAATTAATCTGATATCCTAAGGGGTTCATTATAAGAATGAAACTGAAAGGGTCCATTCAACCCTTAGCCAATTCTGCCATTCATCTAGATCATGGTTAGTCTTTTGCTCAACTTTAACATCACCATTGATCTAGATCAGTTGAAATGGTTGCCTAATAAAAATCTATTGATCTCAATCTTCAAAATTTCAATTGAGCTCCAGTAGCTGCAACCGATCAAACTGTTTCAAAGCTATTCCCTGATCTTAGCTTCTTTGTCCCCAAGCTCTCATTCCTGTTAAACTGATGAGTCTTTAAAATTATGAAAGTTTTTCATAGGGTAGACATAGAACTGCTGTTTCCACTTGCATCGTTGACCAGAACTAGAAGCCATAAATATAAGCAGCCATTAATAAGTTCACTAGGGAGTCCAGGAGAGTGTGAAACAAAGTTTAACTGAAGTGGATACGTACATTTGAAGGGAAGCTAGATAAGCATGAGGGAGAAAGGAGGATATGTTGATGAAGAGCATGGAAGCCATGGTGGAGCATGAAGACCAGCAAGGACCTATTTGGCTTAGTGGTCTGTTTCTGTGTTATAAATACCGTGAGATGCAAACTTTGATCCCACAACGTAAATCCATAAACTATTTTGGCATTGTCTTCACCACTCCATCATTCTTATCCCAATGGATGTTGGTCCCATTACTGTGAAAATAAGCAATGAAAAGGAAGCAACATGTAACCTGGAGTTAGAGATTCTGCTCCCTTTCCCTTTGGCTAGACAGCTTTTAGTTAGATTTCATGGGCTTTGCATGATCAGAAAAGTTACTTGTGCAGCATAAAATCCAGTTTTCCCCATTCCATCTATGCCAGTTCTCTGCTAAAGCAATCCAAAACTAATCTCACTTCCTCTGTGCACTCTCCTTAATGCTATGTGTCCTGTGCTTCAAATGTTAATATACTTTTCTCTGAGATGATGCAATACTCTCTGTCTCAATCACACCTGTTTTTAAAAATAAATCATATGCTCCATTAATCCAGTGTGAATAAATTTCTCCTATCTCCTCCATGACACACCAGAATATAAAAGTAGTGAAGTGTTGTTTTAAGTTTATTTATTAGTGTCACAGGTAGGCTCAGATTAACACTGCAACGAAGTTACTATGAAAATCCCCTAATTGCCACACTCAGCACCTGTTTGGGTACATTGAGGAAGAATTTTGCATGGTCAATGCACCTAACCCGTACATCTCTCAGATTATGGAAAAAAAACACAGCACCCGGAGGAAACCCACACAGATACGATGAGAACGTGCAAACTCCACACAGACAGTGACCCAAGCTGGGAATTGAACCCGGTCCCTGGTGCTGTGAGGCAGGAGTGCTAACCATTGTGTCACCATGTCACCATCGCTGCTTCTGTACAAAGCATTTCATGAGATCCCACTTAGAATATTGTGTACAGTTTTGGTTCCGTTACTTGAGGAGGGATGTAGTTGCAATAGAGGCAGTTCAGAGGAGGTTCACTGGAATGATTCCAGAAATGAGGTTTTTGACTTGCGAAGAGAGATTAGGGCTATACTCCCTGGAGTTTAGAAGAATGAACAAAAGTCTAATTGAGGTGTACAAAATGATGAGGGGAATTGACAAAGTAGACGTGGAGATGATGTTTCCTCTTGTGGGACAATCTAGAGCAAGAGGCCATAGTTTTAGGATGAGGGGCAGCAGATTTTAAACAGATGAGAAATTATTTCCCTCAAAGGGTCGTGAGTCTGTGGAATTCACTACCCCAGAGTGCGGTGGATGCTAGGACATCGAGTAAGGGCTTGAAGGGCTTTGGTGCACAGGCAAATAAGTGGAGCTGAGGCTGTGATTGTATTATGATTGACAGCCATGACTGTATTATGTCAACGTCAGCATGGATTTACAAAGGGGAAATCATGCTTGACAAATCTATTGGAATTCTTTGAGGATGTAACTAGCAGAGTTGACTGAGGAGAACCAGTGAATGTGGTTTATATAGACTTTAAGAAGGCTTTTGACAGGGTGACAGATTGCTACGTAAAATTAAAGCACCTGATTGCAGGTAATGTCTTGAGATGGATAGAAAGCTGGTTAGCAGATAGGAAGCAATGAGGTAATATAAATGGGTCTTTTTCTGATTGGTAGGCAGTGGCTAATGGGGTACTGCAATGACCTGTGCTGGGACCGTAACTGTTCGCATTATGGGGGTGATTCTCCCAGCTGCTGTGCTGCTGTAGCTCCCGCTGGACACTGCAGCCTCCCCGAGTCCCCCAGCTGAAGATTTTGAGCATCATCAGCTCCATGCCTAAAATCAGTGCAGAGCTGATTTCAATATTTAAATCATGATTTCCATGTCATTAGTGGAAGTTTCTATTAAATGGTGGAGTAGGCTTGAGGGGCTGAATTGCCTAGTCCTGCTCCTAGTTCTTATTCTTTAGTGACCATTTTAAGTGGATCACCCATCCCTCTGCCCACTAGGAGAAATAGTCTCTCTATTTATTGTATCAAAATACCAATTTTAAATCTCTTTTTTTCCTCCAGTGGATATTATCTCTGCTCATAATAATAATCTTCTTCCTTGGTTGAAAAGAAACTAAACTGTACACAATCTGCCTTTACTGTTCTTTTTAATAATGCAGTGCTCAAAGCTGCTCCTAGAACATAGAAAAACTACAGCACAAACAGGCCTTTCAGCCCACAAGTTGTGCCAATCATATCTCTACCTACTAGGCTTACCTATAACCCTCAATCCTACTAAGTCCCATGTACTCATTCGGAAGCCTCTATCGAACCTGCCTCCACCACCATCGCTGGCAGTGTTGTAAGTGTAGCTTAACCATTGAATATTCCAGCATCTGTAATATTTTGCCTTTATCCTTTATTCTTGTAGCCTTTGCTGCTGTTTATTAAAAGTGCTGTTCACCTCTTTATGGTTTTGTCTAACTGGTTTCATGCTTGAGAATTGTATGTTTGAGCCCTGGAGGACAACTTCATATTTTGAGCATATATTCCCAATTCTTTGTGTTTTTCTCCTCTCTATATTGTTTTGCTATTCACGAGCTTGCTCAGGACATGGTCAGGTTTACTGCTTGCATCTAGATTTAAAAGTAATTCCAGTTTGCTTTTTGTTTCCAGTGAGACAGCCTACCTGGTTGAAGAGCTCAACAAACTGATTGATGCAATGGTCAATGACTTCCTCGAGCCAGAGAAGAATTGTCTGATTGCTCGTGTTTAAATTGAGTCTGCAGTAGTAAACTGGTGTGTATGTGTGTGTGTCTCTGTCTGGTTCGGAACAAAGTGTGGAGCAAATGCCACTAGACCTGTTTACACTAAAAAGCTGGAAGGGAAGGTATTAAGGGTTATACAGAACTGATGTGCTTTGTGTGTGACAAAGAACAGCAACTTAAAACCCTGTGACGTTCTTGGAGAACAGCCAGCTTTAATCTGGAGAAGCTGTCTGTCTTGGTGGTTAGGAAGTTCTTGTCATTTTCTGTTACTGGGTGTGTGTTCATTCATTGGATGTAGCTGCTATTGTTTTCTAGAAACTTCAAGCAATCCAGTCCCACTAAATAGCCTGAGAGCAGGTTAATGTAATCAGTTTTTGCATCGCAAATGCCAAACACAACCCTATTATTGTCTCGCTGCGGAGATTAAGCTAAAAGTGCAGATTAATCTGGTACCATTATAAGCAATTAAGTAATGAAAGTTGTTCCATGATGTGATGCTCGGTCCACATGCAGAGAAAAAGATCAGTTTGGAACCCTTGTTTCTTGCTTACTATTTCTTTGATCCTTTTGTGAATTTGCAACAACATTTTACTCTGTAAACTGTAGCAGTGTTTGAATTAGAAATATGTACTGTTCTTCTGTACACGATTCTTAGTAAGACATTTTTTATTGCCTCCATGCCAGACACAGCAAAAGTGACCCTTTCTGCCTGTCTTGTCAAGAACTGTGTGGCCTGTATTTAGTTACTCCCAACAACTATGTCCCAGCAGCAGAACATTGTTGCCTCTTCACATCGTCTGCCTTAACTTTCCATTACTTAAAACAAATTTCACAGCAACTTGGCTGCCCATTAGTGAGAACAGTCAGCCCTTTGCCCAGTCCAAAAACAGATTCTGACTTTGTTTAAACACAAGACTGTGCCCATCTTCCATTTGCTCATGACTTAAACTGATTATGTTACATGTATATAACTATCTCACTGTGGACATAGCCTTTTGTATACCCCAGGATTGTGTAACAGACTTTATCTAGTCTTTAGATGCCATGTAAGAACTAGGACCAGGAGTAGACCATCTGTCCCACCCCCCCCCCCCCCCCCCCCCCCCCCACCAAGCTTGCTCCGCCATTCAATAAGATCATGGCTGATCTTTTTGTGGAATCAGCTCCACTTATCCGCCTGCTCACCATTCCCCTTAATTCCTTTACTGTTCAAAAATGTATCTATCCTATTGCTGGGAGGTCAGCTTGACACTGGCTGGTTAGTTGCTTTGTGCAAGAATGTGGCACTGTAAACAGCAGTGTTGACTCAGTGAACTATTGTTTCTAAAAAGCTGCTTTTTTGTATCTGTTTCCTGCTGTGAAATTGCACGCAAGTGAATGTCTGTGTATGAATAAGTGCATGTATCCATGAGTGCTTGTGTCCTTGTCAGTGGGTGAATGTGTGTCTATACAGTGAAGCTAGTTGTATTTGCAAGTGTGGATAGCTGTTGTGAGGATGTTTTAGTTGAGTGTGGGTGAGATTCTAGTCCTATATTATGTTCATACCTATGTCCACTCGCACATTTTAGGCAGAAGTCTTAACCAAAGGCTTAAAAAAACGCACTTAAAATATTTATTTTATTTAATTTTTTGCATTTGGATGAACTAAGTCTTATTTTGCATTTGAAATATTTTTATTTTACATTCTGCAAAATGGAGATTTCATTCTTCAAAAGGTTAATTTTGTAAACTGTAGTCACCTTTAATGGAAAAGCGAATTGCATTGCCCCACTGTGGTCAAAAACTGTACCTGACTAAAACATAGAGCTCAGAAGTTCCAAGTTTGGCTCCTGTTCTGTGCTAATCCCAAATAGGATAGTGGAAGAGATGTAAAATTGATCTCCAGATTATCCTGCTTCTGTTGGCTATCCATTGACTGCTCATGGAATATGAGCACAGACATCAGGTGAGTACAGGATCAGACTCAGCTGTGATGCACCCATGGCCATCACATAGTTGACATTGGTTATCTTGCATACACAGAATGGCAGATGGTATGATTTCAGCAGATGCATTATGCCAATGAATCTGTTCACAGAGCCAGCATTTTAGTTGAGGGGGAAAATTGGGGAAAGAGAGCAAGTGACCTAAATTGGATAGCTCTTGCAAGAGCTGGCACAGTAGGCTGAATGGCCTCCTTCTGCACTGTGAAAAGGGATAGGGAGGAAGAAACTCAACATGTACTTCAACCAGAGTCTTTTCAGGTTTGTGAATTCAAATCGTGCGCAATCTGGAAGCGGACACTTGCAATCAGCTGTAAAATTACATAGAAACATAGAAAATAGAAGCAGGAGTAGGCCATTTAGCCCTTTGAGCCTGCTTCATCATTCATTATGATCATGGCTGATCATCAAATTCAGTATCCAGATCCTGCCTTCCACCCCCATAATCTTTGATCCCTTAAGCTCCAATAGCTATCTATATCTAATTTTTTCTTGAAATTCACAACATTTTGGCCTCAATTACTTTCTGTGGTAGTGAATTCTGCAGATTCAACACTCTCTGGGTGAAGAAATTTCTCCCCCTTCAGTCCATTTAATATTTTGTTTTTTAAAATTCCAGCTATAAATTCATTCCCTAAAAAATATGTATATGGGAAATTTGACTTATTCTCAGACCTACAATCTCTCCCGCATAAGGTTGCTCAGAGAAGATAAAGAGTAAGTGACTGCTTCCAAAATGCTGAAGTGAAACTATGCGACAGGATAAAGGAGTTAGATGCCACAATACCATATAGTGTTTTGTATATGACTTTTTTAAAACAAAAAGCTTTAACAGTATTTTATTTCAGGATTTTTATGAGAGAGGAAAGCAGATTTGATTTCAATATATCAATACAATTGGAGTATAGGGAACGTCTTGCACTTTGTGAAATGTTTAACTTTTCCATTCTCTAATGTTCCACATTTTTGTTCTCTTTACTGATCACATCTTCTGGACATTACTTCTTTTGAACTGGAATTGTGTGGGGAAACATCTGGTTATTGGCTTTTATATACAAATGTTAGGAAAAACAAATGCTTCCAATCATTTTGTGAAACGTCCGGTCCCTGTTTACCTTATACCCTTGTGGTTGAAATTTTTTTGTGCCAGTATTTAGAGTGAACATTTTCCTGATCCCTATATTAGAGTCTGCCCAAAAAATGCAAGTTTGCGGTAGGACCTCAGTTTGACATTAATTAGCCAGCCTCTTTCAGATCACCAAGGATTGGAGTATGCTTATTCAGGAAATGGAAATACTGGGGTGCTTTTACTCTATAATTCTGAAGGCACTGCAAACACCTTGCATTTTGAAATCTTTATGGCTTGGCTTTGATGCAGATTCTATGGGCATTCTGAGCTGGTGCTAGATTTGCTGTTTGCTGGAGAAGAAATCCAGCTTTGTGCTGCTCTCGTCAAAGCAGCTAGGCAACAATGAAACATCCTGATATTAATCACTCGCTCAGGTTCAGACTTGCACATGAAGAACAGAGATGAAGTAGTCCTATACTGTTCCAAACCTACACAACCTGCCAAGGGAGTCCTTAATGCTGCATTGTCCAGATCCTCCTTGTTTATTACTTTAATGAACAAAAAGTCCACTTAAAAAAAACTCTGGCTATATTTATCAAAATTTGGATGCAACCCAAGGGTACAATTCTATCTCATTGTTGCTGTGTGTGATTTTTGTGCTCACATGTGATTCTAAAATGCTTGAACTATACATACACAATTCCATTTGAAAAAGCTGGAGTTTTGCCTCATTGTGTTCCTTTTGTGTTTGTGATGGACTGTAGTAGTGCTATTGTGTACTGCCTGGGGAAATCTGCACACAACCTTATGTGTTTTGATTGGAAAACAAACAGTTGGATTGTATGATATAGCCCCTGCTTTCAAAAGTATGAATATTTTAAGAAAGGCTGCTTCAGTACTTGGGGTTAATGGTAAATTTCAGTAGAACCATTTATGTCTTCAGATTTGTTAACAATTACTCACATTACATGTTCAGCACAACCTGAAATTAAGAGAGTGTTCCCAATATGATTGATTTTGAATGGTACCTACACAGCTTCAGTAAGTGTGCAGTGTGTACGGACAAGAGATGTTTATTGATGTTGCCACTCTGAGCTCCTCCACAAGCGTCCTCCCTTCAAATTGGCTTCTATTGAAACCAATCTTATCTCAATGCCTTATTCCTCTTAACTCATTCTGACCTAGGTTCCCGAAATACTTTCCCTCCCTCAGTCCTTCTGCAATTTATATTTTTTGTGAAGTATTTGATTTACTGAGTTTTTTCCATCCTTGGGTTGGTTATTCAGATTTTTCACCTGGATATTGGATTTGAAACGGAGCTTTGAATGTGGATTTTCAAAACGAGTCCCAATAAATTGTGCATCTTCTGAAATGGTCATTCTAACCCCATGGACTGGAGCAGTTATTTAATAAGAAATTGCACTTATGTTCAATAATAGTTGTATATTTATTTATGGATATTGTTTATGGATTAAAATCTTTAAAGAACAAAACTCAAAAGGAAGCCTGACCTTTTTTATCTGCCCCAAGTGTCATCTGTCTGCTCAATTTATTAACTGGTCTGCCGTCCTCAACTCACTCAACAGTCTACACATTTCCAGGAGGCCAGCTGCATATCTTGATATTATGTTTCTTGAATCTGAGTTAAGTATCGCTTTGGAAAGAAATCCAACTATCATGGTGGGACAAATGTCCAAATATTACCACTCGCTAATATAATAGCAAAATAATATTAGCAATCTGTACTAATGAAGAAAGCAACAGAATTACTGTTAATGGGCAAGATGAAAGTCTGTAACATTAACTCTTTTTCTCCACCTGCTGAATGTTATAATAATCAGGTAATCCCCAATATAAATTACTTCTATTTTCCTTCTAACATAAATTAGAGGTCGGATTTTTTGAAATATATTCAGGGAAGTCATTTTGTATCAATATGTAAAAGGCCCAATAAGGGATGGAGCAGTGCTGGAACCGGTTCTGGGAAACGAAACTTGACAAATGTTCAATGTGGCGGTGGGGGAGCATTTTAATAGTAGCAATCACAACACAGTACGATTCAAGTTTGTTATAGTCAAGGAGAAAGATTGTCTGCAAAAGACAACTTTTGGATTGGGGCAAGGCAGATTTTATTAAAATAAGGCAGGATCTGTCCAAAGCTGACTGGGAACAGCTCCTTTTAGGAAAATCTACAGCAGAGCAGTAGGAGACATTCAAAAAGGAAATGGGGAGAGTACGGGTCTAATATGCCCCTACAGGGGGAAATATAGAGCAATAAATTCAGAGAACCCTGGATGTCTAGGACAGTTCAGGACTAGATGAGACAGAAGAGAAAAACTTATAGCAAGTTCAAAGGGAGTTCACTTGCAGCTCTAGAGAAATATAGGAAGTGCAAAGCAATTAGAAGAGCAGAAAGGAGGCATGAAAAAGGACTTGCGAACAAGATTAGGGAGAACATATGAGGACGGCCTCACCTGGGATCTCGGGTTCATGTCACACTATCTGCAACCCCCACGACTTGCCTGGGCTTGCAAAATCTCACGAACTGTCCTGGCTGGAGACAATACATAGCTCTTCAACTGTGCTTAAGCCTCTCTCCACTCACATTGTCTGAACCTTTAAGACTTGATTACCTGTAAAGACTTGCATTCCAACCATTATCTTGTAAACTGAGTTTGTGTCTTTCTATGCCCTGTATTCAATTAATAAATTAAGGAAAAGAATAGAGCCCATTAGAGACCAAGGGGGCAATCTGTGTGAAGCTACAAGCCACTGGAAGGGTGCTAAATGAATATTTAATACTAGTCTTCACTCAGGTTTTACCAGCCTCCCATCCACTGACTCTGTCTATACTTCTCACTGCCTCAGAAAAGCAGCCAGCATAATTAAGGGCCCAAGCACCTCAGACATACTCTCTTCCATCATCTTCCATCAGGAAAAAGATACAAAAGTCTGAGGTCACACACCAACCGACTCAAGAACAGCTTCTTCCCTGCTACTGTCAGACTTGAAAGGGCCTACCTCGCATTAAGTTGATCTTTCTCTACACCCTAGCTATGATTGTAATGCTACATTCTGCACTCCTTCTCTATGAACAATATACTTTGTATAGTGCATAAGAAACAATACTTTTCACTATACTAATACACGTGACGATAGTAAATCAAAGGAAAAGGAGAACATGAGTACAGAGTTCTGGAACAGGGACTGAGGACCTTGAGCAGTTTGACATAGGAAGTGGGGAGGTATCAGAAGGTTTGATGGCTTAAAAATGGGCAAATCCCAGGCCCAGATGAATTGTATCTGAGGCTGCTTTAGGAGGCGAGGCAGGAAATTAACTGCAGGGGCTCTGGCACTAATTTATAATTTCTTTCTGGCCATGGGGGAAATACAGCACCAGGTTAAAGTCCAACAGGTTTATTTGGCAGCACAAGCTTTCAGAGTGTCACTTCTTCAGCTGAGTGAGGAGTTGTGTTCACAAACAGGGCATATAAAGAAACAAACTCAATTTACAAGATAATGGTTGGAATACAAGTCTTTACAGGTAATCAAGTCTTAAAGGTACAGACAATGTGAGTGGAGAGACGGTTAAAGAAGTGTGTATTGTCTAGCCAGGACAGTTAGTGAGATTTTGCAAGCCCAGGCAAGTTGTGGGGGTTACAGATAGTGTGACATGAACCCAAGTTCCCAGTTGAGGCTGTCCTAGTGTATGGAGCTTGGCTATCAGTTTCTGCTCAGCGACTCTGCGCTGTCGTGTGTCTTGAAGACTGCCTTGGAAAACACTTACCCAAAGATCAGAGGCTGAATGCCTGTGACTGCTGAAGTATTCCCCGATAGAAAGAGAACGCTCCTGTCTGGTGATTGTCGAGCGGTGTTTATTCATAGTTGTCATAGCGTCTGCATGGTCTCCCCAACGTACCATGCCTCGGAACATCCTTTCCTGCAGCGTACCAGGTAGGCAACGTTGGCCAAGTCACAAGAGTATGTACTGTTTACCTGGAGGATGGTGTTCTCAAGTGAAATGATGGCATCCATGTTGTTGATCCAGCACATCTTGCACAGGATGCTGTGGCAGGGTTGTGTGGTGTCATGGTCACTGTTCTCTTGAAGGCTGAGTAGTTTGCTGCAGACAATGGTCTGAGCTTATGCAGTTGTTGAAGGCAAGATGTGGGGATGGCCATGTTGAGATGTTCGTCTTCATCAATGACGTTGAAGGCACTGGAGAAAATGTCGTAGCTTCTCTGCTCCGGCAAAGTACTGGACGATGAAGGGTACTCTATCTGCTGTGTCCCATGTTTGTCTCTGAGGAGTTGGGTGCGGCTTTTCGCAATAGTGCATTGGAACTGTTGATTGATGAGTCAAGCACCATATCCTGTTCTTATGAGGGTGTCTTTCAGTGTCTATAGGTGTCTGTTGCGATCCTCCTCATCTGAGCAGATCCTTTGTATATAGAGGGCTTGTCCGTGGGGGATGGCTTCTTTAGGGTGGAAGCTGGAGAAGTGGAGCATCATGAGGTTATCTGTGGGCTTTGGTATGGTGAAGTGCTGAGGTGACCATCCTTGATGGAGATGCATGTTTCCAAGAATGCAGCTGATTCCAGAGAGTAGTCCATGGTGCATCTGATGATGGGATGTAACTTGTTGGTATCATCATATAGTTGTTTCAGTGATTGTTTGCCATGAATCCAAAGGAAGAAAATGTCATTGATGTTTCTAGTGTATAGCATCAGTTGAAGGTCCTGTGCAGTAAAGAGATCTTGTTCGAACTTATGCATGAAGATGTTGGCACATTGAGGTGTGAATTTGATTCCCATGGCTGTTCTGTGTGTCTGGATGAACAAAGAACAAAGAACAACCCAGCACGGGAAACAGGCCCTTCGGCCCAACGAGCCCGTGCCGCTGCATCACCCTACACCTATTCTACCCTGCATGTCTATGAATGGAACCCCTAACTTAGCCAGATTCAGGGGAGAATAGTGTCAATTTGGTAAAACCAATCAGCCTAAGAGCACATCTTTGGGGTGTGGGAGGAAACCGGAGCGCCCGGAGGAAACCCACGCAACGACAGGGAGAATGCGCAAACTCCCACAGACACAGGCCCAAATCCATGTATCTGCACAGCTAGCAGTGCTAGTCACCGAGCTGTTGCGGCGCCCATCTACCAGTCCAGGATCAAGCACACACACCGACACGAAGTACTAGGCCACTCCCGGAACTTCCAAGAGCAGCCCACGCACGACCCAAGAACTGGTTGTTGAAGGTGAAGACATTGAGGTCCGGGATGAAGCAAATGAGTTATGCTAGAGGACAGCTAATGTGATTCCGCTTTTATTATTTGGTGGCCTATCACTGACTTTCTCCTTACTATTTCTGATTTCCACCCAAACCTTTTCAACCTTTTTCTCTCTTACTACCGCCCTGATGTTATCCTTAAATATCAGAGCCAAACCACCTAAGAACATAAGAAATAGGAGCAGGAGCAGGGGTAGGCCATCCAGCCCCTCGAGCCTGCCCCGCCACTCAATAAGAGATCAGTTCCACTTTCCTGCTTTCGCCCCATAACCCTTAATTCCCTTGTCTGTCAAAAACCTATCTACCTGTGACTTAAATATATTTAGCGAAGTAGCCTCCACCACTTCAACGGGCAGAGAATTCCAGAGATTCACCATCCTTTGAGTGAAGAAGTTCCTCCTCAACTCCGATCTAAAGTGCGCCCCCACTTATCTTGAGGCTGTGCCCTCTAGTCCTGCTATCCTTTCTAAGTGGGAAGAATCTCTCTACCTCTACCCTATCCATCCCTTTCATTATCTTATACGTCTCCATAAGATTCCCCCCCTCATCCTTCTAAACTCTAACGAGTACTGACCTAGTCTATTTAGTCTCTCTTCATAGTCCAACCCCCTCATCTCTGGTAACAGCCTAGTGAACCTCCTCTGCACTCCCTCCAAGGCCAAAATATCCTTGCGCAAGTGCGGCAACCAAAACTGCACACAGTACTCCAGCTGCGGCCTCACCAGTGCCCTGTACAGTTGCAGCAAGACCTCCCTGCTTTTATATTCTATCCCCCTCACTATAAAGGCCAGCATTCCATTCGCCCTCTTGATCACCTGCTGCACCTGCAGACTGGGTTTTTGCGACTCATGCACAAGGACCCCCAGGTCCCTCTGCACCGTAGCATGCTGCAGCTTTTCGCCCTTTAAATAATAATCCCTCCTACTATTATTTCTGCCAAAGTGGATAACCCCACACGCGCTAACATTGTACTCCATCTGCCAGGTCCTCGCCCACTCGCTCAGCCTATCCAGATCCCTCTGCAGACTTTCCACACCCTCTGCGCAATTTGCTTTTCCACTCATCTTTGTGTCATCAGCAAATTTTGTCACCCTACACTCAGCCCCCTCCTCCAGATCATCTATATAAATGGTAAATAGCTGAGGCCCCAGCACCGATCCCTGCGGCACTCCAATAGTCACCAACCGCCAATCAGAATAGCACCCATTGATACCAACTCTCTGCCTCCTATTAGACAACCAATCCTCTATCCACGCTAACATCTTACCCCAACTCCATGCACCCTAACCTTCTGAAGCAACCTTTTGTGAAGCACCTTATCAAACGCCTTTTGAAAATCTAGAAACACCACATCCACCGGTCCCCCTCTACTGCACTAGTCACATCCTCATAGAAATCCAATAAATTCATCAAACATGACCTCCCCTTAACGAATCCGTGCTGCGTCTGCTCTATCAAACCATTCCTTTCCAGGTGCCTCGCTATTTCTTCTTTGATGACAGATTCAAGCATTTTTCCAACTACAGATGTTAAACGAACTGGCCTATAATTCCCTGCCTTTTGCCTGCTACCTTTTTTAAACAGCGGCGTAACATTAGCCGTTTTCCAATGTTCCGGCATTGCCCCAGAATCCAGCGAATTTTGGTAAATAATCACTAAGGCATCTACTATCACCTCTGCCATTTCCTTCAGAACCCTGGGGTGCATTCCATCCGGTCCTGGGGACTTGTCCACCATCAGTCCCGTTAGTCTATTAAGCACTACCACTCTAGTGACAGTAATCGCATTCAGGCCCTCAACTCCTACCATCCTTCTATCTTTAATATCCGGCAAACTATTCGCGTCCTCCTCCGTGAAGACCGAGGCAAAAAACTTAATTAAGGCCTCAGCCATTTCCTTATCTCCACCATTAAATCCCCCCTCTCATCCTCTAAGGGTCCAACATTCACTGTAGCCAGGCTCCTCTTTATATATTTGTAAAAACTCTTACTGTCCTTTTTTATATTTAGTGCTAGTTTAGCTTCATAGTCTATCCTTCCTTTCTTTATCAACTTCTTAGTCATTCTTTGTTGATTTTTAAACCTTTCCCAATCTTCTAATTGCCCACTACTTTTAGCCACTCTGAACGCATCAGCTTTTAATACTCCCCTTTATTTCCTTCGATAACCACGGCTGATTATCCCTTCTCCTACATTCCTTCTTTACCATTGGAATATATTTCTGCTGAGCATCGAAAAAGATCTCCTTAAAGATCCTCCACTGTTCCTCAGCAGTCCTACCAACCAATCTGCACTCCCAATCTACATTTGCCAATTCCTCTCTCATCCTATCGGACTCCCCTCTGTTCAAACAGAGGACACAGGTTTGGGACCCTACTTTCTCATCCTCCATCTGCATCAAAAGCTCAACCATACAATGATCGCTCGTCCCAAGAAGATCCCTCACAAGATCCCTAATTCTTCCTGCCTCGTTACACAACACCAGATCTAAGATAGGTCACTCCCTCGTTGGTTTCGTCACACACTGTTCAAGGACAGCATTCCAAGAACTCTTCCTCAAGCCCACCGCATCCAACTTGGGTCAATAATCAATATGCAGATTGAAATCCCCCATAATTATTGCTGCTCCATTTCTGCATGCATCATTTATTTGCTTGTTTATAGCCCACCCCACCTAAAGTTATTATTTGGGGGCCTATAGACCACACCCACCAGCATCTTCCCTTACTGTTCCTTATCTCCACCCACAACGATTCCATGTTTTGCTCTTTGGAGCCTATATCTTCCCTTACTACCGCCCTGATATTATCCTTAATCAGCAGAGCTACCCCACCCCCTTTTTCCTCCTGTCTGTCCTTCCTAAACACCTCTCTTACTTCCTATCTGTCCTTCTGAAAAGTCAGATATCCCTGGATATTTAACTCCCAGTCGTGATCACCCTGCATCATGTTTCTGTAAAGGCCACCAAATCATACTCAATTGTGATGATTTGTGCTGTCAGCTCATCTACCTTGCTTTGAATAGAACATTACAGTGCAGTACAGGCCCTTCGGCCCTTGATGTTGTGCCGACCATTGGAACCAATCTAATGACCTTCTAACCCAAACTATTCCAATGTTATCCATATGCCTATTCACAGACCATTTGAATGCCCTGAAAGTTGGCGAGTCCACAACTGCTGCAGGCAGGGCATTCCACGACCTTACTACCCTCTGAGTAAAGAACCTACCTCTGACATCCGTCCTATAATTACCACCCCTTAATTTAAAGCTATGTCCCTTTGTGTTAGCCATGAATACTACGAGCATTTAGGTAAAGTGTCTTTAAACTAGTTTTTATACCTTTTTGAATCCTAACATCACCATTAATAACATCCCGAGTTTTCCCTTTAACTTCTTTCATTATTTTCCATGCAGTTGATGAACTCTCCTCCCCACATGCTAACCTGTTGCTTTGCTTCCTATTAAACATTTTACTTCCTGTAATTTTACTCTTTCCCTTCTCCCCCTCCCCCCACTTGCTAGCTTAAAGACCTTGTAACCACCCTATTTATCCTTTCCACTAGAACAATGGTCCCAGATTGGTTCAGGTGAAGGCCATCCCAACAGTACAGATCCCAGATCCCTCCTGTCCCAATAATAGTACCATTGCTCCAATGGGCGGCACGGTAGCACTGTGGTTAGCACTGCTGCTTCACAGCTCCAGGGACCTAGGTTCAATTCCCAGCTTGGGTCACTGTCTGTGTGGAGTTTGCACATTCTCCTCGTGTCTGTGTGGGTTTCCTCCGGGTGCTCCATTTTTCTCTCATAGCCCAAAAATGTGCGGGTTAGGTTGATCGGCCATGGTAAAATTGCCCCTTAGTGTCCTGAGATGTGTAGGTTAGAGGGATTGGTAAATGAGTAGGGATATGGGGGTAGGGCCTGGGTGGGATTGTGGTCGGTGCAGACTCGATGGGCCAGATGGCCTCTTTCTGTACTGTAGGGTTTCTATGATCTCTATGAAATGGAATCCTGTTTCCTGCACCACGCCCTTAGCTACATTTTTAGCTAAATTTTTACTTCCCTAATTTTCTTAACCCTATGCCAATTCACACGTGGCTCCGGTAGTAATCCAGAAATTGTAACTCTTGAGGACCTGTTCTTTAATTTTGCTTCTAGTGCCTGATAATTCCCAAACAGGTCCTTTTTCCTCCCCTTCCTACTCCAACATCCTTTCAGAGATATCGTCCCTCGAGCCCTTTTCCTCATCCACACAGGGAGCAAGTACCTCATACTTGTCAGACAAGGTCAAGAACTGAGGCTCCTCTTCCTGAATTCAGGATCCCTCTACCTGCCTCACTTGCTTCACATCCTGTTGAACCTGACCACCAGCTGAATTAGCGGTACCCAATTTACAGGATGTGACCCTCCCTCCTTTTGAAACAAAGCGTCCAGATAGCTCTCCTCAGATGTGCCGCAGTGTCTGAAGCTTAGACTTCAGACCATCAATTCTCAGCTGAAGATCTTTGAACAACTAACACTTGCTGCTTATGTGGTTGCTGTAGCTTGCAATGGGATTAGCCAGCTCCCACATCATACAGGTATAGCATATCACCTACCCAGTCATCTCTGTTTAGTTAATTCATTAATTAGTTTTGCAGTTTTTTTTTGGAATTTAGCACAGAGTTCCTAATGGCCAATCAGCTCACAGCTTTCCTGAGATGTCACTTTTTCAGGGTTTTTTTTCAGGTACAATATATACCCCAACTGAGATTAAACCCAAATTGCACCATAGGAATGGGAATTGAATAATTGGAAGGCCTACCTGCTTCCGTGATTGACAATCAACTGTTATTAATTGTCTCCTGGAGATATCATAGAGAAAGTCCCACCTGAACAGTTTGAGAAAATGGCTAATAAAGCATACATCACCCTAGGCATTGTAAACAATGACATACAGTGCAAAAGCAAGGGACCATGTTTAAACAATGGCTCGACCTCAAGTGGGTCTAATTTTGGGCCCAGCTTTTAGAATTGCTACAGTGAGGGAGGCCATTTGGCCCATCAAGCCTGCACTGACAGCAATCCCACCCAGGCCCCCATGTATTTACCTGACACTAAGGGGGGCAATTTAGGACAGCCAATCCAACTAACATACACATTTTTAGACTGTGGGAGAAAACAGGAGCACAGGAAACCCATGCAGACATTGGGAGAACGTGCAGACTCCACACAGGCAGTGACCCAAGCTGGGTCCCTAGCACTGTGAGGCAGCAATGCTAACCACTGTATTGCTCCTTAAGAAGGTTGTGAATGGCAGAGTGATGGCATAGATTGGTACTGAGATGAGAGATTTCGAGAGAGGGGGAAGTGGAAGGGTGGGGTGGGGTGTAGAGTGTGAAGGCAGGCTGGGGTAGGGTTGAGGGTGGGGGAGCAGGCTGGGGGAGGGCTGAGGTTGAGGTGGGGGGGGCAGGGTGGAGGGGTGTGGGAGAATGGGAAAGGGTGGGCTGGAGGAGGGATGTGGGTAGTGGGTGGGGGAAGCTGGGGCTGGTGCTGGAGGGTAGGTGGATGGCGTGGAGGAAGGCTAGAGGAAATATGGGAATGGGGGGATGAGGGAGGGAGGGGAGTAAGGAGGATAAACTACAATTCCCACAGTGCTGTGCGCCCGGCGCATGCTCAGTTGGAGCGGGTTCCATGACGACGGCACCAGAGGGAAAATATCCCTTCAACTGAAGTAAAGGCGGCGGAGCGGGATCGGGATCGGGATCGGGATCCGCGGTGGCTGCAAAATCGGTGAGATTGATCACTGGCGGCTGGTGGTTTTTGTGGGCCGTTTGAGAGCGGATCCGCCCCCGGCCCGTCCGAGGCACGAGAGATAGGCCTCAGTTTAAAGTCTCATGTGAAAGACAGCACCTCAAACAGTGCGGCGCTCCCTCAGTACTGACCCTCTGACAGTGCGGCACTCCCTCAGCACTGACCCTCTGACAGTGCGGCACTCCCTCAGTACTGACCCTCTGACAGTGCGGCACTCCCTCAGTACTGACCCTCTGACAGTGCGGCACTCCCTCAGCACTGACCCTCTGACAGTGCGGCACTCCCTCAGTACTGACCCTCTGACAGTGCGGCACTCCCTCAGCACTGACCCTCTGACAGTGCGGTGCTCCCTCAGCACTGACCCTCTGACAGTGCGGCACTCCCTCAGCACTGACCCTCTGACAGTGCGGCACTCCCTCAGCACTGACCCTCTGACGGTGCGGCACTCCCTCGGCACTGACCCTCTGACGGTGCGGCACTCCCTCGGCACTGACCCTCTGATGGTGCGGCGCTCCCTCGGTACTGACCCTCTGACAGTGCGGCGCTCCCTCAGCACTGACCCTCTGACGGTGCGGCACTCCCTCGGCACCGACCCTCTGGCGGTGCTGGAGAATGCACCGATTATTGGAGATTAATATTTAATTGCCAAGAAATCCTGCAGGATAATGGCTACACTGATCCATCAGGTAACGCTGTATAGTGTGCAAACTCATGAACGGGCGTAAGGTTGTCACTTTCGGTCCCACAAAATGTGCTTTTCACCTGAGATTACTCTGGAAGGGCAAGTTGTTTCAAAAATTTGAACAACAGATGAAGCTAGCTTGATTACTTGTAAAGTCTCGTATTCCAACCATTTTTCACATTTCAATCTATAATTATCTTGTAATTGTATCTTTGTTCCCCCCCTTCCACCACAAGCTGGTGATGTCAGTCCCCTTCCCAAATTACATAATTGCCCTCCTGACCCCGTGTGCCCTCAATTCACACAATGCAAGCTCTAAAAGTACAGAAAAGTGTATAAATCATTGCTTCTGTGTTTTCCTTCCCCCCAAGTACTCTGTGAATGGTATGCTTTGTATAGTGTGCAAGGAACAATACTTTTCACTGTATCCAAGTACATGTAACAATAAATCAAATTGAATCAAAAAATCTTCTTTACCAAAAGGGTGGTGACGGCCTAGAATGTACTGCCAGGGAGGGTGGTAGAGGCGGGTTGCCTCACATCCTTTGAAAAGTATTTGGATGCGCATTTAGCACATCATAACATTCAGAGCCTTGAGCCAAGTGCTGGCCCATGGGATTCGGTGGGAGTTCAGGTGTTTCTAATGTGTCAGTGTTGACTCGATGTACTGAACATAGAACATTACAGTGCGGTACAGGCCCTTCGGCCCTCGATGTTGCGCCGACCAGTGGAACCAATCTAATGACCTTTTAACCTTAACTATTCCAATGTTACCCATATGCCTATCCACTGACCATTTGAATGCCCTTAAAGTTGGCGAGTCCACAACTGCTGCAGGCATGGCATTCCATGCCCTTACTACCCTCTGAGTAAAGAACCTACCTCTGACATCCGTCCTATAACTACCACCCCTTAATTTAAAGCTATGTCCCCTCGTGTTAGCTATCACCATCCGAGGAAAAAGGCTCTCACTGTCCACCCTGTCTAACCCTCTGATCATCTTGTATGCCTCAATTAGGTCACCTCGTAACCTTCTTCTCTCTAATGAAAATAACCTCAAGTCCCTCAGCCTTTCCTCATAAGACCTTCCCACCATACCAGGCAACATCCTGCTAAACCTCCTCTGCACCCTTTCCAATGCCTCCACATCTTTCTTATAATGTGGCGACCAGAACTGAATGCAGTACTCCAAGTGCGGCCGCACCAGAGTTTTGTACAATTGCAACATGACCTCACGGCTCTGAAATTCAATCGCGCTACCAATAAAAGCTACCACTGTACGCCTTCTTAACCTTATCAACCTGGGTGCCAACTTTCAGGGAGCTATGCACATGTACACCAAGATCTCTCTGCTCGTCGACACTACTAAGAGTCCTTCCATTAGCCCTATATTCTGTATTCCTGTTACTCTTACCAAAGTGAATCACCTCACACTTTTCCGTATTAAACTCCATTTGCCACCTTTCGGCCCAGCTCTGCAGCTTATCTATGTCCCTCTGCAAACTGTAACATCCATCCTCACTGCCTTTGGTGTTGTCAGCAAATTTACTAACCCATCCTTCTACACCCTCATCTAGGTCATTTATAAAAATGACAAACAGCAGTGGCCCCAAAACAGATCCTTGAGGCACACCACTTGTAACTGAACTCCAGGTTGAATATTTCCCATCAACCACCACCCTCTGTCTTCTATCAGTAGCCAATTCCTGATCCAAACTGCTGAATCGCCCTCAATCCCATGCATCTGCATTTTCTGCAGTAGCCCACCATGGGGAACCTTATCAAACGCTTTACTAAAATCCATATACACCACGTCAACTGCCTTACCCTTATCCACCTCTTTGGTCACCTTTTCAAAAAACTCGATAAGGTTTGTGAGGCACGACCTACCCTTCACAAAACCGTGTTGACTGTCCCTAATCAATTTATTTCTCTCTAGATGATTATAAATCCTATCCCTTATAATTCTTTCCAAAACTTTGCCCACAACAGAAGTAAGGCTCACCTGTCTATAATTCCCAGGATGGTCTGTACTCCCCTTCTTGAACAAGGGGACAACATTTGCTATCCTCCAGTCTTCCAGCACTGTACCTGTAGCCAAAGACATCATGAAGATCAAAGCCAAAGGTTCTGGCAGGCTAGGGTTCTTCCCTAGCCTGCCAGAGAATCCTAGGGTAAATCCCATCCAGCCCAGGGGACTTATCTATTTTCATACTCTCAAGAATTGCTAACACCTCCTCCTTATGCACCTCAATCCCGTCTAGTCTACAACCCTGTATCGCAGTATTCTCCTTGACTACACTGACTTTTTCCTGCGTGAATACTGACGAAAAATACCCATTCAGTGCCTCTCCTATCTCTTCAGGCTCCACGTACAACTTCCCACTACTGTCTCTGACTGGCCGTAATCTTGCCCTAACCAATCTTTTATTCTTGACATACCTGTAGAAAGCTTTAGGTTCTCCTTGATCCTATCCGCCAAAGTCTTCTCATGTCCTCTTCTAGCTCTTAACTCTCTCTTTAGCTCCTTCCTGGCTAATTTATATCTCTCCAGTGCCCTAACTGAGCCTTCACGTCTCATCTTTAAATAAGCCTCCTTCTTCCTCTTCACCAGAGATTCAACTTCCTTATTACACCACAGTTCTCTCGCTCGACCACTTCCTCCCTGCCTGACAGGTACATATTTATCAAGGACTCGCAGTAGCTGCTCCTTGAATAAGGTCCACATTTCAGTTGTTCCCAGCCCCTGCAGTTTCCTACTCCAACCTATGTGTCCTAAATCTCGCCTAATAGCCTCAGAATTACCTTTCCCCCAGCTATAACTTCTGTCCTTCAGTATATGCCTATCCCTTTCCATCACTAAGGTAAATGTAACCAAATTGTGGGCACTATCACCAAAGTGCTCACCAACCTACCTCCAAGTCTAACACCTGGTCTGGTTCATTACCCAGTACCAAATCCAATGTTGCCTCACCTCTTGTTGGCCTAACTACATACTGTGTCATGAAACCTTCCTGCACACATTGGACAAAAACTGACCCCTCTAACGTGCTTGAAGGGCCTCTGCTATGCTGTATGATTCTATTATGACCATTATCAATCAACCAAGGTAGCCGAACTGAGTTGGAAGTTCTGGCACAAAACATTTAACTTCTTCCAATAAATTGAAAGAAAAATATTGTTTTGTGGTTAAAATTGAGGTTAAATTAACCTTTGTTTTTGTAGTGTTAAACTGGCCTGGGACCAGAAGTGACCTACACCAGCCATCTTGGACTATAGTGCTGGCCGAGTTTGCATGTTTCTGACACCTTTGTGGCCAGTGAGAGGAATTCCATGCTCAAGGAATTGAGGGCCATGAGGGCCAGTCAGGGAAGTGGGGATGAAGCTAAAGATCATCTGTGATCATACTGAATGGCAGAGCAGTCTCCAGGGTTCTACTTCAAGTTCTTATGTTGTTATTTAATAATGGCTCTGCTTTCCTCTGCAGGAGAGAATTGGTCATCCACAGTAACACCTGCCATCATTTTATTTATTTATTGATATACTGGGAAGACATAGGAAATGTTTTTTCCTTTCCTTTTTTTTGTTGCAGGCACTGTAATTATGTTGGCTGGCCATCTTCCGAGTAAATACACTCTGTTCAAGAGTAAAAAGAATGGAGATGTGTATCGCATTCCCTCACTTCTCTACCTCAAAGAACATAAAACCTTTTTAGCCTTTGCAGAGAAACGAGCCTCTGCCCGAGATGTGGATGCAAGGATTCTGGTAATGAGGAGAGGGAAGCTTACCGAGGGATCAGTGAACGTATGTATCATCCATAATTGAGAGCACATGCTGTTAAATTCAAAATGACACAAGTATTTCTTGAAATAAGACAGAAAGGGCAGGGTGGTATAGATTTATAGAGTTGAGTAATCTTGAGTGCAAATCTAACTGTGGGAAGCTTGAATATTAAATTCAGTTTTTGAAAATAGAAAACCCATCTCAGCAAAACTGACCATAAAGCTGTTGCATTGTTGCAAAAAGCCAACAAGTGTTCATTTTGGCAAGGAAAATAAAAGAGAAACACATCTTTTAACATTTTAACAACGGGCTCACTTTTAACATTTAAGAAAATTTTTAAGACGCGGGTTGATGGGTTTTTGATAAGAGAGGGGATTAAGGGTTATGGGGAGAGGGCGGGAATGTGGAACTGAGCCAAGACGGATCAGCCATGATCTTATTGAATGGCGGGGCAGGCTCGAAGGGCTAGTTGGCCTACTCCTGCTCCTATTTCTTATGTTCTTATGTTAAAAACTTGGACAGGTACATGGATGAGGGGGGTGTGGAGGGCTATGGCCCAGGTGCAGGTCAGTGGGATTAGGCAGAAAAATGGTTCGGCACAGCCAAGAAGGGCCAGAAGGCTTGTTTCTGTGCTGTAATGTTCTGTGGTTCTACATGATCTAAATAGTGAGAGATTGCAGAGCTCTGTGATGCAGAGGGATATGGGTGACCTAGTGTTTGAATCACAAAAGGCTGATATGCAGGTGCAGCAAATAATTAGGAAAACAAATAAAATGCTATAATTTATTGCAAAGGGAATTAAACACAAAGGTAGGGATGTTATGATTCAGTTACACAGTCATATATAGTGAGACCACACCCAGAGTACTGTCTACAGTATTGGTCACCTTATTTAAATGTGTTGGAAGCAATCCACAGAAGGTTTACTTAACTAGTACCTGGAATGGGTAAATTGTGAGGAAAGGTTGGACAGGCTAGACTTGTATCCGCTGGAGTTTAGCAGGTGACATGATTGAGGGGTCTTAACAGGATGGATGTGGAGAGGATGTTTCCATCTAGGGGAGAACCTAAAACTCTGGGTCACTGTTTAAAAGTAAAAGGTTCTCCATTTAAAATGATGAGACAATTTTTTTTCTTGAGAGGCTCTGGAACTCTCATTGAAAAAGACCAAGGGACTGAGTGAGAAGGGGAAAATAGAATGTGAGAGTAAGCTTGTAGGGAACATAAAAACCGACTGTAGAAGTTTCTGAAGCTATATGAGGAGAGAAAGATTGGTAAAGACAAATGTAAGTCCCTTACAGTCAGAAAGAAGGGAATTTATAATAGAGAACAATGAAATGGTGACCCAATGACTACATACTTTAGCTCTGTCTTCACAAAAGAGGACATAAATAACATACCAGAAAGGTTGGGGGACACAGAGTTAGCGAAAGGAAGGAATGGAAGAAAAATCAGTATTAGTAGAGAAATGGTGTTGGAGAAATTGCTGAGATTGAAGGCCATTAAATCTCCAGGGCCTGATAATCTACACCCCAGCTGACTTAAGGAAGAGATGGCAGATGCATTGGTGGTCATCTTTCAAGGTTCTATAGACTCTGGAACAGTTTCTACAGATTGGAGGTGAGCTAATGTAATGCCACTATTTAACAAGATAGGTGGAACGAAAACAAGGAATTACAGACTAGTAAACCTGATTTCAGTAGTGGGAAACATTTTAAAGCAAAAAACCTGGAAAACCGAAGTGTGAGGAGATATTGAATTGATTAGGATTGTAATTGCTGGAGTTTAGAAGAATGAGCTGGGAACTCGTAGAAACCTATAAAATTCCAACAGGACTAGACAGGGTAGATGTAGAAAGGATGTTCCCAATGATGGGGGAATCCAGAACCAGGGGTCACAGTCTGAGGATACAGGGTATACGTTTTAGGATAGAGATGAGAAATTTCTTCACTGAGTGAGTGGTCAGCCTTTGAAATTCACTACCACGAAAAGCAGTTGAGACCAAAACATTGTATGCTTTCAAGAAGCAGTTAGATATAACACTTGGGGCAAAGCGGGGGAAGGTGGAGTCAGGTTATTGAGTTGGATGATCAGCCAGTAGATGGATGGTTTCTGTGTACTCAGCAGGTTTCCTTGCACATGTCTGTCTCGATACCATGTGTCTTTATGGGTTCCAGAGTAAATGTTGAAAACTCCCTCCTGACTGTATGCCACTGTGCCTCCACCTCTGGTGTGTCTCTTCTGTCAGTGGGACAGGAACAGGAATGGTGATGGTATCTGATGTCACACTCACAAAACACTTTATAAGCAATGTGAAACTGTTGCTTGACTGGCCTGTGAAGGCCACCTTCCCCAACTTTGGCAAAACTCCCAAGGACTTGATCAGTTGGACCAGTGGGCTGATGAATGGCAGATGGAGTTTAATTTAGACAAATACAAGGTGATGCATTTTGGTAGATTGAACCAGGGCAGGACTTACTCAGTTAATGGTAGGGCCCTGGGGAGAGTTACAGAACAAAGAGATCTCGTTTATAGCTCCTTGAAAGTGGAGTCACAGGTAGACAGAGCGGTGAAGAAGCATTCGACATGCTTGATTTCATCAGTCAGAACATTGAATACAGGAGTTGGGATGTCTTGTTGAAGTTGTACAAGACATTGGTAAGGCCACACTTAGAATACTGTGAGCAATTCTGGTCACCCTATTATAGAAAGGATATTATTAAACTAGGAAGAGTGCAGAAAAGATTTATTAGGATGCTACTGGGACTTGATGGATCGAGTTGGAAGGAGAGGCTGGATAGACTGGAGCCTTTTTTCTCTGGAGCGTAGGAGGCTGAAGGGTGATCTTATAGAAATCTATAAAATAATGAGGGGTGCAGATCAGCTAGTCAATATCTTTTCCCAAAGTTAGGGGAGTCTAAAACTAGAGGGCATAGGTTTAAGGTGGGAGGAGAGAGATACAAAAATGTCCAGAGGGGCAAATATTTCAGAGGATGGTGAGTGTTTGGAACAAGCTGCCAGAGGGAGTAGTCGAGGCGGGTACAATTTTGTCTTTTAAAAAGCATTTAGATAGTTACGTGGGTATGATGGGTATGGAGTGATATGGGCCAAATGCAGGCAATTGCAATTGGCTTAGGGGTTTAAAAAAAAAGGCAACATGGGCAAGTTGGGCCGAAGGGCCTGTTTCTGTGCTGTAAACCTCTGACTGACTTTGCAGGGTGAACAGAGCTGGATTTTCCAATGTCATTTCCTGTCTCTAGGTCGATGTCAGTTGGTCCATCCAATTTCATTCCTTTCTCTAGACTTGTAGTGGCATTAATACAACTGAGAGGTTTGCTAGGGGATATCAGAGCACATTTAAGAATCAGTCACTTGCGTCTGGAGTCACTTGCAGACCAGACCAGGGAAGGCAGTGAATCTCCTTTCCTGAAGCATGTTTACCAGATGGTATTTATGACTTCTCAAGTCTAAATTTAGTAATTTAAATTCCACCAGCTGCCATGGTGGGATTTGAACCCATGTCCCACGATCATGAACTTGGGCCTTTGGACTAATAATTCACTGACATTACCACTGCCTTCCCCCTAGCATGGGAGGATAGTTAGTGCCCATAAATAATAAATCAACCTGTCTTTTGTGAAACTGTGTATTAATCTTTGTTTGCTTCATAAGCAGCACAGTGCACATGCAGCCCTCACACAATGCTCCCTCCCTGCACCCCCCCCAAATCCTGCAACACAACTCCCACCCACACTCCATGTGGCACCACCTCCGCGTCCCCCACCCCTCCACAACCCTGCACACATGCAAGAACACACACATACACATATATATATACATCATGGGAGATGGTGATATTGTGGGAATGTCGCTGGATTAATAATCCAGACACCCAGGCTAAAGCCCTGGATGTATGGATCCAAATCCTACCACAGCAACTGATGGAATTTAAATTAAATTCAAAAGTCTTGAATTAAAAGCCAATGTTAGTAATGATGACCTTGAAGCCCTCATTGACTGTCGTAAAACCCATCTGGTTCACTAATGTCCTTGAGGGAAGAAAATCTGCTGTCTTTATCTGGTCTTGCCTACGTGTGACTCCAGACCCGCAGCAATGTAATTGACTCTTCCACCCTGGGAAAAAAGCTTCTGACTATCCACTCTGTCCATGCCTCTCATAATCTTGTAGACTTCTATCAGGTCTCCTCTCAACCTCCGTCGCTCCAGTGAGAACAAACCAAGTTTCTCCAACCTCTCCTCATAGCTAATGCCCTCCATACCAGGCAACATTCTGGTAAATCTTTTCTCTACTCTCTCCAAAGCCTCCACATCCTTCTGGTAATGTGGCAACCAAAATTGAACACTATATTCCAAATGCAGCCTCACTAAGGTTCTATAAAGCATCAACATGACTTGCCAGTTTTTAAACTCAGTACCCCAGCCAATGAAAGCAAGCATGCCATATGCTTTCTTGACTACCTTCAGTTTTGTATCCACTTTGCCAGCTCACTCTGATCCCATGTGACTTCACCTTCTGCACCAGACTGCCTTGAGGGACCTTGTCAAAGGCCTTACTGAAGTCCATGTAGATAACATCCACTGCCCTACCCTCATCAGTCATCTAAATCACTTCCTCGAAAAACTAGATCAAGTTCATAATTCACGACCTCCTCTTCACAAAACCATGTTGCCTCTCACTAATACGTCCACTTATTTCCAAGCGGGAATAAATCCTGTCCCGAAGAATTCTCTCCAATAATTTCCCTACCACTGACATAAGGCTCACTGGCCTGTGATTACATGGATTATTCTTGCTACCCTTCTTAAACAAAGGAACAACATTGGCTATTCTCCAATCCTCTGGGACCTACATAAGAACATAAGAAATAGGAGCAGGAGTAGGCCATCTAGCCCTTCGAGCCTGCCCCGCCATTCAATAAGATCATGGCTGATCTGTCGTGGCTCAGTTCCACATTCCCGCCCTCTCCCCATAACCCTTAATCCCCTCTCTTATCAAAAACCCATCAACCCACATCTTAAAAATATTTAGCGAGGTAGCCTCCACCACCTCAACGGGCAGAGAATTCCAGAGATTCACCACCCTTTGAGTGAAGAAGTTCCTCCTCAACTCCGTTCTAAACCGCCCCCCCCTTTATCTTGAGGCTGTGCCCCCTAGTCCTACTGTCCTTTCTGAGCGGGAAGAGCCTCTCCACCTCTATCCTATCCATCCCATTCATCATCTTGTACGTCTCAATGAGATCTCCCCTCATTCTTCTAAACTCTAACGAGTACAAGCCCAGTTTATTCAGCCTCTCCTCATAGCTCAACCCCTTCAACTCCGGCATCAGCCTAGTAAACCTCCTCTGCACTCCCTCCAAGGCCAAAATATCCTTGCGTAAGTACGGTGCCCAAAACTGCACACAGTACTCCAGCTGCGGCCTCACCAATGCCCTATACAGCCGCAGCAAGACCTCCCTACTTTTATATTCAATCCCCCTCGCTATGAAGGCCAGCATCCCATTTGCCTTCCTGACCACCTGCTGTACCTGCAAGCTGGGTTTTTGCGACTCATGCACAAGGACCCCGAGGTCCCTCTGCGCTGTCGCCTGCTGCAGTTTTTCTCCACGTAAGTAATAATCCTTCCTACCATTATTCCTACCAAAGTGGACCACCTCGCACTTGCCAACATTAAATTTCATTTGCCAGTTCCTGGCCCATTCGCCCAGCCTATCTAGATCCTTCTGCAGACTCTCCACACCCTCCGCGCAATTTGCCGTTCCCCCAATCTTGGTGTCATCAGCAAATTTCAACACCATACACTCGGTTCCCTCCTCCAGATCATCTATATAAATGGTAAATAGCTGAGGCCCCAGCACCGACCCCTGAGGCACTCCACTAGTCACCAACCGCCAATCCGAATAGCACCCATTGACCCCCACTCTCTGCCTCCTATTTGACAACCAGTCCTCTATCCATGCTAACACCCTACCCCCAACTCCATGTCCCCTGACCTTCTGCAATAACCTCTTGTGAGGTACCTTGTCAAATGCCTTCTGAAAATCAAGAAAGACCACATCCACCGGCTCTCCTCTATCCACCGCCCTAGACACATCCTCATAGAACTCCAGTAAATTTGTCAGACACGACTTCCCCTTAACGAAACCATGCTGCGTCTGCTCTATCAAGCAATTCCCCTCAAGATGCCTTGCTATTTCCTCCTTGATAACGGATTCTAACATTTTACCTACAACAGACGTTAAACTAACCGGCCTATAATTCCCCACCTTTTGCCTGGCACCCTTCTTAAACAACGGCATAACATTAGCCGCTTTCCAATCTTCCGGCACTTCCCCGGAATCCAGTGACATCTGGAAAATAACCACCAAGGCATCCACTATCACCTCCGCCATTTCTTTCAGAACCCTCGGATGCATTCCATCCGGTCCTGGGGACTTGTCTACAATCAGTCCCTCCAGTCTGTCGAGCACCGCCTCTCTAGTAACAGTAATGTCATTGAGACCGTCCAGTCCTACCACCTTTCCATCTCTAACACCCGGCAAATTATTCACGTCCTCCTCCGTGAAGACCGAAACAAAAAAGTTATTCAAGACTTCAGCCATTTCCCCATCCCCTACCACTAAGTCCCCCTTCTCATCCTCAGGGACCTCCCCTGTAAGAAGTCTCACAACACCAGGTTAGAGTCCAACCAGTTTATTTGATAGTAATCTCACAAGCTTTCAGAAAATGTAGACTGTGTGTGACTTTACATGCCCTTCTCTGATCAGAACCTTCCACACACCTGGATGGTCCTTACAAACTCTGCCCCATCCATGCCCCTAGCACTAAGTGAGTCCCAGTCAATATAGGGAAAATTAAAATTTCCCACCACAACAATCCTGTTACTTTTACACTTTGCCAAAATCTGCCTACACCTCTGTTCCTCAATCTCCCACTGGCTGTTGGGTGGCCTATAGTAAACCCCCAACATTGTGACTACATCTTTCCTATTCCTGAGCTCTAGCCATATTGCCTCACTGTATGAACCCTGCGAGGTGTCCTCCCAGAGTACAGCTGTGATATTCTCCTTAACCGGTAGTGCAACACCCCCACCCCTTTTACATCCCTCTCTATCCGCCTGGAACATCTGTATCCTGGAACGTTAAGCTGCCAATCTTGTCCTTCCCTTAACCAAGCCTCTGTAATGGCAACTACATCATAGTTTCTAGTACTAATCCAAGCTCTCAAGTTCATCTGCCTTACCTGTTAACACTTCTCGCATTGAAACAAATGCACTTCAGTCCACCTGACCTTCTCTGATTTGCAATCCCCACCCTGCCTGCTGTTTCTCTGAATCTTACTGGCCCTATTCTCTGGTTCCCCTTCAGCTAATTCATTGTTACTTTGGTTCCTGGTTCCCACCACCCCCCCCCCCCCCCCCCCCCCCAACCAAATTAGTTTAAATCCTCCTGTGTGCCACTAATAAACCTCCTGGCCAGTATATTTGTGCCGTTCCAGTTTAGATGCAACCCATCCTTCTTGTACAGGGCCTATCTGCCTCAGAAGAGACCCCAATGGTCCAGATTCTGAAACCCTCCCTCCTACAACAGCTGTTTAGCCACGTGTTGAGCTGCATTATCTGCCTGTTCCTAGCCTCACTAGCATGTGGCACAGGGAGTAATCCTGAGATTACAACCCTAGAGGTCCTGCTTTTTATCTAACTCCCTAAACTGCTGTTGTAGTTCATCACTCTTCCTGCCTATGTCATTAGTACCAATATGTATCACAACCTCTAACTGTTCACCCTCTCCCTTCAGAATGTTTTCTGTCCATTCAGAGATATTCTGGACCCTGGCACCAGGGAGGCAACATACCAACCTGGAGACTCTTTCACATCCACAGACGTGCCTATCTGCACCCCTAACTAGAGAGTTCCCTATAACTGTTGCTGTCATCCTCTTTGTCCCTCCCAGCTTAACAATAGAGTCAGCCGTGGTATCACCGCTTTGGCTGCTGCTGCTGTTATCCCCTGATAGATCATCTGTCCCAACAGTATCCAAAATGGTATACTTGTTAGAGAGAGGGATGACTGCAGGGGATTCCTGCACTGACTGCATGCCCATTCTGATGGTCACCCATTTATCAGCCTGCATCTTCTGTGTGACCACGAATCTAAACTTGCTGGCTCCTTCATGCCCCTAAGTGCGTCTGGCTGCTGCTCCAAACTATCCATACGGTCTGTAAGCAGCTGCAATTGGGTGCACTTCCTGCAGACATGGTCATCCAAGATGTTGGAAGCATCACAGATCTCCCACATCTCACAAGTGCAACGCTTAACCTCACTGACTGATATTGAAATTATTTGAAAAAAATAATAAAACTCTTACTTTCACTTTTACCTTCTCACAGTGGCCTCTTTTTTTTGGTTAGAGGAGGGAAACACAAATGTAGTGTTTCAGGTTTACCGCTCCTTGACACCAGATCTTCTGCTTCCCACTTCTTGGTAAATGTTGCTGGTCCGACGAGATTAAGAAGCGGCAGTGACTTTGTGGTATTATCGCTAGACTATTAATCCAGAAACTCAGCTAATGTTCTGGGGATCCGGGTTCGAATACAATAGCGGCAGATGGTGGAATTTGAATTCAATTTTAAAAATCTGGAATTAAGAATATACGTATGACCCATTGTCGATTGTTGGAAAAACCCATCTGGTTCACTAACGTCCTTTAGGGAAGGAAATCTGCTGCCCTTACCTGGTCTGGCCTACATGTGACTCCAGAACCACAGCAACGTGGTTGACTCTCAACTGCCCTCGGGCAACTAGGGATGGGCAGTAAATGCTGGCCAGCGATGTCCATGTCTCATGAATGAAGAAAGAATAAAGATTGAGGAACATTGTCCTTCAATCGCTGATCTCTCCCAGTCAGATAAGAAATAGAAGCGAGATGGGAAATGGAGTGGGGAGAGAGAGATGGAGACTGGAGGAGAGAGAGAGAGATCAGAGACTTTCTGCATGTGTTGTGGAGGGTAACTTGTTTCCTGATCGAGTTCTGTTCCTTGTTCCTAGTGGGAGGAGCCAGTACCATTGGAAATGATTAAGCTGCCAGGCTATCGGACAATGAACCCATGTCCTGTGTACGAGCGGAAACGTGGAGTGATATACCTGTTCTTTCTTTTCATCAAGAACGGAGTCTCAGAGTCACAGCAGATTTGTAAGGGGAAGAATTGCACCAGGTTGTGCTATGTGCTGAGCCGAGATGCTGGCGTCAGCTGGGATAAACTGACAGATCTGACACACAGTGTCCTCAGCAGCCAAATTAACAAGTGGGCCACATTTGGGGTGGGGCCTGGTCACGGTGTGCAGACACAGCGAGGGAAGCTGATAGTCCCCGCATACGCATACATCATCAAGCAGAAGTACCGTCTGATCCCAACTTGGTTTTTTACACAGCCCCATTCACTTTACTTATACAGTGATGATGGTGGAGAGAGCTGGAAAGTGGCAGACCCAATAACTGAGTACCAGACAGTGGAGTGTGAAATAGCTGAGATCACCAGCACAGACAGCTACCAGCTGCTGTACTGCAATGCCCGGACAAAATATTGTTGCAGGGTGGAGGCTTTGAGCCTGAACCCCAGCCACTTCAAAACTACCCGCTTAGCCACAGGACTGTCAGAGACGAAGGGTGGGTGTCAGGGGAGCGTAGTGAGCTTCCAACCCCCAGAGCCAATCAGCATGAAGTCCGGTAGCCCTAACCCATTAGTCAAGACGTCCTGGCTCATGTATACACATCCAACTGGTGAATCTTGCTGCTTCTTTCGTAAACACAATCGGACCAACCTAGGTATTTACATCAATCAGATGCCCCTGAAGCCTAAACACTGGCATGGACCTTGGATCATCGAAAATGGGCCTAGTGGTTATTCTGACCTCGCCTGCCTTGATGAGACAGAAACCTTTGCTTGTCTTTATGAGTGTGGTGTTACAGATTTCTGGGAACAAATCATTTTCTGTCTCTTCACCATTAAGGATGTAATAGAGAACATCTTCTCAAAGCACAACCACGATTATCCTTCTGGGCACCAGAATAATCTTTCCAGATCTTAAGACAGTTTTAAGTGTCTGAGAGAGAGGTGTGAGTTAGTGTGACAGAGAGTGTCTGCATGATTGTGTGTGTAAGGAATATATGCACAAGTGAGAATGCACTGAGAGTATGTGATAATGTTTGAGTGCACATGAATGTGAGTGTGCTGGTTCATGTAAATATTTGCAAGCAAATAGTGTATCTGCCTGTATGTTC